>NW_022681468.1:141357283-142668281 GCF_009764315.1 Trachypithecus francoisi | reverse complement strand
CTAACACATATGCCTCAGTTTCTTCACCTGTGAAATAGGTATGCCATTTTGTATAAATAATTCTAGTTATCTCGGTTGTATAATTGCTTGCAAGCAGTAGAGGGAAGTATTGCTCTGGGTATTTCTAGAAAAGGCAACAGAAAGAAGTGAAGGTAATTCTGGCCCCTGGGCAAATGGGGAATCCCAGAAAAAAAAAAATTTTCTCCTCATCAGTTCAAACAATTTTTTGAGTTCTTTCATTTGCATTAGAAATGTGACTTTCATGGTTCCTCTCCTGAGATTAAACAGGGGCCTTTCTAAGTGCTAGAGAGATATATCACTGTCTGGGGTTATTTTCAGAGGTGGAATTTTCCCTTCCCATCAAGTTTATTGCTAGCTTCTCACTTCCCTTCCTCATCTAACGAGTTCTTTCTTTCTCTGCTCCTTTAGCAAAGGAAATGGAAGAAAGTATATATAGGGAAATGCACGAGGACACATCAGGGGTTGGCCGTAGAGCAAAACCTGCAATGGACTTGGGGGAAAGATCCTTTGTGGGACCAAAATAGATTTTCTCCAGTACCTTGTAAATGGGACATCATTCTGTCTTCTTACTTTCCAAGTTAAGATTTAAGTTTTAGACATAAGGTCTAGTTCAGAAACTAGGTCTATATCTGCCCTCGTTTAATATGTGGGATCAGGTTCCCCACTTCCTCTCATTTAGGAAGATGAGGATATCAGCAGAGGGTTTCTGGAAACTGTTAGCAACAGTAACAAATAAGCTGGTCATCCAGGGCCAAGGAGCTGAATATGAGTTCTTTAATAAGCTGTTATGTGATGCAGCAAAAGAAATTAAATTACGTCAGTTAGATTAATTGACAAAGCAATTAGCAAGCTGTCCATAAAGCCCAAAGTAGCCAAACATTATAAATTTTGGTACCACCTACTGACTGGAGGAGATGTTTGGTTTTGTTTTGTTTTCTTTTACTATAAGCTTCATTTACATCATGATTTCTCCAGCAACAATCAAGCATCTGGCCTGTAGACCTTTCCATCATTGCATTGTCTGCTTGGTTATCAATTATTCAGGTTCAGAGACCAGAAGGTAATTTTGGCTTTAACTAGCTGAGCTCAAGAGTAGTATAAGAAAAATACCTCCCCATCTTTCCTCAGGAGTTAGCATCCACACTAACAACAATTTCAATATTTATCCAGAGACAGATGAAATAATGAGCCTAGCAAATCTGTGCCATACACATATTTCAGCAGTGACCGTAAAAAAACATCACACTTATCATATTCGGCTCTGTTCCCAAAATACATTTTTTGACAGAAGACAAATTAGATCGTCGCACTGCATGGTGATGGGACCCATCTCTCTACAAGGGTTTGATTAAATGCCTTTGACCCGTGTCATTGACCAAGAAAGGAGAGAGAGAACATAAATAAATTCTTTGACTTAAAAGTACACTACAGAAAGTGGGCTCCTCTGGGAATCTGGCACATTCAGCTGCATGGTCTGTGTTCTTTTGTTTTGGTCCTGCCCCCTAAATGAAAGGGCTTCCTGGGATCAGGCCACTACATGGAAAGAAAGAAAGATGTTACGCTTCCACCTCTGGCCTGAAGTGCAAATGGAAAAAAAAAATTGATATGGAATGAAAACACTAAAGGCTATACAGTAATTGGTAAAATCTGCGACCCAAGCCATGTGAAAATGACAAGGGCATGTCATATCATCTTTGAAAGATGGCTCCCTTCTATTCCAATGAATGGGACGTCTTTTGTAGCAAATTTTCAAACTCATTTAGATCATAAAAATGTCCACTGGGACATGAAATGTCTCTTGACTCTACCTCCATGTATTAATACTCTTCCTGCCTTCAACCATTCCTGAGTCCTATGACCCAAACTATTAGGTTCAAGAAAAAGCATTTGATATTCTCATCAAACATGTTCTCACTGTGATGTCTCCATAAAAGACAAGCCAAATAAGAATGAAAACCAGGGTAGACTGTGATCTTCCCTCTCCTACAACCAATCTCATTTTTGCTTAAAGCCTGGTCTCATTTTGTATTTTCATCTTGACATTTGATATGAAATATCAGTAAATATAAGTGACAATATTTTTTGCCTTGAGTGGTATCTACTTTATTGACTATACACTATCTTATACTTGCTTTGTTCAAGTAATACAATACAAAAATCTGTGTCAACCAAATATTTGAAACTCAAATTGTATGTTAGATGTCCTAGGGAAACTTGACCTTTAGTGATATATTGTGATGAATTCTGAGATAAAATTCCAATATCTTTCTGCTGATATATCTATTTAAGAAAAAAATAGTTTTCTGTATGTTGATTCTCTTTGAAGTGATATACACCTGAGTCACCATTCATCATATTGAATCTTCATTCCAAGTGTAAACTTTTCTTTTGTGAGAAAGAAAAACAAAGTGAGAACATACCAAATCCCAGCAAACCTGTTGTTCATAGAAATTGTGAGGTTGTCTGTGTGGTGAAGTCAAAAGAAAGACTTTGGTATATTCCGACTGATTTGTCCTTAACCAACTAGATGACTATGGGCAAGTCACAATTCCCATAGCTGTAAAATGGGAATAGTAAGTAAGACAGAGTGTGAAGAAATTTTGTGAGTTCTTTCATTTCCATTTCCATTAGAAATGTAGCTTTCGTGGTTCCACCATGTAGATATGGCATAAACATTAATGTCACTCTTGGAGGGAACATCAGTATCTTTGCTTGTGTCTGTGCATGTGCAGGTGCGTGCTCTCTCTCTCTCTCTCTCTCTCTCTCTCTCTTTTTCTCTCTGTCACACACACACACACACACACACACACACACATCCCTGTATGTGACAGCTCAAGGCCTAGGCTTCGCCACCTCTGTCTTTGGATAAGATTTCTTTTCCTTCCATTTCTTCCCACACTCGGAAGTGAACCAAACATCCTTTGGGATAATTTAAAGTCTTAGTGATGTAACCAAAAGGCCGAGAGACTCTAATCCTTGTGTTTACTGCCACTTAACCTTTGTCACATCCCCCTCCCCTGAGTAACAACAGGCCATTTTTCTAGAAAGGACAGCTCCAGTCATCTCCTGGTAAAGGAGCCAGAGAACCTGGTAGGAACCCCGAGTCTCAGTTTCCATAGCAAACACATTAGCCTTGGCAGCTGGACACGAAGCCCTCTGCTCCTCCCTCAGCGAGCTGGTGGCCTCTTCTTGGAAGTCCAGAGGTGGTACGTTGCCAGGCAGCATCAGCCGGGTTTGTCTTTTCACCAAAGAGTTTGAAATAGGGGCTTCCCCCTCCATTTTTATAATCTCTGCACCTGCTTAACAGAACCAGGCCTCTCCTCCCACCTTCTGAATTCTTCCTGGAGTCTCTGGGCAGACCAGCCAGCCAGGACTCATCTGAGGCTGGCTGGCTGCCTCTGTCCTCACCACCCCCAGCCTGCCTGAGCAGCTCTGAGTTGTCCCTGTTGTCCTACAGCCTAGGCAACCCTCTCTCTTCTTCAGGAGAGAAGAGTTCAGTGCAAGCATAGTGCTCATTCAACCCCATGGCGAGGGACAGTGAGGGACATAGGAAGCCTGCATTGTTCTATTATGGTTAATGCTCTGCTAGAAAAGCAGGAGATCCAGGGAGCCAATAAATAAGACCCCTTTGCCCTCCCGAGCTAGAAAACAACAGGGAATTAGTCATCAGACAGATAAATATCAAAATAGCAGCTTTACTTTTGATAAATCTAATTAGAAAATGTCATATGTCTTTGATGTGCCACGAAATGGGTGCCTTAATATGCCCTCTAAGTGGAACTCAGCCCCGCTAACTGCACCCACTACACACACAAATACACACAGGCAATCATGTGAGCTTGCAAGTGTGTCTTCTCAGACAGGCAGCCTGGAACAAAAGAGGAAGAGGCTGATTTGGACACTCAGATTCTTCCTCCGGTTTTACCAGTCACTTCCCCGGGGCCTATCTGCAGGAATCATCTCCATAGTGTTTCTCTTTGTGGAGGAGAGTGGAAATTCCCTTCCCTCCTTCTGTGGGAAAAAAGGCATGGAGAGTAAAGGCTTGTCCCTATCAGGAACATTTGCCTCATTCCTGTCATCTGAGCCTGGAGAGACTCAGGCCACCCAACAAACTTACAGAAAACAGAATTACAGTGGCTCAGTGTGGCTGTTTGCAGAAGTGGATGGGAGCAAGGCCAGGAGTAAGAGAGGAGATCAGGCCTTCCAGAAGTTAGATCTGTGGTTGTGGGGCCCCTAAGATGAAGGGAAGAGAAAGGACCATAAATATGCTCTTCTGCCCCAACTCTTCTAGTTGATCCCAGGCAGGATGTCAGGAGAAATGGGCTGTCTCCTTGCAGCTCTGCCAGCAGTAAGCTGTATGGCCTTCATCAGGTCCCCCAGCACTTTGGTTCTTCATTGTTAAGCAGGAATGAGAATTTAAGCCTTAAACACATACAGGGATGTTTGGGACCATTAATGAAGGACCAAAAGTGACAACACTTGAAGTTTAAAGCAATAGGCACGTTCTGCAAAACAACTGGCTTAGACCTTCCGTAAACACCAATGTCCTACATGAAAGACTGATGAAGGACATTCTGGGGCAATATAAACATGGGCTACAGAGTGGCTATGAGTACAGTGTTAATGTAATGTTTCTAAGTGTTATGATTGTCATTGAGGTTATCTAGCTGACATCCTTGTTCTTAGGATATGCATGCAAAGATAGGAGGAGAGAGTCAGAATGTCTAATTGATTCCAAAATGGTTCAGCAAGAATAATGAAAATATCACGTATACCATATGGGTACATATATACACACATATACAGAAAGAGAAAAGGAAAAATAAAGTTAATACGGCAAGATGCTAAAAACCAGTGACTCAAGGCGAAGGTTATAACTGGCTCATCCTTATCATATTATTCTTGCAGCTCTTCTGTAGATTTGAAATTTTGAAAAATAACACGCTGTGAGAGCCAGGGAGAAGCACTAGGGAGGTTGAGGGGCCAATCAGGAGGAAAGGCTGAGTGTGGGATGTGATTGCAGAGAAACTCCAGTCTGAAGGTGTGGAGAAGTCAGGGGGTGGAGGTGGTAATGCACTGGAGGATTTTATTCTGCTGGAAACTCTACCCGAGGAACAAAGTCGGGGCAGGAGAGCAGTGGGAATCCAAAGGGGAGTGGGAGAGCATGAGAAATGTATCTCACCCCTCTTCTCATTGTTTCCCCAGGGCCAGGCCTCTCAGAGAGTATAACCCTTCACTGCTAACAATATTTACTCTGGCCTCCAGGGAGAAAACTTCCCGTGTCAAAATTTAAACATTACACAAGGTCAGTTTTATCCCTGTGCTTCAAAAATGCTTAGCATCCCAGGCCATCTGATCTTAGAGAGGCACCTTTAGGTTTGTTTTGCCTTTTCCTAAATCCATCAAGTAATGTATCTTCATGTTAGACTTTAGTGTCGTTTTGTGTCTGTGGTGGCATCGGATAAACCTTTGCTAAATTTAGCCTTGTTGCTAATTAGGAACAGAGGACATGTTAAGCTTGAGGCTTAAATACAGAACTTGGCAGGATACCAAAATATAGAATCAAGTCGTCATTTCAGGCTGGGGGAAAATCCAAACCTAAATTACCTTGGCAACTGACCTAGCATATTGTTATTTTAGTCTTCAAGGCCTCCTAAACTACATGGGCATTTACACACACACACACACACACACACACACACAGCCCATTATTGACTGCCGTGCTCATCCCCCAGTGCCTCATTTTATAAATAAAAGGCAGTGCAGTAGAGGGATAGAAGCAGGGTTTTAAAGAGTGTCTATGTTGACTTTACATTGGAAGCTATTATTGTATGGAGTGCCATACCCATTGAGAAGAGGTATTGACCACATTCTTAGTAACATTACTGCAAGAGTTACATTATTCCTGTTGCCATATTTACATCACTTTAGATCCAGACAGCGACTGCAACGACAATAGCTACACTCATCCTCTAATCCAAGCATAAAGTAGGTCTTTCAAGTCAGGCTTTAGGCATCTACACAGCTGTATCTAATGCTACAGTGCTGCTAGTATTTAAAGAAAAAAGGGAGCACTGCCTGAGCTATTTGTCACTCTAGGGTCTCTATCATTTAACCAAAATAACTTGAAAAGGGTGTTGTTCTCATCTCTTCAAGCCATGTGCATTTCCCCAGGGCATTAGGGGACTTACGGAGCTGTCAGCCTCTACCCTGTCTCCCTCCTTTCCACGGACTCCACCATATTTGGCCCGGTGATGGGAAAACTAAATAGGGAAATAAAACAGAATGGAGACTAAATGAGAAGGTAGAAAAATAGAATACAGAGGAGAAAGAAGAGTTGCAGTTGTTGTTATTGCCTTGATCTGCCTTTTCCTTCCAAGGCAGTAGCTCTTCTGGGCTCTCAAGTGGGACCCCCCGTTCCCCCCACTTATATTCCTTGGCTGAGACCAGATGCTGCCGAGTTAGGGACTGGCTTCTGGCCCCTACTGCAGAATTGCCATTCCAACTGGGTTTCTAAGTGCCAGAGCCAGAGCAAGAAAAAGGCAGTGCATTGAAACCAGGCCTACCACTCCAATGTTGTTCTCAGGCATGCCTACGGAGGAGTATTTACCATAAAGGAAGAAAACAGTAATAGCCCAGAACTGTCTGTTTGTTCAACTCCAACTTGAATGATACCAAAGATTAAATCTTGGTTTCCAATTGTTTCATGCCAAGGCTGTTATATTTAAGGTCCAAATATGTGCACCATATGTCATACTGTAGCTTGACAATTACCTCAACAGGCAGTGTCAGACAGATGGTAAACATTACTACCAGGCATACGTACATTTAGAATTAGACATTTAAATAAATTCAGGCCTGTCTTAAGCTTATTAAAAGGATTTGGGTCTATAAAGCCATTTCGGGCCTTTGCATATGCTAAAGTGTCTTTTGCATCCTGAACAGATTCGGTTTGGTTCAAGTACCTTCGGGCTGCAGATGGCAAGTGACGTGCTTTCTCTTTGAGCCCTGTACCTGCAATTAGGCCAATAATGGCAATTAAGGAAAACGTAAAGAGATCTAAACTTCAGTTCTTAATATCATAACCATGCAATCCTGCCCATGAAATGACAGAAAATCCTCTTTAGGGAACATCACCAACCTCTCTTAAAAGCCTGTAAACTTCAGAGAGAGAGATTAGAAAGCTACAAAGGTATCCGCCTCAGGACCAAGTCAGATTTTCTCTGGTTTAAACCTCAGGCTATGGCGAGCGTTTGACAGAAATCTCACAAACTGCAAATAAAGGTTAGCATTCCATGGGAGAATTGAAAGAAGAATTCAGATGAACGTGTTTTTAAGATATTTTTCCCCAAAAAACTATATAAAAGCCCTCTTTACACTATCTTCTTCCAGGGAGTTTTGGATCCTGTTTGGCATTGCAAAATGTTCAGTATGGTTTGTGATAAGAAACTAAATAAGGTTGGGGATAAGGTCCTGGAATTTTATTAATGTGCAAGTGTAGCCAGAGCTGCACTCCAAGAGGATGGCCCCATGGAGTGGTTGATTTTTTTTGAAAACCCTGTGTGCTGCCCACATATGTAATTCACTACTAGAATTATTTCTCTGCTTAGAATAGTCTATTGGCTCAACTTTTTAAAAGCAATTTCAATCTGCGTACAGTGCTTGACACATCATAGATGCTCAATAATTTGAAAGGAAAGAAAAGAGGACAGACGAGAAGAAGGCATAAGACAAATCAGGACTTTATTTTTCAAATGCAAGTGTAACCTCAGGATTGCTACCCCGCAGAGAGTACATACCTAGTGTAGTGGCTAACTGCATAAATGCTGATTCTTGGCTTTTCTGAGTTCAAACACTGGCTCCATTTCTTATGAGCTTTGTGATCTTGTCGTCTTTCTTGACTTATCTATGTCTTGGATTTCTCATCTATAAAACAGAGATAATAAGCATTCCTTTTGTGAGTATTAAATAATGTATAGAACAGTGTCTGGCACTGTATGTCTGCTTTTTTCTTTATTTTGGGAGACAGAACTGAAACTCAGTATTTTTTTTTTTCAAACAGAGCCCCATTAGCAGGCTTGATACCATTTTCCTCCTCTTCAACTCCATTTGGTATGTCAGGTTTTATTCTGGACACCTCTTGAGCTGAGAGAATCACCTCATCCTGGGAATCTGGTAGTGCTTCCACACCCATACAGCTAGCACCAGGCTAAATCTTAATTCAGAGCTACAGCCTCCTTCAAACAGATGAGTGAGGAAGCATTTGCTAAATTCTGTTGTACCTGTGTGTTTGTGTGTGTGTGATAATAAAAGCAGAATTTCAAAACTCTATACCGTGACTGAACTGGGGCCTTTGTCCTGCTTACTCAGATAAACTCCAGAAACATATGGAGTGGCTTTTGGAAGAACACATGTCTCGATTCTATTTTGGTTTCTGCTTAATAAAGACAGCTTGGTCTAGTGGCTTACTTATCAAACCCTCTAGTCCATTCTGCCATTGCCTCCTGTTGTCAGCCCCTTTTTGGAATCTATGTTCTCCACTCCCCATATTCTCTATAACCTAATAAATAATCCAGGCTCTCTGCTATGACACTGAAGGCCTCCAAAATATTGCCCCCGAATTCTGGTAGCCTTGTATCTCCATACAGCTACTTTCTATCACAAAACAATGTGGCCGCTTTCATATCTCTATACCTTTACTCATCCTGTTTACTTGGCAGTCTCCTCTTCCACTCATTTAAAATAAAAAGATGAAAATAGCTGCTGAAATGCTGTTTGTTATTTCAGGCTTATCTGTCCCTAGTCCAGTGGTTCTCAAAGTATTGCCCCTGAGCTAGGAACATCAACATCACCTAGGAACTAGTGAGGAATGCAAATGTTCAGGCCATATCCAATCTGAGTAACACTTTGGAGGTGGAGCTCTGCAACATGCACTCTCCAGGTGATTCCAATGCATGCCAACATTTAACAACCACTGCCTTAGCCCATCATTTAAAATGTATTGCTCTCCTCCATGGTTGCAAAATATTTCGTTCTTTTATTTGTCATGGCCCTTCCACATTAGTGATTATCATAAACATCTCTCTCTTTCCTTCTCCTTCATAAATGCTTTTAAGACTGAAATTCTGTAGTCCAAGAGTCTCTAACCCCTGGGTCAGGGACCCATACCAGTTCATGGCCTATTAGGAATCAGGCCACACAGCAGGAGGTGAGTGGCGGGCAAGCAGGCATTACCACCTGAGTTCTGCCTCCTGTCAATCAGCTGTGTCATTAGATTCTCAGAGGAGCAAGAATCCTATTGTGAACTCTGCATGCAGGGGAGATAGGTTGCACCCTCCTTATGAGAATCTAATGCCTGATGATCTGAGGTGGAATAGTTTCATCCTGAAACCATCTTCCCCTGCCCCCCAGTTTATTGAAAAATTGTCTTCTAAGAAACTAGTCCCTGGTGCCAAAAACGCTGGGGACCACTGCTGTAATCTATTGTTGTCTCTCCCAACCTGGTCCATAGTGGACTCTCAAAAGTCTGTGAAATAATCTTGTTTAATATACGTATGTGGAGTACCAAATATATATGTGTCAGCACCCAGTCCTTGCGGAGATAAAGGAGAAATGTATCATGGGATCTTGGTCTAAAGGAGTTTTCAATTCAGTTGGAATGTCAAAACTTGCATATATAAGATAATTACCAAACAACATAAGACGGCCAGAATGCAAAGGTGCAGTGTGAGGTGCAGCAGTAAGTGCCACAGGAAATCAGGAAGAGCAGAGACTGTGGGTGAGCTTACTGGAGCTGCTTGTGGAGAAATGGGGCTTGAACTAAGCATGGACGGCAGGGAGTGTTAGTGGTCCTGGAAGAGTGGTGATGCTTTTCCTTGAATAGGAGCAGGGAGACTCATCTATGGACCTCACATCTCCTTCAACACTACCTTCCATATGGCCCTTGATTCTTAAAGGGATGAATAAGATCCATAAATTCTTTATTTTTATGGCTTATGTTAATGTGATATTAATACCTTGCTAGAATTAACAAAGTACATTATAACCTAATTTATGAGATGAAAATCTGCATGTATAATAGGTATTCACAAGTGCCACCTTCTGAATGAATGCCAACATGTAAAGTTTCAAATTTCCTTCAGTTTTCAGTGGTGCCCATGAAACCACCTTTTCAATTGCACATGCTGTTTGTTGGAGCTCCTGCTTTGCAGTTAAGTGTTCTTCTTTCAGGGCTGCCTTGGGGAGAATTGTGAAGGAGGTGGAGTTGGTTTGGGACAATTCTTCATACTTGTTTGGAATTCCTTCAGCATCAATTTAATCTGTGTCCTTGTGCTGTTTGAAGATCACCACCCTGGCACTTCATGCAGAGAAAGCTTTCACTTCCCAGATTTATAGTTTACAATTTTAACAGTGGCAAGTGCTCACAAATCATCTAACCTAATTCCTTCATCTTTACAGTTGAAAGGGCAGACACCTAGAGATGTAGCATGGCTTGACCAGGATTGCACAGTTGGCCAGCTGTATAACCTCTCTTGGATCCCACATCTCCTGCTTCTCAGATCAGTTTTCACTACCCCATCCTGCCACATGTAGTAGGCTGCTCCTATATCTTGACACTATTGTCTCTCCTTTCCCTCCTCCGTAGAGCTGGCCTGTAATACATCCCTTCAGAGACTTATATGTGATTCATTAAGACAACAATGGTGATTTCCGTTAAAATGAATACCTAACAGGTTTCCAAGATAACAGTTTTTTGGAGGGGTAGAGAAGAAATCAAGGGAGCTGAGTAGGATTCCAATTAATCCTAAAATTTGACTTTAATGGTGAGGAGTCTAGGATCTCTGGTAGATGAGAGGAGGAGATCATTGAAAGCAAGAAGAGCTTTTGGCACCCCTCAGGCCACATGTGCTGTATGAGCCATTGCATTCTGAAATGTGCACTGCATTGTTTAGGACTGCACCACCTCTCCTGGGAGAGCAACTTGCCTGACCTCGGTGAGAAAAAGTTTTAGTCTTACTGACTGTTACATTATTTAAATGTCAAGTGTTCGAGGTTAGGCATATTGCCTCACTTTTTTCCTTTGAATCTGACCCTGATTTTAGGCTGTAATTAAAGTGTATTGAACTTTTAGTCAACACCCACACATGTAAATGCTGATGCCAATACATATGCTGACCACCACTTCACTAGCTACAAGCGCAGTGCTTTAGATGTGCTGTTAGGGTATCAAGCAGTGGTTACCATCAGGTGTGCTACACAGCACAACTCTAGAGGGTGCTATTTATGTTGTGATTTGCTGCACCTTTCCCACATTGCATATGGTACCCTCTTCAACTGAGCAGTTGTGATCTATAGAGCAGTAAGCAGTGACTCAGATTAATATTCTTTATTTCTCCTGCACGTGTGCTCATGATAGAGAAAATGACCATGCATCGTGCGCAATATCCACACAGTTAAACCATCAACAACAGGAGGATCCAGGAGGCAATGAGTGTAAACGGTCAGATGCCCAATATCTGTGTAGTCCTGACAGGTGGGCAGAGTGCAGAAATATAGGATCATCATGCAGACAGACATGTAGACAGGCAGCGTCAGGAGACACTGGCAATTCAGGGTTTGGGGAAAGGATTCCCATTTTGCAGGCAGATGCTTTAGATGTGAGAAGAATAATGGCTGAGACTATTCTTAAAAGGCCTAGAATCCTGGACAGTTACCACATCGGGAACCTGGATACAAAGGACCAAGACAAAGACGGTGAAGCCACCACTGGGGCACAAGGTGGGAAGCTGATCTCAGAAACAAGACACAAGCTCATTTATAGAACTGGGTCATACAGTCTGACAGAATTGGTGACTGTGGTGATTTGCCTCTGAGTCAACTAACTGTTGAAGCACGTATCTTTAAGTCCTTGTGATTAAAGACAGGATTGGTGCTAGATCCTGGGGCAGGGATTAGTCTATAGGTGGGAGAAATGTGTGGGAGAGGTGGCCGTGAGAGCACAAACCAAGGCAGGCCTCGATAGATACCTTTTGCACCGTCACTCCGCAGTGATGCATAAAACACTGTCATTACCCCCAGGAGGTGGTACGTTCTCAACTGTCAATAGCTTCTGAAGAGGTATCGGTAAATTCATGGATGAAAGACCCAGAGTGAACTATTAATAGAAATGGGGAAATTATGGGGCACACACTTAACCTTTGGGTGGATATTGGGGAATAACAGCCTTCTCCCCTGAGAAAAAGTGACCCCCATAATCTGAGATGGAACACAGGCAGAATGGATTTGTATCTATGATACATATGTATCGTGTATCTATAAGTTACATTATAATATTAATGTTTATGCTACTAGTAGCCCACTTCTGTGTATACATTAAAATGTATATTCACATATATATATATATATACTCTGGCTGATTTGTCATACAATCTTATTATGCTAATCTCTATTCCACTACAATTTCCTTGAGGAGAGTACCTAACCATCTGTAGTCCTAAATAAGCAGAGAGCCTACAGCTTTGCCCTTCCTCGGTCTTGGGAACTGCAGCCGGCCTTAGGCGTGGGTAGAATGGAACCATGTATTCCAGGAAAGCAGACCAATCAAAAGCAATCTAAACTCCTATTAACAGGGTAGCAGTTAGAGAAAAGAAGGGTACCAAAGGGATAAATCTGCAACAGAAACTTGGCCAGATGGAATGAGCAGGTTTGAGAGGTTGATCCAAGATACATTCCCAAGGGCAACAGATGGGGTGTGTGTGTGTGTGTGTGTGTGTGTGTGTGTGTGTGTGATTTGTTTTTCTTCAAGCATATCAAGCTAAGCTCAGCAGTTCAGGATACCAAACCAGTCATGTAGGTAAGATTCATAGGTGTTTCTTCTCTGTAACTTCTATGTTGTTTAGGCAAGTACTTACTCATTGTAATACTCATTGTTGAATGCATTAATAAATGTTTGTGCTGCTGCCTCAAATGGATGTTTGCTCTGGACCTGTTTCAACAAATCATATAGGGACTCCAAGTCATTGACCATTCACAGGATAATCCTTGAAGAGGGATGCAGCTCCACCATAGAAACTGAAATTCTAGAGGGTGGGAAACTGTACTTTTATACCCACTGTGTATTTGTCCACAAGTCATTGCGAAAGGAACAGTGTGGTCTCATTACTTTTATGAGTGAGATGTGGTATGGGAGACTTGGAGGAGAATCCAAACACTCAGTCCACAGGAACTGCTTCCAGCAAAATTTGAGAAATAATTCCCTTTCAAGGCTTCCTCTATGTTTTTTCCTGGGGGCAAGAGACTCTCTTAGAGCAACACCAGGAAATGAGCCAGTTGGAGTGCCATAGGGCTGCGATTGGTCTGTTCCTTTCTATGTGCATTCACTCTCTGGGTGATCTCATCCAGTTTCATGGTTTCAAATATCTTTTGTCAACCACTGCCACATTCATATCTCCAGTTCAGCTCTCTCTTCCAGGTTCCAAATTTTGCCTCTTTAACATCACCAGATGTATTATGGACAAATGAAAATTCCTAACCTATCTCCCAAACCGTGTCTCACTTGCAGCATTCCCCATTTCAGTTGATTGCCAAGTCTTTTTTCTGCTGCTTTAGTCAAATACTTCAGCATAATTTTGGTTCTTCTCCTTCTATCACACACAACTTCTGATCCATCAAAAGACTACGGAAGCTATATCTTCAAAACATGTCCATAGTCTAACTGCTTCCACTGACACTTTCTTGACCCAAGTCCTCCTGTTTTCTTGCCTTTGTTACAGTAGTCTCCTCACTGTTCTCCGAATTTCTCTTCCCTGGCCATAGTCTATTCTCAACACTTGCAAAAGCTTTTAGTGGATCCTCACTGCATTCAGAGTAAAAGTCCCTTACAATGGTCAGAAATCCTCCTGCTCAAAATATGTTCCAGGCAGCAGCAGCACCAGAGGCAGTAGATTAGAGATACAGAAGCTCAGCCTCAGACCAAGTGGATATGACTTTTCCTTTTCACATGATCTCAATTAATGTATATACACTTGAAAGTTGAAGATCAGTGGTCTATAAGCCCCACATGATCTGTGTACTTACTATTCTTTTATCTCATCTCCTACCCCCATTCTTTCCCTTGCATTCGCCTGGCAGGGTTCACATTGGCCTCTTAGACTTTCTCAAATATGATTGGCATGCTTTTGACTTAGGGCTTTTTCATTGGCGGCTGTTCCCTCTTCCTAAATGACCATCCTCCAACCATCAATATCACTAACTCCCTCACCTCCTTCAAGCCTTTGTTCAAATATCACCTTCTCAAAGAGGCCTATTAATGAGCCAGAATACCCGATTCCTCTTGTTAACTACCTCTCGCTCCACATACCTCATCTCCATATCTGTCTTCTGTTACTTTTTTCCTTAGCTTTTATCACCTACTGATGTATTATATATTTTAGTTATTATGTCTGTTTTTGTCTGTTTTCCCACTGCCCCCTTCCATGAAAGTCAGCTCCACCAGGAATTTCAGTGATATATGTGAAGTGCCTAAAATCACCTTTCATACATAGTAGGCTCTCAATAAATACTTGTTGAATAAACTGATGAATGAAATAGGGATATTCTGTCACCTGGTGCTTTGAGAAGAGTGCATATAAATTTTTGTAGCAACCCTTTTGAAACAGTAGGAATTTTTTTCCCTCCCAGAGGAAGTACAAAGGTCTGAAAGAAGTAGGGAAGACCCCCTCCTGGAGGCAGCCCTCAGCAAAGGTGGAGTTTGTGGACAGTGTTTCCTTTCCCCTTAGAGAATATTTGAGGAACAATGTTAGCATCTTCCTAAAATATGATCTGGCATTTGGAGCATATGTCCCCAGCTAGTAAAAGGCATGAGCCCTGCATGGTTCAACTTTTCAATGAGGCTGCCTTACGACATTTTAATATATTTTGACTCTGTAGGCCAGATATGGAGCAGAACCAACAAATAGGGCAATTACCTTTCAAAAAATACGCTGTTCTCACTATGCAGTCATTCTCCCAACCCTTTTTCACAGCCAAAGCTGTAATTTGGGTGGGTCTGAAAAGGATGACAGAGGTAGTTACTTTTGGAAACCAGAGAACCACACTTCAAATTATGGTTGGCTGCAGAACTAAGCCTTAGACTTATAAGCTCTTATAGGATTCTGTTTGCACAGTTGTTCCCATTGAACCATGTGGAATGGATGACTTTTGTTATGGGAGCAACATTGTTGTTTATAATGACTCTGCACACCCTGGTTTCTGGAGTGCCAGATTAATTTTGTAGCCTTGGTGACTTATATTGGCACCTAGTTACCTCAGTGTAAACTTAGCTCATTAGCATGCTGAACCGCTAGGTACTTTTGTTCAGTTTTACCAAATAAGTAGCCAGGCCTTAAAGTAACTTAAATGCAACTACAAAAGAATCTTTTGGAATGAAATGGTGAATACTGTCTATTTGCTCCCCAAAGATCATGGCAGCCCGTGGCACATCAAAGTGACGTAGTCAACTTACTTTTCAGTGCTATTGATGATCTAGTTTTGAATTTAACCATTACTGTCAAACTGAGTGGATTTAACAAAAGCCTAATTTACTGTCTGATCAATTTGTTGTACCTTTCCAGGATGTAGGAGGAAGTCTTGAATACTAATTGCTCAGAGCTCTTCCCCATTATTGCCCTATGGACGGGCAACTAAGGGACAGAAAAGCCCCTTCAGTGTCCTTGATGGGGACACTGAATTAATATGTATCAGAGTAGTGTGGCCTCAGCTGCAGCTGAGTGAGGTGCCTCACTTCTTAGAAGAAATTACTTGAAAGAGGACATCATTAAAGTGATGTGTATTGATGAGTCATAAGATTTACTCATAATTACCAAGTGCCAAAATATTCTCCTAGAGCTAATCCAGAGCCTGGTGTCCCCAGGGTGTCGAGGAGTCCACATTCAAAAGTAGCTGTTTTGAATAATTCATTTTTTTTGTAAAAAGAAGAATTAATTTAAAAATATAAACTTTAAATGCCCAATAGGAGTTAACGCTTATTGACAGATGTGCTGAACTGAAGCAATTTCCTTGAGTGCAGAAAGCTGCTTTCTAGAGAAACATGATTTTCAGGAGTCAGTGTTACTCTCTCATTTTGTAGCTTCTAGCTACACTTCTAGGAAAAGTAATACCTGGGACAGTGGAGTTTTTAGTTCTTTAGCTGTACAATGAATGGGAAACGAGCTGTCATCTATTACCCTTAGGTCTTCAGGGGAAATACTTCCCTGGGAGGCAGTTGTATGGCTGCCCCGGAATCCCTGACTGCCTGATTTTTCCATTGTGATCAGTTACTGCTTTGAAAACCAGGAGTTTTCAAAGTGGATGTGTTGGAAATTAGATCATATATTCTCAGACGAGAAGGCGGATGTCTTCGAGGTCTCTCTGAAATCCCCCTACTTGAAGGACTCTGGCATGAGAGCTGAGTGTGTGTGAGTGTGAGTGTGAGTGTGTGTGTGGAGGGGGGGAACCTATTTGCTCCTCTCTATGCATTCATTACACATCTATATTGTAGTCTAAAAAGTGTAGTGAATTCTATTTCAAGCTTCCTTTTTCATTTTTAGATATATCTCAGGAAACAGACTGGGAACAAAATATAACCTGAAAAAATAAAGATGGCATTTTTGTTTGTGTTGGTCGTGTCCTTGCTTATTTGTTTCCTCTTTCTTCCTTCCCACTCAGGAAATCTTTACCTGGGAGGGAACTTTTCTTCTGACCTTGGAATATTCTTAGCTGCTGTATTTCCTTCATGCCACTTTTTGCTTGTTTGTTTGTTTAAGCAAAGTGGCCTCCACCCAATGTTTCTGGGTCCTCACTCTGAACTTTTATAACCCTCAATAGACTGACTTCTACCCTTAACAAGTGATGAAACGGCTTTAACCAGCATTAACAAATTGGGGAGCTGTCTTTCCTCAATCTTCTGGAAATGTCTCCTCTGTTGGCTTCATGCTTTTCTCCCCACAATGAGTCATTTGGCCCACCCTGACCCACTGTTTTGTTCCTTTTTTCCAAGCTGGGCCACACCAACTTATTTCAAAAAGCGGACTGACCTGAGTGCATGGCTTGCTTCAGCTTTCTTTGACAAGTACTGTGTCCTGAACTTCTTAGAATTCATTAAATGTTGATAATGGTAGAGAGATCAGGACTACAGCTTCCAGGGGTAAGGCTATTTATTTACATTTTAAACTGGAATTACATGTGCATTTGTGGGGCTATGATTTAGAGCACAGAATAGGAATTTAATTTTTAATAATGAGGAAAAAATAGGAAATACAAGGACAGAAGGGAGTGAGAGACAGAGCAGAGAAGGAGATATTTAAGCTAGAGAAACCTTGGAAGAAATCTAAGTGGTGAAATACAGGATAAGGCTTTGTCTTATCTATTTGCTAAAGGATCATGAGGATGGGAAGCTCTTTGGTTCACTCTCTTTTAGACGAAAAATTGAACAGTGGTGCATCATTTAAGAGTAGGGATACACTGTAAGAAATGTGGTATTAGGCAATTTTGTCTTAGTGCAAACATCATAGAATGTGCTTATACCAACCTAAATGGTATAGCCCATTGCTCCTCGGCTACAAACCTGTATAGCAAGTTACTGTACCGAATATTGTAGGCAATTTTAGAACAATAGTAAGTATTTGTATATATAAATATATCTAAACATGGAAAAGGTATAGCAAAAATATGATCTAATGGATAAAAATTGATATACCTATATAGGACATTTACCATGAATGAAGCTTGCTGGACTGGACATTGCTCTGGGTGAGTCAATGAGTGAGTGGTGAATGATTATCAATATCATTGTCTTCCACCTCCACATCTTGTCCCACTGGAAAGCCTTCAGGGGCAATAACAGACATGAAGCTGCCTTCTCTTAGGATAACAATGCTTTCTTCTGGAATACCACCTGAAGGACCTTCCTGAGGCTGTTTTACAGTTAATTTTTTTTAATAAGTAGAAGGAGTACATTCTGTAATAATGATAAAGGCCGGGCTCATGCCTGTAATCCTAGCACTTTGGGAGGCTGAGGCAGGTGTATCACTTGAGGTCAGGAATTTGAAACCAGCCTGGCCAACATGGTGAAACCCTGTCTCTACTAAAAATACAAAAAAAAATTAGCCAGGTGTGGTGGTCAAAAGCAAAATAAATAAATAAATAAATAATAAACAAACATTAAAAAAATAATAAAATGTATCGTGTAATAAATACATAAACCAGACTGTAGTTATTTATTACCATTATCAAGTATTATGTGCTACGTATAATTTTATGTGTCAGACTTTGTACAAAGGCAGCACAGTAGGCTTGTTTGCACCGGCATCACCACAAACATGTGAGTAATGCATTGCAATAGGACATTTTGATAGCTAGGGCATCACTAGGTAACAGAAATTCTTCAGCTCCGTTATAATCTCATGCAACCACTGATATATATGCAGTCCATCACTGACCAAAATATTATGAAGAGCATTACTGTAATTGTTTATACAGATGACAATCAGAAGCTTAAGGGGAAATCTAGTAATCACTAGTTTGTGGAAACCAGGTTTTATTCCATAAACAACATCAGGACAGCAAAATATGACTTGAAAACATGAGACTAGACAGGCCATAATCAGTAATAAACCATTGTCCAAAGTGCCATTTACAAAACTCAGGTGCACCTACTTGCCCAGAGATGTAGTTTCTGACCTGAGACCAGGTCACATCCCCTCCCTGACTTTCACTGTAGTTGCTGTATGGTTACAAGTGACAATGAACAATGTATAAGGCTCTCAGTCGATGTGATGGCTCACTCTGCTGCTGCCATTTATACCATATCAGTGCCTACCCTTTCCTTCCTTTTGGGGAAGTGGCAAGGATGATTGATGTGAGGCCTATGAAGTTCTTTGAGCTTCTTGGGAGAAATACATGGTGTTGTCATTATCATCATCATTCCAAAATGCTTGAAAATGTTTTCATGCCTTGCTTCGTGCTAGGATAGACCCTCTTTTCGTGTTGGATTCTCAGCCTATGCTAATCTTTCCTCATGCAGCTGATCTTCCAAGTTCTTTCCTAAAGGGGCTTAGGAAAGAGAGATGAAAGAGTCCTCATGAAGCAAGACCTTGAGAAAAATGATCAACAGAATCCTCAGGTCTCTGTGTGTCTGCACATGCACAGTTCTATTTCTCCATGATACCCAGGCTGTTCTCACAAGGCCAGATAATGAAGAAACCACTGGCTGATACAAAATCAATTTTCCTTTGGTTTTAAAATACTTTAAGACTTACTCTAAAGAATTATGTCCTGGGAATTTATTTCACAAGTATCAAATCGTAATTGTAAAGGAGTGCTATGAGGAAATTGAGATCCAAAACTGCTGAATCCCTAGGCCCTGGGCCAGGGGCAGAGTGAGGAATAGGAATCAAGTCCCGTGTGACACAAAGTAGTGCTCTTTTTTTTTTCCTCACTACGTCACAATTTCTCAACATGAGAGAACATAAGATAGGCAGAGATGTTTTAATGCCTTTTTACCCACATCCTGAACAAGACCTACAGTAATGTCACTGAGCTACCAAAAGTTTGAACTTAAAATTTTAACCTCCAATGCCACCTGTCAGAATACATTGCAAAAAAAAGGATTAGAGATACTTCACTGTACATTAGTCTTCAGAAACTTCTGGAAGCTAATTGTTTCTGAGAAGTATTCCATGAACACCTGTATTCTCAGCCACAAATGGCAGAGCCATGAGCAAATGGTGTGAGACAGAAGAGTTGAGGTTGAGAGGTTCAAAGATCAAATAGTGGGGGATTACAATGGAGAATGTAACATGAAGTACCAGGCACGTATGTTGGGGAACCCCAGCAAAGGGGTAGGGAGGGTGCCAGAAGGAGGCTAGAGTCTGGCAAAAGCATAGGTGCCTGTTTGTGGTATCCTGCTGCCGGCCGTGTTTTTGAGGCAGAAGAGAGTCTCCAAGAATTGAAGAGAAATCTTGGATTTTGTATTTCTTGAGCTTTAGTTACCCAGCTTCAGACAGGCTAGATGTTTCTGAAGATGGGTTGGGCGAGTAGAAAGTTGCCTTTTTTGTGTTGTTGGAACCAAAGTAGAACCACCTCCTCTCACAGGTGTTGGCTTGGAGGGCCTCGCTGACAAGATGGTGGTTGTGCCCTTCACAGCTCCATCTTGAGGAGATGTGGGTCAACATGGATTCGTTCAGTTATGCATTCATTAACACAACCTGGCTGAAGACAGGTTGCAGTGCTGTCTGATGGCACCTGGAAGGGAAGAGGTGTCATAAGTGAGTTGCCAGAGAGGCAGCGGTGGAAGCAGGGGCCTGTGTTCTATGCAAGCATCAGGCTCCACGGAACCTTGTAGAGAAGGCATTTTTCCCACCTGATATTGCTCAAGGTTAGGATGCTTGCATTTCTGAGGATTGCTTCTTCCCCTTCCCCAAATTATGGACAATCTCTTCAACTAAAATGTAAACTCCTCTAGGACCTGCCTGCCTTGTGTCCGCTTCTACTTGCCCTGTGCCTATGTCAGAGCTGGCACATGGCAGGCATTCAACAGATGTTCTTTGAATAAATGGATGACTCCTACCATGGTCATTGCATCATGCTGTTTTAGAAGGAACTTCCTTCTCTTTGACTACAACACCATTTTAGATAACAATCTCCTTAGAACAGTGGACAATAATACATTGTTCTGGATTTCGGAAATCGTTCCTTTGAACTAGGAAACAAACATATCATAAAGATTCATTAGCAGTAATGCCCTTTAAGGGAACTATATCACTTTATCTACCAGCAATCTGATTGTACTTGACCAAGCTTCCAAACCACAGGTGGATAAGCCCAGCTCTGTGGGCACCAGATCAAGCATACTCATGTCCTGCAGAGCTGACACTAAACCAGGAGATTCCCTGCACTTGTAGTTTAGAGGGAGTCTCAGAATGTCCTAGGCTTTTAAATAAAAATGCAAAGCATTTGTAATCACATTTCAAACTCATGTCTATTCAATGTTTTAAGTATGTAAATCTATACAAGAAATATTTTTTATGTATGAACTATAGGATATTCTCTGAAATATGCTGGCACCATGCATTTCTCCCTTATACCATTTCCTACAATTATAAATCATATGTCTTATTTGTGGTCTGATTTCCCTATCAGTCTATAAACTCCATGAGGTAATATACCTGGCCTGTCTCATTTACACTCTTATCTGGAAGGCAAACACAGAGTCTCAATACTCATTCATTGAATGAAAAATAAATTAAAAGGCAGGTGAATAAGCATCCTTTCAAGAGTTTTTAATGTTTTATTTCCTCTAAAAGAGGAAATAAAGACCTAAATGGGGTCTTTAGAAGGCATGAGTGGTGGTCTCAACAAGTGATGATGAAGCCCACCCACTATAGCAAGAGGATATGGTGTTAGCGACACTGCCTTTGTGGCCTTTGTGTGGTCTCTTTTGTTCTTCATGATGGCAGATGGGCAGAATCAGGGAAGGAAAGCACGTCAGTTGGTGTCCCAGCAGAAAACAGATGACAACTCTCAAACTGAGTAATTAGGGAGAATTTAATGAGTGGAGCTTTACCAAGATATTTACAGGTTAAGGGAAATCTATCAGGGATGATGAAGCTGCCTGTACTCAGTCATGGAAGGGAGTTATTACTACCTTTAGGCTTCCATGGAAGCAGAGCCTCTATGTTAGCACAAAGCTATAGAAGACTGTCAAAGGACCACAGCTTTTTAATAGAAATACAGAGTCAACCCACCAGGGAGGCAGTGGGGATGGGGCTGGCGGTAAATGTCTGCATCCCATTCTCCTCCCATCTTCCATCTGCTAACAGTGCCTTTCATTGGCTAAATCCAACTGAAAGCCAGAAGGCACAGTGTTTGGGATCCCACCTGGGAGGTCAGCCTCCCAGGGCACAGAACAGGATACCAATGAGTACAAGAGGATATCCCAAAAGGCAAATAGAACATCCAGCAAAGAGGGCCATACCCAAAAACTTATGTCTGCTGGAGAGTGCGTGTAGACATCTTTGTGGTCTTAAAAAAGAAATCCCCAAATAACACATTTCAATAACAAAGTAAATCCCCATAATTTGGATTTCTCCTTTTAATATGCATTCAGTAAATATTGATTGAGCCTCTCCTCTGTGCCAGGCATTGGGAAGGCTCCTGGAGATAGAAAAGTGAATGAATAAAGCACAGTGCTTACCTTCAGAGAGCTCCCAGTCAAGTGGAGAGGGCTGTGCTCTAACAGGAAACAGGTGAGGAACCTGCTGAGCAAGTACAAGGAGAGGATTTCCCCAAATTCTGGCTTCTTCACAGGGGGCTTCCCAATGGAGGCCAAGTTTCAGCTGTGAATCGAAGGCTGGGAAGGAGGCAGGGTGGGGCAGGGCAAGACAGGAAAAACAGTTGAGAAGAAACACCAGTGTTCCAAGCAGAGGAAAAGGGCAGGTATAAGGACAGGAAGTGAAAGAACTCATCATCCTCTCATGGAACTCTTGAAATGATGCCCAGACTTAAACAGGAAGGTTTGGTGATTCTCAGGGTTTGTTATGGACTCAACAAAGCCTGCTCCCAATTTTCTCCTAGAAGATAGATAAAGAAGACTTGATGGGTCCACCATCTATTTTTGAAAGCCTGCTATTTGTAAGCATTCCCTTCTGTGGATCAACCAGAACTCTCCTAGACACCCCTTCTGTGATGACTGTCATCTCCTCTAAGTGTAAAAGGAGCCAGAATTTCTGCCTATTATTTTCAGATTGCTTCCTCTACAGGAAATTGTGTCAATTCATTTGAACATTTGTGGTTTCACTGTACTCTCGGGCCATTACATCATTATGTGGTAACTCAACTCCAGTGGCACATTATCAGAGCTGACTATTTCTGGAAGCCAGGAGATAACAAACAAAGCAGTTTCATTTGGCCTATAAGCATGTTAAACACCCTTGGCAGAGGACAGCAGAATACAAATATGCCTTCCTCCTGACTTTTATCAAGGAGAGGCGAGGGACGTGGGATAGATATAAATTATGTGCCCTGCTTCGGTGAGAGATCTATCATAAAATCTATTGCCACCAATACAAACTGGCTTCAGTGTATAATTTAGTGACAGTTGTGTGCATTATGTCTCCTCACTGACAAGATTGCCGCATGGCGAATGTTGCCGTATCTAGGTATGAATGGAACTGCCTAAAGATTTAAGCCATTTTATTCCGTCCTGAATTAACATGCTCAACCTAATCCTCATCTCCCCGGGAGACTGTGAATTGTGCGGGAGAATGAGCAGAAGGCTTTCCGTGCAGGTGGCTGGGGCCTGTGTTTCCACTTGCCTGCATACCGTTCCCCCTTGTGAGGCTGCTGATTGAAACTTACTCTAAGATTACCTTGCTAATAATTTGAGCCTTATCAGGGAAAAAAAAAAAAAAAACGTAACAAATTAATGAGGTTTCTGCCGATAAAGAAATATAAAGGGCTTACTTTCCTAAAGATGCCTGATGCCATGGATAAATCATAGACAAACAGAAAGCTTGCTGTAGTTTATTCCTAATTATAAATGACTTAATACCAAGTCAGACCCAAAAGATTCAGGGGTGTGATCATTTTGAAACCTAGTTAGAGGAAGATAGAACTACAGTATCAAGATTTTCATTAATGCAAGGAAGTCTCTTCTTCACTGCTCATGTTTAGCATTATCCTTGGGGCAAATAAGGAAATTTACCCACATAGATGAGTCCCATGTAGATGAGTTGGGTTCAGGCTACTGAAATACATTGCTTAATAATTGCTTTCTGGACTAGGCCAAGACATGAATGTTAGGGCCCTTCCTGAGACCAGCAATTGTAGGAGGTATTTGTGTCTTGCTACTCAGTGAACCAGGTAGGGCATGAGCATGTTAATGAGATAAAAAAAGGATTGCTTCATGAAAGTGCTCACAGACACCTGAGCATCTCTACAGACTGCTCCTTTCCTAAAGAGGGGCTGGCTGAGTAGAAAATGGGCTCTGTTTCTGCTTTTGTTCCTCTCTTTTCATACTCACAGAGTGTCTCTTTCTCTGTCCACTTCAGGGTCTTCATCTGTCACCCTTCCATGTGACTTTGCCCCCTGCCTACCAGTAGTCTCTCTCTCTGTCCTTCTCCTCTTGAATCGTAGGTGATCTGGATCAGTGAGACTAGATATTCAAAGAAATAGAGAAGATGAAAAATGATCACCTCAAGGGTAGCAAGAATAAGAGATTTATAATTGTCTGAAGATGACCTAAAATCACCATGGGCCTTTTATGGAAACATAAAACAACTGCTTCATCATGAGATACCTTAGAAGGTGCCCCAAAGCTTTCAGGTCAAGCCACAGTGAAACTTCTGCTGCATAGTTGGTCACATGGAGAACATCTTCAGGGTTTCCTCTTGGACTCTTCAAATTCTTCTACCACCTGGGTAAGAACTCCTCCTTTTCCCTCTCTTTCTCATTGTCTTTATACTTTCTATTTCTCTTTTACTAAATCCTGCTTTTCAGGGTAGATTTTAAAAACTCATCCACAAATAGGAATTGGAAGTTGAAAATAAGTATAATCATTTTCATAGGGATCCTCACATCTAACATAATTGCTGTTGACTACTCATCTGCTAGAGAGGGTTAAAAAAAGGCACCTGAATTGGCTAGAGCCTGATTCAAAATGCTCTCAGAGGTCTGACCCCACTGTAAGTCGTGTAGTTGTAATTGTGCAATTTCAGCCTCCAGTGAGGGTAGAAGAGGCAAGGGAGCCTTGCAGGGGTCTCTGAAATCAGATAGGCAGTTTTTTATGTCATTTACTTAGATGGCAATTTAAAAGAGTAACAAAAAAAAAAAAAAAAAAAGGCCAAACAAGTCCAGTCAGGCAGGGCAGCAGCAGGAAGGGGGAAGGCCACTCACTATAGAAGCTCTCAGCACCTATTGGAGAACAGGGGAAGCCTCTCCCACTTCCTCTTTGGTAAGTAGTGGGATTTCAGGAAGTGTAAAAAAGAGAAATCCTGGCTCTTAAACTAGTTTCTTCACCAAGCCTTTGGTGTCTGACCTCCAATATGTGTATTTTCATTTGTCATTTTCATTCTTGTTGCTTCTTTCCCTGCTACCAGCTGGTACCCCATTCCTGCAGGACTTTGCTCTCAACTGGTTGTGCCCTATCTTTTCTTCATTCTGAACCGCTAAGGCCTTTGACTATTTTTCTTAGAGCTATTTGCCTTTTATTAAGGAATGTGAATATTTCAAAGCTCTCATGTACTGTAATTGAGAGAAGGAAAGCTGGAAAGGGGGGACCTTTGTGAGGGCTGAATACCAAACGGCATCTCTAAAAATATTTCCCATGAGCAAATATGTATTGGTAAAAGGCTAGTTTTAAGGTAGGCCATGACTTGGGAAGCACTACTGGGAACCTGAACATTATTAATAATCCTCCCAAGGGACCAGACTTATTCTGACCAAAGCAGCTAGTCAGTGTTGACCATGACCAATATTCAGCAATGCCTGCTAGAACGTGCACATTTAATTTCGAATCTGTAATCAGTAGATAAGTACCATCATTATGGGGTGGGCAGCCAGCTTTCCTGCCCTGCCAGAAATGGTGTATGTTTGCTTGCTTTGGTTTTGGTTTTTGTTGGTAGTGGTGATGTTGGTTGGCACCAGTATGGAACCAATAATTCTTTTTGTTTTTTTGAGACGGAGTCTTGCACTGTTGCTCAGGCTGGAGTGTAGTGGCGTGATCTCGGCTCACTGCAACCTCCGCCTCCCAGGTTCAAGCAATTCTCCTGCCTCAGCCTCCTGAGTAGCTGAGATTACAGGTGCCTGCTACCATGCCTGGCTAATTTTTTAATATTTTTAGTAGAAATGGGGTTTCACTATGTTGGTCAGGCTGGTCTCGAACTCCTGACCTCGTGATCCGCCCACCTTGGCCTCCCAAAGTGCTGGGATTACAGGCGTGAGCCACCGTGCCTGGCCTGGAACCAGTAATTCTTAATTGGATGGTCCTTTGTTTACTCATTGTCTCAAGACTTTGCTCGACAACAGGAATTACCTCCGTGAGGAGTGTTTGCCAAACAGTTTAAAGTCCTGTGGGTTGACTGCACTTTTCTAATAAAAAGACAAAAACAGACAAAATGATCCCCTCAAAAGAAAAAGAAGAAGAAGCTGTAATTTTCAAAGTGGCAGTGACACACTAAATATACACATTTGTTAAAAAGAAATTTTGAAAAAAAAAATCAATGTTTAACTTATACAAGTGTTTTTAAAAATGTATGAATATCTTGGGTGCATATTTTGGCAAGAGTGTTTTAACCAAAAATTATATGGAAATGCCAAAAAAATTTCTATGATAGCACATGTAGATTGTTCTGGAATTTGCTGGAGATCTAGTTCCAAAAGAAAACCAGCCTCTCAAAGATTTTCTGTGAAATTAATTGATGAAAAGTGTTCATGTATATATGTGTGTTTCTGTGTTTGAGATTCTTTTCCTACAGAAAATAAAGTGTTTTATTGCGTTCACAGCATAAAATAAGGAAGGGAGTTTTGTATGCCAATCTTATAAAACTCATAGCCTCTTACTTTATTTCCTCACCGTGTCTGTTTTCTTTAGGGCATTTTGAGCAGTGGGGAAAAAGGAAACTAAATTTATATTCCTCCTTAGACGCTTCCTGAAGAAAAGGAAAAATAAATAAATACTGGAAAATGCTTGTGAATTTTTTTCATGAAAATATCTGTAAAATAATCCACTCTTGAAACTGCTAACAGCTGTTTTTTCACACTCTATAACCCCCAGCAGGTCAGAAAATCCCCTGCAGATTTCAAGATATTGCATGTCAGTAGAGTAAAGCACAGTTCTTTGTTACTATTATTTTAAGGCCAGGTTTCCCATATTACTTCAACATGAAAAGCTCCTATGCTAAATAAGTAAATGTTTTCTAGCTGGCAAAAGGTAGTATCATTTTATTTCCATCCAGACATGGGGTGGGAAGATGGCCACTTCAACTCCTCATGCTTGACTACACCCAGAACAAAACCAAAGAAAGTGTAAGGCACCTGGTTGATGTAATCCTGAGTCTCTGTTTTAAACTTGAATGTGGACACTGCATTCATTTTTAACTGAATAAGGACAATGCTTCAGCTCCTCCACACTTATTCACTATATCAGTGTTCAGAGAAATAACCAAATTCTTACGCATTTTTAGTTTTGTCTTTACTTAAGCTATAACTAGGATGAGAATTCCCAAGAAGAAAGCCCCCACATCTAGATCTTGCTCATCACTTCATGGCTCCTGAGGGCTGATTGTCCAATTTTTTTTTTTTTTTTTTTTTTTTTTAGACGGAGTCTCGCTCTGTCGCCCAGCTGGAGTGCAGTGGCCGGACCTCAGCTCACTGCAAGCTCCGCCTCCTGGGTTTAACACCATTCTCCTGCCTCACCTCCGAGTGCTGGGACTACAGGCGCCTGCCACCTCGCCCGCTATTTTTTTATTTTTTTTTTAGTAGAGACGGGGTTCACCATGTTAGCCAGGATGGTCTCGACTCCTGACTTCGTGATCCGCCCGTCTCGGCCTCCCAAAGTGCTGGGATTACAGGCTTGAGCCACCGCGCCCGGCCTAATTTTTTTTTTTTTTTAAGGTAACCAAGAGTACAGTCCTCAAACTGTAGTCAAAGGTGTGCAATTTGAAGTAGAGATGGAAAACAGGCAAGTTGGTCTGCGGGACCATTTAAGTTGTATCTTACCTTTATCATTTCATTCCTCTCCATCCTTCTCAGTTGGCCAACGTTTAGAAGACTGGATTTTCAGCCTCGTACATAATTGTGGAATGAAGGAATATCTTTCTCTTTAGCATGTAGCCCTGATATGCATGGTTCCATAAGGCCCACCACCATGTAGCAGGATAGATAAAAGGAAAGGTCCTCCTTTAAAGTCACTACAGGGAAGTTGGACGTATTATTTCCTCTCACATTGCATTAGCCAGAACTAGGCCACATCCAGCTGCCAGGGAGGCTGGAAAATGTAGCCTTTATCCTGGCTGTCCCTTTGGAAATACATACAGTTGACCCATGAACAATTCAGGGGTGAGGGTCACCAACCCCTAACACAGTTGAAAGTTCACATATAACTGACTCTCCAAAAACTTAGTGAAGAATAGCCAACTGTTGTCTGGAGTCTTACTGATAACATAAATTGAGGCTTAACACAAATGTTCATGTTATGTATACTAATACCATATTCTTACAATCAAGCTAGGGGAAAATGTTATTAAAAATAATGATGAGAAAATATAGTCTTATCAATAACATAGTTGATTAACACACATGTTTATGTTATATATATTATATACCATATTCTTACAATCAGGTAAGCTAGAGTGAAGAAAATGTTATTAAGAAAAACATTAAAAATAAAATATATTTACTATTCATTAAGTGGAGGTGTATTGTCATAAAGGTCTTCATCTTCCTCATCTTCATGTTGAGTAGGCTGAGGAGGAGAAGTAAGAGGAGAAGTTGGTCTTGCTGTCTCATGGGTGGCAAAGGTGTAAGAAAGTTGAGGAAGTGGGAGGAGAGGCAGGTGAGGCAGGTACAACATTTTATTGACAAAAATCTGCATGTAAGCATATAAGGAAACTCACACAGTTCAAACCCATGTTGTTCAAGGGTCGACTGTATTGCACAAGAAGGCTTTAGCTGGAAGGGGAGGCTCAAAGTAGGGAGGATAAGAAAAGGGAGGCTTCCACACAGTCTGTCATCTACTTTCCTAAGCCTAACCTAGTCACACTCACGAAAGAGATTCAGATCCTTCTGGGTGTTTCTCCATTTTAGCTCTACGTATATGTAGCACTAAAAAAAAAAGTCATCTTCACTTTGAGGCACACTTTTTTACTTTTCTTAACTTATTTTCTCAATATTTAATTAATGATGGCTCCACTTGCCCTATTTGGAAGGAGCTTTGTTCCACAAATGAGAGTCATTGATATAAACCTCTTGAAGATGTTAGGGTTTGGGGGAAGGCTATTAGATTTATTTTTCAAAACCTACATTTTTCTTATTTTGTAAGTAATTTTATGTGAAGGGGTGATTGTTCCAGCCATTTGCTGCTGGTTTGAAAGAGCGTGTTCCAGGAAGACATTTAAAGCCTTGCATATTTCATGTTCATGTTCATGTTCATTTTTTTTTTTTTTTTTTTTTTTTGAGACGGAGTCTTGCTCTGTCGCCCAGGCTGGAGTACAGTGGCCGGATCTCAGCTCACTGCAAGCTCCGCCTCCCGGGTTTACGCCATTCTCCTGCCTCAGCCTCCCCAGTAGCTGGGACTACAGGCGCCCGCCACCTCGCCCGGCTAGTTTTTTGTATTTTTTTAGTAGAGACGGGGTTTCACCGTGTTAGCCAGGATGGTCTCGATCTCCTGACCTCGTGATCCGCCCGTCTCGGCCTCCCAAAGTGCTGGGATTACAGGCTTGAGCCACCGCGCCCGGCCTTCATGTTCATTCTTTAGGTAATAGTCGCAGTCTGAAATGCAGCTCCTACCAAAAGTCATGATTCAGCCCGAGTTTACCAAGCTCTCCTTGCCATAGGGAGGAGGAAGCAGTCTCCACAGCTCCACTCAGCAGTCAGGAGGGAAGCAAAGGTATCATATCTCTTGTTTTCTGTCATGCTTTTGGACTGAGAAGATGCTCTTTTGATGATCCTCTCATGCCCGGACTCACATGGCAGAACAGAAGCTATTTGCTTTGACATACATACCACAGGTGTAGAGGACCCAATTTAGTTGAATCTCCTTTAGAAATGGTGGACTTCATGTTTTTTGTTTGTTTCTTTGTTTGTTTGTTTGTTTGTTTTCTGAGACAGAGTCTTGCTCTGTTGCCCAGGCTGGAGTGCAGTGGCGTGATCTCGGCTCACTGCAAGCTCCGTCTCCCGGGTTCACGCCATTCTCCTGCCTCAGCCTCCCAAGTAGCTGGGACTGCAGGCGCCCACCACCATGCCCCGCTAATTTTTTGTATTTTGTTTAGTAGAGACGGGGTTTCACCGTGTTAGGCAAGATGGTCTTGATCTCCTGACCTCGTGATCCTCCTGCCTCGGCCTCCCAAAGTGCTGGGATTACAGGCTTGAGCCACCACGCCCGGCCTGGACTTCATGTTTTTAAAATCTTCCCTGTATTTCTCTTTGTCATGACAAACACATTCAGACAGAACTTCTAACTTGTGAGTAATCCAAAATAATTTGAGCAAATGCATTAATAGACTTCATTCTGAATACCAAATACTGGAATTTAAAACAACAAAATTAGGAACTTCATAATTAGCTAATAGTTCCCTAAATTGGGGCATTTGTATAAAAGACCATTGTCATATAAAATATGTACCTAAACTCAAACCTTCTCTTTTAACAAATCCTCTATGATTATTTCTTTGACATCGTTTTTTTGCTGGTTTACCTAATTAAGATCACAAGATTTTTAAAGAGACCTCAAACAGATTTTGAACATACTGTAAGGAATAAAGGGCGTTTCCAAAAGTCAGAAGTCTGAAGAGATGATTTTAAGATCAAAGTTTTCCCAAATACAAATCCTACCTTAAATCACCTGCGTTTGTAAGAGATGTATAGAGAAAGAGTGTGGGTCATGATGAAGTGTGGAGACAGACAAACGTGGGTTGAGTCCTGCTGCTGCTACTCATTAACTAGATGATCTTGGAGGAGTTATTAAAACCTCTGATAGCCTCAGTTTCCTTGTCTATAAAATGGGGCTAAGAATGGTACCTGTCCCATAGGGTCATGGATAGAATTAAATGAAATAATTCAAGTTAGTAACTCAGCACACTATCTGGCCAGAATAAGTATTCAATAATTGTTCATTATTATTGGCATACTTACTTCATTTTATATGTATATTTATGAATAATGACATATTTATACAAGAAATTAAAAATAAGGAACAATGAATCATGACAGTCTATCCAATTTGCCTTTATGCAACCAAAACAAGATCTAAGTGAAAATGAAAATAGGTCAAAGATATATACTCTTTATATGTATGTGAAAAGTTTCCTACCAAGTTAGACTCCAGGGAAGAAACCATGTATTGTCCATTTGCTATAAATACACATAGAGCAAATAGACACTTTAAAATTATACGCGCAGAATATCAGCTTGGCATTAAGATTGTGGTTTAAAGTGAAAAGAAACTAGGATTCAAACAGGAAATCCTCATCATAACCTCCCTCTGCCCTTTTGCCTCCATATGCATAAACAAATTATATTTGGTCTTTCATTACATGGCTACATGTACTGGATTCTGTAACATAGTTTGTACCAAAATTATCAGATGTTAGAAAGTAATAGCAATGGCAGATGCTATTTTAAAAAGCACTTTATATCATTGAACATATTTTCAGGTACAGGCATTATGTATATGTGCATATGCACTTGTGATGATCTCCTTTTTGACAAATTAATTCAGTGATTTAGTTGGCACTTACTCTGTGATTGTTCATTAGAACAGAGATTGGTTGAGAGTCATGGGGACATTACTAGTCTCCCTGCCAGACTCATCCCCTCCAAGGGGTCAGTGTCAGGACACAATGCTTTATTGGGAATCAGTGGGAGAGAAAGCTCTGGCTGATTCCAGCCTGCTTCCCTTCCTGCAGTCTCCCCCATACCTATCATTATTTATTCACTTTCTTAATGAACTACCAATTAAAGGTCATGTTGTTATGGACTGTTCTTTGTCTGTGTAGGAGGGGAGGGGATTCTTGTTCTAAAGCACCCAGTGGACTAACAGAATGTTCCTTGTTGGTATTAGGTTGGTGCAAAAGTAATGGCAAAACCATAATTACTTTTGCACCAGTCTAATACAATGGCACCTCTACTTTTCTCTTCACACTATACACTCCAGCCCCACTCCCAGCAGTTAATTCCTCTACCTCTCACTTTTTGGTATCCAAAGACCTTGACCATGGCAAGATCCTGGAGAAACTTCTCAAACCTCAATGTGAAATCAAATTACAGTCCAGGAAGTTTTCCTGTAATGGTCATGAATATATTTGAATTCTCTGAAAATTAGCCTGTCTTGGTTGACTAGTGTCTTTTTCAGGGATAATTTAGTTGTAAAGAACTTCCTTCCATCACCATCAAAACAAAAACACAACCAAAAATCTGTCAATGAATAAAGACATTAGTTGAAAGAATACAGTAAAATCTCATAAAGTCTAATTGCATGAAGTGCATCTGACTTTCCTGGAACCTCTGACAGTCTCTCTCTGTAGTCCTCTGGGTTTGCACCACTTTTCATCTCTGCTGTACGTTTGACGTATTCCTCTCACTGTGCATTGACTTTTCCTCAAGGTTCTTGGTTCCAGCTCCCTATCACTTTGGCTTACATTAAGCTTTGAGTTGCTGTGGCACTGATTCTGGCCCCAAACCTTTATCAGATATCAAAGTCAAATCCCAGCCCTTTCATTCTGGGTCTCTCAGTACAAGTTCTTCTGATGGAGTATTCAGTTGGTTGCTGGTTGGTGAGAGGATTGATTCTCATGGGGCCTCTTGTGCACTCCTTGGCCAATCCACAGTGGCTGGTAGAGAACCTGTGGAGATACATCCTTCAAGGCTGCTATGGATGGCAGATATTGACTAAGTATCTCAGTTTCATTGAAATCTTTCATTTAGCTGAATATTCCATATCTCAGTTCAGCTGGATACCAGGAAATTCACTCTATATAAATTTCAGGATGACCTCATTGCCCACTTTTGTTGGCATGTGTATAAAGAGAAGTGTATACCACCCAGCACAGTGAAGTTTCAATTTAAGTTTTAAATAAAAATTGTTTGATGATATTGATGATGATGATCATAATGAGGCTACCAAGCCTGAGGAGGAAACAGCCCGTCTTCCATGGCACATTCACAAGTAAACCAGAAAAAAAAAAGGCCTCGGATGTCATTAATACTTTAAGTGCCACCACTGGTAACCCATAGGATGGCTGTAATAAAATGGAGAAGTCTTTGGTGCCTAAAATTTTTATCCCCGGGATAATGTGTTTATTTTTCCTACCTACCTAATACATCGGTAGATGGTAAGAAATTATAATCGTTGCTTGGCTGAAAATTTTCAAAAAAAAGCATGAATGAAGTTCAGGCAGTATAGGTGTAAACCAATACACTCAACAAAAAATAGCATTGCGGCCTCTACTGTCTTCTGGAAATCGTTAATAAACAGACGAAAACTTTGAGCATAGACACGGTGATAATGAATTTAGCACAGCATTTATCTGTAAAACATATCATGGAGATTATTCAGTCACTGTTTATGGCTATTTTATCATTTGGAATATTGTAGAGAGTACAATAGTCAGCAGAAAGTGTTTTCATTCGGTCATTTTCTTTAAAGTTCAAAATGAAGTCTGTAGATTCACTTTCTCTAGGGTGTGTGGGAAGCACAGGAAATGAAGACAGAGGAGTGACAGTTCACTGAGCTGAGATGAGCTCTCAGGGTGGATGTGTGACTGAGCGTGTGACTGAGGGCTATTAGTGCTGCCAAAAGCTGCACCCCTTGACTGTACCCACACCAGACCATTATATTCTACTTGTGAGAAGACAGGGGGTCCATTGGAGAAAGAATGTGCATGACATCACATTTTTGACTTCCTAGATGGATGGAGGATGGATGGAACTTATTTACTGAGTTTAACATAGAAGCCAAAACTGGGATCCAACATAGGCTTGTGCTACTTAGACTGAATACACTATGGTTCCTCTGATTGGATGAAAGAATCAAAATTCAAAATGGCAAAGTTGTGTCAGATTTATGAGTAATGTAAGTGCTTTTTAAAAGTTTCATTGTAAAATGTTACTGATACATTAACTTTAACTGAGGTGCAAAGACAGAGACATGTATTTAATATGAAGGCATCAAATGTGAAATCAACCCAGAGTTATATAATGCTTTGTGTCACAGATTGCCACGATGCCTATTACCTGGAAGGAAAGAAGGACACTGAGAATGTGCAAATGTACTATGTGTGTCTCTGTCTGTAGAACACTACTAGAAAGAAGATATCTAAGCCAAAAATCACTTTTTTTTTTTTTTAATGGAGACAAGGTCTCACCTTGTCACCCAGGCTGGAGTACAGTGGCTCGGTCTTGGCTCACTGTAACCTCGGCCTCCCAAGTTCAAGTGTTTCTTGTGCCTCAGCTTCCCTAGTAGCAGGGATTACAGGTATGCCCAGCTAATTTCTTATATTTTTAGTAGAGATGAGGTTTCACCATGTTGGCCAGGCTGGTCTCCAACTCCTGGCCTCATGTGATCCACCCACCTCAGCCTCCCAAAGTGCTGGGATGACAGACATGAGCCACCACACCTGGCCAACAATGACTCTTCATTCCCTAAAGGTAAATGCTAATGTAGCCTAATCAAATAATTTTCAGTTAAAATAAATAGAATAGTTACTAACATTAATACATTTGTGTTAAATATATGCCATTCTTGACTTTCATAAACAAATGCTCATGTAAATAAGTGGCTTGGTCTGGCAGTATCCCACTGTTGAAGAGACCATGTAATGCTTTCGGGGATTTGAGATTCCTGAAGAAGATTCCTACGTGGAAGAGTTAGTTTTTAACCCCACATAAATTTTTGCTTTCACTCACTCTCCCTTACCTGCATGCACACACACAAATTCCTTGTATAGTGCTGTTTCTAACACAGCACTGCCTCTCCCTGCCACACTGATTGAAAAACCCATTCATCATTTACATATTGCTTATCTGCCACTTTGTTTTATATGTAAACACTAGTCTATGCATAGCAAATGTAAATGTAGGTATTTGTAATATTAAGCTTAGGAAAACTAGAAATAGACATAATAATATATAGAACAGTTTTGGGGGCAAAATTATTCAATACCAGAGAATTTCAGGATCAGTCAAGCGGGAGGGATGAGAGGATCAAGAATGTGACCAAAAAAAAAAAAAAAAGCAATAAGTTGACAGGAAAAGACCTTTCAGAAAATTAGCAATAGACTCTGAGAAAGCTGCTCCGAGGGTTTGAGCTAATGCTTATGTGATGCTTACTGTGTATCTGGTGCTGCTCTAAATGTTTATATGTGTTACTCGTTAAATTCTAAACCCTATGAGGTAGATACAGGTGTTCGCGTATCCCACAGATAAGAACATAAAGGTAGACAGGAGTCAAGTAGCTTGCCCAAGGTCACTGAGTACGAATAGGCAAAGAGATATGGGATATGGGGTATGGACTCAGTTTACTTCAAAGTCCATGATGTTAACCACTACACTAAACGGCCCCTAGGCCTTGTCCCTAAAATGGGGCAGTGGATCTAGATATTTCTTGATTCTGAAAAACCATTCTATTAGCAATTCAACAAGTACTTTTTAAGCACCTACTGTACAAAAGAGCTAGTTACCTTGGGGGAGTAAACAACAAATCAGGTAAGGTGATACCCTAAAGGGAGTTAAGACAGATACAAAACCACTATAATACTAGGTAGAAAGTGACAAAAATATATATATATATATAAATTAAGACACTGATGAATGGTATGGGAGTTTTCAAAAGACAGCATTTCATTTCCAGGTAGCAGAGGATGAGAGATGTGGGCAGGGAAGGAGAGGATATGAGGGAAAGCCTCATGTCAGGCACATTTCAAAGGTATGCTGAATTTGTAAATGTGAAGGTTGAATGAATCTTCAGGTAAGTGAAAGCAGCACACTGGAAGGTGTTAAGATAATTGGGGCAGATACAGAAAGTAACTTGTTAGCTTGTCTTGGCTTCATGGGGAGGAGTGAGCAAGAAGGCAGGAAAGGTGAGTTAAGTTCAGGCCATCAAGAGCCTCAAATACTGTACTGTAGGATTTGGATCGTATTTGGTTGGGAACTATGAACAGTTTTCGAACTGCTTTGGAAAGACTGATCTGTGATTTAGAATGGTGTGATTCCTTGAAATGCTAATGTTCCAGGTAGATAAAGCTTTCATTTTTGTTCAATTCAATGTAACAACCATTTATGTACAACTCCTCTACATAACCATAAACTCCTCTACACCAGTGTACCATCACATTACCTCTACAAAGGAGGAGTTTCACCATAAATGGTGGTTACATTGATTTTGTGGTGAGTTTGAGGAGTATAGAAATAAATAAGGTATTGTCTTCGACTTCAAAGAGCTTCACATAGGTATTCCAAGTGCTATTAAGAGGTGCAAAGTTGGCCAGGCGCGGTGGCTCAAGCCTGTAATCCCAGCACTTTGGGAGGCCGAGACAGGTGGATCACGAGGTCAGGAGATTGAGACCATCCTAGCTAACACAGTGAAACCCCGTCTCTACTAAAAATACAAAAAACTAGCCAGGCGAGGAGGCGGGCACCTGTAGTCCCAGCTACTCCGGAGGCTGAGGCAGGAGAATGGCTTAAACCCGGGAGGCGGAGCTTGCAGTGAGCTGAGATCCAGCCACTGCACTCCAGCCCGGGCGACAGAGCGAGACTCTGTCTCAACAACAACAACAACAACAACAACAACAAAAAAGGTGCAAAGTTCTATGAAGACGAAGAGGAAAGGGTATCCATTCTACTGGAGACACAATGAAGGCTTGGGAGGAGCCCCTTGGCTCTCTTAGCCAATGCAAGTTTAGTCTCAGTCATCAGATTGTACCATTGGTTCCAGACTCAGACCGAGTGAGTGTTAGAAGGGTCTAGGTGTTCATCACTGAGGGTCTAGGTGTGTACAAATCAGTAATGATATCCATGTTTTTACCTGAAAAATATATCTTATTATTGGTCCCATGTTGTCTTTTCCAGGGTAAATATTATGAATATTGAGAAAATAAAATGTAGTTAAGAACAAAACATACAAACAGCTATTCCATATCCATTACAACTAAGCCAATCATAATGTATTTAGGTCACTAAAATCCATAATTCCCAAAGACGGTATCATTGTCCAAGGCAGAAGTCAGAGAGAAACCTGAGAAGATGGAAAAAAAAGCTTTAAAAGTTACCCAACTCACACAAGCCATCACTGAATATTTAGGTAGTAATTTCTCCATGTAAAAACACTGCATGCTCTTTGCCTTAATGAGTTTTTATTATGCATTTAGATAACAATGCATGAAAACATTTAATTGAGAAAACATCAGTGTGGTGCATCTATAAGCAGTTAGATACAGAAGTCAGATAGCACCAAGGTGGTATAAGAAGCATCTTAGAAGAGTAGAGCCAGTGATTCTCTTAGAAGAGTAAAACTAGGAAATACTGGTTATGACGATCTCTTTGAGCATAATTTGGAAAAAATCACAATAAATATGAATTAATTTTATAGTCAGAAAGTGAGAAAAACAAACATTCTTTTTTTCACCCTATAAATAATAGAGAGTAAAGCTTGATAAATGTATCATGGCTAGGAGGGATGGGTTTGAACAGATTATAACACAACAAAGCAGACCCTCCTTAAAGAACAAATACAACTTGTATGGATTAAGAGGATAGGGCAAGATGCTGCTTGGTCAAGAAACATAGTAAATGAACGTTCAAGGTAGAAGGTACAGGTTAGCCCAGTGTAAGTGGGAAGCAGTGCCTCCCTCTGCTTGACTGAGGTGGCACTTAGGTTGAAACATTATGAGATATTGTAAAGTTAGGCAGAGTTTAGATTAGTTGCTGTAAGGCATTGGGGAGGCACTGTAAGTGTTAAAAAGGAGAAAGACATTTAAAAATTTGTTCATGTATATAGAATGAATTAGAAGGAATAATACTGGTTCAAATGCTCTGCCATAGGCTTGAGCTACATGGGCCTAGGCAAGGATGTTGGCAGTCGGAATTAGGAGATAGAACAAATTTAAGAGTTGCCTCAGAGGACCAATCATGAACCTTGGTGATAGACTGGCTATGGAGGTGCAAGGAAGGAAGCAATCAAGGATAAATGAAGCATGTCTCAAGAGTTGCTACCTTTGTGTCTGGGATAATACATGGTTGTCAGTGGGGATGGGAATGCTGGGCTAGAGATTCTGGAGAGAGGGGAGAATGTGTAGTTTGGTTTCGAATGTGTAGAGTTGTAGTTGACAAGAGATTATCCAAATCTCAATCATAGGCAGTGATGCAGGGGGAACAGTCAGTGTTTGAGGAGTAGACGTGGAAGTGAGTAACATGGCTGTGCAAAGAACACAAGACTGGATGTGCTCTTCAAGGAGATGATTCAGAAAGAAGCAAGGCAGAAGATCAAAGCTTGAGAACATTATACAAATTAGGGACCGGGTAGAGAGACTAAGATGTGATCAGAGAAGAAAAGGACAGTGTGATGAGATATTTTCTCAAAAACTATAGTAATTTGATAGAAGCTACACATTTTCTGATTGCTCAGGATCCAGGACATTCCTAATTACAGTCAGTTGTTTAAATTTCCACTCCCTTATATTATATTCTCCACTTCTAGTAGTCTGATCCAGGATAGGTATCAATGAATATTTACTGAAAAAAGTTTTAAGAAGTTGGGTGTTGATACAATGAGGTTAAAGGCTTTTGTTGTTTGTCCTGCCCTCCACTAGAGTTCCCACAGGACCCGGCAGGATGTCAGACAAGTTGAGGTCTGGAAGAGCCCCATATGTCTTGCATCTCTTTGGGTTAAGAATTCAAACCAAGTCCCAGTAGTAATGTTAGACTATATCAACTTCAGAAAAGCCAACATCTTAGCAAAGATATCCTATAGAGTCAAACGAAATATCTGTACCAGAATCCACTGGTCTGTTGATTGGTGTGTGGGATAACTGCTGTGGCTGTTAATACATATTACAATGCATAAGAGAGTATGGTTGTTTGAAACAGCAATAAATAGGTTTATTTCAGGCAAACTTTAATGTTCTAAAAAAAAAAAAAGTCATTTTATTGAGTTTAGTAACAAATAACCTTTCCAGAATTTTCCAACTGCCAAAAAATCTACATCAAATTATGATTTCATGTCAGAACTTTGTTGTATGTATAGGAGAAAAAATTAACTTTAGAAAATTTGGTTATTTAAAGAGGATAGAAAGAACAGGCCCACCTTTAACAACCGAACAGAGGATGTAAACCCAAAGGAAAAAAAGAAATAATTTGCCTGGTGTGAAGATCTACTTAGAGCTCATGCGATAAGATTAGGAAAAAGGACATTAAGCTAAGAATCCTGAAAAACCCGCTTCTTATTGAAAATGTTCACACTGTGACTTAAGCTTCGGGGAAATTGATAACCACACCTTTCTGGGACAAGGTGTTAGAAAGCATATTGCAAGAACCATTCTGCTTTGCTGAATTTTATAATCTAGCCAAATAATGTAAAACGTAACAATTTTATTTCAAAGTCTTTCCTATATTGTGATGTGCTTGTCATCACCTGGTACTGCCACTGAAATTTCTACTAATGTATTTACAACTGTGTCGCTAGCTAACATATCCTGGTGACAATTAAAACACTGTAAATTTATTCCCAAAAGAAATAGGCTCATATAATCAAAAGAGTTATAATGTTATAATAATGCAATTTTAAATGCCTCTGAGACAGGTCATTTGCCAAACAGCCCCTGGCTCAGTTTTTTGTTGTTGTTTTGTTTGTTTTTATTTTTTTGTTGTTTTTTTTGTTTTTTTTTTGTTGTTTTGTTTTGTTTTGAGACAGAGTCTTGCTCTGTCTCCAGGCTGGAGTGAAGTGGCATGATCTCGGCTCACTGCAACCTCTGCCTCCTGGGTTAAAGCTATTCTCCTGCCTCAGCCTCCCAAGTAGCTGGGACTACAGGCAAGCACCACCACACCTGGCTAATTTTTGTAGTTTAGTAGAGACAAGGTTTCACCATGTTGGCTGGGGTGGTCTTGATCTCTTGACTTCGTGATCCACCCACCTCATCCTCCCAACTGGCTCAGTCTTATAGCAAGAAAATAAATATACAAACAGGAGCAAAGAAAGGAACTACAGCTCTTGATTATTTCTGCTTAGCACTGTGGGAAGCACAAATACAACTGCAAAGAAGTATAGCCAAAAATACAACTCCGATCCAGGAGTTGGTGGATCTGGGCCCTTCTCTATAATGATGGAGTTGCATTTCACTGCGGAAATCATTGATCCTGTTGGTATCTGTTTTCTCATCTGTGTAAGGGGATGATACAAGCCTCCCTGGTCTCACAAAATGCATTAGAATGCACTTTGAAGAGTCTGGGAAACTACTCATGCAAGAGATGATTAGGAGCATGATTTGAAAGACTTTCATATTTAGCTGTGTGTGTGTGTGTGTGTGTGTGGCACTTACGTTTGAATATGGATAGGTCTAGTGCGCTGGGATTTCAGAACACTTCAAACCGTGTAATGAAGCCACACTGTGAACACTTAATTAATTTAGAGTGGGTGCTAATTCTTAATAAGAACTTTAAAACGTGGTTTATTGTGAGTAAGCCATAATTCAGGGAGTCCACCCACATATCTAAACGAGATTTGCCTGTAGCTTAGAAAGACCTTCTTTAAACAGGATCTGAATAAAGTGTCAAGAAACTTTATTTCCAGGTTTCTATGGTGGGTGACCTCTGAATGTGAGATAGTATTTCAAAATCAGCAAGGCATCCTTTGCCACTAAGAAACAAGTGAAGTTACTTCATGAACTTGTACTGAAAAAACAAAAGCATGCATTTATTCATTTATTCATTTATCAATTGACTCTCTCCATTTGTTCAGTCAACAGTGAATGAATATATTGTAGGTCCTGGCAACGCAGGCAGGCTGCGCTTAGCGAGTACACACCAGACGGAGAAAGTGGATGTGTGTGTGGCTGGTGTCCTAATTGGTCAATAGCTACATAGCACTTCCAAATACAAGAATGAAGAGATAAGACTCTGACCTCAGGGAGTGTACCATCTCATTGAAAAGCAATATGATGAATCTTAAAATGAAGTAATTCATACCATCCTTGGGGAAAACTGGGGAAAGGACAGGTAGAGCTGCCCTGGGGAAGTTGAGGAATTCTTCTAAAGGAAGGTCAGAGTGAACTGAAAGGAAAAATAAAGTGTCCCAGGTGGCCAAGAGTCAGAGTGGGGAGCACATTTCAAACAGAGAGTAAAATTTTTGTAAAAGCTGAGAACTGTAAGCAAATTTGGAGTGTCCCAAGAGCAAGAAACTCATTAGTGATGGAAAAGAAAGCTGATGGAATAGAGTATAGGAGAGAAGACCAAACCAGACATAAGAGTCAGGCATAAATTACAAGATAAAGGGGGAACCATGGAATAATTTTAATGACATGATGAACTTTATGATGGGCACAATATAGAGATGCTGTGTTTGAGAAAAGATGTAGACCCTGCCTTCAGGGAGCTTTCTGACATTCTTGGACGTGAAAAAACATTCATGTGCAACATAGTAAAGAACATTGTGAATAAGAAATACTCAAGTATTTGGTTGAACATGCTATTAAGAAGGCTGGAGTTGGGTTGAAAGTTTTCCAGAAAGATATTTTAGCTCCACTATACTAAAAAATCAGCAATGTAATTTGACTCTTACAGTATCTAAGTGTTTCTACAAGGACCATATTAGCATCAACAATAATCCCCCAAAAAATTCAGGATGAAAGAATCCCTATAGTAAATAAAAAACTTTCACACCCAGAATCATCCAGATTCTCTCTTATTCTGAGCCTCCAAAAAATTGCTTGATCTCTACTTGGTTTTGTGTGGACTCAGCCAAAACTGATGTTTCTAAGAGCATTTTCTATGTAGTAAGATGGTGCCAGAGACACAGGAGAGAAATGGTAGAGGGGGCAAAAAAGAACTGTGAATGAATCCTCTCTGAAATTCTGGCATTTCTTCAGAGATGTCCGTGATCTTTCCCCTTTACAAAATACCATGCAAAAAACAGAATCCTGTATCTACAGATGATCGGTGGAATAGGCCAGCTGTGCTTTTCATCTATGCACCTAACTTATTTCAAGGGTGTTGCTGTTTTATTTTTACAGCTGCAAAGTGTTAGCAATCCAAAAAGAGCTGCCAAGATTACAATCAGATGAATTAACTTAGGGCTGGTGTTCTTGGTAGATTCAGAGCTGTTCTAAATCAGTTCTCTGTGCTGTTGCTGAATGCTCTGAGTGATCAGAGCTGTTTCCCAAACAGAGTCGGAATGGTTATTTCCCCATTTGCAGCTGCTTATTTGATTTTTAAAAAGACCCTTTGAAACATTTTCACATTTCCTTAAAAAAACTGTTATATATGCATATATACAGAGCGAGATTGCTGTTATAACAAGAAAAATGAAGACATTGACAGTCAGTGAAATCCTGAAGACCAATCACAGAACTGAACTGCAGGTGCACCTAAGATTCTGGATATGTTACAATAATCAGCCAATAACAAATTTCTCTAATATAAGATCCTATTTTCCTCTGACTTCCACTGTAATGTTCAAGAAATATTTTACTCCAAAGCAAAATAACCCAACGGCCTGACAAGAATATTTTTTTATGAGAAACTGATTAGACTAAAACCTAAGCCTGTGGTATTCTGGAATACATAAACATTGGAGAACTTATATGCCTTTCTAAATTGGCAACAAGTCACCATCTTTAGGATCTCCGTTATGCCATAGGTGCTATTCCTTTGAGCAGACCATAGAAATATGTTTTATTCTCAGTCCTACACATGTGGTTCTGGACTCTGACCCTGTGAAGCTACTTGTTTGGCCTGGTGATTTACAATGGTTGGCCAAACTTATGTACAACTCGTAAGTAATACACTATTGAGCAAGAGACCTGTTTTGGCTTAACAACTTACCAAGCTAGAGGTTTCAGTATTCCTACTTTCCTTCCCTGTCCATTCCTAATGTTTAGAATACTGTTTTGCTTCAAGCAGTGCTCTTTTTTTTTTCTGAGATGTGCATTTTCTTTTTAGTCAATAACTTGTTTCTGCTAGTTATAGCCAATACTATGTAGAATATGTCAGTGGAATGTCATAAAAGTACTTGTGTGACTTTGGGGGAAACATGCCAAGTAAGTCAGATGCTCTTCCTAGCAATGACTGTGTGTCTGTTCAAGTTAGCTATGAGGCTCAGGACAGAAGCCAGCTCAGGTGTCCTCCTTGACCTCAGGTCAAGTTGGGTGCCCTGCTGGATGTTCCCACAATGTCCTGTACATTTACACTGCTGATAGATATCTGTTTAGACCTTTATCATGCTCATTAGACTGTAAGTATCTTGAGGGCAGGGGCAGGACACTGGGATGTCATCAGTTTTATATCACTACATCATCAGTGCTTTAACAGTGTTGACACAGTATAGATGCTCAACAAAAATGGTTTTCAAATAAAGTAAAGACTTCATGGCTCATGGTGAAGCATAGTGCTACAGAGGAATCCTGGAATAGGAGTGATATGGTTGGGCTGTGTCCCCACCCAAATCTCACCTTGAATTGTAATAATCCCCATGTGTCAAGGGTGGGGCCAGGTGAAGATAATTGAATCATGGGGTGGTTTCCCCCATAGTGTTCTCATGATAGTCAATAAGTATCACAAGATCTGATGGTTTTATAAAGGGCAGTTCCCCTACACACAGTCTCTTGCCTGCCACCATGTAAGACGCGACTTTGCTCCTCATTTGCCTTCAGCCATGATTGTGAGGACTCCCCAGCCATGTGGAACTGTGATTCTATGAAACCTCTTTTCTTTTTTTTTTTTTTTTTTTGAGGCGGAGTCTCGCTCTGTCGCCCGGACTGGAGTGCAGTGGCCGGATCTCAGCTCACTGCAAGCTCCGCCTCCCGGGTTTACGCCATTCTCCTGCCTCAGCCTCCCGAGTAGCTGGGACTACAGGCGCCCGCCACCTCGCCCGGCTAGTTTTTGTATTTTTAGTAGAGACGGGGTTTCACTGTGTTAGCCAGGATGGTCTCGATCTCCTGACCTCGTGATCCGCCCATCTCGGCCTCCCAAAGTGCTGGGATTACAGGCTTGAGCCACCGTGCCCGGCCGAAACCTCTTTTCTTTGTAAATTACCCAGTCTCAGGTATGTCTTTATTAGCAGCATGAGAACAAACTAATACAAGGAGTTAAAGGGCCTAAACTTTAGTCTATACCTACTATGTCACCTATGGGCTACTTATTTTAAGACAAGTGTTTTTCCTTTTTTATTTTTATTTTTTCCACTGCAAGGTTTAAACTAGGTGATCTGCAGTGTTACCTTCAAGCTCTGGAATACTATAACTGTTGGAGCGTTATTTCAGTCCCATGATTTTATGACAAGAAGATGGTAACCTGCTAAATTGATTCTGGGTACCTTCGTTGTGCCCAACTGGAGAAAAAAAACCAACAAATCCTTTATTCTAAACAAGTAAGAATAAAGTTTATAAAGATGTAGAAGAGATCAGAAAATGAATAATTTGCTAGACCAGAGTGAACTTCCAGAGTGAAACCATAGTTTTGTTGGTAGACTTGCCTTGGAGTATTTGAAAGTCTCTCCCATTCATCAGAAGCTTTCCTATTCATCTCCAATAAAACAATTAAAGAAGTTTGGTTAATTTTGGCCACTAAAATAAACTTAAAAAGTAGGCTTAAGGCTAAATATTGTAAATTTTATTAGAATGTTTTGGTTCTTACTAAGTAGATGCAACCAGGTATTATATAAAACTCTGTTTTTGTAAAATTCATTTTATTAGACTTTCCTATGGTGGATCAAATAGTCAATAACTTGCAACATTCAGCATACTTTCTGGAGTATCCCAATCCCAAATTATTCAAAATAAAGTGTGCTCTGAGTTTTGATAACAATATCAGCATGGAAACCTTTGGATTAACACTAATACTCTTGTTAGAATGTGAGTAAGTGTCGTTATCATCTATTCAACAAATAGCTATTAAATACATGTTTATTGGCTCGAAATTGAGTATTTACTATTTGTCAGGCGCTGTCTGGAAAGTTAGGACTCAAAAGTAAGTTAAAAATACTATGGTCAATTATATTTTAAAATATGGAAGTATTAGTGCATCAGGCCACTGTAACCCATTAACCTCTAAGGTCAAACAATTCAGATTAGTACAGGTCATCCAAGAATTCCTGGGAAAATGGAACTAGGGATGATAAACTATGATGGAGAAAGGAACCAGGAAACCTTCTGGGATGTGAAGGACTTTGGAAATAGAGAGAAAGAAAGGATGGGATGCTCCCATATGTGGCTCTGGGAACACAGATAACAACTTTAGGGGAATCAGAAAGATTAAACAGAGAGGGAAACATATGGGTGGGGGGACTTGTGTTTTTTGGGGGAGGGAGGTAGCCTTCAATACAGTTATAGCCTAAAGCAAGTTTTTTTTTTTTTATCTTGAGAGCTTTGCTCAGCAATCTGTTAAGCGACATGAATGGCTGTGATGATCAATAGGTGGAGATAACTTGTGGAGATAACTATCTGAAAATTTCTAAACCTGGAGAAGGGCGAGTTGTCATTAAAATCACAGACTTATCTAAAACTACTGTAATGGGAATTGCTATATATGAAATGGTTTCTTTGCAAGATGGCATGGGGTGAGGGAAGAAGAAGAGGTAGACCTTTAATCATACAAGTGGGTCCGTCAACCAACAAATCGGTATCTTAGAACTTGCCTAGAAACAGTAGGCAAAACTCATACCAAAAGATGAGTTTTCATTTTCAAGGTAAATAACACTTTAGGATTCTGAAGGGACCCAGAGTGATATATCAATGTACTTTGACTGAAAATTAACACTTTGGGGGAAAAAAAGTATAACCAATTGAATTGCAAATTAACGTAAATTAAAGTAGGCTGCTAAATTATCCATCACTGGGTGAATACAGTGGGCACTCATCAATTTCCACTGTAACTACCAAAACCGATTCTGGATCATATGGCCAGTTACTAAGGTTGTTGGTTATCTGTCCTGAAAGACACATCCTTTAGGCTGTAATACCCAACCACATTATAATTTGTGTCATGATACAACAACCTTACCACAGAGCCAAAGTAAGACATCACATTTTCTTGACATTAATAACTAATAGCTCAGAATAGCAACATGTATTCCCAGACTGTCAGTTTCTGAATTGAATTCTGTAGTCTTCTTTTACTTTGCATGTCCATTATTGGATTAATCTAAATCTAGCTTCTAAGTTTTAAGTAAATGTGATTGGTTTTTAATATAGACTCATATTAAACTCAAATATATGAATTTCCCTCATATATTTCATGAAAGAGCTAGGTGGAAAATAATGTCTTCTGTTACTCAGAGGACAGAATGAAGGAAAGAAGCCCTGGAATGAGCATCTGAGGACATTCTATTTTGTTCCAGTTTAGATTTTGTCTTCTGTCTTTAGCTTGTGACATTGTCTCTTCCTAATCCATCTACCCTCCTTATCATTTTTCCTCTCCTAGTGTGGCAACAGTCTAGGCTACATGAAAGGCCCTTTCTAGATAGGGAGCAGAAAGATGCACAAAACTCAAGGTGGAAAACCTTAGGGACATGAGATTAAGTACTGCCTGAAGCTACTCTCATCCTAGTAGCTACTCACATCCACACTCACTTGCTAGAGTGCATTTATACAAAAGCAAGCAATAGGGGTGGTTGGAGCTAGCCCTACTGGAAGGGGTAGGGAAACTTTCAGCGTTGTTATTTGCTGGCGTAGAAAGTTTTCTTTTAAGGAAATTTAAAACTCCAAAACCACAGAAGTAAACAGAGATAAAAAGTAGTGTGAGGCAAGACAAGGAAGAGTTCAGAGTATCACCAAAACCAAATAAGAAAAACACATATACCAGACATACCCCGTTTTATCCTTTGGGAATCCAAGACTCAGTAAATTATCAAACTTTCCCAAGGTTATACAAGTAGAAAGTAGTATAGCACTGGGACTCTAATTTAAATTTGCCTGATTCCAAAGTTGAGTTTCATTTCACTGCTTTATCTTATCTGCCTAATTAATAAAATCTAACCAATTAACCCATACTGGATATATGTACATATATATGTATCTGTAAGTGCATTACATCTCCAATTATTTTGAAACAGAATTCTCTCTCAGTGCAAAAAAATGGTTGCAGACTAAAAATCAAATCTTGACTTAAAAGTCTCAATGTAGATGACCTATAAAATAAAGCCATGGAGCACAGAAATGTTTCCTCCCCCAACCCCTTAACCTTTTTAATTTAGGACCCATGACCAGCACCTCTTGAAGGAGAAACTCACCGTGGTGGGGCATGTACATTTGGTGTGTATCTCAGTGGACATGACTGATCCTACTGGACCATTCATACTCAGGTTTCCCTGGAGATCAAGCATAGCTACCTCACAGTCAGACGACCAGGGGCATCTGTGCCCCTAAGACACAGTTGTACCCCCAGTGCAAAGCTAATTGGAAGCTTGCAACCTTGGCCCTGTCACACCATATTCCAACCCAATTCTGTCTAGTGCTTGTGCATCAAGAGCTAGACATCCTAGCTGACAGAAATCGTCTGTTTCCAGCTTGGCCTGCATGAGGAAGAGTCAGAGGTAGATCACAGCTTACAAAAATACACACACACACACATATACCTCTGATGTTTATGTGAACCTGTGAAATGACACAATTTTGTTTACATTAAATCAATGTACACATACATAAATACTTCTTGGGAAGATTATTATTTCTTATACATCTTGATCTATGTGACTAAAGAATCAAGCCAGTCTTAATATGTAAGGGAAAATGTTGAAAATTAAATTAAAATTTCCCCAAATTAAAACCCACCAGTTTATAAATCTTCATACCACATAAGCACCTGATATTTTCCCAGAAACATTAGCAGCACCACCATCACCACTAATCACAGGAAAATTGTTGTGAGGCTTAATTAATATGCACTGCTTAGCCTTATATAGCCTAAAGCTTGGGAAAGACCCTGCTGCAGACTAAAATGTCTTGCTTTTCAACTTTACTAGTAATTTTTGTGAAAAATCTCAACTGAGATTTTGCTTTCGTTTTTGTTTTAAACATCAAATATTCTCACAGAGCTCCTGTTTGTATGCTACATTGGTTTTTAACTTTCTTTTTTAACTTTCAGCATTTGGTAAGTCCCAATAAAATGAAAGAAAATGTGTTCATCCATCTTTGTTCTTCTTTAATAGAGATTTGTTTCAATCATGTCGTTATCTGCACTTGAAAATAACAGGCTCATAGAATCTTAGTTTGAAGCTCAAAAATGTACATCCAGCATAAAGGAAATCTTAGAAAACCAGCCACATTGGCCTAAAGCCTCTTAAACCCTTATAAAAATGTATGTCTAAAGCATTATTAACATTTGTCTCCTACCTACATGAAAGTAATCAAAATGAAGTCAAGTTTCAGCTCACTGTGGCTCTCACCCATGTTAAGCAGATACAGAAGAAAAGACAACTCCATTTTCTCAGCTATATTCATCCTAAGTTTAGTCCAGGAAGAGAAAATTCTAGAATTTCCCACCTCTAAAATGAAAGCATGTTCTTTCTCTCAAATGCTCAACTGCTGACACATTATCCCCCTTGATCCAGTGGTATCCCTGTATCTTTTCATTTGCCACAAGCTCTTTGAGAAAAATGATGTGCTTAAGATAAGATGGTGTGCTCTGCCACAGCTGATGGCAACTGATGTGGAAATGAAGGGCTTTTCAAACTTTCCTAATTTGGTGGTTGGGAATCCCCAGCGATGGGCTAAGTGGTAAGAAGATCAAATGGTTGGAAGCACAGAAGTGGGTCCGCTTCGTTTTTGATGCCAAGAACACTTCCAAAGCAGGCTTTAGTAGGCAGCGTGGAGAAGCAGCTGTGGCTCAGCTGAGGGGACTGCTGGTTGTTACATGTTTTTATTATCTTAAAATCCTTACACCTGCCAGAAACACCTCCCCCTGGAGCAAGTTCAGCTCTTTCTTGGCCCTCTCCCTTCTGGAAGCAGACACAGAAATGGGGAAGTATACAAAGTGTAGGCAAGGGAATTTGCACATGTTCAAAAATATGGAACAAGCCATTGCCCTTCTAATGTAGCTTTCACAGAACTCTCCTGAGTCGTCCTGCTTGCCATTTGGACATTCTTCAAAGCAAGCATGAACACTCTTAGGACAGAACATTGTGCTCCACAAAAAAGGTTGCAGAATGAGAGAATCCCCTCCAGTATGCCCTTAGAAACTAGGGATTTTGTTTATAGGATGTCAGCTTTAGAAAAATACACATGTGCACATACACATATATATATGCACCTCACGATGTATATATGTATATATACAAATGCACAAAGTATGTATTTGTACACATATGTGTATAATGTTCTGAATCTATAATAACGTGTTTGTTGTAAACATTTAGAAAAATGTAGGAGGTTTATGATACCATATAATTCTAATGGACTTTCCTGGAAGATCTTCCTCTCTATTAGTATTATTACTAAATATAATACCAGTATTATTATCAATATTATTAATAGCAACAAGTGTAGATAATGAAGCGAGGCACCCAAGCTTTTTAAGCCACCTCATGAGTTATAAGGACATGTTGCTGAAGACCATTACACTTTTACCTGAATCAATTCATGCAGCCCTAGGAGCTGAAAATGACCTTTATCACTTTGCTATGTGTATTACTAGGGGATTCTCTGGCCCCAGTGGAGTCAACCAAGGACTTTTCTCTCACAGCACCTGACAAAGAAAACAGATAGCGAGAAAGCCTGCAGTCAATCTGGGAATGGGGATGGAGGCCCCAACCCCAGCCTTCCCTGCTTAGAGGAAACAGGAAACTCTGTGCCAGCTGGGTGCATGAAGGGAAGCTTCTTCACCTTCTTGCAACAAAGTCAGAAGTGAAGATGTGACCCTGAGGGTCCCAGAAGCCCGTCTGCTCTACAGAGTGGCTGTGGGAGGGCTGAAGTTCCTCACGATAGCCTTGAGGGACCTTTTCTTTCCCCAGCTCAGTCTATTTATTTCCTGTGAAACTGCTCTCAGAGCATGAAGCCCCTGTATAGTGAGCCTGTGGTGACTACAGTGCTATTCCATATAATGGCAGTATTATTGGGGGAAATCACTTAATACCATCTTATATTAAATGGAAGAAATGTTTTAAATAGGATTTTTAGAAATCTAGAATACTAACATATTTTCACCATGGGTTTTTTTTGTTGTTGTTGTTTTGTTTTTTTTTTTTCGCCATGGGTTTTTTTTTAACTAGGAAATAAATTCAGTTGTATGCTACCAAACATCATAAACATCTAGGTCTACTAACCACTAATAACTAGCAAACTGGCTTTAAAGTTATTGAAATGAAAATTATTATAAACACTTAAGGTACTGATTTGTATAAACCTTCCTCTTTCTGAGTTCCTTTAAGAAAATTAAAGGGGTTCTGTAAGTGTGAAAAATGGATCTTTTTTCACTACAGCCCTAAGCAATTATCCTTCACCCTTGAGAATATCACTCCTTTGATTAAAGTCGCAGTACTTGCCTAACGTTGCACAGGCAATAGTGATAAAGGTCACTGGAAGTTGGATACCCCACCCAATGTTCCCTTTTTTCACCTGAAAAGTGCTCCATGGAAGATCTAAATTCTCATTAAAGAGAGAGTAGAAAGGTGTATTTTCCCAAGTATTGTCCTTTTTGAGAGACTAGAGAACATGTTGCTATGGTATGGTGCTTTATAACCTTTCAAGAGGTTTTATTTTTATTTTATTATGGGAAGCTAAAATTGAAAAAGTGAGCAAAAGTGATTGAAAAAATGAATTTTAGAGTTAGGGTTTCCTTTACTTCCAAGTTTGAAGCTTGTTCGGTTTTGATGCAGGGCAAGAATAACCAAGCATCTTCTCTGGGTCCATTTTTCAATGTTAATGGTATAAAACAAAACAAAACTCAACTGTTTATCTAATACCACAGGAGAGGTGTAGAGACAGAATTAACAAGGAAGAGGGGAGAAAGAGGTACTTTATCTTGCCCACATTTATTTCTTTCATATTTGCTTCTGCTCTCAGTTAATTTTATGTACAGATATTGATAGAACAATGCCTTTTTATAGGATACAATATGTATTCCCTAATGTGAGAACTAAACTACAGCCAAGGAATCTGAGTGTGTTGTCAAGAAAACCTCCATGATTTTATTCATCTCTATGGCTGATCCCACCATGTTGTCTAAGCTTCTTTTCCCCACCTACTGATCCATCCATGTGAACTGAGTTCTGTGCAGTGATGGACAAGTGAGCATCATACTCATCGACTGTCATAGCAGTTCCTTTTTCCAAGCTCAAGTATTCCTCAGAGCTCATTTGCAAGAATTTCTCAAGAGGTACATGCTGCCTGTATTATTGTCTCAATCATTCTCCCATGGCTGAGAAACCAGTGTCCTGTAAACCTCAAGGAGCTGACAAATTGCGATTACTGTCCCAAGGAGAAACATCCCAAAATTGGGGCAAAATTGGATGTGAAAGAAAATGTAAAAGTAAATATGGAATTATCACTTTCAAAAGTGCACATTTGCCATAAAATAGACATAAATTCCCCATAACATCATAATAAAAATTAGACTAGAACTATCATATACGAAAGGTTAAAGCGATGATTTTTAATGAGAGCTAAGACAACTCAGGATATTGATAAGCTTTGCACCTGACATCTGTTGATTGCATTGATTCAAACTTATTTCTGTCTTGGGCTCCTGAATGACCTATATAAGATGAGTTGCTGGCTCTGATCCCTTCTCTCGTGATTAGATGACCACAACTCATGATCTGTGTTGGTGGATGTTCAGAGAGTTTGTACATTGCTTGATCAGCTGGGAGCGCACTTATCTCCTGAGTTATTCATCAATTCAGGGGCCTGCTCCATTTGGTTGGGGGCAGGTTGCAGAGTTGGTTGAAGGGATGGACTGAGTATACACTTTTTCACTGTGACCTTAGAGGCAATTAGACTATGACAAAAGGCCAGGTGGACCAGTGGTAATACACAAAGACTGGTGTTATGCCATGAATAAAAGAGAATACAGCCTCTGCAGGACCTGGGGCCTAGGATGGAGGCAGTGAGCTGGTTAAAAGAAGAGGGGAGAATGAAGTGAGGAAGAGGAGGCTGAGCCTCACATACTACGTTTCATTTTCCTTCATATCTCAGTGCTTCCAGTACACAAGGGCAAATACTTGACTGATATCCCTAGCCCTCACCTCCATTGAAGTCTAACATCTGGGACTGTGTGCGTGCGTGTGTGCATATGTGCATGTGTGTGTGTGCATGTGTGTGTGTGTCCCCTTATACATCTGCATTTGAATGCTGTGGTATTAACATCCATTAAAGCCACATGATTAAAAGGACTTCAACCAGGGCCAGAGATTCCAAGCCATAGTAAATGCTTTAGAATTATGTATAATTTCACTGAAACCATACAAATAAACATGTTGCTATGAAATTGAAATACACAGAGGTATGGATGAACTTATATATTGCTAGAGGTTGTACAAATTGATAAAACACTTTGAAAAGGAATTTGACGTTAGGTATCAAGAGCTACCAAATTAAATGCATGAATTTTGACCTGGTAATCCCACTTGTGGGCTTGTGGGACTCCAGCCCAAGGAAACAGACTAAAAAACAAAAACAAAAAAAGACAGTCATAAGCATATGTTCATCACAGCACTATATACAATGGTGAAATACTGGGAACCATCTAAGTGTCCAATACTAGAAGAATAGTGTGATGAACTATGGCGCAGACATTCCAAAGAATATTTTGCAACCTGTTAAACTGGTGCTTCTAAAGACTATGTAGCAGTACTAAAAATGTGCAATATAAAATACTGAGGAAAACCACAAAATTATATATGCACTATGGGTTGCAATTGTGTGAAATGTATATGTACATGGGCAGAGACAAAAATGACAATGAATAATAGTAAAATAGCTGTGTAGAAGTTATGGTAGTAGGTGATTTCTTTCCTTGTCTATGGTTTATGGTTCTCAATGTACTTTTTAGCAATAAAAAGGAAAGAAAGTATGAGCTTATTCTTATCAAGAAAATGGCAATATGTGTGTGTGCGTATATATATATATATATATATATATATGGCAAGGCACCAAGAAGTGTATGTATGTGTGTCTGCCTGTGCACATGCACATATTTTAGGTTTCTCGGGGAGCAGTGACATTTTTAAATCTTAAATTTCAAAATGCAATTGTTTAGAAAGTAAAGATTTTGAGCATGAGAATTATGACTGTGGGACATTTCATCAGCACAAAATCACAAGTAGAAGATAGGTTTGATTTTATTTCACAGTGACAACCTGTTTCTATATATATCTATATAGCTACAGATATAGATGTAGATATAGATATAGATGTAGATATAGATATAGATATAGATATAGATATAGATATAGATATAGATTTGAGACGGAGCCTTGCTCTGTCACTCAGGCTGGAGTATAGTAGCTCGATCTCGGCTAACTGCAACCTCTGCCTCATGGGTTTAAGCGATTCTCCTGCCTCAGCCTCCTGAGAAGCTGAGATTACCCAGCCTACCACCACACCCGGCTAATTTTTATATTTTTAGTAGATATAGGATTTCAGTATGTTGGCCAGGCTGGTCTCATACTCCCAACCTCAGGTGATCCACCTGCCTCGACCTCCCAAAGTGCTGGGATTGCAGGCATGAGCCACCTTGCCCAACCTGTTTCAATTTTATGTCCTTAATCATAGAATCTTTCAAAAGTTACAGGTGAAATTCCTTTAAAAAATTGTCACACTTTAAATGACAGTTTTGGAGCTCTGAAGAACATAAATATTTTTACTTTATCACATAATTGCCTCTAACTACCAGTTAACTTAACTATATGACTGTAAAATTGTTTTCTAAAGTGACGATGTCCCAGTGGGATTGCATAAAACACCTTTTGCCCACACCCACGCCTATCAGCCTATCACCCTATCACCCTGTTCCTTTTGGCTGGCATGTTACAGTCCTGCTGATAGTTCACATTTCCCACCTGAAAGAGCATGTTTAAAGCTACAGATGTATTGTAGCAGTGAGAATTAGACTTGAAAGAGAGCACACCAAGGGGCTAAAAAGACTTTAAAATCATGATTAGAAATGAAGTTGAGGTTTTGTTTGAAGATGCGAACCAGGCTGTATTCAGATGTGTGTCAATACAAAGCATTTTTTTCTCCTACATTTGTCATGTCTTAGGCAGGGCATTTCAGTGTTGTTTGATAAGAAGGCAAAAAATATATATATATATTGTCTGTGAACTAATGCATTACATATGAGGGACTTTCCCAAACTCTGCTATAAAAAGTGGGTCACATTTAAAGATGTGTATGTTTTCAGAGAAATACAAGATTTCAAGAATAAGGGGAAAACTATCCCAAGAGCAATGCATGGCAGGTGCACTCTGCTCTTAGCAACTCATGTTAGAAGGACGACAGCCAGAGTGTGACCAGAGAAAAAAGATGAGGATGAGACAAGGTATAGAAAGGCATGGGAAAGGAAACCAACTTTGTTGAATTGCATAATTTGTACCAGGGGATCTAGGCATTATCTCATTTCACCCTCTCTGAGCACTCCATGTTGAAAAAGCTATAAATGTCACCAAACTCTCTAATAAGAAAGTTGACCAACAGGAAGATGGGATTACTTGCTCAAGGTCACACAGCCTCTGTGTGGTATGGGCAGGATTTGAACTCAGATGCTCTAGTGTAGAGTCCTCTATTCGTAGCCTCTCTACATTCTAGAGTCCATGTTCATAGCCATTATGTTCTCCAGCTGCCCTTCACAGTCAAGAGACAAGAGTCAGAAGATGGTAGCTGCTTAGCCTGGAGAAGACGGGGAACAAGGCGTGAACTCAAGTTCTAAGTGAATGAGTGGAGTTCACAAGCACAGTGCTACAGACCCAACGGTGGGCACTTTGAAAGAGGAGACACTCTTTGCAGGGGTCAGTGATGTAGCCATGGAAGAAAACAAACTTTGTCACAGCACAGATGATCCTGGCTTTCCATAGATAGGAAAATGTGTTAATAAGTTACTTCAGCATTCAGTTTTCCTTTCCCAAGAGAGCACCTTTATGTTTTTCTCCATTTTGTCATCCTGCTGCTCATTTTTAAGCAAGACGTGGAACTGTGAAGCCAAATCTACAGTTACACACAGATAATGAACAATGATGTTACATGGAGGGCACACAGACCCTTTAGTCCTCTGTCATGTGTCACTGCTGTAGGTGACATCTGTGATACATCTCAGGTAAGGTTCTGTTTTGGTCGTGTAGCTTCTGTGTATTTTCTCTAATAAGCCCTCTGTGGGGAAGTGCTAAAGCAAGGCAGTCTGTGTTCTCAGGGGGATTATGGTGATCCCAGGATGAAACAACGCTCAGCAGGGCTCAATCTAGGATAAATGATTTATAATTATACAGGAAGACAAGACTTGAGCTGCACATGATTTTCGCTCTGATTGAAAATATCTTCGCATGCCATAAGTAGGCAGTGCTTTTTCTGGACAACAATTGAGGCTTCGAGGCAGGCCCACTTTAAATGCAAATCCCTAATATATTCAGAGAATGGATATACCAATCGTATGCATACAACAAGTAAAGGTAGACTTGATCCTCTTCCCCAGGAGGATGTTGAACACGTTCTAATGAACAGAATGCTGGCTCGGGTAGTTTAAGGGAGGTAAGATATTTTGCAGAGCCCAGATGTACCCCTTTCAAGAATGTCCTAATGCTGCTCTTTCCCAACCCTGGAAACCTCTGTGATGGCCTCTGCCTCCCCACAGTCATGGTTCTTCTTCTCATAATGGTTACTGTCGTGCGCATCCATGTGAAGAGACCACCAAACAGGCTTTGTGTGAGCAATAAAGCTTTTTAATCACCTGGGTACAGGCAGGCTGAGTCCGAAAAGAGAGTCAGCGAAGGGAGATAAGGGTGGGGCCGTTTTATAGGATTTGGGTAGGTAAAGGAAAATTACAGTCAAAGGGGGGTTGTTCTCTGGCGGACAAGGCATGGGAGTCACAAGGTGCTCAATGGGGGAGCTTTTTGAGCCAAGATGAGCCAGGAAAAGGACTTCACAAGGTAATGTCATCACTTAAGGCAAGGACGGGCCATTTTCACTTCTTTTGTGGTGGAATGTCATCAGTTAAGGCGAGGCATTTTCACTTCTTTTGTGATTCTTCCGTTACTTCAGGCCATCTGAGCATATACGTGCAAGTCACAGGGGATTCGATGGCTTGGCTTGGGCTCAGAGGCCTGACAGTTACCTGTTGTTAAATTCTCAATTCCCAGGCCCTAAAGATAACTCATTCATGCCACCTTAAAACACTACCCCTTCTATACAGCACATTGCATTTTTTAATAACTTCTTGTTTTAACCTGAAATAGTAAGCAAATAATATGAACTACGTGATCATTCCTGAAAAAATAGGGTGGAAACATTATGTGGGTATATGTAGTCCAAATTACTAACTTTACTGAACTTCAAAATCATGTGGTGGTGGGGAGTCTCCTACAACACAGATTGCTGAGGCCAGCCACAGAGTTTCTGATTCAGAAAGTCTAAGGAACCCGAGTATTTGCATTTCTAATAAGCCCCCCACAGTTTCTACTTAGGAGATCATACTTTGATAATGATTAATAGCACTGCAAAGTCTACTCTAAACTAATGGCTTTCAAATGGCATGATGTAATAGGTGATAAGCACAAATTGGGTCAAATTCTCTTAGGGAAGCCAAAATATAGATACTTTCGTGATAGTCAGAATAAATTATTCAGAAATGATCCGCAGAACCGTACCTATCAGGCACGCATAAAACAGAAAATCTTCCCATGGAATAGCTGGGGGGATCCCCAGGGCCACTCATCGTCCCTGTGTTAAGATGACCCTCATCAGCGCTTCTCTCCTTTAACACAGTTGCTTGGGGATTGACTGCACTTTGTGACAGTGAGAATAAAGACCTGATTAGAAGCCAGAATTCCAGCAGAAATGGAAATGCTACATTTATGTTTCCGGATGGTTTTGGCACATACCTTTACATGTTTTCTTTTTAATTGGTATACACTGTTATACTTAAAAAGATTATTTATCGCATAAACAACACCATAATATCTTTAACAGGAATCAAAATGGAAGAAGAAAATTATCCCGCAATCCCACCACACCAACAAATTGTTGCTTCCATTTTTGTATTCCTTTCCGATTCCCCGTATGCACCCATAATTTTTCTAGCTGTAATCATAGCATGGATAAAATTTTGTTCTCTGCTTTTTCCGCTTAACATTATAACTGTGTTTGATGAATAGACAAGGATTATCATATGAAATAGACCAAGAAATAAATTTTTGTGAGAACACTTGCCTATCAAAATGTCGAATTTGTTTATGTTGATTACCTGTTACGTATGAGGTACTATGCTGGGCATTGTGCATGTAATACTGTAAGAAAAAATGTTTCTTGGCCTTCCTAGTATATTTGTCTCTTTTTGTTTTTTGTTGTCCTAGTATTTTTGTTACTGTCTGTGGGTCATGCTACAGAAGCGTGTGACATCCCTAAAGATACTTTGGAGACACAGAACTAAATGAGAAAAATTATGCAAAGTCCCTTTTCCCTTACTGCCTTTTCCTGCTGTGGAGCCTCCCTTCCCAACAGAATGAGCCCTAGGGAACCATCACAGGGCTGGGGCTGTGTGCTCCTTTTTTCACAGAATTGGACCAAGATGATGGAGAGCAGTAACTGGAGATGGTGTCTTTGTGTACCCAAAGTCAAAATCAAGTTTGAAAGTATTAAAGCAGGGTGTCAGTGCAAAGGCTGTCATGTGTCCAAAACTTGTCTTTCTCTCTTACTGCTGTGTGATTCTGAGCATGCCAGTTCATCTTTCTCGGTCTTGAGTACCTCATCACTAAAATGTACATAACAATGCCTACCTTAAATGACTTGTCATGATTAAAAGAGACATGTAGAGCATCTGATAGAGAACCTGACTTGTCATACAGTGTCAAGAAGTAAAAGCAGTTACCATTACTTATAGTACCCTCAGAGACTACAGGAGGGGCCAGTGTGGTGCAGCGGAGCAGAATGGGGAAAGGGAAAGAAGTCCTAGGGGAAACTCAACAGTCACTTCATGTAAAATGACAGGAGTAAAGCACACACCCTGTGATGGTTCCCTAGGGCTCATTCTGTTGGGAAGGGAGGCTCCACAGCAGGAAAAAGCAGTGAGGGAAAAGGGACTTTGCATAACTTTTCTCATTTAGTTCCGTGTGTCGAAAGTATCTTTAGGGATGGTGCATGTAAAAGGGGTTTAAGTAAAAGGGGTTAAAGTAAAGTAAAGGGGTGCCCATCACATAGCAGGCACTCTATCACTGCACTTTTGCAGAGTTCTCTCACCTGATTAAAATGAAAATACAGACTTCAGTTAACTCCTTATACTTGGAGAACCTACAGTTGTGATTTTACCATTTATTTAATTTGAGGTTAACTTGCTGTTAAACATCAACACCTTCACAAACACAATGCTCAGTATGAACCAAATGCATAGATAAACATTTTTCTTGAAGTGGAAGTCTTGGGTGCCACCTTCATTAAATACAGCTAGAGTGGCCTTCATGAGCTCGCTAGTGCTCAGCCACCTGACAAATGTAGGGAAATCAGCCTGAAGTATGAACCAAGGGCTTCCTACTCCCCTCATCAAGCAGAACTGATATTGTCGTTAAAGTTTAGTAGCTGTACACTTCACAGAGAGTGTATTTGCTGTGTTTTGGTTAGGGAAATCACATCAGGCTTACATTTTCTTGTTAGTTTTGAATTTACTTCCTTGTTAAAGGCCAGTCAATACATTGGAGTCTATTAACATCTTTTCATCAAAGGGAAAGAGCTGGTTGTTAGGTCTGGTAACTCTGCTGTTAGAACGGGCCTGTTAATTTGTTACCCTACAGTGAATGCAAGGTCAGCTGTACTGTTGGTGGCAAAAGGATTTGTATATGAATTCCTTGTCATGAAGAGAAGCGCTAAATGAAACCTACAATTCTGATGAAGCCTATAGTGTCTTGGAATGTGCAATGCCAGTTTTACTCTGCATCCTTGAGTTTGGAAGAATGATCAAAACCATGCAAAGCAGTCTCACCGGCCATCCGTAGTCCTCTGGTACTCATTACTGGACACATCATTTCGCTTCACTAGACCTCAATGATCCCATATGAAAAGGAACAACCGTGCTAGATCATCTGTAATTTCTTTCACAGCACTAACCTCCTCTGACTTCATAAGACATACTATGTTCTATCATTATATTCTACAAACTGAGTGAAATTGATAGAACCAAGTGAATTGATGAATTCATTCATTCATTTATTTAGTATATAATAACTATGTCAATTGTATACCAAGGTATTCTGCCAATGAGATAAATTATAGAGATAAATCCTTGTCTGAAGCTGATGCTCATATTTAACAGCAAAGTCATGTACATAAAGAGCAGTGATTCAGGACAGAAAGTGCCAAATAACCACAGACAAAATGTAGGATACATTGCAAGTTCAGAAAGGAGAGAATCATGAAGGGCTTCATGAAGGAGGCATTTTTTCCAGAATTTGAAAAATAGGGTGAATTAGGCAAGCAGAGACTTGCACAGGGTGAAGAGGAATGTAAAACATCTTTTTATGATGCTAACTGTCCTAAAAGTATAGGGCATGATTATCAATCAGGGAACCATTTACTCTTATCATATTCAATTCAGTCTATTAACTCTAAATTGTGCACTAGATATATCTAGGATTTCAGTAAAGTCTATGAGACATGGAAAATAATAATAGCTTTGCTTCTGCCTTCAATAAATGTGATTTCCCTGGGGATATTAAAAATAATAGTGCATAAAAAGAATAGTTAGGAGAAGAGTATAAGAATCAGTGTAATTTCCAAAAATAATGGCAAAAATTAAAGCCAAAATGTCACAGAGAAGGGAAGCGGAGTGAGTTGGAGTAACATTATAAAGGAGGCTGATTTTGAGCAGAGTCTTGGAGCAGCGATGGGTTTGAAAGGGAAAAGATACAACATTCTAGAAAGTGCTAATAGATGAGAAAACTCATGGAAGCATGAGTAAGCTTATGATTTTGAATGGATAGATTAAGAGATTAGAAATGAAGATTCGATCCATTTTTTTTTGGTCAAGTGTATCTCCCAAGCTGCTAGAACCAAAGGCATCTGGAAAGATATCATTGTAAAGATACAGCAAAGAGTCAATGCCCAATGCTGAGGAAATCAAGGACACAACCATTGAAAAAAGTCTTAAAGTGTCTCTCTTCAAGCATGACACAATGGGGAGGCAAACAAATTCTCTCCCCAAAAAGCAACTATAAAACTGAACAAAATCATGGAAAACAATTATTTAACACTCTCAAAATTAACCAAGGACAGACAACAAATTAAGAAGCATCTATTCATGAAAAATACTGAGCTTCAGGTCAGAAGAATATAAGTTTGTGGTTTTCATGCCAGTGGCTGCTCCCATCTCCCTCTCAGCTTTCTTAGCTCATGAAAACAAACAGTCCTGCTACCCATGCTGGAGAATTATACATATTGGAGCATTGAGAGTTAAAGCTTAGTAGAAGCTAATAGGGAGACCTAGGGGCCCCACTGATGTTGCAGTTCTGTTTGAGACAGTCAATGGATTGGAGTCAGAGATTTAACAGAGAGTTCTGGGAGGTGAGATAGGATTAGGGGGACTGATAAGCATTTCACATATTCTGAATTGACTGGAGGCTGTGTGGATATGCAGGAAAGACTGGGGAAGGCTCAAGCCACCCAAAAATGCCCGGTCATGGTGCATGGACACATTCTCAGAGGCAACAGAAGATGGACTGGAAGGAAGCAAAAGATAGGACAAATGAGAATGGCCTAAAATTTGAATGTCATTGCCAGCTAACACCCAGAACATGGAAGCCTTGCTGGCTGAAGGTGTTTGAACACAACTTCTGACCAATCTTGGGCTGAAGTCAAAGTTACACAGACACAGGGATGATCCCTAGGAAGTTCAACTAAAAATAAAACAAAATAAATGATAATACTAGTAGGAACATCAGCAGCTATAGTTTACAGTGGAGGCAGACTTCACAGATACAGTCTATGTAAATTACTAAACAAACAAATAAAAACAAAAATAATCTTCAGAGGAGGAGAAATCAGAACCCAGAGTTGCTAAAATATATTATCTAAAGTGTATTCAACCAAAAGTTACGAAGCATGTGAAGAAACAGGAAAGACCAGTATTCAGAGAGAAAAAAAATGCGGTAAATAAAAACTGATGCTGGATTTAGCAGAAAAGACTTCAAAGCAGCTTTTATTAATAAGTTCCATAAACTAAATAAATCTGTTTAAAGAACAAAAGGAAAGCATAATGACAACAACTCAATGAACAGAGAATTTCAATGAAGGGAGAGAAATTATTTTTAAAAAACAAAAGGGAATTCTGGAGTTGAAAAGTACAATATCAGAAGTAAAAAAAATAAAGCGCTCAAGAGCAGATTTGAGATGGAAAAAGAAAAGTAAAGTATGAAGTTGAGAATAGAGAATATCCAGTCTGAAGAACAGAGAAAAACATTGTTTAAAGAAAAATGAACAGAACTTCAGAAACCTGTGGAACAACATCAAGCATATCATCACATGCAACTGGAATTTTTAGAGGAGAAAAAAGAGTAAAGGGGGAATATTATGGGTTAAATTCTGTTCTCCAAAAAGATATTAAAGTCTTAATTCCCAGAACCTTTAAATGTGACTAATATGAACATTGAGTCTTTGCAAATGGTCAAGATGAAGTCATTATCTCTGTGGGCCCTAGTCCAGTATTACTGGTGTCCTTACGAAAGGGGGAGCTTTGGACATAGAAGAACTTGTGTAGAAAAAAGATTGTGTGATGATGCAGAGAAGCAAAGATTGCCTCAGTCTAACAGAAGCCAGGGAAGAGGCATGGAGGAGATTCTTCCCACAACCCTCATAATGAAACAACCTTGCCAACACCTGCTTTCAGATTTCTGTCTTCCAGAACTGTAAGACAATAAATGTCTGCTTAAGTCAACCAGTTTCTAGTATGTTATTAAGGAGGCTCAGGAAACTAATACAAAACAGAAAAAAAATTGAGGAAATAATGGTTTAAAACTTCCCAAATTTAATTTAAAAATTATTAACCTACAGATCCAAGATCAATGAATCTCATACAGAAATACTCTGGAGATTCACATCTGGACACATTTCAGGCTGTTTATGGCCAAAGAAAAGGAGAAAATCTTGAAAGCAGCAAAAGAAAAATGATCCGTCACATACAGGGTAATGATTAACAGCTGACTTATTGTCATAAACAATGGAGTTTAGAAATTAGTGGAATGACAACTTCCATTGAGAGGAAAAAAAATCTTGTCAACCAAATCTTCTATATCCAGCAAAACAATCCTTCAAAAATGAAGGTGAAATAAAGACATTTCTAGATAAACAAAGACTGAAATAATTTGTTGCTATCAGGTATTCCTTCTAACAAATATTAAAGGAAGTCATTCAAGCTGAAAGGAAAGGATAACAAAGAGCAACACAAATCCTAAGAAAAAACTGAAGAATACAGGATATGTTAAATATAGGTAAATATAAATAATTCTATAAATGTGTTTTTCAATTTTTTATTAATTTTTAAAAATGATGTAAGATTTTATTAATAATTAAGACACTGTGTTGGGCTTTAAGATGCAATATATAATGACAAAATTGCACAAGAGAGGAAGATATATTGGAGCAAAGTTCTCATGTTTTACTAAATCTAAGTTAGTATTTTTCTAAAGTATATGGTGCTAAGTTAAGGTACATATCTCTATCGTTATCCAAACAGGCTTTTTCAATAGAAATTGAATAATTTATTATATAATTCAAAGGACCTCCAATAGACAACACAACATTTAAAAAAGAACAAAAGTGGAGGACTAATACTACCTGACTTGAAGATATATTATTAATATAAAGCTACAGTAATCAAGATAGTGTGATATAGTCATAAAAACAGATAATTCAATCAATGAAGCAAAGTAGATAGTCAAGGACTATACCCACATTTATATGGGCAACTGATTTTCAACAACAGCAGAAAAGTAATTTAACGAAGAAGGCATAGCCTTTTCAACAAGTAATGCTTGATCAATTAGATAGCCACTTGCAAAAAACATAAAATAAATTGTAGATCCTTATATCAACTATGCTAAAAAATAATTTCAAATGCATTATAGACCTAAAATATAGGAACTTAGACTATAAAAATTTTAGGAGAAAACTTATGAGAAAATCTTCATAAGCTTGGTTAATCAATGAGTTTTATATTCAACATTAAAAGCCACAAAAAGCTTGACAAATAGGATTTATTAAAATGGATAACTTTTGCATTTCAAACAATAGCTTTAAGAAAAGACAGAAACTGAGAATATATTTGCAAGTCATGTATCTGGTAAGAACTGAATAGACATCTTACCAAAAAAGACATCCATATGGCCATAAACACATGACAATATGCTCGATATCATTAGTTATTAGGGAGATGCAAATTAAAATCACAAAGAGATACATGCTAGAATGACTGTAGTAAAAAAGACAGATGATACCAACAGTTGGAAACTAGAAACTTCATCCCTTGCTGGTAGAAACGTAAAATGGTACAGCTACTTGAGAAACAATTTTTTAGTTTCTTAAAAACTTAAATATAAAGTTTCCATAAAACCCAGCAATCTTAGTAAATTTGGTAATCTACCTAAGAGAAATATTAAAACATATATCCAAAAAAACAACTTGTTTGAGAATATCCATAGTTTTATTCACAATAGCCAAAGTTTGGAAACTACCCAAATGTCCATCAATTGACAAATACATAAACACAAGATGGTACATCCAGTCGATGGATTACTTTCAGCAGCAAAATGAACTACTGATACATGCTACAAACCAAACGAACCTGAAAAATACATTCTAAGTGAAAGATACCAGATGCAAAAGACTACATAGTGTGTAATCTCATGTATTTCATGTATTTCTTCTTTTCTGAAAAGGCAATAAATGAGTCAATAGAAAAGTCAATAGACTGACTTTTCTGAACAGTCAATAGATGAGTGATGGCCTGGGGCTAAGGATTCGAAGCTGGAATTGATTACAAATGGGCTCAAGGAAATTTTATTGTGTGATGGGAATGTCCAAAATCTGGATTGTAATGACTGTTGTACAACTTTTTAATGATTTAAAAATCATTGAAGTGTAACCTTTAAAAAGTCTAAAAGTTCATTAAAATTCAAGAAAACAATTTGAAGAGTTAGGGATATAAATATATACCACTATATAGGCCACTCTTCTCATCAGGAATAATAATTTTTTAAAAGGCTGAATGCCAACTGTTCTTGATATGTTATGTCTCCTCTACAAGGAACACCTTTCCTCCTACCTCCTGCATCTCCAGTCCTACCCTTTCTTCAGTAATCATCTCCACAGCCCTTCCTGAGCTTTCTCATTAGATGATCATACCATTAGTTCCCATTAGGACTTTATTTATAGTTTTCTTCTTACATTGCTCATTCTCCTCTTTGTATTATAATTAAGTCTTTGTGTGCCTTATCCCTTCTATTGTCTCTTTCTTTTAAGAGCGTTATGAGGACAGGAAATAAGTCTTACTTATTTTTAAATACCCAGTGCATTCTAGGACCATAACTGACATATAGAAAATGTTTAACCAGGCCAGGCGCGGTGGCTCAAGCCTGTAATCCCAGCACTTTGGGAGGCCGAGACAGGCGGATCACGAGGTCAGGAGATCGAGACCATCCTGGCTAACATGGTGAAACCCCGTCTCTACTAAAAAATACAAAAACTAGCCGGGCGAGGTGGCGGGCGCCTGTAGTCCCAGCTACTCGGGAGGCTGAGGCAGGAGAATGGCATATAAACCCGGGAGGTGGAGCTTGCAGTGAGCTGAGATCCGGCCACTGCACTCCAGCCTGGGCGACAGAGCGAGACTCCGTCTCCAAAAAAAAAAAAAAATGTTTAACCAGTACTTACAAAATTAATAAAAGCATCACATTTACATAGGTTATGTATCATCATAAAGAGCCACACAGCTGGTACCTTTACCAAAGTTAACTCTTCGGCCAATGTCCTGTGGCAAAAGATAAGGAACTGCCCTCACATCTTCCTTCATACTCCCAGACAAAGGCAAGTGCTGGCAGATGGAAGGCTCTACTTTCTGCAAGTGTAAATCTATGATCAGCATCTCCTTTGTCATACTTCCTTGGAAAGATTTCTGACTACCATTTAATTATGAGTTCAAAGAAACCTGACCCTACGTCGATGACATCTCCAAACAATCTTCGTGCTCATTTATAAATCATGGAATGTGTGTACTCATAGGTCTTGAGACTGTGTACAATGTACGTAATGCCCATGCAAGCTCCTCTGAAAGATATTAAAAATACCAAAGACAGGAGTCAGCCTGCCTATACAAGCTTACCCGCCATCTTCTTGAGAGAAGAAGTCCCCTCCCTGGAGGTGGTAATGAGGAAAGTAGTGGTATTAAGGTTGTAGTTTTCAGCCTCATTTCTGGGATCATACTGTGGGAACTTAGGCAATTACTTAAACTCTAAGCCTTTATTTCTTCATTTGTGATGTGATAAGAATACAGGATATTAATGTAGATCCCCAGTCCCTTATCTGCAATTGCAAATTCCAGAAATTTCTCAAAACAGAATCTTTTTTTATAACTTGTTTGATGTTAAAACCTGACCTGATCTGAACTTACTTGAACTGATATGAGACTATTTATAGTCTTCATCTAATCCCACTTAATGAGAATATGCATACTTTTGGTACTTTTGGCAGAAGAAACACAACTATGTTTGATTACAGGATGCTAGCCTAGATACTGATAGGGACAGGAGGCAGAGAAATTCTAGGGAGAAAAGGGCAGTGTCCCTGGTGAAACCCTCAAGCTGAAAAGCCTGAGACCATGACCCAAAGTGAGAACTTATATCCCTGTTTTCCCACTAGAATGTTGCCTTTTCCTAAACCACCCATGACCCTGCCCTACCCCATCCTGTGCCTATAAAGACCCCAGACTCAGCCAGCAGAGAGGAAGAAGAATGTGGACATCGGGACAACTACGGCTGGACATTGGAGAGAAGCAGCTTGACTTCAGAGGGACAGCTTGCAGCATAACTTCAGAAAAGAATGCCAGACTTCAGGAGAAGATTACCTATATCCCCCATTCCCTTTCAGTTCCCCTTTCCACTGAGAGCAACTTTCACTGGCAATAAAATTCCCCGCATTTACCATCGTTTGATTTGTTCATGCAACCTCATTTTTCCTGGATGCTGGACAAGAGCTTGGGAGCAAGTGCAGATACAAAAGGGCCCACTGAGCTGTTAACAGGTAACCTTTCTGAAGATGGCAGAGCTAAAAGAGCACAGTAACACGCCCACTGAGGGTGCAAGAGTCGCAGGCACCCCATTAGAGACTGCTGCAGGGCCGGCACAGTTTGCTCCTGCTGGCGCCCAAAAGCGCTCCCCCGGCTCCTGCACTGACTCATCTGCACACTCCCTCCCGCGAGGGGTGGAACACGGCAGGTCTGAGTGAGTGGAGATCATCCCTGCCAGTGCCGAATGGGCCAGCTGGTGGTTCCAGCACTCATGTATTCCACTTCCCGCTTCATTTGCTCGCACACTCCCTCTCATGAGGAGTTGAGAGCAACGGGCTGAGTAAATGGGGCACCCTTGTCATGAGTCCTGCAAAGGGGTCAGGGAAATATCCTTCTTCAGTTCTGTTGAGAATGTTTTGAAATGTATGATACATGCACTCTGTTGCCTTGCTAAAATCTGTACAATTCTGAATCTGGGAGGCATCGAACCACAAGGGCTGTAGATAAAGGATTGGGAGCCAATTTCTATTTCTTAGGTTTCTGGGGTGAGGAGGAATTAAATGAGATACAAATGTGTAGTACATAATGTATTGCCCTCTCCCCTTCCCTTTGCTCTACCTCTATCATTGTAAAATTCCAGAAAAGTGGAATTGGAAATGCAAAATATATTTTATTCTGTGCAAGGCAGGAAGTCAGCAAAATTTATCTTCTTCATCCCTGCACATGAGTTTTAGAACCTCTCTCCCTTCACTTGTGGTGTTTCTGTCTTCATCCTGTCACTACTTAATTTTTTTCCTTAGTTTACAACTGAGTTACAGAAGTTTAAATATTTTTTAAACATCGCAAAACCCCAAGGAAAGGCTCTAATCATGTAATAAAAGAAGCAGCTTATTATACAGGGATATAGGCCTTCACAGTTACTTTCCTAGCATATAACCTTGAGTTGGTCACATAATCTCCCAGAGTACCAGTTACCTCATCAGCAAAATTGAGATAATGTCTGACAACTGACAATGGCAGATGTCTGGATGAGGTCATTCCTTGAGGTCACTGCCAGCTCTGAAATGTGTGATTTTGGGATTCACGAGAGTCAGAGGATATTCCCAAAGCCTTTGGATCCCCGTGTTTGGGTCACTACCTGCTTTGATAGATTCATGCTAGGCCCACTTTGGCCTTGTTGAATAAGAGGGAGATCCCTTCTTCCAGTAGTAATGAGTGGAAAGGGTAGGAGGCAGACAATGGGGAAGAGGAAGAGACAATGACAAAGTAAGGCTGGGGTGTGTTCACTTGAACCGAGTGAGCTTCAAACTGCAAAATGTGCATGCATCAGGTATTCAGAGCCCAAGGAGAGTTCCAACATCTCTAGGGACAAGAAGTGTGTCCCTGGGACTTCCCACGGTGACGAAGAACATAGAGTCATTTTCAAGAGCTTCTTAGATTATTTTGCTTTATGCTAAGTTGGAGCTCCTTTGAAATTAGAAACACCTTAGAGATTAGAAAATCTGGACTGTACCACTTACAGATTGCATGACTGTGAGCAGTCGTTTAACCTTCCCCAACCAGAGTTCCACACGTGGAAAGGGCAATGAATACCTCGCTCCTGAGATTGTTATGAGAATACAGTGAGCTAATGCATGGAAAGTATTGCTTCCAGTACCTATCACGTGATAGTGTTTAACACTGGCTAGCTGTACAGTGCTGACAAAAATAGGAGTTCTGAAGGAAGACGGAAGATGTTTTTGCTTTGTTTGTTTAAGAAGAAAACGAGGGTATTACAGAGAAAAGAAAATGAATGAGCCTAACCTTTTGCTCCTTTGGACGAGAAAATATCAGCCTCTCTTTACTCTTCAAAAAGAGGTGATTGTTGGAAGCTGAAATTTGTTTGGAATTATTCTGCCACCAGTGTTTATAGTGGCTGTGGAATGGCATGAAAGAATGGACAGGTCTTAAAGGAGGCTCAAAAATTCATCAGAGAATTTCCCATTGAAGAGTTTTTTTATAAACTTCTGCTTTTAATTATAATGTTCTGCGTATTTGGTCTGCATTCTCTGTTGTTATTTGAGAGAGGTAACGTGATAAAACAAAAACGATGTGAAATTTTACATTGGAAACCCTCGCTTTGAACCCTGGCATTTGTGTTAGGAGTAACAAATTAGAAAATTTAAGAAAAATTTAATAGCGAGGAAAAATATGTATGCATAGTCAAATAAATAAACTTCAAACAAATTAGCAAATAATGTTAAAGGACATAGTACATGGTTGAAAAAAATGATTATACTAGTTAATGTTCCTCATATCTCAGAATTGTTCTTTCTTCCTCATGATCTTTGCTCTCATTTCCTAACCATGGAATACTTTTCCTCTAAATCTTCCCGAAGTGATTTCCCTCTCTTCATTTAGGTTTCCATCAGAATGTGACCTCTTTGAAAACCCATTCCTGGACACTTCTTTCATATGTGAACACACACATTCTCACTATTCTCTGCTTTCCTTCAATTTGTATGTCCTGCTAGTTCTTATCACTGTCTAATATTACAGTATATGCTTATTGCTTACTTTCTTGTTGTCTTCCTGCACTAAAGTTTACCAGGTATGGGACTCAACAGGCTGCTAAAAGTAGGCCTGGGATATGGTAGACCCTCAGCAAGAGATTATTGAACAGATAAATGAACAAATGAATTCGTGAAAGAATGAATGAATGAAATTACTAGGGAAAAGACAACCAACTGAGAAATCTACAAAAAAATTTAAATAGGCGATCCCGAGAATGAGAAATCCACATGGCCAATAAACATGAACTAAGGTTCAATGTCATTAGTAATGGAGAGTTTCTATTTACAACAACGTGCTATTATTTAACCCCAGTGAAATTTTTAAAACTAGCCAATTCAAATTTCAGAGATAATGTAGTTTTATCAAAGCTTGTATTCACTGCTGGTAGAGATGTAACTTGGAGACCGAAGTGGCAATATCTAATAAAACTGATTATGTTTATTGATAACCTGTAAACGATTATGCTTGGTCCAAAAATAATTGCGGTTTTTGCCGTTGTTTTAATGACAAAAACTGCAATGACTTTTGCACCAAAGTAATAACATTGTTTCCTCTATAGACACTATTTCCGTTATGGCGATGATCATCTTTGTAACAGTGCTTATAATAGTGTACAGTCATAAACCACCCAAATGTCCATTGGTAAGAGGAAGGATAAATTAATTACACTGTGATTGAGTGATGGAGTACTATTAAATATTAGTAAAAGTGATTTAATGTTGAGTGACAATGCAAGTTTACAAGCAATTCTATATATCATTTGTAAATAAAACAAGTACCTGGCCCATTACATTACATTACATTAATTTTATTGATTCCTCTGCAGAAAAGAAAAGGAAAGGAAAGAGGGGAAAGCATAGCATTATTTATCTATAATTTTTTATTTCTTTAATAATTACATCTCAGATAATACGACAAAATGTTAATCATTCAGTTCTAGTGATGAGCACATAAGTATTTATTATATGTCCTCAGTCAGTTTCATATTTTGTTTTATTTTCCCATATTAAAAATCAACAAAAGTAGGCACCAAACTTACTGGTACTGTGCCTAGGGCAAGTTGCTTCATCTTAAGAATTAGGATATCTACTTCCTCTGTTTTAGGTTATTGCAGGTACTAAGTGAGCTAACACACCTAACCATGCTTTTTAAACCATAGAGCACTATGTTATTATTATGGCTATCATTAATTCCCCACAAATGGATGCTAAGTAGAACAACAGTTTTCAAACTGTGCTCTCTGGAATTCCACAGACCTTTATGGACCTCCAAGCCCTTCATGAAGCTTCTTGGGTTCTCTTTGGGAAAACGAGGAGACAGGGCGTCAGGCTTTAGAACCCATTTCAGTTTGAAAGGCTTTAACTTTGATCTGTTTTCATGTTGGACCTGGAAATAAAGTTTCCATTAAAGAAAATGTATATGGCTTTATGGTGACTATACATTTTCACCTGTTACATGAAGCTGTAAGAAATGTCACATGGGCCGGGCGCGGTGGCTCAAGCCTGTAATCCCAGCACTTTGGAGGCTGAGACGGGCGGATCACGAGGTCAGGAGATCGAGACCATCCTGGCTAATATGGTGAAACCCTGTCTCTACTTAAAAATACAAAAAACTAGCCGGGCGACGAGGCGGGCGCCTGTAGTCCAGCTACTCGGGAGGCTGAGGCAGGAGAATGGCATAAACCCGGGAGGCGGAGCTTGCAGTGAGCCGAGATCCGGCCACTGCACTCCAGCCTGGGTGGCAGAGCAAGACTCCGTCTCAAAAAAAAAAAAAAAAAAAAAAAAAAAAAAAAAAAAAAAAAAAAAGAAATGTCACATGACTTCATTTTTTTCTAAATTAAATTAAATGTGATTCTGATTCTACATCTCCATTCCACCTCGCTGCTGGGTAATTCAGTATCTGTTATTACTGGCTCTCCCTTTCTGCCCTGCCCTCTGTCCTCTAGAAGCATACAAGTTTCTAGGGGTCTTATAAAGCAAAACCTTTCAAGAGAGGACTGTGGCCTATGGTGCCCATGGTCATTGTTGATATGCTTTTCATACAAGGTGATGTGAGCCCTTAGGTCATTCCATGGATCCTGAACCACCTCGGGCACAGGACACTTTCGGCAGTGAGAGAACAGGTACTTGGGTCCAGCCAACCAAGGGGACCACACAGCAGTTCCCCTCAGAGGACCCAACAGCAGTCTAGGGCACCCTGTAGGTCCCCAAACACATTCCCATTCTAGTGTTGGAACTTCACTTGCCCAGAACCAACTACTTCCACCCTTAAAGGAATACAGAAGCTGGACACTTTCTTGGAATGGAAGAGGGAAATGCGGTGAGGGAAATATACATAAATTAATAATTTAGTAAATTGTCTTGCTGTGGATCCTTTTATAAAGATTTGAGGCACAGTGCAGTGGCTCACACCTGTAATCCCAGCACTTTGGGAGACTAAGGCGGGTGGATCACCTGAGGTCAGGAGTTCAGGACCAGCCTGGCCAACATGGTGACACCCCATCTCTACTAAAAATACAAAAATTAGCTGGGCAGGGTGGCAGGTGCCTGTAATCCAGCTACTCAGGAGGCTGAGGCAGGAGAATTGCTTGAACCTGGGAGGCAGAGATTTCAGTGAGCCGAGATCACGCCATTGCATCCCCAGCCTGGGCAACGGAGGGAGACTCCATCTCAAACAAAAAGATTTGAAATTTCTGACCTAGGGCTCTATCTTCCTGAGTTTTATTTGGTTTTCTTTTTACTGTGAAGTCTTTTTATTAAAATCAAAAAATTTCAAAATCTGGCGCTGCCCCACCCCATTCTGACGTCCTCAACCCCTGCTCTGACTGCTCCAGTGATCTTTTGTGCCATGTGATTGAGGAAATGTGGAGACCTGTGGACTCATAAAGGCTGGTTCCAGGCTGGATGTCCTGCACTGCATGTAGGTGGCCCACTGGTCCATTACTCACCTGGACCAAGCTTTTTGTTGTAAATCTTATAATCATCTTGTGAGTGGTACAATTACATGAGGTTTTTGTGTGTGTTCAATGTTTTTGTTTAGTTTAAAGGTTGATATTTAAATATGTCACAACTGGTGAAACTTCTTTTTGACTTTTTATTTTTTAATTTATCTTTGAAAAAAACTAAAGTATTTACCACTTGACACCTGAGATTTCCCTAAGTGTGTCTTCATCGAAAGGGCTTAGAACTCTAATTGGATTATTGCTTTTGTTCTCAGCCTGGACTGGTCAGCCCCAGTGCTACACCCCCGCAGGCCCAATGCCAGCCTCACCTGGTCAGTAAGATCTTCCCTCCACTACCCAAGGCATGCACAGTTCAGTCCTGAGTCCAGGAGGCTGTCCCTCAATGCAAGACAAATCAGGGTACTCTATAGCTCTTCCCAGACTGTGCCATCCCAAATGATTAAGTTGTGGCCAAAAGACACAGCAAGGTCCCACCTAATGCATTAGTGGGTTAGAAGAGGCCAGGGGTGTCTCAGTGATGGAGTGGCCTGATGCTGTGAAAAACACTTCATATGTTTCAGATAATCTGAAAAGAGTCGCCGAGGTGCAAACATTTTTGGGCTCTCCCAAATATGCATCTAGGGCTGGGGAGTTTTAGACTCTATGAATAGATCCAAAAGCTGACATACATTTCAGACTGTGTAATACAAAATGCTACAAAATAGCAAACTTGATCTGAATTCTCCCCCGCTCCCCACTCTTCTCCTGCCTGCCTGCAAGCTGTGGCTCAGTCTTTATCTTACACATTCACTGTGACTTTTTTTTAATTGACAGGGTCATGAGTTCACTTCTGATGGAGAATTACTCTTCTGCCCACTTGCTTAAAATATATTTGAGGCCAATATTAAGAGCATAGCTGTACTCACTCTGTAACTGGAAAAGAAAAAAATAATTCTGGAGCCCAATTTGGAAGAAAGCATTTGAAAATAAAACAAGGAGTATTTTCAGAGGCTAATGCTCCTGGAATTTATTCAAGTGGCTGCCATGGCCATTGGCCTCAAGAATGCCAATTACAGATGCTCTGCTGTCTGATTAGAGCATTCTTGAGTCCAGAGCAGTACATTAAGTCAAAGGGTAAGTCTTTGAATTCTGCAATGAATTTGATTAACCATTTACAATTATAGAGTGATTTTAAAACATCCCAGAATAATCATCAATCTTCAATCCGGGTTTAAGAAAGCTAAATATCTGATGCTGAGGACTATTTTGTGGCTGGGATGGTTTCCTGAAAAAGCACTGTAGAAAACATTCTGCTAAAAGTTTTACTTAACAGCTGTGGTTTAGGCATATTTAGAGTTCTGTAGGCCTCATTGGATAATGATTATGGGAACCACAGATATTGAGGTTTTGCAAGATCATTTTTGGTACAAAATAGGAAATTGCCCAAGTTTTGGTTAAATTATGAAAATGCGGGGTCTCAAAATTTGGCTATACACATGTGTGTCTGTGTGCATGTGATATTTGTGTGTACACGTACATCCTTTAGTTCATCATTACCTGAAACAAACAAAGAGATGATTTTTTCTTCTGTAAAAAAGTCCTTGAAAAACAAAGCCTATTATTTTCTGGTTGGAATTGAGTTTCCTATCCAGTACTTAGTTTAAAGTATTATCGAAACAGAAGCCAAATTACACATTGTCATAGGTTTAGATCAACATCACTTCTGACTCTAGATGAGGTTGAAAATTTCAGCCTAGGAAACACCACCTTGATCACGAAGCAGTACAGGTTTCTGAAAGTAAAGGCCATTGGGTCAGTACAATCGTCTCTGCATTAGATGTCATCCCTAGGGAATAACTAGTTCTAAAATCTTTTTTAAAATGTGTCTGTAATAGTGGCTAGTTTCCTCTGATCAAATGTATATCAAATGAGGTGTGTGGGTCATTTTCAATTTTTGAAAGACTTTTTATATCAGCTATTTTTATATAATAAATTATTTTTGTATTAGTCTTTGTGATTTTTTGAGTCACCTATTGTAATATAACATACATACACAACAGTGCCTTAAATTCTTTTATAATTGTTTTCCTCCTATTGTCGGTGTTTTGAAACAAAATGTTTTATTTTAGATGGCAGCTTCTGTATTCAGCACAGAAACTGTGATAGACCCTGGCCCTTCTTTTATGGGTCTGCCTCTGCCACCATCTGTTCAGAAATTACCTACCACCCTCTCTCCTGCTTTCCTTGATAGCTGGGGTCAGCCTTCAGAAACAGGCCTTTCTCTACTACATATTAAGAATCAAATCACATGCATTCTCACACATATACACGCAAACACACAAACACATATATACAATACTTTCTTCCAATACAAGAAAAATACAAACAGAATGTGTACTACTGCTTTTCCAGGAAATCTTAACCTATTCAGAGCTCTGGAATTATTATTTTTTAAAATAAAATATTTATTCAAGCAAATAAATCATTAATTTGTTCAATGAATGTATTTTGAACTTTTGCCAGATACTATGTTAGATTTTAAGGGTGAAGCAATATCACATACGCAAGCTCTGTCCTCATGGAATTACTTCCTAAAGGTAAATAAAACCAGATCATTTAAAAAATATTAAATATTAATATTTTTCAATGCTTGACACTTGAAAAAATTAAGCTTTATTTTTAAAAGCAAATTAATCACTATGACAATAAATGTTCTGTGTGCCCAGCAGTTTGGTAAGCATTGTGTGTGATACAAAGAAATAAAAGTGTAAGACTAAGATACCTTAAACTCAGGAAGAAACAACCAGCACAAAATAGTGAAGGCAAAAGTGAATTTGTAAGTTAAATTTAAAAAAAGAAATTATTCAAATGTTTTGACTTAACAAAAAAAAATCAACAGGTGAACTGAACAAAATACTTAATTAAAAATAAAATAATACTCAATAAGATTTGTTTTAAACAACTCACAAAGTGTTTATTCTACCAAAAAAATCAGAAACTAAGCTAAAAGAAAATTAAACCTTATGAAACAGGTAAGATTTAGTCACGAAATGCATGCTAAGGAAGTTATTCAAAAGTTCCAGAACACAGAATTATTTTTACATGACAAACTTCCGTTGAATTAAATACTGATCTTATATTCACTCTAAAGTGACCCTTACGTCCATCAGTTAAGCGCTATCATTTCTCCCTTGGGAATATCTTAAGAGCTTATCCCATTTTGTTCATTCCCTCTGCCACCATCCTAGTGCAGATGCTCATCCTGAGTCTCATGGAGACAACCATGGTACATCATTGCTGGTCTTTCTTTTTTTCATCTCTCTTAGTTAACATGGCACTGAATCTTCCTAAATCACCACTATTAAAGCATGTCCCATGCTGACAGTCAATCACTGGACTCCTTATACCTAATAAGCCAAGTCTAAACTTAGCCTGGCTTGAAATTTCCACAGAAATCAGCTCTGCCTCTTCAACTTTATTTTTCATCTATCGCAGCTATCAACACTCAATCTTACGATGTTGACATCTAAATGACATGGAAGTCACTTTATCCTACTCCACACTTCTGATTTCAACATATCCCTCATTTCTGATGCCATCTGTACATCAATATGTCTATTCAGTGCAAACCCATCAAGTCTTCTATGACAAAGCCAGTCTACCCTGGGCTGTTCTTTCCACAAGACTTTGATTTCCCACAGAGTATGCCATTTTCATGAGGTTGTTGTTATTTCATAGGATCCAGGTAAGAACTTCAGCTCTGGTGTGAAGCCAGCTGGGTTTCAATTCTGGTTTTTCCAATGACTTATTGTGTACCTCTAGAAAATTCACTTGGCTTTTGTCATCTATAAAAAGAAAAGAATATTAGGACCTGTAAAGTTGAGCAGCTGTGCATCAGTAAGCTCCGTAGTTGTTAATTATCTTTGTCATTAGCAAGAACTTGTTAGATTTTGCAGGCTGATCTGAGACTTCAGGTTGGTTGTCCTCATCCACTTATGACTTGGCTCTTCTGGAATTGAAAGGGAAACCTCAACTGGCTGGACTGATGCATCTACCCCATCAATACCCCAGGTCCTGAATTGTTTCTCCCATTTGATTGAAACCAATGTGGAGCATTGATATAAAACTCTATGTGCACATCAATTGCAACAACTCTATTACTTTTTCGCCCCAAAAGGGAAGCAGATTTTCCCTTTCAAGGCTAGAGAACCCTCAGCAAGAATTTAGCGGAATCTTGTATGCACAGGTAAAATGCTGAGAAATCCCATTCATGATAAAACAAGGCATTTCTAAAGAATAGTTATCTTTTGAGACCAAAACATTCCTATGCAGAGACATAAAATAATATTATCATAGTTTTAACCTCACCTATTTGTGCCATAATATATAACACTTTCCAGTATTGCTATATGATGTTCTTACATGTGGTACATTTAAATAAAACAATTATTGATTAAGATCTCAGTTCTTTTGGATAAAGCCTGATTTCATTCTCAGGTCTCTGCTACCTCCTCATTTCCCCACTCTATTAAGAATAATCAATACTCCTAAAGTAGTTTTTGTTTGGTCTTATTTGGGTCTGAATACACTGATCTACCTAGAAAACGACTGATCAGTTTTAGTTTTGGCCAAATCCTGGCTCAATTTGTAAAAACCAAAGGATTGTCAGCTTTTTGACACAAAAATACAATGCCACAGTGTTTACAAAATGAGAGGACTTTCAAATGGTGTTTGTTAAGGTAGACCTATAAAGTGAAACCAGATCTGGGATCAGATCACTGAGCTGATGGAAACAAGGGCATCAGGGATAAAACTGTCATTTCACTCATTGAAACAAATTAATCGTATCAATTATGTAGCAATCTATTCCACTCTGTCTCTTAATTCTTTTGAGGTTGCTGAAGGAGGATCAGAGGATACACCGCTTTCTCCCAACACGTGGTCTTTCTGAAATAGAGGAAAATATTCCGAAGTGGTTAGGCAGGGAGAGGGTAGAAACAAGGTCAATAAGAGACTCAGGGGTGAGTCATAGCTGAAGCCACAGTAAAGCCCAGATATAGGGTAGGGTGAGGGCACAGTGGTTGGAAAGTGCAGGAAGGAGCAGCTTGAATGGGGGCTGGCTAGTATGAGAAGTCGGTCACATCTGTAATCCCAGCACTTTGGGAGGGCGAGGCGGGCGGATCACGAGGTCAGGAGATCAAGACCACCGTGGCTAACACGGTGAAACCCCTTCTCTATTGGAACTGCAAATAATTAGCCAGGCATGGTGGCATACGCCTGTAGTCCCAGCTACTTGGAAGGCTGAGGCAGGAGAATCACTTGCACTCGGAAGGCGGAGGTGGCAGTGAGCTGAGATTCCACCACTGCACTCCAGCCTGGACAACAGAGCGAGACTCCGTCTCAAAAAAAAAAAAAAAGAAAGAAAGAAAGAAAGAATTCGGTGCTTTCACAGTAAGGGCTTTGAGTGGCGTCCAGGTGATCTCTTTAATAATCAATAAAACATTGTGATATCTCTCCTTTGTAGGTATGAAAGTTGGATGAGGGTATGCCACTTTAAAAAGTAACAGAAATGCACAGTAGTAGGTGCTCTGTACATATTATTTGAAAATACAGACCATCTTTTCTGCTCCCCAGTTTTACTGGCTTGGCTGGATAAGGGGCCATGATAGAGAAAATTCTAGATTTACCCAAATGAGATATTTGTATTACAAAATATTTTTATATGACAAAATGGCTCACAATATATTCCTTTAAACTGAAAGTTCCTGACAGCATTACTAATTGACCATGACTTTTCTTTTAAGTTTCAGGAATCAATGTATTACCTGCACTTAATTTTATGAAATGTAATTTTATGAAATTATGAATTGTATAATGTTCAGAAACTATATTGGAATTTATCTTTAAAGTGCAGAGTGATGGAGATACAGAGTTGAAATAAAGAGAAACCAAAATGATTTGTTAAGAAAGACCACAGTCCAAATGCAGCTGACCCCAGCACATCTTCCCATCACAGGTAAAGGAGGCCAAGGAGCGTCCCAGTACCTGGGACTGAGGACTAGTACAGAATCTGGCGCTAAGGCAATCCCATACCCCAAGTGAAGTTGTTGATGACTGAGTATGGTGGAAAGACAGGTGGGGTGGTCTGATCAGCTCCCTACCTATGGTAAATTTATCTCAGTACTTGGGTTTGCTGACATCCTGCGTGGCCCCAGGTAAGGAATGCCCTTGTCTGAGCCTAGCCCATTAGAGGCAGCTCAACTGCACTAAATCACTCTATTCCCAGACCAGCGGTTACTGAGGCATTCATTCTGCTGGCAAATCTAGGATTGAATTCGAGAACTATTAAGGCCTCTTATAGTCCTGTAATTCTAAGATTTCTTTTGTTCAATACTCATTCCTTGGACCCAGGCTAGGCACTAGCAGAATCCTTCCAGGCCGGGTTTTCTCTGGCTTGGTAAACTAATCCTCTTTAATACACTCTCTGTCCAGACTATGTCTTCTAAGTCTTTTCTTCATTGCTTATCTATCCAGAACAAAATAAGCCTTATGTGGCTCTCGGATCTGAGCAGTTAGATGTTTCCTTTTGTTCTTTGAGCTTTCATTGCTTCTGCCCATGTTATATACGCATGTATGTTTGTGTGCCTACAGAAATACATCTTGGTACTTAGGCACACATGGAATGCTTGCTATTACCTACAGAAGAAACCTGCTGTCAGCAAAACCATTAATTGTGTTTCTGTTTATGTTCTATTCCCCAAGCTGGGATTTTTGTTTGAGTAGGAATTTGTTCCTTAATTATAAACGTTAGTAAGTGAAAAAATGTTTGCATTTCACAAATGTATTTTCTGTTTCACAATCCACATAGCAGAAAGTCAGGCTAATAAAATATAATATTTACTTGCATAATTTTCTCTCCTATTCCCCTGATATTTTGCCTTAACAGCAAGGGTGAAGAAAGTTATGCAAGCATATGGGTTCATCTCACAATCATCATTCATCTTTGCTTCCCTCATCCTTGTTTACTATAAGACCAACTTAAATTGTATCTGGACTTTCTCAAATTTTTCCACAGCAGTGTTTCACATTTCTGAAAAAGTCACTTTCAACAAAAGATGGCAGAAAAGGCACATGGCTGCATGAGTGCCTCTGATAAAAAGACAGAGATAATTTGCAAGTGATGGAAGGCTGGAATTTATGGTGTTCAAGATGTGTTTTAAGCTGGGACATGAGCATCTCTAATTCAGGAGAAGAGGCCAGTGGGTTGCTGTAAAATTATTCCCTCCCTTGAGGGACTGAAGGTGCCCTGGGGAAAGAGCCTTATGCCTCACAGTCCAGGGAGGATGCGGGGAGTAGGGCAAGGAGAAGTATGAGGGGGAACTGGACAGTGATTGAGGAATGATGGCTAAAATTAGTTTTTGCTTTCCCTCCCTTACCATTAGCAGACAGTCTGCCGCTCCAGCTGGCTTCTGTTGAAGTCAGAAAGTTAACCTGTTCTCTGCCTCAGCAAGGACAAAGCATGTTCTACTCTTGTCTGTCAGTGTGGTTGGAGTTTTCAAAAGTGAGAGGGAAGATATGTGTAAAAAAAAGTCTTACTGATTTTTTTATTTTCAGAATATGCATGTGGAAGAAAATGTAAGTGCCAAACATAAAAATATAGTATTCTCATGTTTATTACATCAATAATAGCTTAATTTGTAGGACCTTTATATTTAGTAGCAGTGTTTTAAGCACTTTGGATGCATGATGTTATTTTTTCCTCGAAGTAACCCTCTGAGATATGCATTGTTGTTATCCCAAATTTACAGATGGAGAAAGTGAGCTGCAGAGGTCACTTGCCCGTGGTTTCCTCATTAGTATATAGTGGAACAGGGATTCTCTGACTCCAAATCTTGTGATCTTAACTATCTCATTGAACTATCTCAATTCAGAAAATGAGTCTTACATCAATGAGACTTACTGAATGAGTGAGTATAGGAAAATAAAATTACACTGCGTAAAGTAAGTACTTAGTAAATATCTGTGGAAGAAAGTTTACCCTTGTTCTGATCATGAGTCAGATCCCTATTTAGTGTCTGGTCTTTTGAGGACTACTGTTTCTTCAGATGTTGTGTCTGTTTATGTGTGTGCACATGGATGTACAAGAGCACACATTGACTAAACTCTAAAATCTCAACTAAATTGAACTCTGAAAGATCTCAACTAAATTGAACCAATTGATCTAACCAAATAGTCTATGTATAATAGAAAACATATAATAACACTTCCATGTCTTTATAGAAGTTGGGATTAAGGATGCTTCTCAAAGTACAATCTAAAAGGAGTAACCCAAATTTGTGAAATAATCAAAAACAGGAAAATATATGCCACGTATATGACACACATGGACCCCATTTTTAAAATACCAGTATGTTCTACCTGTTGTGTTTTGAGGAAATTCTACCTGTTAGAGCATTTTATGGATGTGTACCTATGTGGCATACATTTTCAGCCATTTGATATAACTAAATGATCTATGTGTAACAGAAAACAAATATAATAACACATCTATGTCTTTACAAGAGTTGGGATTAAGGATACTTGTCAAAGTACAATCTAAAAGGAGTAACACAAACTTGTGAAATAATCAAAAATAGAAAAATACACGCCACCTATCTTGCATATGTGGACCCCATTTTTTAAATTCCAAAATATCCTCCCTGTTGTGTTTTGAGGAAACTCTACTGGTCAGAGCATTTTATGAATGTAGGGCAGGTGTTCTCACTGTGGTGTACATATGAAGCCCCTGGATACTCGGGCCTCACCTCTGAAAGTTATACTCTGTAGGAGTGAGTTCAGTGTCCAGAAATCTGTATTTTTTTTTTTTTTTTTTTTTTGAGACAGAATCTCACCCTGTTACCCAGACTGGAGTGCAATGGTGCCATTTCAGCTCACTGCAACCTCCACCTCCTGGGCTCAAACGATTCTCCTGCCTTGGCCTCCCGAGTAGCTGGGATTACAGGCACCTACCACCATGCCCAGCTAATTTTTGTATTTTTAGTAGAGACGGGGTTTCTCCATGTTGGTCAGGCTGGTCTCGAACTCCTGACCTCAGGTGATCCACCCACCTCGGCCTCCCAAAGTGCTGGGATTACAGGCGTGAGCCACCGCGCCCGGCCAGAAATCTGTATTCTTAGTGAGCACCAACCATTGAGAAGAGTTGATGTAGTCAATGGAGGAAATGCCCTATATTAAGAAGGACTGCTTCTATTTCCTCTCCCAAGGCAGGAAAGTAGGCCTCCGTACTTTGCTTCATAAAACCATATGCATCATTTTGCTTGTATTAAATAAAATTTTCACTGCATTCATTTTGCTTGGTAAGTGGCATGTGACTACAGTACATAGTAATTACATGTTCCTGAAGACTACTTGGTAATTTGCACTTAATAAGACCAAAAATAATTATCCTGTACTCCAATCTAGAAAACATAAATAATCGTAAATATATGGTACTCACCATGTAATTACTTTGCCACTCCACTCAACTCTCCATAAGATTGAGCAGTTACTGAGGAAGTAAAGAATCATCACAAAATATTCCCTATTTTGCCTGATAAACTAAAGCTACTCAACCACAACATTTGCATTTTCAGACACATTTTCTAAGGTTCAGAATTTAAATCAGAAAATTTAAAGGAAAGAGCATTCCTGAGCTCTTTGGGGACTTTCTGATCTGACCTTTTACGTAGTAGTGCTAGAAAATTTCTCTGAAATTTAAACAATTTTCAAACTCTTTAAAAATATGACATAGCCCACCTGTCTGGGATGACCTTTCAAAGCTACTTCTAATTCTGTTCTCTGAGTTAGTAGGGATTGATTAAATTTTAGGTCTGAGACACACTTATATGGAGAGGAGGGACACGAGTGAGCATTCTCCAGACAAACTTGCCCGCTTACATTTAGACTTGAGGTTCCTTTTCTTCTTAATGGGATGAGCTACAAAAGCCTTTCCACATAGCACTGTGCTCCATGTAGGGTTTCCAGGTTCTACTGGCATCCGTGGTTTTCCATGAACTCTGCAAAGCAATCGATAGTCAAAATCATGTTTTTGTAATGACCACAGTTACAGACCTTCTCCCGTGACTAGCAAGATGGAAGGACCTAGGTAGATAGCTGAATCACCTGCAATAGATCTGTTTTGTTTTTTCATTTTTGTGGTTGTCTTCACAAGCACAATAATGTTGAACCCTTTTTGTTCTATTACCTCTCACTTACCAAAAGCAACTACCACACCTATAAAGATTACTATAGCCATTGAAGGTGTATCACTACCATGTGCAAAGAGAAGCATGTTGAAAAAAAAAACAAAAACTATTCATTCATTTATTCAACAATTATTGATTAAAAGCCCACTATACACCAGGCTGCTTAGGTGCTGGGAATATGGAAATGAGTAAAACAGAAGTTACCTGATCTTATGGAGCTTAAATTCAAGTGAGTGGAGCAAACAAATGCTATCAGATCCCCTATAATGCTTGCTTTGAAAACATGAATTTGTTCCAATGCAATGTATTAGGGAACAATTTGGGTGTAATGTGAATTTTGTGTTTGCTTATGCATGATTTGTCCATGAGAAACACTGCAAGGTAGAAAACTGCACCCAGCTGACCCGAGTCACATAGGAATATACAGAGTAGACATGCTTAAGGATCTACCAGCTTCCTCCGTTCTCCACGTTGCTATGAGCCACATCCATCTACATCTGGCATTACAACTGTTGATCCATTTTCACCTAATTCTTGTTCTGTCACATTACGATCACTCACAGGCTGCAACCCATCCCTGCCCCCACAAGCAAACTTCAGATCTTTTTCAGGGTACAGTAGTATTTATGTGTATCTTGATCACTTAACATATATAAAACTGTGCTATCATTTTTATTGTTGCCATCTTTTCTCATAACGTGTCCCTGATGAAGTTTTTGCATGTTGGGCCCCCAACCCCATTTTCCCCATAAGTCCTCTGGTTTACATAGTACAGTTTCATGTGACATAGTGATTTTTAGGAACACATATGTCACGTTATAGCAGAACTACATATAAACAAGCAAACTCCCAAATAAACAAGATAACTCCAGGTAATGGGAAATAGTTTGAGAAAAGTAAATCAGGGAACATAGTTGAAAGTACCTGGATAGAGTGGGGAGGCCCTCCTTTAGATAGGGTAGCCAAGGAGGCCTCTCTGAGGTCACATTTAAACTGACACCTGAATAACAAGAAGGAGCCAGTCATGCAAAAATGTAGGTAAGAGCATTCTAGGAGGAGTGGTGGTGGGATTTGTGGGGGCAAGGGACGCAAAGGTCTTAAAACAGGAATAAGCTTCAAGTGTTAGAGGAACAAAGAGGACCAGAGCAAAGAACAGGGGGGTGGGAACAGTAACTGAGTTTCAACTCATACAGATATAGCAGAACATTGTAGGTCGTAGGAATTTTAGATTAAGTGTGATGAGAAGCCATTGGAGGACTTTTTCCACTACTGATCGAAGCACCTGCTCTATTTACAAATGAATATCTGAGGTCTACAGAGTGTACACTTCATGCCCAAAGTCATGTCTCCAGCCAGATTCTAGGTCTCATATCTTTCCTCATGGGAATAGATACACACATGCAGCCATTCCTAGATGAGTCCTTCATTTGAACTCTGGGAAAGAGGATATCGATGGGGAAATTTTCCCAGATTGTCCCAAAATAGATTCTGGATCCATTAAAATCATGATGATATTGGACAGAAGTCCAGTTTAATCAGGCCGTGTCCAATGTCCTGTTTCATTCCACTGGTGAGAGCAAAATAGGCTAGATAAATGCCAACTGAGCCATCATAGGTGCTAGCAAGATTTGTAAGACAGCCAGTCTTGCTTAAGCAACTGCCGGTGCCCAGACCTACCACCCGTGAGGAGGGCTTCTGAGGAGTGCCATGATGCAGTCAGTGAATGTCCAGAGTGCTCCATGCTTTCCCGCTAACTGACATGAGACACGAGGCGTGAGAATCTCTTGACAGTGGATTACAAGGCTGCACAATGAGTCCCACAACTGAAAGAAGTTGTGGAATTTCTTTTCTTAGATGGATTGACACTTGTTCTTTATCAAAGCCAGTCAGAAGACAGAAGAATAAATTTAACTTGACAATAGGCTAAATACCACAGGGTAAATGCCTCGGCAAAAAGCAGGCTATTTGGGGTTCTGCTCTACAGTAAGCAGAAGAGGCAGCTGCCTGTAGGGTGTGGTGTGAAGAGGCTGCTGGGTGTCCTGTGAGGGTCTGGAGCAGGTGGCCCTGTGTGCACCACCCACAGCCCTGAGCTTACACGTCGTTTGCTCCTCCTCAGTCCTACAGTCCTGCCTGCAGCCCTCCATGTCTCTTGTCTCTAGAAGACTGGGGAGGAGACAGTGAGTGGTGAGGTACTGAACAGGTCTATGATTCTCAGGCTGAGCTTCAAAGCATGTCTTCCCAATCCCACCCCTACCCTCAGTCTGCAAGCCTCTCCAGGGCAACACAAGATCCGTAAGTGATTCCTACCCTCAGCTACAGACTTGTTCTCCACTGCCTCATTCCACGTCTGCATAATCCTGAATCTTTCACGTAGACCTTTATGCCTTTTACAAAGCTATACCATTTGCCACAAAATATTGCTAAGCCCTCCACTCCCATAGGATTCCAGGAAGCAGGGCAAGCCCACATTTACTCATTCATCAAATCAGCACATATTTATTTACTGAATAGTCCATGATAGCTATGCACTATTCTCAGTGCTAGGAATTAATCTATGAATAAGAAAGACCCAAGATGTGCCCTCTGGACCTCCTCCTAGGATGTACATCCCTTTGGCCATATATCCCAAGGATGGCCCTAAGTCCACGTCAGCAGAGGTAGCTGTGATGCTTGCTAAACATGTGAGTTCCACGGCCCACTCTAGACCTTTTATAGAAACTGAGTTGCTAGGACGGTGCCTTGGAATCTGCAGTTTTTCCAAGCTTCCCCAGTGATTTTTATAAAAACTGAAGTTCGAAAACTACTGCTCCAAGGAATGAAGGACTGTAGCTGAAGAGGTTCTTTCTGCTCCTTAGAGTCTGGCCTCAGAGCAAGGGGCATCTTCTGCTCGTGAGACCATTCAAGGATGTTCTCTGGGGATTCCGTGCCTTATAGGTAGTCAGGGCTGGAAGTTGTTTGGGTCTTGGATTTGAAGGCAGCCACAAAGCCCTCACCCCAACAAGTGGTCTCCAGGAGCCACGTATGTTACCAGGATTGCTTCCTTTGTGCCCAGACATAGCCGTCTTTTAAAATTAGTCACTCCTAGGCATGGCTTGGCAATAAACAATGACTAGTTATTTGTACCTTATTTTAAACCAGGGCTCCATATCCCGGCTGTCAGTGATGGCCCGCAGAGAGCGGACACGGATAGGAATGGGAATGTGTATTCCAGGACATGTGGCCATGGTGGCCTACAAGTCTTCCGCGAAAGGGGAAGCGTGGCAGCTGTGACAGCATTAGGGCTTGGGAGGAGAGCAGGGGAGAAAGAAGGCAGAGAGTAGCTGGAGGTCAAAGAGGTTACTGGGAGAGTCGGGTTCTTCTTCACAGCTTTGCCTGCATCCTGATCTACTTTAGACTGTATGTCTTTAGGACACAATGAGCAAGTGCAGTCTCTTCTATCCTTCTCCTACTGCAACCAGCTCATAGCACGGATCCCATCTATGGCTTATCCACACACACATCATCATCACCTGCCCTTGCCCCGCCCTCTGCAGTAGTCTGTAAACTTATTGGGGGCAGGGCAAGATCCACATGTGATGCATGTTTGCCCCCCACACTCCCTAACAGAACTTTCATGTGTAGTGTGCTGAATAAATATTTGCCAAAGTAACCCCAGCACTCTGGGAGGCTGGGGCGGATGGATCACCTGAGGTCAGGAGTTTGAGACCAGCCTTACCGACATGGTGAAACCCTATCTCTACTAAAAATGCAAAAATTAGCCAGGCATGGTGGCAGACGCCTGTAATCCCAGCTACTCAGGAGGTTGAGGCAGGAGAATCGCCTGAACCCAGGAGGCGGAGGTTGCAGTGAGCCGAGATCATGCCATTGTACTCCAGTCTGGGCAACAAGAGCAAAACTCCGTCTTGGGGCTGGAGGGGGGCGGGGGGAAGAGTGAATGAATGCAAATTGAATGGATGGAAATTTACAGAGGTCAGAGCCTGGCTCTGCCTGATTTATTCAGCCCCTGGCATAGCATCGCATGCAAATAGCCATTTAATACTTGTGTTTGATGATCATGAAAGTGATAATAACACCCTGCAAGGGATGATTGAGAATAAGGCTCTTTATTTTTGGTATCTTTTGTTGGAAACTGCCTTAAATCTGTTTTAGAAGTAGGCAGGGTACAAATGAAAAATGAATGAATGAATGGGGCTCTAAACCCCCGGGGCCTCTCTAGACTCTCCATTTCCTCTCATACCCCCAGGGCAAAGCAGCCTTCTGGGGATGGAAGTTGAAGATAATTTTTTCATTCATGCATGTATTCATTCAACAAATAAGTTTTGAAAACCAGACCATGCTACTCTTAAGCAGTCACCTTGCTCCAGGGTTTCTAGACCAAGTGACTTATTGAAGTTTCTTTCAAGGCTGTGATTCTTGATTCTACTCAGAAATGTTGGGGATATTGAGGAAGCGATATTGATAAGGGCCCACAGGCATCGGAGATTTAGGGAATGTATGCAGGCAGCAGGTCTCCATTGTCTCTCTGCCTATCTTAATACACAAGCACTGGTGAAATTGCTTTAATGCTTTGTTTGGCATCTGTTTATGTCAAGTCAGATCTTCTCCCAACATCCAAATGAAACCTGATGTGACCTCACATAATACAGCAGATGTGTCACCTTGTAACAAACCCTGCACAAAGGTCTTACTTGACATTTAAATGCATCAAAATGGAAATTATATATGATCAGATTTACCTTTCCTTAGCATTTTGCTTCTGGTGGTACCTAAATTATACCAGTTGATTAAAATAGGCAATCAATGTCTGCCTGTCGGTGGTGTCTTAACTTGCTATATATACTGTTGGTAAGTATCACAACATTATTTTAATCTGTAAATCAGATTTGTCAGGTCTGATTTATTTAAACGGCTCTCATGTCCCAAATTCTCTCTGACAGCCCCAATGTGGGAGACTATCCTCTTCCTGAAAAGGTAATATTGCCTGGGGCTTGTTGCTAGCTTAATAGAGGCAAGGACACTGTGTAGCAAGAAATAAGAGAAAGACAGGCCACCTTTTCCATAACAAGTTTCTGCATGCCTCCAATAGCTCGACCAAGCAGCATCTTTTCACAGAAATTAGGAGAGTACTGACTGATCTGGGGGCGAGGCCAAACACATTATTTATGTCAATGATACTATTGATAACAATAACAAAAAATGATCCCTCGTTTACTATGTGCTATGCCCTGGGCTAAGTAATTTTTTAAAATGCATTATCCTTTTAAATTCCTACAGCAACCCCATAAGCAAGTACTGTTTTATATATGCCAAAGCTCGAGTTGAGAAAAGTTTAGAAACTTGCTCAGATTTGTCTGGCGCCAGCCTGCAGCCCTAACCATCAGGCACAGACACACAGCCTCTCTCCAAAGAGTTATGATTAACTGGCTTTTTAAAGGAGGGATGAGACCAGGGGGGACCATTTGTTCGGGGTTACATTCGTACCCAAGACGGTTCCTTCAAATTCTGTAATACCCACTTCAATAAACCTGTTAATTTGCTGTTTCTCAGCCTTTTAAAATGAGCAAGTCTTTCTACACTTAAATAATAATAGATACTTACTTTTAATATTTATTATGTATAAAAATGACAAAAAGTGCCTTTTAAATGAGTTCCATTATATGCTGTTTATTATGGCCTCTTAGATGTGTTTTCGTGATGTATCCCTTATTTAGTGTACAAACAGTGCTTTGCGGGCAGTGGAATTCAGGGACTTCCTACAAGAGGTGATAGGGGCCTGTTAGAAGATGAGAGCCAGCACTGTAATTTAGAAGATACATCAAGGATGCCAGGGAAAATGCCAAGAACTCAGAAATCATGGTCTTGCTTCATGTCTTTTTTGTACTGTAGGGCAGTCTTGGTTGGGCAAGGCAGCTAACTTCAGTGAGCCTTAATTAACTTATTTTTACAAAGCTGCAACTTTTTATCTACTTCTCAGATTGGCTAGAAAGACCATATATGGTCCTCTCTTTCATAGTGCTTTGTTTGCTACGATGTATTACAAAAATGCAAATAAATGGTGGTTACATTATCCAAATGGTCTCATATCCTATCATTGTATACAGAAGATTTTACTTTGGGAAACCAACAGCATTTTACAATGGAGTTCTATGAGTAAAGTGCCCCCCAAGCCCCAACAGCTGGCTCATAGTAACAGTGATTTGTGGAATTAAATGAATTTTCTTCTAAGAAAAATCCTGTAGAACGTATTCACAAGTTCCAGCCCCGACCCCACCCTGCAGCCATCCATCTGTAAAGAATACTCTGTTTTGCTACTTATTTTTTGCTAGAACTGTATTTAAATGTAGGGTAAGATTTTCAAAATGAAATTTGACAGGTTTTTGTTGTTTTTTTTTTTACAAGACCTGCCTGTGTTTGTCTTCAGCTCTCTTCTCCCCAGGGTGTTTCCAGTGGGCTGGGAAGGCTGCCAAAGGGTAGGCTAGAGGCTGAAGTCTCCAGGGAGTCTGGGTTTGGGGAACGAGAGAGAAGAGTTATTGTAGTATTGGAGCAGCGGATGGGAAGAAGGAGCTTCAGCATTCATTGATGGGCCCAACCCACTGGAGGAAGCCTCTTCCTGGGGCTGGAGGAGCTTCCCCGGCATGGGAGGAGCAAAGCTGAAGGAGGCAGGCTGGCTGGGAGTGCAGGAGGGCCCTGCAAGGCCCCCTCTGCCCTACCTCACCCCACCCGTCATGGCTCTGTCGTGAGTTTCAAAGTGGTCCCATCACCTCCTCTACACGTCTTCCATTCAGATAGTCCCTTGTCTTGTGTGCCGTGGCTCCATCTTACATTTCTGCTGACTGGAGGGTCCAAACTAGTCTCTGGTCCCACAGCATTTCAGACCTCTCTAAAGAGCATGATTCGTTGGAAAATAAAGAAGCCCTGAATCTATACATATCTTCTACAACTGTCAGTCTTATGTTGAAACCCTTACAGTTTCTTTAGGGTTAGCTATAGCACAGATAAGAAAAACAAATCCACTACATATGGTGCAAAATAAATTCTGCCTTCAGTGATCCGAAGCCAGGGCTGGCAAACGTTTTCTCTAAAGGACAACCTAGTCAATATTTTAGGCTTTGAGGGCCATACATTCTTTATCACAGCTAATCTACCTTGTCTTTGTAAGCAGCCATAGACTATATGGATATAGTGGTGTTCCAGTGAAACTCTATTTATAAAAACAGGTGTCAGGGCTAGAGTGTGCTGATTGCTAGAGCAATGAAAACAGTTTTTCCTTTTTCTTTCTTTCTTTCTTTCTTTCTTTCTTTTTTATTGAGATGTCACTTTGACATTTTGGATTTCAGTAAATACTAGAATGCCTGAATCCCCTCCCCTTTCTCCTTTTGCGTTGTCAGGTGAGCTCACTGTTGTAGCTAAATGAGAGTTGAGATGGGAACATTGGTTTATTCAGACAGTTGCCATCTCTCTGAAAAGAGTATCTGGGAAGTTGCATGTGTGCAGCTACTTCTATAGGAGAACACGGAGGAAAGATAACTGGATGCCTAACTAATGAAGAAATTCCCCTGACACTCATAGAAAGACTGAGCAGAAAGGGCCTCTTCTCTCTGGCTCCCTCCCACGCCCTATCCCATATACATTCCTAGTCCCTCTAATGAGAGTTGGCCAGCCCAAAGGATCCCACAAAGGACTCTAGCCATGACCCCAGTCATGTCTGTCCTCTCACTCTCCAAGATTTCCTGCCCCACTATCCTTCCTCTGCAGAGACATTGCCTTTTCAGAGGGGTAATTAACTTCAGTGAAACTCCAGCAAGGCCATTTGTCAAGGGGGCAGAATTTTAGCCTGTTCTACCTCTATCCTTTAGAGAGTAGATTAAACTGACTTCAGCAGAGTTGAATCCCTGGTATTAGCCTTTCAGCTGTCCGCTCCTGCCTTTCCTCTTTTGTAAGCCGTGCTCCTCAGACTCTGTACAAAAAGAGTCACTACTCAGAGAAAAGTTTTGAATTAGCACAAGAACTGGATATATCTGAAACCACAAATCACGAATTTGAGACTACAGAGGGCCTCCCTTGCAGGCATTTGCAATTGCAGTTTGAAGACCAGCCATCTGGATGTTGTCTCAAAGTGTGAGTCTCCATTGTGGCTCCGTCTGTGAAGGAAAAAGTAAAGTCCCTGGAAGAATTTAGAGAGTGGGAGTAGGGGTTTAGAAGGCAGTTACACGTAGACATGACTAGTATTTCCTAGAGGACTGAGTTTTATAGTGCCTTAGTAATAAGCAAAGAGCCAAAGAGAGGGTTTGTCAGTCATGAACGAAAAGCAGTGGTTCGCAATCAGGGGCAGCTTCTCTGCCAGGGGCACACTTGGCAATGCCTGGAGACGTTTTTGCCACACCTGTCACAGTGGGGAGGGTGCATACTAATGGCATCTAATGGATAGAAGCTAAGGATGTTGCTAAACATCCTACGGTGCACAGAACAGACCCCCACAATAGAGGATTATCCAGCACCAAGTGTCAATAGTACTGAGGTTGAGAAACACTGAATGAAAGGTGTTTCATGTTCTGAGCAGCCCTCCGCTGTGAGTGGTTAAACCATGAGTGGCTATGCCGGCTGAGTCACATGAGGGTCTCCTCCCGGCAGGCTTCCTTCAGGGTGTGTGCATGGCTAGACAGCAGAGGGCACCACTCCCACCGCACCACCTCCATTCTGGTGGCAAGAAGGGGTACATGGATGGGAAATACTTTCATGTTTCTTCCCAGATATGGTGCTATTTTTTTCTAACAAATGTAGGTAAGGGGGCATGTCTCCACCATGCTCTGCATGGTCAGAGAGACCGGGCAGAAACAGAGAGCCTGGCTCTGACTCTAGCAGAGCCTCCTGATCCTGCTCCAGCCCCTGCTGACTGAGTGTGGGCTCTCCCCTGGACCCTGCTGACAGAGCAAGTGCTTGCCCTCCCAGTGGTCCTCTCCTTGGCCTGCTGAGCCATGGGCTCCTTGGCCATGTTTCTCTTCCTCTTTCAATCCAATCCTACCTACTTTCCATCTTTAAAAAATAGTCCAAGTTTCTGGTCTGCTGATGTCCACCTTCTTTGCTTTGTAGGGATTTAGTGAATTTGTTCTTGCATACATATTTCCTTGGTCATTTCAGTGGACTTTAGGAAGGTACAGAGGTAGAGGGATCCCTCTAGAACAGCAACTCATCCACTGGATTGAACACCAAGACAGTCACTGGTGGCCTTACAAGAGTAGTGTCAGTAGAGTGTGTTGGCAAAAGCCAAACTGTGGTAGGTTGAGTAGATTTGAGTAAAGAAAGGCATTTTGGTTATCCATAGCTATGGGACAATCCACCCTAAAACTTAGTGGCTTAAAACCTCCATTTATTATTATCTTTTAGAGTTTCATGGGTTGATTGGGTTCAGTTAGACGGTTGTAGATTGGGGTCTGTTTTGGGCTGAATTGTTTTCCTCCAAAAAGTATGTTGAAGTCCTAACCCCTGTTGCCTCAGAATTTGGCCTTATTTAGAAATAGGGTCTCTGTACACATGCACACATATGTTTATTGCAGCACTATTCACAATAGCAAAGACTTGGAACCAACCCAAATGTCCATCAGTGACAGACTGGATTAAGAAAATGTGGCACATATACACCATGCAACCATAAAAAAGGATTAGTTCATGTCCTTTTCAGGGACGTGGATGAAGCTGGAAACCATCATTCTCAGCAAACTATCACAAGGACAGAAAACCAAACACCGCATGTTTTCACTCATAGGTGGGAATTGAAAAATGAGATCACTTGGACACGGGGCAGGGAACATCACACAGCAGGGCCTGTCAGGGAGTGAGGGGCTGGGAAAGGGATAGCTTTAGGAGAAATACCTAATGTAAATGATGAGTTGATGAGTTCAGCAAACCAACATGGCACATGCATGCCTATGTATCAAACCTGCAAGTTGTGCTCTTGTACCCTAGAACTTAAAATATAATTAAAAAAATAAATGAATACATAAAAAAGAAATAGGATCTTTGTAGATATAATTATCTAATATGAAGTCATAATGGAGTGTGATGGGCTGTAAATACCATATGACTGGCATCCTGGTAAGAAGAGGAAGGAGACACATAGAGAGAATGCCATGTGATGACGGAGGCAGAGCTCGGACTGATGCCGCTGCAATCCAAGGAATACCAAGGATTGATGGCCACCACCAGAAACTAGGAAAAGGCAAAGGAAGGATTCTACCCAGAGTTCAGAGGGACCGTGGCCCTGCCAACACCTTGATTTCAGACTTCTCACCTCAGAAACTGTGAGGAAGTAAACTTCTTTGTGAGCCACCCAGTTTGTGGTACTTGATATGGAAGCCCTAGGGGACTAGTACAGAGTCTCTCATACAATTACAGTCAGATCTTGACTTGGGCTGTAATTAACTTGTCTTAGTCCATTCCTGGTGCTATAACAAAAGCCCTTAGGCCAGGTAATCCATAAGCAATAGAAATGTATTTCTCACAGTTGTAGATGTAGAGAAGTTCAAGGTCAAGGTACCAACAGGCGCAGGTGAGGACTTTCTCCCTGCTTCATAAATGGCACTGTGTTGCTGCATCCTCGTGAGGTGGGAGGAAAGCAAGGGCAAAAGCAACCAACAGACTCCCTGTTGTTCTTTTACTATATCAGGGCACTAACCCCATTCATGACATGGAGCTCTCATAACCTACATATCTCCTGAAGGCCCCGCCTCTTAATATTGTTGGATTGGGGATTCAGTTTCAACGTTAAATTTGGAGGAACACAAACATCCAACCCAGTAGCACAATTGAAGGCTCTATGGGGCTATGTGTCCAGAGGCTTCTCTATATGACAGGTGCTTCATCGTGGATGACAGGAACTCCTGGGGCCTGGCTGGACATTGTTCTCTTGCTCCTTGCAGCCTTTCCACGTGACCAGGTGTGTTGGACTTTTTTATGTGGCAGCTAGCTTCCCCCAGAGCAAGTGTTCCAGGAGACCCAAGTGAAAGGAACAAGACTCCATTGACCTAACCTCAAAAGTTACACAGTGAGAGAGGGGCTATGAGAGGATAGGCTCCAGAATGTAATTAGTGGTTTAAGCCCGAGACTGCAGGAAAAACACCTGTTTCATTGTATCAGGAGAGAAGCAGATGAGGATGGATAGAGACACAGCAAATGTGTGGATGGAGAATGACATATGGGAGTGGGTACAGCAGCTTCAGGATGTTGAGATAATTCTCATATCCTGGCATCTAGTGTCTCTGTGTCTGAAGAAGCAAAGTTATGTGCTGACACTGGTAAGAAAGAAGTGTGGTAGGAGAGAGAGCTTGGGGAGAGTGACCTTTGGAAAGAGCCACAGTGAAGAATGGGAGAGAGAGCTAACTACGATAACATACACCACAAGACCCCAACATCTGTCATTGTTAAATGATAAATTTTGGAAGGGGGAATGAGAGTGAAATCCTGGGGGAGCAGTTGTTTCCTGCTGTCAGTGGCATTCTTATTGACATTTCCTGAGTTTTCCAGCCCTAATCTAGGTCTCCAGCAGTCAGCGAACTAGATGTTATTTCTGAAATCAAGGTAATGGAAGCTGGGAAAATATGATCACTGTTTCATAAGTACATTTCATTAAAAATCAATATCTTCATATTTCGTAGGCCACAAGAGAAGGGAAGAAAAATGTGAAAAATAGTTCAAACATCTCATCTAAACATACTTAGAGAATGTCTTTGTGAACCAGTCCTTCCACGTTTCCCTTCGTGGCCTACTACTGTATTTAATGTGGGAAAACAGTACCTAACATATGAATTTTTCTGACTCAGACTGCACAGATGAATTGTATCTCATCCTAGAAAACAGTCATATTTAGTTCATTTTGCTGTGATTGATTGCCTGGGTGTGGGTGAGAGGCAGACCCATTTTCCTCAGTGTTAACTTCAGTTGTGTTAGGTGTGGCCATTTTTGTCAATGATCATGGAGTGAGTTTCTGTGATTAGTCATTTAACTGTATTTGCAAGCTAAATAGAGTGTTTACAACAAACCCCTTGGTTTAGAGATAGAGACCATGTCAAATTGCATCCTATGAAAATTGCATAAATAAAAATTTGCATCTAGAAGGGCCCTTCATGAAAATTATGAAAAGATTGTGGAATTTTTATTTGCATTGTGTAGTAGCTCTGTAATTGACAAATGAATTCTAACTGTAGTCCATAATACATGCCATCCAATGATTATTCATCATAACTGCATATATATTGCTTTGCTCATTGTGAAAAGTAACAGTGTTGGCAATCATGTTAATTGTTTTTCTTATCAGATTAGTGACAAAGTGCCATAATGAACATAACCTTCCAGAACGCATTCACTAATGGAATAAACAAAGCTAGGTCTTGGCACAGTACAGATCATACAAAGACAGATGTGCCTTTTCATCTCTTCCTGAGAGCCACAGCAGTACCACTCTTCTCTGTGAAGTGTCCTTGACTCTAACTTGGTCTGGAATTTCAGAAGCGTTCATTACTTTTTGTCTCATGATTAGTCAAAAAAAGATCTGGCTGGGCATGGTGGCTCACACCTGTAATCCCAGCACTTTGGGAGGCCAAGGTGGGTGGATCACAAGGTCAGGAGATCGAGACTATCCTGGCTAACACGGTGAAACCCCATCTCTACTAAAAATACAAAAAAATCAGCCGGCTGCTGGGCGGGTGCCTGTAGTCCCAGCTACTCGGGAGGCTGAGGCAGGAGAATGGCGTGAACCCGGGGGGCAGAGCTTGCAGTGAGCAGAGATTGCACCACTGCACTCCAGCCTGGGCAGTAGAACGAAACTCCATCTCAAAAAAAAAAAAAAAAAGTCTATACCATCAATGCAAACAGAGAATTACATGAAAATTTCTAAACATGAAGACTTTAAACTAAAGTCCTTGGGTTTGGACAGTTGCCTGGAAAGACTTAAATAATCATGAGAGAAAAAAAAAAAAGCTTCAAACACCAAGACATTCTCCCTCTTTAAAAAATTTGAAGGAGAAGATTCTAGGGTGAAGTGGTATGTTAGTCTGTTTTTACATTGCTATAAAGAAATACCTGAGACTAGGTAATTTATAAAGAAAAGAGGTTTAATTGACTCATTATTCCACAGGATGTACAGGAAGCATGATGGCGACATCTGTTCCACTTCAGAGGAGGCCTCAGGAAACTTATAATCATGGCAGAAGGGGGAGTAGGTGCATCACATGGCTGGAGTGGAAGCAAGAAAGAGGGGGGTGCGGTGCTACACACTTAAACAAGCAGATCACATGAGAACCCTTGTCACAAGAATACCACCAAGTGGATGTTGCTAAACCATTCATGAAGGATCCACCTTCATGAGCCAGTCACCTCTTGCCAGACCCCCATCTCCCACACTGGGGATTACAATTTCACATGAAATTTGGGTGGGGACACAGATCCAAACCGTATCAAGTGTCATCACAGTTGACAATGCCTGAGGCAGTTTTAATTCATCAGTGCATAGACAACATAATTCACATCTCCTGTGCAGCGAGAGGGGCAGATGCTATCAAGACTTAAACACTATGAAAGATAATATTTATTTCTCTACAGAACTGAAATCACTATTGTAAAACTCATTATTCTCATTTTCCGTAGGTACAAATTTCTTGCTTTAAGAAGAGAAAGTTCATTTCTTTTGCCCTCGTCCCAGGTTTGGTTGGTTTTCTTGTCCTCCTCCTTTTCCTTTGTTTCCTTTTCTTTTTGCTCTTTAAAGGCCAGTACTTATTCTGAAAATGATTTCTTATTTCTGAAATTAGCATACCCATCACCTTACTAACAACTAAGTCACCTCCATGTGTGTTTCTCAGGGACACCTGCAGGTAAATTGTAAGCAGGTAGTTCATGACAATCATTATATCATTGAGAGAATTTGCAGGGGACATTCAACTATTTATGCTTTAAATCAGCCATTATTGGGTACCTATCAGATACTGACACTCACTGTTCCAGGACCTATACTTCAGGATATGAACTTCCCAGAACAGAGTAGGCATTGAATGTTTATTAAGTAAGTGGCAGTACCCGCTTCCAAGAAGCTCCCACTCTAATGAGGGAGATGGAACTTTACACAGAAAAGTATAATTTATAGTTTGAAGAGTATTCTAGAATAGTTAGAAATAACCAAAATGGGAGCACAAGGAAGGAAGTAACCAAGTTTGGGAAGATTGAGAAAGGCCCCACAGAAATAGTGTTTGGAGTAGATTTTGAAGGAGGAGCAGATGTTTGTCAGGTGAAAAGGTTGGAAGAATGGTGTCTGAGGGTATGTGTGTATTTGTTTGTAGAGGAGTGTGAACACAGGCATTCCAAGCAAGGGTAATGGTACTTGTAAAGGCATGGAGGCTGAAGTGGTGTGGTGGATCCTGGAAACAGTGTTCAGTTTTGCTGGAATCCAGGAGATATCCAGGGTGAGGGGCTAATTGAGAAAGATAGGTTCCAGATTATGAAAGACTCTGTGATCTTCATTGCAGAGTTTTGGGCTTTGCCAAAAGGAATCAAATGATGGTCCAGTAAAAAGAGACAAAAATCACCTTTATTTTAAAAATCAACTTTTCACCATTGAGGTTAATGTCAGCTGTAGGGTTGTTATATATGGCCTTTATTGTATTGAGGCACATTCCTTCCATACCTAGCTTGTTGAGAGTTTTTATTATGAAAGCAAGTTGAACTTTTCATCAAATGCTTTTTCTGCATCTAATGCGATGAGCATATGGTTTTTGTCCTTCATTTTGCTAATATGATATTTCACATCTATAGATTCACATATGTTGAACCATCCTTGCATCCCTAGGATAAATTCTACTTGATCATGGTGAATCATACTTTTAATATGCTGTTGAATTCAGTTTACTAGTATTCTTGTTGTTGTTGAGGATGTTTTTCATCGATATACATCAGGGATATTGGCCTATAATTTTCTTTTATTGTAATGTCCTTGTCTGGCTTTGGTATCAAAGTAATGCTGGCCTCATGAAAAGAGTTCCAAAGTACTCCATTTTCTTTAATTTTTAGGGAGCACTTGAGAAAAATTGGTATTAGTTCTTCTTTAAATGTTTGTTAGAATTCACTCATGAAGTCATCAAGTCCTGGGCTTTTCTTTGATGGGAGAAAATTTTATTATTGATTCCATCTCCTTATTATTCCTCTTTTTAGATTTTAAATTTTTTCTTGATTCAGTGTTGGTCAATTGTATGTGTCTATGGTTTGCCCATTTCTTCTAGTTATCCAATTTAAGGGCATATAATTCTTAAGATCAGGAACAACACAAAGATGCCCACTTTAACCACTTCTATTCAATATAATATAATATTAGAGGTCCTTGCCAGAGTAATTAAGCAAGAGAAAGACATAAAAGGCATCTAAGTAAGAAAGAAAGTGATGAAATTGTTTCTGTTTGCTGACAACATGATCCTATGTATAGGAAACCCTAAACACCCTATCAAAAAAAAACTGTTGGAAATGAAAAACAAATACAGTAAAGTTGCAGGATACAAAATCAACAAACAAAAAGCAGTAGTATTTCTATACACTAACAACAAATTATCCACAACAGAATTTTAAAAATTTTATTCACAATAGCTGCAAAAACTAAAATACCTAGGAATACACTTAACCAAAGAGGTGAAAGATCTCTGCAATGAAAACTATAAAACATTGATAAAAGAAATTGGAGAAGACACAAATACATGGAAATATATTCTGTCTGCATGCCTTGGAAAAATTAATATTGCCAAAATGTGCATACTACTCAAAGCAGTATACAGATTTGAAACAATTCCTATAAATATTGCAGTGCCATTTTTTCACGGAAATAGAAAATAAAATCTTAACATTTATATGGTATTGCAAAGACACCAAATAACCAAAGCAATCTTGAGCAGGAAAAACAAAGCTGGAGGCATCACACTATTTGACTTTAAACTATATTACAAAGCTATAGTACACAGAATAACATCATACTGGCATAAAAATAGACACAACCAATAGAACAGAATAGTGAACCCAGAAATGAACTCACACATCAATGGTCTATTAATTTTTAACAAAAGTGCCAAGAACACAATCAGTAAGGGACAGTGGCTTTAACAAAGAGTGTTGGGAAAACTGGATATCCACATGCAGAATAATGAAATTAGACCCATATCTCTCTCCACATACAAAAATAAAATCAAAATGGGTTAAGGGCTCAAATGTAAGTTCTGAAACTGTAAAACTAACTAGAAGAAAACATCGGAGAAAAAAACTATGCAACAATGGTTTGGGCAAATATTTTTTTAATTTGACCCAAAAAGCTGAAGAAACAAAACAAAAAATAGACAAAAGGCATTACATCAGACTAAAAATCTTCTCCATAGCAAGCAAACAACAGAGTGAAGAGAAAACCGACAGGTTGAGAGAAAATATTTGCAAGCAATACCTCTGAGAAGGGGTTAATATCCAAACTATGTAAGAACTAAAAAACTCAATAGCAAAAAAATAAATAACTCAATTTAAAAATGGGCAACAGATATATGAAAATATGCTCAACATCAGTAATCATTAGGGAAATGATGAGATTATTACTTCCCACCTGTCAGAATGGCTGTTATTAAAAAAACGATGCAGGATAACAAATATTGGTAAGGATGGGAGAAAAGAAAATCTTTGTACACTGCTGGTGAAAATGTACATGAGTACAGCCATTATGGAAAACTGTGTGGAGATTCCTCAAAAAACTAAAAACAGAACAACAATATGGTCCAGCAATTCCACTACTGGGTAGGTAGTCTAGGACCTAAAATTAGTATTTTGAAGAGATAGCTACACTCTTGTGTTCATTACAGCATTATTTACAGTGTCCAAGATGTGAAAATTACTTAAGTATCAACCCAGGGATGAATGGATAAAGAAAAGGGGAAATATATACACGATGGAATTCTATACAGCCTTAATAATGAAGAAAATCTGTTTTGTGAGGCAACATGAGTGAACCTAGAGGATATTATGTTAAGTGAAATAGACCAAGGACGTAAGGAGAACAATTACATGTTCTCACTTATATATGGAGTCTAAAATAATAAAACACATAGAAGCAGAGAGTAGATTAGTGATTACTGGAGGCTGGGGGTGGGGAGTTTGGAGAACGAGAAAGATGTCCGTCGAAGGGCAGAAAGTTGCAGTTAGACAGCAGGAATAAATGATAACTATTTAAGTTGATGGATATGAAATTAGCTTGTTTCAATCATTCCACATCATTCGTGTGTGTGTGTGTGTGTGTGTGTGTGTGTGTGTATAATACATATAAACTAACATCACTGTGTACCCCCATAATTGTATGCAATTATAATGTGTCAAAAAATAAAATTTAATTTAAAAAACTAAGTTTAAAAAAATCACTCTGTTCAGTGTTTCCTAGGGTAAATAACTTTTTTAAATGATGGATGAAATAAAGGTAACATTTTTCTTTATTTCAGAAGAATTCTGAATTTATAATGTTGTGCACTAAGATTCTCTAAGAGGAGATTATACTGTAAAGCATCCAGCATCACCACCTCTTTGTTCCAAAACCAGGAAATCTCAAGGGGTGATAATATTGCGTTCACTTCCATTTATGCAAGCTGTGTGCCTATTGGAAAAGGCCATTCCACACTCAAGGACTTCATGTCACATATTTGGGCACTTCAGTGCCTTCAAAATATTAATATAATTGGAGGTTGAAAGGTTGATGCTGTCCCAAGCAAAGCATGAAGTGTTTCATGAATTGGTGGAAAATTAGGACCAGCAGGATGTCATGTGTCCATTTCAGTGTTTTGGTTCTAGGGAAATCCAAGACAGTACATAATTGATTAGGATTAATTGTATTTACTTACATAGTTCTCTTTGTGGATATTTTCATCTGAGCTGGGAAAGCACAAAAATTAAGCAGACACCTTTGAATTATTCAAACTGATGGTTAAAATAGCCCATTAATATTTCAGATCACCCCCCTGTACAAAATAATTCCTACATTAGTTCATCTCTCTGCATTAAAGTGTCTGCACCTGAAAAAATTAAAAAGCTTGGGCTACATTTTTAAAAAGTCTTTCCAGCTGTAAGTGGTAAGGATTCTATTACTTACTTAAACAATATATGAGGGCCACATTAATTAGAGTGTATATCACCTAAGCTTTCTCCCTTTTTCAGTAATTGACAGACCACCAAGGCAAATAATGCTTAAGGCAGATCAGATATCTGTTTGGAAATGATAAAGAAAAACAATAGCAAATAATAAACAGGTTTTACTTATATATTAAATACTGGTTTTCTCAAATTTAAATATTTATTGAGTATGTACTCTGAGATAAGGTAGCGACTTAAAACACCTTTCCACTCAAGGCTTGGCACTTAGCACACAGCCTAACGTCACTTTTCATGTCATCCTAAGTCCGTGTTTCCCAAAATGTGGTCGTGAGACCACCTATCAAATCATACTCGCTGGAAAAGCTTATTGATGAACATTCCTGGCAGATAATCCTCTAGGGACACAGATTTCATAGAGCAGGCTAGAGCTCAGGAATCTGCATTGTTAACAAACTCCCCAACAGAATCTCATGCACACACATTTAAATACCACTTCCTCCAAGATGTAAATCACTGTGCTGAGAGTATAGCCAAATAAATAGTAGACGAGGGTCTGAGGTAACATCAGAGTAACAGGAGATTAATACCTCTGCGTTCTGGTATCTCCGCTTACTTCATTCTAACCAATGGCAAGGAGGTCGCTGCTCCTCTGTTTCACCCCTTGTCTTGTCTGAAAGGTAAACAAACTTCGCCTAAGAAAAGCCTCTTCCAGAAAGTAGTTTCACCAACAAGTGGGCGAAGGGAGCAACAGAGAGGTTGGAGATCTAACGGGGAAATATCTGCCTTAAGTTTTTTTTTTCTCAAAAAGTAGATGGAGTTTGGAGAAACAAAGGTGATTCCAGGGTTCACTGTATAAACTATCCAAATGGATTTAGAGATGATAATACGAGTACATTTGGAACTAAGGCAAAGAACCAGTACACATATGATAATACAACTGAAAACACAGTCATTTGATTTTTAATGAATACAATAATTTTAATATGCTTCCAGACCTTGTTTTTCTTTTTTCTGTTTTCTTCTATTTTTGAAGTTCTCTGTATACTTGAATGTGGATTTTTTTCTTTTATAAATCGAGTCCACTAATGCATACAAAACTCTTTTTCTGCCCTAAGGCTAAGAACATTCCAGGTGAACTAATCAATCAATTTTTGCCCATTAAAAAAGAGCACTAAAATAAAAAGAATCGTAACCTTTTGATGGATCTGCTAGTTGTTTGCTAAATATTTTCATTTTTTAATGGCAACACACCAAGAGGAGAAGCAGACTTTCACCGTAAGGAGAGGAAAAGCTTCCAGTTCCCAGGGAATTTGTAGCATTTGGGGAATTTGTACCATTTGGGGAATTTTTTTTTCAAATCCAGGAGTATTGGTCAATGATAGCATCACTTGGTGATAGTGGTGTTATTTTTAGTTAAGTCTTTCTAGCCCAAGTTGGAACATGTGCATATTTAAAATGTAGAATAAATGCTTTTGCAAAACAAACTGAGAACCAGGCGTGGTGTTTGGCTTAACTGAATACCTAACTCAGCACTAGCTTTTGCACGGTGTTGTTCAAAGTATCTTCCTTAAATTTTCAGATTCTTTGCCTTATATTATAGAATTGATGGAGTAACTGATTTATTTTGTAGGATCTGAAACTCCCAACTTACTATTTCCAGGTTCTGAGTGTTATACGACTGAACCTATTGGTAATATGTGTTGTTCCAACCTAGTTGTTAAATGAGAGAAGTTCATGAAGAAAAATGAGATATGATGTTACATTTCATTAAACAGCTGTCTCAGCCCAAAGAAATGTTTCTCTTATCTGTAGAAGATAAAATAAGACATAGCTGACCAGAGATCTTCAAATTTTAAAAGTTTAACAACAACAACAGCAACAACAACAAAAAAAACCAGATGTTTCACAAGCACAGTGTCTAGCCTGCCATGGTGTTTTACTCTGGTCTTCTGGTGGATGCTTTTCCTCAGCTGAACGTATTCCTAACTAGTAGTGGAAATCAATAGAGAAAATTGGATTCAGGTTAGAATCCAACTTAGCTTAAGCCATTATTACTTCAAGCAAGAGCTACATAAAATTAGAGAATGACAATCTGATTTACTAAATTAATAAGCACACCACAACTATGTTTAACTCAGTATTGTGGTTTTAAAGGTCAGAAGTAATAGAAAATCAATCCATTTCTCTTTTCTTTTCTTTTTTCAGGTTTTTGACCAGACAAGCCAACCTTTTTCAAGGTAAACAACATTATACTATTCTCCAATTTGTTGGCAAAATCCAGCAAATTGTTATTGGTTTTAGATAAGTTTTTGCTGGATGTCATGAGTGAGACATTCAAATGGTGCTCAGAATTAGAGTTTACTGGTAATGTTAGTGATGCGAGCATGCTATGAATATTGCTTAAGTACTGGACTTAACAGAAATTGAGAGAGAGAATGAGAGAGAGAGAGACAGTGTGTGTATGTGTATCTTTTTCTTGCCCAATCAGCCCTTTTATGATACAGCAGACTCTTTGTCTCTGATGTTCAAAGACAGAAGAAGGTTTCTTTGTGAGCAGCTGTGGCAGGGCCTTGCACCTCTCCAAAGCCTATTTTGGAAGAATTAGAAAGCCAAGTGCCCCCAGCACAGCCCTAACCTTTCAGCTTTGGTGAGGCCTTCCTGTCCAACTCCAGCAGGAGAGTATTAGCCAAGTTGTTTAACTTTCCAGGAGTATCTGTAAAAATTAGCAATTGAAGATGTGCTAATCATATTAAATAACATAATAGGGATCCTTTTTTATTTCATTAGAAAATCAGAATGCATCTGATGTGCACCATCTGGTTTGTGAATACAGGAATAAGTTTTCAACAGGGCACATTTCCAAGTTCTATGTTTCGTATGCTTCAGAAGGAAAAACCTGTAAGCAGCTTTATTTTTAATGAGAGCAATGCTAAAGCAAATAAGGTTGGGGTGGATTTCTAGTATGTGCCTTTTCTCCTAAACTACATGTGTTTGCAATACGTTTGGCAGACATGTCCTGTTAAGGGGCTGGGCTTCCAATTGAAGATTTTAAAGTTCTCCATGTGTTAATTGGAAAATAGAGAAAGCTATTATTGTAGTAGAGCATCTGGCTTCCTAGATATTAATTATGGACCCATCTACTCATAAAGACTAGTATTTTAACGTTATCTCCTGTTATGTCCTATGTTAATTCCAGAGATTATAAGTTTTCAGGTCACGGAAAAAGTCAAGTTAAACTTCATTATGTATTGTATGCTTTTTAAAAATGTCTTTTAGATGCAGTCATCGTACATAATAAGCAGAAACAAAATAATAATAAAATGTCAGATTTACTATTGCTACCCCCATACTGAGTTCTTAAAATATATTTTTTATTTAAACAAAAATATAATTCTGGAATGTAGTCATCTTACTCTATGAAACAGAAACATATTTGGATCACAAACCTGCTTTAGACGAGTAATTCCTTCAGTTTCTTCCATAATTTTTACAAGTCTATACAGTAACAAACAGGATTTGTGAGACAATATAATGTTCTTCTTAACCTCTCAGTAATTGGAGGCATCATCTGTATGTATTCCACAAGTCCAGCTCATGCTGATGAAGGAAGTATAATTATATTACAGGCAATCTCATCTAAGGTAATTACAATTGTCACCGTCAATCCAATTAAACAGGATAACTAACTCTACTGAGTCAGAAGCACCATAAAGCTTTTTGAGTAAATCCAGGCTTTGGGATAAGGATGTGATTAGAATTTTGAGAATTTTCATTTGCTAAAATACTGTTGCGTATACAAATAGATAACAATGTTGGGAGAGGGGGTTGGTGGGGAGAGATTGGAAATAGATAGGCTTTGGTTTTTTTTTCATTGACTGGTCAATTGCTTATTTCTAAGCCAGAAATCACTGTAGATTCTCAGCATCAAACTTCAGGCCACATAACATCATTATGGAAAGGTTACCCCAGCATCACAACATCCTAATGCTCTGCTGTTCCCATCTGGCCTCTCGTCCTGAATCAAGCCTGTATCTCATTATTCCTTCAGAGACCTTTCATCTTGTTCCAGTTGTAATGATGCAAAACACCATCTCCTGAGCTCCAGCCCTGCCTTTGCAGGATGGAGGAAGTCGGCTCAAATAACAGTTCCCCACCCCTGAAACTCTTGCACTGGTTTGCACAGGGTCAGTGTGGGAGGTAACGTGCAACACCACTAAGAATTACAGCGGTATAATGACAAGTGGATAGGATGCACTTCTCAGAGATTTCACTTCTCTCTCTATAGTCCAGGCAAGAGGATAAGCTTTGGATAACAGAACTCAGAGAATGAGAAGTGGGAACGCTACTGGGCACTGTGACTAAGACTGATAAAGGGCCCAAGTGAGATGGCATATGCTTTCATTACATGATACACTATGTGAAGATACTGGTGTTTTCTTTATGGTTTTTCATATGTAAAGAGATATAGGAGATAAACTTCTTCCTCAGGGGGCAGGAGGGGAGAGTTTACAATCTGATGTCAATGGCTCCCTTAGTTACCACTCACCACTCAGCATCATCTCTCAGAAGCCCACACCCTGGCTTTTCTGTCCTGTAGCTGAGACCTTCTGCCTGTCTCCATTTCTTCTTATGTGTTTTTCATGCCTCTCACACTCCTTGCCACTAGTGGTTGCCTTTTGTATTTGTCCATATAGGAACTTCCGATCCTGCTTTAGAACTTACCTCCTTCAGGAAAGCAAATGTCACTGAAGTGTGGGAGTGGAGTGGAGAAAAGACTAGGTAGGAAGAGGGCCGAGCTCAATTTTATATTCCACGACTAACTGGTTCTGACTTTCTCAACAAGTCACCAAAGCTAGCTGAGTCCGAGTTCCTCATCTGTAATATGAAGATGTTACCATCTGTCCCGCCAATCCCATTTAATTTCATTGTGAATGTCTCAAGTGAAGTTATGAATGTGCAAAAAGTCCCTCGTAATTTATAAATTCCTTACAAATTTCAGGGAATATATATAATTGTTATTATTATGAAGTCCCCTCCCCCTCACCCCAATTACTTCCTTCTATTGACTCCTGCAGCCCTTACAATTTAAATGGTACTTCTTACAATGCCCTCTTTTATTTCCTGGTATATTGCTTCTGTTCTTTCTGTTTCCTTTTGAGCGTCTAAGAACCCAAAGGCTGGTACTATGTTGCTTACTTCTTTTCTGTTTTTCCTAACATTTAATTTATTTTCTGACCCCCTGAGATAGAGTGATTTGTCGAGGCATTGTATTGTGTTTATACCCTCTTTTGTTTTCCTCCCACGATTGCAAGCATACAGCCCAACTTAGTCTTGAAGAAGTCAGGCTGCAGCATCAGATAACGAGCATAGAAAGGCCCAGGTAGGAACCAGAGGCAGAGGCCCACTGTGATGCTCTTGGCAATGACTAAGACCATGGCCTGACCCTGGGAGATGGAGAGGAGGGAGTCTCATAGTGCCTGAGATTGAGTTTCTTATCTTTCTGATAGGATAGAGATCAAAACCACATTAATTTGACTTTAAAAAATAAAGAAAAGAGACATTCCTTGCACATTCAAGTTTGTGGACTAAAACTTTACTTAAAGAAAGTGCTTAACACATAATTGTTATTACAGGATGCAATTCCTAAAAAGATTGTAGAATCCACCGGGTCAGATAAACTTAAGAGAAAAATAGAGCCTAGAAAGTCTTGAACTATTTCTTTTCTTAGGGGTAGAAGTGGGTATCCTTCCACTACTTATTTAAAGATAACTAAACAGGGATATGCTAATAGCTTCAATTAAAATTATGGAAGAAATAGTCCAGGAGACATCTTGAAACTTGAAACCTAGTGAGATTGAATTAACTATTTTAAATATTCAGAATTTTCATTAACATACAATATATGTTACACTTACAATATTTGTTATGTTTGAAATTCAGAGAGTAATTTGTTAGATTCTTTGTCTTTTAAAACTCCAGGATCCATCCTTGGTGGATTTTATGACAAGGCCTGTAAAATGGAGTATAAAGAATTATTCACTGTAATAGTTTGCTGGAGTGCAGTGGCACGATCTCGGCTCACTGCAAGCTCCGCCACCCGGTTCATGCCATCCTCCTGCCTCAGCCTCCCGAGTAACTGGGACTGCAGGTGCCCACCACCACCATGCCTGGCTAATTTTTTGTTTGTTTGTTTGTTTGTATTTTTAGTAGAGACAAGGTTTCACTGTGTTAGCCAGGATGGTCTCGATCTCCTGACCTCGCGATCTGCCTGCTTCAGCCTCCCAAAGAGCTGGGATTACAGGCATGAGCCACTGGGCCTGGCCTCACTGTAATAGTTATCTACTGCTGTGTAACCAATATCGCTGAAATTTCACAGCTTAAAACAAACATATGCTGTCTCACATAATTTCTGAGGGTCAGGAATCTGAGAGCGGTTTTGTGCAAGGTCTCTCAGGAGGCAAATCTAAGATGTTGATACCTCAGCCATCTGAATGCTGGGCTGGGAGTGGAGGGTCCACTTCCCCAAGAGCTCATTAACATGGCTGTTAGCAGAGCCCTCTGCTTCTCATTAACTGTTACTAGGAGGTTCAATTCCTTACATGTTCACCTCTCCATAGGCCACTTGAGTGTCCTCAAGACATGGCATCAGATTTCTTCCACAGTGAGTGATCTGAGACAGAGAGAAAGGATCAGATAGGAAAAGAGAACAAGCAATAAATCCAAAAGGCTTTTACTCACACCAGCCAGCTCGGACACCAACTGGGTGTCCAATAATTCTGTTCAATTCTGATACCAATTCCCAGAGTTAGTGCAGACACCCCGGATCAAGGGCTTAATCCCATAAGACTGCTTCTACTTCAGATGCCAACTGCCAATGGAATGTCTAGGCTACGTTTCAGGGAACAACACCTCCCCGACTCAGACATTTCCCTGACCACATCCCCAATCCCCACCAGGCAGCCCAGGATCAGTGATTTGCTAGAATTACTCACAGAACTCAGGAAAGCACTCTACTTGCTATTACAGGTTTATTATAAAGGATACAATTCAGGAACACCCAAATGGAAGAGATTCATAGAAGGTATGGGAGTTGGGGGCTTCTATGCACTCTCCATGTACACCTCCACGTGTTTACCAACCCGGAAGCTCTTCCAACCCGCCATTGTTTAGGGGCTTTTATGGAGATTTTTTAAATAAGCACAATTAATTACATCACTGACCATTCATGATTAACTCAGTTTCTAACCCCTTTTCCCTCCCTGGAGGTTAGGGGTTGGGGCTGAAAGTTTCAAGCTTCTAATCAAGGCTTGGTCTTTCTGATGACCTGCCTCCATCCTGAAGCTATCCAGAGGCCTACTAAGAGTTACCTCATTAGAACACATATGCTCCTATCACCCTACTACTTTTTTTATAGAGAGAGGGATGGTGCAGGGTAGATTTAATTTATGTAGTAGCGACTCAGGGCCCAGTTAGAGCTGGCAGAGTTGGGGAATCTATAACCCTAAATGGCATCCCTCCTCCCCTTCCCCCTTGGAGACCAGTCCTCAAAACACTTGGACGGGGCTCTCTGGGTTGTACAGAAGATAGTCCAGTTTAAAACAGAGAGAGATCTGAGAATAAGGCTGTCCCCAAGTCAGGGGAAGTCCAGGCCTGGAGATAGTTCTCTGTGTGGTGGTCCAGGGGTTTGAGGGAACAGAGGTTCCCAGGGCTTTAGGAGTTCTGTGTCAGGCACTATGGACAAAGATAGAATGTCTTTCTTATTATATCACAAAGCCACAGTACCTTTTATGACCCAGCTTCAGAAGTGACATGCCATCACTTCTGCTGTATTCTCTTGGTCACAAAGACCAATTATGATACAGTGTAGGAGGGAACTGCACAAGGACTTGAATACCAAGAGACAGGAATCATTGGAGCCCATGTTGGAGGCTGGCTGCACATCCACCATGATTTTTCTTCCTTTATCTACAGATGTTTCAAGGAAATTTGGTGTCCCCTTGAATGTGGTTTGAATATGCTCATAATGTGATTCCTTGGCTAAATGATGATATGTTATCTATTTACATTACTAAACTCTTGGTGGCCCTTGCACATGTGAGCTGTTGAAAGAAAAACTTGCTTGAAATTCTCACAGGAATTCTCAAGGCCTGAAAATGGTATATGTGTCCCATTCAGACTGGCAATGGAGAGATGCCTGGCCCAAACCACAGAACCTGGGCTGCACTAATATTCCTGCTGCTGAATTGTGCCATGACCTCCGATTTCCCATCCTTAAAATCCAAGAATCAAGGGAGATGATCTACATTGAACCTTCTTGTGCCAAATTAGAAACTAGCCTAAGAAGGCTCAGATAAAATTGTTTGATAATTATGATAAGGACCTCATCAGATACCTTTTGGTGAAGGTGAGATCAAGGGTCTAGGAATATGTTTAGTTGATTTGTAGAACTTACATTTCTTTTTAAAAAGGAGTTTATTAAAATCATATATGACTTCCCCAGTCAGTCACCACATACTCTAATTGACCCATAAAATGTTATCTCCGGCATGACACTTTGTAATTGACCAATATGGTTAGATCACAGATCATATAACTAACAAGCAACCTTAGAAATTTCCTACTTTCTCAATTTATGGATAGACAAATGGAGGTTCATCAAGATTAATGACTGTCTGCAGGTAACAAAGCAAGCTAGTGGTGGCAGCAGTGTGTAACTCAGAACGTCTGGATCCTTGTCCCTTTCCACTTGCCTACTATACCAAGTAGTTGGTGTGTATTTCCTCTATCATGCTAGGTAAATATCTACTTATCTTTTATTTAAAACAAAGAAACACACAGTTTGAGAAGGAGAGCATTATTGGCTTGAAGGGAAAAGTGCCCGTGTGTCTAAGAAAATATTTTCATTTAACAGTGCAGGCCTAATTAAGATGCAGTCCTCTGTTTTATAAATCTTGCAAATGTGTAACCTTGTTCTTACGAGAAGAAGCTGCTTTGGAGAGCCATGAAATATGGGCTTGTAGCCCATTTACATTGTACTCTGTGACATGTGAGGTATTGATGAAGCATTGGAAGGAGTACACTGGCCTTTCTTTAAAGAGAGAGAAGCTGGTGGAAGATAAGTGATAATTCTGCAGACAGGCAAAAGGCCTAGGGAGAGGATGCCAGGAGTATGCTGGGCTTCTGCCAAACATTTATCTGGCCACTTTGTTTTCCTGTCATTTCTCTTTGTCTTATCTTATCCCTTTCAAAGGTTTTTGCACTGTCTGTTATAACTGTGGTCATAATTTGACCTAAGAGAGTACTGTATATTCTCCACCCTCAAGATTATTATTTAAAAGTTTTCCAGCTTACATGTAAACAAAGACCATTCTTTTTGCAGTCAAGATAATATTATTATGGAATGGTTCATTTGTGTGCCGAGTGGGAGTAGACTTGGATTTTCTGCCATTTCCTTAAAGGAACATGATGATAATTTACTTACTTAGATGATTTAAAAGATATAAAAATATTTAATCCATAGATTACTGATTCATAAACTTCTCTACCTCCTCCTCTGTCACTGGCAATTATATTTTCTAGATTAACCTCAATGAACTATTAATGACCAAAAACTAGACTAATTACATGTACTGGGGATGATTTTACTTTCAGAGGAATTGTCATCTGTGGACTTCAACAATAGAAAATGAGCTTCCTCCTTACCTCTTTTGGTGAGGAGAAAACAGTTATACAATACTTGATTTGCTAGATTTTCATTAAAATTGCAAAGTTACCAACTATTATCCAGTGGAGGAAAGCTACTTTTCTTGCTTTTCCTCATTATTCCCTTCATAGTTGATCTTCCCGGTTAAATAGCAGTTTCAAGAACTCATAAGCATCAAATCGCCTCCTATATTTGGGTATGAACATACATATGTCATTACTTACAAAAGTATATTATGTGTAAATCATATATTTATATATAATCCTTATATAATATTTTCTCTAGATCCAAATTCCATAATAATTCAATCTCCTTCTGCCCAAAATCCGTATTTTATTTATCTGAAGTATATATATTTAAATCATACTTTCAGCACCTTGTTTCTGGTACAATTAAATGAACATTTGTAATGCTGAATCCTTTTACCTTTGCGTGTCATTGTAACCTCCAATAATTTCCTACAGGACCAAACTATAAATTATATAAAAATAAGCATTAACACATTTTTCTCCTGGAATTATTACAGAACACTCTGCTTTTGTCTAGCCTGTATTCATATATTTGATTCTGGTTCATACATTTATAGAAAACATTATAAGTGAGAATTTGATGCGTTCTTCCTGTATTCATTGAACTTACATAAACACTCGATGCAATGGTTTAATGTTGTATCATGAATTTTCACTGACTCTCAGACTTGGGACGTTTAAGCGGCCACATTAGTTGTGCCATAACACAGATTGTGTCACAAATAGAAGAACGGAGTAGCCATAGGGTTTCTGGCTGTAACTTTTGCATGTATGGTTACCATTATAGCCCATTACGTAGATTTTAATAAATAAAACATTTGTAAATGAAATAAGAAGATATAGAGGGAAGGAGATGTGTATATACCATTCTACAGTGGAAAAACCATGTTGAGATATATATTTGGGGCAGTATTCACTAGTTTATTGTGACCAGCATGTTCCTACATGTTTGGAGCTTGATGTAATGTACAAATATGAGTCTACAAGTTTAAAAACAGAAAACAAAAGATGTTTCAGAGGCCGGTTTTTTCTTCCTATTTAGGTATGTATTTGCTTCACTTGCCCCTCAATTGAGGAGCAACTCCCTTAAACTTTTGAAGGTACATATATGCAGGTCTTAATTGACCCCAAAGGAGGCCTTTGAACTTCACTGCTTCTAAAACATATTTAAAATTTAAGTCTTTCTGCAGTAAAATAACATATATATGTGACATGTAAATCAAAAGGCTTACTAAATCTTTATCCCCGTAACCCAATTAACCTGGATTTATCCCCTACTTGCTCATGCAGGAAGTCCATGACTGTAAATGTGCCCCTCTCCAAGTCCTCCTAGGCGTTCCCAGGTGATATTGCATGTGTACTCAGAGGCAATTGTCTCAGCACGTGCATTTACTTTACTTGAGGCTCCACCAGGAAGGACACCCTCTCCCACTGCCTGCCACTGCCCCTGCAGTTTCAGCAGCCCTGCTGCCTTCTGCAGCATCCATTAGGCACTGCACGTGTGCTCTGTTCTGCCTAATGACCCTGTCTTTCTTCCTGCTCCATCCAGCCTGGTCATTATCTCCTGGTGGCTGCTTTGAGGATATCCAGACTGTCCAGCAGCCTGCAATAGAGTAAGGAGAATTGATTTCTTCTGTGTTTAAAGAGGGGTCCTAAGGAAGTATTTCTTGACTCTCAGTGAGTTAGACAGTTTAACACAAAAGTTCTGTTTTTGCTTCTAGCCCTTTCTTCCTCCAGGACCTAGCCACGTTTCACGATATAGGCCATAGGCTGACTTCCTACTCTTCACCAGTGCCTAGGAAACGTATGTAAGCAAGATTATCTCCCCTGGCTCTCTCTTCCATCAGGGTGGGTTCTTCCCAGAAAGATAATTAGTGCCACAGCCTAACCCTATTAGACTTCTACTGAGCCACCACATAAGATCAACACACATGCCCAGCTTTATTTGAATTCCAACAGTGGATTCACCTTTAACCACATGTCCTCATCCTCAAGAAAAACTCTGGGCTCTATTTGAATACATTGTGTGATGATACCTTAATACCTGTGTGATGAAAAGTTGCAGACGTGTCTAAACCTTAATGATGAAGAATAACAGGCTGAAGCTCAGGCAAACGCCCCCGCCACCATGTGTACATGTATCATTTTTCACTCTTTTGAAGAAATCACTTTCATCATCTGCTTCCTTCCTAGATATATCTCACTCATACAGAGTATAATAATTTATTCTTGGTACCATTTTTCTTCCAAACTCTTAATATAAGTAGCAATACTCTATGCTGGAATATTAAAAAAAGAAATTTTCCCGGCACTTACGTGTTTTTCCACTGCTGAAAATATAGTTAATAAGCTACAGAAATGCCCAACATGGTTGTTTCCAAAGTAGAGAGCAGAATGAAAGAAAGCAGGACAGGAAAGGAAACAGATACTCCTATAGCTCATTTCGAAGTGGATTAAGTTATTTAAGGAATGACTATATGTTATATGGCAGTTAAAAAGATTTTAAAATATCTAGATATGCTCAGAGCATATGTCTTTATATGGCAAATGGCACACAGATGACGGAGACTTTATCGTCATCCCTAATGTAGATAGTACCTAGTAGTGAGAACATATGAAATCCCAGCCTAAGGAGGCAACACAAAGGCACCTGAGTCAAGGTTGCACATAATTGATTAGCCTACCCACTGCCACCTTCCTACACACACACACTCTCTCACATACACGAACACACACACGCATGCACACAAGCACACACAAACATGTAGGAGTCTAGGACTTAGTTGCAGAATCTGTGCTACAGATACCAGTTTTTACATTTGTCTACATTTCAGCTGCAAGATGCCTTGCCTTTTTTATACCCTAGATGTCTAATAATGATTGAGTGATGACAACATGCTATCATATGTATTAAAAGATTTTCCAATACAATTTTTAAAAAATGGGAAAATAGTCAAAATTTTGTAAGATTTGGGAAAATACTCAAGCCAAAACATTAAGGGAAAAACCAGATTATAGCACTTTGCAAACAATATAATGAATGTATGTGTGTGTTTATAGGTACAAAGTACACAAAATATACTTATCAGTAGGCTGATGTAATTACAGGGAATGTTTTTTGTAGATTTTTCTAGAAGGTCCATATTTTCTATAATGAACATATATTAATTTGGTAAAGAAAAAATGGTGCTTTGTATAGAAACGTAAATCTTAGAACAATGTTTACAGATAGTTACGACATAAAGGATTAGTGCAAATGTCACAGTCCTGGAGCACTAGAAAAAGCATTAAATAGTTTCTAAGGAAGGAAAGCTCATCCCATAAGAGCCACTAAAGTGAAAGTGAATAAATCAACGTCAAAAGTTATGTTTTCAGAGAGACTGTGGTTTTGATTAAGCTGAAGCAAAGTGGCCACATTGAAGTGGAGCCAGTGCACGATGGAAAATACATGTAAGAACTGCTTAACAGTGGCATTGAGGAAAAGGTGCAGAAATAAAGATGCCAGGTGAAAATAGAGTGTGAGGGAATGAAGGGGAAATGAATAAGAACAGAAAGGAGAAATGTGAGTTTCTGCTCCTTGGCTTTATCCTGAGTTTAGATAATCATGTCTATGAAGTGGAATTAGTTGGCTAGGAGTCGTAGCTGATTGGTAGGCACTGGAATGGTGGTTCTGGAGAGAATGATATAGTCTCCAGAGTATAAATTTCATAACAAAAACAATGCCCTTTATGCTACCCCTGAGGCCATACTGTTGTCCGTTTGCATGTTTGGATTTGTAATTGGCTCCTTAAAAGAATTGAACCTGCAGTTTGGTGACCAACCTAGGGGCTTGTGGTGACTAAGAACTTTCTACTGAGAAGATAAGCAATTTTGAGAACGAAATGCAAATACAATGCAGTCACCAGTCCCTTGCCTACCTAAACAAGAAGTTCAATGTATTTCTTCCTTTGGGACAAAGTTAATACAGTAAATTATTACATTAGAGAGTAATGCCGTTAAAAATTGGTGAGGTATAAGAAGCTCTTATCCAAAATGATGCCATGAGGGTAAGCTTGTAGATCCCGCATGCTCCTTTTCATAGTTATTACTTGTTTTCTCTAATCTCCTGGATTTCTACTGTGGTTTCTCACTGTTTCTAGTGGTCTCCAAACCCTTCTCATTTGTCCCTTGCATTGTGTCTGGGCTTAGAAAATGTTTGTGTCAGAGAGCAAGGGCTCAAGGAACTTTCTTGTGAATGCAGGGTGTGGGCTTTAGCACTCAGACTTTTATGAAGATGATTTTGACAACTCAAAGGCTTTGTTTATTTTTTATTTTTATTTTTTTTTGGTGTCTGGAATGTTGAGATTGACAAATAGGTGAGTTCTTATAAATTAAGTGATATCAAACCATTGTTCTCTTGGCAACTTGCTATAAATCTGCAAATTTTACAACTTATTTTCTAGATCTTGTAGTTACAAACACATTAACAATGCTAATGTAGAATTTAAAGTGTAGAACACATTTCCGAATGTTGTCAGTGTTTTTATGAAAAATATAATGTCGGTGAATTTTAAACTCTATGGAGCCTACCACTACACTTTATTTTTCCTTTTTTTTTTTTGAGATAAAGAATACCTCTGATTATTCTAAAATCTAAGGAAGTTCAAATATGTACATCTCCATAATTTGGAGCTAAATAACTGTTTGCAATCACAGCATTGAAAAAGCCTCTAGCCCCACACATACACCCTCACACAATAATATGTTTCATCTGAACTCACTCTATCCTACATCTTCAGTTGGTGGGAGGGTAGGTTTGAGACTCATTTATTCATTCATTAGGTTACATTTTAAGTTTCCCCTGCATTTTCAGCACTGTATTAATGAATATTTCGTGCATTTCTCATCAAATATTTATTGAGGCCCTGTATGCATCAGTCTCCTCCCAGGTTTTAGGGATATAATAGTGAACAAGACAGACAAAGCCTCCTCAGTCAGAAAGCTTAAAATTCTCTTGGGGGAAGATAGCAAACAAATGCATTCATAATAAAAAATAAATAAATAAATACCAGGTAGCACTCACTTTTAGAGTAAGATACTAAGATGAGTAACATTTAACATTTTTCCTTTGCCATCATGGTGCTTACAGGACAAATTGTAAGTAAAGGAAATATTTATAAGTACAGTAGTATATCTGGACCATTAAGAGACCCCCAAAACTTTATTTTTAAATGAATCTTATTCTTTCAAGGAATGTTTAAATTTAGTACCATTTGTACAGCTTAATGCCATTAATACTAAGTGACAGTTAAGAAACACACACACAAACAACCTGCCTCAAAACATAGTTACAAAGCACGTGCCCAAACCACTTCCCTGGCATCTCTCTGGATGATCAAGAATCGCAGTGTCCATTGCAAACACCTCATGCAGCACACTTAGGAGTTTTGTCAGCTCCCTCCAGTCATGGCAGGCGATACATAACCATTCAGATGGTTCAAATGGGTCAGCATTGCTACTGTTTGTTGTATGCAGTGCCAAACTCCTTCTTTAAGTTGACAACCCTCATTTAATTCTTTGCAGTTCAAATCCCTCTTTCTCTCCAGCCTCTTGTTCCCCTCTGAAAGAGCTGAGCTTCCTGCCTAGAGTCATTTGGATCCTGGCTGGAGACATGAGACCTTATGCAGTCAGCCAGTCAGTCCCTCCTCCCAGCTGCAGTGTCTTTTACACATCTATCCTCATAGCCCTTCTGATCTCACTAAGTACTTTGGTGCACATATCAACTCCCCAGTATAATTTGCGTTCCCTAATAGTTCCCACCCTCCAATCTGTGTAGATCCAGGACCTAGCACGGTTTAGGATCCACAGTCATTGAAATACAAGGCTTAGGAGTCAGACCCTTCTGGGCTTGAATATAGACTCTGTCACTTAGCATGTGTGACATTGATGATTTACTTCTTCCTTGGAGCCTCAGTGTCCTCATCTGGAAAATGGGGTTAATAACAATATCCATCCTACAGGTTTAATCTAATGATTAGATGAGGTAACATTTCTCTTAATGTCTGGCCAATTTTTGTCAATATTTGGCCATTATTTTTATTATTATTTCCTCCATACATTCAACAGATACATTTTTCAAGGCCCTAGTATGTGCCAACCACAACCTATTAGGGAATGAGCCTGAAATGTTTGGAACTCAGGGTGAATCCCAGGGGCATTCTAAAAATGTTTTCTTCAACCAAGTAAAGTTGACCTTCCATATACATAAATTATGTATGATTCGTCCAACCACAGGTCAAAAATATTTGGAAAATAGCAATAAAAAATTATACAATAATAAAAAATACAAATAAAAAATGCAGTGTCACTATTTACGTAACATTTACATTGTGTTCGGTATTGTAAGTAGTCTACAGTGATTTAAAGTACATGGCAGGATGTATATCAGTTGTATGCAAATACTCTGCCATATTATACAAGCAACTTGCACATGTGGATTTTGGTATCCACAGGGGTCCTTTAACCAATGGCACAGATACCAAGGATGACTATACATGACAACTTCCATGACTCTAGTTTTCTCACAGTTACTTTCTCTTTTTGTAACTGTAAAAATTAAGTCTTCATTTATACACACAAAAATGAGTGTTTTTTAAAAAACTGTCTTCTTGTGTTTATTTTGCAAAGATGAGAAAGTTTTAGGGTTTTTTCATCTACTGAAAAAAAAAAAATCCTTGTCAAAGACAACAAATAAGGAGTATCCAAGGGTCGTGAATTCTAATGTATTTGAATACTTGGCTTTGGAACCTTTTATTACCACATCAGTCCAAATGAGTATAATAAAAGGAGAGAAAAGTGTGCCACACATAAGAAGGAAATTCTATTTTATTTGACAGTCATGGAAGCCCTGTACAGAAATTGTCTCTTTGTGAAAGCATTTACATTAATGAAGCAAAAATATGAAAACCATTTCAGATGGATTGTTAAAAATCTGAAGTGGACATGAACTTTGCATTTTAAATCAAAATGTATACAGTGTCGTGAATTATCCAGTTACTGAAGAGCACATTTTCCCTCTAAATGTCTGGGAAACTCCTAACACATGTTGAGGCCCAATTCAAATACTTAAATAATACCTCATCTGTGAAGTCTTCCTGTAAGTTAGCTACATCCTCTTTGGGTCACCTTTAATCCTTTGTGCATATTTGAGTATGATTACATCTTATTTGAATTAATATTTACTTATCTCTCGCCCTCTTTCAACTGTCATATACCCAAGTGTCTAGACCTTGACTTAAAAATCTTTTTTTTTTTACAGAGTCTCTCTTGCTCTGTCACCCAGGCTGGAGTGCAGTGGTGCAATCTCAGCTCAGTGCAAACCCAGCCTCCCAAGTTCAAGTGATTCTACCGCCTCAGCCTGCCGAGTAGCTGGGAATATAGGTGCACGCCACGACGCCTGGCTAATTTTTTTGTATTTTCAGTACAGATGGGGTTTCACCATGTTAGCCAGGGTGGTCTTGATCTCCTGATCTCATGATCCACCTGCCTCAGCCTCCCAAAGTGTTGGGATTACAAGTGTGAGCCATCATGCCCAGCCTAAAAATCTCCATTTTCAATGCTCTACTGGGCTATGACACAATGATAGGTGTTTAAAGAGAGAGAGAGAGTATAAGCATTATTGACTGTATGTGATTGCTCTCCAAAGAGGGGAAAAAAAAAAAAAGAAAACTAGATGATCCTAGACAAGGTATTGTTTAAGTATGTAGATAATTATATGGGTAAATGATACGTCTGTGAAAGGCTTGGCTAAGACAGAATTTGTGTGTACTTTCTGCCTACTGGGACTCCGAGTGTCTATGATGAAAAAGTAGATGTTGAAAATAAAAGACTGTACACCCAGTGTTGCATAGACTGTACACATTTCTTTCTTAACATCTCGCTCCCTTTCTCCTTTATGGAATTCAAACCCCAGCCCTCTTACCTTCTCCCAACAGCTCTATGACTTTTAGACAGCACTGCACATATGTTGAGAAGTATTTTAGATCTCCTTAACAGCTTCAGCTGAACTGCTAAGAAACAGCTGGTTTGGGTGTACATGCTTTTTTACACCAGAATTTCTAGTCACATATTAGCCCAGGGCCAAGACTTGCAGCAGCAAACTTAGCTCCCAGGCATGATCGTTAGCCAGAGTGAGCTGTTGCCTTCTATGAGCTCAATAGTGAGTTGCTTGCCAAAGTCATCACTCCACCTTGATCTCCTGGTTAGTCGAGTTCAGTCAAGATTTCCCTCAGAAGCTGGAGTTTGTTACTGTTTCTCCAAAGTCTCTTCCAAGGTTACCTACCTTCTCTGGCAGAGGATAAGGAATTCATCATCTTTCAGACTGCAGTCTGTTGCTTGGAGGATTGGAGGAAACTGGCTGAGAAAATCATAGTTAGTAGTTGATAACGGGCCAATGAAAATTAGCTAGACTAAGGGGACTATGAAAAGTAGCTGCTAATGGGACAAAGTTTTACTATGTATTGTGTGATGAAATTCAACCTCTTTGTGGCCTCTTTAGGAAGGGGTCAGTTAAAACTTCTACTATTTTTAAAAGTTGCCACGAACAAAGTTTGATTTGCTTTGAATGTGACACCATAATAGAAGTAGGCTTTCAGGAAAGAGGAAAATGGCCACTTTTGTATGTTTGGTTTGGTACTGTTTCTTTGTATTTTTTTCCCACTTTAGAACATACAGGAATATTGTAGAACATTCTTTCTTTCTTTGAGAAACATTTAGCACGGTTCCCAAATATACCCTGCAGAGTTAAATTTCTGTGTTTAGTTTAGACTGAGATCTGTTGACCTAAGGCAAGACTTCGACAGATTCAGTTTTTCACCTGCAAAATGGGATGGTACCTGCCTCTTAGGGCTGCGCTAGAGATTAATTGAGTTAATCTATATAAACACTTAGAACACTGCCTGGCACAAAGCAAGAGCTAGATGCTGTATAACTATTAGTTACTCTTAACATCTCCCTCTCATTTGAGTTCATTTCCTCCCACTGACATTTCACTGGGCATCCATTTGGTATGGTCCTGATAAGATGTATGTTCTAATTCCTTGTCTATTCTCCCTTAATTGAGTTGATTCTCCAGGTTAATGCATTTTTATTGATTTATTCTTGGGAACACAGAAGACAGTTCAGAGAATATTCAAACTGGGAGAAACAATTTTGGCCCCAGTGTAGCCTGCTGGGTGACCTAACCCTTGCTGGGCTTTAATCCCCTGTCTCTAAGATGGGGATAATACTTACTGGCACTCTTTCAGTGCTTAGATGGCTAACAACAACAATAACAAAAAGCTGAGTGATTTGTAAATATATAGAGTTAATAGGTACTTCATAACTGAAATAAGACTGTCCTAAAAGAGCAGCTCATTTATTTGAAAAACCATGCAATCCAAGGAGGGGTGCTCAGATCCTGACCTAGGCAAGCCACCCTCTGACCGAGGCTGTAAAAGGACTGCCCTGGAAAGCAAAGGAGGCTGGACCAGCAAAGCAATTGGCTGGTGCCATGGCAACACTTTCAGAAGAGACTTGCCTGTGGCTCTGTCTACACAAGCCTCTGAAAAGTAAAACATTCAATCAATGAGTTGCATTGTCCACTGAACACTTCAGCCGATCAATGCGGCTGATCTCGTCACTGAATTAATTGGGGCACTTTTCTGTGATGTAGCTTTAGGGATTTTTGTGTGTTTTTCCCATTATAGAAGTAGTAGAGTTAATCTCCAGTCTGTATTTAGCTTCACGTTTGACCTTTGCCACTTCTCTGTGTTGGAAAGGACAAAAAGAGGAACATAACTGAGCAAGAATAATCTCGGAAATAAGTGTATGGTGCAGCCAGAGTTGAATGACTGCTATAATACAGAATAACTTCCTAGGTAACATTGAACATGTTAACTGAGTGTAAATATCAGATTCTTCATCTATACAATAGGGCTATAATAGTAACTTCTTAGGGAGGTTTTGAAGATTCAGAGAGATGATATGTGTGATTAGGCTTTGTGAAATATATCGTAGTTCAGATACTATAGAAGGAGTCGCTCTGTCCATCTGGGTCACTTTCCAGAGGGAGGTAAAGCTGGCATTTCTGGAGTTGAACCTATGGGCCAGAAGGGCTGTGAACTGGTGCACTTTTGGGTAAAGGAAAATTGAGGGGGAACTCAGCCGACGTTGCAGGACTCAAGCACAGGCGTTTGTGCAGGCCAGGTAGTTTCCAAGGCAGTAGCACCTTGGCAGAAAGAGCCAAACCACTAAGGGAAGACATATGTTAGTCATCATTTAGACTAGACAAAAACGACTTCCTTGCCTCCTGGTTGTTTCCTTTTATCTCCTTTGGAGGGAATTAGGCTCCTCACTTGTGTGTGTTGGGTGAGTGGTGGAGGAGAGCATCATATCCATCTTCAAACCTTTAGTTAAAGCAACGCAAGAGGGTAGGGTGCTCCACACCCATAGCTGATATCTGCTTTGACAAGCAGTGGAATGGATGGTGGCATTAGATGACAAGTCACACTTGGCCAGTGGGCCTGCAGGCCAGAGCCCAGGTATGAGGACGTGTTCCTTGGTCCTAGATAAAATAAGTGGAGTAAGTACAAAGTAGTGAGCTTTAGCCAAGCTAATATTCTTTTCTTTTTAGTAGTGCTCCTTAAAGTGTGGCCTGCAGACCAGCAGCATCAGTATCACTAAGGAACTTGTTAGAAAGATGGAATTCAGGCCCACTAGACCATATGAATCAGCATCTTGGGGAGACGCCCAGAAATCTGTTTTTAACAAGCCATCCCGGTGATTTGGTTTGCTCACTAAAGTCTGAGAATCACTGACTTAATGGAGTACTCTTTAGTGTGAATTTGAGGCACCAAAATGACTTTTTGAAATGAAATGATGATGAAAATGAATGGAATTTTTGTCCACATTGTAACATCCTTACTTGGAAAAATGTAAGATTAGCAACCCTATGTCATGTTTATTGTCCTGGGAAATCCAAAAGAAAAATTTCCTTGAAAGACCTTCCAAAGCTTAGATTTTATTATTTTAATTGATTTTTGTCTCCCTATTCACATTACACCTGCTATTCACTACAGGATGTGACTGAGAGGATGTGTCTTAGAAAAGGGGTGGCAATGGAACCAGGGATTATAATATGACACCCCAGCCTGAACTCACTACTTGAGACATGGTTCTAGCAGGTCGTAGCACAGTGATCCTCACCTCCTTTACCCAGACAGCAAGCTTCTGTTAATGTCATCTAAGACTTTACTCCCTTCCTAAAGGGCAGTCACGCAAGATCAGTGCCTCCTGCATGCCCACCCTGTGCACATGCAGTGAATGTTTTTGAATTCTTTAAATGGGTATGTCCATTTGCAAATAATCTCACCCCTGGGAGCGCCAAGGAGGGAGGGTCCCTGAGGGGAGGGCATGTGCCTAGGCTACTCACATCCTCTGGAGGCAGGGGAATGAGAGTATCTGCTTCAGCATGTCTGCACTTGGTTCACTTTATTCTCAATATCAAGACAATGGGGACTTCTTGTAATTTCAGGGCACAGGGGAAAGTATAACTAATATTTAAAGTTTAAAAATTAAGATGAACATGCAGCCTCTGGTTACTTATTGATCTGGTCCTGGGTTATTTTTATAAAAGCAAATCAGCCAGCTGTGCTGACTCTCCATGTATTCATCTTCCTTACTTCATCATCCTGTCAGCGTGTCATGATCTAGTGGGTACTAAAGGCAGTAAATTAGGAAGTGGTGGTTGTGGCTGAGGGGTTTCACTTGCCTTTAAGAATATATATATGTGTGTGTGTGTGTGTATATATATATTCTTTATTTGTGCAAATATTATTTTATTGTGAGTGTGGGTTTTTTTAACCTTTGGATTAGTGGGGTTCAGAGGAATATGTCTTAGCTACTCATCTCTCCAGTGTGGCAGAGGCAAGCTGAGGCAGGTGAGACTCTAATCTGTCTCCAGGCTGGGGTCTAGTGACCCAGGTTAAGTGCCCTGGTGCATACCACCTGTGACCCGGCTCTTGACAGCATGGAATCCTGCCTTTGTATAATAGGAGATCCCCAACAGAAGAACACACAGGGTGATATGAAAAAACCCCTGTGTTGCATACGCAACGGACATATAAACTCATAGAGATGGGCTCTTACACCCTTGTTAGTTCACAGTCAGTGGTGAGAAAATAGCCTAGAATTAACCTAACGTGTTAAAGTTCTAGATGGTAACATTTTCTCAAACTTCCCCTAGGTGAACACATGTGCATGCATGCTTAAGCACCCACTACAACAGCAGGTGAGAACCCCACCAGCTAAAATCTGCAGTGCTCACTTGCATCATAGATGCTCGTCTCTGACTTTTTGCTAAGTAGAACAAAAGGATTGCCAAATGTCATAAACCGCAGTCATGATCAGAAATAGAAACGTAGGAGTTATAAGCACTGTATGTCCAAACTCTTCCCCCAGGACAGATTTTTTTTTTTTTTTAATTTTAGTTGAATTAGCTAAATACATAAGCCCGGTGAATCAACAGTGATGACTCACTTTAGATCTTCCTTGGCAAGGAAGTCTAAACCTGTGCGAAGAGAGCAGCTGTGTCTGGTAGAGCCAGTTTGGGGCTATGGGCAATGTCCGGGGTCCCCAGAGTGCCTGAGTTCACAGCCACACTTTACGTCACTTTCACCTACAAGTCTTGCAAGCTTCTGAATCCCTTTGTGCCCTAGAGCATGAAAAGTGGTAAAGGTCTTCCTCCACACCCACAACCCCACCCTCTCTGCACAGGAGATCCTGATTTGGCTCTCAGCTCTCCATCTTCGCTTGATGTGGCTCTAAGGGCTTCACTTAATCTTTTTGCCTCAGCTTTCTCACCTGTCAAATAGACATAATTTAATCAACTCCACCTTCTTCACAATGTTGTTATAAAGAGCTACCAAGGTAGTACATATAGAAGACATATAGAAGCACTTTGTAAGCATGAAGTGTCTTGTGAAAGCTAAGATATTATTAGCCTTCAAGCACAACACTTTAACCCCACCCCTAATTTTGAGAAACTATGAAAGCTGGTGGTTGCTGTCTCCTTAAAGTGTGGGGTAGTAACCTGGAGGGTTCCGTTTATGAGGAGGGAGTCCCTGGTGGCACTACTGAGAGAGGTGGTTGAACAGGACCAAAAACTCACCTAGGACTCATCAGGGTAGATTGCTGGTGGTTGAGGTTGTAAATAACTTCCTCACCAAAACTTTTTGAGGTAGCTTTAAATCAGTGAGTCTTTCAAATCTCTGCAGATGCAGGTCAAACCCAGCAAAAAAGAAAAAGAAAAAGAAATGAAAATATGGGAGGGATTGCTGACTCAGCTATCTTCATTCACAGAGTCTCAAAACATGGGAATAAGAGTAACCAAAGTTCAACTTCCTCAATTGCAAATAAAGCTGAAATTCTGCCTGATTTCCGTGAGGTTTCCTCTCATGTTACCTCTCTCCTCAGCATGGAACCGGAGTATGCTAAAGCCAGGAAATTCAGCCTATCCAAAGGAAGCAGCCCAGAAGCCACTGTAGAATCAGCCAAATCTGCAGGAGTTCAATTTGTCTTTAGCATCCTTGGCCTTTTAATGCATCTCTTCAACTTTGCTTCTCCTTGCTCCTGATATCCTCTTAGGAATTCTGCAGAAGCAGACCCCGAAACCACCATTTGGGTATGAATAAGTTACTAAGAAAATACTCCTAGGGCACACCAGTAAGGGAGAGGGGGTTGCAGGACAGGAAAGGAGAAGTCAATCAAGTGTGTGATTTCAGCCAAAGTCCTAGCTCAAGCATGATCCCCCAAGGGAGCTCTGGAGCATAAATTACACCTTAGCATTTGTTCCACTGAAGGCTTAGGAGCTCAGCTTTCAAAGGCATGCAGGGGTTAGTATTGATAAGTCCTCCTGGGGGGTTTGTAAGCTCTCAGAAACTTCTGGCGTTCTGCAAAAGCAGCTCCACAAGTCCTTGGAAAGTCCTCTGAAGAGAGTTGCGGGCATGACCCTTAGAAGTAAAAAAACACAAGCTGGGGAAAGAGTGCATGGAATCAGTAGAAAGGATCCCAGGGCATCTAGAGAGAGCTCAACCAGTCCACTACCCACTGTAGTGACAACCCTCTTTCTCCAAAACTGCCCTTCTCTTCCCTCCTCCGTCTCCGACAGCCCTGTCTTCAAAATTGTGATGTCAAGTCAAGTTTCTATCTGTGTGAAAGGCATAAGTAGCTTTATTTGCAGAGTTTCGTCCAAGCTTCATATCACGGTCCGTGAGCCCCCTCATCTTGCTGGGCCTGCCTTCCAGGGCCCATCTATTGCCCTGCCCAGTCTCAGCCTCATGTGTTAGTTGGGTCTTCTGTTATTTGTAGCTAAAATAACGATACTGATCACCACACAATAGCGAACATTCCTTGAGTGCTTATTTCCGTGCTAGTTTATGGACTTTACCTAAATTAACTCGTTTATTCCTCCCAGTAACCTCCTTTATATAGGTAAAATTATCATCCTTATTTTACAGATGAGGCAACTGATGTAAAATAATGTTTGTTGTCAGTAGTAAAATTTATCTTGATTTGTAAGTCAATAGAATAATTATTTTTAGAAACATACTAGGATGCATCATCAAGCAAATAATTAGCAACTGATTGGAAAATGAGAGTGGTGTTGATACTGCCAGCAGTAGTTTGTGAAGAGCAGGTACATCAGATCAGTTGCATTTCCTCCCATAATAGAATGGTAGTCATGACAGACATGGGAAAAGGTACGGGTGTGATGTATCTTCTTTCATGTACTCAATAAAATGTTTTCAAGGGCTTCTTGAGGTAATGGAAGGGAAACAAGAAACAGACGTAGTCCTGTTTCAGAGTATTTTGTAGCCCAGAAGGAAAAATAAGACATCCATATAGATCATTGTGATATACCTGTGCTTCAAATCTTGCCCTCTCTATAATCCATTCTTCACAATGAAGGGAAAATAGTTTTTAATTTTCCCATGAAGCAAACTGAGAATGTCAGAATCCTGCTTTAAAAATCCTTCAGTGTCTCCCCACTGGAATCAAAGTCTAGGCTCCTGACCCTGGCTGACAAAACTCCTCGTGAGCTGGCCCTGCCAGTCTCTCCAATCTCATGTCCCACCAGTTCTCCTGATCCCCCTCTGTCATTCAGAACTGCTGTCAGTACCCAGGAGAAATGATCTATCCTTCCCACCTTCAGACCTCTGCACCTATTGTCTGGAATGTTCTTCGTGCCCTTTTTGACCTGGTTCACTTGTACTTGTCCTTCATATCTCACTCAGCGTAGACGTTGCATGTTCTTGGAAGACTTCTTTATCCCCCAAGGCTGTGTTAGGAGCCGTACTTGCATGCTTCCCTAGCTTCAGGTATTTGCCCATATATTCACACTTATTCCACTGCCTTGCACATTTCTTTTAGCCTAGGGGAATAAGATAAAAAGGGTTATTAATGGTGTTGACCTGAGAAGCTCTCTCAAACCTTTTCTAATAGGGACTGTGTTGTTTTTTATCACCTCTGTGAAAAACTTACAAATACAGTCATCCAATTTGTACATAATATTAAATTAGATGGGGTTACCAGAATTCTAGATATGGGGAAAAATAGAAAGTGTTCTTGAAAGATTAGAAAATGATTTCATCAACAAAGCTGAAATGTAATATGGCAAATGCCAGGTCATCCTCCAAAGAACACAAATCTTGTAACACAAATATAGAATGGCTAAGCAGAAATGTAGTGGAAAAACACTTAGGACACATAACTAACCATGAGATAAATGTGAGTCAGCAATGAAGTGCCATTACAGGAAGAAAATGCAGGACAAATTCCTATTTCCCAGATGCATTAAATGAGGCTTGATATATTTGGCTGGGAAGGGAATTTTACCTCCACCGTGGCTTTAGCAGAGTAAGGCATCTACTTTCAGTCACCAAGTGATAAAGGAATGAAATATACTTTGGCAAAATAGTGAAGAAAATGAGATAATTTCATATAGACCGGAGAAGGGAATTATTGCTTCTGAGACTCAAACAATGCTGCTACATCACACTTTTGAACTGTTTTCCAATTAACAACATGCTGCATTAATGAGCATCCTCTCCTTCCATTTTTACAACACTTTACAGGTTAAACATGATTATCACTATTTTAGATATTTTTTAATGAAAAAGCTGAATTTTTTTTTATGTTCAGAAAAAACCAAATGAAGTTAAGATTCTGGTTGACAAATCACTTTTCTCCCAAAGATTTTTTTGGGGGGAGAAAATCTTGCTCATGGAGAGAAATAAAAATTCTGAGCCAAAACCCAGTACCTAGCTTATGGCCTAATTGTTGTATGCTATGATAATTTTTAAGTGGTTGAAGTGAATGAATGCATAAATACTGGAGTGATAAAATATTTAGACAAGTTATTACTGAATGTTGAAAAATATCTTAAGAAGAAAATAGGCAATCATCTGCCATGCATGGTTTAGATGGGTGGGCTTCACATTTTTTATTTTCCATCTTTATCAGTAAAATGCCTATTGAAAATATGCACAACAGGACCGGGTGTGATGGCTCACGCCTATAATCCCAGCACTTTTTAAGGCTGAGGCAGGCAAATTGCTTGAGCTCAGGAGCTGGGCAACGTGATGAAACCCCTCTCTACAAAAACAAAAATTAAAAAAAAAAATTAGCCAGACGTGGTGGCGTGTACCCATAGTCCCAGCTACTTGGGAGGCTGAGGTGAGGGGATCGCTATACCCCAGCCTGGGTGACAGAGCCAGACCTTGTCTCAAAAATATTAATAATAATAATAAATTATGAAAAAATATGTACAACAAATAGGAATGTTTATCTATTTATGAATTACATGCATGATTATGTACTGTTAAACTTTATACAACATTTACAAAAACTTAATTTAAAAGGGTGTGATGAAATATAGATAAATATGACTTCACTATTTTCTTCCTGTATTCCAATACAATCACTTTCATAGTCCTAAAGTAACCATATCTTATTTTGAAGGCCACTACTTAAAACATTTTCTAGCTGAAGATTTCTCAGGGCTTGAAGAGACTAGGGATTATGAAAAGCCAGGAAGGGGGCCTAGGGCAGGTGGGTAAGATTGAGCATTAATAGACTTCTAAAATATATAGCTTGTGCCCAATTTATAGGCTTTCTAGGCAGATAGAGTTGGAAGACTTCTTTGGTCAGGAATGACTGATAAGACTTGGGGTCCTAGGAAGGCATATGCATTGCTCACCTGGGAGCTGTGAGATGTGCACCACAACCGTGTGGGCTCTACATGAAATCAGGGTTCTGTCTAAGGAAATTTCCCCAAATATCCAAGGACAGAAGAGCAGACACAGAGTTCCCTGCATGTGCTTACAGACACTATGGCTTGTGGTTTATTCTTTTATGAGAATATGAGTTCCTTGAGTGTGTGGCTGCCCTTCCATGGGCATGTTACTGCTACTTCCACTCAGAAGTGCTCTTCTTAATCAAAGTGGCCAGTAACCTACAGTCTTAAATCCCTGTTGTCATCAGCTTCCCAAAGACTTGGAGAAACTGAGGACATTCCATGAAACCCTACATTTGTCATCCTAAAAAAACAAAAAGAGTTTTTAATGTCTTTATTTGACCAAGAAAACAAGAAAGATGGATTAAAGAAGGACTCTGAAAAACAGTGGGTTTGTTATTGTTGCTGCTGCTGTTCTTATTTTTATGTTTTTCTGTTGCCCTTCTACACAACACCTTTGTTTCTGAGCTTTTCCTTGTCCATTCTGTACTCTTTTAATTTTGAAAGTGAATAACAAGTCCCCGTGTTTGATAGAGTGTTAAGCAAGTAAAATGAAGTCAGCCTTGAATTATCTACCAAAAAAAAAAAAAAATCAATGCTTTGGCTAATGGGGATGTTCCAAAATGCATGCAATTTTGTGTGTAAGGAATGTTCTGAATTTAATTTAATTTCCTAATAGTTACAATCGTTTGACCGAGAACAGGAGGCACAAAAGAACACTAACAATAGGGATGTCATATGAAACAAGAAAGAGAGAGAGTATCATACCAAAGAAGTTTAATTTACAAAAGCAAGTTGGTGAGCGAGAGAGAATGTGACCCATCACCAGAGCCAAGCCTTCCTTGTTTGGTACAAGAATGGTAATTAGTGGGACAGCCTTCTCAGATGGCGGCCCTGACTGTCTGTAAAGAAACTAAACATACAACTCACATATAACCCTGTTTATTTACTACCCATCTTCTCCCAACCTGGAGATATGGTTGAAGTAGGAGGAGTGGGAGGAAGGGTAAGAAAACAAAAGCCAATTGATCTTTGCCTTTCACATGATTATTCCCAGATCCATTCCCAGTTCTCCATCTCAAATGCTGCTTTGAAATCAGTCTAGATCTTAAAGGAACACCAGAGAGAGTATTTAAATGTGCCAAATAAGCAAGAAGTATGGTGATGCGGCAGTAAGTAAACAAATCAATTAATTGATTTTTTAGTTTGGCCGAGGTTAAAATTCTAACCCTGCCTCTATCAATCAAGTTTCCTAAATCAATTCAATTCTCATCTCTGAGCCATCACTGTTTCTCATCTGTAAAATGGGATAATAGTCACAGAGATATGGTGAGAATTTATGCTATAATACATGAAAAGCATTTAGCTAAGTGTTAAATGTATAGTAAGTACTCAATAAATGCTCTCACTTGCCTTTGATTATTTTTAATTAAACTTTTCATTTCAAGACAATTGTAGATTCACATACTCTTGTAAGAAATAGTATAGAGAGATCCCCTGTACACTTTACCCAGTTTCCTTTAATAATATCTTACAAAAATATAATGCAGTATCTAAATCAGTGTCAACATTGGTGCTGTCAAGATAAGAGTATAGCTCTATCACTGCAGGGACTCCTCCTGTTACCCTTCTATAGACATATCCAACCCTCCCTCCCTGACCACTAACCCCTGACCCTCACTCACGTGTTACTTTTGTCATTTCAAGAATGTTGTATAAATAAAATCCTAAAGTAAGTGACTTTTTGAAACCAGCATTTTTCACCCACAAATATTGCCTGAAGATTCCTCGTTATCATTGCATGTAGCAATTATTTGTTTCTGTTTCACTGCTAGGTACTATTACATGCTATTAGTCTACCCCTCTGCTAATACCACACACTAGATCACATGCCATGGATATGATATACCATGGATTGTTTAACCATTCACCCACTGAAAGACATCTGGTTGTTTCCAATTTGGGGCTATATAAATAAAACTATTATAATACTATTATTATAAGATAATACTATTATGAGCATTCAAACATGGATTTTATATGAACATATTTTTTCATTACTCTGAGATTAAGGCACTTGCAGGGTTATATGTGAGTTGTATGTTTAGTTTTCTTTATAGAAACTGCCAAGTTGTTTTACAAAAAAATAGCTATACCATTTTGTGTTCCCACCAGCAAGGTATGTGATCCAGTTTCTCTGCATCCTCACTAGCATTTGGTGCTGTCACTACTTTTTATTTTAGTTATTCTGATGGGTGCGAAATGATAGCTCAGCGTAATTTTTATTAGTATTTCCCTAATGGTTAATGATGTTAACCATCTTTTCATGGGCTTTTTTTCTAGCTATATATCCTCTTCAGTAAATTTTTCGTTTTCTAATGAGGTTGTTTGCTTCTGACGGGTTTTAATTGTTTTGACATTTTTTAATATGTTCTAAATGCTAGTCCTTTGTCAGCTATATGTATTGTAAATATTTTCTCCCAGTCTATAACTTGTCTTTTCATCCTCTGTACAAGGTCTTTCGCAGAGCAAAGCCTTTTAATTTTGAAGAGATCTTTTCTTTTCTTTCATGGCTTGTACTGTTAGTGTCAAGTCCATGAATTCTTTGCAGAATTAATTCAAGATTTGGAAAACTTTTTCTTATTTTTTTATAAGGGTTCTAGTTTCACATTAAGTCTGAAATTCATTTTGAGATCTTTTTTTTTTTTTTTTTTGAGACGGAGTCTTGCTCTGTCGCCCAGGCTGGAGTGCAGTGGCCGGATCTCAGCTCACTGCAAGCTCCGCCTCCCGGGTTTACGCCATTCTCCTGCCTCAGCCTCCCGAGTAGCTGGGACTACAGGCGCCCGCCACCTCGCCCGGCTAGTTTTTTGTATTTTAGTAGAGACGGGGTTTCACCGTGTTCGCCAGGATGGTCTCGATCTCCTGACCTCGTAATCCGCCCGTCTCGGCCTCCCAAAGTGCTGGGATTACAGGCTTGAGCCACCGCGCCCGGCCCATTTTGAGATCATTTTTATAGAAGTTTGTGAGTTTTAGATCAAGATTCTATTTCTTTACTTAGCCTGTGGATGCCTGCTTGCTCCAGCACATTTGATGAAAAGCCTATCCTTCCTCCACTGAGAAAGACCTTTACCAAGAATCCACTGAGCATATTCATGTGGGTCTATTTTTGAGTTCTGTATTCATTGTCATTGATCTGTATGTCTGTCCCTCCTCTAATACCACACACTCTTGATTACTGCAGCTATGTAATAAGTCATAAAATTGAATAAATCGATTCCTCCCAATGTATAGTAGATCCTAATATTGGAGATAGTGACTCTTTCCACCTTATTATGCTTTTTCAATATTATTTTAGCTAGGCTAAGGCTTGTGTATTTTCATGCATGTTTTAGAATAAGTTTATCTATGACTATAGGAAAACATTGCTAGAGCTTGTGCATTTTCATGCATATTTTAGAATAAGCTTATCTATGACTATAGAAAAATATTGCTAGGAGCTAAATGGGAATTGCATGAAACCAATAGGTCAATTTAGAGAGAATTGATATTATTACTATGCTGAGTCTCCCAATTCATGAACATGGTATGTCTCTTAAGGTTTTTTCTCCTTTTACTGATATATAATAATTTACACATTTATCAGTACATGTGAGTGTTTGCTACAATGCATAGAATGAGTAATGATCAACTCAAGGCATTTGTAGTATCCAGCATCCTGAATGTTTATCATTTTTACATGTCAGTATAATTTCAAGTCCTCTCCTCAGGTTACTTTGAAATATACATAATATTGTCGCTAAGTATAGTCACTCTAGTCTGCTGTCAAACATTACAACTCACTTCTTTTATCTAACTGTGTGTTTGTACCCATAACCCACCCTTTCCAGTCTCTGGTATCTATTATTCTGTTCTTTATGTTCATGAGATCAAGTTTTTGGCTCCCGTTTATAAATGAAAACATGTAGTATTTTTCTTTCTGTGCCTGGCTTATTTTACTTAATATAGTGACCACCAATTCCATTCACATTTTGGCAAATGACATGATTTCATTTTTTTAATGGATGAATAGTATTTCTTTGTGTATGTATACCACATTTTCTTTATCCATTTATTCATTAATGGACACTTAGGTTAATTCCATATCTTTGCTATTGGAAATAGTGCTGTGATAAGCATGTGAGTACACCTATCATTTTGATATACTGATTTCTTTTCCTCTGGATAGATATTCAGCAGTGGGATTGTGGGACCATATGGCAATTCTATTTTCAGGTTTTTGAGAAAACTCCATACTGTTTTCCCTAGTGGCTGCACTAACTTACATTCCCACCAACAGTGGTATATAAGAGTTCCTTTTTCTCTGTATCCTTGCCAGCATCTGTTATCTTTTTGTCTTTTTAGCAATAGTCGTTCTAACTGTGGTGAAATGATATCTCATTGTTGTGATTTGTTTCCTTTAATGTTTTCTTTCTAATTTTTGGCATACATATTCTATACATATTTTGTTGAATGTACCTAAGTATTTTATTTTCTTAGGAGCGATTATAATATTGTGTTTTTATTTTTAGTATCTACATTGTTCATTGTTATATAGAAATGAGATTGATTTTTGTATCCTGTGACCTTGCCGAACTTCACTTATTAGTTCTAGGACTTTTTATAGATTTTTTGAGATTTTCTATGAAGACAGTTACATCATCTATAAATAGGGACAGTGTTATTTCTTCCTTTCCAGTTGGTATACCTTTTATTTCTTCTTCTTGCATTATTGAAGTGACTAAGACTCCCAATACTGTGTTGAATAAGAGTAGTAAGAGCAGATATCCTTGCTTTGTTCTGACCCCTAGAAGAATAGTGGTCAGTCTTTCATTATTATGTATGGTATTAGCTGTTGAGTTTTTGTGGATGCTTATTATCAAGCTAAGGAAATGTTCCTCTATTCCTACTTTGCTGAGATTTTAAAAATCATACATTGGTATTAGACTTATTAAATGTTTCTTCTCTATCAATTGATATGATCATATGATTTTTTTCTTTTTTAGTCTGTTGGTTTAGAGTATTACATTGATTTATTTCTGAATGTTTAACCAATCTTGTGTACCTAGAATAAATGCTACTTGCTCATGGTGCATAATTCTTTTTATGCATTGCTGGATTTGATTTGTTAAAATTTTTTGTAGATTTTTTATCAAAGTCCATGAGAGATACTTGTCTGTAGTTTGCTTTGTTTGTGGTGTCTTTGTCTGGTTTTGGTAGCGGGGCATTAATACTCTCATAAACAAGTAGTGATGTGTTCCTTCTTCATCTATACATAAAAGAGGTTGTATAAAATTAGTGTTAATTCTTCTGTAAATCTTTGGTATAATTCTTCAGTGATAACTTTGGGGCCTGAAAATTTCTTTAGGGAGCTTTTAAATTATTCCATTTCTGTAATGGTTTTAAGATTATTTAGGTTGTCTATGTTATTTTGGTTTGAGTTTTAGCAGTTTGTGGTTTTTGAAATCCTTTTATTCTAAATTGTAGAATTTATGAGTATAAAGGTATCTGCTGCACTCCGTGGTAAGCTGAATAATGGCCCCCAAAGATATCCCTGGAAGTCTGTATATGTTACCTTATACACACACACATAAAAAAAAAAGAAAAGAAAAGAAAAAGAAAACAAGGCTCTGCCTGTGCAATTAAGTTAAATATCTTGAAATAGGGAGATTTTCCTGGACTATAGAGGTGGGCCATAAATGCAAACACAAGCGTCATTATAATAGGAAGGAGGGGGGGAATTTGGCCAAATAAGGGGGAAAAAGGCAATGTGAAACTGAAGCAAGACACTAAACTGCTGAAGCTCTATAAGCTGGAATATCAAGGAAATAAGACTTTCCCTAGAACCTATTCTGTAGAACCAGAGAGAGGCCCAGTGAAACTCATTTCAGACTTTAGATCGCCAGAACTATAAGAGAATAAATGTGTGTTGTTTGAAACCACCAAGTTTCTGGTAATTTGTTACAGCACCCATAGGAAACCAATATATTCTTCTTTATTATAATGTGTCTTGGCATGGATTTCTTTTAATGGTAAGCATTTCTAATGTAAGCATTTAGTGCTATATAATTTCCTCTCACCACTGGCTTTAGCTGCATCCCACATAATTTAATATGTTGTATTCTCATTTTATTGAGCCCTGTATTTTTTAAAATTTCTTTTTGAGACCTTCTCTTTGACCATGGATTGTTTAGAAGTATGTTGTTTAATTTTCAAGTATTTGGAGATTTCCCTGTTGTATTTCTGTTTTGTTTTGTTTGTTTTTTTCATTCCTAGTTTGATTCCATTTTGGTCAGAGAACACACTCTGTATGATTTAATTTATTTTAAAATTGTTGAGGTTTATTTTATGGCACAGGTTATGGTCTATGTTGAAGAGTGTTTCATGGGTACTTTTATTAATAAAGTCTATTCTGCTGTTGTGGGATAGGGTGTTCTCTCTGTGTTGATTAAGTCCTAGTTGGTTGATTGTATTGTTCAGATCTTGTATAGCCTTGTTGATTTTCTGTCTATTAGTCCTGTCAGTTGCTGAGAAAGGAGTGTTGAAGTCTCCAGCTATAATTGTGCATTTGTTTATTTCTCCTTTTAGCTTTCAGTGGTTGGCTCATGTGGTGTTTTATAGGTACACATTTATAATCATTATGTCTTCCTGAAGAATTACTCTCTCCTTGTCTCTAATAACTTTTGTTGTGAATTCTACTTTACCTAATATTAATATAGCTATGCCTGATTTTTTATTTTTTGGTTACTATTTTCATAGAGTACCTTGTTTATATTTTTATTTTCAACCTTCCTATATTATTGAATTTGGAGTGAGTTTGTTATAAGCAGAATATAGTTAAGTCATTTTTTTCCTTTATCCACTGCCAGTCTTTATCTTCTGATTGGCATAGTTAGGCCATTTATATTTAAGGTAATTGTTGATATGTTAATGCGTAGCATTTTATTATTTCATTTTATTATTTGTTTTCTGCTTCCTTTGTTTCGTAGTCCTCTATTTTTTTTATCTTATTTTGCTGTTATTTGTTACCTGAATCTTTTCAGAATTCTATCTTGATATATTTATGGTGTGTGAGTATATCACTGTGGATAGTACTCTTAAAGGTGACCTTAAGTATTATATTACACATACATAACTTATCGTAGTCTACTGGTATCAATGTTTTACCACTTCAAGTGATAGGTAGAAATCTTATTTTCACTTAGATTCCTTTACCCTCTCCACTTCTAAAACATAATTACCTTAAATATGTTCTCTACATATATGGAGCACCACATCAGATGATGTTATAAGTTTTGCTTCAGCCACCCTGTAAGTTTTAAGAAGTTCATGAGAAGTAGATGTTTGATTATGTTTACTCTTATGCTGTATTTACTCCCATTACAGTATTCTATCATTTTTGAGTTTCCAAACTTCCTTCCATTATTATTTCCTTTCTTTAGTCATTATTTCCTATTTAGTCATTGCCATTTTTAAGGGTAGATTTTCTAGCAGCAAATTATCTCAGTTTTCCTTTGTCTGAGAATGTCTTTATTTTCTCTTCATTGATAAAGGATTGTTTCACTGGATATAGAAATCACAGCTGACAATTCTTTTAATATTTTTAAATAATGTGCAATTTCTCCTGGCTTCCGTGATTTCAGATAAGAAATCCTCTGTCATTCAAATTAGTATTCCCTGTGAGTTATGTATCATTTATCTGTGGTTACTTTCACAGTTTTTGTTTCTTTGTCTTCGGTTTTCAGAAGTCGAATTGTAATGTGTCTTGTCATGGATTCCATTAGGTTTATTCTCTCTGGGGTACACTCACCTTCTTGAATCTGTAAGTTCATGTTATCTGTAAACTTTGGGAAATGTTCTACTTCATTTAATTGAGCAGTTTTTCAGTACAATGCTCTCTTTCTTTTTCTTCTGACATCTGAAGATACAAACAATAGCTCTTTTGTTGTTGTACCATAGATTCTAAAGGTCCCCATTTATTTTTTCAGTGTATTTTCTCTCTGTTGTTCGAATTAGATAAACTCTATTGAGTTGTCCTCAAGTTTATTTGTTCTGTCCTCTGTCATCTCCACTCTACTGCTGAGCCAATCCAGGAAGTTTTTCTTTTGCTTATTACATTTTTCAGTTCTATAATTTCCATTCAGTCTTTTTAAAAGAACTTCTATTCCTTTGCTGAGATTTTTTCCTTTTTGTATCTATATCAAGAGAATTTTTAATTACTTGTTGAAGCATTTTCACTGCTGCTTTAACATCAGTGTCAGATAAACCCGACATATGATTTATCTTGACTGTGGTATCTTTTGAGTGTCAGTTTTTATGAAGGCCAGGCCGGTGTGCATGTTTAACTTTCTGTTGGGCACCACCAATAAAACACCAATAAAAATGGGTCACTCACTCATAGTGCCTCATTGCAAATAAGTAGGGTGAACATTCAGCTCTCCCCTTGGTGCTACTGACTCTTCCTCGCAAAAGCAGGGCACCAACTTACTTTCATTGTCTTGATTGTCTTGAGTTGAAGTAGAAGATCACCTTCCCTATGGTCTTCACTGCCATCTGGGAGAAGTAGGAGGAGGACTGACTCACACAACTTTGTTACTGCACGATGGTGGTAGAAGTTCAGCTCCCTTCTGGGCCCCGATGACACCATGACAGTGGAAAAGAAGAAGCTGAGTGTCACCAGCATGTTTTCAAAGCACCTCATTCCACCTCATTGATATTAAGTGGGAGTGGAGACTTAGCTTCCCACTGTAGTCTGTTGATGCAGCAGAGGCAGGGAGACAGGGGAACAGAAATATCAACTAGCCTTATTCAGTCTCATTGTTGCAGGGTCGTTAAGGAGATTCAGCCTACCACTAGACCTTGCTGACACTACCCTGGTGGGGGAAATTGTAGCACTGCCTCTGTCTGTCAGGCAGGGAACAGAAGATCAATTTCGTGTCCATGGACAGCACCATAGTGAAGAATGGGAGCACTGTCTGCTTCTTCGGGAGTAGGGCCAGGGTGGATTCTCGCTTGCCCCACTGAAACCTCCTAGGGGATGATGGTGCAGGTTTTTCCTGCATGTTTGACTGGAATATGGAAGGGATTGCCAAAAAAGGTTTTCTGCTTTTATGACAGCACTTTCCTGGTGTTTTGGCTAGAAGAACAGACCTTTTTTGGAGCTTTTCAGTCACTAACAGATAGTACATCCAAGATGGAGTCTTTTTCAGCTGCCTGTGAAGAATATGCGGGAAATAATCAGGAAACCAGAGAATTCCCCACCTTGTCACTCCTCAAGTCCTGACCTCCCTGTAAAGTCTGCCTTCTCCTTCCACATTTCAGGGACACGTGGGAAAGACACTATGATGATCAGAAGGCAGAAGACAGGAACTAGGGAAATGTTTAGGCCACTGACTTTACTGGGGTGTCTGAGAAAAAGGCAAGATAGGACAAGATAGACCATTTGAGATTGGCTATAGGGGTGATCTCCAGTTGCCTAGTACCTGACCTTGGGGTGATCAACACAGAAGAATGTTGTCTCTTAGAGTGTACTGACAGATAAGGGAGACATGACCCTAGAATGGTTAGTTTCATATTAAAACAGCTCCCAATAGGGTCCTTTATCATCTCTAAGTTTGGGCTAGGCCAAGAAGAGATGTCTTTCCCCAGCCAGACAGGTGTCTTAAGATGCCAAAACATTATAATACATAGAAAATTTTAAAATATTTACAATACATGGTCAGTCAGAAGTATGGGAGGCCCTGGACTTGCAACTGGCATCTAAAGGTGAGGGCAGTCTAATGGGATTGAGACTTTAACCTGTGTTGTCTGCAGTAAGTCCAGGTGTTTAGTAAGTATCAGAATTGAATAGACTCGTTGAACACACAGTTGGTATCTGGAGTATCAGTTGACTGTCAGTATTAGGAACCCCTCCCCCAGCCCATACCAAGGCACCCAAATGTGTGATCACAGTTGGGTACCTGAGCTTTGGCAGGCAGGCAGTCATGTCAGCAGGTGCACATGACAAATGTCATGCACGTTTTAACTAAATACAGGGTGAGAGTCAGAAATTGTCTTCTGGTGTTTATCAATGAAGACTGCACCTGACCAAAAAATAAAAATTCATGAAACTTAAATGCTAAAAAAAATAAGAAAATCTTTTAACCAAAAGAATCATTGCATTTAAGAGCCTCAAGCATACAACTGTTTTCACAGAAGCCATCTTGAATATTCAGCATACATAGATTGCTTTTGCTCTCAAAATTGACACAGATGGGGAGCAGGATTGACTAAAACGGTAACAAAAAATATTTTAGGGATGATAGAAATGTTCACACACTGGATTGTGGTGATGGTTGCACGACTTTATGCATACATTTACTAAAAATAATTGAACTATGAAAATACAAAATAAGAGTAATAAAATGAAGTTTAAAAGTACCACAAAGAGAATCTGCTCATTTCTGAATTGAGAGCAGGTTTTCAAACTTGAATTATGGTCTTGAGAAACAATATTCATCACGGCTGAACCAGCATACACTGCAGAGGACAATAATGCAACCCTTTGTCCCTAGTGAAACTCTTGTTAAAACCAAGCATGAGCTGAATTGTGGTAGAGGTGCAGTCTGTTTGCAGGGCTCTACTTTCCAACATGGATGATGGCTATCTCCTGAATTTCCTACCCCAAGCTTCTCATCAGGGTGAACCTGTTCTCTTTGGCTAAAATCCACTCTCAAGACGCCCCACCCCAGCAATTACCCACACCCTAGACATTATCTTCTAGCCAATCCTCTTCTATCATTTCCTCTTAAGATTCCACATCTCCCAACATCACAGCAAAGACAAGATATTCTCCTTTACCCCATGGCAGCTATACTGTCCCCTCGGTCAGCATTGTCCTAGCGTCCAAGGGAAGAAGGCAGTATATTGGCTTCTGTTCTGTGTGACATTACTGTAGAACCAGGGCCTGCAATACGGAACCAGGGCCTGCAATACTGTAGAACCAGGGCCTGCAATACGGAAGGGCCCTAGAACCCTACCCGATGCATGTAAATATTAATCTCATATCAGCATTTCTTGCTGTTCTCTCCTTGTTAGAGGATCCCTAAAGATTTTTTCTCCAGGCCAAAGTGTACTCATGGCTGCCCTAGGCTGGGCTATGTGAACACAGTTAGTAGGTTAATAATTTGATACCTGATGAAATTGGTGTTTTTGAAATAGTGCTTAAGTACTTTTGTAGACATAAGTGTGATGCTGGTGAAAGAAAGGCAGAGAAGGGGCCCAGGAGTGGCAGGCTCAGACCACATATTTGGCTCTGAACAACTCAGCTTTGGACACAATTTTTGCACATCTTCTCAGCAAAATAAAATGTCTGCTTTGATCTGAACACATTCTCTTCAAAGCCCGTGTAGCTATCACTTATTGTTACTGGAACACGTTCCAAGAGACCTCAACTTATACTCCAAGAAGCTAATAAAATATTTCTTTCCACCCCAAACAGTGCTGTCCCTGAGATAGCTTCTGGTAAATGTGGGTTTTGAATTGTATTACTTTTCTACCCATGTTTCATTCATCACCCGTTCTGGGTTGGAAGTCAGGGAAACTGCTTGACTGGTCCATCTACTAATCTGACTATGTCCTTAGAGCAAGATGAGGGCTCCAAGGTAAGGCACTTGGCTGATAGAGGATACGCTTTTTTTCTAGCATATCCATCAATGGCAGAGAGCCCATGGACTTTCCTCAATGCTCAGGAAATCGGGAAATATTTCACACTAACCTTCTGTTCTCAGCATCTTGTTAGTTTTTCAGTGGGAATGATTTTCATGCTGGGAATCACAGACCAGGTAGTAAATAGATGTGATGCTATATTAAGCTTTTGGAAGTAGTTATTTTCAGGAAGGCTTTTAGACTCTTTCAAATCATGTAAATAAAGTAGTGGCCCAATACAAGTACAAGTAGTAGCCTAATAAAAGTGTCCTCTCTGCTAAGGGTCTCCCACTCCATTACCAAGTCTTCATGGGGAATACCCAGTGCTTCCATGCCACCCTTGGCAGTCCTCATTGGTGCCACATGTTCCAACAAAGTTGAGGAGCCACTTGACTAAGGAAAGCCCCAACAACACATAAATCACAAGCCTTTTGTACCATCTGACGTAGTCAGCAAACCATAACTAGAATAATATCTGAGTAGAAAGGTTATGTTGCTGGCACAGATTATCTGCAGCATGTATATTGTATAAGCAGATTTGACCAAAAATATGAAGGGAAAAAAACTTATTTAAAATTTGATACAGTGACTAGCTATCTTTGCTGCTTGTTGTATAATTTTATTTTGTATGTCTTAGAGGAAAAAAAAAACCCAATTTCTTAGTTCCCTGGATTCCACAATAGCAATTTCATAACAATTTCTCTCTGGGATCTTCTTGCAAAATGGCTGTATGATGTGTAATGATGCTGTCCAATTTGTTCCACAATATTCCCTGAGAAACTGATCATCCTCTCTGTGGACCTTGGTAAAGAAGATGGGAGGGTGGGTAAGATGAGGCAGGATGTGAAAGTCATTGAGACCTCCCAATGACAAGCACAGTAAAACTCAGGAATATTGTAGCATTTTGTGTACGACTCAATAGTCTTCATTAAACTTGAGATTTTTAGAATGATATCAGACTACTCAAGTCACTGCATTAATAAAACAGATACTAGCACCCCTTAACAATATAACAAACGTGTATGAATCATTTATATGATTTTTTTCTCTTGAACGATGTTTGACAATAATCAGATGATAATGCAATGTATAATTAATAACAAAAATGCCAACATCTGTTCTTGTTATTACAGACTGATTTTTCAATGTACTATTTCAAATGTGTCAGCATTAACCTAATTTATATTAAAATCTGCTAAATACAATCTGCTTTCATTAGCTGTTAATTTGGGTTGGCACATGACACCAAGGAGACGCTTCCTCTCTGCTCTCCCTCCCCATTTCTCGCTTTTGTCTAAACCAAAGATTACCCCAAATGTCTTTTAAAAACCGGCTGCCTCAACTTGAATGTTCTGCCAGCAGATGGATCAGGTTGGCTGGCTGTTGGCTTTCAGCTGTGAATGATCAGTTCATTGATTCTTAAAAAGTGGCACTTGGTCTCAGGAAAAAGGCTGGTCCCCAGCTGCAAGCGCTTTTGATATTCTTCTGTCCAGTTGCCTGCTTGTCTGTGGCTTCCTCTCACATCCATGCACTTTGTCTGTCTCTTGGAGCCTAGGCCACTAGCGGGGAGGACACAGACTCTGCTCATTGTCTGTGAGGTACCCCTTCTGCCTGGGGTTTTAAACTACATGCCCTCTAAGTCTCATTCAGAGGTTGAGGGCAGATCTCTTTAAAGGGATGATCATCAGTGACTGGATGTTTTCTGCAAATGAAAAGCACGTGTACAGCATGAGCCTGGTGCATCTTGTAGTGTCAGAAAGTAAGGAAATGGTCTAAAGAAATACAGTGGTGGGATGTGCCAAAGGAGCACAGCATGTAACTGAAAAAGCTCTCAATGGACCAAGCTGGAACAATTTAAGGAATAAAATAAAGTAGTATTGAGTTAAAACCCAAAATATAAAATGAATATCCATGAATCCATTCACTTATATATAAAATGATTGAATACATTAATAAACTGGAAATAAAAGTCAAGTCTCCCATGCAGATTAATGGAGGTTCTCCACCCTCAAGGAGGGAAAGAATAACTCCCAGTCCTCAAGTGTGGGCTGCACATAGTGACTTCCTTTTGAGGAGTACAGTATGGAAAGGAGAAAAAAGAGAAGCATTACAGTGGAGAAACCTGACAAACACTACCTCAGGCACGTGATCTAGGCCAATGTCAACAGTCAGAAGTCATGCTGATGGCGTGTAACTTTGATATGATGTGATGAAAATGGCACTTTACTTCTCCAGTCTTCCTCTCAATAACCCATAACCCTAGTCTTATCATGAGAAAAACATCATACAAATTCCACTGGTAGAGCACTCTAAAAAATACCTAATGAGCGGCCAGGCGCAGTGGCTCACACCTGTAATCCCAGCACTTTAGGAGGCCGAGATGGGCGGATCACGAGTTCAGGAGATCGAGACCATCCTGGTTAACACGGTGAAACCCCGTCTCTACTAAAAATACAAAAAAATTAGCCAGGCGTGGTGGTGGGCACCTGTAGTCCCAGTTACTTGGGAGGCTGAGGCAGGAGAATGGTGTGACCCTGGGAGGCGGAGCTTGCAGTGAGCCGAGATCATGCCACTGCACTCCGGCCTGGGTGACAGAGCACCTAATGAGCACTCCTTAAAAACTGCCAAGGTCACCAAAAACAAAGAAAGTCTGAGAAACTGTCACAGCCAACAGGAGCCGAAAGAGGCATGATTTATACATTTAATATGATTTTCTGATGGGATCCTGGAACTGCAAAAAGACATTAGGTAAAAACTCTGGATCTCGAAATAAACTATGATGTTAGTTAACAATAATGGATCAATATCAGTTCATTAATAGTAACAAATGTATCATAGTAATGTAGGATGTTAATAATAGGAGACAGTGGATGCAGGGGTATTTGGGAAGGCTCTATAATGATCTAAGTTTTTTGCATATCTAAAACTGCTCTATAAAATAAAGTCTATATTTTTAAAAAGCACATATAATTTTTTGAAGAAATATTGGACACCAGGGATAATTCACAGTGTGGGGAACCAACAGGCTTGAGCGGAGGAAAGATTCCCATGTACGAGTCCTCACACCATCTGCAGGGAAAGCCCTGCAGATGGGACTAACCAAGGTGTCTCAGGAAGAAAATATATAAAGAATTGGCTTGTCTTTTAAGGCACAAATATATCGGTCTGTAATCTTCAAAAGCTTGCTTGCTGTGTTTCCTAGAGCAGCTCTTGAGATCCTGCTTATCTTCACCTTAGAGTGAACTTGTGAAATTATCTGAGCCTGAATGGAGCTCAAAGGAACGCCCCATGCGCTAGGGAAATTGGTGATTCTCTTACAAGTAGGAGGTCAGTACTCTTGAAAGAGCTTCCAGTGCACTTAAGGGGTCACCAAAAAGAAAGGTGCTTATTAATTGATTAGAATGAATTTTGTACATCTATGAGCCTTAGTTGATGTGTTGGAGGTATTTTTTTCTCTCTTACGAACTGAGGGTCGTCAGGGTGGCTGACTCCTCACTAGTGTTGAAAGGTAAGTATTGTTATATAACACGTTTCTTAAGTCAGCATTAACTAGTCACCAAAAAACATCCTAATCATGTGCACCCAAAGGAAATATGATATTAACGTTAAATATGGCCACAGGCCAGTCTGGAAGGAAAGCTAAAAATTGCATACCTTTTTTAATTTTAAATCGCTTCTGGAGCAGAAAGTGGTAATAATAATATTACACACCTACACAGCCTATTATATTCAAGAAACCTCAAAGTACTTCACCAATTATTCTTTATATCCACAGGGCTCACATTTTTTGGGAAAGGAAGTAACTAGTGATGAAAACCTGGTCCCCAATGGTCATCCTTTTCAAAGCCAAGTTAAATGGAGTGGAGTGGGAGGGGGAGGAGTTGCTCCACTTCCCCACTGCTGCTTCCGCCCGAGGTCTGCTGCAGCATCCATTTCTCTCGCATCCCCTTCCCACCTGCATGTGCAGCTTGGGGATCAGGGTGAACTAATGAGTGGCTATGGCCAACAGCAGGACAGCAGGAAACAAGAACCACTTCTAGAAATACCATGGCTTTAAGCAGAGTTTTAAAAACCAGCTACTATTCAAGATGCAGGGCTGAGAAAGTGCGAGAACTGGGTGTGTTGGCAAAGGATCTAACTGTGACTCGGGGTCTGTTATTTGCTGTTCTTGTCTGCATGGCCTTAGGAATTTCTGTCTCCCTCTTTCTCTCACTCTTACTCTCACTGTCTCTCTCCCTACAGTTTCTAAAATCCCTGATTTCTAATTCCTGCTTTGTGCTTAGGGAAGTACCTGGGATGAAGGTTAGAGGAATCTGCATTTTAGTGAGGCTTGGATCCAGGCTAACTGGGCTCTTCCAAAGTAGCCAGAAGTTTGGGGAAATGTGGCTCCTTTTATGACGAAGAAGGAATTTCCCTGGCTTGTACCAGCTTAATTCCTATTGTGTGTTGCAGGACATCACAGGCCCTTCCACATTGCTGCTTCTTCCTCTACAGCCGTATCTGCCTTTACACCTCTTGCCATTTCGCCTCATTGAACTGTTTTTAGTTCCTCCAAATCACAGGTCTTGAATCTACCACTCCCTCTGCCATAAAATGTCATGCTCCCCACACTGCCCACTGGTATTCCTCACTCTAAAACACTTACCCAAAATATCACTTTTTGATAATCCCCAACCTGGCATTGGGCACTCCTATGTGGAGAGCTCTCTGGATGTACCCTGTTGTAGCACAGTGTGTGTACTATGCTTCACTTGTTTGCCTTGTCGGCCTCCCCTACTAGCCTTGAAGTTTATATCTCTACTGGATCAGCACAGGGTCTGCCACAAGGTAGCGACTTAGTAAATGTTTGCTAAATGAATTATGATCTGTTTCCTCAGCCTTCTTAATGGAGGAAGCCCACCTAACTTAGTGATAATGACAAGATCAAATCTTTCTGTAATTTAGAGACAAATTGATGACCATTACTTTTTGGTACACAGATATGTCATATGCCTGTTAAAGTGGATTCTGAGTCAGCCAGTGCTGGTAGAGGTATTAACCATGGACAAGAACAGAAATAGAGCAAGTCTGGGCTGGAAAGAAACATAGAGATCATTAGTTCAACCCTTTGTTTTACAGATGAGTAAACTGGGGTGCAGAAATTAAACATCTTGGTGAAGATCATTCGGACTCTACCATGATTTTTTTTTACTCAAAACCCAGTACTTTTTCCACTCTTTTGTACCGTGTGACAGAAACAGATGCACACACACACACACACACACACACACACCCTAGCTGCTGAGCATACACTATGAGTACAGCAGAGGGTATGGCTACTTGGACACCTGAAGTCACATTCCTTGCCCTCAAAGGCTTCACTGTCTAGTTGGAGAGGCAAGGTTTGCACACGTCTAGATAGGAGCAATGCAGCAACCTGAGAGGAGACACAAGAGGTCAGAAGACCTGGAGTGGCCCAGACAGGAGTCTGTGAGAGAGAGCACAAAGGGAATGAGGTTGTGGAGAAGCAAGAGAGGGAACCATCACTTCTGGAGGTACAGGACTGAGTATATGATGGCTGAGAAAAGAAGGCCATTTCAGAAAGGGCAGGAAGGCAGGAGGAGTTGGGACGATGTGTGATTTTATCCTGTGATTTTACTGTGATCCACTTCAAATAATGTTTTGGAAAATGGTGGAGTAGCTAGATACATTGAGAGAGACAGAGTTAGTTAGAGATAAAAGTGGAGAAGCAAATGGAAGAAGGGATGGGGATTGCAATGGAGAGTGAGATAGAGACGAAGATGGAGATGGAGATAGATATACAGAGATGGAAATAGGGCGAGAGAGAGAGAGACAGAAATAGGAACCAAAGAGAGAGAAATAGGAACAAGGATAGGGATTATTTCACAATTCAGCTACAGCGAGGATTCTTCAAGTGCATGAGGAAAGGAGATGTAAGTCTCTACTATGTCTTATATGTGAGATGTCTTTTTCTGTAGTAGCCGCACTTGTACTGACAAGAAGACCTCCACATGTGGTAAGTGCAGAGGACTCTTTAAGACTAATTACTGTGAATGAACTTGTCTTTCTCCACTACATAAAGTATCCAGGGCCTGCATTTCCACTGGTTTGGAAGATCTGATGAATGGAAGAAAATGTATCTTGTTGCACAGTGTAGACTCTCGGTGTCTGCAGCATAGCTTCTGATGGCAGGTTTGAAAGAGGAAAGGGTGAGGCTTAGCTACAGGCTTCAAATATGTAACCTACCTGTAGCATGCAACATGATAGAGCAGGTCTTCCCAAACTTTTATGTACTTGCTAAGCACCTGGGGATTTTATTAAAATGCAAATTCTGATGATTCAGTTGGTCTAGCATAGGGCCTGAGATTCTGCATTTCTTACAAACTTCCAAGGGATGTTGACACTAGACATAAAAGGAAGATCCTAAAGCCTGTCTTTTTTATTGACAGGCCATAATTGTACATATCTTGGAGTACACAGTAGTATTTTGATACAAGTATACAATTTGTAATGATCAAACCAGGTAATTAGCATATCTGTCACCTCCAACATTTATCATTTCTGTGTGTTGGGAACGCTCAAAATCCTCTTCTCTAGCTATTTACAGATACACAATAAATTATTGTTAGTTATACTCACTGTACAATGCTATAGAATGCTAGAATGTATTCCTTCTATCTAGCTGTAATTTTGTATCCATTCACCAACCGCTTCTTATTCTCCTTTCCCACCTTTCTCAGGCTCTAGTAACCACAGTTCTACTCTCTACTTCTATGGGTTCCAAGTTTTTAGCTCCCACATATGAGTGAGAACAGCCAATTAATTCTGCATTGTCTAGACTAGTGAGCTGCATCCCTGGCTATACCTGGGGAGTTTTTTTAAAAATCTATGCCAGGTCTCATCTTAGTCTTTCTGTCTTATTTGCTGTGAAATGGTTAAAAAAAAATCACAGATCAAAGTGTGTGCACCATTCTTTATTCTCCCACTTAATATTTACTCCTTCAAATATCATATCATTAAAAAGAATCATCAGTGTCTTGCATATTGTGGACTTGCAATGCACAGTTGAAAAATGAGTGAAAATGGCATACAGATGTTAAGTGCATACACAATTGCACAGCTGGCATTCAAAGTCATTGTGTCATGGATAATGCCATATTCATTTAAGTAAAATTGTTTAATTATGATAAAATCCAATTGCCTCAGCTATGCATTTTGAAGCAATTAATTCTAGCTTTCTGCTCACTTACAAGAAGGTGGTTGCTATGGTTTGAATGTATCCCTTCAAAATGTAGGTGCTGCCAGTGTGATAGTATTAAGATGCAGGGCCTTCAAAGAGGTGATTAGACCATGAGGGCTCCTCCCTGGTAATTGGGGGTAGGTGCCCTTACAAAGGGGCTTGATGGAGGGAGTAGCTTGCTCTCTTGCCCTTCTGCCTTCTGCCCTTTGAGAGTGTAGCAAGAAGGCCCTCACCAGACACCAAATGCCAGCACCTTGATCTCAGACTTCCCCTCCAGAACTATGAACCATGCATGTCTATTCTTTATAAATTACCCAGTCTCAGATATTCCATTATAGCAGCAGCAAACAAACTAAGACAGGGGCTTTCCCACATCAAATAGTTTATACTGGCAGGTCTTAGAGATAACTGAAGTAGTTTGTTCCTGTTCCCACCAACTATCAGTGTTTCTTTTGGGGGCCTGATTTAGTCTCTGAGGACCAAGTGAAGCTTCATAACATTAGGACAGGGACTAAAATTAGCATAGTGGAGATTTTTCAGGGACACAGGATGCTGATCCCTGTGTCTAAAAGGGCACACACATCTATTTCCAAGACAACAAAAGAACATTCACTCTGGTAAAGACACTGACATCAGCCTGTCCAGGAAAGAGAGCATGTGCGTGTCGGGGCATCATCGGAGAGTTGATTGGGCTCCAAATCTGTTTCATTGCTGGCAGCCTTGATGATCCAAAGAGGCATAAAGGAAGTTTGGCCTAATTATGTGATGCTTTAGTCCCTTATTGGAAACATCTTTAAGAAACAGTCAAGTTGTGGAAAATGAGCATCACTTCTCCCTCTCTGAAGGCACCAGGGTGAGCACAGGCCACCATGAGTATTTTATAAAAGATTTAGGGAACAATAAAATGTTCCACAATTTCTCCTTGTCCAGCCCACTCCCTAGCCTTCTCTCCTACCTTCTCTTTATATAGACTAACTTACTTGGAGATTGGCACCAAGGTGCTGGCAGAATGGGTGTGGGATGTTCTTTTAGATAGGAAAAAATAAGCCCAAAAACAAAGTTGGAGGTGTTTTTTTTTACTTCTTCTTCTTCTTCTTCTTCTCACTTACACAACTCAACACACTTCTGACACCAAACGTGTGGGGGTTTTTCCCCACACACCAAGCAGTACCTCAGCAGACACCAGCTGGTTGTACAATAATTCATTCCAACTCTGACACTGTCTACCTGGAAATAGCAGCAGGTCACACAGGTTGAGGGCTCAGTCCCACAGGACTGCCCCACTTCACATGCCAGTCATAAGCCCCGGGTGGTGGCCTGTGCTTCTGACCAACCAGCTATACATTGGGATTCCCACAACCCCCTCGTCAGGTTCCATTAATTTGCTAGAGCAGTTCACAGAACCCCGGGGAAACATTCTACTTACTGTTTACCCACTCTACTGTTTACCCACGTATTGTAAAGGAGATTACAGAGGACACAGGTGAACAGCCAGATGAAGAGATGCATAGGCTGAGGTATGTGGGGTGAGGCCCCGAGCTTCCGTGTCCTCTCAGGGAGCCCCACTCCAGGAACCTCCGCATGCTCAGCTATCCAGAAGCTCTCCTCCCTGTCTTTCTGGGTTTTTATGGTGGCTTCATTATGTAAGCAGGATTGATTACATCATTGGCCATTGAGGATCAAGGCAAACTTCAGTCTTCTATTCTCCCCAGAGGTTGGGGGGTGGGGCCAAAAGTCCCAACCCGCTCATCTTGCCTCAGGCTTTCTGGTGACCAGCCCCCCCATCCTGAAGCTATCTAGGGACTCCCAGCCACCAGTCTTTCATTAGCATACAAAAGATATTCTTATTACTCTGCTGATTTCAACGGTTTTAAAAGCCGTATGCCAGGAAACTTACCAAATAAATATATAGATTTCGCTATATCACAAATATGTGCCAGGCAGCCTGAAGGATGTTTGAAATCATACTGCCTACCTAGACATGAGAACGGACTGAACACATTTAGAAATATCTCCATTTTTAAATAAGAAAAAGACACTTAAGAAGAAGGAAGCATTAGTGGAATCATTTTGGTGACAGAGAAAATCTCCTGATGGCATTTTCAGGATTTTTAGAGTGGAAAGAAGAAAATCAAATTGCTGCGGCTAGGCCGGAAATGTTCTGGGAACAGTGTGATTCGGAATCACTGTACTTCTCCCTAAGCCCCAAGGGCCGATTATAAACGAAGCCATATTCATACCTGAGACCAGGCCTCACTTTCTCAGGATATGATGTCAAAAGCAGCCAAGGAGTTCAACTTTAGGAAAAAAGTGGAAGGAAATGACTGCTTGTGTGCATAGGACTGGATTTATGTATTCACTAGGTAAATGTGTCCCCTTTAGCAAAATATGCCACCAGCTGAAAAATGTATCACTAGCCACCATCTTCTCTGAGAGAAAGCTGTGGTAAACAAATTTCATGAAAGAACAAGATTTTCAGAGACTAAAAAAGGTTGGCATTTAAGTTTCATCCAAACTGCAGCTGTGACCAAAAATAATCAAGCAGAACTGTGGTTAATTGTGCAGCAACCTACACCCTCCATACTCTGCTAAATCCCTGGGCAATCGTTTTAGGGTTTTTTTTCCTTCTTTCTTTCTCATCACTGCTGATTCAATGACAGGTAAAATTTTAGCTTAGTACGAGTTTTCCAAAGACAAGGCAAAGCAACATAGTTTGGCTGTGTCATCTAAGCGTTGTAATCACAATTTTCCTATGAGAGCAACATTTTGGATATAAAGTATACTTTACAATGTAATAGGCTTTAACTACCAAGATATACACCTTTCTAAGTAAGTCCTATTAAAACAATTTAATAGCGTGTCAACAATGACAAACAGAATTGTGCGGTTTGTTTTCATGCAGTGAGCTAGTTTTGCCGGGGTCTGTCAAGTGCTATTGAAGCTCACTTTGAACTAACAGGATTACATGATTGGAATTGTATTCATGGAAGGCCTTTATTCTTAGTGCTGACAGATGAAATGCATGATAAGTTATGGGGGTTACACTAACGAAGTATTGAGTATTTTTGTGCATGTGCAAAATGTGTAGGTTCACATACATTTCCATACTTAACAGACGTATTGATATTTTAGTGGCAAAGCACATACATTTTAAAAAGAGGAGAAAATAGAAACATGTTCTTTCTTAAATCAGCCTGGTTAATTGCAGATGAAACTAAATTCGCATATTTTGACTCTTTTAACGTTCTATTGAATGGAGTTTTGCTAAATCGGAATTTACAACAGGCATGCCCAATTCAATTGTGGGCAAAAAAAAATTTTTTTTTAATCAGCACTGACAGCCTTCTTGGAGGCAAATTATTCAATGAATCCAAATAGCGTGAAATCTTCTACAGATTGTAAGCTAGGGCTAGCTTCCTAGATGTATTTGCTCAGAAGCAGGGCTGTGGAATGCTCCCTCACAGTGGAGGGGAGACTTAACATTCCATCCCTAAGCAGGGACAGAGTGACAGTGGGGTGCTGAATCATCCTTTCCGCACATTCACATATTCTGGGTGATTTGGAGCATATGAAACCCAACAGAAACGAAAAAGAAAAATGTAAACTTACTTGAGGATACAAAACCCAATATTTATATGTAATATACACCCACCTGTGTATTTATGTGTAAGTAGATACTGTATGTCTTTTTATGGGCTTGTTTTAATATGTCAGTATAATATTGATGATACAAAATATATACAGCAGGTCCTCAGATAACATCATTTTGCTATGATGTTGAGAAAAAACATCTATGCCAGCCAGGGCCACTGTCTGTGTGGAGTTTGTGCATTCTCTCCTTGTCTGCATGGGCTTCCTCCTGGTGCTCCGATTTCCTCTCACACCCTAAAGATGTGCATGTTAGGTGAAATGGCATGTTTAAAGTGTCCCAGTCTGAATGAGCATGAGTGTGTGCGAGTGTGCCCTGAGTTGGGATGGCATCCTCTCCGGGGCTGGTTCCCACCTTGTACCCTGACCTGCCAGGGTAGACTCTGGCCACCTGCAACCCTGACCTGGAATAATTGGGTTGGAGAATGAATGAATGAATGGATGAAAATGTGTAAAGTCGACAGTAATCACACAAATGCACTTAGGGAGCCTGTCCTATTTGTAGTTGCTTCTTCTTGAACCGGTGGTGGTAGGAGGTGCTCCTAACAACTTTCGCTTCACAAACATTTATTCCTTAATGTAACCCAGCACCTCTACAGCAGCCGGCACTCACTGATTGACCAAAAACTGAGTAAATAATCTTTAACCCGATGTTTTTATGACTTGTTTTTATTAATCTTTCTTAAATGTGTATATAGCTCACATTTATTTCCGTACTTAATATTAGAAGGTTTTGAGTCTTTAATTAGAAGTTCGGTGATGTTTTTGTGACCAGAAATATCCCACAGGAACTTCACTCTTGTTTATATCAATTAGCTTATGGCAAAACTACTTTTTTAATATGTGGTTTTGCTTAAAGTTGCAGTTTCCAAGAATCTGTTGACAACAGCAAGTGAGGACCAACTGTATATGTAATACATCTATATTTGTATTTATATGTGAAAACATATGTATGTCTATGTGCATAGGGCTGGATTTACATATTAGGCCACTTTCAGTGGGCCTATTTTAATATGTAATATTGAAGTCATGACCATAAAGAATCCATTTAAGGTCATTCCTGCAGCTCTGTGTCTGTTTATAATGGCATAAGGAAGAGAACAGCTATGGGAGAGTTTAGGTATAAAGCAGTGCATACAGGGCTTTACGTGTCACTTAAACAGGAGCATTGAGCCAGATAGACAGATGGAAGTGACACATCTGAGATACGCATCTGTGGGAAAAACGTACTAAAAATAAATGCCTGACACAAATGTCACCGAGTCATTCAAAACTGAACTACACAAGCCACTGGGACATTATCAGCTAACAGAACAGACATCTAACACCAATCAAAGTGGCCTGCACAGGAAGGGGCTTCCCTCAGAGACCTTCACAAAAATAAAAGAAGGGAAAAAGAAGTACGAGCCACAAGTCATCAAAAGACAGTGCTACATAGCCAGGTGTTGTGGCGTGTGCCTGTAGTCACAGCTACTTGGCAGGCTGAATCCAGAGGATCGCTTGAGCCCAGGAGTTCAAGGCTGAAGTGCACTATGATCACACCTGGGATTAGTCACTGTACTCCATCCTGGACTACAGAGCAAGACCCTGTCTAGAAAGAGAGCGAGGGAGAGAGAGACAGAGAGGGAGAGAGAAAGAGAAAGAAAGAAAAGGATACAAGTTTTGTGCAAATGGTTGCGGGACCAACAGATGGCGGTTCACCTTCATAATAGAAGCCAGATGCCTACAACTTTTCAAAGATATTGCTATACAATAGTTCCAGAGGCAGTTTCCAAAATGAAGAGTGAGGGCTAATAGTGTACTCTTAAAACTTCTCAACCAGCTTAGAGTCTGCACTGAAGAAATGTTGTATCAAGAAGTATGAGCTACACTGAAAGTATTTCTTGTTAACATAGCTGCTTGCTATCCCAAGGGAATAAAACAGAATTTGGAAGCTGGGTCATTGGCCCCACATGCCCTCTTCTCAGCTACCACCACCTCAGCATAGACAACATTTACTGAGTGCCTGGATGTGCCAGTGATGTGCTGAGTGCTCACAGACATCATCAGATCTTATCCTCCCAGCAGTCCTGGGAAGAAGGTTCTACTATTGAGGTAACTGACTTGTTTTTTTTGTTTTGTTTTTTTAAAATACTTTAAGTTCTAGGGCACATGTGCACAACATGCAGGTTTGTTACATATGTATACATGTGCCATGTTGGTGTGTTGCGCCCATTAACTCGTCATTTACATTAGTATATCTCCTAATGCTATCCCTCCCCCCTTCCCCCACCCCACGACAGGCCCTGGTGTGTGATGTTCCCCTTCCTGTGTCCAAGTGATCTCATTGTTCAATTCCCACCTATGAGTGAGAACATGTGGTGTTTGGTTTTCTGTCCTTGCGATAGTTTGCTGAGAATGATGGTTTCCAGCTTCATTCATGTCCCTGAAGAGGACATGAACTCATCCTTTTTTACGGCTGCATAGTATTCCATGGTATATATATGCCACATTTCTTAATCCAGTCTGTCATTGATGGACATTTGGGTTGATTCCAAGTCTTTGCTATTGTGAATAGTGCCACAATAAACATACATGCGCATGTGTTTTTATAGCAGCATGATTTATAATCCTTTGAGTATATACCCAGTAATGGGATGGCTGGGTCAAATGGTATTTCTAGTTCTAGATCCTTGAGGAATCGCCACACTGTCTTCCGCAATGGTTGAACTAGTTTATAGTCTCACCAACAGTGTAAAAGTGTTCCTGTTTCTCCACATCCTCTCCAGCACCTGTTGTTTCCTGACTTTTTAATGATTGCCCTTCTAACTGGCGTGAGATGGTATCTCATTGTGGTGCAAGGTTACATTGCTAGTTCAGTGCAGGATTCAGTAGACCCATGTTTGATTCATTAGACCAGTCAGTGTTTGCACCTGTTCTCCCTTTACCGATTGCCAATGAGTGTGCTTGTGATTGTCTATGTGCTATTTCTTTTTTCTGGGCTTATTCCTAATTTTCAGACAGAGCTTTACCTTAATGACATGAGTGGCAAAGGTCTATTTTCCTTTTCTTTTACTAAATCCTATGAGCTACCAAAAAATTCCTAAATTTGGCCTGGGCATGATTCATACCTGTAATCCCAGCACTTTGGGAGGCTGAGGTATGGGGATCGCTTGAGGCCAGGAATTTGAGACCAGCCTGAGCAACAGAGCAAGACCCCACCTTTAAAAAATAAATTAACCAGGCATAGTGACATGTGTCTGTCATCCCTGCTACTTAAGAGGCTGAAGTGGGAGGATCACTTGAGCCCAGGAATTGGAGGCTGCAGTGAGCTATGATCATACTGCTGCACCCTCAGCCTGGGCAACAGAGCAAGACCCTGCCTCTAAAAAAAAAAAAAAAAGATTAGTAAACTTCTTTTAGTACAGGCAACATAAATCCTGTCCTCAAAGAACTCCTGTCAGTGGTTGCAGGAGCAACAGATGGCGGTTCACCTTCGTAATAGAAGCCAAATGCCTACAACTTTTCAAAGATCTTGCTATACAATAGTTCCTGGAGGCCTGATTCCTAATCCATTCATAGTTGATCTTATTGAGACCTTAAAACCAGAGTTAACCCATCCTTGCTTGTGAATCTTAATGCATAAGGAGTGTTCTAGAATGAGGCAACCACCAGGTTCTTCACATACCCTGCCCCTATTTTCAGTCCTGGTTTATTATCAGGGGATGTTCAAGGTCAGACCTGATTCAGCTGCATCTGATATTCGAGTCATGTCCCATTCTAGATTTGACAAACTTTGTGATGTTCATCTCAGCAATTTTGCACCTTTTGTGCCCTGCACATTTTCTGATATGCTGTTGAGAGTAACATTTCCAGTTGTTTCCGTTTAAGACCCTTTGCCTTGGTATGTGGTCTCCAGGACACCTGTGTGATCCTTCCTTCAGCCCACATGTACCAGTCACTCCCTTATGCTTTGCAACAACCACATCTTTCCCCTGCCTGGATATATCTTGGATGATCAGAAGTCTGTGTGTCCTTCAAAAATGGCCTACTTAAAAAAGGAATGTTTCTCTAATTTCCCAAGTCAGTGGTGATCTCATCCTACTCTTAATATTCATAAACTTATTTTCTGAATCATTTTTTGCCATATATAATATACTGTTCTACCTTCACTGGGAAATTATAACTCCTGGTGGTCAGGAAATATTTCTTACACTTGGAATTCCCTGCTCTCTTTGAAAAGTATTTTGCACGTAGAAGCTTTATTCAAGTAATGTGGAGTGAATGAGTGCTTCTGCTATATAGAAATATGAGAGAGAAAGAGGAGAAAAAACCCAAAATCTATTATTTTCAAGAGATATTCCCACCTGGTCTTTGTGTGGTTTTCTGTTTATAGGGAACTGTACCTTAAGGGTTAAGATCAGTTTTAGCAACAACAGCAGCTGTTCCTGGAGGAGCTCAAGGACATTATGAGATTAGCAGGAATAGGACTTTGAAGTCTGTGCTAGTCTCTGGAATTCCCCAGACCCCCTCCTCACCCCGCCTGCCTGCTCTGCTACCCTTCTTCAAAACCCCACCCGTCTCCAATTTCCCGAGAGTGTTAAAAATGTAACTGTGGAATGATGTAGCTAGATAATGTTGAGCGTTTTTGCATCATATATAAACAGAAATCCTTTGGGGGCATTCTTTGGTCCACTTCAAGTGTAGACTGCTTTCCCTTGGCACTCGCCATTGCCCAGTGGGATGTGCAGACTTTACATGTGGCTCATGCCCAGCCTGTCTCTAAAGAAAGCAAGGTCCAAAGGAAGATTCAAGGACTGGCCTGGTGCTATAATTGGCTCATTGGTGTTTCTCTTATTTAAGGAAATGATCCTTTTTGTCTCTGCTTTGCTTCAGAGTTAGATATACACTCATAAAGCTGTTCCCTTTATGGAAGTATATTTGAGGCACTCTCAATCCAGCTACAATAAAGCTAGGGTTAAATCAAATCATTTTTCAGTGACAGCAACCAAGATGATATAAATGTTGAAACATACAAGAGCCTAGCACTCTTCATACATGAGCTTATGGTGCCAAGAACTTAAGAACATTGATGGATTTACTCTCCATGTGTACTTATCACTCCCAGTTCTCCTTCTCTAGGAAAGGGTATGATAAAAATAGTTCTGTCTTCTTAGCAGATAAACATGCCCATACACCTGGCAAGGTATAATTGAGGGAAGATCAGTTTACAAGGAAAATGCAAGATAATGAGAAATTTTCTTAAGTCAAGGCTGAATCACTCTTTACATAGAAAAACTTCAAATAGAACTGTAACCTGAAGCTGTTCGCATGTAAGCATGCTTAATGTGTGATGGAATCTGCACATAAAAAGAAACTTGACTCTGCAGGAAATAATAGAGACTCTTCAAATATGCAATGAAAATAAAAATCACAAAAAGCAGAGAAAATCGACTGCTGGTGCTCGTTCCCTAATACCCACACATTCTTCTCAAACCCAGAGAAAATGCCAACTCTTTCATAGCAAGGCCTGTAGAGAACAGAGCTGATGCCACTAGTGTTTCCTTCGTCTGTTGAATGTTCTTTTGATTGACTTGCTCCTTTCTGCTTAGGCAGAGCTTAATGGTTCTCTAGGAGCCACTTAGAGACACAGAGCCATTGCAAAGCTTTGCCTAAACAATTGCCCAATACTTACTATCTTTGTGATTCAGTGAGGTGCTTTTAGAACAATTATTTAACATGGATTACTAATATTCCATATGCCTTGCCCATGCAACAATAATATACTTCTTAGTAGTAAAAACATATCTTATATTTCTCTTGTATGCTGCATAATAAACAGCTACCCAGAGGGCATATATGTACACAGAAGGCATGCTGTCATATCCATGAATAAACAAATGGAAAATTAATCAAGGATTAAAGGCCCTTGCCATCATTCATTTCAGAATCAATGCAATGCCTCATTAGTATATTCAGCACAAATCTAATGAGACTTACATTGTTCCTAGCACTGTACTGGGCTCTGGGAATTCAGTGGTAAGCAAAATAGCGATAATCCCTGGCCTTGGGGATTTATAGTGACATAAAATCTTATCTTCCATGTTGGTGTGATTATAAATCTTCTACCAGGGTCCCACAAAATTATTGTTGTCTTTACCTAAACTGAAGAAGAAAGAATGAGTGATTATCATTTTTCCACCCCGAACTGCAGGACTCTTCCTCTTTTAGTTTAATTCAATGCTGCTAGATCACCATTTATATCCCTTTTTAACCAGTTTTGTAATTATAGTTGATCCTTGGAAAATCAATATGGGGCTTAGGTCTGCCAACTCCCTGGTGCAGTCAAAAATCCATGTATAACTTGACTTTCCCAAAACTCAATTACCAAGATCCTATTGTGACCAGAAGCCTTAGTGATAACATAAATAGTTGATTAGCACATGTTTTGTATGTTATCTGTATTCTATAGTGTATTCTTATAATAAAGTAAGCTGGAGAAAAGAAAATGTTATTTGAAAAATTATAGGGAAGAGACTGTATACCAGTCAATAAGTGGAAGTGGATCTTCATTGATATAGTTTGGATATTTGTCCCCACCCAAATCTCATGTTGAATTGTAATTCCCAATGTTGGCAGTTGGGCCTGGTGGAATGCGATTGGATCATGAGGCCAGATTTCTCAGGAATGGCTTGGGGCATCTCATTGGTGATAAGTGAGCTCGCACTCTGAATTCCCAGGAGACCTGGTCATTTGAAAGTGTGTGGCTCCTCCCCCCACTGCCTTTCTCTCTTGTTCCTGCTTTTGTCACATGAACATGCCTGCTCCTGCTACATCTTCTGTCATAATGGTTAAGCATACTGAGGTTTCTTCAGAAGCTGAGCAGATGTTAGCACTATGCTTCCTGTAAAACCTGCAGAACCATATGCCAGTTATACCTGTTTTCTTTATCAATTACTCAGTCTCACATATTCCTTTATAGCAATGCAAGAATGGCCTAACACAATCATAAAAGTCTTCATCCTCATCATCTTCTCACTGGGTAGGCTGAGGAGGAGGAGGAAGAAGACGAGAGGCTTGTCTAACTGTCTCATGGTGGCAGGAGCAGAACAATAAGTGGACCCATTCAGTTCAAACCCATGTTGTTCAAAGGCCAACCATATATGATAGATCTTTACTCTTTCCCTCCATACCTTTCTTGATCTCTTATTGAAGAAGATAAAGTGAATTTTCTTGAATGATTTCTACATCCTGCGATTCAATGGATCCGAACCTAGCTGCACATCCAAATAAACTGGGATGCTTTTACCTACATTACAGATGTCTTGGTCTTCCCCACAGGGATTCTGATTAAGTGGCCAGGGCCAGCTTTGGACATGTATATGTAGTTTTTAACTTCCCAGGGATGTTGATGTGAAACCAGGTTGAGGACTATTGTCGTAATCTCTCTCCGTAATATATTCTTAAATCTCTCTGAAGAGCAAGTCAGTAACAATGAGAAAATAATATGAAAATGTGCATTCTTGCTATAAACACTTATAAATGTCTTAAATAAGACCACAAGAAGTCCAAGAAAATCAATATCTTGTTTTAAGTGAGCATTGCACCTTATTTTAAATATTGCAATTACATTCACTTCCTTCAAAGAAGATGAATTATAAGTTCATTATTAATATTTAGAAAACATGTGGGAAGAGCAAAGGTCTCAGAATTACACAAACAAAACCTTACAAATTATTAATGTGTTCTTGAAGCTCTCTATTAAAAAGCATCTCTACACCTTAGCTTTTTCATCTGTAAGCTGGGGATGCTAAAATGAAAACTCAAATACAGTTCATCCGCATTATTCACGGATTCAGTAGTTGCGAATTCACCTACTTGCCAAAATGTATTTATAATTTGAAAATCAATGTTTGTAGCACTTGTGCAGTCATTTCTGGATATGCACAAAGTGGTGAAAAATGTGAGTTGCCTCGTGCATTCATTACCAGCTGAGGTTGAGCAAGGTGATGCTCTGCCTTTTTATTTCAGCTCTAATACTGTAAACACATGTCCTTTTCACAGTCTATTTAGTGCCGCCTTTTCACTTTTTTTGCTCTTTTAAACGGCTCTCAATCATAGTGCTGACATACTGTCTAATGTTCCTAAACACAAGAAGGCTGTGATGTGCATTATGGAGAAAATATGTGTGTTAGATAAGCTTTGTTCAGGTTTGAGTTATAGTGCTGTTGGCTGTGTATTTAACACTAATGAACCAACCGTATATACTAAATAAGGTGCCTTTAAATAGAAACACATATCAAACAAGGTTATATATTGATCTGTTGACAAAAATGTGACCAGAGGCTCACAGGAATCTAACCCTGTAGTTCCCCTAGGAGCAATGGTTCAGTATTTGCTAATGCAGTGTTTGTGGTGACTTTATAGACCGTAGCTACCATGAAGAATGAATATTGACTGTGTAAAGTGTCCAGCATGGTACCTGGCATATAATTCTTGCTAGAAAATTTGGTTTCTGTGCCCTTCTAATACAATCTTAGGATTTTCACCTTAAAATTATTTCAAAAATAAGTTCAAATAACAATGAACACACTTATTCTATTTGTATTTAACAATGTATTGTTTCTTTGTCTGTAAAGATAACTCCATGATTGAGCTTTTGCTATCCAGAGTTGACCTTCTGGAATGGCCAGGCTTCCAGGAAGCCTTCAAACTCATAAATAGTTCTGTTAGGTTTTTGTTGTTGTTGTTGTTGTTGTTTGTTTGTTTTTAAAGCTAGAAACTCTTTAGTGGTAAAGCATTATCTCAGCATCAAATGCAGTTTGATATAAGCTGCATACACATGTGATTCCTTTGCCCTGTGGATGGGAAGAGCCCCTTGATGAGAAATACTAAGCTTGCCTTTTGCAAACAGCTACAAAACGTGCACAAGAGAGGACAGTGATCAGCATGGTGGCATCAGTTAGAAGCAGAGACAGGAGAGGGGAAAATAATGAGTGACAAAAGTGACAGAAAGATAACAGCTACATACTATTAAGAGGCAGAGAATGCCCTGTGTAAGGTCTATAATCCTAGAAAGCATCAGGCTGTGTTGTTGAAATTGTATTGAAATTGTATGGAATGCCAGATTCACCTGAAATACGCTACTCTGTATATTGGGATGTATGCAACCTCTGCAGTGGATCAGAGCATTGAAGAAATTGTACAATTTGATTTGTTTTCCTTTAGTGAAAAGCAAAAAGCAGAAATTAAAAAGTTATGCCGACATTTAAAGAAAAAAGTGATTGAGCACAGACAGATGATAATGAGTGAACTGAGTAGTACGTTTTTAAGCCCTACTATCAAAATTAAGAAAGGAAAACTGTTAAACATTTGTAGGTTCTGAGTGCCTTAATACTTAAGAGTTCTGTATAAAGAAACAATATGATTCTCCGTGTGTATATGCTTTATGTATTTTAGCAGAATTTCATGATTTTCTTCAATTCATTTCTACTCATTTTTAGCTTTTTCCTAGGATTTTAATATTATTAATTTTGTCATGAACAGATTTTTCTTCCATATTAACTTTGAAGTAGGGATTACAGGTATATAAGGAAGTTACTGATTTTTGCATTTCCTAGTTTTCTTATTAAATGTACTTCACAATTTAATTCAGAAAGAAAGAGAATATATCTAAAAATTATAATACATGTTCTCCTTCTCAGCATGTATACCTTTTTAAATTATAGGATCAAAACTTTTTTTATCTAAATGTAGGCTAGGATTCATAGAAAAATTTAATCCATTTAGTGACAAAGGGCTTCATTTCTTTACCCTTACTTTAATGTGATATTTGTAATATCTTGTGATAAGAATGATAGTGGCAGTAGGTTTGAGGTATTTTTATGATGCAAATGAAGTTTTATTCTTTATATAATATGTTATTGACTTATAAAATGTTATATTTTATCCAACATTTTCAATACCTCTTAATAATTTCTTACATTTTATCCTTTGAACAACAGATGTACTTGACCATATTAATAAATATACTAAACTATTCTTGCTTTCCTGGGATTAGAGACAGAAACCTATATGGTTATAGTATAACATTTTTCTCAATTCTTACTTGCCATTAAGTATTATGGTGAGGAATTTTTCAGCAGGAAAAAGAAACATTACTACAAAAGGTATATAGATGGACTATAAGATGCTTCTCAATTTCAAAAATATTAAAGTGTAAAAAAATATGTAGCTTAGACTTAAAGAAGTGATACTAGATGCCTGAATTTAAGTTTCAAGCATTTATTTTGAATTTTAGCAAAAATATTCATAAACAATACTGGACAAAGCTACTTGTGTCCAATTTTGGTGTTGGACTGTGCAATCGTTCCCCGCTCAACTAACATCTAAAGATTCAGTCTGTAATTTTTTTGATGCCTGTTTTGATATCTTACATAGCAATCGTTTATCACATTAGTTAGTCACAATAATCCACTTAAGAGTAGCAATTTGTATTAAAAGAAGAGCTTAAATTATATTAGGCAAATTGTATTTAAGAAGGCATAGGAGACTGTCATTTAACTTTCCTAGATCCACACACACACACATATATGCACACAAACACACATAACCACACACACAACAGTTTAGAAAATATAAAAGAAGAAAAGATATCCTTTTAAATAACAATAAAAATAGTAAAGAATATGCTTCACAAGGAAGCTTCATGATTTTTATGAAGAAAACTTTAATATGCTATTGAGAACTAAAAAGGGCATAGTTTATCAGTATTGTAAATAGGTCTGTTTTCAGATTAATGAAGTTATGGAATCCAAATTAAAATACCAATGTAATATCTTAAATTAGAGAAACAAATTCTAAAGTTGTCATAAAAAAATTAACACATATGAATAGTCAGAGCATTTCCAAAAAATACAAATAATTTGATATATCACTCAATTAGTATAAAAATATATTTCTACATTAAACAATTTGATTTTAGCACAATATATACAAATGGGTCAATAAAATAGGATAGAGTCTGGTAATAGATCCAAGTCTATTGATAATATTTAGTACATGATAAATATTATATTAAAATCAATGAAGAAACAGGAATTGATCAATACAATTGTATTAGGAAAACTAGGAAAAAAGTAAAAAATAAAAATAAAATACCTATGTCTGTGACTAAATACAGACAGATATATGAATCAAATGTTAAAAAAATTAAAGTATTACAAGAATAGATAGGATCATAATTTTTACAATGTTTTTATTTTTGTTATTTACAGACTTGGAGTGGAGGTCTTTGTAAACAAGAAAATGACGACTGATACATTTGTTTATAAAAATCAAAAGTTTTCATGTGTCAAAAATATTTCTAAAAGAACAAATGACAGATTTATGTTTGCAGCCCATGACAAAGGGCTGATTTTCCTTTACATATACGAAGTTCTTAAACTTCACGAAAGGAAACCACAAAGGTCATGAATACACAGGTTACTGAAAAAATAGGAATGGCTTCTAAATACATGAACGATGTCTAACCTCACAATTTAACATGTGCAAGTTAAAATAAATTTTATTACCCACAATTGAGAAAGGTTTGATTATACATATTGGTAAGAGTATTTGAAAACAGCTAACCTCATTGTAATTTGATGTCCCTTCTTGAAGAGCAACTTAAGTGATACGTATTAGGTTTGATCATTACCAAAAGGGATTGTCATTGTCAATCTTGCTATAACCAATCATTGTTTAATCTCATAGGACTCCATTTTTTAAAATATATTATAGATTCCACTTACCTGAGCATGTTGTGTGGCCACCAAGACAAAGTAAGAATATTAACACTTAAAAAGGAGGAAATAGTTGCTGGGTAGGCAATCAAAAGTGTCTGCCTTAGATATGTACTACTGTTATCCCCAGTCAACAAATTAAAAAAATAAAACCTGAGAAATCGGTAAAGTCACTTTGTATGTGGTCATACTTCTTAGAAGGAACCATGAGGTATTTCTTGAAAAGTTATAGTAAATGCCTGGGAATAATCTAAATGTGTTATGAATAGAGGAGGCCTAATTGAATAAATTACAGACATTGGCACAATGTGATACCTTGCAGTTACTTTTTTAAACATGGCAGATCTATATAGAACTATACACAAAAACCTATAGTATGTATCTAAGGTTAAAAAATAAGTAGCAAGGTACAGGAAAGCATATATGGTCGTGGACAAACAGACCTAGGCGGATGCAAAGGCTTGTATGGGATCTATTTCCCTATTTCTGGATAGATAAAGAAGTAACTATTAGCAGAATTTGCTCCAGGAAATGACTAGGGTCTTGGAAAATCTTACTTTCTGATGGACAGTCTTTTCTAATATTTGATTTTTTACTATATGCATTACTTTATCAATTAAAACATCTAGTTAATTCTAAAACTATTTTGATATTAGAAGTGATATTTTTCTGAATCTAGAGTGATTCATAAATTTGCTGAAGATCTTGAAAAGTTGATTTTTTCATTTTAATTCTTTTTTTTTTTTTTTTTTGAGGCGGGGTCTCGCTCTGCCGCCCAGGCTGGAGTGCAGTGGCCGGATCTCAGCTCACTGCAAGCTCCGCCTCCCGGGTTCACGCCATTCTCCTGCCTCAGCCTCCCAAGTAGCTGGGACTACAGGCGCCCGCCATCTCGCCCGGCTAGTTTTTTGTATATTTTAGTAGAGACGGGGTTTCACCATGTTAGCCAGGATGGTCTCGATCTGCTGACCTCGTGATCCACCCGCCTCGGCCTCCCAAAGTGCTGGGATTACAGGCTTGAGCCACCGCGCCCGGCCCATTTTAATTCTTTACACTTGTTTGGAAAGCATAAGGGAGCACATGTTTTCAAATGAAAATTTGAAATGAAATGAAAATCATTTGAAAAGTAAGCAAAGTCTGCTGCTTTCATTTCTTAATAAAGTTAGGTTTTGGATAAAGAAACACAGTAGCATTTGTCTAATGTCTTCTTGCAGCAAAATGGAGCAGGTCAGTTTTGAATTCTCAGTCACAGTTATCAGTTTGTTTCCGTATTCACTTAATTTTCTAAGAAAAGCAACTAAAGGAAAAGTGGACCTTCTTTCTCGGTCAACTTTAGATACCACTTTTTTTCTTGCATGTTTGTTTAAGGAAGATTTACCTGACAGGCCTCTTCTTCCCTTCCTGCTCAGTGACATCTCCAATATGCAATTCCCTGGGGAAACTGTTTCCTAAGAAATGTATACAAAGATTGCACTTGACTGTATTTAGTTCGGGGTAGCCTGTTGCAAATGCTTCCTTTTATATACTTTTACGTCCTTCTGTTGTACTACTTGAACAAAAACAAAACAAAATTTGATGATGATGCAAATAACTGATGATATAATCTCTGCCTACGTCAGAGTTAAGATTTCTAAAATATATTTTAGAATTAAGATTTCTAAAATACATTTTGGCTTTGACATCTTGGCACTGCCCTGCTAAATCTACAGTCCTTAAGATTTTCTGGGTGAGGGGTGAAGCTATGGAAACTGCATGAAGAGCTGGCTTCTCCCATTCTCTCCTGAAGGGAGGAACTTAGAGAGAAACACAGTATTAGTGAAAAGCTTGTTCCAGGAAGCGAACAGAGGAACTGAAGCTTTGGATCTGTGGGAAAATGGAGACTTTGAAGGTGAGAATGTTTGTGCGTCCAAGAAGAATAATGACCAGCTTGTGTCCTGAGAAGGTGATGCTAGAGTCCTTTTGTGCAAAGCAAAACCACGTTGCCTAGTTACAGAGAGATTTTTGCTCTAAATGTCAAAAGTGCAGGCAGAAGTAGAATTAGAACCCATGTCTCTAAAAGGAAGCAGATGTTTTAAAAAGCGATGCTAATACAGATCTTTGAGTTATTCAAACACTCTTACTGTCCCAATTGGAGAATCAGCCTAGATATCTTGCACAGATCACTGTTGAAACTGCTCAGTTGTTTCTTCATTTGTGGCATTCCTAACAGCAGCAATTAATGGAGGCTCCTTCCCAGCCAGTTGTCACAGTCTTCAGATGTGGTCTGCACATCCCAACTATACATCTGACTTGCCTCACTGGAAGCAAAAATGGGGTGAGTGGAGCTGTATGTTAGAGAGTATCAGTGGGTGTCTGCGGTGTCTGGGAAAGCAAACAAGGAAGGTAGTAGGTTGCAGTAGTTCTGCATACGGAGACGGAATGTCGGAGCAGGGTTACTGCTACCATCACTGCCCCATCCCCTCACCCTCCACCCCAACAAACACACACATGGGCAGTCAGAATACTGTGCATGTGGCTGTGTTGTTTCCTCATAGTCTTTGAGTGACATCTCCAAGGGCAGGACTAGAAGCAGCAGAATGACAATGGCAAATCCATTTCTGTGATTTCTGCCATCTTCTTTGAGTGCACCACTGAGACTTCAAAATAACCAAGTCTCTATGCTATGCCATACGCGTTCATCTCAGTTTTATCTTCTAGTGACAGTGTTGTACAATCAGGAAGGCCAGAAAATTCTGTTATTAGTTCACAAATTTTTGTGCATCTTTCTTAGAATTTATCTTCCTCTGTCTCTGAAGGGAGCCCTAAATGTGTCCAAATACACTCCAGCAATAACCTGCCCCATTAGGCATTCTCCACATATACATATTTACATCGTTTCTTAGGAGTTTCTTTCTTCTAAACTTACACTTTAAAGAATACATGACTTCAGTTCAGCTCAATGCATATATTTTGGATACCACTCTTTGCCAACTTTGAGTTGAGTAGAGCACAAAAGACTGTTTTAAGCAGATGGTATTTCACCTAGATCGAGGGGGTAGGATGTGGGAGAGAAAAAGGAGATAGAAGTAAGCAGTCATTATTCATGCATGTACGAGCGTGCGCACATACACACACACACCATGAATCATATGGAATAATAAAAGTTATAGAAATGGCAAATCAAGGATGTGTATTTTGGGCATAACAAGTAGTTTAGCCAGGATGAAATAGGCTATACTACATGCTGGCAAGAAGTAGGCTCAAAAGGTAAGTTGAAACCATACACCAGAAGGCATTGAAGATCAGAGTAAAGTACTCATAATTAAATTTCAAAGCAATTTTAATGATCCACATGAGATAATGTATTTTAAAACACTCATAAGGCATATAACAGTGTATGTTACGGTGCAGGTACCCAGTAAACATCAACTCCCTTAATTCAGTGGGAGTGGGAGTCCTTAAAGATTACACAGATGCTAACAAATTCCAGGAGGAATGTTCTGAGAACATTGCTCACTGTGAAAAAGGCTAAGTGTGTTCAGTAATGGAAAATTACTTTGTTCCAGCTAGTAAGATGCTTGAAATCTGTAATTCCTTTTGGCCAGTAAACTGTTTATCCTGACTCAATTCAGTGTCACTAGAACCAAATTACCTTATTTCCTGATCCTGAATTAATCTTGGATTGATCTCTGAAGTAACAAAATTAGGATTTTGCTTTGTTTTGTTTCTGCAGTAGTCATAGGGTTGGGAGCTTTGAAAAGAGGCATTTACTTGTAAACTATTGCTAGTCCTAATGGTGCCCAGAAATAAAAAAAATATACAACTTAGCATCATAGAATATTAGAACTAGAGGGGAGTGTAGGGAATACAGTGATCACAGTTCTTCACCAGAATTCTGGAAACAACACCCCTCGAAAGATCCCAGTGCTTTGTTGAATTTGAGGCAGCCTGCGAATGTAATTCAAAAACTGAGTTGCTAGAAATTCCAAGATACTCTAAAAGTTTGGATAGGAGAAGAGAAAAAAAGCTAGAAAGTGTCACTCTCTTTCAGAAAATACAGGCACATGGATGTGGTAATTAAATTCATCTAACCCAGCTCTTTTGTTTGGAGATGCGGAAGTGCAGTCCTAGAAATATAAAGTGGTTGCCTGTGGACACTCAGACTATTAGGAGTGCTTGTGGGGTCAGAACCTGAGTCTTCTGACTTTTGGATCTATTCTTGTTTTACTACCAGACTTCATCCAACTTTTTCATTTTGATGAAGTAGATATTCTTCTTATGAATAAAAAATCCAGAAATCAGTATTAGAACAAATCTGAAGATAAACGGCATTGAATATATTAACAGAGCCTCAAAGCAAAACAATTTTCATCCCATGGTATTATATCTACTGCAGATACCATTTTTTTTATAGCTATTTCTGCTCAACTATCATACATTTATATATACACATACACATCAAATGATGACACTTTTCTTACTGTTCTAAGGCGCCTATCTGATGCTTTACAAATACAGGCACAACAGAGGAATTTGCTTTGATTGGATTATTTTGGAAGATTCCTCACCTATATAATAACTGAGCTCCGTTTATAGAAAATGAGCTCCTACCACCTGTGCCAAATTCATTCTAGGTAATGATGATTCCACTTAAGAAATCTTCTTAACTTAAAAAGACAATAAAATAATTATTTAGACTGGAAACCACACTGCATGTGAAGTGAACAATTTGTCATGTATCACAGCTACACAGTATTCAAAAAGCATGCAAATGTCACTATAATGTGTATCACAGAACTGACCCTCCCTCCTCACTGGGGTGTGACGTAGGTGGATCACTGAGCATCCCTGTGAAGGGAACCTCTCCAGAAGGAATGAGACCCTCTCTTGGTCCTACTTTCTGCCTCCCCTTTCCTTTCTGCCCCATGTGTACCTCTCCTGTCCTCTTCACTTGAAACATGCCAATCTGTGGTGATTAGCCACTTCCCAGGATTAGGACTGACTGAGCATCTGATTGCAGAGCTTTCAGGCTTTCTCTTTGCAGTTGTTCAAAGCTCATCTTGAGAATTGAGTTCCCCCAATCAACTCTGCATGCAGTTCATAGTCTCTGCATTAACGAGGCAGGTAGGCAAATGCTGGGCAGGCCCAGCGAATAACCTCAGCAAGCATGGCTGCTACAAAACTCCCACTATGATTTCCGTAGGAGGACTGTATTTACCTGCCCCGCTTTAATGGAGTGTGGCGGGGGGGCATGGGTAACAATTCCAAGGCTGAGTATTACCGAGAAGGTCCTCTCTTATCTTTCAGAAGCTCGTTATTCTTCCTATTTTAATGTCTTCCTCTGTCAAACATACCTATAGTGGTAGCATGTACCTGTTGAGTTGGTGGGGTTTCTTATTTGACTTCTTTCTTTAAGTCATAGTAGGAATGATTCTTGCTTGATGTTATCAGCACTTGAGTAGGAAGAAAGCAGGGACAAAGAAAATCTATTCTCTTTTTTTTTTTCTTTGCAGCTTTAGATCATTTCCTCTACATTTAATTGTTCTAAACTATTGTTATCCATCTTCCTTTTCATTCTTCTTGCCTTTTCTTCCCTTTCCTATCTTTATTTATGCTTTTGTCTTTTGTTTTCTGCATTTCCCTTCCAGTCTTTCTTTATCCTGTAAGCTTTTCAGGAAGCCGGAACTTCAACTAATCAAATAATAAGGTAATGGTTAGAGACAGGGCATGGGCAGACTTGGGCTAGAGAAAATACATTCAGTCACTATTTAAGAAATGTTTGGCCAGGCACAGTGGCTCACACCTGTAATCCCAGCACTTTGGGAGGCTGAAGTGGGCAGATCACCTGAGGTCACGAGTGTGAGACCATCCTGGCCAAACACATAGTGAAATCCCGTCTCTACTAAAAATACGAAAACTAGCCGGGCGTGGTGACATGTGCCTGTAATCCTAGCTACTCAGGAGGCTGAGGCAGGAGAATCGCTTGAACCCGGGAGGTGAAGGTTGCAATGAACCAAGATCGTACCACTGCACTCCAGCCTGGGTGACAGAGCGAGACCCTGTTTCCAAAAAAAAAAAAAATAGTTTACTCATAGTGACTCGCCTAAAATAACTAGTCAGCATTAGATCACCAATAACACTCCCATTTTTGCAGATGAAGAAACAACCTCAGGAGGCTGCATTTGGCAATAATACAGAAAAGAGTATTGAGAATAAACTCAGAGTTCCAGGTTTTTTCTGTTGTTAAACATGTGTCCCAATTTTTCGACTGCAAAACATTGCTGTCCTAAAGTTAGATGCTTGCCAATAATATATGGATATCCCCAGCAGCATGAGAGTTCAGATTTCCCGAACGTTTCTGGTGAAATTTTTAGCCAGCTGTTAAAGGAAATTTTGTATGACATCTCAACCTACAAAACTGTTTTGCGTACAAACTTCTATTCAGATATCCTGCTCAGATAGTGTTTACATCTTCACTGTGCCGTAAGAGGCTGTGAAAAGAAACAAGAAATTAATCTCTTTCCTGTTTCAGGAAGCTGGGCCCAGACACGTCTCTATATGTAATGGCAAGGCTAGTGCCCTAAGAAAAATCCCTATTTTGCCCCTGTTGAGTCATTGTGCTAGGAATTATATATATGACCAGCCTGGCTAAGGGCAAAATTGTGACATTGAAGGGATAATCTCCTGCTTAGTCACCAACTCCTTGATTTTTATTTCGGAGGAGAATTGAGGAGACTGCAACTAACAGAATGCTTTCAAACAAAGCAAGCCTTACTGGTTTGCTGGCATCTTTCTGAAACCAGAGCCATGTAGGGGGAACAAGACAGACAATAACCACGAGTATATATACCACTAAGTGGGTACACTACAGTGCCGAATTTCTGTGTTCTTACAGAATTTTTTTCTTAGAGTTATCAAAATACAACTAAATTGCTCTCGCTGTGATCCACACATGAGAACTCCTTCCTTGTTTTGTTCTTTCTCCCTATTTTTTACATCTAGGGAATGTATGTTCCTCACATGAACAGCAAATGAAGCTACTCAAAATGCAATTAAAATGTATTTTAAGTGTTTGAAAGAAAAGTGCTTTCCAAATTATCATCCCATGGCCTTCACATGGCTCTTACACGACCCCAAATAAGTTACCATGTAGGATGTCCAACTACCCTGAGGCCACCATGCTGGGAGAGTGCCCAAGTCACATGGAGAGGCCACTCGTAGGTAATCCAATCAATAGTCCTGACTGGACTCAGTCTTGGAGTCACATGAGCCCACTCATCCAACATAAGAGTCCAGAAGCGTCCAGAAGATTCCAGCACTGAGCCATCCCATCACCTTCAGCCTCCACGTCTTCTCTACTGAAGCACCAGAAACCACAGAGCACAACCAAGCCCCTTCTGCCATGGCCTTTCCCAATTCCTGACCTACAGACTCCATGGGCATAAGAAAATGGTTATTTTACACCATTAAATTCTGGAATGGTTTATTATAAAGCAAGAATAACTGGAACCATCACCATCATCAACAGGTTTTGATTTTCTGAAACACTAAATAATTGTACATAACACTAGGGGTAAGTACAGACACCATTCAAACACAAAGTCACATAGATTTGTGTAGAGCTACACATATTCTCAAGCATGTCAGGTCTCAGGCTTCCTAGAGGGCTGCCTGAAGAGGGCAGCCGACTTGGGCTGGAGAAAATACACTCTGATAAGAGGTACTGAGAACACACTATCCCCTCTGCGGTATTCCCATCAAATAATCCTTCAGACAGTGTTTTAGTCTGATCGGGCTGCTCTAACAAAGTACCATGAACTGAGTAGCTTATAAACAATAGAAATTTATTTCTCATAGTTGCGGAGGCTGGGAAGTCCAGGACCAAGGAAGACTTGATGTCCAGTGAGAGCGCAATTCCTGACCATCTTCTTGCTGTGTCATTACGTGGCAGGAGGGGTGAGGGAGCTCGCCAGTGTCTCTTTTATAACAGCATTCACCTCCCAAAGCCCCACCTCCAAATGCCAACCCATTGAGGATCAGATTTTGACATATGAACTTGGGGGGATGTAAACATTCAGTCTATAACATTTAGGGTGAATCCTGTGAGAACCCAGAGAGCTTCGTAAACTGTAGCACTGACGCAGGTTCCCAGGATCCTAGAGCTGCACTTGGGCAGGCACTGAGAACAGGAACGTTTTTCCTTCTCTATTTATTCCTATATATTTATTCTCTGTTCATTCTCTGAATGAATATATACTATTTATACTATTATTACATGAAAATATTTGAATTCTTTAAAGTTTTCTGAAACAATTAAAATTTTCTTGAAAATTGCTTTGGAAAAATGAATGCCTTCAAGTACAGCTGTGGGGTATGTCTTCATCTCTAAGATTACTTAAAAGTATTACTTAGACTGAACTTCACTGGCTTTATTTCCCCTTTCATGTACCTGGTGGCCTGGAATTAACTCTGTTAAAATAATAATCTAAAATAATGCACACTATTAATGGCTTTCAAATAACTTGGATCAGCTTGTTCTTTCTTGTACTATAAACAGCCAGTAGATCTAACACTGGAAAACATTAAGACAAAAAACAGTCTGACCTATTCCAGCCTGGTCATGGTCATCTAATTTCCACTCCACTGTTTATAATGTATACACTATTCCAACATCTCGGGTATAAAGAGCTGCGTAATATATGGGCTCTATTCTGCTCCTAGCTGCTTACCCTGGTTTCATACATCTCAGAAATTACAAAATCAATGAGATAAATGCCACTCTAGCTTCCATTCCCCTTTCTCTGCCTTGTGCTTCACTTCAAGAAGCCGAAGGCATGCCTGAACCTGCAGAGTGAGACCTTCTGAAGACTGGAAAGGAAGAATCTCTTCCAACACCTTGATGTCATAATTCCCTGACCTAGCAAATGGTCCTCTTCCTACCCATGTCTGGACCCTCTCTGCCTCTTCGGTCTCCTCTCTCCCCATCCTCCCCCTTGTACCTGGGGTTCTAACCATTCGGAATGTGGGTTCCTGCAGTTCCCACCCAGGTTGAGTGTTGCCTCCAGGCTGTCGTCACTGCTCTTGCGGCAGTACCCATCTTCCAGCCCCGCCTCAACCCTCAGACCTTGTGTATGAGGAGGAAATAAATTACAGCAGTGCAGTTCTCACGTTAAGGTACAATCTTTTTGTTGCCTCCTTTTTTAGTTTAAAAAAAATCAAACTTATAGAAAAGTTGAAAAATATTATAATACACACCCATATAGATTCACTAATGGTTATTTTGCTACGTTTGGCCTTATCTCTATTTTTCTATCTCTCTTTTTTTTCCCTTTGGCTAATGATTTGAAGGGAAGTTGGGCAGAGCCATCAGGCCATTTCATCCCTATATGGGCAAGTAGGTCCTCAGAACAAGGGCGTTTTTATAGTACCACCTCTTGAAGACCTTCCTGGCATCCTTTTCCTCCACATGAATGAATTCCTTACCACTTATTTTGAAATTCCCGCTCCACATCTTTTGCATATACATCTTTATCTCGGCACCCGTAACCCTTGCACAGAGTTGTTGATAAGTCTGTAACTTCTTCATCAGCTGTAAACTCTTATGGGCAGGGCTTCTTTTATTTTTCTCTGGCTCATCAGTGTTTGGCATAGCACCTGGCATATGGTGTGTGTTTAACTGTTAGTTAAATTAATGGCTGAGTGATGATAGTCCTTCCTTGCTTTCCCATCCCAAAACTCCAAAGCCCCTGGTCCCCTTGACCATCTGCTATACCTGCCTTGACAATCCATAGAGGCTTCCTTTATTATTCTGCATGATTACTACTCAAAACTCTTATCCTTCTCTTACCCCAGCCTTTTCCATTTCACTTTCAACAGATGACCCCACCAATCTCCTTACGCATAAATATAAATTCCTCTGTCAACCTCCTTCTCCTCCATACCTGCATCTGCCCTTTCCTTCTCAACACTTTCAGAGAAAGAAATGTTCTTCTTCCTCTGATGAGCCATACTTCCATTTGTGCTCGATCACATCCCTTCTCATGTGGTCTACAACAAACCGCCTTGAAGTCTGACCTGAACTTGAAGCTGAAGTCTAACGCTTAGCAGCTGTTACCAACCCCTCTTCTTCCAGACGAAGGGAGTTGTATTGTTCTAGGAAATTGTGAGGTTTTGATCACTTTTGTAAAGCAACCCCTGACATCCAGTCCCTGTCCTTGTTCAGTTCCCCAGAGCACATCAAGTTCTTTCTGTCATTTCTCGCCTGTGGACACATTGTCCACTGCCTTTGTTCTTCTCCAACTGGAGAAATTCTGTGCATCCTTCAAGACCTTGTTCAAATGGCATACTGGCTGTGAAGCATTTCTGGAGCATCACTCCCTCCTCTTGGCCACCCTGGAGCAAAATAGAATTAGTCAATCCCTTCTCTGTGCTCCCTTAACTTCTCATAAATATTCTTAGGAGATATTCATTGTGTTCCATTGTGAACACCTGTTGAGGGTCTGTCCCACACACCAAACTATGAATAGTAATGTGTTCTTCATGAGTGTCTTACACACACAGATGCTAACTTCATCACAGAGAACATGACACCTTATCTGAGAAGTAATCAGTCCTTAAGAAATTTCTTAAGAGGGCATGATTTCATGATTTCAGTGTGTCCATCCTTGCCTTCTTAGTGCTTAGAACCGAGGTCAGGAGTCTTGGCTAATGCATAACAGGAAGCAAGCAAGACATGGGAGAGAATGCACATGGGGAAGGCATTGCCTTAATGATTTCTTCCTAGCAGTGTAGACTCTCAGTGAGGCTTAGTAGGTTTTCTGTTCCCGTGATGAGCACAAGAAAAATCTTCAAGGGATTAAAGTAGTTAAGGGATTGAGTTTGAGGAACAAAAGGAATTTCCAGTGCCTTTTTCCCATACAAACACTTCCACACTTTATAAACCCTCTCACCTTCCTCTTTCCTGACTCCTCATTTTTAAAGGGCTGCTATTAAATTCCCAAGTCCAGTGAGAATTTTACTGGTGGATATCTGGTCTTTTCTAGTACTCTGTCAGTTTCTAAGCATTAGGCAATCTTTTTGTTGCAAGAAATATTATGCAGTAATGTTTTGTAGGGATTTTGGTTTCCATTTAATTACTTTCTATAAGTACATTTCCTAAACCAAGTTTATGTTCTTAAGAAAAAAAATGTGATATTGTTGAGATGATAGCTTTGGATTTAGATATTTTGGTAATAGAATATAGAAAAAAATTGTTTTTATTCCATTTTCAAAGAAATTGGTGGTGGGTTTTTTCCTTCTAATTTAAACATTTCCCTGCAGTGTTGATAACTCAAAGCAAATCTCATTACACACAGCACATAAGAATGAGAAAATGATGCTGAATTGAGTTGGAAAAGGAAACTGAGTAGTTTCAGCTAGATATGATAGTTGTTCTAAGAATTTTTTTAAATACCTACCATTTTGTTTGTCACTATGCTGGGCAACATAGGGTTTCCAAGAGAGCTGTCAAAAGTGATCCAGATCCTTAAAGGCATATACAAAATGTGGACATAATGTAAATTATAAAGTGATGCAATATAGTGTTTGTTCCTATTGGCAAGTATATAAAAGGTGTGGGAAAGACCTACAGGAATCAACAAAATGAGAAAAGCCTAGGGGCTAGGAGGAGAAACTGAAGTAGGAAAGCAGGTAGGATTCAAATAGTTAGACAAACATCAGACAAAGGAAAAGTGATCATGATCACTGGGAATAAATTAGCCTGGCTGGAGCACTGGATAATGGAACATATTCAGGGACTACCAATGGAAAGCTTCAGTTGATAAGGAATCTGGACAATGGATTCAAGTAGTCAGTGAGCAGGAAAAAAAAATCATGTTTTTTTATACGACAAAGGATGGATTGAAATGGGAAAAGTTTGAAGGCAGGAATAGCAGTTTGAAGGCTATCATGATATTTTAAGTTTGAAAACCTGGTGGTGGTAGCAATAAAATGGAATCGAAGAGATGTGAAAGAAGCAGCAATAAGACTTGGAAACAAGATCAATATAAGGGCAAGCAAGAGAGAAATAACATGAATGGCAGAGAGTAGAATAGGAAGTAAGGGCATTCTGCTTTGTGGACGTGTGTGGGTGAGGATGTTTGTAAAAATAACAAATACTACTATTTATTGAGCATTTACAGCATGCCAAATAGTCTGCTAATAATATTATAAACATTTCATATTGTGAGCATTGTGTACCAAACATTGTTGTAAAACCATTACCTCTATGGAAGTATGGAAGTACCTCTATGGAAGAATTCATGGAAGACTTTCCACATCCCTCTATGATATTATTATCACATATAATTCTTAGAATATTCCTTTGTGATATATTTATCTCCATTTTACACATGGGGAATCCAAGACACAGAGATGTTAAGCGACTTGCCAAAGGTCTCATGCAGAGCTGGGATTCAAAACCAGGAAGCCTGGCGTCAGAGCCTCAACTCATACCACCATGCTTTCCTGCTAAGGATTTTGGGTCTGACATTGTCATACCACTGCAAAACCCAACCACAGTGAGAAATGGCTTTCCTGATCATCCCTATTTTACATATCAGAAACGGATTCATAGAAAGTGAGGTATTTGCCAGAATATCCAATATTCTTTTGACTATAGACCAGAAAAGCTTATAAGAGAAGAAAAAGCCAAAGTTATACGTAAAAGTTAATCACATGGTAATTTAAACTCTAAATAGTGTAAATAGGAAAGTAGGGTTACATCCTCAATTTTAAGAAAAATATATGCCAATAGTATTTTAATTAACTTGAAATAATTGTATTACTGGTATAATTTATTCTATCATCAGGTTGTATTAAAATTTTTATCAGCAATCTTGAGTACATGTATTAATGATATCAATAAAAACATTTGGACTAGGCTTTCTTTTCCTAATTGTGTTCGGCTTCTCTTTCTGGTTCAATAATGGTAATTATATAGCATCAATATGAAAATTTCACTCAACTTGAGGTGCTTTTTTTTATTTTCTAGCCCAGGCAGTGTATTAATAGTTAGCATAATAATTCAGTGTAACATAATAAACATAACCTAATAATATTTAATCATATTAATAATGTAAGTGGCAAAACTTAAATGATATTTGGAAATGTTCCTAAAATTTTAACAAATTGGTTTACCCAAAAGGCAAGGAATTTTTTCAAATGGGATTTTTATTGCAAGCCACCCCTTTAGCTTCTGGTGCCTACGGCAGAAAGATCCTTCATTTCCCTGGTTGCTGTCTAAAACACAGGAGGACCACTTTTGTGGTTTACTTCAGGTCACGAATGACATATGCCCCTAGCTTGGTGACTCTTTTCTCACCCCGAGAAAATCTCCCAAAGGCCAGCCATCCACTTGAGCCACGTCCCTACAATTACTCCTTGCAAAGGGGGAAAAAAAAAAAACTAAATTATTTGCAAGAGGAAAATCTGTACCCAATCATCAGAAGCCTGAGGCTAAAAATCTGTTGTATACTTTTCTTCTTTCTGAAATAATATTAAGCTCAGGCATATATAATTATACAGGAACCACCAGGCTGTGAAGGAGGAGAAAATATCACAATTATCTCTTCACAAACCTCAGCTGAAATCTGACAGAATCAACATGAGCTGAAATACTGCTCCCCCTCCCCCTTTCCCTCTCCAACTTAACCCCTGCCTTCAAATGGCTGTCTCCCAGAATCCACGTCTGGGAGTGCTGCCTACACGCCGCCTGTCACAGAATGACCAGGCAGGTCCAGAAAACATTCAGTGGAAGATGTCACGTTTCATCCAGGGATAAGGTTTGCAGGGGAAGCTTGTTGTTTTGATGCAGTGGGAACACTGTAAGCTTCATAATCAGCTGAAAAAACAACCCGGTCTATGGGGCAAGACCAGCCCTGCTCAGGAACTTGCAACAGGAAGGAAAAGGAGGGAGCTGTCACGGGTGGGGGGGGGGTGGGGAGCGGGGGTCGGGGGGGGGAAGAATTAGTACCAGACTAACTGGAAGAAAGATTATGGAGAGAGACCAGGGAATTAAGTTTGCAAACTAGCCTGATGCCTGCAGAAGTGCCCTCCTACCCCCAGGAAAGCTTGCAGGCCTATCACTTGTAGAAAGGCCTCTGCGGGAGGAGTAATGCTACGCTTCCATTCCTTAGGCTATGTCCTCAGGCTGTGCCCTCTGTGCAGTGCTTTCTCAAGCTAGTATTTCTGTCTTGACACCTCTGCTTCATATGTCATTGTCTCCTATCTGATTCAGTCTTTGCATCCAGTCCTTTTGGCGGGTTTGTCTCATGTTGTCCCCGGACACTCTCTGTCGATCTCTCTTCACACTCTGCAGCCCGTGGGACAGCCCTGTCCCAACACAAAACCAGCACTGGCTCCCGGGACCCCACCTCAGATCAACTGCCCCACTTAAAATGGAACAGGGAGAATACGGTGTTGACAACAGAATTATTTCCAAATAAGAACTGAGTATCCGCTTCAGAAATCAGTTTTAGGGTAATTTTCACATCTGAAATGTCAAGCCTGGCTTTCTTTCACAGAAAGGTGAGTGTCAAGGCAGGTTGGAAGGAAAGATGTAGCTTGTGGGACAAGTGACTGGACTCCTCAGACACCATTATTGTCATCAGAAGTCACTGGGCCATTTTAAACCCTTGTAATTCAACCTGACTAACGCATGGTCTTTGAGAAGGCTTGATCCACGTCAAAAACATTGTCAGAGGCCGGGCGCGGTGGCTCAAGCCTGTAATCCCAGCACTTTGGGAGGCCGAGACGGGCGGATCACGAGGTCAGGAGATCGAGACCATCCTGGCTAATACGGTGAAACCCCGTCTCTACTAAAAATACAAAAACTAGCCGGGCGAGGTGGCGGGCGCCTGTAGTCCCAGCTACTCGGGAGGCTGAGGCAGGAGAATGGCGGAAACCCGGGAGGCGGAGCTTGCAGTGAGCTGAGATCTGGCCACTGCACTCCAGTCTGGGCGGCAGAGCGAGACTCCGCCTCAAAAAAAAAAAAAAAAAAAAAAAACATCGTCAGTAAACTATTGCTTGATTAAGGAGATAACTTGAAATTTCCACGCACAGGGTCACGTTTGCCTCATTTAGTGACATTCTGACTGCCTCTGCTTTCTCTTATTCTATGTGCAGCCGTTGTGCTTGGAAGGGTGAGGGTTCTGCGTATCACCACTCGATCACTCATTAGACCTTGCCTTTTAAACTGAAAGGCTAAATTACATCTTCAGAAGCAGTGCTGTGTAGCCAAAAGCAAGCTTAGGGGAAAGGGCTGGCAGCTGGAGGAGGATGGCGCTTTTGTAGTCCCAGAAAGAATTGTGTACATGAGGATTAAGGTGCAGCTAATTATAGGAGCTGACTATGGAACCCACACCATTTTGCAGCTGCCCCTTTATTGAGGATTCACTGTGCATCCGAATCCCTTCCCCAGCAGAAGTGGGAATTCCTGTTAGTTGAGGGGTTAGCCAATAATTAGCACCTGCCAAATTCTCGGTCTCTTAGGAGACCTCCTGGCTCAGTGATCTAAGTGAAAACAAATGGTGAGCCTCCACATGCGCGAATAAAACAGGCTGACTTACGTAACAGCAGATCAGCAATGTAAGACACAGAGGTGTTTGATCCAGGAGTGACCGTGGTGTCATAAAGCCACATAAAAATGTTTCTGAGGTTATTGGCTGTTTGGCATTATCAATACTATTATTTTCTAGTTGGCATACATAATTTAGGATGATTTAACTCTCCAACTTTCTGATTCTTTTCCTTGGCCCTTGTGTTGGGTGAAATTGTGTCTCTGTTGAATTTGTTATGTTGAAGCCCTAATCCCTAGGACCTCAGAATGTGACCATATTTGGAGAAAGAGCCTTTAAAGAGATAATTAAGTTAAAATGAGGCAATTAGGGTGGGCCCTAATTCAATCAGACTGGAGTCCTTGCGAGAAGAGGAAACTTGAACACGCAGAGAGACCAGAAGGGCACACACAGAGAAAAGGCCATGTGAGAGGCACGGCAGGAAAGGAGTCATCTGCAAGACAAGGAGAAGGACCTCAGGGAAAACTAGCCTGCTGACACCTTGATCTGGGACTTCCAGCCTCCAGAACTGTGAGAAAATACATTTCTGTTGTTTAAACTGCCCAGTCTGTGGTATTTTGATATGGTGGACTTGGCACACTAATATACTCCCCTCCCTAAGAGGCATTGATATCAATTAGTATTGTATTTTTCTGTATATAAGAAAAAAATCAGAATAAATGACAGCTTGCAGAAAACCAGCATTTATTTTGTACGGCAATTCCATGATCATCAGCGCTCAGCTTCCTTCTGTCTTTCTGTTTCACCATCCCAGCTCTGGCTTCTGTGGTGGTTCTAGGCTTATTTGCCCTCAGAGGCATCACTACCCCTTTCCCTGATGTGCCCCGTACTGCAGGGAAGCTGGCCTCTGTAGCTTGTATTGCCCTGGTTCTTGAGATTATTGGCTGCCTGCTGAGTTTAGCCAGTGGGAGGCATTGGCCAGAGTTTGGCAGACGGGGAAAGGGAGAAGCCTTTCTACCTTGCGCTGCCCCTGGCAGTAGCTGTGTCTATTTAGGGCTCTGCCTCCTACAGACTAGGCCCACTGTGTTTCAGCTTCTGTTGGGTGACTCTGCAGTTGGCTCCAGCAACACTGTCTCTCTCCTTTGCCTCCCCCCTGGCATTGGTAGTGGCTAATCTCTTGCTAATCTCTAGGTTTTCTCACCATTTTGTTTGGCTTCTCAGCTCTTCCAGGATCTGTGTAACCAATTCCCCCCTTTAAATTCAATCAACGTTAAATGTGAAGTATGATTTTGCTTTCCTGGTTAGACCCTGCCTGATGCAGCTTCTATGCTGGAGATCACCTCATTATCCAAGCTAGCTGCTAAAACTGCACCCATCATGTCTAGTTCTAGGACAGAAGGAGAGAGAAAGTAAAGTAGAATGAAAAGGACTTGCTTCTCGGCTAACTCAGCTCCTTTAAGCAATCTTTTGGAAAAATCATACACATCTCTGCTTATACCTCATTGGTCAACAGTTAGTGCCATGACTATCCCTAGAAGCAAAGGAGGCAAGTTTTCCCTATAAGCAAAAGATGGGAAGTTAAAATTTCTGCAATTTTAGGAATTCTGACATTAAATTGTTCCTCCAGTCAGACTCAAATTAATGGCGCTCAGTTGCAACAATTGAGATACCTTGCTAATCCCAATTAGTTTACTCAGCAAGAAATGGTGTGAACCTGAAAGCCAATGCAGGCTAGGGTACTGTTCAAGTTACCTATTGCTGCAAAACAAACCACCCCAACACATAGATCTTGAAACAGATATTCATTATCTCTCATGGTTCTGTGGGTAGGCTGGACTCAGAGAGTTCTCTCCTGAATGTTTCATGGGGTCCTAGATGGTGGTTGGGGTTTTGGTCTCCTAAAGCAGCAGTCCCCAACCTTTTTGGCACCAGGAACCAGTTTTGAGGAAGACAGTTTTTTCATGTGGGTGAGGCGGGGGTGGTTCCAGGATGAAACTGTTCCACCTCAGATCAGCAGGCATTAGATTCTCATAAGGAGAGCACAGCCTAGATCCCTTGGAGGCACAGTTCACAATAGGGTTTGCACTCCTCTGAGAATCTAATGCTGCTGATCTGACAGGAGGCGGAGCTCAGGTGGTAATGCTCCCTCACCCACCGCTCACTTTCTGCTGTGTGGCCAGTTTCCTAACAGACCATAGACTGGTACCAGTCTGCGACCCAGGGGTTGGGGACCCCTGTTGTAAATGCTGAGCTGAGATGGATGTCCAAGAAAGCTTCACTTCTTGACTAAAAGCAGGTGCTGGTTATAGGCTGGGAGCTCAGCTGGGGCTGTTGATTGTATTGCCTGTATATGGCCTCTCCATGTGGCTAGAGTCTCCCACAGCATTGGGGCTGGGTTCCAAGAGACAGCATCCCAAGAGACCCAGGGAGAAGCTGCTAAGATCCCTCATGACCTAGCCTTTCAATTTTCCAATGTCACTTTTGCCACATTCTATTACTCAAGCAGATTCAAGGAAAGAAGAATTAGCCTCCATCTCTTAATGGAAGAGTGGCAAAAAGCACATTACAGAGAAGCATGTGGAATGGGAGACAGTGTTACAAATATCTTTGAAAAAGGCAATTTGCCATAGTTACTGCTTATCAAGAGATCTGAAGTCCATTCCTGTTTGATCTTGGTTTAGATGCTTTCCCTCTCTGAACCCCAGGATCTCCTGTTGTTAAATGATGGAATTGAATGAGATACTTTTTACAGTCATTCACATTTAAAAATTCGTGTTTGGCTCATTGTGAACACCAGTATCTGTATCTACCTAGCCATAGGTCTTGAAAACCAAAAAGTCATGTGAAAGGAAAAGCTTAAATTGCTAGCAATTCTCATGATGTCGCTTTTAGACAGAGAATGTAAGAAATTAGATGATTAAAGACTTTTCACAAAAGCACACCCATGTTTGAAAGCTGTAGAGCAGCAAAAAAGCATTATAATTCAACTAAATTAAAAACCTCAATAGAAAAAAAAGGAGTGTGAAAATGGGAAGTATCCTTTCTCAACAAGAACCACCCTGTGAACATTAATTTTCTCCTGCAAATCTCAGAGCATTTGACACATTCACTAGCCTAAGGTTTTACTATTTTCTTTTTATTGGAGAGGCACCACTGGCAGAGAGAACATAATTTTATCATAGAAAATTAGACTTGAAGGGGACCTCAAGGTCATCTCATCCAATGCGGTGACTCTGGGCAGAAGAGTACAAATTATATACACCCACTGAGATAGTCATCTAGAGATTAAATTATTTCCCCAGCATCAAACAATGAGTCAGCAGCTGAGCTGTAGCAAAAAGGTGAAGTTCTCGACTTCTCAGCCACAGACCAGCAGAAGTCCCCAGTCACTGACAATCAAAAAATGCTTTATGGTTTTCGAGTGTTTTCATAGCCTCCCTCCCGTGCTTCCTTTTTTCCTCAATATTTTAGTATGGATATATTATATATCAGAAAATGCTGTCCAGGTTATTTTGTTTGATCCTTACATCAACACTATACTTCTAAATACTATTGTTTGCATTTCACAGCTGAGGAAAATGGAGCGCATTCGAGTTGAGAGACTTCCCAAAGGGCACATAGCTAGTAAGCAGCAAAGTGCCATGGACGGGAGTGGCAAAGTACTGATTTCTTATCCTAACCTTTTTGGGTTTTTTAGCACACTTTCGATTTCTCTTTAGCCATAATATTTTTTCTAATGGTGAAGATTTATTTAGTCCTTTCTATGTGTTGGGCTCTGTGTGAGGTACTTTATTTATAATATTTTATATGTATGTATTTATGTTATTTAATATTTATGTATTTGTATCATATTTTATTTGATCTTCACACAGTGTTATTGTGGGGTGTTTGCTGTTGTTAGCCCCATTTCCAGATGGATAAACTGAGGTAGAGAGAGGCTAAATTAAGGTGTTAAAATGGGAATAAAAGCCAGGATGTCTGACTCCAAATGTCAGCTATTCATAAGATATTTTCTGTCCTTACGAATGCTGGTCATCTGAGAAGGTGACATTTCATACTAACATTTAGACTCTTCAAAATTATTAAAATATGTCCGATGTTATACACTGTGTATTCATGCACATAGAATTGACTAATACTTGCTTCTGCTGCAAATAAGTGCCTAGACTAACTTTTATACTACAGATACTTATTTTGTTTTACTATAAATTCAATTGACATGAGATTAAAACATTGGATTGAGAATCAGAAGACCCAGACCTGGGACTGAGCTCTGCCGCTTAGGGCTGTTTGACGGTGAAGGAGTTAATCACCCTCTTTAGTCAATTAGGCAATTGCCTTTATTTATAAAATAAAAGGATTGGACTAAGTAGTGATGATTACTTAAACTATACATATTTTCTGGCTGAGAAGTAAAAAAAGTACTTCTTTGGCCTTGCTTCTTTTATTCTTCCAAGTGGGTCTCCTCCATTTTCACCAGGAGAAAAGAAAATTTTGCCTGGTTTTCCAGGAGTTTCACTCTGGCCTCTCAGCAGCCCTGGGTCCCCTGTCCTGCTGATTTTTAGCCTTGCAGAGAGGCAACACTCGTTTGTTTGTTTGTTTGCTTTACAATTTCACTGTTCCCCAAAGTGCTTCACAGGGTATATTTTATTTTTTAACTTGATAAAAATTGAAAGAAATTTCTCCGTTGGAAATTTTGCAATGTTGAGACATCTGAAGGAAAAATAAGCACCATGCCCACCAGTCATGTGGCTGTAACATTCTGCAGATATGAAAGCATTTTTGCAATCTGTGGCTGTTTGGTGCCCATGCCAATCCTGGTTTCCAGGGAATACTGGAGCTCCAGTTGCTTTAGGTGATTGGCCTGAGTGGCCACCCAGATTGTCTCATGTCTCCGAGCTATTAAATGACAAAAGTGGGCCTCAAAGCATCACAGAATTTGGATTTCCATGCTAAGGGTTAAGGGTCTGAGAATCACCAAATATTCTCTGTCATAGAATTGCCCCACTTACCTGCATGAGGACCCTGAGAAGCCCCATCACAAAACGGCTCCCACATAAATCTGACTAGAGTATAAATAGGCCCCTGTGCTGTCTGGGGTAAGATTAGGGAAACCAGTTCACTCTTATCAGGACAAAATGACAAAAATTTGGATTTGTTGCCCTTTTCATCGCCTGCCCATAGCAGTTCCTAGCGTATCACATGTTCATAATCTTCATATTATTCTTCCTACTGTTTTTTATAATTCAGAGGCCCTCACTGAAATCCATCCCCATATCCCACAGCCTGTCTTCCTAGGTACACTTTATGCTCAACTGGCTTGATGCACTTCACTCAACAGATTTCTCATATTTGGGGTCACTTCGTCTGTGAATCCTGCTCTGAGCCAAATAACAGAATGGAAACTTGATTAATGAATTTATTATTATATAAGAACATAGGTACTAACTGGTTAGCATATTGCCCTTTCCTGGTAGCATACATGCATTGAAAAGACGTTTTGCCCTTACGCCTCAAAAAATGAGGTTGATGACACAAATGTGGAGACATGGACACATCAGAAAGTCAGATAGTTACTGACAACGTAGAACTTTGCTTACTGCTCATATGACTCAATCTAAGGAATTACTAGATGGTGTAATAAAAAAAATGTGTAAACCATATATCTGAAAAGGAGTTAGTATCCAAAATACATAAGGAACTTATACAACTCAATAGCAAAAAATAAATACCCTGTTTTTAAAATGGGCAAAGGACTTGAATAGACATTTCACCAAAGAAGACATACAAATGACCAGCAGGTCTATAGAAAGATTCTCAACATCACTAATAATTGGGGAAATCCTAACCAAAATCACAATGAGGTATCACTTCACATGTTAGGACAGCCATTATCAAAACAACAGAAAATAACAAGTATTTTAGAGGATTTAGGAAAATTGAAACTCTTCTGAACTGTTGGGAATGTAAAATGTTGTTGCCACTATGGAAAATAGTATAGAGATTCCTCAGCAAACTGAAAATAGAACTACTATATGATCCAACAATCCCACTTCTGGGTATTTATGCAAAGGAATTGAAATCGGTATGTCAAGGAGATATTTGCACTCCAATGTCCACTGCAGCATTAGTCACAATAGCCAAGACATAGAAACACTCTAAATGCCTATGAAAATATGAATAGATGGATTTATGAATGGGTAGAGAAAATAGTATATACATATATTGAGATATTATTCAGCCTACAAGGAAGGAAATCCTGTCATATCCTGCAATATGGATGAACCTTGAGGAGATTAAGCTACGTGAAAAAAGCGAGTCACAGAAGGACAAATACTCTATGATTCCATTTAGCTGAGGTATCTAAAGTAGCCAAACACATAGAAGCAGAAAGTAGAATGGTGGTTTCCGGGGACTGGGAGGAGGAGAAAATGGAGAGTTGCTGTTTAATGAGTAAAGAGTCTCAGTGATGCAAGATGAAAAATTTCTAGAGCTCTACTTTACAACATTGTATTTAGAGATAGCAATACTGTACTATACACTTTAACATGTTAAGAGGATAGATCTCATGGGCTAATTAGCACAATAAGAAAAAGAAAAAAATAGAATGTATGAATAAGTGGATAAGCAAATGTCTGCTTCAGACCAACCTTTAATAGTCAATCACTATATGACATTAGACGTAATAATTAACCTCTCCAGTCCTCAAATAGTCATATGTTCTTTACAGTGGTGATATGAGGTTGAATTGAAATGACTATTAATTGTAAAGCACTGTGAAATAAAAGGTGTATTGTTGTTATCATAAATTGTATAACCGTTTCTCCACCTGAAGAAGAAATCATCATGGGGATGTAGTCGATGTTGGCAAAATTTTCAAGTGTGATCAGTAGTAACAATATTTGATCATAAAAATTACTCTCTAAGAAAAAGCTTTTAGGTTCAATGGTCTAGTTGTTTCAAATAGTATTCAATTTTTATAAAAGCCAAGTTTTAGCTCCATAACAGTAATCTTACTAAATATCACTGAGTAAGGCATGATTTAGGGGATGTATGTAAACCCCTGAAGGGTGAATTTAGCTCTGAGATCTTTTCTCAACCAGTTACTATGTGAGGAGACAGTGGTGCACAGCCTGATCCAAACAGTGCCACTTTTGTGTCAGATATCTTTGCAATGCTCATATCATTCTGACGCATATCTTCAAATCACAAATGAAAATATGTAAAGAATTGGTAACCTCAGTGACCAGCTTCCCTCTTTATTGCCCCATTTACAGGGCTTGGTTTACCCACCCTGCATACCAAATCTTGGATGCTTCTTTACCAGGATGGCTTTGCCATCCTATCCCATATACGTAAAAGACCAATTAAACTACTGCAAATCATTCGGTACCATTGCTCTAAGAATAGCACAGCTCTGCCAAGTAGTAATATTCTAGTTAAACTGACTACTCATTTTTTTTTAAATGAGTTCATTTGCCCACAGTACATAAAACTCTCCTCACAAATGTCCACTGGTAGAGATGAAGATGGAAACCCTGGATACCACACAAACACCATTTGAGAGAAGAGGGACAGATTTCCCCAGCAAAAGTGCATGCTCGTCACTGATGCTAAGCATATAAGTGCTGTTGATTGGTTTCCTGAATACAGTGAGCACGTTCAGGTTTAATTGTCATGGCTACATTGAGACTCTAAAGAGCAGACCATGAGTAGAAATGATTAGTCTGTGCACATATTTTTTATATTTTTATAGAATTGGGGGGTACATTTGAAGGTTTGCTACATAGATAAATTGCATAATTGTGAGATTTGGGCTTAGAGTATACCCATCACCTGAAGAGTGAACATTATACCGAAATGGTAATTTTTGAGTCCTCGCCTCTCACCCACCCTTCCCCTCTTGGGGCCCCCAGTGTCCATTATTTCCCTTGGTATGTCCATGTGTACCCATTGCTTAGCTCCCACTTCCATTTGAGAACATGCAGTATTTGATTTTCTGTTTCTGAGTTATTTCACTTCGAATAATGGCCTCCAGCTCCATCAGTGTTGCTGCAAAGGACAGGATTTCATTCTTTTTTATGTCTGCACATATTTTTATGTCAGGATTTCCACTGAAAAGTGCTAATATCCAAGTTCTGGAGATGGAAAAGCTAGTCATTTATGAAAAATCTCAACATCCTTAAATTTGCATCATATTATAAACTCTGTACAGGGAAAACTCAGCACTTTTGTGTTTGTGTCTACTGTTTTAACTGTATGTGATATATATGGTTATATATCTTGTCTGCATTTTTTTTTTGGAAAAAAAATCAACCTTGCACATTTTACTTAATTTGTATTGATATGTACTCTGTTTTCACAAGCAGCGATCATATATAACACACACAAAAGAGTTATTTAAGTATTACTAGTATTGGTATGGCTTTACCAGCACACGAGCGATTCATATTCCCTGGGAGTCCAGGCATTGAGGCCATGGCTGAGTGAAATACTGACTGCACAATGGGAATGCATTGTGTCTTCATTGAGTTCCGACCTTATAATGTATAACTAGTGTTACTGTTTTTCTATGAACATGCATTTAGTGACCCTCCTCAAGTTTAATACCTAGTGATAGCAAAATCCAAGAGCTGCTGAAGATAGATAATAAAGAGGCAGGATTCTTTAAAGGGACGGATTATGTTGTGTAACAATTGATATGGAGTCATCTTCAGGATGGCCGACTCAATGGTCTTCACGTCTAAGCAGATTTGGCAGAAAGAAAAGCATTATAAGCCCCATTCACCTCTCCCTGAAAGATGCTGATGCCTTCCTAAGGCTACATCAAACACTGCCTACGCTAAAATGGGTGTTCATGCTCGTGTTAGCTTCATGTGGATTGTGCAGTTTTATGGAATATGCCCCAGTCTGCTTAATGATGACAATAATAAAAAAATAATAATAACACCTACGAACATTCATTAAGTATTCACTACATGCTTGATACTGTCTTTAAAACTGCAAAATTATACCTATATATTAATTATATATAATCAAGATATGTATATTCTTCAAGGTTATATTTAGTTATCGCTGTACCAGGTATCCTCATTTTATCTTTTAAAAAGGTTGAGATAGGAACTATACTCATCTTACAATTCATATTAAAGCACAGAGACATGATATAGAATGTAAGCTCCATGATAGCAGGAAGATTTGAGTATTTAGTTCACTGTTGTGTTTCCTGGAATTTATAATAATGCCCAGTACATACCAGGAGCTCAATGACATTTGCTGAATAAATGAATGAATGAACATAGCTTGTCTAAAGTTACTATGCCAGCAGTTGCCCAATAATTGAAAGTTAAATACTTAGCAAATTGTAAGAACTTTTAAAATGTAATTCCCTTTTCTAAAAATGTGTGTGAATTGGAAGATTTATCACAGCTAACATCAGTTTCAATTATACAATCTTTATTAATTTTGACAGAAAAAATGAAAGGTACTCCGTTCATTCATTCATGAATTGATTTGGAAATATTCTATACACCAAGCTCAATGCCAAATACCAGAGACATGGAGAAACTTACCATGGAAACCAGGGCGGGGAACATAAATGATAAAGTGAAGTAATGATTATATCACAAAAGAGGAAGGAAAAGAAGGAAGAGGAGGAAAGAGTGGACTAAAATTCAATGTTAAATATAGTATTGAAAAACCCAGAACATATTCTAGTCCTCTTCAAAGGTTTCCACTGAAGAATCCCTAAGAGCAGATGAGATCAAACCTGTCCTTCCAATGAGTCTGTTTCTCTTAAAGAGCCCATGGTAAGCATTAAGTATCTTTTTAAGAGTCATATTTTATCCTAAAATTCATGAAACTTTTGTGCAATACCATCCAATAGGTTTTCCCAGAATCCCTAGAAAACAGTGCCTGAGGCAAATACTTTCACACTGACACTTTGCTGGGTAGTGCAGTCCCAGAGAGGCAGGAGGGAGAGAGAAGGGGGATGAGGCAGATTAGGTGGAATGCAGATATGAGGGACATCACCAAGTTAGCCTTCCCTTTGTAGCAAGCAGAGTTGATTGCCTGGTCTGCTGGATGTCTTTTCAAAGGCCATATGGGGACTCTGTCATTGAAGGGGTGAGGAAGGAGATGGGAGGGAATTTGTGCACTGGGTCCATTTCATATTTATCAAAAGTTGCCCAGTGGGGAGTTAGCACTTCTGCATTCTGGATTAGGGTCTTATGACCCCTTCAAGACACCATAGAGCAAGCCACATCACCCATAGGGAAGGTACTTCTTTGAGTCCAGAGTGGTAAGAGCATGCTGAGACCGCTAGTGGGAGCCTCAAACCAACACAACTATGGTAGAACATGTGAACAAGGATCCTGGAGACAGGTTGAATCCCCGGGTATCTAGAGCTGACCATATGAGGAATCTAAAACAACTGAGCAAGACTGACCCCAGAAAGATGTGCCATGTTCCTGTTATGGTTTTGTATTGCCGCTAGACTCAATACCCCTGGGAGAACTCAAAACCAGAGGTTAACATTGCCTGATTAAAAGATGCATATCTGAGATTTAAAATAGGGAATGGATGTGATTTCTGACACAGAGAGCCCACTGGAGAGCAGGTGGGTGTGGATTTGCAGGGAGGAATAGAAATTAAAACATTGCAGACATTCAGGTACTATCAGGTGGGAAAAAAATGAGTAGTACTCTCAGCTGCTATTCAGGTGGAAAAAAAATGGATGATGCATTCCTGTGCAGTGGCAACCTATATTAAGAGGACTTCAAGTCATTTATTTACTTATGCTCTACCTGTTCCCAGTAAGATGTCATATTATAGAATCATTTGCAATGGTTCACAAGTAAAATTAAAACTAAGTCATGAATTAAGACAAAAAGAAAAACATCTTTAAATATTTAGATGTCTTAGAATAATTATTTAACTAACTTCCAACCCTCTGAAACTTTCTTAAAGTGCTTCAATGACAGTTTCAGTCCTACACGTGAAGAGTTACCTATCTAAGCAACTTCAGTTTTGACCAACTTCAAAAAATGTTCAGAGGAAAAATACATATGACTACATGGTATGAGATTCTGCAGGAAAAGCCATCTCAAAGAGATTTAGGAAATGCTCAGTAATTGTGCAAATACACGATACCTAAGTTGCTAACATTATGGATAAACAAAAGATAGCACATAATAAATTTACTCTTACCAAACCTGGAGAGACCCGCAGGAGAGTTCCAGTGTCATTTCCTCCTTCTTCGTGGTCACCCACCCTCCAAGGCCCTCCAACACTCCAATCACACATATGTCTCAGCACGTGATCTCTTCAGCACCTCAACGTGTGTGTCAGATTCCTTGAATGAACACACAAAAGATATAATTATCAAAATTGTAAATTACTTAACATTGTAGATAAGCTAAGCATGGTGGCTCGCACCTGTAATCCCAGCACTCTGGGGGACTGAGGAGGAAGGATCACTTGAGGATAGGAGTTCAAGACCAGTCTGGACAACATAGCAAGACCCCATCTCTACAAAAAATGAAAAAATTAGCTAAGAGTGGTGGTTTGTACCTGTAGTCCTAGCTACCCAGGAGACTGAGGCAGGAAGATCACTTGAGCCCAGGATTTTGAGGCTGTAGGGAGCTATGACTGTACCACTGTATTTCAGCCTGGGTGACAGAGCAAGACCCTGTATCCAAGAAATGTACTATTAATTATGACATACAGAATTCCCAAAAGAACTTGAAAAACTTCGACTAGATCTAGAAATATGAAGGTTTTGTAGAGATAAAATGAAAGCTTCTGGACTTTCTTCTTTCCATGAGTAATTTTGAGCCTCTATGATATGCCTGCCACTGTACCAGGCACTGTGGATACAGTGGTGGGCAAGACAGAGGCTTCCCTGCCCTTGAAGCACTTAGAGTGCGACAGGGAAGGTAGATTTTTAAGCCATCAAAATTAAAATGTGTGGCCAAGTGTTATGATAGTAGAAATAGTGTTGAGGTACCTAACTTATCTGGGTGATGTCTTCCATGCCCCAAGAAGCAACATTTAGGTTGGAATCTAAAAAAAGAAAGAGAAAAGATTTGGGATTAGCTAAGTGAAGCAGAGAAGATATTCAAGGAGTTGGAAAAAGTAGCAAAATCATGATCATGAAAGGCCCTTTAAGCCATATTAAACGATTAGATCTTATAAAAGCAACGGAAGCCCACTGAGCAGTTCAAGCGGGAAAGTAATATGATCAAATATGAGCTATAAAAGTATCAATCTGGAAGCATGTGGAGAATAAGCATGTTCAGGAGGGGTCCCGGCAACAGAGGCTGACAGCCAGTAACAGAGAGAAAAGTAGCAGAGAGAGATTTGTGGGTAGAAGCAACCAGATATGGTAAGTTTTTGGATTTGAGATGTGAAGGATGGGGAAGACATTGATGATACTGATACTGAGATTTCTGACTTGAGTATCTCATTATAGGATGGTACTGTTTAGTGAGATGAAAATATTGGAGAAACAGCAGTTTAAAAAGAGAAAATAATGGCTAAAATTTAAGACATGTAGCATTTAGATAGCTCATGTTCCTGTGAACTATCTAACTACAGATGACCAAGATACAGTTGAACATAAGAACCTGGAGCTCACAAATGAGGTCCAAACTAACTTTATGAGGTACATATTTGAGAATCAACATATATGTAATAACTAAAACCATGGAAATAAATGAGACAAGAGAATTGGAGATACAGTATTAGAAATGAGTTTGAATTTACACTAAGTTAATGGAGTCCACAGTGTGACAGTGTGATGATAGTATGTGTTAACCCAGAATGTATTTGGCTCTAAAATAAAGTAGGGACAGTCGTATTCTCCTTGAAGCTGATCAGGTCATGCTGAGCATCATACTGACTATCGGGTACCATACTAGAAGCAGCTTCAGAAGAGATTCCTGGTGATGGCGAAGCTGAAAAACCGAGATAAAACCTAAAAACTATTGAATCAAGCATGAATGTTCGGTCTAAATATAAGAAAATTCTTCAAATATTAAAAGGACAATCATAATAGAAGCTGGAATAAAATTATTATGTCTTCTTTCATTCAACAATTATTATTGAAGGCATTGTCATGGGAGTATTGAAGCATAGGCTAGGGGAGGAGCTATTAAGGGTTTTGTAGAGTATGAAAAGATCAGATAAATGGGTAGGTTAACAAACTTTTAAGGTACTTTCCAACCTTGAGACCCTGATTCGCATTGACTAGAGATGGGAGGGACATCGACGAGGCAACATAATTTCAGCAGAGTACTTGGAAGAGGACTTATTTTCAAGTTTTGAGTCTGCCATTTCATGGTGTAACCTGGCAGCTTCACCAAACTGTACTTCAGTTCCTTCACTGAAAGACGAGGGATTGACAAAATCTTTGGTCAGGTCCCTAATGAGAGTTTCTACACACATTACCAATATACCTCAATTATGTAAATTTTTCACATGCATATTTTGGTTGGATGCAAGGACTGTTTAAAAAATGAGGACTTCCAGGGAGGCAAAGGAAATGACTCATGGGCCATTGTGCAAGTTGGCAAAGACAGTGTAAACCAATTTTGAATCACAGATAAACCATTTTGAATCATTACAAATATAATGGATTTAATATTCCTCAAAGATACACCCAGGAAAAGGAGGGTCTGGGAGGCAGTGGCAGAAATATGGATCATACAGTAATGCCCTACCCGTATCTGAAAACAGATATGAGCTTAGACTTTACATGGCATAATTTATAAGTAATATCTGTTCACATTCACCATGCTCAACAATACACCCATATTCAGATTCTTAAAATATATCCTTCTTGTTTCAGTCACCCCTTTGAATTTCATTTTTATATGGATAACTGGAATAGCTCTAGGTTTGATAACCTGTTCAGAAAAGGCTGAAATCCTAGAAGATGCTATAAGAAGGCAGTCTTGAACAGCATGTAACTGAATTCAGTAGCAAAAGCTGATTGGCTCTTTCATAAATAAACACATATAAAATTACACCAATGAGATGGCAATATCCAGATAACTTTGTCATGCTTAGCCAATTGGCTATCTCTTAGAATAGGAATCCTGGGCTTATAAATCAGCTTCTAGCTCAGTGAGATGATAGGAAAAAAGAAAATAAGCAGACCTCTGCATTGCTTTCTTCAGGTCTTGCCCTAGACATTGGGTAAAATGAGGAACGGCCTCTACTCCCCTCAGAGCTTTTAACAAAGAGCCCCAGACAACCTAAAGGCTCTAGCAAGGAGAGAGACTGGTCTTTAAGAATCCTAATTTTCAAAAAAAGAAAAAAAAAAAAAAGAATCCTAATTTTCTCTGGCCTTGCCACTACCTTCAGATGCACTGCCAACACGGAGAGATGAGGACTTCCTGTTTCAGAGTAAAGTTCTTAACTCCATTCCTGCCCCTTCTCCTGAGCATGTCTCTCCGCAGAGCATTGACTTCCATGACAGTCTGATGAAATGAGCTTGCCGGGGCTCACAGCTTTTTGGTATGCATGAATTTGCTCATCATCATCTCTTTCCTATTCACAGCTCCTCAGGGGTTTCCTGGACAGCAAGAGATTTGCTACAGGTGGGGAAAGCAGGGATTCAGAGCAAAATGTTTCCCGGACAGGCCAGTTCTGCTGTTAAAAACCCCCTCCATGGCCATCCACCTCCCTTCCTCTATGCAGGGAAGTGTTCCTGTCACAGGGACAGAGGCTCTGGCTGCTCCAGCAATTACACCTTGTGCTGCCCATCTGCAGACGTGGTGTTTAGCCCATTGATGAAGTTATAGGCAATAGGAACAAGTTGCATCTACTGAAAAAGTCAAAAGCCTCAAAACATAAGTGATTCCCTCTTAAGGCCTTGAGAGGTCTTTGTACCCAGAGGCTAGCTCCTAATTAAATTATTCTGAAATTTTTCCTGCTCTATTTCAGGTAAAGGAATAAAGACAGGAAAGGAATAGTATTTGACTTAGTCTTTAATGATAGATGGGAAAAAAAGAAACCAGAAATATTAAGAGACATTATAGTTGTAAAATAGACGATTAGCATCCACTTCCTTTCTTCATTTCAGACTTTGTCCACTGTTCTCCACAAGGAACGCCTCATTTTCCTAAGAATGCAATTAGAAATGAGGGGTCCAAAAATTGTCTGTTTCCCTTCAAATGTGCACAGATGGCCTGTAGACTTCCACAATTTTTCTCCATTTTCTCTAAGAGACCAAATAATAACAAAGCATTACCACCTTGTGTCTTCAGAATCCTCTAAACAACTTCTGGCACTACAAGGTGGTTCCCAATGTCAAAAATTTATACAACGTTCCCAACTTACATACAGGCTTATGCTAAACTCCCTTTAGTAAGTTATTGTTTTAGTTTTTAGGTTTTAGAAATTGGAATAGTCTTTTGTGGAAACCATACTATTTTGTAACATTTCATTTGTAGTAATTTTAAACTTTAAAAAGTTATAAAAATATATACAGAGTCCCAAGATACCATTTGCCCAACTCCCCCTCATGTTAAGATTGTATATAACCACAGAATAATTTAGTTTCAGGTCACCTTAGTCTCCTCTCATCTGGGACGGTTCCTCATGACCATTATACTTTTGAAGAGTACTGGCTAGTTATTTTTTAGACTATGCCTCAGTTTGGGGTTGTCTTTGTTGTTTCATGATTAAAATGTGGTTATGCATTTTTGCCGAGGGTACCAAAGAAGCAATATTGAGCCCATCTCAGGGCATCCCATCAAGAGGTACTTGATATCAATATGTTTTAATATTGATGATGGTAGCTTTGATCACTTGGTTAAAGCAGAGTCTTCCACGTTGCTCCTGTGAAGTTACTATTTTTCCCTTTGAAACCATGATTTTTCAAAGCTAGAGTTTCAGGATGATACCTGAAGGCCTGTGTAACCCATCATAGTAATCACTTTGCCCCTCTGGACTTGAAAAGAAGGGAGGGCAGGAAGCCAAATGATGCTGTTTCTCCTTTGGAGCTACCATTAACTGGAGGTGGTAGGCAGTATAAATACTTTCTCCATCTTTGTCACTGTAGTCAAAGAGGAGTACAGAGATCCAAGGAACAATTTTTACTCTCATGATGAAATGAGAATAATATGGGTTAGATTGTCCAAGGTTTGAATCATAGATCTGCAGTGTTGGACAAGTCTTTAACCTTCTCTTTAACAAAATAGTGATAATAGTTTCTATCTCGCATGATTGATTTGAATATTAGAGATTATAAACATAAAGTTCCCATGTAGGGCCAGACCCATAGTAGGTACTTAATAAAAAGTATTAGCCATGTCTGTTGGGAGATGGGATAGATGTCTCTGTTCTGGTGTAACACAGGTCACATTCATGAACTCTTTGTTAGCCTAGTTCATTCTTTTATTCCAAAAAAAACCTATATTGAGTGCCCACTTATATGCCAGGTGCTGGTTTTATATTCCCAGCCCTCATGGAAAATACACCTTCATGGAAGAAAAGCCAGTAAAAAAAAAAAAAAGGAAAACGTATTGCTTTATAAAAGAAAAATGGGAGAGGGAACATACTTAGATGGAGTCGTAGAAGAAAACTTCATTCAAGAGGCAACATTTACAATGAAACACAAAGGATGGCAAAAACTACTCTATGCAAAGAGCAAGAGGAAAAGCATTTCTAGCAGGAAGAATAGTGAAAACAAAGACCCTGACATGGGAAAAGAGCCCGGGATGTTTGAGAAAATGGAAGAGAGCCAGAGTGGCCAGAGCACAATGAATAATTTAAGAGCTACGTGTACTTAATAGCCAAAACTATTTAAGAGGCTTATATGCATATTTTTTCCTTAGCTAATGACCATCTAGACTTCTGCCCAGTTTTAGACATTCCTGTAAGTCATTCGTGGTAGAAATGTACTTTTCTCCTGACTCCAGCCCATACCTTAATTCCGCTTGTAGTTGAAAGTGTTATTTATTCCACAGAGGTTTCCTTCCTCTACTGTGAACATATCAGAATATTAAATGTGCACCCACTTACTTCCTTTGCTTTCCCACATCTCCCATACCAGTTCTATTCTGCCAGCCTGGTAACAGTCTTGCTAAGGTCCACTTGCTGATTGCACAATTTGCTCTGCTTAAAAAATCCCTAAGCATGCTGCACACATAGCATGCCTTCAGCCCAGAGAGTGAAGCTGTAAAAACAAGGTTGTCTAGTACCTTAAATTTTGTCACGTTACATTAAAAACACATTATACCTGATTCTCCAATGCTCAAAGCAAAGCAGACTCATGTAAACCTGCTGGAGAATTCTTGGCTGGCTAAACTGGCTGAAGTTTTCTTGGGGTCTGTTTGCAGACATGACCGATGGTGTCTCCTGGATGGGCTTATCACAACAGGTGCCAGTGACCTTCTATTTTCTTGTTGTGTTGCAATGACCCTGGCGCCTCATTGTAGATCTAGTAGCTCTGCCTCAAAAGCATCATATGAAAAGTTCAGAATCTGTAATGATAGGCTGAAAAAACAATGTTTACAAAAGATTGACTTTCTGTTAATATGATTAGGAAAGGCTCTGGTTTGAATGGGAAATCTTGCAAAAAGGAGTAGAGAGTATCCCTCTCCCAGCCTCAGATATTTTCAGCTTTAGAGCAGAATTAGTGTTATGAGTTGCATTGTACCCCTATTCCTCCAACACTTATATGCCGTAGTTCTAACTCTTGGTACTTCAGAGTGTGACCCTACTTGGAGATAAGGTCCCTACAGAGGTAATCAAGTTAAAATGAGGTCGTTACAGTGGTCCCTAATCCAGTATGACTGTGGTCCATATAAAAGAAGGAAATGTATACACAGAGAGACACAGGGGAAAGCAATGGGAAGGGACATAGAGAGGCGACCACCATCTACAAGCCAAAGGAGAGCGCTGGGACAGACTCTTCCCTCAAAGCTCTCAGAAGGAACCAAGCTTGCCAACACCGTGATTTTGGACTTCTGGCCCCTAAAACTGTGAGACAATTAGTTTCTGTAGTTTAAACCACCCAGTCGGTGGCACTTTGTTACACCAGCCCTAGCAAACTAATATAATTGTTTATAACCAGAGGTGGAAGGAACAATTAGATGGCTAAATATGTGAAAGTGAAAGGGATTGCCTATCCCGCTCCATTCCCCTATCATACTATCACTGTGACAGCCCCCGAGCCCTAAGACAGTGATTCTCAGTCCTGCCTGCATGTTATTAGAATCACCTGGAAAGTTTTGAAAAATTTCAAATGCTTGGGGACCCCAGATCAATTAAACTAAAATTTCTGTGGGCCAGATGCCGTGGTTCACACCTGTAATCCCAACACTTTGGGAGGGCAAGATGGGAGAATCACTTGAGGTCAGGAGTTGGAGACCAACCTGGGCAACATAGTGAGAGCCTATCTACAAAATCATCAAAAATTTAGCTGGGTATGGTGGCTCATTCATACTTGTTGTCCCAGCTCCTTGGGAGGCTGAGTTAGGAGGATCAATCACTTGAGCCCAAGAGTTCGATGTTACAGTGAGCCGTGATCACACCACGACACTCCATCCTGGCAACAGAGCAAGACCCTTACTCTAGAAAAAAAAAATCTGAGAGCAGAGACTAGCATTTGATTTTTTCAGAGCTCTCCAAGAGATTCTGACGTACAGATAGGTTTGGAAACCCTTGCATTAGTTTAAAGGAGTGGTCCTCAAAGTGTGGCTCCCAAACTAGCTGCATTAGAGTCAACTGGGAACTTGTTAGAAATGCAAAATCTTGGGCCCCACAAACAGAGCTACTGAAACAGAAACTCTTGGGGCAGAGTCTAAGAATCGGTGTTTTAACAAAATCTCAAAAATGATGCTGAGACATGCTCACATTTGAAAAACATTAATGCATTGATGCTTTACATGTTAGAAGGTCAAGAGAATCTGAAAAATTATGGGACCTTCCCACACACATACACAAAGTATATGTGCAAAAATCTATATTTAATATAGAAATTCACTGGTCTACCTCATTCTGGTCCATGACATCTCAATGTCCTTTTAAGGACCCCAATTTGAGAACTTAAGACTCCTTGCCTTCACCTCCAACCCACCAAACCATACATTTAGAAAAAAAGCTCCTTCTTTCTTATTACAAAATAAGCCTCCAAAGGAAAAGTCTTTCTTCCTGTGCCCCTCATATGCCCCTCATCAACTAATTCAGGGCCTGCTAGGGTGAAACCTATGCCTCGTGCTTGTGGCCATCAATCTGCATGCTGAGGTTTACAGGCCTGTGGCTGAGCTGTGTATTCATTCACCTGATACAAATAGCAATATTTTTCCGAGGCTCACATGAATACAAACAACCCAGCTGTGAAAAGATCAAGGCATGTGTCTGTTGTGGCCAGTCAACTGCAAGTTATTTTTTGCAGCAGGGCACGGGAAGAATACAGCACCTTTTCTCAAATCAGATCATTTTTCTATGAAAGTGACAAAGATGAAAAGTCATGGCAGGGAAGGTTGGTAATTAAAATACATCTGTGTCCAATTAGAGTATGTGTTACAATTATTGAGATGGTAGTGATATATGCTGGTACCAGGGAGAGGATCCGAAGCCCTGAACACCATAGGCTGGTGAGCAGGGCATTGCCTTAGGCAAAAATTGAAGTCAATATGGATGGAGATTATTTCTTTATTGAATGGCAACACTGTGCCTGGCATATGCCCCCAGGGCTTAAGACCTAAGTTATATAGACAGGCAGATTGCCTGGCCACTAGGTGGTCCATGCTTGTTGGTGGGCACACTTAATGAAGTTCCTCATCTGTGCCCAAATGTAAATCAAACTTCTGTGGACTCCAGCTGATTTATAATATCAATGCCAGACCTGAATTCTCATTTTTCAAAGGCAGAAAAGAAAAAAGATAATATGTCCCTGTTCACCTTTAAGAATCTTGCTAGAATAGCCATGCAAATTAATATTCTTTTCAATTAAGCTCTGTATTGTTTCCTAATAGGTTACAGGGACAGTTTGAGCATCTTCCTTCCTTTGCAAGGTGCCAGTAATCATCTCAGCCAACACCAGCTGGAAGAGATTTGGTGCTTCTGGCTTAGTTTTGTTCATCTGAATTCTGGAAGCCCTGATAACTTCTACATAGGAAAGAGGGAGATGTTACACACACACACAGAGACACACACACGAACACATGCACACACACAGAAATTGATAGGCTAGGCCTTGTTAAGTGAAGTGTTAATTCATATTATCATCTGATGTCTGCCCTTCAACTATCAAAATTTCCAAAGAAACAGAAGCATAATATTTGTTATTTTTTATCTAACAAAATACAAAATGTATTTTAGTCCCCAAAACTAGTATAGGAAGGGAAAATGAAGAGTCACATGACTGAAAGTACAATTGGTGTGATATTTGAATGCCTGGATGTGACAGCAAGTTGATTTATATTGGATTTTATATATTCTGGAGCATGTAATGAGTTATTGATTTGTGATAAACCAAGCTGACGTTTTTGTAATCAGTAAACCATCAGTATATCCATTAAGCATGGGTTTCACTAATGTATCATTATAACCTGGTCATTGGTAGTTTTAGTACATATTTAAAACAGTTTTTGCATGAAGGAACATAAACACATTTACAGATATGCATGTATGTTTATGCTGTTTAATTCTCTCCTTTATCCACTAGGAAATCTGTTTTTTCGTTAGCATAAACAGAGGTCTTCTGTTCACTCACCCTTAATGCGCTTCCTTGACCTAACTTGATGATGGATTCCCAGGGTGATCTGAACTCCACTTTTCCAAGATTTTGTTAGGGACTGAAAAACTTGTTTTCAATTCAAAATTTCATTAGATGACTCAGTCTTCAAATCCACCCATTTATAGTATCTACTCCAAGTGTAGTTGGACATTCAGCACTCTACCTCTCCCCACAGCCAAAGCTGTCTCACACTGCAATTCTGTAAGTCTCCTGAGCAATGGGGTTTCTTGCTAAATTCAAGCAGCACAAGGGACTTCCAGGGGTTTCTTTCAGTCTGAACAACACACTTTAGACATTGTTCTCAGGGACTGCAAGTCTCAGCAATTATTTTTAGAAGTAAGGGCTGTGGGGAAGGGGAGAGAGGGTCTCTCCGTGGTGGTATCTCCACTAGGCAAAAGCCCCTAGTGACTTGTCTTGCTGCCAAAGATGAAAAGAAAAGATGCAGGGAGTGGGAAGGACCTGACATCTGCTGTGCAGCTTCTTGGCAGCCAAGTACTGTGACAGGCCCTTCACCCAAATCCTGCCATGGGGACGGGGGCATGGGGATTGTTACTTCCATTTTGTAGGTGAGAAACTGAGGCTCCAAGAATTCAGTCCTTTCCCCTTAAATCACACAGGCAGTGACAGAGCTGAGCATTTGGAATTCTGCTTTAGGGACTGGCTACACAGTTCATAGATGTAGGTATAATACTGGTGATAGTAATATCTGTCTCATAGATTTCAAGTTATGTCTCATAGTTATGAGGATTAACATTTATACATATCTCACTGAATACTTGACACAATAAGGACTCAATACATGGGAACTGCTATTATTATCATCATTCTTGAGGTTGTTGTCATCTTCATTATAATCATCATCGTCTTTTAAGTCCTACCTAAGTCTCCACTGCAATGTGATCAGATGGTTGGCATTTCATAGGTGTCCAATAAATTTTTATGAAATTGTTGAATAAGGGAAAGAATGTATTTACTGCTTTTCTCACCTTCCTTCTTGGCAGCAGATTTTAAAGAACTTACTAGAACAAGTCAGCTGCATTTCCCTTGAGTAGGAAGGGCAAGGGCAATGCACATCTGTCAACTTGCAGGAAACAAGGGTGCAGGATGGAGGGCCCTGAATATCTCTCCTCACTGCCAGAGCAGAGAACCGCAGGAAGGACATGTCTGTTCACAGGTGTTCATATCTTGATAAGAATTCTGGTGTTTAATAGTTATCCTCCTCTCCCAAACAGCAAACCCTGCCTTGATTTCCTCTCTGAACTCCCACAAGAACTTCTCAGGACACTGGAAGTATCCATAATAATGGTTTGTTGTCCTAATTTACCTCTTGCCTCCTCTCCTTTCCCACTAAGAAAGGCTGTAGCAATTTTGCCTATTGGTTGAATATTGACTAATACTTACTGAATTCGAAGGTTCATCCTATTTTTACATCTAAATTCTAATGATTTTTAGGTAATAATTTAATAAACTGGATTTGTTAGAAATCAAATGCCAAAACCCTTTTAGCCTATTGTTTGATATTTTTAATTGTCCTTTAGTCTCTTTCAAGATCTCTTTTTCTATATAGGGATGGTCTGATGAATTTGAAATTAATTCTAATTAATCTAATTCCATCACTGATTAAAGCTTTCTGATGCTTCCATCTCAACCTGTCCCCCTCCTTTGGAGAAAGCCTTATAGCATCCTCAGCACGTACACCACCATCTATCTCATGTCTGATACAGCTCTTTTGAAGATCAGTAACATTTGTTGGAAAATACTGAGAGCCGTGAAACTTAGATTCCATTCCAACCCAATGCTTCCCTAACTTGCTAAGGCCAAAAGATTGCCAACTGCTCTGGGTCGCAGTTTTCCCATTAGTAAAATAGAAGACTTGGCCATAAGTGATCTTTAGAATCCATTCAATTCTTTTATTCTATCAGAAGTCACGTAATCTTTAACATATGCTTGTAGGATAATTCACTTTTTCATTTCTCCTCAAAATGGTTATATCCCCTTATTAAAATATGAGTTTAGGGAGATCCCTTTGAGATTACATATTTTTTCATAATCCAAAAAAAATTTAAATATTTCTCATGGTGAAGTAGGGAATGGTCAATAAACAATGAAATGCAAGCTATTTTAGATGTTCTGCCACTCTATGGAAGTAAGCAACCAATAGAGGAAATGAGAAAAAAAGGCCAGTATAAGCTTACATATTATTTAACAGACAAAATGATCACATTTTCCAATGGCAAGAGCAAAATTTTATAAATGCTTTTTGCTGCTGCTGCAAAACCTCTGGCAATAAAAATAAAACTCTCTTAAGACTTCTTCAAGGCATGGCTTCCAGGCTACTAAAATCTTCCTACCAGGGAAAACTTCTCAAGAGGGAAATGAAAAATGTGTTGATATAGATGGGACCTAAAAATGTGAATCTACTAAATGAGACACATTTATAAACTTGACTATTCCCTTCCTGCCTGGAAATCACCTGTTACTTTTTCCCTTCTTCCATCTTTTCCTCTGTTGTAACTAATTCACATATATGAAGTAGAAATACATGGCAAGTACCTAGTCTGTCTTGCTAAACCCAAGGCAGGCATAACTAATTAATGATAATACTCTTTTCCCATGAGTTCTGCTGCAGCCACAGCATCTTTGTCAATGCAACATCCCATGCAGTCACTATCAGAGTTGCCACAGTATACTATACTTTCTATTTACTTGCCTCCCATGAACTGGAGACAAACTAGATCCCTAGACAGTATGATTTTCCAGGCACTGTCATAACCTACCACCACCACCCCAAGGAGTAGCTATAACATTCTCCATTGTATGATTCAATAAACTGAAATTTTCAATAGCTGTGAGAGCAGAGGCTGGCAAAGGGGAGTGACTGATTTTAAAAGAAGGGGGATATGAAAGAAGAATAATCCCTAAGTTGTGTTTTTATCTTAATTATCTATACAGTTTATTGAGCACCTACTCTATACCCAGTCTAGTAAAGACAAGAAGGGTGAGCCTATGCCAGCTTTTTAAAGGCCTTTATTTTACTTCTCCTTTTATTCAATACTATTCAATGGGAACCTATATTTTACCTCAAATTAACCTTCACACAATCATAGGATTTAGGTCAAAGAGCAAGACAACTAATTTATTACAAGCCTACTGTGTGCCAAGCACTGTGCAAAGTACTTTGCCCTTGCTATTTTGTTTGCCTTTTACAATCCTATGAAAATTGATATTAACCCTATTTTATACATTAGGAAATTAAAACTCATCAAATTAAAGTGACTTTTCTGTGGTCAAACAGCTATTAAGGAGTGAAGTTTGGCTTTATTTGTCTCTGTGCAGTGCGTTTTCACCACAGCAAATCACCTCTAAGAAAGACCTTAGACATCTGTTGTTCTGTTTAATTAACAGATCAGCAAAGCAAATCTTGAAAACATAAGCTACCAGCAACAGACAGAGGATAGTGGCTGTCCCTCCAAGTCATGCCTAGGCATATACCTAAACTGCCTTCCTGCATTTCACATCAATTACATTGCAAAGGAAGGGGAATATTTGTGGGAGAAAAGAAAACAAAAGAAGAGCAAGCAAATTCAAGACATTTCACTTTCCCCATGAAGACCAAGACAAGACAAGGATGTCGCTTCTCGCTATGCTTTTTGACACATACTGGAAATATTAGCTAATGCAATAAAAACAATAATATGAAATAAAACTGCCTTTGCAGATGACATGATCATTTATGCAGAAAATCTGAAAGAATTGATAAAAAAAAAAAAAACACCTCCTGGAACTAATAAGCAATTATAACAAGGTTGCAGGATGCAAGATTAATATGCAAAAGTCAATTGCCTTCCTATATATCAGCAATAAGCAAGTGGAATTTGAAATTTAAAACACAATACAATTTACATTAGCATCCCACAAAATGAAATACTTAGATATAAATACGTACAACATAGGTACAAGATTTATTTGAGGAAAACTACACAACTTTAATGAAATAAATCAAAAAGGAACTAAATAAATGAAAGGATATTCAATGTTCATGGATAGGAAGACAATATTGTTAGCATGTCAGTTCTTGCCAAATTGATCTATAGTTTCAATGCAATCTCAATCAAAATCCTACCAAGCTATTTTGTAAACATCAACAAACTGATTCTTAGGAGGCTAAGGTGGGAGGATCACTTGAGGCCAGGAGTTTGAGACCAGCCTAGACAATGCAGGGAGACCTTGTCTCTACAAAATATTTTTTAAAAAACAAAAATTAGCCAGGCATGATGGCACACACCTGTAGTCCTAGTTACTCAGGAGGTTGAAGTGGGAAGATTGCTTGAGCCTAGGAGTTCAAGCAATCAGTTACAGTGACCTATGATGAAACTACTGCACTCCAGCCTGGGTGACAAAGCAAGATCTTTTCTCTAGTAAGTAAATAAATAAGGAAATAAATAATTTTTAAAAATTGATTCCAAAGTTTATATTGAATGGCAAAAGACTCAGAATAGCCTATTGAAGGAGAAAGTATAGGCTAGGTGCAGTGGCATGCACCTGTATTCCCTGTTATTTGAGAGGCTGAGACAGGAGAATCACTTGAGCCTAGGGGTTCGAGGCCAGCCTGGGCAACATAGAAAGCTCATATATCATTTTTTAAAGTATAATTTTGGTAAAAGAACAGACAAATAGGTCAATGTAATGGAATGGAGACCCCAGATGTTTGACAAAGAAGCAAATGTAATACAATGGAGAAAAGACAACTATTTTAACAAATTTTACTGGAACAACTGGATACCCACATGGGAAAAACATTAATCTAGACAGAGACTTTATCCCCTTCACAAAAAGTCACAGACCTAATTGTAAAACTATAAAATTTCTGTAAGATAATACAGGAAAAATTCTAGATGACCTTGGGTGTGGCAGTGACATTTTAGATACAACACCAAAGGCAGAATTTATGAAAGAAGGAAGTGATAAGCTGGAATTCATTAAAATCAAAATTTTTTGCTCTGTGAACAGCACAGTCAAGGGAATGAAAAGATAAACAAAGGATTGGGAAAATGTATTTCCAAATGACATATCTGATGAAGTACTGTTGTCCAAAATATATAAAGAACTCTTAAAACTCAATAATAAGAAAACAAAAAACCCAATTAAAACATAGGCCAGGCCAGGCACGGTGGCTCATGCCTGTAATCCCAGCACTTTGGGAGGCCAAGGTGGGTGAATCACAAGGTCAGGAGATCAAGACCATCCTGGCTAACATGGTGAAACCCCGTCTCTACTAAAAATACAAAAATATTAGCTGGGCGTGGTGGCGGGTGCCTGTAGTCCCAGCTACTCGGGACGCTGAGGCAGGAGAATGGCGTGAACCCGGGAGACGGAGCTTGCAGTGAGCCGAGATCGCGCCACTGCGCTCCAGCCTGGGCAACAGAGCGAGACTCTGTCTCAAAAAAAAAAAAAAAAGACCAAATATTTCATCTGTATGTGAAATCTAAAAATGAGAAACTCATAGAAGTAGAAAGTAGAATGGTGGTTACCAGGGGCTGAGAGGAGAGGGGTTGGGGAGATGTTGACCAAAGGATACAAAATTTCAGTTAGATAGGAGGAATAAGTTCAAGATATTTATTGTAGAACATGGTGACTATAGTTAATAACAATGCATTCTATTCTTGCAAATTGCTAAATAAGTAGATTTTAAGTTTTCTCACCACCAAAAAACGGTAATTACATGAGATGACCCACATATTAATTAGCTGAATTTAGCCATCTGCAATGTATACAGACTTTAAAACATGTTGTACAGAATAAATATTCACGATTTGTATTCATCCACTTAAATAAATAAATAAAGTTAAAATTAAAAAGACTTTTGGTCCAGAAAGAAGGTGAAAGTAGAAATATGTAATGTAGCATAGCAAAAATTTCCTCCTATGGTATTAGAGAAGCTGCTTTAGTGATGACATATTCCCTTCCGTGGGTAATGGTATGAAATGCAGGAAGCCTTGTTCTGGCATCCACTCACCTGGTTCTTCAGGCACAGTACTGCTTTTAACAGTGAAGTTCAGACACACCTCCCTGAGGAATGAGGGAAACCAGGGAAAGCTGTACCCTTTCACCCATCCTTATTGTGAGTACATCTTCTGTGCTGCTAGTTTGCTGGTTTGACAGCAGACAGAAAAAGTGTCCCACTGGGGTCAAACCTAGTCAAAAGTATTTCCTATACTCAACATTTTTCTTCTTCTTTGTAGCCAAAGTTTTATTCATGGAGCAAGATGAACTTTCATGCATTGCTGATGGGAATGCAAAATGGTACAGTCACTTTGGAAAAGTTTGGTGTTTTCCTACAAAACTAAACATACACTTACCATACAATCCAACAATCGCACATCTTAGTATTTACGCAGAGAAGCAGAAAACTTACAGCCACGCAAAAACTTGCACATGGATATTTATACAGCTTTGTTCATAACGGCCAAAACCTGGAAGCAACCAGAATGTCCTTCAGTAGGTGAAGGGATAAACTATAATGCATTCAGACCATGGAATATTATTCAATATTAGACTGAAACGAGCTATCAGTCTATGAAAAGACATGGGGGGAATTTAAATGTATATTATTAAGTGAAAGAAGACAATATAAACAAGCTATGTACTGTATGATTCCAACTATGACATTCTGGAAAAGGCAAAACTAGGGACACAGTGAAAAGATCAGGGGTTGAGAGGGAAAAAAGGAGGGATGAGTAATCAGAACATAGAAGATATTTTTAGGGCAGTGAAACTGCTCTGTATAATACTGTAACAGTCGATACATATCATTATGCATTCATCCAAACTCCTAGAATGTACAGCACAAATAATGAACTGTAATGTAGATGCAGTGTGTAAGTGTTTATACAAAAAGATAGATGGAAAGATTTTGTATGTAGCTCTATGTGAAAATGAATTTATTTATTAAGAGCAAAAATATGCTTATTTCAAATTTCCATGTACACCTTTTTCAAAAAGACACGGTCCATTGAAATAACCCTCCAAAAGAATTTCTGTAATCTATAGCAGGTGCACATGTTGTTCATCAAGTGCTTAATGTTTACTCGAGCTAGCCCATTAATTTTAGACCACTGCAATATATGGCATGGGTGAAATTATGTTTTTATAGGCTATACATTCATTTTATTGTACTTTGGGGCCTTTTGTAAAATCAATAAAAACATTTTCATGCTTTTTTCTAAGACATGAATTACAAGTTTGCTATTTAAATATAAAGGTGCACATTTGCATAGTGAAATGTATGACATAGGCTGTAACTGTGATTTATGCCACAGTATCAATAACAATGTATTTTGGTCCAATATGCAAACTTTCATGTGCATCACTATTCCTGTGGAAAAAAAAAATGAAAGGAACACACTACACAGCAACCCAGTTTGTGACAATTTCCAGAAACTCCTGCAGAGAAAAATGATGACTGTGAAAAACAGTTCCGGTTCTTTGAATTTGCATTTACATAAAGGAAAGTAGAAAATTAATATGATTATATAGATAATTCTGGCAAAGGAAACCACAAAAAAACCCTGCAATATCCAAATCAATAATGGAGATAAAAAGTATGGTTAGGTCCAATACTAAACAATGGCCCAGTTCTCTCTCTTTTACAGGGCGAGGGGAGATGGGGAGGCTTAGCTGTGTGTGTATTTACCATCTGATGTTGAAATATTTTGAAAAGTTTTGCAAGGTTTCAGATTTTCTTAATAAAGATTAAATTGTCTGCTAATAAAATTAATTACTCTTAATGAAAGAAAAACCTTTTCACAGTACGTGGGGGGGTGTAAAAGAAAGAAAATTGCCTGTTGCAAAAACCCAGGGATTTTTAATGTTTTGATATATAGCTTTACATAGACATACATACCTATGCACTTGTATACACAGTCCTCATTTTGCTTTTGTTTTTCAAAAATGGAAGTACATGAAATAAGCCCTTCTGTAGCATATTTTTATCTCTCAGTATATAGTGGATGTCTTTCTTTCTTTCTTTTTTAAACTTTTTGTAGAGACAAGGCCTTAGTAAGTTGTCCAGGCTAGTCTCAAACTCTTGAACTCAAGCAATCCTCCTTCCTCAGCCTCCCAAAGTACTGAGATTACAGTCATGAGCCACCATGCCCAGCCTACAGTGGATGTCTTTCTATCCATTAAATGTTAATATATACCATCACTTTATATTTTTAAAATATTTTGTATAGTTTTAATGTATACCATCACTTTAAATAGTGCGTTTTTGCTGCCAATCTCAGAATATACATGATAATTCATATTTTGGGGCCAGGAACAGCAGCTCACACCTGTAATCCCAGCACTTTGGGAGACCCAAATGGGCAGATCACTTGAGCCCAGGAGTTTGAGACCAGCCTGGGCAACATGACCAAACCCCATCTCTACAAAAAATTAGCTGGATGTGGTGGCATGTGCCTGTTGTCCCAGCTATCCAGGAGGCTCATATGGGAGGACCGGTTGAGTCCAGGAGCTCAGTGCTGCATTAAGCCATGAAGCCATGATCATGCCACTGCACTCCAACCTGAGCAACAGAGCCAGACCCTGTCTCAAAAAAAAAAAAAAAAAAAAAAAAAAAAAATCTTGTCTTCCTGCATTGGTTAACACCTTCAAAATAATGGTAAATAACAGTAGCAATTGATGATTTATATCCATGGCTCTTATTTTATTTTATAAAAAAGGATTCTTGTATTTTACCAGTAAGAACTGTTGGATTTTGAAATGAGAGGTTTACATTTTGAACATGGCAAAAAATTATCCTATTCTAGTTTTGTATAAGAGCTATAATCAAGATGTACTTAAAGTTTTTTTAGAAAGGTTCTATAATAGTAAAAATATGTTCACTTTTCTGGTAAGCATCTTCATGTTACCACTCAAGCCATCCATTCAATAAATGCATATTTAGCTAAGCATTGTCCTAAGCACTCGGGATAAATATAAGGCACACGCTTTCTAGCACAGGTGAAGGCAATTACTTTTACTCTGAAGCACCTATGGGAGACAGCACAACAGTGGGTCAGGAGAGCAATGGTACCAAACGGAGAGAGGAGGACACTAGAGGGGCTTATTGTAATGGAGAAGGAAGGATGGCAGATATGGCAGACATCGTTTAACAAAGCACTCCCAAGTGATTCTGATAAGGCCACCAAATTGGACACTGGACTTTGGTAATATGTAACTTTAATTTAGGGTTTTACAGTTTTACTTTATAAAACTTACATGATGTTTTTACCAACATCATTTACTTTACCCTTAACAATAAACTTCACGTTAAACATTATCTCAACATTACTGAAGAGGAAACTGAAAGTTGGAATTGTTCAGAGCTCAAAGCTAAGCCAAAAATCAAAACTTGTGCTCTTTGTACTTACCCTTGTAAAATAATTAAATAAATGTAATACATGGTTTAATAATATTCATAATTTTTGGCAGTGGGATCTAGAATTCATTTTTCCCTGATTTTTCACCCATTCTCTCTCATTTCCTCCTTCAACCAGAGAATCACCTCTTAATCACAACAGGCCTTTCCAACCAGTGTTTTTCCCAATTCTTCTGAAGTACAGGGGTATCTAAGACCAGTCCTCCAGGAAATTCCCCGGGTTCTTGACGCACACTGACTTGTGCTATCAAGAGGTAAGAGAGGAAGTGCTCAAGTCAAGGCCAAACTCTGTGCTGCAGTATGAAGAATTTTGGCTTTCTATCAAGCCCTCAAGGCAGGCTTAAGGTCATTACCAAGAAGCCAACACCTCCAGTGGATAGCCACACTCCTATGGCTTCCAAACAAGGGCAGCCTGCTCCTTCTCCAGAATGAAGACTGCTTCAGTCCCAGAGCCCTTGTCCTAATCTGCCTCAGTTACAGAGCACACACGAGAGACTGTTTGGGTAAAGGATGTTATATTTTTCTGCCTCTTTGCAACCTAAGGAATATGAGAGGAAGAAAAGTGGTAGAGGGAACTCAGGAGGCCAGATCAGAAATTCAGCCTCTGCTGAAAACTGCCCCAGATCTCACTGCTAAAGTGGGATCTTGAGAGCTCGCTGGCATATTAAATATTCATCAAAAGCCAAACACTATTTTTTCAACATTTGACTGAATAAAAGTATAAATTTGTCCCATCTCTACTCTTGGATTGCTCAGTTATACATAGCACTAAATTGCAGTTTTAATGAAGTTAGTTTAAAAGATGAGGAAAAAACCCTTTGTAGTTTACTCCTGCCTTTCATTTTCTCTTAATTTAATCATAAACTAAAGAGATTCATAAAATGTTTATGGAGAGTAATAAAGTGATATTTTTAATACAAAGGTTGCTTATGTAATTAAGCATACATTCTATGACATTCTTTGTAAGTTGAAATGGTCTGCATGAAATTAACAAATACTTATATCTATTTTACTTCTCTCTACATTAATGACAAATCATAAAACAAAAAGAAAAGAAAAGTAAGTTCCTGGCAATGTAAGTACCTACAGTTCACAAATTGAAACTGCAGATGCTGCTAAAGACTTTATCTTTTTCTTGGAAATGTTCCATTACATTTAATTAGATTTCTCATTTGCTTTCCTTTTCACTCTGTCTCTCTCTCTCTCTCTCTCTCTTTCTCTATCTTTTCTCTCTCTCCACTAGATATTAGGAGAACACTATATAAGTTGTTTTAAAATGACCCACATAATATGAATGAAGAAACAAGTCACCATAAGAAAAAAAAGTGCCCATTTTGTAATCCTATAACTATTACATGATAAATTGGCTTGAACATTCTGCTACCTCAAAGCACCCTAACCATTAAATAATATCGTGATGCTTACGATATCCATAGTCACTTTTCATAAGTTTTCCTTTTCTAAATAAAATGGAAAACTCTGCTTAAATAATTAAATTATATCCTATATATTTCAGGTTTTTTTTTTTTGTGAAGAGAATTGAAAGTGATCTAATCTTTTATTGTTATAGTATTTTATCATCTGGCTGTCAAGATGTGATTCTTTTTCCTCTGAAATGGTCCACTCTCTTTTATGTTTCATGTTAGCATTTCAAATCAAGTAAAATGACATGTTCATGTTGTCCAAGAAAATTGAGAGAAATTACTGAATTGTATTTCCCCAAGTTCATTTACACTTTAGCAGCAAATCTTGATGATCAGAGCCTAAGGATGCCTAAGTTTACATGGAGTGGTAATGGTTAAGTAAATTGATTTGGGTAATTTTTCAACCTCATCTACACCACACTAAGACTAAAGTTCTCTTAAAATTTCTGAAATAATGATTTTTATATAGTTTCATTAAAAGTTTTAAAAGTATCAGCATTTTCTGTAAAAGTGTCAGGCTGAAAAGATATCACTAAACAGTCAGCTCAAAAAAGATAGTAGATAAAATATGATGAATTGCCACGTCTGCATTTCCTATGTTTGCAAGCCACCAGTAAGACTGCATGATTTCCAAGTTGGAGGACAGAGTCTAGGAATGTGAAGGATGAAGGGTTTCTTGCACAGTTTCTTCTGAGCACGTGCACCTTCAGAAGGTAGATAGGCTAACCCGCATCGCTGGATAAAAACTAGATTTCCTCTCACTTTTTCATATGTTTGTGGCTCAGGTAGATTTTGGTATTTTTCTGAAAAATATGTTCCCCTTGTCTACTGAAATAACTGTGTAATAATTTCCAGTTTTCTGCTGGGCATCACTTCATGGACACCATGCCAGCCCTTTAAACTCCATTTACCCAAAACCATACTCAATTACCCCCCATTAACATTTTCCCCCTCATGTTTCTTTTATCAAAATTCAACTGTTCTTAAATTTGGCCAGACTAAGAAACTTGGAAAAATCTCCCACATCCCCTTCCCTGACACTCAAACATCTACCAACTCTGTTGTGTCTTCTGGTGTATGTTCCCACTTTTCTATTGATTTTACTTCCATTAAAGTTATCTTCTCTCCTGACCCCTACACTAGCATTCTTACATCTGAAACCTCTTGCTTCTCCAAGCTGTACCTCCTCTGGCTTGAGACAGCTTGAGAGCTGTCTCTCACTCAACAGCATTACAATCATCTTTTCCTAAAAAATCTGTCTTCTAAACACATGAGGAAAACATTCAAACTCTAACACATGCCAATTAAGGAACTCGGTACAATGATCTCCTCCTGTCTTTTCCATCACATCTCCTGTTACTTGCCTCCAAGAACACCAATCATGGCCCCAGTATACCATGCCCTATCACCCTCCCCTGATTCTGTTGCCCTCTCTGCCCAAAGTACCTCTGTTAGAGTTTCTACCTGTAGACATTTATCTTCCCATGTGACTCAGCTTATAGGGCCCCAGGTCATGAAGCTTTTACAACTTGCAGTATTACGCATTTCCCCTTGTCCTATACATCCAAAGTACATTTTCTCTACCTCTGGGTTTGGTATTTACAATATTCTGCTACATGTGATGTTAACTCTTTGCACATCTGTCTCTTCAGTCAGGTTGCATGTTCTCTCACTTATTATTCCATCCATCAGAAGTCTCCTGGGTTACTATCTCAGCCTCTAATTCTAGACAGTAATGATACAAAGACCTAGTTCCCTCTCTTAGGGAGCTCTGTCTAGTAAGTAATAAAACATGTTAATAAAGTTACATGGTGAGATAAGTGTAATAAGGAAGTCCAAAGGGCAAAGAATAGGGAGACAGTGTGATAAGCACCAGACTTAGATTCAGAAGACCCAGGTTCAAGGTCTGGCTCTGCTATATAACTGGGTTATCTTTATAATAAGCACATTTCCAGTTTCAGCTTTCTCATTTGCAAAAGGAGCACTCCTACCACATAGTGCTCTATAAGGACCAAAATTAAATAGTAAATTTCCATTTGTGCCACCAGATCTACTCTTAATCCTTTTTTCCCTACTCCCTAGAGGTTGACCATTAAGGGCTACATCAATGGGCCTCCTTGCCCTTTGTCTTCAAGTGAGGTTGAACGAATGAAGAGCACCTGCAGGGGATCAGAAAGAGGGAAGAGAATGGGTGGTGATATTTATTTCCCCATCCCCTTCCTACATGTCACCCCAGGATGAGAGAGTCCCTTGACTGAAGGACACAGCTGCTGCAAGTGGGTCCTCTGTACAGTCTTCATATCTCCAGGTTCTGCTGGAGCAATTACCTCCCTCATCTGGCTCCTTAGGACCTAGAGGTAGTAAAGGCCCCAGAGTAACTGGCCCTTATGGTCTCCCTGTACTCTACCCACACCTTAATAAACAGTCCCTTTATTAAAGCCTTCTTAAATTACCAAAGTCAAGTGCCATCTGTTCCCTGCCACAACTCTAAATGATAAAACTGCTTTTGAAATTTTAAGTTGCTGTCTAAATGCAAGGTATTTCTCATTTATCTCTGTGTAGCACTTTACACAAAGCAGATTTGCTGCTATTAATAACAAATGGTGAAATGAATATATGCAAGAATGAATGAGTGAAGGATCCTGCCCCCTTCCACTTTAGTTACAGTCTTATGCTGGGGATATATCCTTGTCACCTTGATTAGATTTTGTAATGCCCTGATTTGATTTGGGAGGTCCCCTTTTCCCTTGGAACTCACTGTCTCTTAGATGATCTGCAGAAATGTCAGCCCTTGTATATTTCTACTGGTTTAACTTGAAAGGGCCAACTTTCTTCCCAATTTCTAGAAATATCCTCCTTCTATAAGCTGCACATTTACTTGATATCAAAAATAGGTTACTTATTTGTTTATTCATATTTTTTCTTCTTCAGCATAAAAACTGGCCAAAAAAAGTCAAAAGCAAGTAAATTGATTGTTCGTTTACTACATGGGAACCAAGATCATATTTAAGGAGTCAGTAGTCCAGACTTGGGTAGTTTTCTCAAAGCACAATAAATAAACATCAGGCAAATAACTTCCTCTACTGCCCCTTTTACAAGCAAAAGCCTAGCCAATGACTGGGCAATTGGATAGCCTAACGAAAAGATCTAAACAAAATAAATCACAGAATCCAGTAGCTTGATATTTATGAGGAACTGAAATAGTGACTAGTAGATTAGCTTTTTATATTAAATTAATTTATTTCCATCAACTATAAATTATCCTTGTCTCCTGAATGTTCACCTATGTCAATGATATAGGAGACAAGTGTTTCTTCTTATTTTAATATGACAGTTACTGAGGTTGATGGCTTACAAATGAGAAACCGACCCCTGGAAATTGTCTTCAGAAAACAAATTTTTGAGTAAACATATTTAATCGTATGCCTTGGAACTGAGTAGGTATTATTCATTAGCAAATAATTGCATAACTGGAATTCTTAATTAAAATTTGTGACAAGAAATGAATCTGTTTATTTTATAATTATGACCCAGAAATTCAGAACATATTGTGCTAGTTTATGAACATAATTCCAAAGATTTTATTATAGCAAAAGAATTCATAAAGCCTTAAACAGAAACTCTTGGAGGAAAAATACACGCACACACACACACACACACACACAATGTGTGCAATGATATAGTGGCAATAAGATTTGAAAAGCCAGCCATCCAATACAACTGTAACCAAAATATTCAAATTTAATGGATGCGTGATATTGTTAAAAACCTCTAACCAGTCCTTCTAGACCTTTTCGGATTTTCCAGAAAAGCTCTCAGCCAAACAGGTTTTCATTTTAGCTGTACTGCAAGTGAAACACAAAGGCAGACGATGGCAAATTCTGCGAGGCTCCTGTTTTAAGCTTTCCTTAAAAATATAAATTTGAAGTGATCTTTTCACCATATATCACAATTCAAACTTCTAGAAGACAGCCACCAAGGAACATACACCCTAGCAATTGTCAAATGAATCAGATAATGTTTAAATCTAACTTGGTTGCCGGGGCCAACCTACTAAGAAAGTTTGTTGTAAAAATGTATAGGCCTGAATTATTTTTACTCGCTGGCTGGCGATTGATTAGGTTCGAAGGCCAGAAGGGTTTAGGAACCAGAACTTGGGCAGTACACTTTGTGGAAACAAACAAAAGTTAAACACACTAAGTTTCTCTTAAGCCTCCTTCTAGGACATAAATGAACCACCCCCCCCCCCCCCCCGCCCACCCCGTAACTGGGACTGGTGGAGGGAGCACTTCTTGCCACTTCACCACAGCTTAAGAGGGCATTTTGGACTTTAGACAACCCCAATTATTAAAGCTGAACTCTAACAGTGTTTGCTTTGGTTTTTATCCCAGAACATCAGCTTCTTCCTGTCCCCAAATCACACACCACCCTTTACTCCCTTGCATATTAGCAGTGTAATTTTAATAACTTCAATATATTAAATGTTAATAAAATGTCCATAATGGTAAACGTCCTATCTGAGAAGGCAAACAGGAAAGAAAAGATTGTTTTCATTTAGTGCCTTTTACTTGGAAAGATGGAAATTACCCAGAATTCTGTTCTCTTTTCCTTAACCAGTAGGTGGCACTAGTGGTTTCTGGCAATGAATCAGCTCTCTGTACCTGTAATGTAGGGGTTTTTGTGTGTAAAACATTCAATGATTAAGATTTTGGGGGAAGATGAGGAGGGTGTGAACATATGGCCCTAAACATTAATTGAAACATTTATAGCTTAACCAAAGAGGTTTATTTTAATATAAATTTGCATGGTGTGAAATAGGTCTTATTATTATTTACAGGTGATTAAGGACAGTTATATGAATAATAGAATGTATATAATATACAGAGGATTAAACTATGCTATGAATCCTATCGCGGATATCCTTACACTGGATTTTATGTGACAAACAAAAATTATTTAAAATTTTGACATTGAAGCACACATTTACTTGTAGTCTAGCTTGGAATATCTGTAGGTTTTTACATTTATTTCCTGTGTTATCCAATATATAGTTTTTAAAACTTGTGCTTATACCATTTTTCATAGACTGGTATACTAGAAAAAAAATAAGGATTGAGGGGCAAAGAAACCTGGATTAGAATCTAGGTTACCACCTACTAGGGCAGAAAACCCTAATAAGATAGTTATTTTAACAAAGCCTAGGTTTCTTTGTTCATAAAATGATGTCTGGATCAAAGAGCTGTGGTGAGAATTAATACTATTGTATCTAGCCAGGATCTGGGATGAAACAGGTCAGTTCCTTCTCCCTTTGTCGGTTTGAATTTTAAGGTTGGCAGAATCAAATATAATAATAATAATAATAATAGGTGGGGAGGTTTGTTTTTAAAAACCAAGTTTTAAGTATATAATTTTAAAAGTAAATACACTATTTTAATTCTCTACCACTTTTAATTAGTTTCATTATCTTTCTCCTTGGTTAAGACATTCTAATATTTAACAGGTATTATTCAGCTCCAATCCTTCAAGGTCAGACGCTTGGTTACTGTAAATTTGTAGAGAGAAGTCTATCAGGAATTTGGAGTCTCAGTTCCTTTTTGTTGGGATGTAAGCTGGCATTCCAGTATCCTAAGTATTCCTTTTCAAAGTACAGATAAGCACAATGAAGTGACTGACTGACTTGCCAGATTTTTGTATGACCCACCCTTCAAAAAGTTGGTTTTGCTTCTGTTTGTTCAAAAGATCTTTGATAAAATGATGATAGTCTTCATATCACTTGTCTGTTTGCAAAAGAGCTAGTGTTATTAAAGGCTGTTTGCTGTTCATCTTTCTTATGGAAATAACAATACTTTTTTAAAGCCTGATTCTTATTTGACTTGGGCACTCAGTGTCCTTCCACACAGTGACACCTACAGAGCCATTAGCAAAATTAGGTAAGTAACTGATTTATTAGTTCCATAAATGCACAGTGTATTCCCTTTACTCAGAGTGTAGAGCAAAAATTATTCATGCTGAGGTAGAATAATCAAAATGACTTTAAAAAGCACATTTTTATCATTCTAAACATAAGCATTGCTATGGTGGTATACTATCGTAGTACATAATAATAGAAATGAATTATGTCAGTAAAATCTTGAGGCTTAAGATTTACTGTGATAAATATTTTTCATTAAAGTGAAATATCTTGGCAGAGTCACTTTCATATGCAGACTATTGACACAAGGAGGCCAGCTGTGCCTATGCAGATGCCGAGATTTGGGTCTATATTATTAATGATTTATCATGTCATGGAGAGCTTAGATTAGTTTTGAAAGCAATCCCTTGCCACAAAAGCACTTTCTATAATGTGCAAACACAAGGAAAACTATATGTGCATTCCAAATTAAAGTAATCACAGAAGCTGCAACAAGCTTTGAAATTTCAATACCTCTTTTTATTTTGAAACATGAAATTCTACATCCTAAATTTTATTATTCATTAAAATTCATACAAAATGTTATTTCATATCAACTGGATAGTGAGTGGTGTATCAGAATTAATAGACATATACACATAGATAAGAAAATGAAGGAGATGAAATGCAACAAAAATTTATTGCAAACCTATTGTGTAGCACAGACTTTTGCCCTTAATCTCACATTTAATGTGAGGTTGGATTAAGTTTCAAATTCAATTCTGCAGGATTCCAAGATGCTGCTGCCTTCAGAGAATCTATAAAAGCATTGTTTAATATTTATTCAGTGCTTGCTTTGTTCCATGTCAGATGCTAAACACTTTACATGCATTGCCACATTCCGTTTTTATAAAATCCATTTGAATATTATTATCATCATCCCTGTTTTCCAGATGAGAAGACCGAAGCATGCGTGGCTAAAGAAATTATCCTAAGTCACAAGTCTAGTGAGAGGAGGAGCCCGGATTTCAATCCAGACTAATAATATTCCAAAGACTTCATTATCATCTATTGTTATTAACTATGACTTCACTATTAACTACTATTACAACTAAGTAAGGGGTAGAATTCAACTCCTACTTGCTTACTACCTCTGTGATATTAGGCAATTCGTTTAAACTCTCTAAGCTTCAGTTTTCTCATCTGTAAAACTGATAATGATAATAATAATAATAGTACTTACCTTGTGGCATTGTTGCAAGTTAATATTTGTAAAATGCTTAGAACAGAGTTTGGGTGCATATTAAGTACTGATGTTTTGTTTAATAACTAACAGTTAAGAAGTTGTACTTTCTGATGACTGATGAACTTTTATTAACAATTACACACAGATTTTCTGTAATTTTGAGATGACTGTTATGCTTCAAACTAGACTGTAAACAAAATGACTACTTTCCACTGATGGGAAATGTATGTAGATAATGTTTAAGCATAATCACTAACCATGTAAAGTGTTGAGCCCTTTACAATTTCTTCTGGTGAAAACGGTCAATTATCTCCATTCATCCATACCTTCCTTCTTTTACTCATTTAACAAACCTTCTCATGCCAGTACTTTGCTGAGTCCTGGGGACACAAGGTGAATAAACGGAGAAGCATCCAATCTAGAGCTGACGATATTCTCTGGTTTAGCACATAAGGGAGTGTGAGAAAGTCATAGGTTCCATTATTAGATCTGTTTAACAAGTATTTATTGGGCGTCCATTAAATGCCAGGCACTGTGGTAGGCACTGGGACTGTCTAGGTAAATAAAGATTTCTGTTGTTAAGGAGCGCCGAGTGGGGAAGACATGCTAAATCGATAATTCCCCTTCAATTTACTTAATTACATAAGTGAACTGGTTAGGGGAACATGGAGGAGAAGCACTTATGCCCATTGCAGGGGCTAGTGGGATGAGGCAAGTTTTGACATTTAAACAAATTGTTCGCTAGAAGTCAAGAAAAGCAGAAATTAAACTACATACCAATATGGAGATGGAGTACCCAGAAAGCAGAGACACCATGAACCAGTGTGGCACAGTGGTCAACTGCAACTTTCTGGGTAATGCTAGCATCTAAAGCGTAAGGTAGGGAGAGGGGGGAGTCAGGCTGGAGAAGTAGGCAAAGCTAAATGGTTAAAAGTGTGTAAAATCAACTGATGAGCCCAAATGCTAATAAACCACAACAATGGTAGCTGCATAAAGAGACTTCTTAGACTTCTTTTCACTGAAATACAAATGAAAGGAGCGCTGTTTTCCTATCAAGATTCTTGGAACCAGGGAAATGATAAATGCTTAAAAGTAATATTTTGGTCTTGACCAAAAGGTAAAGGGTACCATTCTTACCATGCCACAGTGAAGAGCCTACTTCCCTACCTCTCATCCCCAGCAGGCCAAATATAGGGATTGACTCTGAGGTCTTCACTGATATGTAGACTGAAAACATGTCTAATCCATGGCTTGAAATGACCTACCAGCATATCCTTCTGCAATCTAACAGTTTCTTTTTCCTGGATTTAGGAACTCAGTCTAGGGCAAATTGCACTCTTCGGGTGGCACCCTGGAAAGCTGGTCATTGTGGAATTTTAGCAAGGAATTTAGGAATCTCCAGAATTGATTTTTTTTTTTTTTCATCTTTGCTGCTACTGCAGACGCAGGACAACTCAAGAGCTTTCTGTCTCCAGGTGGGTGGCGATTTGATTCCTCATCAAGCCAACAATGACCACCCCCTTGCAATCTTTATGCAATGCACAGTATCCTCTGCCTGCAGAGAGGCTTGCTCCCTTGATGGAGAAAATACAGAATAACTGGACGCCAGGAAACAGGCACAGCTTTCTGGGTCAGAAGTTGGCTGGGGAAGGGCCCTGACTGCCAAGTAACTTGCAATGATGTCAGAGCCCAGCACAACCAGAAAACACCAACTAGCCAGCCAACAAAAGACCTAATAACAGGAAAAAAAATCACAGAGCTGTGTTGCCAAAGCTGTTCTTTCCGCCCCCTACTCTTTTCTTCTAATTGGAAGAACAGCAGGAAAGAGTCTATATTTTAAAAGACTCCTCATCCTTCTCTCCCCTTCTTTCCTTGGGTTACACAGTGTTAACTAGGGAGGAAACAGTTCTCCGGATGAATCCCGCAGCAGTTGCTGGGGGTGTCTTTTTTGAGTTCCTTTTCAAGGCTGTCCTTGGAAGTTTCAGAAACAACGAGGACCAGGGTATTTTTCCTAAATGTAAACATGTAACTGTGTTTGGGAGAAAGCAGGAACCATTGAGGAAAGGAAGTCCTTTCTGGGCCCCTCTCTTCTCTGTTTCACGGTAATTAACCATACTCAAATGAAAATTAAAAGTTTGGCGGAAAAAGCTCTCTTTCTTTTTCTTTAAACGGGCATCATGGTTCATTCTAGCCATTTAGAGCCCTCAGTGATCCATAATTCAACTGGAAATTAATAAAACACAGCCCGTTCTTGGAAATGAAGTTTGAATTAAAATCCTCTTGTTTTGGAATATGTGACTTTTTTTCCCCTTTCATTTGTGACAGTCAATTTTAAATGATGCCACTTCAAGGACATTTTCATTTCTCCCACAACATATTACATGAAACACTTGCCTGTAAAACCGGCTCATTAGCCTGCAAAATTATACTGTACAGAATGGCTTTCATTCAAAGTAGAAATGGGATTTTTAGTAGGCAATTTCTGTATTTTATAAAGATAAAGCAATGTTTGATTGCTTCTTCCCAGCTGTTTTGCTTAGTGGTTATAAAGAGAAGTGGAGTGGGGGGAGGTAATGTGGGGGCGGGTTTGTAAAGATGGGCTTAAAAAATAAATCTTACACTAGAAAACTAAGGCAGAACTTCACGGAACAACTGCGTCCGCAGCTCTCCTGGGCTGCAGTGATTTGTCCTCTGGGTGTCTGGAGGCAAGCTCTGAAAGAAGTGAGCGAGAGGGAAAAAGAGGGAAAGAGGGAGGGAATCGAAAAGGTTGCTTTGCAGGCTGCAGCACCCACCGCGAGCTGGATGACTGAGACACTGGGAGTTGCTGGAAGGAGCAGCTCCTCCGAGGTCGGGAGAGGGAGGGTGCGCAGCAGAGCGCCGGAGAGGAGGGACGCGGAGGCCACCGAGGGGTCAGCAGAGCCGCGGCGCCAGGGTGGGGGCCTCCAGGCGGCGCTGGCCACGGCTCACCCGCGAGGGCGAGCGCACCCGGCCGGCCGCGCCTCCTGCCGTCCGTACCCGGGGGTGGGACCCGCGCCGGGAGCTGCCTAGTGCGTGGAGGGAGCCAGGCTCCGGCTCGCCCGATGGATTGACTTGGAGATGGATCGAATTACACCATTTGCCGTGCATCGGTTTGTTTTGCTACTGCTCTGTCCGGCGGCGGCGGCGGCGGCGGCGGCTGCTGCTGCTGCTGCTGCTGTAAGAGGTGGTGGAGAGTTTCAGGATTCTATCAAGAAAGAAAAGACCTAAGGAGACAGAGGGATATCTATTTTTACAATATTTTTCTTTATTTTCTTTCTTCCTTGCGCGTGGCAAGCTTTTTTTTTTTTTTTTTTTCCTTTCTTTTTTCTTACCAGCCTCCCCCCAATGAGGTAAGAAGGTTTTCAACAATTTGCTAATGCTCTTGTGGCGCCCGGTGGGGGTCGGAACCTGAGATCCCGTATCGGGTGGGTGGGGGTGGGTGGGTGGGTGTGTGTGTGTGTGTGTGTGTGTGTGTGTGTATGTGGCCAGTGGACGGTTGATTTCTTTTCCAAGCTGCTCTCTGCCTGCCGTGTAAGGGACGCGCGAAGGGCTACAGAGGTTTGGCGGACGCGTCAAAACTGGCAAAGCTGGCGGCTTAGGGGGAGGGGCAAGTGGACTTGGAGGCCCTCCTCCACTGTGCACCCCCTTGGAAAAAAACGCGGAGGGGGCACCAAGTAAAAGTTTCTTGCCAGGCAGAGCCAGCTCGGCGTCCCCCACACATAGTTGGGGGGAGCAGGGGTTGCTTCGGTGCCGGGCACGGCGTCTCGAGCCAGCCGGAGAGAGCTGAGCCAAGGCCGAAGGAGCCGCCTGCGGGCTTAGCCGCCCCCTCCCGCCGGTTGGCCCCGGAGCGGACGCTGGGACGGCCGGGGTCTGGCAGCTCCGGCCCCGGCTAGGAGCGGGCGGGCGGGCGAGCATTATTCGCCTGCGTCCTGGAGAAGGGGCGCAGCGCTGCAGCTGAGGCCGGAGCAGCCCCTCGCGGGCGCAGGATACCTGTCAGTGAGCCCCGGGATTGCACGGCCCCCGGGTAGTGCTTGCCGGCAAGGGGCAGGGACTCGGGTGACTTGGCCACCCCCGTCCCCGGCCCCCCAGGCACCGGCTCCGGCCCGGAGGGCGGCCACTTCCCACCGTCCCTCTCCCCCTGCTGGCAGAGCGCGCTGCGGGCGGACTCCCGGGCCCGGAGCTGCCCACCGCCCACCCCACCTCCCACCCGGCGCCCGGTGTCTCCTCCCGGCCGCTCTCCCCAGCAACTTTCCGTGCTTTGTTCCCCGGCTGGAAATGCTTTACGGAAGCGTCTTGGACAGGGTCTCCGCCAGGCGGCAAGAGCTCGGTTCTGAGATGTGTTACGTTCTCATCTCCCCATCAATTATGGATGGAAACAAATAAGGAAGAGTCAATTTTGCATGAGCCCCTTCTCCGGCTGCAAGAGGCGTCCTGCAGCCGGGAGGGAGCCGCCGCTCGCGCCGGCAGCCGCTGGCGGGGGCTTGGTGAGGAGGAAGGTAGGGAAACTTTTATTTCCCGTCTTGACAGCTGCGGTGTTTTTCCCTGGTCTGCAGAAACTGACACAGCAGCCGCCTTTCTTGGGTAATTTAGGAAGGCTTGAAGCTTCCTCTGTCATGTGTAGTTCTTGAATTCAAATGAAAGGTCATAAAGGACTTGAAAGTGTGGACGAGAATTGGGTTTGAAAAATTTGTGTTGCATCCACTCTTGGGACCACTGCTGTCAGATGATTGTTTAAATCCTGAACTTGTTAAAAGGCGAAATGTCAGGGAGCTGGCGGGTCTGGGGGTGTGGAGGGGGATTGAAGTCCCGGTATGAATCGCAGCGTTTGAGGAACTTAGGGCAGTACTCCCTGTTCTGGGGTGACCAGTCGGTAACTGATGTTCCAGCATCCTGAGCCCTCAGCGCCGTCAGCTGGGTGATCTTACACGGAAGGCACAGCACATCGTTACTATAGATATATAGACTTCGTCAACAGTCATTGGACCTTCTGTCTGCCACTACAGCGGAGGCTTTCCTTTAAAAATAACTGTGGTGTTTCCTGTTACTTGGGGTGAAAGGACAATGAGTAGGACGATTTTCCCCCAAAACTTCTGGCCATTAAGAATTTTAAGTCTGTAGTAAAAATTATGGGTGCCTTTTAAGGTTGCTCTTCCCCCTACTTGATATTTGGAACCATTAAGTGAATTCTTTTGTTTATTCCAAAGCTGAAGTCCCAGGGAAAGGTCTAACATTTTTCTAAGCTGGTTTGATCTCTGTCCCTTAGAATCGGAAAAATACTTGTTTGAAGAACATTTTCAAGGTTTCTTCCTTGTAGTATTAAGAAATCTCATCTCAGACCACTGGAGGGAAGGATTTTACTATCCTTTGGTGGCTTAAAACAATAGGTTTTGATACTGGTTTACTCATGCTGTTAAAAAAATAAATCCCCTTACTCTCTTAGGTGTCTAACTCAGGAAATTAAGTTGTGTGTAGTCATGTTTAATGTAGTGAGTGACAGGCATATTCTGTCAAGCTGGCAGATATTACACAAACATTTACTCTGGCTTAGATAAATAGAAATTGCCAGATAAGCCCTGAGATTTGGGTCTATATTACCATGAACCTAAACATCTAGAGATAAATAAACCATAGCTCAGTCATAGCTGAGTTTTTGTTTTTTATAGTTACTGTCTGTGCTTTGTTTGGTTTAGGTCTCTAGAATGTACTTCCAGAAAGACAGTTAAATAGGTAACCTTAAGGCTTCCAAAATGTGTTGTTGAGCAGACTATTTTCTTCCACTGGCACATTTTGTTAGATTAACAACCAGCAACTGTTTCTTACTGCATTCTACAGAATATTCCTACCTGGCCTTATTTCTAGTAGGGATGCTATATCGATAACCTTTTTTTTTTTTTTTTTTTTTTTTTGAACATTTCTGTGATTCAGGAGAGTATGCCAGAACTATTGTGACTTCTTCATCCCCGACAGCTGGTTAGCTTGAGTTTGATTAGATTTGTGGGCATTCTGCCCTCTTCCTCGTCTTTCTCCCTTTTTTCTTTTGGTGCCCTTTAATAGCACCATCTGGTCGTGTCTCCCCTGGTTTGATGGGTTGATGGATTTGAAAGATGGCTGTGATGTAAATCCGTTAGTCCTTAGAGTGAGGGCAACTTAGAAATCCAGAAGACTTCAGTTCTCTTGCTTGCTGCATGCACAGAAAGGCTCTGTCCAGTAACTGTGATTGGGGTAAGCAGGCCCCTACATCCACGTCGGGGTTTCTATTGCTTGAAAGGCCGCAAGCAAGTAAACAGGAATCAGAACCTTGATTCACAAAGATGGCCATAATTGCTAAAGACTTACCGAAACTGGAGAAGTTCTTCACTTCTTGCTGCTCCATCATAATAAACCTTGGTAATTAGCTTAGTCATTGTTCTTGCATGTGAGTTTCACTAAGATACAAAGAGTGAAAAATGCATCTGAAATAGGGTCATTTTTCACCCTTTTGATGCATTTTATGCAGAGTGAAGAGCCTGGCTGAATGCCGAACTATTCGTAGTGTAACCATAGGAGGTGAACTCTTTCCTTGGCATATTGCAAGATAAAATACTGTCTTTTATTTTAATTAATAGACTTCAAGCCTGCATATTCTAGATGCCTTTCTAGAGGAAGCAAGAAGTAGTTGGGGTGTGCCAGCCAGGCAGTATTTATTGAATATTTATCATTTGCAAGGAGCTGTACTAGCCAGTGTTCCAACACCAGGTGAGCTAGATATGTTTCTCTTGTATTTTCAATTGAGCAAAAATAAAAGGAAATAAAGGATGGGAAAACAGACCTTTTGAGAAGAAATGTAGATATGCTCCTTTCTTTAGAAGTGTAGTATTTTATCATAGAGATTTTAAAGCAAGATTACCCATATCAGATACTTGCAGTGGTGCAGCCTACCTGCCTTTAACACTAGTGAATGATTCAATGTACTGTTAGTGTAATTCATGCATTGAATCTGCCCTTAGAGTGAGAGATCTCACTTTCTGTGGCTCATGTGAGTGGAGACTTAGTGTTAATATCTGTCAAAGCTAGTGTCTTAGGTTGCCGCTGCTTCTGTGAACAGCTGCCAACTTCCAATTGGAAAAAAAAAAAAGTGTTCTGATTTATTCCCATGACACACGGAGAGAATAAAAATCACGTAACTATTTTAAACATACCATAACACTTTCTAGTTGAGGTGGCTATTGTCGGGCGGAGTTTTCCTCCTCACACCCTGACAACACTGGCAGTGCCACTGACAATTGAAGCTGCTTGCATTTCTCCCAACAGGAAAACTACTAGACGTTCTTACTTTGAAAAACAACCATTTATGTAACCAAGGGCGATCAAATCAGTGGTCCACACAGATACCACATGAAGTGTACTTATTTCTCAAACTTTCCTTTTCTATTAAGCTTTTGTTAACTCACCCAGATTAGCATTTTAACAACCCTGAAGTGAACTTCTGCCATTCTCTCTACTTGGACACAGTATGTAGATCATCCATCATCCTGTCCTTGGCTACAACAGGCTGCTGGCTCCATCACCATTTGGAGCTACATGGAATCCATCCGACTGTGAACAGCACAGCTGGCTACAGCAATTTTTTCTTCCACACCACTGGCAGTATTGTCTGGCTGTGGTAACTAAAGTTAACACCCAGAACGGGAAGTTTCCATTGTTTAGCAACCTGTCCCAGGCCCCTCATCCAGTTCTGGGGTCGCACCTGCTGAAAGGCCCTGCCACCTTGCAATCGCGTGTTCCATTTAAAAGGAGGCTTGCCCCAACCTTGTACCACCGCAGAAAGATTCTTGAGGCTTGTAAGATCAAACCACCAGAATCACAGAATTAGAAGGAGCCATTCAGCCACCACTCATCTTACACCTTCAGAACTTAAGTCTACTTGAAAAGGGGAAGAAAGGAATGAAGTAGTCTTCAGCCTGTGATCCCAAATGACTGAAGACAGAAAAAGACCTACCGAGTTTCTTGGTGAACTGAACATGTTATTGCTATATCCCTTTTCACAAAGAACATGCGATGTACCTAAATATGGGGCCCGTGTCTACTAGTGCCCAATACTTTCTGTCGCCTTTTTTTTGTTTTGTTTTCTTCTTTTTACTCAATAAGATATCTGTTATAGTGGCCATTGCTTGTTAAAGCAAGAATAACATGAATTAGCTGGCTACATCTGTAGGTTCTGTTGCCAAACTTTTTTGTTTGGATGTTTAAACTTTCATAATTAGGAATCTAGTTTTTGGAGACTGATGTGTCAAGGGGAGACTGCCTCATGTTGGGTGTGAGTTAGCATGTAGTCTTCTCTCCATAACATTTACTAGTGAAATCAGCCACAAAACATCTGAAGGATGATGGTGATGATGATGGAGGCTGAGGAAGAAGAGGAGAAAGCAGCAACAATACTAAACACTTGATGTTAGCTTACTAAATTCTAGGCACCATCCTAAGATCTTTATATTGATTATATCATATAACCCTCAGACAGCTCTGTGAGGTGAATTATGTTATTATCGCTGCTTTATTGGGAAACAAAGTGAGGTACTGAGAAGCTGTCATTTTCCTGAGGTTACACAATGGAAAGGTAGTAGGGCAGGATTTGAACTCAGGCTTCTCAACATCTCAGCCCCCTTTTTCACCACTGCGCCGGATTGCTTCCAAGAACACAGACCATCCTGCAATTTTCTGACTTCCTAATATTTCTGACATTTGTTTTTCAATGAAAAAGTCATGATTTGGGGGAAGATTGCATACTGAGTGAAATGATACGTACACTGTGGATATGCTCTTGAAGCACCATCTTTTTTCTAATCTAAATCATATTGTTATACTTTTAAATTTTTTATTCTGATTGGCGATATAATTATTACACACCCTTCTTTTCAAGCATCCTAGAATGGTATCTTCTCCCACCATTTTTCTCCATGTTAGGTTTTCCTGTCCAAGATTACAGTGGCATAGGACAAATGGCAATATTCATCACTCTCCACCAAAAAGTGCTTCTGCGTCCGGGTGCGATTGACATTCATTTCCCTGATCTTGGCAGGTGAAGATCCATGATGTATCTTTGTCCCATTTCCCGGGAGTATTTATGGGCCCCATCAGCAAAGACAGTGAGAGCTGCAGCTGTTCAAGCATTAGTGACACCAGTATGGAAAGTGTATTACTGAAGTTAAAGTCTCTATTAGATTGTACTATACATTTTTCTTAGTTATGATGGAGGGAAAATCTTTCAATCTATGTGAGTAATCACATACATTGTTGAGAAATTCTCTCTCATGCATCAGCATTATTTTTTGTTCTTTTTAATTCAGGATCTCTATGAGAGGAAACAAAGGGAAATACGCATGACCACTACACATAATACTGAAATGTAAGGTTCTCAACATATATTTACAGGAAGGAATATGGGTTTTTAAAGCCCAATATGTTGGTACATATATAATAAGGCCTCAGGAAGATCTGCAATTACTTAGCCTATTATTGGAGTCTGTACTTAAAAATAACGTCAGGAGATTCTACTCAGCTGAGGAACTGGCACATAAGAACCAGAGCAGACGAAGCTCTTTGAGAAAATAACACTTCCACTCCCCAGGAGCAGGCTGTCAGGAAAGCAGGGACTGAGATTCCCTCTCCATTGGCCTACGCCTCACTTGTTATTATAAGGGTCTTTGCAAGCTTTGTTTTGGTCTACAGAGTTGTCTTTATTTATCAGTAAGTCCTCAAGCCTCCTCTGGGTAATTGGTGGATCAAATAAAGATGTTTTTAAAAGCTACAGAGGGAGAAGAGGAGGCAGAAGAAGGAATAAAGAATGTTGCAGTTGTTCTTGCCATTGCTGGCACTAGCATTTGTTCATTCGGCTAACTTTTACCCTGGGTCTACTCTGTACAAGTGGGTACAGAGCAGGAGAGGGCTCAAAGAGGAGCATCACACAATTCCCGAGGTCAGGGATCTCACTGAGTGCTGTAGGAGAAACAAGGTGTACAAATAGCTGAAATGCTGTGCGTTTTAAGTGCCAGAAAAGATATACACAGACTTAGGGAAATTGAGAAGAGTGAGAGGTTATTTCTGGTGAGGGTGGTCAGGGGAGGCTCTGTGGAGTCACTGATATTTGAGCTGGTTCTTGAACTAGGTAGGATTTGGACAGGTGGACAGTGAAGGGTGGTGGGGGAGGTGTTGAGAGGGAGGGAATTCCAGGCATACAGAACAGCTTAGGCAAAAGCTCAGGGGTGGGGGGGAGCGGTGAGGGTCTAGATCAGTTGTCCGTATTTACACCCTTACCTACGACAGACTTACAATTCAGGTGTGAAGAGGCAGTTTGCCATACAATCCACAAATATTTATTGAGCATCTCTGGTCTACTATACTTAGCCATTCAGCAGATGGCCCTAAGGCTTAAGCCATCAGAATGAATAGGATCAATTCACTAGATTGCTCCGTGATCAGGACTAAAACCCGCACATCAGCTGCCAACTGGTTCAGTGATACACATGAAAGTTGCAAGGAATAAGATGATTTGCCTCAAATTACCCAGCATCGAGTTCCTCTCATAGAGTTGTTTAGCAGAACCAAACTGGAAGGCTGTGGCTTCATTGGCTTCATCTTTTTTCTTAAACTTGAAAAGGTTCTAGACATAGATTCTATAATAAAGAATATGTTGCATATGTATATGAGGATTTTTGGAGGGGAGATAAGGGAATGTGAAGATAGGAAGTGGAAGAGAGGACAGACACATACTGAAACCATACTCATATGAGTTGGACTCTAGTTGCTGCTTAGACTGCAGGTTCTTTGAGGCTATATTGCGCGCTCATCACTGTAAGTTAGCAGAGGGAGTGACATGTAGTAGATATGCAGCAAGTATTTTAATAAATGCACTAATTGAGTTTAACTTTTCATTACATTGCAGATATAGCTTATCATGGCTGGTAAACTGAAAGGAATGAGGTTGGAGCTATGACAGCCTTTTCCTAATAGAGAAAGGGGAAATGACTTGAAACGTTTTTAATACTTTCTTTTGGAAAATTTCATTTTAGGGTTCCCAGGGGGAAATCATACCTCTTTCAGGGCCTGAGTCTTCCAGATAAACTCGTCTGCCACTAATGGTCCCCAATCCCCCACTTTCCCACCTCCCTCACCTCCCTTTGTCCTTCCATACTCAACCCCCTCACCCAAGGTAACCTGTTTGGACATTAGAGTTTCCAAGCCATCATTAACCCTTTGATTAACATAAAGTATAATCAATCCATGGTTAAGTTTAATAGTGGAGGTAATAAGCTTCATGAGAGGAAAAACCAGAAGTTCTGTGTAGTATAAGTATGCTTATTAAAACACATAATAAAGGAAAAATAGAATGAAAACAGTTACATTAGGGAATGATCAAGTCAATTGCTTTGCCAAGAATTGCTCCAGTGGTTCAGTTTTCCATGGTATATTTAAGTCTGTTACAAGTTAATCGTTATGTGACAGACAGTCTTAGAGACGAATCTTAAGTCTGAAGAATCACTGCCAATTAAAGATCAATCAGAAATTATAAAATAGGTCAGTAGGGAAAAAGGATTAAGCATATACAAATTCAGTATTGAGAACTTTTCAGGAATATTCAAGTGACATAAAGCAGAGAACCTGTTTAGTTTAGTAATTGGTCTGGCTCCTACCCAGTTGCTTGTCGAAGTGAAGGGCAGCCTGCCTCCCCCTGCGCAGAGCACACTTGCCTACAGACAGGATCTAAAATAAACTGGCCTGGTTCAACTAGACTAATAATAACAGCTAGCACTTACTGTGTGCTTACCATGTGCCGTGGCACAGTGCCTAGCACTTCAAATATGTTATCTAATTTAATCCTCTCTCTACCTCTGGGAGTATAGGACTAATGGCTAACCAAGAGCCAACATATATTGAGTGCTTGTTATGTGCCTGATACACTTTTAAGAACATGTAATAAATTGTTTGATCAGCATTCTTTGACATGAGTAATATTATTATGAATATTCTCATTTTGTAGAGGAGGAAACTGAGTCATGGGTGATGAAGTCATTTTCCTAGGGTCAAACAGCTAGTGACTAGTGGAACCAGGGAACTTGGACTCATGATAAGCAGTGTGAGTAAGAACATTAGAGTCTGCTTGTTGTGGGGTGTGAGTCTTGGAGTGTGACTCGTAAGCTGTGTGATCTTGAACAAATTACATCACCTCTCTGAGACTCATTTTCACCTTATAAAAGGTGGATGATGATGGTAGTACCCACCTCCTAGGGGTATTGTGAGACACAGATGAATTAATATTTGAACAGCACTTATAATAGTGCTTGGCATGTAGTGAGTGCTATAAATATATCAGTGTCTGTTAAATAAAAATAAATGCAGGCTGGCTTCAGAGCCTATGCTTTTAGCCCTTGTACTGTGCTATCTTTTCACATGTGATTTTATCCTGTCTCTTTAACTAATATATGTACCTTGAGGCCAGTTCCACAACAGCTACCCTGCACTCCCTACTCAGTATACTTGCCACATATTCAGCCAAACTGGAAAGGGGAATTTGGAAGGAGAGGTTCAGTGGACTGGCACCTTTTTGAAGATCCCTGACCCCGAGGTCAGCTGTTTCAGAATTGTGGTGACAAAAGCCTGGCTTCCGCTATCGGTTCTGTTGAAGGACAAAACATGGATAATTAGCACATGTTCTATGCTGGTGGCCCCAGGGCTGTTAAAAATGTGAATAATGTCATAAAAATTTAAGCACACTCCTGACCATCTCTGTCATCACCCACATCTTCGATCTCTACCAGTGGTCTTCAAACTTTAAATTTCATCACAATCATATAGGGTTAAAATGCAGATTCCCAGAGCCCCAACACCAGTGGGTCTGTTTTGCTGCATCTGGAATGAAGCCCAGTAGTCTGCATTTTTAAGGAACACTTCAGGTAACTTGTGCCCATTGTCTCTTCACCACATTTTGAGAAATGGTGCTTTAGTTTAGTCAGAGCTCCTCAAACATCAGTGTGTCTACAGATTGCCTGGCATCTTGCTAAAATGCAGATTCCCATCCAAGCAAAGTGCTAGACCTCAGGGTTACTGTTGGCAGGCCACTCAGTAGTAGATCTAAGACCTCTTGCCTACGGTGTGAGGAGAATAATTATGAGCCAAAGACATCCCAGCTAGCTCATGAAAGACTAAAGAAAGTAATAAAATCTACTCAGAGCTAAAGTGGCTTCCCCCCCTCCCACCCTCCCAGTTTGCAAAAGATCTTTATAGCGAACAGAAATTATGAAAGAAAAAGGGCACTCACTTATTTCTGCTGACTGGCCTATATCATTTCATAAATGAAGTCCTGGGCCAGTATTCATAGCAACAGTTTTTGATTTAATGATAAACTGAGATAAGGGTAATCAAACTTCATGCTTCAGGGCATAAGGTGATTGCCTGCTGCGGTCAGGATGGAATTTTTCCCCTTGTGCTTTGCACAATTGACTAGATGCATTAGAGAGAGTGCTCAAGCCGTGCTTGGAAGAGCTAGAGGCCCAGCAGAAAGCTCCGCTGGCTGAGATCATATGGGAAATAGTTTGGGTTGCGATGAACAACCCCCATCATCATTTGGCTTTAGCATTTTTGTGTCATATTAAGATTCTGTGTACTGTATGTGTGTATTTCTCTAAGCCACACAGTGAAGCTGGGAGCATACTGTATTTGGAAGCAGATGCCCTGTACTCCAGCCCTGGCCTACAGAATGAGCTTCTGAGTTACCTAGGGAAAGCACTCCCCACATGGAGACTCAGTTTCCTCACCTGCGGATGCCTTATTGACCCTGCAAAATTATAATGAGCATTAAATAAGACAATATGGATAAAAGTGCTTCATAAAAACCAGATAGTTGTTGCTCTAGTGAAAAGTATTATTATGATATAATGAAATATACTTTATGGAATCGCTTTATTATAATCAGCCATATATAAATTCATACTCTGTGTGGTGACATCATAAACATAATGACAGCAAACATTTATTGAGTTCTTAATCTGTGCCAAGCACTGAAGTTTTATTTACATTCTCTCATCTAATGCTCATGTCAGCCTTTTGGAGCACATACTTTTACCTCCCATATTATAGATGAGGACACAGATGCTCAAGGAGCATCTCTTAGCCTCCGATCGCTGTTGTAACGAATTTCCACAAACGCACTGGCCTAAAGCCACACAGATGTAGAATTTTAGTTCTGGAGGTCAGAAGTCTGAAACGGGTTTCTCTGAGCTAAAATCCAGATAGTGGCTCCAGGAGAGAATGTGTCCTTGCCTTTTCCAGCTTCTCAAGCTGTCTTCATTTCTTCACACGTGACCCCTTTCCTCCATCTTCAAAGCCAGCAATCCTATGACTGAGACTTCTTCCGTAGTCACTTTTCCCTCTCTGACCCTTCTGCCTCTGTCTTCCATCTTCAAAGGACTCTTGTGGTTAGCTTGGGACCTTTCAGATAATCCAGGAATCTCCCTATTTTAATATCCATTACTTAATTATAGATGCAGAGTCCCTCTGGCCATGTAAGGCAGCATATTCACCCATTCCAGGGATTAGGACATGGACATCTTTGAGGGATGTGGACGTTATTCTTCCTCCCACAGTGAAATACCTTGCTAGGAGCGTGCTGCCAGAGTCAGAATTCACACCCAAGGCTGTCAGTTCAAAGTCCACCATCTCAACTACTCACTATAAACCCTTCAATTTAATCAGTGAAGGAAAATATAAATTTTCCTGTTGCTTTGAGAATAATCCATTCGGGACTTTTAAATATAATCATCATAGTATTAACAACACAAACATTGACCTGATGTTCAAGTCCTGCTTTGTACTAAGCATACTACGTGGAGTCATTCATTTATTTCTTCTCAGCGTGTATATTGTTTATCCAGTTAACCAGATTTACACGGATCCCTGAATCCATTTGTCTTTCACTGGATAACTGAAGGAACAAGGAGCATTTGGGGGGCCAAGGGACCACTTTGGAGGTCTATAGGAATGTGTTTTGATGGAACTACTACTTCAGCAAAGGGTAGTTGAAGAAGGATGGCAGGGGCAGTTGGGCCATCATTTTCTGGCTCTGGCACTGCCCCTTGGCAGATTGGATGGGGTTTGTCAGGTAAGACCAGCCCACTCCATCCGCTGATAGCCAAGACCATTTCCATCCTGTGAGGACTGGTACCCACAGAGACCAATCAGACAATCAGGAGCCTGTATTCTGCTAGGTTTCCGAAGAACTGTAGAAAGTTATCAGAGATCCCTCCCTCACTCTCTTACCCATCTCTCCTGCTCTTCTCTTCACCACACACTTAGCTAATCTCTGAGGTTTAATGTAATTTTAAAGTTCAAAATGTGTGCTCATTACTGAAAAGGCTGTCAGAGCAATTTGAAAAAGGAGTAGGAACACAGAGCTGAGAGTCTGGAAAAACACAGCCTAGCTGAACTGTTAGACAACCAGATTACCTGTGGACAAGGACTGGCCTTGCTAGCCTTAGTTTTCTCCTTAGAACAAAGAGAGGTGGTGATGGGCAGGCGAGAGTCTATATGACCTCCAGAGTTCTTTCTAGTAGTAGGATCCCTTCATGCTATGTTAATCTTCCTATTTTAATCCCCTAGGCAGTACAATCAAATACCATGCTGATTTTAGAAAGTATGAATCTACTTCATGAACCTGCATGTAGCTACCTGCAAAAAGAGACAGACACACAGATAGTCCAACTTCTCAAATTTATTATTGCCATTTACATTTTATAACACTTTGCCCTTTTCTTTTGGGATCACTTAAACTTCATTGCTGCTAATATAGTTTTTAGACTCAATTTTCAGAAATACATAGATAATATTTTCAGTTAGCAGTAATTGCACCTCATTCAGCTCTCAGGGGTTGATGCGTTACCATTGCACAATTTCCCAGTAATTTTCAGTTATATCCCCAAAGAGCCACCCTGCCCCTCCCTGCCATTGAACACTTAGAACTGAGAGGGCAAATGAGTTTCAAAGTAGAGAGCCAAACCTGACTTACTGGTAGTGACTGTTGCAGCTTGTGCTACAGAAATTTGTAGGCCTGCATCCAAGGTCAAAGAGAAAGAGAATGCCTTCATAGATTGGCAAAGTGTTCTGTGAAAAAGGGAGAGTGTATGGTAGCCCTCAGTGAGCATGGTCTTTGTACAGGTTGATAAGTGTTTAATGCAGATGTCATCTGAAGTGATGTCCCAGCTAGCTGCAAGAACAGAGCTTCAATTATTTGATCCATGGGAAGGCAGATAAGTAGCTTCCAATGCATAAAAAAAATTGGCAATTATTACTTTACCCAGTTCTTGCCATTTGATTTATTTTGTTGCCTTTTTCCTGAATTATTCCTGCTATCTTTAACCATCAAAGATTCAAAATATATGGTAAATGATTGTGCTACCATAGATATCGCCTTCACTACACATATATGTATATGTAAGTATGTACATTTGTCCATGCTATACATAGGTGTATGTAAATATAGACATATATAAAAATATAATACACCACACATAGTGCCCCTGCAGAGATTTTAAATGATAGCCTTCAACGTCAGACAGACGTAGGTTGGAAACCCATCCTGTTTGCTTAACAGATTTGAGAAATTGGGTATATCACTAGACCTCTGAGTCTAGTTTCCTTTTCTGTAAAATGGAGAAAATATTCTTAAAGAGATGTGATGTCGGTTAAAGATAATGCATGGAAATTGACCATCACAGTTCCTAGAACACAATAAGGTGCTCAGTCGTGTAGGGTTTTCCATTGTTAGTATGCTTTGGACTACAAGTAAGAGGAAACCTAATTTAAAATCGCTTAAACAATTAGGATCTTATTAAGTCACATAATAAGAAGTCCTGAAATGTGGTTGCTCCAAAGTTGGTTAATTCTTTGGCTAAGCAAAGTCATCAAAGACTCAGGTGTTTTCCATGTTTCTTCTCTGCCATTCTCAGCCTGTTAATCTTCTCCTTTGCTAGCTCCTTTCATGTTCTAGTAAGACTGGTACACTCCAGGTGAGAATCCAACAGATCAAGAGACAAACTCTCCCAGGAAACCTTTCCTAGTAACAGATTTCCCCGAGCTCTCACTGGATAACGTCATGTCACTTGCTCATGTATGAAGCCTAAAGCAGTCTTGGGCAGGGGAATGGGACCACCTCAGTTGACCCAAACGGGAGAGATTGGCTTACCAGTGGATACATAAACAAAATCACCATTTTGTTATAGAGAATTATACATTGTTATTTATACCATTGTTATTTATACATATTACCTACACGCAGTGTACATTAAACACATTTGTGAATGTGCTCAAACTATTCAAAGTTTGGTGTTTGGCCAGCAATATTTTTTTGAAAATTTTGCATACTTGGAACAGAATTTGCATTTGATTAGGCAATTTAAAAAATAAAAAATACGACATTGTAAGAAAATGCTACAAAAATGTAGGCAGCATTCATAAAATGATTTTGCTTTCACTATACTTCCACTTTTTTTTGCTGTAGCTTCTTTTAAATGAGAAATAAGATACCCCTGCCAGATTAACACTTTGAAACATCATAGTAAACACGAGCCGTAATTATGAAGGCACTTTTATCTCTTGAGAGGTGGAGACATAAACGCTAACTCGATTCTCTTCAACTCTGTAAGACATTTCATGATTATAAATTCACATTTTCTCATGGTTCCTACTTCAAAAAGCTCATTAACCCTTAAAGCTCTAAAGTTAAAGTTTTGTAGTATTTCTGTTACATGTGATGAATTCTGTATCTACTGAGGACAGGTACCCACTCACTTTTTTTTAATCCTTCTTATCACTTAATGAAATGTACCGCAGACTACCTGAGTGGAACTCCTAGCCTGGCTCCGAGTCCTCCCTCACCCTGTCCTGTTTAACGTCTTTTCCTGGTACAATAATACAATAAATCAGTCCTAAGACATCATAAAATACGGGTGAGGAGGCTCCTCCTTTACCTCTCTTTGTACAGCTGATATTTCTTTGCAAGAAGCTGTAAAAATTAATCACCTAGATTTTCAATATTTGAAATTTCTACTTTCAGTGTTTTATAGTTGCATTTTTGTTCACCAAGGTAAAACTTCACTCAGGCTTTATTGAATACAAGTCTTGTTCCTTAAGGGAAAGCAATAACCCTTGCTTCGCTACTCTCTCTATATTCAGCCTGCACAATTTTCCTTCCCAACTGTGCATCCTTGTGAGTCCAGAGAGTCCGGAGTTCAAATTCTGAGTCTGCCACTTAACCTCACAGAGGTTAATTTTCCTCACTGGAAAATTAGGATAGTATTTCTACCAAATAGGGATGTTATTAGGTCTTCAGGAGGACATATATGCAAGGCACTTAGCATGGTATCTGACATAAACTCAGTAAGTTATAGTAGTTTTGGTTTTTATATTTACTATTTTCAAATCAAGGATGTTTGGCAATATATGAAATATTCTTTATGAAAGGCTTATGGATTTTATACATGGATTGGTTCCTCCCCCAGAAAATGTATTTGCATGGCTACTTCTAAAAGCATAAAGAGACAAAGAAAATGTAAGAAAAATTCTGCATGTGGCATTTCTTGAGCCCATCAGAGCACAGAAGCAGCACCACATGTACACACGGCCACTCATTATTGAAGATGATTCTGGAGACTTTTTTGTGGTGGGGTGGGAAGGTTTATCATGTTGTGAAGTGTTTTCAGATGATGAATTTTGGAACTTAAAGGATGGACTAAGTACTCATAGTAACTTTCTGGATTAGCTCAACCTGACCCTCAGTCTTAGTAGTAATTTTTAAGATGCTTCTAGGTATAGAATCATCTTACTCACTTATACATTCATTCATTTATCCATGCAACAGATAATTTTAGAGCATCTTCAGTGTTCACAGAGCTTTTCTTCCCCTTTGCCTTGAAAGCATCAAAGGCCAGTAAATCATGGAACAACTACATGCAGCATCAGTTTCCTGGGTATGTGACCTGCAGCTGCACTTGGTCCCATGCTTGGAATGTTCCGCTGTCGCCATCTTGAAATCCTTAATTTTTTTCAAACAAGGAGAATTCCATTTTTATTTACACCAGGCCCCGCGAATCACGTAGCTGGTCCTGACTTCTCCTTTTCACCAATGACATTTACTCTGTATTGAGCTGAGTAAGCAGACATGAGTTGAAAAGAACCACAGACTTTGGGTCTTGAGTTTCCACTGTGTCTCATACTCAGGAAGCTACCTAATTTCTGGCCCTTGGTTTTCTCAGCTGTAAACGAAGGCAGACTACACATGGTCTCCAAGAATGTGGTTGGTAATCTTGATACCTCAGGAGAATAAGACACAGGTAAAATAATCCCAGGCCTGGGTTTGAATTGTAAGTGTGGTGACTCTACTTTCAAAACTAGAAATTATGGGGATTATGGGAATTATGGGGCCAAGATAAAAATGGAAATTAGCACTCTTCTTGAGAAAATTGAGCTGTGTAGTTGAAATCTTTGACTTCTAGCCTAGGCCTACATGCAGTTTGGTGGCTTCTAAACTGTAAAATCAAATTGATTGGGCACTGGTATTATTCTGCTCATTTCATTTAGATCTGTCCTTTCTTTTCTATAGATTTTATGCTAATTTCCCAGGGGAGACTTAACTCACTCCTGTACTTTTGCCACACTTAAAAAAAATCTATAGCCAAGACCTTAAAACTCTAATATACAAATATTGACATCCCTGAGGATCTTCTGATTTTCAGCCCAAGAAGTTTTGTGTGTTGGGAGATTATAACAAAAAATATGTTGCCAGCCCTCTGGCATGGGTGCTAACCAATCAAAACAGACCCCACAATGTGGTACCAAGTGATTGGAAGCCCTACAGTCTTACATGTCAACGATAACTTTTAGAGAAGGCACTACAGTATAGTCATCATGGCCCAAATATCTGTTCTCCAGTGACCCAGACTCTCCAAGATACAAGGAAGAGGTACCACTAAACACAGTGAGTCTGTATTTATTCAGTGTGGGAACCAAGATCTCTCCTAGTTCAGTCAGCTTGCATCTCTGCAAGCATTGCTGCAAAGTGCGTGTTAAAAGTTATAGCTCTTCAGTGGCAGACACAGACTTCAGATACACTCGTTTTTCATCAACTTAAGGTCATTGACAAATGGAAATGATAAAAGACATTTCAAAGAAAACAAACAACTTCAAATTAACTGAGATTCCGCAATCATTTTTAGATATACCTTCAGTTCTGCTTGAAGCCATCATTTCCTTGAGCAAATTTGAGATCACAAGAGAATGCAATGTTCAGAGTGTCTCTAATCACCCGCCTAAACATTTGCATCATTAAGTTAGTCTCTCCACTTTATAAGCCTGCTGTCGGCCTGAAGAGATGGGGAGCTTTTCCATAATGGTAAAAGTCCACAAACAACTCCAGTGTAAGTCACAGTATCAAGCCAATTAAGATCAAACCTGTGACGCTTAGTTCTACACATTTCATCACTTAAGTATTAAGCAATTTTTACTTTGACACTAATCAAGAGGTGTTAATGCAAATTCTTTTAAACAACTCAAGTGATTTAGGGTATGTGTAAGAGACAGAAGGAGAGAGAGGGAATGATTGTCTTTTCTACTTTCCAGAGCTATCTTTGGGCCTCTTAAAATTCGTTATCCAGTTTGTGGGGTTTATTTATTGACTTAGTTTAATTTAATTGTATTTAATTTATTTTTATTTTATTTTGGTGGAGAACATTCTGACTTGAGTCTGTTGGTCTGTTTTATTGTGTAGCAGTAGGCTGTTTAGCTTAGAAGCCTGCTAAGAAAGGAGGGAGTTTACATTTTAGCTCCCAAGCCCCTAATGGTTGGCTAACTCATGTGTTTACGTTTGTATTAGCATTGAGTGGGCTGATGTGAAAAGAGCCACAGAGATAAAAGAAGTCTGACTCCTTGTTGCCCTAGCAGAGGCAGAATTGCAGAATCACCCTTATCTGCTATGATTATCTTATGACTGAGAAAAATGCTCAATGTGACCAAATTTTGAAATAGATTCAGTGTTCCAAGCAGCTATTTATCTTCAAAGTAAAATATAAACAAGTCATATGTAGAAATTTGTTTGTGAAAACACAGATTTACTGTTTTGCTACATATTCAGATAGGAATTTACTTAATGCTTAGTTTGTCGCTTATTTGGATGGTGGTAATGTAGGGTGATGACTCCAGCAAAGAGCAAGAAGGCTGGCACAGAAAATGTCCTTCCTTCCTGCTATCATACACACAGGACTTTAAGCGGGATTTTGGAATTTAAATAAGCCAGGTCTTCATTCTCCATTTCCCTGTGCATGTTTTAGAGTTGAGGAAGATCTTAAATGCCAGTATTTGAACAACTGGGATACAAATGTTTTTGGCTTTAAATATTCAAGTACACAATTGCAATCAGTTTTTTGTTTGCTTTTACTGGTGTAGACTTGACCACGGAGAAGTTTAAGCCAGGTTTTCTTTCTCCTGTGTGACTGTAATTTTAACTTTTAATGCAAAAGACAATCCCTGTAATACCAGCACCAAGAGAACAGCAGTGATTTTGAATTGGCATGGATCTTTGTGAAAATTAGATTAAAGTTCACTCTAAAAATAGCAATTGCTGTTGCTAATTTTACTTTAGCACTTTATATTTCGGAAGCTTAGGAAGGAAAAAGTAGGAGGTAGAAAGGAAAAAGTAGGAGGTCAGAAGGAAAGAGGGAGCAGAAATTATAATATGCTAATTTAGCTGAAATCTCTTAATTACCTTCGTGTTTTCTTAGCGTACACCCACAGTACAAATTAAACAAAACATAATCAAGGACTTGTTCTCTAGGAAGTTATCCTCTAGAATAAATTGCGTATTCCAAAAATCATATCCCATAGAACCCCAGTACTAGTTCTTGATTTTATTCAACAAACAGACAATAACTGTCTTCACCAAGAAAAGGAGCTGTTTATTTGGATGGAAGGTAACTTAATGTTTTTTACTGGAGCATCTTCCCATGCTCCCTTTTTTAAATGTTAAAAAAATTATAAAGTATTACTTTTGAAGGCGAAAAAATCTAAAATAACTTAAATTTTTAAAAATCTATTTCCTTCTAGTGTTTGTCTATATGCATCTCTGGTTTTATAAAGTTGTGACTAGTGAACATACAACCTTATATTTTGATTTTTTTTCGTTCCTAGTATTGCATCGTAAGCTGAAGATTACTGGTTTTCATTATTATTATCTGAATGATTGCATCATATTTCATGAGGCTAGTGTAATATACTTTTAACTACTGTGTGTTTACAATTTTAAGCTGTTTCCAGTTTGTTCACCATTATAAAATAAGTTTCATTTATTTCCTTCCTACTTTAGATTATTTGCTAAGGGTAAATAACCAGAAGTAAAATTACTAAGTCAAAGGTTAGTTTTGTAAGTGTGTGTTGTGTGTATGGGAGCATGTGTGTTACACGTTGCCAAATTATTTTCTAAAATGATTGTACTAATTTACCCTGCCATGTGCAATATATTGATTTCATCCCAACTTTACCTGTATTAAGTATTATCTTTAAAAAAACAGAAGCTAATTTCAACAGTGCAAAATTGTACCTCCTTTGTGACAATTTGAATTTCTGGTATTACTATCAAGAAGGCTGATTTTTTTTATTATTATTATTTCTTCAAAAAAAAGGGGGGATACATGTGCAGAACATGCAGGTTTGTTACATAGGTATTTGTGTGCCATGGTGGTTTGCTACACCTATTGACCCATCCTCTAAGTTCCCTCCCCTCAGCCCCCACCCCACAAGAGGCCCTGGTATGTGATGTTCCCCTGTCTGTGTCCATGTGTTCTCAGTGTTCAACTCCCACTAATGAGTGAGAACATGCAGTGTTTGGTTTTCTGTTCCTGTGTTAGTTTGCTGAGGATGATGGCTCCAGCTTCATCCATGTCCCTGCAAAGGACATGATCTCATTCCTTTTTATGGCTGCATAGTATTCCATGGTGTATATGTACCACATTTTCTTTATCCTCTCTATCATTGATGGGTATTTGGGTTCGTTCCATGTCTTTGCTATTGCAAATAGTGCTAAGAAGCCTGATTTTTTAAGACTGGGACAAGACATTTTAGGGACAAGTTTCTACTGTTTGACACATAGAAAAGCAATCTGAAGGCTATTACTAGGGAATTGTCATAACATCTGTATTCTGACCAAAGAATCTCTGTTTCCCTGCAATATTTCCAGCTCTGACAGCTAATTTCAATCTTCAGCTGGACTGAGAGGAAAGAGCAAAGGACGCAGGATTTCAGGATTAAGAGAGTGCTGAGGGGATCCAGGGAAGGATTCATTTACCCAGCCACCTAAGAAACCATCCCACAACCTAGTGCTTAAAACTACCACGATCATTTGTTTAGCCCTGAATCTACAATGTGGGCAGAGCTCAGCGAGACTCGTCACTACTCTGTGTAGTATCAACTGGGGTGGCTCCAGTAGGTGAGGGGGGGTTCAGTTCTAAGGTGGTCATTCTCATGGAAGGCCAGTGGGTGCTGCCTGTCAGCTCAGGGCTCAGCTAGGGCTGAGAGCTATAGCCTTAGTTCCTCTCCCTGTGGGCCACTTCATGAGGACATCTTCACAAGCACTTTGACTTTTTCATACTTCAGTAGCTGGGTTCCAACAAGTGTCCAAAGAAATAGAAAGTGGAAGCTGCCCATGTGTTAAGTCCTGGGCCCCAAACTGGCATAGCATCACACCACCACATTCTATTATTCAAACAGGTGTAGCCCAGAATCACAAGGAGGATATATACATCCACTTCGGAATGCAAACAATATAAAAAACACTTAGAGACTGTGTTGTGTTTATAAACTGCCATACAGAATTTTCAGCCCTTTGAGAAGCTGAAAAACTAGACAGTTGGAGCACAGTGGACTAGTAGATATTATAGCACCAACCTCCACCTCTGCTTTCCAGAGTCCAGGGATGGGCTCTCCATTAACCTAGTCTACCTTTTCCACAACAAAGAATTCCGCCAACTGTCTCTTGGACTGTCTCTTCCACTTTTGCACTATGGGGAATCTGCAGTATTCCACCACGCCGCCCACACAAGCAATCAGGTCCCAGGGCTTTTAATCATCTGTGTAGTTGCTCTTTCCTATTAAGATAGATTTTAGAGGGGGATCTGAGCGTGTGATACATCTCAAGAAGAATAATGACATTAGGCATATTTGGTCCATGTACACTGGCAAGATGCTTGACTTCTAATGTGTTGACAGCCATATGTATGAGAATCCCGCCTGATTGCTGAGTGGTTGATTTAGGTGTCTCTATGACTAGGAAAAGGGAAACTATTTGAACTGCAGTTTCTTGGTCCAGTCTTCCAAAGAATATTCCAAGAGACAATTTGGAACATAGAAGAAAATATTGAGGCTGGGCGCGGTGGCTCAAGCCTGTAGTCCCAGTACTTTGGGAGGCGAGACGGGCGGATCACGAGGTCAGGAGATGGAGACCATCCTGGCTAACACGGTGAAACCCCGTCTCTACTAAAAAATATAAAAAACTAGCCAGGCGAGGTGGCGGGCACCTGTAGTCCCAGCTACTCGGGAGGCTGAGGCAGGAGAACGGCGTGAACCCGGGAGGCGGAGCTTGCAGTGAGCCGAGATCGCGCCACTCCAGCCTGGGTGACAGAGCGAGAGTCGGTCTCAAAAAAAAAAAAAAGAAGAAAATATTGAAATCATCAGAGTGGTCTTCAGAAAGGGTTAGAATATGACAGGGCAGGGGACACAGCAGAGAGGAAGCATAATGAGGCTAATAATGATGTCAACACAATAACCATAATAATAGCAAATAATTGTACTTATTTGCATAAGTTTAAGTTTTCCATATATTAAGTCTGCAACCCTGGAAATAACCATTTTAGATAGGTTCAGTTACTATCTACTTTTAATAGATGTGAAGTGAAGTAGCTTTTCCAAGATCAAACAGCTAGCGGGTGGTGAAGCCAAAATATTCATAAAGTAGGGCCTGCTTTCCCATTGGTTTATATGAGGGTGCTTATCCTCCAGTGTGGTGAAAGGATGACCGTCATCCAGGAACTCCCAAGGGTTTCGTGCATTGCCACTCCTTTTTCAGCCATTTTGTGGGGTTGGGTTATAGTATTTTTGTTGATAGTCGAAAACAGAAAGTAAAAAACATGGCCAGGCATGGTGGCTCATGCCTGTAATCCCAGCACTTTGGGAAGCCGAGGCAGGCGAATCACCAGGTCAAGAGATCGAGACCATCCTGACCAACACGGTGAAACCCTGTCTCTACTAAAAATACAAAAAGTTTACTGGGCGTGGTGGCATGCACCTGTAGTCCCAGCTACTCGGGAGGCTGAGGCAGGAGGATCACTTGAACCCGGGAGGTGAAGGTTGCAGTGAGCCAAGATTGCACCACTGCACTCCAGCCTGGTGACACAGCAAGACTCTGTCTCAAAAAACAAAACAAACAAAGAAATGTAGACAAGCCTTCTAGAGATAGAGACTTGTCTTCTGATGTACTTCTCCCTCATATCCACTCTCCCTGGTCAGCCAGATACTTAAAAGAAGGGTTTCAAAGGGAGCCTCTCTTTAACTTGGAAGGGTCCAGGAGCCAGAGGAGCGAGCCGTCGGCCCTCGGTTTATTTCCAATCTAGAGCACCTGAGCAGGGAGGTACCCAATATACTCTTTTCCCTGACGTTGGGGTAGGTCCCTGCTGCACCACTGCCCTGTCATGCCTGGAAACAAAGGCTTGATGTTAGGTCTAGGATGATAAGGAAGAGGCCTCTGACCACTGAGGAACCTTAACTTCAGAGATAGAAAGGTAGGAGGAAGAGGTGGAAACCAATACCGAAGACGTAGGGAGACAGGATCCTCGCTAGCCCCCTGCATGAATCTTCTCTTGTATTTGACTTTTTCATAGAAACTTTTACTTATTTATTTTTCTGACACAGTTACCTGCTAGACTATTAGTCTAGAAGGGGGAAATAGTGCTGTTCATGTCTTAAAATAACAATCATAAAATCAAGCTAAAAAACTATGACAGTATTCTTATCTTAATAAATTCTTAAGTTCTCTTTCTCCTCTCTGTTCCTTTTAGTCTGTGTTACCTTTTTCTGCTGCAGGGATTAAGACTACAGACAGTGGAGTCAAACTGATTTAAGCCCCATTATTTAGTTTTGTGACCAAAGGCAAATTACTTCATTTCCTCATCTGCAAAATAGCACCAACCTCCTAGGGGGTGCTTAGCATAATGCCTGGTGCTTTGTTAGCATGCAGCCCTGGCTTGTTACAATCAGCTCTAATTTTCCAGTCTGTGACATCTAGGTATGACACCTAATTCCAGGTGTGTCCCATGAAAACAAAATAAGAAGGCCGGGCATGGTGGCTCATGCCTGTAATCCCAATACTTTGGGAGGCCGAGGCGGGTAGATCACCTGAGGTCGGCAGTTCGAGACCAGCCTGACCAACATGGAGAAACCCCATCTCTACTAAAAATACAAAATTAGCCAGGCGTGGTGGCACATGCCTGTAATCCCAGCTACTCAAGGCTGAGGCAGGAGAATTGCTTGAACCTGGGAAGTGAATGTTGCAGTGAGCCGAGATCGTGCCGTTGCACTCCAGCCTGGGCAACAAGAGCGAAACTCTGTCTAACAAACAAACAAACAAACAAAAACAAAATAAGAAGGTTAGCAAGCAAACTCTCTTCTCTTAGTAGAGCAAGCATGTGAAATATTTTCTGTTTGGGCCTGGGAAGTTATTCCTACTAACAAACCATAGATCCTGCCTTCTAGGAGCTCACAGTCTAAAGAGGAAGACAGGAGGTAGATGAGCAATTCTACCCACTGTGGCAAATCCACAGTAGAAATGGATAGAGGGTCCTGCGAGGAGAGCAGAGAGAGGGATGGAGACGGTCTCAGAGTGGCCCTGGGTCCTAAGGATGACTAGGATTTTGCCAGTCAGAGGAGCTGTTCCAGGCGCAGAGAACAACAGGAGCTAAGGGCAGGAGGCCTCAGCTGAGCTGGCCACTCACAGAGGAACTGCAGCAGTAGAAATAAGCTTGTGAATACTGATTTGAGCAAAAGTGTAAGCGATGTCAGTATAGCAGGGTGATGCAAACTGCGACTAAATAAAGCAGTGATAATAATACAACTTCTTCACACTTGTATAGCACCTTTACAATTTATAAAGTATTTTTACTCACATTTTCTCACTTATCCCTTTAAAAAAAAAACCATGGTGAAAGAGGGAGTCAGCAGATGCATCCTTACCTCATCTCAGAAGAGGTGAGGTAAGGAGGGAGGTGGGAGCAGCCAGCAGTGCCTTGCTGCACTGGAGGGATCCCTCCTGTCCTTCACACTGGCCTCCATTCCCTCTTCTCCCTTGGGCAGCTTGGATGCTGCTGAAAGACAGTAAGCAGAAGGTATAACCGACCCACTTGAGATAAAGCCTAGGGCCTGGGGATTGGTGATTAGAGCACCTCATAAACCAGGCCAGGCCTGTTGGCCTGGGGTTGTGTTTGTGTTAATGGCTGCTTCTACTTGTTGAATGTCCACTGATCTGAAGGCTGTCTGGGACTGTCAGCACACATGACATGAAAGAGGCGGTTCTGCCTCTCTACCCAGCTTGGAGTAGATGCAGCCCCTTGGGAAGAAACCCACAGGTCCCTCCAGTTCTTTCCCCCAGTCCTGCTAGAGCGCCTTTCTTACTCTGGTTGTAATCCTACCTTGTCCCTGTATCCTTCATACAAAGGACCCCACACCCTTTGTGTTTCCTGGTTTTATAATCCTTTCTTTTTTATCAAAGAGCTGCAAGTCTCTATAGTGAGAGTAGGTGGGGAAAAGGAAAACCAGTCACACTTTTCCCTCCAAAGATAATTAGGCTAATTTCTCTCAATCTTTTCACCAATGTTTAGTCTGTTTGCATGTCTAAAGAAAGCAACATTCTTTTTTCTCTATACCTCCCCAGGATGCCTCCTGTGATTAGAATAGAATTTGGGTCTCTAGGTCCAAGGCATTGGTCAATTTAGGAAATGGGCCAGACAATATCCCTGGCTCACTGCTAAGTCCTATATGTCCTTCCCAACAATTTCAAAATCAAGGGAAGCCCAAATCTCACTATAGTCACATCTGCAGCTGCAAGGGCAAATGCCTACCAGAAATACTGCTGCATAATTTAATGCTTAATTTAATAATTTAATGCATAATTTAATATGTTGGTGTGTGTGTCTGTTCATTACTGGTGATCGTGGATGACCTGTCATTAACAGTTCACCATCAGTGGGTAAAGGGCTCTGTGGAGATTTTTCAACTTTTTTTTTCCTTAAGAAGACACAGGGTCTCACATAGAAATTCATTCAACAAGAACTATTAAAACCCTGTGGACTAACCACTTTTTTGGGAGTTTATTTATGGACATAAAAGACAGTTCCTGAACTCAAAGAAACCTACAGTGTGGGGGAGTAAGTTATGAAAAGAAGGAAACATACTATCATGTGATATGTGCTCTGATGAAAGTGAGCCCAGATTTTCATGGCCAAAGAAGGAAAAGAAGGAAAATCCTGGTGGGAAGTGATTTCTCATGAGGAATCAGTCATGAAGAGGAAGGGACAAGAAGAGCACTCCAGGTAGTGATGGGGACAGCACATCCAAAGGCAGAAAGGTAGGAGAAGCTGAGTTTGCACTGGAATGAGGGGGTGCTTTACCATGCCCAAAATATAAGGGTGTTCAGAGAAGTGGCATCCAAACGCTGTCCTCTGGTCCCTCTTGGCCTCATAGTTGTAAGACCAATGCTGAATGTCACTGTGGAACCTAGTTTTGATTTTTGTCAATGCAAATCCATTTTGAGCCTCTCTGAGATTAGCCGTGGAGGTCATAGAGCAATGGACCTGGAGACACATAACCCAGAAGCCTCTTATCAGCAGTATGACCTCCAGGAGTTCTTTAACTCCTTGTCTGAAAAGCATCTATTTACCAATTCAGCAAATATTTGCCAAGTAGATAGTGAGTTCCAGATGCTATGGTGGGTAATAAAGATAAAGTATAGAACAGACAGACACGACTTCTGTTCTCCTGAAGCTGACACGAAGTTCAGTGGAGAAAATAACTTCTGCCCTAAGCCTCTTAAGGGCAGCTTTAAGGACTAGAATAGATCAAACATATTTGCTTTGAAGAGCATAAAACACTGTAAGTGAAAAGCTCTTCCTCCAAACCCTGGTCTAGGCTGAATATCGATGAGAGCTAGGCACCCCAGTCCCCACCCACACACAGAAGTTTATTAAATCTCAGCTGCAAAGTACTCTGGGAATGCAGAGAGGGGCTAAGAAACCATTCAGAGGTCCTGAGTGTATGTGAACTGAGCTTCCCACAGCACGTTGTACAATTTAAGAAAGAAACTGGACATGATCTGCTGACCTGTGGGAGCACCTCACCCCTCGGTCCAAGAAAGCTCGAGGAGACACTTAAAGGCCGTATTTCCCCAGGCCACATGGTTGTGGGGGAAAAGTGCACCCTCTGCCATTTCATCTGGGACGCCATCAGAATGCCAAGTCCACATTTGTAAGTGCCAGCGGAGGCTCGGTCGCTGTTCAAGGCATCAGTCAGTTTGTAGTACAAAGCCCATTTGTGGTTCGGCGTCACAGATCAGAGGCAGCGATCGCAGCGCTCTCCTGTCTCAGGGTACAGAGGGAGCACATGCACTTTGTATCCTAGGCAACGGCAATGCTACAGCAAAAAACTTAGACATGTGAATTGGGAGGAATTTTACTTTGAGTAAAGAACCGTTTCCAACCCAGGCACCAAACTCAGAATCATAAAATGTCACAACTTGGAAGGGGCCTTGGAGAGCACCTGTGTTCTCATTGTCTAGATTGGGAAACCGAGGCTGGAAGAGGCAAGTTGGATTTCTCATGGTCTGTCGGATCCTTAGAGGCTGAGTTAAGAGTAGAACCCAGATTTTTTACCTCCCTATTATCTCCAGGTGTGTTTAGTGTCTGGGCTAAGACTAACATCCTCCAAGGTGATTCATAAGGAAGGTGAGAATAAATGTAGATAAGGGTAATATAATAGTGTTTGAAGCGTAATTATCTCTGGCATTAGAACCACACACCCTTCCTCAAGGTTGTACCTTTTGCCTTGAACAGGCTTCCTGGTACTCACCTCATCTAATAGTGATTTTTATGGTGCTTACCATGTGCCAGGATCTCTAGTGAACTCTTTCAAGAACTCCTTCAGTCCTCAGCAACTCTATGAGGCAGCTGCTAGTATGATCCCGTCCCCAGTGTACAGGATAATAGAGATACCAAGTGGTGAACTCGCTCACCCAAGGTCAGATCACTGGTTGCGCAGCAAAACTGGGGCACCTACCTAGGTAGCCTGGCTCCAGAGCCACGTTCTCTGCCCCGTACTCCACTGCCCAGTGCTTGTCAGGCTCCATCCCTGGCAGCCGCAAGGGCTGAGTTTGCTTAATACCCTCTTGGTCTTGCATCAGTTTAGTAAAAATTAGGAACTGAGATTTTAAGAACTTGCATGGATTGACCTAAACTCCCATTTTGCCTCTGTGGACCCAGAGGTTTCAGAAGTTCGTAGTTCATCAGATACGGAGCCTAGACCAAAGGCTGCAGGTGGGCACAGGTGCACTGACTCAAGCTTAGCCTGGGCCTTTCCTGAGCTTCGCAGGACATAAAATTCACCTGGGCTGTTTATTATTCTTATTCTTGGTCACAGCTCCGTTTTTAGTCCAGAACTATCAAATGGAACCTAAATGATCATGGGCCACATTTCCATCAGTAGGACAAAATATATTAAAAAATAATTATTTTGTAATAATTATGAACTCACAGGAAGTTGTAATAATAGTACAGAGAGTTCCGTGTCCCCTTCACCCGAGAAGTACATTTTGAAAAACGAGTTAGGATTGACTTACAGAATCCTGATAAGGTTAATGCTCTAGATCCTTCTGAGCAATCAGTAATCTTTCTCTGCATTTGTTAGAGACGGGCAACTGTTACTGTACTTTCAAATACAGAAGGCAAATATTAATACAAAGGCCTTATTTTTGGTGACCGAAAACCAAAGGACTTGGGACTAAAAATTCTTGCCTTTTAAAATTTCACTTCTCTTCCTCTGGGTCGTTAGAGTTTTAACCTTTCTGAAAACTCATCACCAACTGTTTTAAAGCATGATATCACCTGAGAACCTCTGATGAGGTACTTTGCAGAATATCAAGCCTGAAGACATGAGCCTTTTAAAATAGAATGAAATCTCGTTGTTGGCAGTGAGGCTAACATAGATCATTGAACTCTGTTGTGACATCTGGGTTCTGCACTGGCTTCACCACTCCTGGATCATGAGTCCCTTAATTTACCTGCTTGTCCTTTGTCAGACAGGAATAGGAGCAGCAGCCCATCCTCAGTTCTTCTTTGCCAGGGTATTCATTTCTTTGAAAGCCTGAAAAGGCTCCATAGAGTACATTGAAAGTTATGGCTACACGGTAGTTGCATCAGACAAGTCACTAGCCTCAGAACAAATATATTCTACTTCTGTCATCCCAGCCCAAAGGGCAGAACCAGGCATAGACCCAGGCCCTGTTATCCTGAGCAGAATGTCACATTCAGGCCATATGGCAGCCTCAGCAGGTCATCTGGTAGAATAAGCCAATGTTCCACAGCCAGGCTGAGTCCTTTGGCATCTGGGTCATCCTTTGGAACCTTGAGCCCTTCCTTTGTCTAGAATGGCTCCTTTTCCTGGAGGCTGAAGGGGAGGAGCCTGGTCTGGCTGGGATGTGCGTATGGAGGAGATAACCAAAAAAGAAGGCTTTTAATTTCTCTTGTCATTAGTTAGCCTTGAAAACCCTGCGGTTCCCCTGAAAAAAGGAGACACCATTGTTCATTTCTGTCACAACAGTCTCCTGCTGCGTGTGTGTGTGTGTGTGTATACATATATACACACACACACACATTACAAATGGTGTAAACGACATACCATACACAAATACAAAATATTTTTGTATTTTTAGTAGAGATGTGGTTTCACCATGTTGGCTGGGCTGGTCTCGAACTCCTGACCTCAAGTGATCTGCCCACCTCAGCCTCCCAGATTGCTGGGATTACAGACGTGAGCCACCGCACCCGACCTAATTATTGGATTCTTATCAGGCACAAGGGGTTTGGCTACATGCTTTACATAGGTTATCACATTCACTATATATATATGTGTATATATATATATATTAGAAGGTTCCTTATGCATTATACTTTCACAAAACAAGTTATTATCTTGATGTCTTAAGAGGCTGATATATTTTGTCATCTTCCTGGATAGCAGATTTTCTGCTTATGTATCAGGCTCATTTTCTCATTAGTTTCTTGTATTATTTTCACTTTTAATGAGGATTGTTTCTAGGACAATTTTGCTTTAAAATGAATGTTATTCAATTTGGGTTAGGGCAGACAGGCAAAAACTTGTAGGCAAATTGTCGCTAGAATTGTGGTCCCCAGAGCAATGGTTCTGATCAGAGGTCAGATCTTGGGATTCTTGTCCATGCTTAGAATTGGCAAAGACAGGTTAGATCCTGTTTTCTGTCCCTTCCTGCCCAACTCTTTTTAAGTTCAGTTCCTTTTTGAATTATTAATATGTGACCAAAGTATTACTGATTCAGATATTCGTGTGCTTTGCTTTAAGAAAATCCAGACTTAAAGTGAAAACCTTGCATAAGAGGTTTTTAATTTTCAGAAAACTTAAGTCGACAGCTTTATCATGTACATAAAATATAAGTCAAATAAAATTGACCCAACTTTGAGTAAGACACTGATTTTAAGAGCAAGGCATTAATAAGGATCACCCAGACTTCCATAGCCTCAGCCTCCCCTTTCTTCTCTCCCATGGTATCTACTGCCACCTGCGCTTTTTTCTCTTCTGTCAGAATCCAGCATGTTCTGATTCACTGGGTAAGATCAGATCTTATAAACGTCTTCATACTGGTTTCTGGCTTGTGGTATGTTCTATCATTACTTAATTTATAACTGGAAAAAAAGGCCATCGGCCAAAGAAAAGAATTTCCCATTGCAGAATTTCAGGCATAATCCAGCCATTAGGCAAGCTGATTTTCATTTTATATTTGTTAGGTAGTGAAGAGTCACATAGGATTCTTCTCTGCCAGTCCCATATACCCACTCTCTAATCTCAGGAATAGCCCTGCTTTCCTTCCCTTTGCTCTGGGAAAGCTGCAAAGTAAGCAGGAATTCCAGTAGTGGAGGTGGGGAGGTTGACAGAAATCATTTAGTTATTTGGCCTGTGTTGCCCATTTCTGGTGGGCAATTTGTTCATGATGGGTAGGTGTGAAAAGAGGCATCTGTTGCCTTTTATAGAGAACCTCTTGGTTTTGCAGCACCTGAAGCTCATGGACTGGAGGCTAATGAGGATGCTGTGCCAGTGCTGCAGGAGAATGATGGTAGACTCAAGATTCGCTGTTGGGTTGATGGTGAAGAGCTGTTCATTTTGATGTGGCCTGTGTGCCACAGCGGAGTCCTGTCAGTGTTCTGCTTTCTTTCTTTATTCCTCCATTCATTATTTACTGAGGACCTGCCAGGTGCCAGGCCCTGTGCCTGATCCTGGCAGTAAAGAGGAAAATGATCCCTTGAGTAGCACAGCCCAATAGAGAAAATGTGAAAATCAGTAACATTGCTGTGGAGTGATAAGTTCTGCAGTAGAAGTATTTATGCAATATCATAGTATGACTAGCTGTCCTGAACGGAGCAGTGTGGCTGAAGAGGGAAGAATGAGAAAGGGGAGGGGGCCAGGTAAGTTTTGAGCTGGCGAATAGACAGTTTTCAAGAAGGACATTTTAGAAAGAATAGCGTGTGCAGAAGACACTGCTTTGGGATCCAGGTGGGGACGTATCAGTAGGTGAAATGGAGAAGCTGGCAAGAATAGAATTGTGATGGATCTTGTAAATCTTGGAAATGAATTTAGACTTTACACATAGGCCTTCGGGAACCATTAAAGTGCTTTTAGACAGGGATGTAACATGGTAGCATTTGTGTTTTAGAAAGATCATTCTGGTGGCATTGTGGAGAGTGCACTAGAAGTCTAGGAGAACAGAAACCAATGAAGAGTCAATTCTAGACCAATGAAGAGATAGAAGCAATGGGACATACTGACAGGTTCAAAGGAGAGGATGATGGAGAGGGGGCCGTCTAGGAAGACTGCCAGGCTTAAAACACAAGTGCCTGAGAAGGATATGAAAAATAGCAATAACAATAATAATAGTTGTAAATCTTTTTTCTTTTCTTTTTCTTTTTTTGGAGATAGAGTTTCATTCTTGTTGCCTAGTCTGGAGTGCAGTGGCACAATCTCAGCTCACTGCAACCTCCGCCTCCCGGGTTCAAGCAATTCTCCTGCCTCAGCCTCCCGAGTAGCCGGGATTACAGGCACACACCACCATGCCTGGATAATTTTTGTATTTTTAGTAGAGATGTGGTTTCACCATGTTGGCTGGGCTAGTCTCGAACTCCTGACCTCAAGTGATCTGCCCACCTCGGCCTTCCAGATTGCTGGGATTACAGAGGTGCGCCACCATGCCCAACCTAATTATTGGATTCTTATCAGGCACAAGGAGTTTGACTACATGCTTTATACAGATTATCTCACTCAATCATCGTAATGATATTAGTGCTATTATCCTCATTGCAGGCAGGAAAACAAGAAAGTTTGAAAGTGAAGTAACAGGCCCCAAGTCACATGGCTGGTAAATAGTAGTGCTTACATTTGAAGCCAGGTACTCCGAGCTCTAAACCTATGCTCTACAGGAAATTCAGCAGGAGGAGACATCAAGGCAAAGTATCTTAAGTTCAGTTTTAGACTACTGAATTTAAATTGCCTATGTTTTACCAAGGTCAAAATATCTAGTGGGGAGTTGGACAGCTGGATTGGAAGTGAGGAGTGTGGTGTGTGCTGGACGTGTGATCTGAGATTAGGTAGTGAAGAAGGTAGGTGTCATGTGAGCACATCTCTAGAGACCCGGGATGGAACTGGGAAGAACGACCTCCAGCGGGCAAGCATGTTAAGACAAATTTGGGAAGATGATGAAAAGGAGCAGCTAGAGAGATGGGGACAACTAGGGGAGTCAGAGGCGGAGTTTGAAGATCAGATGGAATGACCAGTGAGATTAAATGCCTCAAGGAGATGAAGGAAGATTTAAAATGAGGATCGCCTTGGATTTGGCAATTAGGTGGTTGATGCATAGGCATTAAAGTTAGGCTAGAGTAGGCTACAAATATAATGAAAAGTGAGAAAATGGAGAATATGGACTCAGGCTTCTCTTCAAAGAAGCCTGGCTGAGAAAGGAAGTGGGAGAGAGAGAAAGCAGAGGCAGCCTCAAGGTCAGGGGAATGGCTGTTTGTTTATGATGATAGTGACTCGAAATGCTTGGATGTTGAGGAGAAAGAACCCTGGAGCAGTGCGAATTACACCAGGATGTGTATCCCACTAGATAGGGGAAGTAGGAATCCCTCTAGCTGTCAGGAGAACATGGATTCTTAGAGAAAAAACAGGTTTCTACAGTTGTAATTTAGCAGCCCCCTTGTATTGCATAAAATCAGTCCAGATTGGTGAAGTGACTTGTCTCTGGCCACCTAGCCAGTCTGTGACCCCAGATCTCCTAGTTCCTGGCCTCTTTCCTCTCTCGCTGCCAGTGTCGGTGGGAGAAGAATCATCCCTGATTTGTTCCTCATGGTGTGAGTCTCCACTGCTCCCATCAGAATGCACATCTTCACAGACTCTGATGTGTCAGCAGGGCTTCAGCTGTGTGGAAGGTGAGTCACAGAGCTGCTTCGTCATTTCCTCCACATGCCACGGGGCAGGTGGTTAATTATAAAGTGTCAGTAACATAACAGTGCTAGAAGCCTCTTCCTCTAACCTGGGAACTCACATTCCTAGAAGGAGGAAGGGTCTCAGAGTCACGGGCCTTTCAGCAATCTCCTTATGGCCCACAGTGAGAGAGGATGTATGTATTTGTTCAGACGTGGCACCGGCACACACAACCTGTGTGCATGAGGTAGGGGTGGGAGTGGGGGAGTAGCAGTAGTGATTCCTTAAATGGAAAAGCCTCTGCTCCTTTAAGACACCACATCAGCCAAGAGTTACTTGGTGAGCCTGGAGGCAAGGAGCACCCATGCTTTTCAGAAGGGCCCAGGGTAGCCTGCCCCAGCTCTACTTAGGGGTCTCCTGGAATCTGTTTATATATAGTGATGATTAATAACCTAGTCTTCTTACCACGCATGGAAGGTGAAAGAAGGCCTGCAATTCAGTGGATATTGCCTTCTTATATTCCAAAGCTTGTGGTGTCAGCCAAGCTGTTGTACCATTCTGATTAAATACTGACAGTGATCATTAAGATCTAAAGCTCTGCCCAGAACACACTGCTTAGAATCTAGGCAGACAAATGCTATATAAACCTAAACCTCCCTTTTATAGTTGATCTTCAGTTACAACCCTCCTTGTCTTGGTAGGCTCCAAGGTATAGCAATCAACTTGCTTCTCTTTGCTCTCTCTCAACTTACGTAAACCCACTGCTCCTTTTTTGTTTAGTCTCAGGAGGCTCTCATGATCCATAGTTGGTAAATGGATAATTCCTGTAATGCCAGGTGCCATCATTCTCATTGACTACAGTGTGAGCAGTGCCCCTTGAAATGTCCTAGACTACAGAGTGAATGGTGCTCTTTGTGCCACAGATCTAGTTCCACCCCCTCTTCTTCCTTTAGTTACAGCATTCTCAGCTAAAAGAGTCCACGCTCTTGGGAAGTGGAAGCGCCAGGGGCCCATCCCCCCCTGGGTCTACTGCCCTCTGTTGTTTGTTTAGTGGTATTAAATCAATCTAAATTAGACTGGAGTCCAAAATGCTAACCTTGCGCTAAGAGATTCAGGGGGAATGTGGTGATTCAGGACATGTGGTTCATTCTTCTGTTTATTCCTTTATTCACAGTTGATTCACAGTTGTCTTGGGAATTGACAACTGTGAGATATACTTGACCCAAGGGACTGAAAAAAATCTTCCCTAGTTTCCGAAAAGTTAGAGGGACTTAACTAGGCCAAGGACGGGAGGCAGTAAGGGCCATCTAGAGGGAAAGCGGGAGCAAGGCTTGGTAGATGGCATGACATATTCCAGGGCTCAGAACAGAGGCAGGGTGGTAGAAGCACAGGAAAAAGAGGGATAGAGGCCCAAGGTGAGACAGGACTCCTTGTGAGAGGGGGCAGGACTCAGAACCTGAAAAGCCTTGAAGACCACATTTAAAAGATTTGGGCTCCATCCTAGGAGTAATAGAAGGTTACTAGAGGATTATGAGATGCCGTGATTAGGTTTATATTCTGAAAAGATCATTCTTGTTGTATCTAGAAAATGAATGGAAGATAAACAGGCAGACAGAGAGGTGGGTAAACCATCAGAAGAATGTGGTATGAGGAAAAGCAAGGAAAGGCGGTGTCTGGAAAAGCTGTGAACTGTCAACTGCATCTAAAGCTACTGAGCAGTCAAATGAAATAGGACTGGAAAATGTCCATTGCCTTTAGGTACCTGTAGATCATCAGTCTCCACTGAGAGAGGAGCTAGAACACAGAAAGTAGAAGAATGAGCCGGAGGTGAGGAAATTATAGCAGAAGAGCAAAATTTGTTTCAGTGCCAATAAAGAGCAGTGAAGACCCCGGTGATAGCTTGAGTGGGCTCAGGGCTACAGAAGGTATTTTCCTTTTGTGTGTGTGTGATGAGGGAGACATGGACAAATTTCAGTGCTGATGGACAGTATTTAATTGGTTAAGAGTTACAGAAAATACCAAAAAGAGAGAAATATAATCAGCATCTTTTTATTCCAGAAAAGAGTGAAGGGATTAGATTTAAAGTGTATGGGGAGCTGGGCATGGTGGCTCATGCCTGTAATCCCAGCATTTAGGGAGGCCGAGGTGGGCAGATCACTTGAGATCAGGAGTTTGAGACCAGCCTGGCCAACATGATGAAACCACACCTCTACTAAAAATATAAAAATTAGCTGAACGTGGTGGTGCACACCTGTAATCCCAGCTACTTGGGAGGCTGAGGCAGGAAAATTGCTTGAACCCAGGAGGTGGAGGTTGCTGTGATCCAAGGTTGCACCACTGCACTCTAGCCCTGGACGACAGAGCAAGACACTGTCAAAAAAAAAAAAAAAAAAAAGCACATGAAAAAGAGTTGATGTATTTGGCAATGGGAAAGGAGAAAACGGAGGAAGCTCCCATGTTACGGCTTTCATATTCTATGTGAAGTAAGCTGTGGGTCAGGAGGAAGGAATGTAAGTAGCAGAGTATGGAGACAGCAGATCAGGGCCTTAAAGAAAGTGGGAAGTTTACATTTATGGATTTGGGGAGTGGCCTAATATAATTGAGAAACATAGGATCTCCATGGAGTTTTTGATGCTATTTGTAGTTGATGACAAAGAATTCTGTTACATTACTAGCGAGTTGTCCCAGAGTGTGGTTGTCTCAACTAGTGCTCAGCTGCTCTGTGGAAGATGCAGAAGGTGAGTGGCAGAGTTCATTCGAGGTTAAGACATTGCAAGAAAAGCTGACAAGAACACAGAGGATGGAGAAGTCAGCAGCACAGGCAGAATAAGGGACATGATCGACTATTGACTATTATACCTAAGATGGATAAAGAGGTATGTCAAGATCAGAGAAGACTAATGATCACTAGAGAAGCAGTTAGTGGGCTGAAGGATCTGATGAGAAGAAAGTAGAGCAGTATGAGCAAGCTGGAAGAACAAGAGGTTAGCATCAGAGCACACAATGCTTTACTTTATGATTCTGAGGCGGAAATCCCCATATGGAACCATGGGCTGAGGCTAGTAAAGTCTTTGTAAAGCTAGAGAACATGACTGGGAAACTATCAGGTAAAAGAGAGGAGGAGGGGCAGGACTTATACCAAAGACTTTTTGTAAGATCATGAAGGCCCAAGGTCTGGAAGACTCATCAGGAAACTAAAAGGAAGCAACTCCACATTCAGATCCTGAGGCAGGAGGAGTAGGAGAGTCTAAGCAGATACTCTTTGCATAGTGACATCTTGGGACGAGAGCTAGGGGATAGCTTTCAAATCAACATGGTTTCTCTCTGGGTTCTTTGGGCTAGTGATAAAGTAGGTCTACCCCATTTCTACATTCTCATTTCCTTTGAGCTATCTAGTTTTCAGGGAGACAAAGACTGTATACCACTTTCTCTGTGTGGGATTTGTCAATTTCAAATTTGGCTACTATGCTGTAAACATAAAAAGAACTTGTGGACAGATATGGTGGCTCACGCCTGTAATCCCAGCATTTTGGGAGGCCCAGGTGGGAGAAGCACTTGAGGCCAGAAGTTCAAGACCAGCCTAGGCAACGTAGTGAGACCTCATCTCTACAAAAATACAAAATAACTTTTTTTTAAGTTTAAAAATTTGCATTAACCTTCCCTATAAATTCCCCTGCCCAAATAACTCACCTTCAATATTTCTTTTAGTTTGTATCTGGTAACAACAAATCTTTGAGTTTTTATTTGTATAAAACATCTTTATTTTGCTTTCATTTTAGAAGACTATTTTTACAGGTTGTAGAATTCTAGGCTGGAAATTTATTTTCTTTCAACAACTTAAAAATGTCATTCTATGGCCTGCTGGCTTCCATTGTTTCTACTGATAAGTCAGCTGTCTGTATTATTCTTGCTTTTTGGAAGGTAATATATCTTGGTGTTTAATATTTTAAAATTTTTTCCTTGTTTCAACATTTTGACTATGATGTGTCTTAACTGTTATTTCCTTATATTTAGAACTTCTTAGAATTTCTTGAATGTGTGGCTTATAATCTTATATCAGTTTTGAAAATGTGCACAACCATTATCTTGTCAAATATTGCTTCTGTCCATTTCTCTCTCTGCAGTCTCAGGGACTCCCGTATATTAATTCTTTCACAAAATCCTATGTCTTTTACTCTCTTGTCTGTTTTTTTCAAACTTTTTTCTCTCCATATTTCTGTCTGATAATATCTATTTGTTTGTCTTCTTACTCACTAATCTTCTCTTCACCTCTGGCAAATATGTTGCTAAACACATCTATTAAGAAGATGTGTTATTTATTGTGCCTTTCTTTTTTTTTTTTTTTTTTTTGAGACAGAGTCTCTCTTTGTCACCTAGGCTGGAGTTCAGTGGTGCAATCTCGGCTCACTGCAACCTCTGCCTCCCCGGTTCAAGTGATTCTCCTGCCTCAGCCTCCTGAGTAGCTAGGATTACAGGCGTGTACCACCATGCCTGGCTAATTTTTGTATTTTTAGTAGAGACAGGGTTTCACCATGTTGGTCAGGCTGGTCTCGAACTCCTGACCTCGTGATCCACCCACCTCGGCCTCCCAAAGTGCTGGGATTATAGGCATGAGCCACCGCGCCCAGCCTTGTTGTTGAATTTTTATTTAATTCTTTTTTATAGATTCCAGTTCTCTGGTGAAATTCTCCATCTTGTCATCTTTTTTTCTTGGACAATAAAAGCACAGTTATTTTCAAAACATACATTTGGTAACTCTAATATCGGGGTTACTTGTGGGCCTGTTTCTATTGTGTTTTTTTTCTCTCTCTCTTAGTTGCAGTTTTTGGAATTTCTGATAATTTCTACTTGAATGTTGAGCAATGTATATAAATAATTGTAGTCTCTGGATGATGTTATCTTTTTCTATAGAAGTGTCATCTTACCTTTTCTGGCAGGCAGCTAGAGTGGGAGATTATATCCATTCAGTCTGGGACTTAGCTTATTGGATTGGATTGGAATTTTTGTAAATCATGGTTTACCTCACATTTTTCTCCTCTTCTAGAGTGTAGCTTGTCAGGGGGCAAGATGATAGCCTTTGGTTATTTACTGGTACTCCCTTCTTGGTGGGTCCAAAACTTGTGACTGCCAGAAATTTGACTTTTCTTTATAGCTATACTCTCATTTTTATAGAGTCTTAAGCTCTATGAAATTAGCAAATATAAAATTATAAAAATATAACAATATAATATAAATGTAACAATATATTATGTATAATAATATAAACAAATATTATACAAAATCATCAAATCTCCATAAGGTAAAATCAAATGCTGAGTTTGGGGCTAAGCTCCATGTACCTCCTTTTCCCAAGTATCCTGTCACTCACGCCCTGGTTGTTCTGGCAGCTCTGAACTCCCATTAAGAGCTTTCCTCATCATATTTAGTATTTAACATTAACAATGTATGGGAGAAGTTCATATAAAATACCAAAAACTGAATAAACATACCTAGTCAGGCATCCTCGCTCTCTGACTGTGTCACAAACAGGAATGACTTCATGTAGGAATGTTCTTTACCCTAAGCTTGCATGTGAGGAAGATGGTTTCCTCTTTTTAGGAGGCCTGTCCATCTGTGAAGCTGTGCCTTATCCTCTAAGAATGCGCCTGTCATTGTTAGGACGGTATACATAAACAGTTTGGCAAATATTTGTACAAGATGAAGGAATGAACGTTGCTTTTGTTTTCCACCTTTTTGTGAGACAGGACGTAACCAGAATAGACATGATGATATTCACTAAAATTTACTAAAGCCTTACTGTGGAACAGGCTCTGTGTTAGATGCTTCATACTGATTATCTCATTTAATCCTAAACAGAGCCTATGAGGTAATAAAGATAGTTATTCCCATTTCACATTTGATGAAACTGAGGCTTAAAGAGATGAAGTTAATTTAAACAGGGCCCAAGAGCCAGAAGTAAATGGCACAAGCAAGTTTGAACTCAGATTTTTCTAATCCTCAAGATCTATGTTTTTTTCCAACATTTCATTCTGCTACTTGGCCTGCCCTTTTCAGCATGACTAGTATCATGATTTCACTGACCCCTGGACTCCTGATATGTCTTCATATATAAAGTCAGAGCTAAGTAGTCTGAGGGATTTACATGCAAAGACATCCCCTTTCTGGTACATTGCTTTCAGGTATTTCCAGATTCTTCCCTCCCTGACCCAGCTTTTGAAATATGTATCACATTAAATGCCTCCACTTATAACTACTATGGCAAGTCTGAATGTTTTTTTTTTTTTTTTTTTTTCAAAAATACAGCTTTATGCAGAGACAGGAAGCAGTTAGTGGTAGGGCTTTATTTTGGGAGGATTAGAGTGGTAGGGGGTGGGGCATGGGGAGAAATTGCTTTCTGCAGTGTCAGATGAATGAGTTATAGGAAATGATAGCTCAGCCAGCAGCTTGGTGCTTGCTAGTGAGTCAGCAGTGATTCCATCCTCAGCCCCAGTGCTGGGATCACAGCTGAGAGACACTCTTCCTGTTGAGGGCTCCTCCCCGCCCACTGTCTGGGACATGGAGGCTCTGCTTACCTGATGTGAGCCATTCAGTTACCTGTCACGGAGGAGAAGGAGACACAGAACAGTCTTTTTGTTTCAATGCAGATGTTTCTACACGTCTTTGGGATTAATTGGTATTTCTAATTATTTTTCCTGATATCCAGCAGAAAGATTCGGTGACTTTCTATCTAGAGGATGATGATGTTTAGGACTGGTGTCAAAGCAGAAGCTAGTTCTTAGGGCAACATTTTATACTTTTATACTACTACAACCTTAGAAGGGATTTATAAATGATCAAAACAGTATGGAAAAGCAAGACAGGAAGACACTGCTTCAGAAAAAGGGGTAAACAAGGAAAAACCATCTTGTCAGGACAATGGAAACCATGTAGAGGTAGTAAAAAACTAGAACCAAATCATTGTGGTTATTGGGGTAGGATAGTAGGATTATCTATCGGTGATTGCTTTTTTGTTTTGTTTCATTACTTTATTTTCCAGGTCCAATACATAGGCAAATGTTATAAAATTTATTCTATAAGTAGTCCTTTAGTGTTTTAAAGTAACTAGTTGTGAAAAATAACTGGCCAAATAACCTTAATATTTTAGGATATCTTTTCCCCAGGCCCTGATGAGACTCTTAAAGTCAATCTAGTCATACCCAGGATTTTCTAGTAGGAAATGGGTAGAGAGGTCTAACTTTTCTCAGAATTTCCTATGTGCTAGGCATTAGCTTTCTTTTCACTCTAAGAAGGTGCTATTATCCATATTTTACAGATCAGGAAACTAATGCTCAAAGAGATTGAAGGAACGTTCCCAGGCCAATTTTTAGTATGTGGTATAATTTCATCCATGCCCAAGTCATACTGACTCCAAAGTCCACACTCTTTTAACTTCAGTACAAAATGATGCACCACAGTTTCCATTCCACCTGCTTTTTGTAAGGCAGTTTAAATGTGTTAACTTACTGCTGGATTGATCATCCACGGAAAAAACTGTTGCAATATGTTATTCTCTTTTTGAAAAACTGGGACTCTAAAACTCACATATACTTGACTTGTACTTTAGTTAGAGAAATATTTAGAGCATTGGATAGCATGCATATCTGTGTGCTTCACTTGAAGTCCATAAAAAAGGCACAGTAAGTACCTGGTTTAGTGGTTGGACTCCCCTGGAATTTGCAGTGACTCTCATGATCTCTCCTAAAGTTCTTAGATACGTAAGACTGATGATAAAGTAAATGTTTTGTTGTTCAGAACAGTAGCTGGAAGTGACAGTTTTGGTTGAGGGAGGGGTGTTATTGTTGCAAAGTAAAACACTTACAGCTTCACAAAAATATCCATCTCATTGGCCCAACAGGGCCCTAATTTATCCTTTTAATAAGCTAATAACATTTAAAGATCTTTTAAATTTTTTACTGTTAGTATAATGCAATTAATGCTGTGTTTTGATGGCTTTATTGAGGTATTGATATATAACAAACTGCACGTATTTAATGTACAATTTGATTAAATTTAACACCTATGAAACATCACTTCAATAAAAATGATGAATATATCCATTTTCCCAAAAAGGTTTTTGTAATGCTGTATTTTTGAAGGAAAAAAAAATTCAGTCATTTATGTTCTGCTTTCCATTTGGTGAAAAGGAGCCTGGACAGGGACCCAGATTATGTAAGTCTGGACTCCAATCTTGCCTTAACTAGCTCCACACAATTCAGTGAGCCCTTTAATTTTTTTTGGCCCTTGGATTTTCATCTGAAAAATGAGGGGGTTGGACTAGATGGTCCCTACGGACCCCTACAGCTCTGAAGTTCAATGAAGCTAAAAGGACTGGTGTACTTAGGGTATTGGTTTGTGTCCAAATGGTTTTATGTAAAAACGTGGACTTCCCTAGTGGCCCGGTGTCAGCTGTGCCACTTCATCCCTGCCTTGCTTTGCTTGATTGATTATCATGGAATCATTGTATTTCTTTTAATTCCTTTTCACCCTGATTCAGGGTCATTCATGTCATTGTCTCCATGTTGGTCTTACTAAGCATAGGGAAATACTCGACTTAAGAATTTAGGGCTAATGCTTGGGTAATGCTGGGAATTTGGCAACACCATAAGCAAAGAGCTGAGGAGAGATTATGACGGGGTCATCAGCCCTCTGGCTATTTTTGAGGCAGCTTGAGCATGTTATGGGGGGCAGAGACAAGCTGTATTAGATAGATTTCAGGACTGGGGGAAGGGAAGAGGATTGGAATTTAATTAAAATTCTGATCCCAACTTTGCCCATCTTCTTGCCAAGTCAGCAACTAGCATTTCTGTTCATGGTTCTGGTGACTCTGCTGTGATGACATAGGATTACCTCCAAAATTCTTGTGAATTTGCTGAAAACTTCAATATGCTCAACCAGATGCTTTAATCAGGAGTGGCATGCTGCCATCTTTTGCCTGTGTTTTTGGCGATACCTGATCTACCACTGCCAGCATTCCTGGTGGGAGAGGGGATTTGGAGGGAGCTGATGGTGAAAACTGAGCTGATTACAAACAAGAAACCCATTTCATTGCAGCATAGGGATCTTTCCAAATTGCTTCTGTTTTCCAGGTAGCTCAGTGGCATTTCTGAGCAGGGGCTACCCTGGCTTCACCTTGGCCCACCATGAGGGTCTTCCTGCTTTGTGCCTACATACTGCTGCTGATGGTTTCCCAGTTGAGGGCAGTCAGCTTTCCTGAAGATGATGAACCCCTTAACACTGTCGATTATCACTGTAAGTCATCTCAAGAACAGTCTTCTATTCTGAGAAGGAAGCTTTTCTGTTTTTCATTTTCTAAGCATGTTCATTTTCAGAAAGAGGCAGAGATTTTTTGTCTTAAACATGAATTTGCATCTGAATTTATCAGTACTCATGTCCTAGTGTTTGGGGAAAACGGGACAGTTTTGTTGGGTGCTTTTCTACAGCAACCCGTATATGGGTTATATATGTTGAGTTAAAAGAAAAAGACCATTTGCTGACATTCACTGCCTTTTATTCATTTATATTCAAGACCTTAAGAGAGGAATTTAGTTAAAACCCTTCTACAACAAGTATATACGGCTAATCAATGCTGTTTATTGATCCCTCAGCTCCATAATCCTGAATGATGGTTTAGCCCATTTTTACTTGCAGATTCAAGGCAATATCCGGTTTTTAGAGGACGCCCTTCAGGCAATGAATCGCAGCACAGGCTGGACTTTCAGCTGATGTTGAAAATTCGAGACACACTTTACATTGCTGGCAGGTAATTTTCCTCTCATTGGTTTATTAGATTAAAATTCTTTTCTCTAGTGGTGCTTGCATTAATGTGTCTACTTCATGAAAAACTAATATGTGATTGTGATCAAAAATTGCAAGTAGCCAGAAATACTCACTGAGAAGAGTCAGTGTTGTGTACCAGGAACAAAATACAAAGCTCAAGCCTTCAGCGGTGCTATTTTATTACTGCCATCAAGAAATCATACACCATTCTTTTTTCCTAAAGCAGCAGGGGAAAAAAAAAAACAAACAAACAAACCTTTCTTCATGCGTTTTTAACTTAGAATTATTCAAGCAAATATCAGAAATATGTCTGTGCTAATACCAAGTAGCAGTTTGACCCATGCCTGGAGAGAAGAGCTTTCTTTGCTCTCTGACCACAGTGATGTATAAAAGCATCTCACTAATGAAAAAGTACTCTTTGTTGACTTTGTTTGAGACAGAGAAAATCCAGATGATCTCTAAAACACAATAAAGGCATATCTGTAAAAATAAAATAAGAAGCAGCTTAACATTTTTATGTATTCACATGATATGTTTTATTGCCTTATTTCCAATAGGGATCAAGTTTATACAGTAAACTTAAATGAAATGCCCAAAACAGAAGTAATACCAAGCAAGGTGAGCAACTGTAGTTGGCAAATTTATTTACATTCCCTCTGAACCTGATTAATTTTTCCACTCCCTCCCCCAAAAATGTTCCCATTTAAAAACTAAACTTTGGTTTTGCTTGATTAATACAGAAACTGACATGGCGATCAAGACAACAGGATCGAGAAAACTGTGCTATGAAAGGCAAGCATAAAGTGAGTTAAACAGACAAATGTTTGCTAGATTTAGTCTTTCTGTGGGCTTGATACCACAGTGCCAGCACGTTTGAATGTCAGATATTAATGTTACTACTACTTTCTTTAGGATGAATGCCACAACTTTATCAAAGTATTTGTTCCAAGAAACGATGAGATGGTTTTTGTTTGTGGTACCAATGCATTCAATCCCATGTGTAGATACTACAGGGTAAGTATACTTTATGCAGTGTGCTTCTTTTGATCAACTTTTCTCCCTTCACTGGTATGCTGTTAGAGTTGAAACCTTTCTGCTTTCCAGTAATTTGTTTTATCTCTAGTGCTATGAAAGAATAAAGACAGAATTCTTCAAATGGAATTTTAATACAAATAAAACAGTATTGCCTTCAGACAGGCACATTGAATAGATATGACACTGGCTATTTATTTTTCTTTTGTAGTTGAGTACCTTAGAATATGATGGGGAAGAAATTAGTGGCCTGGCAAGATGCCCATTTGATGCCAGACAAACCAATGTTGCCCTCTTTGCTGGTAAGATCCTCTAGCCTAATGAATATAAATGATTAATGACATTGAAGGCAAAAAAGGAATGTAATGGAAGAGTAAAAGTTAATAACTTGGATACCCACCTTGATCTAAGTGTTCGAAAGGCTAAAATCTATGCACAAATTTCCAAAAAAAAGAAGAAATTACGGACAAGGATATTTCAGTGCACACTATAAGTATTATGACACCCTGTTGTTAACTAGGCCAATGACTCCAGATAAGTTGCTTAACTTTTTGATGCCTAGATCCCGCATCTGTAAAATTAGATAATCCCATGGCTGACCTGTCACACGTTGATGTATCAGGTGCAGCCCTATTTGTATAGATAATGGTAATACTGGTGAGAGGACTGCAAAGGGCATAGCACACTACTGAAGCAAACACACTGCAGGATAATTATGGTTATCTTACCAAAATTATAACTTCGGTTTCAGATGGGAAGCTGTATTCTGCCACAGTGGCTGACTTCTTGGCCAGTGATGCCGTTATTTATCGAAGCATGGGTGATGGATCTGCCCTTCGCACAATAAAATATGATTCCAAATGGATAAAAGGTACCTTTGAAGAGCAGTGTCTTGGGGTCACCAGGATAGTGGATGGCCCAAGTGGGGACAGCAGCCACAGCCATCGAGAGGTTCAGCACATGACTTTATATTGTTTATTTAGAACAAGTAAACACTGCTTTGGTTGTGAACGGGAGCATTGACAGGGAATGAGGAGACTAGTAGCCACCTCAGGAGAGTAAGTTCATCCAGGTGTTTATCCCAGGTGACCTCAAAAAACAAGCGGGGGGAGATTTCATCTCTGTGTGTACCAATTTGTCTAACCTTCTAAATGCACATAATACTACTTGCCATTTACCCATCTTGGAAAGTTAACAGAGAGAATCGATTAGTCTGTATGAGAGCCATTTTGTTCTTCAGAGTCTAGAAATCAAGATTTTTTATTTTCAGTGTAAGAGGTTTTCTTCCCTAGTTAAATAGATTAATGAATAAATCTGTTGAAACAAAGACCTTTGCTGTAGTTCAGTTCCCTGTAGGTCTTTTTACAGTCCATTAGCTGACTTAAGAGACGACGGGTTCCCTGAAGCTTGAACACACCCATATTGGGACTCCTCAAAATCATTGGCAGATTGGAGTTCTTATTGGCTTGAATGTAACTGTGCAACATCTGTCAGTCATGCCTTGCAGTCGGGGTCTTATGCTAATTGAATTATTCTTTAGGAACCAGTTTGTTTTTAATTTTTCTTTCAGAGCCACACTTTCTTCATGCCATAGAATACGGAAACTATGTCTATTTCTTCTTTCGAGAAATTGCTGTCGAACATAATAATTTAGGCAAGGCAAGTGTATGCATTTGGCTTGAATCGTGGACTTGTACTGCATGAAATTGAGACCACTGTGACAGAGTTAAGGATGCTCCCTTGGCATGTTTTCCAGCTCTCAATTCAGTGTACATAGGGCCAACTGCAGAGAGGTGGGTTGCTTATCGTGAGAATAATTGCTGGAAAACATCTGAACAATAACCTGAGTGGGAACACCAGCCTTGAGTTTTGAGAAGATTTCCTTTTTTTTCCTGCAGCCACAGAGAGTGTTCTACAGGTACCCTTGAGCTACGGATGCTTTTTTTTACTCTTTAGAAAATCACTGATAGTCTATTCTTTCTCAGTGTCAAAAGGCAGGATAGAAAGTAGGGACCCCATTCAATTTTTAGTGTTTCAGTGAAGGCCCATGTGATTTTAAAGTATTGCAACCCCTATTCTATGCCAGGTTGAAAGACGACACGTTTCATTAACAATACAGGAAGCAGAGTTGGAGACCAAGTGCTGGAATGGTTTTCATTCAGCAAGGCAGATAGACAGCTCACTTCTTGGGGAGCACGTTTAGCAAAACAGTGGCTCTTTTTTTTTTTTTTTTTTCCATAGGTGAATCCAGTTTACCTTCTTACTGGACAGACCCCTAGAGAGAAGACTGCTAGATTCTTTTGAACCAGATGTATCTTTAGCATTTTTTGTCCCTCCCTTAAATAGTATCATTTTGTTTCCATTCCTGTCCATGCTCACAACCCCATTGCTTTGCTTCTGTCTGTTGGCCAGGCTGTATATTCCCGCGTGGCCCGCATCTGTAAAAACGACATGGGTGGCTCCCAGCGGGTCCTGGAGAAACACTGGACTTCATTTCTGAAGGCTCGGCTGAACTGTTCTGTCCCTGGAGATTCGTTTTTCTACTTTGATGTTCTGCAGTCTATTACAGACATAATACAAATCAATGGCCTCCCCACTGTGGTCGGGGTGTTTACCACACAGCTCAACAGGTGAGCGCAGGACCCCAGCACTGCAGAGATGTTCTGTACATGCCTGTCAGAACCAAGACAGGCTCCGTGCCGCCAGCCTCTTCCTGATGGTTTTCTTCCTTTTCAGCATCCCTGGTTCCGCTGTCTGTGCATTTAGCATGGATGACATTGAAAAGGTATTCAAAGGACGGTTTAAGGAACAGAAAACTCCAGATTCTGTTTGGACAGCAGTTCCCGAAGACAAAGTCCCAAAGCCAAGGTAAATAAAAAAGTCGAAAAGGGTTTTGTCTTGAACAAAACCCTCCGGTCACTGCAAGAAGCCCTCCTCAGGGAGCAGCTTGGCCAACCTCCCACACCAGGAAGGGGTCTGTCTCTCTGCAGCATCTCAGACGGAGCCAGCAGACATAGCCTTGTGACCTGCAAGCCCATGAGTGTGAATGGAGAGCCCACTGAGTTCAGGGGCATAGCATTGCTCCTTTAGTTTCACTCACTCTCCTTCCTCCCTTGACCTCTTCTCTGAGAATATGCACTTATTCCTTAGATACAGTACATGGTGTGGCAGGGGCAGCCAAGAGCATAAAAGAACGCTGTTTTCCTTTCAGGCCTGGCTGTTGTGCAAAACACGGTCTCGCGGAAGCTTATAAAACCTCCATCGATTTCCCGGATGAAACCCTGTCATTCATCAAATCTCATCCTCTGATGGACTCTGCTGTTCCACCCATTGCCGATGAGCCCTGGTTCACAAAGACTCGGGTCAGGTGAGATTGTATGGGAAACACTCCTTCCTATCCAACGTTTTCTCTGCCCATTGGCCTCCCCTTCTGATCTGTGCTCCCGCCTCTCGTAGGTACAGACTGACAGCCATCGCAGTGGACCATTCTGCGGACCCTACCAGAACTACACAGTCATCTTTGTTGGCTCTGAAGCTGGCGTGGTACTTAAAGTTCTGGCAAAGACCAGTCCTTTCTCTTTGAACGACAGCATATTACTGGAAGAGATTGAAGCCTACAACCATGCAAAGTAGGTGTATGTTACGAGAATACCCTTCAGTACTGCTCAAAAATTTCCAGCGTGTATTTCATCTAGTCGTGTCCTTTTGGCCCTCTAAATTAGCCGTGGTTTGGCAGAATAGTGTTTTGTGTTTTTTTCCTCATTAAAGTAAATCTTGGGTTTGTTTTTTACCCGAGCCTACTAGGGCAAGGAGGGTGAACAGTTGACGAGTTTAAAAATAATTCAGCGCTTGTTTTTCACCTGTAGACTATGAGAACATTTTAACAGCACCTCTCTTATCTTGCAGATATATTCCAAGATGCTACATGCAGCAGTTGTAAGCTTGTATACACACACACACACAATATACACGCACACACATACACAGAATGTAATACTAGTTAAGCATTTCCTTCAATCGTTAATATGTAAGAGAATATTTAGACCATTTTTTAAAAAAACAAGAAATAAAAGAGAGAAATGGAGCAAAGGGGACTAAGGAGAGAACCAGAACCATCTAATGCAGGAAAATTTAAATGCATTAAAACACGATCCTTTTTATTTCTATAGTCAAATGTAGCCTTCGCAAATGCAATTCATTTCTATCATCATAACAGGAAAGCAATCTTTAAAAACCCTTTGTCCAGCCTGAAATTTAACCAACCGTGCAGAGAAGTAGAAGATGAATCACGTAATTATTATTTCCCAAACTATGTACTTGCCTGGTTTGTTACCAAGAATATTCCTTATGATTTCCCAGCTCTCAGTAATTGCTAAACCAAACCACACTTGACTGACTAAACATATGGCTTCAAAATGTATCCCATCAAATAGGTGCAGTGCTGAGAATGAGGAAGACAAAAAGGTCATCTCATTACAGTTGGATAAAGATCACCACGCTTTATATGTGGCATTCTCTAGCTGCGTTATCCGCATCCCCCTCAGTCGCTGTGAGCGTTATGGATCATGTAAAAAGTAAGCTCGTGTTTCTTTACTTACCCCGGGTCTTGCAGCATCAAAACCTTTGATGATGAGAAAATCCAAGTTACATTCTGTTTGGTGTTATACAGGTCTTGTATTGCATCTCGTGACCCGTATTGTGGCTGGTTAAGCCAGGGATCCTGTGGTAGAGTGACCCCAGGAATGCTGTAAGTATACTTTCTCACATGAGCTAGGATGAACTATCCTTTCCAGGGTCTCTAAAGCTAGAAATTGTGGAAGACTTCCAATTACACTACTCTTTCTCTCTTTCTTTCTTTCTTGCTTTCTTTCTTTCTTTCTTTCTCTCTCTCTCTCTCTCTCTCTCCCCCCTTTCTTTCTTTCTTTCTCTCTCTCTCTCTCCCCCCTTTCTTTCTTTCTTTCTTTCTTTCCTTCTTTCTTTCTTTCTTTCTTTCTGTTTTTTGTTTTTTTGTTATGGAAGAAACAGGAAAATGAAAACCAGGAGATGTGAGAAGGAAGGGCATAATAATACTTAAGGGAAATGGTAGACCTAGTAATACTTAAGGGAAATGGATGGAGAGAAAAAACCACTTCTCTTCTGTTCTCTTAAACATTCTAGTTCACCAGTTTTTAACAGAAATAGCCATTTTAGCAAGTTATGTTAAAATGTTTAAATTTTTTTTTTCTCTCTGCGCATTCTTACTAATCAGTCTGTGTTCTTGGTTCTGCTCTGGTTGTCACTTGTGTTCCTATGAAGGCTGTTAACCGAAGACTTCTTTGCTTTCCATAACCACAGTGCTGAAGGATATGAGCAAGACACAGAATTCGGCAACACAGCTCATCTAGGGGACTGCCATGGTAAGACAGAATCTTCCATTCCCACCTGGAGCTTCTCTTGGACCACCTTTGCACGTGGACATGATTTTACAATCAGTCTTTTTAATGACTCAGGACACGTACCACCTAGCATTTTAACTTAAACTTCGCAAAAGCTGAGCTGTTTGATCATGGGGATCCATTAGAAAAGAGGCTTCCTTTTTTTCTTCACCATTTACAATTTTGTAGGAAATCTAGAGAGAGATAGTCTAACCAGTAGGTTAATCTTTTTAATTTATAGTCTTTTTTTTTTTTTTTTACTTTTTTAGTTAATTGGAATTCATAAATTTTTGCTTTCTTTTGGTTACTTTTCACTGATTACTTGTTCCTTTAATTCTTTTAGAAATTTTGCCTACTTCAACTACACCAGATTACAAAATATTTGGCGGTCCAACATCTGGTTAGTTTTTTTTAATTTTTTTGAATTAACAACCTTTTCTTTCCTTCAGTTCAGCATTTTCAGCCCCTTCTCCCCTCCTTTTGCGCAGTTTGGCAGCCCTTCATTTTTCCGCTTTGACTCATAATCTCACTGATGGTACCAAAAGACTTTTCTTACTGAGCACTTCACCCTTGTATAGCATGTTAACACTTCATCATTGACCAAGCCACATCCTTTAAGAAAATTCAAATGGGCTAACATAGACTGCATTCCAGCTGCACGCACGCCCACCCAAGCTTTCTTCTTTCTCACCTCTTTGCATTGTGAATGTTTCTTCTGGTCATCTGTATTTAATGGATGGCAGAATTTCATTATTTTTTCCCCATCTCTCCTCACCTTTCCTATGACCTAGTAAACAAATACACATTTCCCATAAATGTGTATTTAAAAGTTTTAGAGATCTTTGAATGGTTTGCGCTCATCTTGCGAATCTTTGAATGTTGTGGTCTCGGTCGTGTGAAAAAGGCTTCAGTGGAATGAAGCTGATTTTTGATGTATTAAGATGTTCAGTGGGCTCTCCAAGCCTCTCTGTACCTGTTTTGGAACCTTCTTCTGTAATCGTTGCACCAGTCAGAATTGCAGTCTCTGAGGTTTTAGCCTAAAAGCGTAGCCTTACATTTTGAGGGAAAATCTATTTGGAGGAAATCAGTACTGGACATGCTAAAAGGTTAAGTTACTCCCAGTCCTATTGCTGCTTCTAAAACTCACCAGCAATTCCTTTCCTCAGGGGGAGAAAAAGATGGCAGATCTTATGTATCAGAATATCCTCGTTCAGTTTGTAAATGCCATTGCCTTTGCATTAGGTTCTGCTAACTCTTTGGAAGAAACTCCCCAGCAGTTTTGGAGAGTACAGGCAAAGTCTGTCTCTCCTTCGGTGTTTTACTGTAGGGGGCAGAGCCTCAGTGTAGTGAACAATCTACATATGGACAGGAGGCCACTAGGAACAACCTCTTAGGCAGAGCTGGTTTATCACATCCAAAGTCAAGTCTTTTCATAGACTTAACCAGATATTTTCCGACAAAATTCCATCATAGCTTCTTCCCCAATAAAGACTATAGATTTTCTAACCATCTGTGAAAGTGCTTTTTAGAATGCATAAAAAGAAATGAAATGATGTCTCACAAGAGAAGGAAGAAACAGCAACTAATCTGCCCTGGGAATTATTTACCTTTTCCATGAGTGTCATTAGTAACCACAGGGGCTTTCCTAAGAGCCTTTCGAGTATCTTTAATTTTGAAATCTGCTCAATATGTCTTTACTGTTAATGTTCAGTTTTCATTCCTCCCTTGAAAGGAAAGAACTTGATGTAGCTTCCTCAGGCGTGTTTTTGCAAAATCTTAGAGCAAACGTTCTCATCAAATTTACTCAAACTTTATTTAAAAATGCAACAGACCAATCAAAAAAATCTTGACATTATCCATATTAATAAAATCTGTTTGCCACCACAGACATGGAGGTATCTTCATCTTCTGTTACCACAATGGCAAGTATCCCAGAAATCACACCTAAAGTGATTGATACCTGGAGACCTAAACTGACAAGCTCTCGGAAATTTGTAGTTCAAGATGATCCAAACACTTCTGATTTTACTGATCCTTTATCGGGTATCCCAAAGGGTAAGGCCTCAGCAGGGACCTCATCTCTAACTGCATGGAAACCTGATCCTTAATATCACTGAGGAGTATGTGGTTCTCCAGAGGTGAGCCTCACTGGAGCTTCTGCGGTTGTACCTCCACCGCCCCAGCCACAGTCTCTCTGGCGTTCTGTGGTTATATCTGAGTGCATTCCTTAAAAGATAAAAGAGGTGGAAAGCTGTTGGGGAAAAGGCTGGTGAAGCAGCCACTCAGACAATCTAATCTGTGTTGATTTCTGTCTGAAGAAGCAGAGAGCGTGCTGGATTTCAGGGAATTTCAAGGGTCACCGCAGCAAAAAACAAAACTCATTAATTGCAAATATCCTGATATCAGATGTTTTGTCTAGGAACCTTTCCCAGCCTCTTGTTTAGCTTCAATTCAAAATGCAATCTGAAAAGGATATGTGAGATGCTAAGTTGCTTGAATACCACAAGCAATAAAACATAACAGAGTGCTTGTCCATAACTATCATTTTCAGCCATAATAGGAGCAGTTATAAAATAGCTGCCTGTTGAGTTAGCTTATTAGATATATTACTCTAGGAAAAAAAATCTATTCTTTAGTGCTTACTAAACTATGGATGGTATCAGGTTTCCAATCAGTTTTTATGGCAGCACATTGTCATTTATGATTTATATCGGTTGATTTTCATTTTATATGTTTTCGTTGTAAACAATTTTATAATCATTCTTCATTCTTCTTTCTGCTTTGCTTTCTTTAGTAATACAATTTTTTTCTCCTTTTCTTTTCTTGGTCTTTCACAGTGCCACTGAATTCCATAACATTAATTAAACATTAATTAAAAACAACTAATGTTCAAAGGCCTTAGCACTAACTTAAAGCAACAGAATCTTCAAAATCACTCTGACTTACCTTACTCTGGGATAGCTGTGTTTATAGCATGTAACAGACTTGAATACCTCTTAAACTAACATTTTTTAATTAATTGTTAGATGTCTGTGGTTGCAGTAAAAGGTTAAGTTTAATTTCAATAATTATAAACTAATTTGCTCTTCTTTTTCTAGGTCTAATTTAAATATTTTCAAATATCTTCAGATAATTTGACAATTTACTTAACTAATACATAGTATGTTTCCTTAGACTGTCTGGATTTCTTACATAGTCGGTCATTCAAGAGTGCTTCACCCCAAGATGGAATGAAAAAAAAATTCAAGCAAACATGAAAGTCTCTTTTTATAGCTAACAGTGATCAAGCAGATATTTTTGGTTTGTGAACAAATTATGTGTTCTTATTTAAGTTAGTATAATTTTATTGGGATATTATTTTAGCATAATATATGTTTATGCTAATTATTATATTTTCCTATATCCTAACAGCTACCTTTTAATCCTGAATTCAGAGAAAATTATGCCACAAAACATATAATGAGTTTAAGGTTAGCTATTTAGAAACTATGCACTTCTAACTATTTTTTAGATCGAAACCCTTAAACTTTCTAACATATAACAACTATTTATGAGGGATTAGAGGAAAAGAACAGAAGAATATAGATCAGTGGGAGATTAGAGTTATCCTGGCATTTGCAGCAATCCTGTATGTCTCTGGGGATCCTAATTTGATTAAAGAAAAAATATACAAGGAATTTTGGAGTCTACTTGACCCTCCAAGCTAAGCATACGAACCATGTGAAGGTCGTGTTGGCTCACTGAAAGCCATTTGTTGTTTATTATTGTTTTTAAAAAGCACCTCATTCACACGTCCATGTGTCTATTGCAGGTGTGCGATGGGAAGTCCAGTCTGGAGAGTCCAACCAGATGGTCCACATGAATGTCCTCATCACCTGTGTCTTTGCTGCTTTTGTTTTGGGGGCATTCATTGCAGGTGTGGCAGTATACTGCTATCGAGACATGTTTGTTCGGAAAAACAGAAAGATCCATAAAGATGCAGAGTCCGCCCAGTCATGCACAGACTCCAGTGGAAGTTTTGCCAAACTGAATGGTCTCTTTGACAGCCCTGTCAAGGAATACCAACAGAATATTGATTCTCCTAAACTGTATAGTAACCTGCTGACCAGTCGGAAAGAGCTCCCACCCAATGGAGATACTAAATCCATGGTAATGGATCATCGAGGGCAACCTCCAGAGCTGGCTGCTCTTCCCACTCCTGAGTCTACACCCGTGCTTCACCAGAAGACCCTGCAGGCCATGAAGAGCCACTCAGAAAAGGCCCATGGCCATGGGGCTTCAAGGAAAGAAACCCCTCAGTTTTTTCCCTCTAGTCCGCCGCCTCATTCCCCACTAAGTCATGGACATATCCCCAGCGCCATTGTTCTTCCAAATGCTACCCATGACTACAACACGTCTTTCTCAAACTCCAACGCTCACAAAGCTGAAAAGAAGCTTCAAAACATTGATCACCCTCTTACAAAGTCATCCAGTAAGAGAGATCACCGGCGTTCTGTTGATTCCAGAAATACCCTCAATGACCTCCTGAAGCATCTGAATGACCCAACTAGTAACCCCAAAGCCATCATGGGAGACATCCAAATGGCACACCAGAACTTAATGCTGGATCCCGTGGGATCAATGTCTGAGGTCCCACCTAAAGTCCCTAACCGGGAGGCATCGCTATACTCCCCTCCTTCAACTCTCCCCAGAAATAGCCCAACCAAGCGAGTGGATGTCCCCACCACTCCTGGAGTCCCAATGACTTCTCTGGAAAGACAAAGGGGTTATCACAAAAATTCCTCCCAGAGGCACTCTATATCTGCTATGCCTAAAAACTTAAACTCACCAAATGGCGTTTTGTTATCCAGACAGCCTAGTATGAACCGTGGAGGATATATGCCCACCCCCACTGGGGCGAAGGTGGACTATATTCAGGGGACACCAGTGAGTGTTCATCTGCAGCCTTCCCTCTCCAGACAGAGCAGCTACACCAGTAATGGCACTCTTCCTAGGACGGGACTAAAGAGGACGCCGTCCTTAAAACCTGACGTGCCACCAAAGCCTTCCTTTGTTCCTCAAACCCCATCTGTCAGACCACTGAACAAATACACATACTAGGCCTCATGTGTGCTATTCCTATGTGGCTTTATCCTGTCCATGTTTTTGAGAGGATGATGTTGTAAGGGTACCTTAAAACAAGAGACTTGCTTGTATTTTAAGAGAACCAAGTGGCCAAAGAAACTCTAACTTTGGCAACATCAGAACTTGCCACATGTAGCTACTGCAGCAAGGCTTCTGTGTACTTGCCTGAAAACAAAGGAAGGTGCTGGTCATTCCATTTCTTTTGTTTGAAGCTAAAGAGATGTGTAGCTCCCAGGGGCTACCTTACCAGTATAAAGAGCTGATAACAGTACTCAGAAGAATCTGTGAACAAATACTTGAAAATGGGTTCAATGTAGACTGCCATTATGTGTGGTCTTCCCATTAAATGTGAACGTTTTAATATGTATGCATTCACCTTGCCTCTTGCACAAATGTCAAAAAAAGATGGTAATGTCTCAAAGAAATGAACTTGTAGATTACCAAGCAGTTTGCTAAAAATTCAATCTTTGACCCAAGCTGTAGCATTTTTTTTTTCATGTGTGGCATTTTTTTCATGCCACCAACAGACTTGTTGCGTGTGTGTGTGTGTGTTTGTGTGTGTGTGTGTGTGTTCTGTACCCACTAGGATTTGTTTAGGTGCCCATTGCATCTTTTTGTGCTATGGAGTTGTTTACATTGAGCATGACTGAACGAGAGACAATACTACTTCCCACAGGAGTCCATTGGGTTCAGCTTTGAAAGAGGAATAGAATCGAGGCTCCTTTGACCATCAAAATGATGAACTTTACTTACGTGGTACCCAATGCCAGAATGTAAGAGTTGCAAGTGATTTTGTGCTGCTATTCATTAAAACTTCTATTCCAGTCTTGCCAGCTTAAGGAGATCAAGATATTAAGAGGTATCCTTGATTTATTTTCCAGTATTCAGCAGTAAAATTTTCCTGTCCACTGTGAATCAAAGCCTGAGTCACTCTATTTAACCTTAGACACATTAATAAGGTCTTATTTTTGTTGTGTTTGGTTTATTCCCACACAGTAAAATTTCTCCTCCTTTAACTCCTCCTACCCCCCCAAGGTAAAAAACAACAAACAAACAAACAAAAAATAGAAGACAAAAGAAATACATATGAAAGGAATTGTAATTGGCTTAACAGAAACAGTCTGTGAAAACTTAACAGCGGTGCAATCATGTTGTCTGTGTTGTGTTATGTGAGAATTTTCTCCTAAGTCATGCAGGTAATGACAATATACTGTAAATACCACATGTGAGTTTACCTGAATCTGTGCATTTTGTGCCTTATTCATGAGAATGATAGAAGTACTAAAATCTGTCAAGTGTTTTCAGTATAGCACATTATTTACTGAGTGCCAGTTGTAAATGTTTTTCAACCAGCACCTGAAAAGACTCTTTGCAAAAAATCACAGAAACAACCTAGAACAATTAATTGTTAACATAATCCAACCTCATAGCAGCATTACATTCTTTGCCATGATAAACATTCCGCTCCTGCTTTCCTAAGGATGAAACAGTGATAATGTGAACTCAAATGAGGTTTCCTGGGTAATGTGACACCTGCAGAAACTGTAGAGCGTCATTTATACGTAGTTTGGCAGAAACCACTTACAGTTGATGATGCGCAACCCTGCTGACTGTTTCAGTTAATATGCTGCAGACCACACAGTTGTTTAGTGAACCAAATCTAGAAAGTACCAAGGCAGAGGAATGCTCCTGCTGTAGTCAGGCAAATGAGTTCAACTGGATTTCTTTTGACAATACTGTTGGTACCTATTACTTTGGGGAGGACAGGTTGCAGAAGACCAGATCATTTTTATACAGAATGTGAAATACTGATACAGCTATTCTTTTTTTTTTAAAGAACATTGTTTTATAAAGAACATGATTTCCGGTGATCTCTGGAGGCGCTAAAGCTAAAATTTCTGTTCTTGAAACACTTCAGCTTTGCAACTAAAATATTACAGATTAATAATAAATTAAACCAACCAATGATAAACACTACTCAGTCCACCAACAACAATCGTGTTTGAATTCACCTTACCAATATTAATCCCAGCGTGTGTAAAACGGAACAGTAACTCTATGTGACCCCAGATAACATTTTGTAACATTGTACTTGTAGTTTGTAATGTGAGTTCAATCAGTATTTATGTTGAAATTTCTAACATGAAATCTAGTCTCTATCCTGTTAATTTAATTTTTAAATGCTTTATCCATTTGTGCAAAGGTAAACGCAGATTGTATCTTTTTTAATGGTACGGCATAAAAAGTAACCCTCAAGTGAAGTGGCTCTATACTGTTTTATAGAGTACTTTAACATGTATAGATATCTTGTAAACTTGTATTGTGGATGTGTAAATAATACGTACTTTGGGTTTTTAACACCGCATGTAAAGTCAAAATAAAATATACAAATCATTATATCTTGCCTCTTGATATTGAAGAGGTTTACAGTGTATTATATTTTTTAAATATTTTCAAGTCAATCAACACCAGTAAGAGTTGCTTTTAAAATCTGCCAAAATATTCTTGGAACAGTTGCTCTCCAGTCTCCTTGGAAGGCTGGTACCTTCTGAAGGTCAGAGCCCCTGAGAAAAATGAGAAACTGTTCAGAAAACCAGTTGAACTGTACTGCATCAACAGTCAGATGCTTTAGGCAAACAGTAGTAGCTCACATTATCCATAGATCTATCTAGTTTGACAGACATTTTTAAATTTCATGATTTGTTTTCCTGCATGAAATATTTCACATAATTTCAGTTCAAAATTATAACTGGCAAACAGGGTTCCCGTGAACATTTCTTGCAATTTGGTATAAGGAGTTTCTCAGTTCCCTTGTTGTAAACAAACAGAATAAATTAGGAGCTATCTAAATATCTAAATATTGAAATGGAAGGTAACAACATGATTCTATGGCTCTTTCTTAGCACCTAGTGAGTTGGTGGCTGCTGTCATTGCTTCTCATGGATGTTGACAGTGGCAAGCCACTTCGGAGAAAGACAACAGGGGTGCTTGTAGGAATCCCTGCCCTTTTGGTTCTAGCTGCTACTCCTGGCCAAAGCCCATCTGCAGCTCCCGTGTGGTCATGTTTTCTCAAGGACCTTCAGCAGCATCTTTGCTGAACAGCACAATGGCCATATTCCTGTCTCGCGTCTTACTCTCCCTGATAGTGTCATCTAATTAGGGGTGCTGCATTTCAGTGTAATTTAGTGGTATCGGAAGTCCTTGTTTATTCCTATCATGGCATGCAGTACTCCAGAGACATAAGGAAAAATTTGCAGGAATCCTTTTGTGAGAGAGAAAGACCAGTGGATGACCTATTTGCCCCATTTCACAGCTCCCGGCACCACAGGTGGTGCCACCAGCCAGAGAGCCTGATCTTGGCCTTCCAAATGACCGCATCATTGGAAGGAAGTCTCTGTAAGTCTGCACACCATTATAGTGCTGGAGAAGAGGGTGGAAGGTGTCTCCCATCACACTGACTTGCAGAAGTCAATTTGTAACTCAGAATTTGAACAAATGGATGAAAGAAGACACAAGGGAAATGCATCTTCAACCTTGTCTTGCTCTGTCGCCCAGGCTGGAGTGCAGTGGCAGCATCTCGGCTCACTGCAACCTCCGCCTCCCAGGTTCGAGCGATTCTCCTGCCTCAGCCTCCTGAATAGCTGGGATTACAGGCACCCACCACCATGCCCAGTTAATTTTTGTATTTTTAGTAGAGAAGGGGTTTCACAATGTTGGCCAGGTTGGTCTCGAACTCCTAACCTCAGGTGATCCGCCCACTTCAGCCTTCCAAAGTGCTGGGATTACAGGCATGAGCCACCACATGCAGCCTCCTCCTAGGCTTCTTTAGCATTGCATTATCATTCATTTGCATTGCCTGTTTCCATTAACTTGGTGTTTATTATACCTACTGCCTGTTTACTAGTTTTTCTGAGTTCAGTGATTTTTTTCTCTTCTAAAAAATGCACCTTTCTTTTCTCCCTTATAGAAGTTCTTAGCCTTATTCCATAATAGACATTTTTGATAATTTAATGAATGTTATGGACTGAAAGGCACATTTCCCTTTCCTCTCCAGGACATTTACAGTCCCCTAAAATCACATCTGTGAATCCTCAAGATAAATGCTCAGATCCCATTTGAGAGACATAGGGTAAGGGAACTTGGGATTTTTTTCAAAGGGAACACATAAAACCAGAGAGTAATGGGACAAATACAATAAACTAACCAGGACAAGGCACTGTGTGCTCTGGTTCCAGAAATTCCATCAACTAACCAGTTGGTTACCCTGGGAAGGGGCAACTTTGAAGCCAGATGCAACACTTGAAATGCTGATACAGGCTAAGAAGAAAGGGCATCTCTTCTGCCAGGTAGTGGCATGATGGCCCAGGTGCTGGTCTGGCACCAGGAGGACTCACCGTCCTGCCATGAGAGAGATAACTTTCTCATTTCTCCCAGCTGGTCTCTCTCATCTGCTTGTCAGAGGAGGGAAAAGAACAAAGTGTCCAAAGCAGCCCTAGGTCCAGGTCCAGGGAACTGAGTTCTAATCCTCACTCCATCACTCATCTAGTGATTAAGGGCATTATCCACCTCTCCTGACTCTGGTAAAGAGATGATTTGACATCCATTTCTCTGACAATTCTATGGTCTCTGTCAACTCTGCAATTCTATTATTTTATGAATGCTATGCTTAACTATTACAAGTTCAATAGCTTAGTTGGTAGTATGTTTATGGATGCATGAGGCCTGCTTCCTGTTAGATATAAGATATATGTGAGATTAACAATAAGTTATGACAAACAGTGCACTTTAAGCCATTTACCTTGGATCTATTAATATATTTGATGTTTACACTTTTTGCATATATAACATGTGAAACACTTAAATCTCTGCCAGTGTTGCATTTTTTATCAAATAGATGTGATATCATAAGCAAAGAGGAATGGAAGTATAATAAAATCAATCTTTAATTCTTGAGGGGATGGAGGGTGCAAGGCTGGAGGGGGAGGTAATGTCTCGGTCATTCAAATGGTGAATCTAGTAGAATTCATATATAAAGAAAAATAGCATATTTTTAGCCCCTGTCTTATAATTCTTTTTTAAAATCAGGTACTGATTACTGGTTGATAAATCTCATTTTAACATGCACTTGAGTACACTTAGCGTCATATGCAGGGTTTGGGTAAAGTATGAAAATACAGCATTATATATGCGCTGTTACTTGTGAGCGTTCTTCATTAGTGTGAGATGGACCTACCCAATGCTACTGTAAAGATTGACTTCCGACCAGTTAGAGCAGTGGTAAGAAGGACAGTTTGTCAATGTCAAGCAGCCCTGTGCAGTGGAATGTTCCATGCTGATGGAGGTTCTAAATCTGTGCTGTCCAACCTAGTAGCTTAGCATATGTGTTTACTGAGTACTTGAAACGTGGCCAGTATTTGTGAGGACTTACTACACTGGGCAAAGCCATCTACAAGGCCACCCCTGCTGCTGGCACCACTGTAAGAGGTCAGGCTGTGGCTCTGAATACAGCAATTCCATGAGGTATTTAACTCTGATTAAAAGATAAGACATGCCTTGTACATTTTGTGTATCTACCCTGGGGCTTCACAGAGAGTTGAACTCACAATTGATCACCCAATCAATCACAGATCTAGTTTGAGGTCTGTTTTCTGATTTAGAAACTATAATAAGCACATCCATTGACTGCTAAAAAGCATCAGCGCTTGGCTTATGTGGACAGACTTGTCTTACATTTTCCTGGTGCTTTTGAGCCTTATTCAGTTAATCCCCAATATGCCTTTTTTTCTTTTTGAAAAGGATAAGATTGTCATTCTCATTTTCAAGGTACAGAAATTGAGATGAGTGTGAGTGTGACAACTGTGGACATATACATGACAGTCAGTTCAAAGATCAGGGCTAATTCACATTCTCACACTCATGCCTGATGCACAAGCTAACACCCTCTGCAAGAGGGTTGAAAAGGGAGTATCGGTGTTCAATCAGTGAGGATGGCCTCTCTCCAGCACTTCACGTATAATGAGGAGAAACAAAAAAGGTAGAATAATTACAGTGTCCAGGAATACGTGCCAAACTTCTAATGAAAAACAGAACATTCAGTGACATCAGTCGCATGCTGAGCCATCATAATGAACATGCCAAATCAATTATTTGAAAAAACAATCCATGGGCTGAATTGACAAGGTGTAGGCTGAAAGCAACCAAAAGGATGCATTCAGAGATGCTACAAGGAACTAACCTGATGTGTCCAAATGGTACCCATCTAGGTTTCTGGGCATCTTGCCAGATCTACACCTGCCGACTGGCAGAGAGTCTCTGGGGAGAATTTGTTTATTTCTTACTTTGGAATGTCTTCATATTGAGCTGTGGTTGTATATTGGGAGTTAAACACAGTTACAGTTTTTCCACGGCTCCCTATGGTTGGGAGATCTTTAGGAGTCGGACTATCTTAAAGAATGTTTTCTGATCATTTGAGCTGCCTAGCCTTCTGTGAGGCATTAGAGTAAGCACACAAAAAAAAATCTGTTGAAGAAGCAAATTTGGTGATCGCCCCAGTGTCTTATCCTCAGTCAGGTGGCAGGGCCTTGCCAGACATTTGCAACTGTTAATGCTAATAAGCGTAGTAAAAGCATATATACCTTCTTAGCATTTGCAAATCAGGTTTTCAAATAAGAAGATTATAGCATTCTTTAACCATTCTCAAAGGAGCATTCCATGGGTTTGGGAGACAGCTTTGGAAAGTGTAATAATAGAAATGGAACGCTTGGAGTACTTTTGCAAATGTGAAAGTTTAGAGAGTTTTAGAGAGCATTTGGGATATGAATTAGGCTCCAAAGTTCAATGACATCTCAGGTTCAGAGACAGAGTCAGGCAATTTGGAGTTTTGTTGGTCTGTATGTTACTGGAGTGACTCATAAAATTGAGATCAATTCTTAAGATTCAATCGGATCTGATGATAGCCTCTTCTGGCTGCCCAATTAAGGCTTCACCCTGAAAAATTCCATCAGTGTTTCAGGACTTACTAAACTATTATTTCCAACTACCTATGGAACTTACACTTCATAGAGATAGAAATGATTGACATCATGTGGTTTGCTTAATTTACATGAATATCATAAATGAGAGAAAAGAGCAAAACACTAAAATGGAAGAAAACAATAGAGTTCAAATTATTTTAAATATGTGTACATATATAGGAGTCTAAAAAAACATACAAAAATATTAAAAACTGCTTAGAATCATTAAAACTGACATATTTTGAAACATGCTTCATTCAAACACATTTATGAAAATTCCCTGTACATTTTTATTCTAACTTTGTTTTAAAAAGGAAAAAAAAAAAAATCCTGGAAACAGCCCCTGACTTTGTTCAGTTATCGAGTCTCAAGAAAAGATGAAGTCTTTATTTACCACTGAAAACAAACTCCCAGAAGTTTGATTTTGCTACAAGGAAGGTATCAATGATTATGATCGACCTTGACGTTCTTTGGTTCTTAGAGTGCCTAAATAAAATGTTTCTTTTTTTTTTTTTTTTTTTTTTTGCTGGAGATACTGGGAATAAACCGATAAAATGTGGAAATTATAAAAAACCAAAAGACAGAACTCGGGACAGAACTAGGACCCAGGCAGAACAGCCAGGCAATGGCAGAGCACGGTGTGGGTACATGGCTAGCGTCCAGAGCAGAAACTCAGAATGGAGATGCTATGGCAGCCTGGGCCTTCTCTGTGTCTCAAAGGGCAACCACACAAAAAACTGGAAAACCCCATTTTCTCCTTTGTCTTTTCTTTCCTAGGTTCAAGAATAACAGAAAGCAAGGAAGCAGATGAAAAGAGAGCAGGTAGCTTTGAGGACAATGAGATTATTATGGTAATGACAACTTGGGAAAATATGAAATAATTAGTAGAGCAAACTCCTCTCCTCTGTGACAGCATGCCAGTTAAGGATGTCAGGAAAACCACACCCCTTTGCAAAGTTCCCTGCAATTCCTCCCCTCCCCCTACTTTTTAAAAAGTAAATTTTCTCAATTTAACAAGTTCTCTTTTAGGAGAAGTAACTCTGCTCCTCCTTCTGTTGTAGCTATGGACTGCCTTAAGGAGAGAGATGTTTTGGGGTAATCTCAACCAGTCTAGCCAGCCAAAATGGAATTGGCATTTAATGGCCTGGTTGTATGTCATACCAGTTCATTAGGGTTTCCACAGTTCCAACTTACATCAAGAATGTCAATACCAAGACTACTCAATAGGAAGATCTTGTTTCCTGAAAATGAGCCTAGGAATCAAAAGGCATAAAGCCACCATAAAGAAAATTACCCCCATTGTTGAAAAAAATTAAGTTATTGCATAACTGGACATGTCAGAGGCATTCGAACCAGAGCAACTCCATTTTGAGTGAGGGCTAGGAAAATGAGGCTGGGACTTGCTGAGCTGCATTCCCAGAAAGTTAGGCATTCCTAGCCTCTAGATATTTACAGTTAAGGGAACAGATTGATAATGTTTACTAAACAGACCCAGACTTGGGTTGTCCTAATAGCCTGATATCTTGAGAGCAAAAGCATTCCTAATTTTGCTTGAAAGATAATACCGATTCTTATGAAAATTAAACCTTTATCAAAAACCTTTGTAGCAGAGCACATCTCCCCATAATCTTTTTTCATCATATACATATATGTGTGTAGATATATGTGTGTGTATATATGTGTGTGTATATATGTGTGTGTATATATATGTGTGTGTATATATGTGTGTATATATATACACACAAGCATTGGACCTGGGGTGGACGTGTTCCTCCTACTTTTGGAAGCACCCTACTCTGTCTATGGAGTAGCTGTCCTTTCACAACTTTACCTTCTTAATAAACTTTCCTTTGCTTTGCACTGTGGACTCGCCCTGAATTCTTTCTTGCAAGAGATCCAAGAACCCTCTCTTGGGGTCTGGATCGGGACCTTTTCCTGTAACAGATGTGTGTCTCTTGGTTTTAGATTAGTCACCCACTGCCAGGGAATTAGGAGGTAGCTCTGGAGTTAGAATACTTTTACTGTACATATGAAATCTCCCCAGCTGAACAATTTCTAAATCTCCAGTATCTAAAATGTGTACCCTGGGAACACTGAAAACACATTGGTTACATTTTGAGACCCCTGCTGCACTGGGCCTTATACTCATTTGGTGAGAATCAGGCCAGGCCCTAGCCTAACAAAGTTATTGCCCTGCGCCAGCATTGATGGTGGCCAAGAGCTACAATATTTTGCAGTTTTTCGCTTTGAATCTTTTATGCCTTTGCCAGTGATATTATCTTTTGCTTCTTTTCCTCTCATGTTTATTTGAACACCAGTATATTTAGGCAGTTATTTAGAAGACATACAAGAAAGATTCAGGTTAACTATGTTTGACAGAAATCTATAAGATAATCCCTGTATAAACGTGTCTAACAACTATTTGGTTTTGTTCACATCTGATTAAAACATAACAGGAAAAGTCACAGTTCATAAAAACAACACAACAAAAATTCTTGGCAGAATGGTTGAGTTTTAGAGCTTTGTGAAAAAACTCCCTTCAGTGTTGGAATAAACACTGAAAAAGGAAGGCAGGGAGTCTAGAAAGAATGAATTCCCCTTCAGCCCTATAATTAGGATCCTTCCACCATGTCAGTGGCAAAAAGCATGGGGAATGTGGCATGTTTGGAAATGTAAAATATCACTCTGAGGTCTTATATTTCCCTTAGGAGAGAAGGTAGCTTCCAGAAGCTTAGGAGGGACAGATTAATTACAGGCTTTCATTGGGAAAGCAGAAAGAGAATGAAGGATCTTAGAAACTAAACGGGAATGTCAGAAGACCCTGAAAACTTCTCTAAGAGTAAGCAACTAGTTAAAAGACAGAAGGGCACGTAGAGAACATTCTGCTTCATAACTACGTTACCCTGACATCCCAAACAACAAAGTATGAGGGAGGCTAGGAAGCTCTGTACTCATGCTTAGCTGGACTCTTTGATAAAAGTTGAAGGAGATAGAATGGAAAGTTGAATAGGAAGGAAAACTGGGAGGAGCTGGGGAGCAATGATAACATTTAAACACTAGTAAGCTAGGTACCTAAGTGTTTCTACATACTTAAAAGGATTGTCATAATATACAGCATAATATTATTTTGGTAAATAAATAATGATACACTTCCATTCTATAAGTATATGTATATTTTATGATTTATATAAGCACTGAGGAAATTATTGAAGGATAAATACCAAGTATTAACGTATGTTACTGAGTAAAGTGCGGGAAGTCAAAATGGTAATAACAATAGCAGAATGTGACAGGGAGGACGACCACAGTAAAGAGCGTGTATGATATCATCCCATTCCTGAGTACATATCCATATCTACATCTATATAGACACACAAATACTGTGTCTTTATATCAGGATAAAGAGATGTGTGGAGGATCAGCATATTTGGCTGTCTACCTACTAACCACCCACCCACCTATCCCTACTCTAATTTGCTGAGAGTGGTCAGCTCCACCTACAGAGCCTGAAAAGACAAAATACTTCCTTTTCCAGTCTCTCCTACAGTGAAAGCATAGACACGTGACTCAATTCTGGCCAGTAGAATCTGAGCAAAAGTATGGGAGGGCTTTAAGGAAGGTTGTCTTTTCTAAGAAAAAGGGAATACATGAAGAAAAGTCTGCTTTCTGGTAGTGGAAGCAACAGATGGTGCATGGATCAGCAGCTGCCATCTTGGTACCACGAAAGCAGGCTGGGGGAAAGGTTCACATGCTGAAGATGGCATAGTAAAGAGATTGAGAGCTCTCAAGTCCTTAATGAGTATGTAGAGCTGCTAAACTAACCAACTTTGAAGACTCTCAGGTTTGGATTTCCTGTTACAGAAGACATGAATGCTTTTGTTTTGTTTTGTTTTGTTTTGTTTTGTTTTGAGACGGAGTCTCGCTCTTTTGCCCAGGCTGGAGTGAAGTGGCACAATCTCGGCTCAGTGCAACCGCTGTCCCCCAAGTTCAAGCAATTCTCCTGCCCCAGCCTCCCAAGTAGCTGGGATTACAGGCACAAGCCACCATACTAATGTTTGTATTTTTAGTAGAGATGGGGTTTTGCCATGTTGGTCAGTCTGGTCTCGAATTCCTGACCTCAGGGGATCCATACCCCTCAGCCTCCCAAAGTGCTAGGATTACTGCAGGCGTGAGCCACCGCACCTGGCGAATGTTCTTCTTGTCCCATTGTTGGTCAGGTATTGCTTCTTCTAGTCAAAAGCACCCTAACAGATAGAGTAAACAACATGTTCAAGATGGTCATCTCATAGTGGATGAATCAGGAGGGAAGATGGGGTGAAAATCTCCACCTCTCTCTTATCTATTTATCCGTCCTATATAATATGTTTACATTGGTGCTTTTCAAGCCTGGTTGTACATTAGAATCATCTGGCGAGGTTTTTAAAACCACCAAAGCCTGGACTATATCCCAGAATAATTAATCAATCAAATTAGCATCTCTAGGGTGGGCTCAGGCATTGGTATTTTAAAAGTGGTCTCCAAAAGATTTTGATGTACAGAGTTGAAATCCCTTGTTCCGTGTTATGTCTTCTCTACGTATTATAAAAATGCTCATGCGTGTATTTGTCATCTACTGCTACGAAATAAACTCTTGTATTAGTTTCATATTGCTGCATAACACATTAGCACAAACTTGGAGACTTATAACACTCACTCATTAGTTCACAGTTCTGTAGGTCAGAAATGTGGGCCGACTGGACAGGGTTCCCCACTCAGGGTTGCACAAATCTATAATCAAGGTGTTAACTGAACTGTGCTCTTATCTGGAGGCCCTGGAGAAGAATCTGCTCACAACTGTCTCAGACTGTTGGTAGAATTCAGTTTCCTCTGATTGTAGGACTGAGGTCCCAGTTTTCTTGCTGGCAGTTGGCAAGGGCTGCTCTTACCATCTAGAGGCTGTTTTACTTCTTGTCATGTGGCCCTCTACATCTTTAAGACAGTAAGGCCATATCAAATCCTTCTTTTCTTTTCTTTCTTTCTTTTTTTCTTTTAAAGGAGTCTCGCTCTGTTGCCCAGAGTGTAGTGGCATGATCTCTGCTCACTACAACCTCCATCCCCCAGGTTCAAGCAGTTCTCATGCTTCAACCTTCTGAGTAGCCGGGATTACAGGCACGTGCTATCTCACCCAGCAAATTTTTTGTATTTTAGTAGAGACTGGGTTTCACCATGTTGGCCAGGCTGGTCTTGAACTCCTGACCTCAAGTGATCCACCCATCTTGGCCTCCCAAAGTGCTAGGATTACAGGCGTGAGCCACCATGCCTCAAATCCCTCTTATTCTTCATATCTCTATGAGTTTTTATTCTGCTACCAGCCAAAGAAAACTTGTTGCTCGTAAGTGCTCACTTAAATATTTTATAAGATCACATAAGGATCCTATTAGAAGGTCAATGGACTTGGGGCTTTAATTATATTTGAAAAATCCCTTCACAGCAGTACCTAGATTAGTATTTAATTGAATAACCGGGCAATGGGAATCTTAGAAGGGCAATATTTAGGATTCTGTCTACCACAATACCCTCAAATTTGATGGCTGACAATAATAACCATTTATTTCCTTACAGTTCTATAAGTTAACCATTTGGCAGGGCTCCTTTGGGAGAGCTTACCTCTCCTCCACAGAGTGTCGACTAGGCTTACTTATGCATTTGTAGTCAATCCGTTAGTAGATTTGTCTGTGAGATTAGCTGTCCCAGATGGCCTCATATACCTTGGGTCTTGGCTAGGATATGTGGGACAGACGGATCTCTATTGTCAAATGGTCTCTTTCACTGTCTCCCTGTGATCTCTTAACCTCAAACAGGCTGCCTAGACTTCTTTCAAAATGCAGTGTTCCAAGAGAATGAGAGAGGATGCTCCCAGGCCTCATTAACAAGAGGCTTGGAAATCGCACAAAATCACATCTGCCACCTCTTTTTGGTCAAAGCAAGTCACAAAGCCAGTCCAGATCAGAAAGTAGGGGAAATGGACTCCACTACTTGATAGAGGAGCTGTAAAAAGTGTTTAGCTGTATATATCACAGTGAGTAACCAATATTTATGATGATATATTAACAAAGAGGTGTCTGAATGGTTTCAGCGGTGCAAAAAATCATGGGTAGATGGATTTGAGTTATTCCCAGCGACAACCCAACATAGTTCAGTTGGCTCTGACTGAGAAAATCCCAAGTGGTTAACTAAAATGGCATGTTAAGTTGTGACCATTAGATGCCAGTCATTCAGATGGCCAAAAACAAACAAAACAATCTGCTTCTACAAGTTTAACTTTTCAAACCTTAGAGTGGCTGCAAAAAGCTTACAATTTTAGGTCCAGCACTTTAAAGAGCATTGTTTCTGTCTCAGAGGGATGTTTAATAAATGAGAATGGGAACATTTCTCTTTCCTAGTTTGAAGATAGTCTTGTTTGCAATTAAGAACATGGAAGATGTTTGAGACTTTGCACTTTACAGAAATGACAAATAATTGAGCACATTTAGCTTATACTAATCTCATGAGGACACATTGTCTTCTAAAACTATACAACACCTTTAGACCATGTAAGCTGGGTAAAGTATATTTGTTTCCATCAGTAAGCAATAGATTTAAGGCAACCATACCTATGTTTGAACTTAAAGCCCCTTGTTCATTGAAGTTTTCATTGTTACTTTTTGAAAACAACAAAAGCTTAGACATACATCAGATTTATCACCAGAGCAATCCATCTTCTATTTAACCATCAGAATAATCTTTCTAAAACAGCCTTGACCACTAAATCACTCACTACTTAAAATGCTTCAGTTATCCCCTACAGCAAAAAGAAAAAATAATAAAATGCAACATCCTTAGTCTCATATACAAGGCCCTTCCCAACATGGCTTCCATGTTGGGAAGGGGCTTACTATCTCCCATCCTTTCCCTAAATTGGCTTAGAACACAGGATTGTTTATTCGGTGATTTAGTTATTCATTCCTTCAAACAAATATGCATTGAGGGCCTGTTATGGACCATATATAGTATTCTAGTAGCTGGAAATTTAAAAAATGATCAAAGTATTATTTCTCTCCACAGTGGGGTCAAGGCTTATTGGAAAGACAAAGATAAAATAATGAATGGCAACTCGAGTACATTTTGTATGATGATTATTCTTTAACCCAGATACCCTTTTGCAACTATTCATTTATTTAAATGTACATTTATTGAGTGTGTACTGTTGAGCCTCATGAGAGTACCCAGAGAAATCAGTGGAAATGCCTTGAGCTTAAGTTTTCCACTTTAACTGGGCTTTGATGATGAATAAAGAAACAAAAATGGAAAACACAGAATAGGCCAGGACAGTTTATGTATCTTTTCTTAAGCAGGGCCAATCCATGCAGAGGAAGGGTCTCTTGTCTGGGTAATTACATAGCACGCTGGAAAGTACCGCTGCTCTGTCACCAATGAGAAAGCACCTGGCTCAAGAACAAGCCAGGTTGTATACATTGGTGGGGCTGTGAAATGAACCAGTTGTTCCCTGAAACCAGTGGTGGCAGACATGGCCTCTGGTCTTGGAAGGACAAAGGACAAACTCACATTCTCTAAAATCTGTCCCCCTTCTGCTTTCTCATGTTTGCTGCCCCTGGTTCTTGGGAAAGGGAGAGAGAAGCAGTAGAACTGGGTTAAAGGGATAAAGTAAATAAGCATTGCTCTGGGATCACATTGTTTATTTTTTTCCCATCATTTCCCATCACGTCAAGTGATCCCTGGGATAAGACTGAGTGAGAGCTTGGGAAATCTAGGTTGAGCATGCATTTCTGACATTCCACAGAACCCCACTCCACTCCCATTTGCCCTTGCACTGAAATGCTCCACTCATAAAAAAGGACAACGGAAAACAAAAAAGAGAAAGTCAACAAAACAAGGAGAGAGAAGATACAGGTTAAAAGAGGAAAGGAGAAGAGCATGAGGGTGAAGATGGACAGACTCCTAGAAACAGCAAACTCTAAATCCCCTTCATGTGCCAGAGGCTCCAGTGAAACTAAGATTTCTCTTTCCTGCACATGCAATCAGGGTTTTTCAATCACCAGCCATTTGCTTCTCCCGTTTCATTCTCTCCACTTAAAATGTGCTTCTGCCCATCACTGCTACATGTCTGAATATCCTCTCTCTCCTTTGAGGCCCAGGGCACACACAGCCACCTCCTCTATGGCAGTTCCTTTGATCTGTTGGCTGGAAGCAATCTGGCCCCTGAGAACTTTTTAGTCTTTATCTGAACTCCTCCTATGATCCTTAAGACTTCTTACATTTCAGTCAAAGTACGTGCATACGTGTTGTTTCCCATTCTTGACTGCAAGCCTATTGCTGGAAGACTCCCTAACTAACACACTTTTGTGATCCTCGATAGTGCCAAGCCTAATCCTGTACATAACAGACCCTCAAATAGCTCAAGGCCAGCGGACTGAAGGTTTTAGCTCAGTCCGGCCTCCCTGCCTCCCTCTCCACATGGCTTTCTCTGCCCCCAAGTGCCAGTAGCCTCACTCTCCTTTCTCTTTGGGGCCTGGAGTTGGTCATCACTCTCTGCTCTTACTGGATCCCAGAGAAAGCACTTCCCTTCTTGTTTCCCGACACCCCACTGACAGTTTTATAAATTCTCTATTAAACTCACTCAGGCTATCCTCATTTGCATGTGTTGTCAGTTTCTTGCTCAGATCCTAACTGACACAGAATTTCATCAATGGCAACAGTTACAGCTACTAGCTGTTGAACCACTTTATATACATTTTCCTCTTCTTTGTGTTTACAATAAACTAAGAGCTGGGTACTTTTAACCTAATTTTACTCTTGAGAGATTCAGTGAGGCTAAATAATTTATCCAAAATTGCACAGCTTATAAAGTCTCAATTTAAATAGTACCTTCTCACAAAAGACCTTCCCTACTTAAAATAATCACTTCCTCCCTAGCCCTGCAGTCACTCTTTATCCCCTTCATAAAACATTCATCATCATCAGATATTCTCTTATTTGTTGGTGTATTCGCTACTTGTCTTCTCCAACCAGAATGTGTGTTCTGCAGAAACAGGGCTCTGTTTCCTTCATAGCTTTATCCTCGTATTTGACGTTCAGGAAATATGTGGTGCATAAACAAGTGATTCTCCACCTTCAGTCCTGTGCTCTTCCCTCTACACCATGTCATCTGTCACAATAGCCTGGGATTATTTCCTTTCCATTTGCATCAACATCTTCAAACCCAGAGTAGAGATCAGTCAACTCTATCCATATCAAATTCATATCAACTCTTTGTACCAAATTGAGTCCCAAAATTGATTTTGATGCCTTCAAAGGAAAATTAAAGAGCCAAGGAGTAGAGTGTGTGTGTGTGCGCACGCACGTGTGTGTTTGTATGGAGTGGGGGAGAGGCAGGGAAGAGAAGTGGGAGGGGGAGGAGAGAGAGGGAACAGGAGGAGACAGGGAAATTCTCCAGGGCTGCAGCTGTACTGAGAGCTGTTTGTGGGCCTCTGATAAGGAGTAACAGGCCTGAGCACATGCAAAGCCTGGTGAATTGCTGTCTGAATTGCATTATCTTCCAAACAAATTCTAATCATGACCTTGAGATGAACACATTTTATGTCCCAGTTGTGGATCCAAAAAAAAGTTACCAAAGAATGGGGATGCAAAGAGTATTACATAGAACATCGAGCTCAATGAGTTTTTTGTTTGTGTGTTTGTTTGTTTATTGTTTTAATGCGGCATGGTGTAGGTTGATGTGCACAGGACTAGGGCTCAGGAGACTTGGAGCTACTTTCAAATTTGCCATGCAAGTTTACAGTTTCCGTTTCCCAAGAAACAAGAGGTTGCATCAACTAAGATAACATTTATTTCATGTCTTTGCTCTTGTGATAGTTTTTGCCGGCGGGTGAGAGGCTCCAAAGCCAGTGTGCCTGCAGTTGCATCATGAACTCTGCCACTTATTAACTGATATGCTGTATGAATTTGCCCTCTGCCAAAGACTAGACTATACTGTTTCCAAATCTGTTCAATGGAGTCAATAACCATATACATCTCTCTCAGGGAACTTGTGAAGATTAAACTGGTGTTTAGGCAGCATTGGCACTAGTAAGTACCCTACAGATATTAGCTATGATATTTTACTTATTGTTATTTTGTCTTCATTGAGGAAAGCTAAACCAAAGCTTCTCATGGTGAGGGGAAAATTCAGGCAGAATGATTGTAAAAGTGCGCACACAGGCATGGGCTTGACTAGTAAGGTTTTTGAGTAGGGGCTTCCGTTTTCTAATACCTGAATGATGAAAACATGAATGTCCTTGAAATGCTGCACAGGCTTTCACAGATGCAACCTTCTTCCCAGGGAAGTCATTTCTTTCTGGATAAACAAGTCAGGCCCTATCCAGTGGCAGCACTCCAAGTGAAGCCTCTTTTTTTGGTGTGATAGGAGTCTGAAATAAGCATTTCAATTAGATTCATTAGGACAGTTATTACTTGGTAATTGAATAGCAACAGATTGCAAAGGAACACTTATTGAGGTCTAATAAGTATGTAGAAGAGAAATCTTCTCCTTCTGTAATTCCATCAGCTATAAACCAGTGTAATTAGATTCTTACTAACACATTCAAATTGAAGGGAATGTTGAGGCATATAATTGGCACTTAGGGAGATACCTGTATTGTGTTAGGGTGCCTTCCATTTACATACTTATTAAGTGTCAGTTTAAGCTGTTAAATAATTGAGACTACTGGACAGTAGTAGGTCAAGTAGTTAAGCAAGAATTAAATTCTTAAACATATTAATAAATCAGGGTCAGATATAGCTTAAAATACAAAATGCAACTTTGTTGTGTCCATAACTTTGCCTCAATACACATACTCTTTTGATGCCTCTTATGCACAAATTCAGGACTCTACATTGATTTTCTCAAGTATAATAGGTACGTTTACTTATTTACTCATTCATTCATTCAGTTGCAACTATCCTTTGAGGAACTACTATTTGAACAAAAAAAGCAAGTTATTTGCCATCAATTTGATGATGGAGATAATGATTCTATACGGAAAATCTATAATTGGTCTCACAAGCAAAGTGTGCTTGGAGAGCAAAACCACAAGAAACAAACCAATTATTTTCATATTATCTCTTTTAAGTGGGACACTATTCTCTCTAGAATTTCAATTTCCCACCAGTGATACAAAGAGGTATTTGCACCTCCTAAATCAAAGTACAAGCTTCAACAATGGATCCTTATTTCTCATTATTTTCAATGCAAAAAGATTACCTGGTGCTAAGTGTATAGCAAGTTAAATTAAGTACTTATAAAACCTCATATAACATTTTGTAATTAAAATGTATGTAATTGTTGAAGAACTTATCTTTAATTCAGCTACATTAATAAACAACCAAACTGTGGATAATCTAGTTTATCTTTTATTGAAACCAATCATGAGAAAATATAATTTCATTTTAAATACAAGAGTCTACCCAAATCCAATCCCACAGAAAATTTATAGGAAAACACAGGAAAGCAAAAATTGCTGCATATATGTGGTTGTGGTGAATGATTCAGACTGCATTTGTAAGACAGAAGACTCACTCGATAGACGACTGGGGCAAAGTGCCACTTTTGTTACAAAAGCCCCCATAAGGCAAAGAAAAGCCAATCATTACTACCACGCCCGCTGCTACACTCACACCAAAAACTAGGACTGGATTATATCCATTTTTGCTGTGCTTCTAATGAACGACCCTTGCCAGAATGTGTACATGTTGTTAAAAGTTGTCATTGCAACATCTTTTTCCGTCCCCCACTCCTTTTTTTTTTTTTTTTTTAGCTTCCTACTTATCTAGGAGAGGACAGAGAAGCAGAGAAAATGTCTTCTTTACTATTCTGGCACCATTTTGATTTTATTATCAGAGCCCTGGTAATATCACCACCTTATATTTATAAATCCAACTCCTTATCTAGCAGACCAACCTCTCCCATCTCCCTCTTTGTCACAGATACCATTGTCTCCCTCGTCTTTCATGCCCACTATCATGGGCCTGCATCTGACTCTACCCTTTTCTCCCTGTCACTAAGAAATGGATGTCACTAAGCCTTGTCACTTTTCCCCTATAACATCTCTAAAGCTCCATCTCAGCTCTCCGTGTCTCTAAAACCTTTACCTATGTTTTATCCTGTGTGAAGACATAAAACGAGCTTATGTGACAACAAGGGATTTATCTTAAAAATAAAGCAGAATTTCCTGACCATGAAACACTAGAAAAGGCTCCTGAGAGAGTCTGCTGCGATATTTAAAAATGGGCGACTCACTTTGGACGGGAATCATTTTAAATTTCTTCTCTCCCAGATGCCGACCTCACACCCCAGTTCCTTCAGTTCTTATTCTTGCCTTCATTATTTCTCCCTCAACTAAGTACATGAATTTCTTTACTGCTGATACCTTAGAATTTCCTTACAGATTCTCATGAACATCTTGCTAAACAATCACTTCAACGACTATTGTAATAGAGGCTAACATGTATTAAGCTCTCACAATATGACAGGCCCTGTCATAAGTGTCATAAGCACTTTGCATACATTATCTCATTTAATTTCATAACAACCATGTAAGACAGTTATTAGCATTATCCTGATTTTCCAGTTTGAGGAAATGAGACTTAGGTTAAACAACTGGTACAAGGTTACGTGGTTATTAAGGGTAAAACCTGGGTTTACACATAGAAAGTCTGACATCAGAGTCCCTCTCTTTTAACTTTCAGGGCACCAAGAAAGCTACTTTATTAAATTTCAGGTTTGTTTCCAATATAGCAGATGTTTGCTGCTTACCTATCAAGTATTCATTCCCACTCTTTTTTAAAAAGAAACATTACCCAGAATTTTCATGGAAAAAAAAAAATCACTCATCCCCAAACTGTCCTGAGTACTTGTAAGAAACGGAACTTACTCAAAGCTCCAACCAGCCCTTGTTGGTTGAAGCCAAACACGACCTTCCACTTCCTTGTCAGTTATAGCAGTGGGCATTGACGTGTCTGAGCCTTGCAATTCTTGCTTAGAATGCTGGGATTGAGGTGTTCTTTCCGTTGCCGAATGTGAAAAAGGAAACATGCCAATTGCTATTGGCATGCACCTATGACCACAAGAAGAACCAGTCTTGAGATAAAACTACTATATGTTCAGTCTGATTGCTAGGGAAATATTTATTTATATATATAAAAAGGCTACCATCCAGAAGGCAAAATAGAGACATTAAAAGAAACTGGTCGAGTTGTTTCAAAGCCCACCTAACCTTTGCATTTCTTCTAATGCAGGCCAGTGAATCTCCTTTATTGCCTTAAGACAACTTGAGTTGGGCTATTTCAAGGGTGGAAATGCATCCCTGTTTGCCTAGGGCTGTCCAAGCCTACACACCTGCTGTCGTGGTGTAACTGTTAGTAGTGCTTTCTTGCACTCTCAAAGTGTCCTCATCTGTATAATAAATACTACAGCCACCCTAGTTTTTGTGTAACTAGGAACAAGTCCTAATGAATGCATTCAATTCTTCATCCAGTTTGATTTCGTTTTTGGGCTTTTGGAGAATACCCTGCAACTTGATATGAAAAGATAAAAAAAAAAAAATTAACCCCCCACCACTCTGATAAATGAGTCATGGTGAATTTGACACATCAAATTTCTGAACCCTTTTTACTTTTGCCCAGCTGAGAAAAGTTGTCTTCCTGCCCAGATGAAAAGGTCATCTGAGAATCTGAGATTCAGTAAGTTCCTAACTGCTATAAGCCACACCTAAACTTAGCTGATCACTGCTCACAAGCATCTATGCCAGAAATCTAGAAGCATCTTATACACATTCATTTTGTCAGCAGGTGAACACTAGGCTGTTTCTTGCTGCTCTATAAACAGTCAAATGTATCCCTTAGAATAGAAACAACTATGCATCACCGAACATCAGATTGATGTCCTCAGCATAGTACATCAATGCAGGCACCCTGGGAGCCAGACAGAAAAGGTGTTCTTGGCGTCTGACTCAGAGCTGGAACGGTGTACTAAGTTAACTACAGAGTCCTGGTAGGAATGCTAATTTTAGCAGGGAAAGAGAAAGAGAAAATGAGGAGAAGATAGTTCTAACAGAGACTAATAATTGAGAACCTTGGGATTTATTCTGAAATGCAGCACAGGGTTTAGGAGGTGAGCTTTGGGGAAGAGAAAACATAATGATTACAAAGAAAAAATAAGGAAGACTAAAGTAACTTAATTACTCATGCACTTCACATCCTTGAATGATTCCTTCCTCTCAAATTCTAAGAAAAGCTTTGAAAAGATGTACTTTTTTCCCCTGATCAAACCTCATCTCCTAACCTTTTATAAAACTTTAAAATAGCAATCGTGGCAACTAATAAAGTACATGTAACAGGGTGTCCCGGCTGGGCAGAGAATGGAGCTCCATTATTTTGAGTGTACCCCTTTGCATGTAGTAATTGAATCTGGTAGGGGAAAACTTGAAACTCATTCAATGAGGCTAGTTGGTCTCAAGGTCCCCACAGATCTGCACCCAGTGGAAAGAGTCTGGAGTGGAGGATCAGATGCGGAACTGCTCTTAAAAGGGGATGGGAGTTCTGACCACAGCCTGGAGGACCTTACAATATTTGTCCCTAACTAGAGCTCCAGGAATCTATGTTGCATAATAAGGTATTCCAAAACTTGATAAGTTAAAATAAGGATCATTTTATGGGGGTCAAGAATTGACTGATTTCTTTGAACCATGTGGAGTTGACTGGGGTGCCTGGTATCCAAATGGTGACTGGGCTGGGCTGAAGGGTACATGGGCTTCACTCCACATGTCTCAGTCCTCTTCCTCTCCATGGAGGCTCAGAGCCTCTCCACAGATTTTCTCAAGCAGGGTACTAGTCAGGCACGTGCTCAAAGAAGCCAAGGCAGTGGCTACCAGTCTTCTTAAAGGCTAGGCTTACATCTGACATAGATTCACTTGCACTATACTCTACTGATGAAACACTCACAGGCCAGCCCATATTCATGGGGAGAGCAAATAGCCCCCAACTCTCCATAAGAAGCCTGTGAAAGAACTTGCTACCATTTCTAATCTGCTGCATGCAGCTGCAGTGGCAGTGGGTATGCATGTGTGCATGCATGTTTATGTACCTTGAAAGGATTATATATCTCTAAATACTTGAGAGCTATTCATGCAACCTTGCTCTGGGAGCCTAACTTCCTTTCCACACTAAAAATGAAGTCATTTTCCCCTTTTTACTTCAAAAGTATTGCCCTAGGCATGTCTGGTACACCACTTTAAACCTCAGGTAGTGAAGAGATAGTCACTGTTATAGTGATGTGAGCAGATATCTGCCCTTAGAACTCTGAGGAACTGCTTGTCTATGGATTACTGATCCAGGCTTAGATCTACCACCTAGAGAGAAAGAAAGAACTGGATTGCTAATTGCTGTGATATTTTGAGGCTCAAGCTGAGTTTCTGCAGGAAATCCGGCCTTCCACCCTCTTCTTCTGACTTTGCAAGAGTGGTGATTAGGATCTCTGGCATCAGGGCTTGAGGTAGGCTTCAGTTTCATTGACATGGAGAACAGCTAATGTTCAATTCCTGCAGGATTCGAGGAACAGTAGTAGAGACTGGAGCCATATTCTAGAATCCTAATAGTCTCTCTCTAGAAACATCAGGGCAAGGCTTCAGGGTCTCCAGGAAATACTGAGTACAAAATTGAAAAGCAGGCCAGTCACAGTGGCTCTTGCCTGTTATCCCAGAGCTTTGGAAGGCCAAAGTGGGAAGATCACTTGAGCCAGGAGCTGAGGCTGCAGTGAGCTATTATTGTACCACTGCACTCATGTCTGGGCAACAAAGCAAGAGCCTGCCTCTTAAATAGAAAATAATAAGGCATAACAAGTCCAATTACCCTGGAGTGGGATGGGGCATGCAGTTAAATATTATTATATTTATTAGCTAATAATTTATTATTATATATCATTAGCTAATGCTATTTGGGTGTTAAAAATTTGTGCTTACTGGCTGGTAAAGCCTGAGATAGGCATGATACACACACACACACATACACACACACACACACACACATACATAGTGAAAAAAACATTAAAGTAAAACATCAGCTAGCTATTGATACCTGACTTACCAAAAGGAAAGATGAGCACTATGGGAGAGTGATGCAAAATAATCCCTTTTATTCTGTTCCATCTACCTTACTTCACTTAAACAGTTTGTGTTTCAGCCCCAGTAGGGAGTGGTAGTAAGTATTTGTGAGCTCCAGTTACGAGGCTTTTGTAGAGGTCCCTGGGGCATCCACACAACAGTCCTGCTTCATGCTGTAAGCTAGGGCTGAGCAACCCTAGAATTCCTTTTTCCCCTGGGTTGTAAGTGCTTAAATTGTAGATCTGAAACTTGAAAGGAATGGAAATGCTTAATGGAAACATCATGTGTAATCATTTCTTGCTAGTGGCCTTTTCTGGTTTATTTCTCAGAAATATGAATACCGTATTTCACTATAAATGGTACTTTCATGAAGGGGAGAAATTATTAAAGAAAGAAAAGCTATTTGATCATCTTATTTTAAACTTCACTTCGAATTGTGGTATAACTCACTGTCTCTTAATAAAGTGAAAACTTTTAATAACAGTTGTGAATTATAATGTACTTGAGGCAATGCTGTTTAATTTTTGCTTTTCTTCCCCATTTTTAAGATAAATTTTTCATACAAGAAATTCTGTAATATTTAGAGGTATTATCTAAAGACAACAACCGTAGCACTGAGAAAAGAATAAATTGAGTTAAAATGGTCTTATTAAATTAGACAGGTGTGGTGGTGTGTGTCTGTAGTCCTAGCTACTTGAGGTGGGTGGGAAGAGGTTGAGGTGGGAAGAGGTTGAGGTGGGAGGATTGCTTGAGCCCAGGAGGTCAAGGCTGCAGTGAGCCCCAATTGTGCCACTGCACTCGACTCTCAGTGACAGAGCGAGACCCTGTCTCTTTAGTAAAAGAAATAAAAGATCTTACTGACTGTCTTATTGACTAAATGTTCCAGTGTACAGGAGGGCACATTGAAAAACGGTAAGTGTGTGTGGTGTATGTGTGTATGTATTTGTGTGTATGCACGTATACACACATATATACATATATATAAGAAAATATTAATCACCAATTTAGCCACCCCTTTTATGAAAGTAAATTTCTCAGATAATATGATGAAGAGTTAATTCATCTTTTGAAAAGAAAATGAAAACAGGAAAAGATGGTTATTCATTGTGTAGGTAAAATTGGACACAGAGCATATCCTCAAATCATTAAATTTGTTTTTGAAGAGTCTTGTAGTGATTAGAAATACGAAGTTCACCGTAAATGGAAACTTGGGGGTTTCTTTCACTCCATCCTTCAGAAACAATAGATACTTTTTATGTGTCAGGCTCTGTGCTGAGTGTCAAAAGAATTGGGCATGAAAAGTTGAATAAAACCTAGCCCTTGACCTCAAGCTAACAATCTACGGTAGGAAAGAGGCAGAAAACCCTTGCAGTGCAGTGAGATAGGTAAACTGATAAGTACGGGAATAGGAGCACCTCCAAGGTATGTCTGTTATGGCATATGGATGTAGTGCTGAAGAGTGAGTGGCAAATTCTGTGGAAGGTGATAGTTTTTTGGGTGGCAAGAAATGTGGAAAGATATCACACACCTGAGTAGGATCTTAAAGTATAGCATACAGACAAGGTACGGAAGAGGGCAGAGGGCAAGAGGCTGTAATGATTCAGGGAAGATGTCATGATGCCCTGAATTAAGGAAGTACGCCTACTAGAATGGCTAAAAATAAGAAAACTGGCCTAACCAAGTTTTGGAAAGGATGTGGAAGCAACTGGAACTCTTAGATGCTACTGGTGGAAATGTAATTTAGGTGCAACCATTTTGAAAGGCAATTTCAGAGTTTCTTTAAAAGTTAAATATTTCACACATAGGTATTTATCTAAGAGGAATAAAATCATACAAATAGTTGTACACAAATCTTCATAGCAGCTTTGCTTGTAAAACCCATAAACTGGGCCGGGCGCGGTGGCTCAAGCCTGTAATCCCAGCACTTTGGGAGGCCGAGACGGGCGGATCACGAGGTCAGGAGATCGAGACCATCCTGGCTAACACGGTGAAACCCCGTCTCTACTAAAAATACAAAAACTAGCCGGGCGAGGTGGCGGGCGCCTGTAGTCCCAGCTACTCGGAGGCTGAGGCAGGAGAATGGCGTAAACCCGGGAGGCGGAGCTTGCAGTGAGCTGAGATCTGGCCACTGCACTCCAGTCCGGGCGACAGAGCGAGACTCCGCCTCAAAAAAAAAAAAAAAAAAAAAAAAAAAAAAAAAAACCCATAAACTGGAAATGACTTAAATGTCCATCATCAAGTGATTGGATAAATCAAGTGTGGTATATCCACAAAATGGAATGCTACTAAGAAATTAAACAAAATGAATTACTGATACCCACACATGAATGAATCTCAAAATAGTGAAGCTGAATGGAAGAAGCCAGACAACAAACAGTACATACTGAATCATCTCCTTTACAGAATTTGAGAATATGTAAAATAATCTATAGTGAAAGCAGATCAGTGTTTCCCTGGGGATGTGAAGCAGGTGTAGAAGGAATGACAAATAGGCACAAGGAAACTCGGAGGTAATGATTATGTTCATTAGCTCAATTATGGTCATTCCTTTCCAGCTGTAAATATATATCACATGTATCCAACAGTACCCTTCAAATATATGATATTAATTGTAGGTCAATGTTGCCTCAATAAGGCTGTTAATTTAAAAAAAAAAACTACCTGGCAAGTGGAGATAAAAGTTTGCAGAATAGGAAAACAATCTTAATTGAAGGCAGCAATCGATATGTGAATAGTCCTTAAAAACCTTGGATGTAGATGACTGCAGATGAGGGAAAGGAAAACAGAATCCTGTGGGAATGCCGACAGGGGACTGGTAGAGCATGAGGACTCACGGTGAAGGCAGGGAAGGCACTGTCAGAAACATCTCTTTATTTCTTAGGTTGTTATCTTGTTTTTGTCATCCTTTCGTACTTGGACAACCCAAAGTATAGTTTTGAAATCTGTTCTCCAATGCTTTTGCTCTCAAGTTAGGAACGTAGACTTCCCAGATGGGTCACTCTGTCTACGTGGGACACTGGCTGTGATCCTGAGTGAACTATCTTCAAATAAAAAATGAAACCAGGAGAAAAATTTTTCCTTTTCTTGGGCAAATCAGTGATTTTATTGGTTAAACCTCATTTCTTCCTGTTTCACGTGACACCACAGACTCATTCATTACCTGTAAGGTGTGCAGTTTGAGTTCTGCACCTTGAACTACTATGGCAAGAGTAGAAGCAGATAGCCCTGATTCCTCCCCACAGCATCACCTGCTGCCCCAGCATGCTGGAGTTATGGGTGACCCAAGCACGGCCTAAGCATGAGTCCACTTAATATGGCATTTTCCAACCAGCATAGTTAGGTGTTCGTTGTTGTTGTTGTTGTTTGAGATGGAGTCTCACTCTGTCACCCAGGCTGGAGTGCGGTGGTGCAATCTTGGCTCACTGCAACCTCTGCCTCCCGGGTTTAAGTGATTCTCCAGCCTCAGCCTCCCAAGTAGCTGGGATTACAGGCATGTGCCACCATGCCCAACTAATTTTTGTATTTTTTTAGTAGAGACAGGGTTTCGCCATGTTAACCAGGCTGGTCTCAAGCTCTTAACCTCAGGTGATCCACCCGCCTCGACCTCCCATAGTGCTAGGATTACAGGCATGAGCCACCATGCCTGCCTCATAGTTTTTAATATTCTCTTTGGCATTCTGAATATTATAAAAATAAAGGAATTGGCTGGGCATGGTGGCTCACACCTGTGATCCCAACATTTTGGGAGGCTGAAGCAGGTGGATCACCTGAGGTCAGGAGTTTCAGATCAGCCTGGCCAACATGGTGAAGCCCCATCTCTACTAAAAATACAAGAATTAGCCAGGTGTGGTGGTGCATGCCTGTAGTCCCAGCTACTCAGGAGGATGAGGCAGGAGAATTGTTTGAACCCAGGAGGTGGAGGTTGCAGCATGCAGAGATTGTGCCAATGCACTCCAGCCTGGACGACAGAGCAAGACTCTTTCTCAAAAATAAATAAATAATTAAATAAAAATAAAAATAAAGGAATTAACACAGATATGAAGATGGCACTCATCCTATCTCCTGCCATCATTTTCTTCCATTTGTAGAGGATCTATAATGTATGAACAAAACAGGTAAGGTAATTGCTCCCTAAAGCTCATGTTCCAGTGGTGATAGGAACAAAGAAAAAGAAACAGTAACAACGTGATTGCAGTAGCAATAGGCCTAGAGAACATCCTAATATAAGGTTGACATGACAACTTGCTTCAGATTGTGTGGTCAGAGGAGGGCCTCTCTTTGCACAAAATCTTTGAGGTCTGTTCAAAGATTAGGCTTCAGTAGAGAAAGTTAGCCACCTTATCCTCTGGGGGAAGAGAGTTTCAGATGGAGAGAAGAGGCCACGATGAGGCCCATTGATGGGAGGAGCCCATGGGGCTGGAGTAGAGTGAGTTGAGAAGTTTTCATTCATTTAATGAATGAATAGGAAGATATAGAGGTAGAGAAGGAGACAAAGGTCAAAGTTCATGATGTTCTGTTTGGATTTTGAGTGTTTTGAAATTGGGAAGGGGAGAGATTACAGTGATAATCTGAGAAGTGATTTTGAGAAGATCACCCTGGCTTCTTTGTGAAGTGCAAGACAGGTAGTAGGGAGGCCAGTCGGGGACAGCTGTAACCTAGAGTTGGTGGATCAGAGCAATGTTGATAAACAGGAAGCACAGTGTGCACACCTAAGACGTATTCTGGACAAAGAGTTGACAGGCCTTGCTGATGGACTGGATGTGGGTGTGATGGAAAGCGGCATTCGGGAATGACTTCTGCCTGGGATTTCAACATGAGCAACTACATGAGTAATGATGCTTTATCCTGAATTGGGAAAGTTCCATGAGGGAGAAAAAGATTCTGGCCCGGTGGAATGATTAACAGTTCTGGTTTAAATGAGTTAAATCCTTCTCAGGACACAAGACCTTCAACTGCCTCTAACTGCGTTACCTTTTTTGTTTCCAGGATCAAGGAAGCAACAAGAAAAAGCATGTTAGCCACTTAGATTGACACCTAGGTGACAGAGGATCAGGAGAGCAAAACTCAGACACAGGGCATTGGATCCCGTGCCAGGAACCCAGGAACCCAGAAACCAGGGGACACAACAGAGCTGCAGGGGAAAGCTGACACAGATCAGGTAAGCGCTGGCAGATCCTTGGGAAACAGGCCACCCTTCTGAAGGAAGGACATAAGATCTACTGGAGACATAGCTTATCCCAGTTATCCCCTGCCCTGACATCTTTACAGAGAGACACCTAGAACCAGCTTCACAGATATCTTTTCCCACTGCCACACGCAGGCACGCTGAGAGACTTCCACTGTGAAGCTTAGTGCACCCCTTTTGAAGCCATAAATCCCAGGTACGTCTTCAGGGCAGGTGCCTAGAGGGATTCAAAGAGCCTCTCCTGCTTTCCCACCTTCCCTCAGGTGGAAGGTGCTGGCAGAAAAAGTCAGCATAGACTATAGGATATGATCAGCTTAATGGGCTCTGCCACAGCACTGAGACCTGAGGCCTAGTGTGCTGACAGAGGAGTGGAAGATCTGTCCATTCTAGAACCCTGCTGCTAAAGCAGAATCCACAGACCAACAGTGTTGGGCTCAGCTGGGAGCTGGTTAGGAACTGCAGACTGTGTGGACCAGTCACTGGGGGGCTTGTTCAATGCTGGACTCTGATCCAGGAAGTCTGGGGCAAGTCCTGAGAGTCTGCATCTCTCCCTGGTGACTCTGCTGCCACTCATTCTACAACAGGCATGGCACTAGGACACCTGGTCATTTCACCGCAGGTTACTCTCTCCATTTTTAAGGAAATGTTTTTAAAATTGGAAAACATGGTTAGGTATTCTTGAGAAATCCATCTCATTATTCTAGGGACGAACAATGCTGAAGTCAGTGAGGGCAGGGGAGTAATAGTAGAGGGAGCAGTGGGTGGAAAGGAGAGAATTGTTAATAATAATAGTTGGTCTGAATCCAGCTGTTTATGCATGAATCAGACTTTGTGCACGTCTTCCAGTAGTCAATTCTTTCCATCTCTCAGGTGCTCTGTGTTTTTATATTGTTACTATTGTTCATTATCATTATTGTGGCAGTTAGGATATAAGACAGCTCCCCTAGTTACTAATTGTGTGACCTTGGGCAAGTCATTTAACCTCTCTGAGCTCCAGCCTTCTCATCTGTAAAATGGGGATAGTAATTACGTCTCCCTCCTTGAGTGGCTGTGAGACTGAAATGGAGTTAAACAGAGTATGGGTGTAAGCAGTAATGATCCAGTGAGATGTCAATTGTTGGTACTGCTGTTAGGTATTATACTACACTGACACACTTGTCCCGGAGAGGATTTGGATGCCTTTTCCTTAAGCAGAAGAGAGAAATTGAATCCTTGATGTTAAAATACAAAGTCTATAAACGTGTCAGAATAGGGGAATTATTGGAATAAAGTAAGCAATTTGTCTGAATGAAGTAGGTAACTACTTCTAAAAGTTTGACATGCCTCTGAGAATACATCCACTCAGTGGACTCTGGAGAAGGATTTGCCAGGTTTGAGTATCCTGACCTTACTTTTTGTCCTTGTCAAGTGATGAGACCAAAACTGGACTCTCTTTCAGTGGCCCAGTAGCCAGAGCCTGGTCCTGTGCCTGGCTCATGGAAGTCACCTGATGCCAAAGTCCTATGTCACGCTGCTGATTCAAGTGCAAAGAAATGATGCTATCAGAAGAGGACAGAAAAGAATATTTAGGAACTGACAAGAAAGTGAATATGCCCAACTCATGTCAATATTCCGTTACTTCTTTCTATTGCTTGTTAAAATTTGGAATAGAAGGGAGGAAGGACAGGGAACTAAGATCTGATTTATAGCACTCTATGAGTCCATTTTAGATGCTATTATCCCACTTAATTTTCACAACAACATTATGGGTTAGATAAAATTTCCACTGTTTCAGAATTGAGGAGACTGAAGCTCATACAGGTAAAATTACATGTTTGTCTAAGCTCACACAGCTCATAAATGATGGGGCTAGGATTCAAACTCAGGTCTGGCCTGACTCCAAAGCCCATAGTCTGTCCATCACATCTTGCTGCTTCCTGAGAAAGACACCAATTTGAGACATGAACAGCAGCTACACAAACAGTGTCGATACACTGTGGGTTCTCAAAGCTTTATGTAAGGCAATTGCTCTCAAATACTAGCATGCATCAGAATCACCTGGAGGGCTTGTTACAACACAGATTTCTGGGCTTATCCCCAGGGTTTCTGAATCAGTCTGATTGGGGTGGGGCCATAAAGTCTGCCTGTCTAACAAGCTCCCAGTTGACGCTGATGCTGTAGTCCGAGGACCACGCTTTAAGAACCAGTGGCTTATAGAAGTGGTTTCAAACTTGGCTGCACGTGAGAATCACTTTGGGAATTTAAAAATGTTACTGTCTAGGATGCACCCCACATCAATTATGTCAGAATTTTTTTGGGTGGGACCAAGACATCAGTGATTTCTAAAACTCTTCAGGTGAGCCAGGAGTGGTGGCTCATGCCTGCAAAAATAATCCCAGAACTTTGGGAGGCCCAGGTAGGAGGACCACTTGAGGCCAGGAATTCAAAACCAGCTTGGGCATCATAGTGAGGCCACATATCTACAAAAAAAAAAAAAAATTTAATTGGGCATGATGGTGCATGCCTGCAGTCCTAGCTACTTGGGAGGTTGAGGCAGGAGAATTGCTTAAGTCCAGGAGTTCAAGGTTACAGTGAGCTGTGACTGCACTGCTGTACTCCAGTGTGGGTGACAGAGTGAGACTCCTCTAAAAAGAAACAAAAAACTCCCCAGGTGATTCAAATGCACAGACAAGTTTGAGAACCTGTGACTGATGTACGGCCATGACGATCCAATCAGTGGATTTAGCTGAACATCTGTGAAATATTGATAGATTGTCGTTCTTAAAGTTATGGTATAGGGAGGAGGAGCAAGACTTTTCTTTCTGGGGAGGCTTCTTGGGTGGAGAAACCCACTCAAAATCTATGAATGGGAAGTTCAGTAAGAAAAAGCTCTACTTTGCCACGTTTTCTGTTTCCTATTCCATTTTGAAGGAAACCAGTAGCCTGCTGACTCTCTCTAGCCTCTGGGAGCAACTTCTTTAGAAACTCTCCTACGTTCAGGGCTGGAGCCTGTGGTTTAGAAGAAACATAGTGCAAATCAAGCTTCATTGCAGCCTTCAGCTCATAAACTAAAAGTAAGCAAATTTGATTATGCTAATGCCATGCAGTGCAGCATGACAACAGCCAAACTTTGTGGTAGATTTAAAATCAGAAATGTATGTTGTGTTTTTTCCCCCAATCTTGCAATCCTTCCCTGACACACTATTTCCCTGCTTTTTTGGTCATGTATCAGAAGTTTATGGGTTCTTAATTTTTAATAAATGAGATATTGATTTGTTTTGCAAAATGCTCCAGCAGGTAAACTTTAATTGACTGTTCCTAAAGACCCAGGCTATAAAAAAGCCATCAGACTCCACAATTACACTTTAAGCGTTTTTACTTTGGAACTTCAGGAGATGGTAAAAAGCATTCCTGCCTCAGTGGCATCCTTTGGAATCGTTTGACCTCCTTAAGAACAAAGCTGTGTTCATTCCCAGAGGAGCTGTCCAATAGAACTCTGCCCTCTCACATCCCGTTATTTCCAGAGTGACTTTTTCATCTCAGACATTTCAGCTTGACTTGGGGGGGGGTGGGGGGGGGGTGTCTTTGCTCTGTTCAGGATCACACATTAGGGAGGAGAAAAAAAGCAGCAATTTTCTAGGGCATCTAGAAGTCAACTCCTTCATGCCGATCAAGGAAAGGGTGAGGTTTCAGAACGTAAAGGGGTTCCTAGTGCCTTGTGACCAGCTCACTTCAGGAGATCTCTCTGTGAGATACTTTGTAAAATCACATCCTTGCTTTGCAACTTATTGAAGTGGGTTGTTCATTGACGGCGAGGAAGGGAGACAGAGGAGATGGCAGGTCAGAGGGTAGGGAGAATCCTCTGAGCACTACATTCCAGACTCTGCAGCTGTATTCTCTGTCAGATAATTAAACATTAACTTTTGACACTAAAATTTAAAAACATGGCTATTAAACTAATGCACGAGGCCATCAGGCTAAATAGGAAAGTCTATTTGTAGTTGCATTCTTGGTCCTGGGGCTATACCTTTGGGTTTTGAGGCATGGACTGAAATGTGCGTTTTTCAAAATATGGCAAAACTCAGGACTGAAAGCCATCAGTAAGTCCTAAAGAGTTTATGAATCAGTTCATTCAGGAGGTCCCACATTCACACTGCAGTAACATTCTAAGTGGCCCTCAAGCCGTTCCCAGCCGAATGCTCTGCAGACATCCTGAACAGATTAGTGCCAGCATTTGGTGGTGGGTACACATAATTGCCTACTTACTGTTTCCTTAATTTGATTACTATCTTCCCTCAGTTTGGCCTACCTGCTGTAATAGTGGTTATCCTGTCAAAAGGAATTATTTCATACTGTGCAAAGATTCCGTCAGGGCAGCATATGGTGCTATGCAAATGAGTAAGGATGCTGCAAATCACCTCAAGTGGAACCTGAACGGGATGACATTGGCTGATACCATCAAGCCGGGAAACCTCAATTAAACAAACTGCCAAATAATCACTAGCCCCTGGTAAGTGAAGCTGATATGATTTTCTTTGTTTTCCCACATAGACACATTCACTTTTATATATTTGTAAAAACGATAGCGGATTATGGGGAAAAAATCATGCAATAAGGAGTACAAAGAGCAAAGAAAGGAAATCATGGGGAGGCATCCCAGCTAAGGAGCCTGTCACAGAGGCTTTAGGAAACTTTAGGGACCACGATTCTGGCTAGCTATACACAGACGTAAGGAAGGAGGTCAGGAAGCAAATTTCACAAAAAAATGAAGTTACTGTGCAAACTATTTTTGTGAAAATATATTAAGCTTCATTTATCTAAATGTTAATAATGTATAAGCAAATAAAGTAAGATAAAGTACAATGGTCTTCACATAAAAGTGTTTTAAGTTTCTAAAAGATGCCTACAGTTTGAAAGAGAAGGTTATGGACAACATTAAGAGACTGAGAATAATTTTTTTGTAAGTTCCCTATTCTGGCCGGGTGCTGTGGCTCATGCCTGTCATCCCAGCACTTTGGGAGGCGGAGGTGGGTAGATCGCTTGAGGTCAGGAGTTCGAGAACAGCCTGACCAACATGATGAAACCTGTCTCTACTAAAAATACAAAAATTAGCTGTGCATGATGGCACACGCCTGTAATCCCAGCTACCTACAAGGCTGAGGCAGAAGAATCACTTCATCTCAGATGACAGAGAAAGACTGTCTTGCAAAAAAAAAAAAAAAAAATCCCTATTTTGACTTAGGCAGTGATTATTGATCCTTGCAATAAATTATAAGGCAATTAACACACAGCTCTCTCCATCTGATGATTATTATTGGTTCTATGCTCTACGGTCTGGCTTTAACATTTGTGAGGTTGTAGCAACGGTAAAATGAAAACTTACTTTCCCTATGCCTTAACATTTAAATGTTATAAATGGTAACTGTTAAATGAAATAAATACACTTTATCCTCCTACTTTGACAAATATACCTTTATAATTACAAAATTGAAAAACACGTGTATGCGTAAAATGATAGTTTTTTTATATGGTTAAAATTGGGAAATATTGTAGAGAAGCAAATATAATTATTTTTAATCCTACTGATGTATTTCAATGTTTAAGTAATAAAATGAAGATATACATAATTTACCAAGTATTATGTATTTTTTTTATACTTTAGAAAAATCACATATTATGTCTTTATAATTGAGATTTTAACATAATTTATTTTCTACTGGCAGTAATAAACCAAAGCATTCAAAATAAAATGTAATTTTCGTATAATACATGAATATGTTTAAAGCCAAAGTGTAAATTAAAGTAGACATAGAAATTAAAAATCAAAATTATTTTTCATATGGATTTTCCCCTGAGTTGTCAGTTGTGGTTGATCATTGAATGCTGTCACTTAGATATTTTTTTCATGTAATTCTGATTTGCTTAAATGCCACAAGATTCTTGCCTTATAGTGTGAGTTACTTGGATATAGAAAATTTCGTATCTGTTTTTGGCTGACACAGTGTTTTGCATAGCCAGACAATAAGTGCCACATAATATCTTATTATTACTACTAAACTACTAATATCTCCATAAGCATTTCTTTGATTATATATTTGAACTTTTTTTTTTTTTTTTGAGACAGAGTCTCTCTCTGTCGCCCAGGTTGGAGTGCAGTGGCATGATCTCGGCTCACTGCAACCTCCGCCGCCTGGGTTCACACCATTCTCCTGCCTCAGCCTCCCGAGTAGCTGGGATTACAGATGCCCACCACCACGCCAGGCTAATTTTTGTATTTTTAGTAAAGATGGGGTTTCACCATGTTGGCCAGGATGGTCTCAATCTCCCGACTTTGTGATCTGCCCGCTTTGGCCTTCCAAAGTGCTGGGATTACAGGCATGAGCCACTGTGCCCAGCTCTCTATTTGAATATTTTAAGACTCCTTTTGTTTTGTATCGCATAGGAGAGGCAGTATAACACAGAAGTTTAGAATATGGACCCTGAAAGCCAGACCATTGGTTTCAAATCTCAGCTCTGCCACTTATCTCGATGTGATCTTGGATAAGTTACAGAACCTCCTTGTGCCTTGTTTTCCTCACCTATGAAATGGAGACCTACTTTCATAGGGTTCTTATAAGGAGTAGGATACATAAGATACGTCATATGTATATGTGTCTGCCTTCCATATTTATCATTTTGTTGCTATTACTTTATTTTTTAAATTCAACATTAAAATTAAATTTTTGTTGTTATTTAAGATAATTTCATCAAATGTGTAAACAATGGCTCTGACAATGCTTATATCCAATTTTTTTTCTACTTTTTGTTTATGTGGCCTTCCTCTTTGCAATAGTTCTATTCTCTCTTCCATCTCTTTTCTATGCTCTTCCAGCTCAGTTTGCAACTTTTTAAGCAGTCTTACCTCATCTTTTCTTTGATATTCCCATTTCTTTTCTTTTTGAACTTTTTTAACTTCAGAAAGTCCATGCCATCTTTCATTTTTCTAAGACTCTAGGGCACTAGTTGGTGAACTCTTCTGCTTTCTGTGATAATAAATTGATTTGTACTTATGTTAGATACTCTACTAAAACTAACTAAGTGTAAAGGCACTTGCATTTGCTCATTGCACTGAAAAGTCCTAAGGCAATGTAGCTTTGGAAACATCTGAGATCTCCACTGTTTCTTAAGCTCTTTACAAGTGGTAGCCATGATGGTTGCTCTCAACCCAAGACTCACATTCTACTGCTTAGCAATCCAGTTAAGAAAAAAGCATCTTTTCTCAGAGAACTGATAGAGAAATTCCAGGGAAGACTCTGCTTGGCCCAGATTTTGTCACATGCCCACTCTTGAAGGTATCGTCTGACTAGGCAAATGATTGTTTTGATTGGTCAGATTTGGGTTACATACTTCTGGCTGGAAAAGTAGGGGAAAGGGATTGGAGCCACATGAAATGAGAGTGGATTAGTTCCCAGCTCAAAAAGTGGATACTACCAGTAAATTTAGGAGAAGGAACATGTTGACTGTGTACCTTTGCTTATGTTTCTTCCCTGGTTTTCCACCACAAGAATCAATGCCTAAGTTCTACATGGGTTCTATTCTGTTTAATGACAATCTTTGAATGACGCTGTCTCCACTGAGGTCAGCGGGAATATCACCTAGAAGGGGAGGACGAGTGAATTGGCCAAGTTCATGGTTTTAGTCGGAATGTGCTATCTTGATGATTCTCTCACTGAATTTGCTACACCTCCCCAGAGGTAAGTCATCCTTCTGTTTTCAGTAATGCCACCTTCTGAGAACGCAAGAAGTCAGTGAAGTTCACGGTAATGCCACCCAAATCTCAAAGACCCAGTGTGTGATTATTGCTTCCCTTTCTCTGTCATCTGAGCATATTTCTTGCAGTCTGCCTTTCATAATAGACCCTTGCATGGGCCTGAGCGCTTTTTCCTTTATATCTACCTATCACGTTGATGAGGAATTAATCCATATTGATACATTTCCTCAGTATTCTGATGGCCCATCCAGGCCCCTAGATTATTGAACAAACCTTTTAGGATTGTGACATTGCTTAGAGAAATGCATATCCAGCCAGGCATGATGGTTCACACCTGTAATCCCAGCATTTGGGAGGCCGAGGCAGGCAGATCACTTGAGGTCAGGAATTCAAGACCAGCCTAGCCAACATGATGAAACCCTGTCTCCACAAAAAAACACAAAAATTCGCCGAATATGGTGGTGCACACCTGTAATCCCAGCTACTCACAAGGCTGAGGCATGAGAATCGCTTGAACCCAGGAGCCAGAGGTTGCAGTGAGCTGAGACTACACCACTGCACTCCAGCCTGGACAATCGAGTGAGACTCTGTCTCAAAAAACAAACAGAAATGCATATCCTTCCTATAGTTTAGAGTACCATATATTGGTTTTTAGTGCTCTCTCACATTTTATCCCAAACTTCATTGTATAGTGTACTAGGTGTCTGTCCCTTGTAAAAAATTGCCCCAAAACTTAGAGGCAAAAAACAATAAATATTTATTATGCATAGTTTTGGGGAGTCAGAAGTTTGGGAGTGGCAAAGGGTCTTTATCTTGTGTCTAGGTACCTGCTGGGAGGGCTGTCATTTGAAGGCCTGACGGAGCTGAAGCATCCACTTCCAATATGAATCACTCCCAAGGCTGTTGGCAGGAGATCTTAGACCTTCAACACCCTGGCCTACCCACAGGCTACCTCAGTCCTCATGCCATGGCAACTGGCTGTCCCCAGTGCCAGTGATCCAAGCACACAAGCTAGAAACCACACTCTTTTATGGCTTTGCTTCAGAAATTGCACTCCATCCTTTCTGCAGTATCCTTTTGGTTACAGAAGTCAGCCCTATTCCATGTGGGAGAGGATGCTAACAAGGGTATGAATCCTGGGCCAGCTCGGAGGCCGCCCACCACAGGCAGATAGTCCTCATGGTTTAATAACAGGAACAGCTTCAAGGCTTTTCTCTGTCACTTAGTAGCTCTTTTTGTTATTATAGAATGGGCAGACAATATATCAAAATTTGGAGATAAATGCAGTGCATATCCTGGAGATGACTAAAACAAGTTTCATGTAAAACCTGCACCAGTCCGTAGGCATGCCACACGCGGAAGCACGTCCCTAGCAGAGACTAAGAGTATCCAAGTTTGGAGTCACATCCATCATATTTCCCCATAAGCAGAAGAGAAACTAGAGTCTCGCTTGAGCCAGCATTCCCTCTTTCTCCTTTCTAACCAAGTTCAAATGTGTGATCCTACCTACTGGAGGCTGCTGGCTGAAGGGATAATTCCCTGTCTAAACAATGTTGTGTTTCCCTTCAAAACTGGGGGCCTGAACACCACCCATCAGCTTCCAGATCAAGTTCCTTTTGACCCTATATCTGGCCTGCACATACCATCCACAGGCAGGGCCAACCACAAACACCCTGTGGAAGCCTCCCCTCTCAGCACCTTCCCTCCCTCGGCACCCAACTCCCTGCCCTCCCAGGTGCCTTTTCTGTTTTCTTTTTTCACAGATCTTGTTTTCAGTTAGCTGTCATTTAACTGTCAACAAATTTCCTGGAGGCATTACCTGATGGATTATACACACTTAACTCACTCAGAGGCATTACATTTTAATAGGGCATATTTAAGGCAAAGACGTATTCAATACCCAAAGGAATACATCCTAAACAGTGAATTTTAAGCATCAAGGCTGAAAAGGGTACTAGATAGGACAAGAGAGAGATTTCGTAGTTAAGAGGCCCTAATCATTGCTTCTCCAGTCACTGGCCACTGATATAATTTGCTCTGGGAGCTTAATCTTCATCCCTTTGTCTCCTATGTCCTTATTCACAGCTTGATTTCCAAACCCAGAGCTCACATACAATTTCTCCTCCAGAGTCTCTTCCAGCTCTCCTGCACAGCTACTCACATCCATTTGTGCCTTGCCCTGAGAAATGCCTCTGCTTCCTCTCTCTCTACCTTTATTCCAGCGGTGCCTTTCTCATCTTTCTTCCTCCCTTCCCTGAATTTCAAAATTTGATCCATCTTCTAACTTCCAACATAAACATCCTCATCTATAAAGACTTCCTCAAATTCTCCCAGGCCAATCTCATGACATCTGCCTCCCAGTATCTCCTCCCAGCACCCCCTTCCCCCACACCATACCCTTTGAAGACTTCAATGGAGCACATGCTTCCAGGAGGGGGAGGTCACCATGCATTGTTGCTCCTGCTCACCTTGGTATACTTGGCTCCCAGTATCGGCTTTAACACTGTCCCCAGTGCCAGTGATCTAAGCACACAAGCTCGAAACCACACCGTCTTTTATGACTCTGCTTCAGAAATTGCACTCCTAATAGAAGTCTCATAGGTGTTTTTGTTGGTTTTTATTTTTTTAAATCAATACTTACAGTTTCTGCCATTAATTAGCTGTGTGCTCTTAGTCAAATCATTCCCATTTCTCTGGGCCTCAGGGTCCTCCATTTTAACATGAGGAAATTGGACAAGGGTATTCATAAGGTCTTTCCAAACGATGAAACGCAATGCAAGAGTTTGGGCTTCATGTCCCAATCTCTCTAAAGTGAAGAATTCATATTTTCTTCACAGTACGATAAGAAGAGTGAGTTTGTTTTTAAGAGTACTATTTACACATGTTTGTACAAATCAATGAACATTCCCATCTCTACTGACTCATATGGCCTGGAACGCAAGTTCACATACCAAAGAGAACTGAGAAGGGGGATGAGAAGGGTAATTTATCAAGGTAGGAGCACCATACCTATTTTTACTCCATGAGTCTTAGGCAAGGTCAGCCTCCCCCTCTGCAGAATGGGAAAATTCTGGATGATTCTCTGAACAGCATGGGGTCAAGGATGACTGCGAGTCATCAGGTGTCATCACACCTGCCTTTCTCCTGGATGTCTTTGCTTATCATTACAATTGAAATGCAAGAGAAACCCTAAAGGAAATGTGAAGCTGAGAAGGACACAGCTCTCTGACCATGACCACAGAAAGTGATAAGCACAAACATGTTCCTCTGGTGGTTTCACATCGTTGCCTCTTCTGTCCAGCCCTGCTGGGCCTGAGCAAACACCCATTTTTAAGACAATAAGAGGCCTGACATTTGCTGTCTCTACTGCTAAACCTTTTTCTTCTTTTGCACCCATACACTGTGCCTGGGGTAGACTCTGTAGATGCCAGACCCAAATCCCTTTAACTGGCTGGTGACTTGACTTTACCTGCTGTGAGGGGTAAGTGCTAATGGCTCACAGCTTCCCCCTTCTCCAGATAACTGCCCTCAGAGGACAGGAGCCATCTTGCCAGCATCATTCCCCTGATGCCCACAGCCAATGCCTAAGGGACATGGGCTATAAAGGTCAACCTCCTATAAGGGGATAGTTGTTCTGTGTGGTGTGGGCTCCAAAACTTTCCTCTCATGGATCAGATTAAGACTAGGCCTCACCCAAGACCAGATCCTTGCTATGCTTCTCCCATTGCCCTCTGCTGTGTCAGGCTCTGTTTCTAAGGATCCCAACCTAATTTAGCTCATCTCTCTTCAGTCTGTGATTCCATAGAACCCCCTTGTAGACAAACTATTTTCACTGGCAGGCAGACTGCTTTGCTGCACAGCTGCCCTTTGGAGGTTTTGTGTAATCGTATTAATATTTGTCTGTGGTTAATTTATATTTAAAGGGCTAGTGGGTTTCTGGTAGTAACATCTGTAGATCACTGGGGAGGAGGAACCTGAGGCAGCATAGACTAGTAGAAAGAGTGTGCCTTGGCGTTGAAGGGAACTGAGTCCAGCTCTACTCTCAAGGGTCATTTTGACCAGGGGTCAGTTGATGTATCTCTTGGGTCACAGTTGACTTCTCTGTCAGGTGGAGAGAGGGCAGAGATGAAGCCTAAAGTCTTTTTATGTTCTGCTGGGTATTCTAGGACTTTAAGATTCATATTCTTCTCTCCATTTTCATCCAGAAGGAACATGCAGAAAGACATGCCCTTATGCAGGAAGGATACATGTGGACAGAGTGGACCCTAAACTTAATTATCTGTTTCCTATCTCCAAAGCAGAAAAGCCACACACATATTTTAGTGATATTTATTCAGCACATAGTGCATTCAAAGAGCTGGTTTTAAATAAAATGGTCTAAGCACCTGCTTTTTGGTAGGAAGCTGGCAGCAGGGCTTCCTCATTTCACTTTGGCAACCACTCAACATCTGCTCTCCTTGGCTGTTTGCATTCATAAAACTATGTCAGCGTCTGTTGCAAAAGACAAAACCTGCTCAGATCAGTGCAGGACTGATTTGTAAAATCGAAAGTGCTCACTGAATCAATCATAGACCACATTGTTCATTTGAAGAGTGGAGACTTCACTTGCTCTTCCTTTCCTTCTAACTTTTCGAAATGCTTTCACGTTTCCTTCTTCATCTGGTCCTTCTGGCAGCATCATAACATACTATCATTTGTACTTGGAAGGAAACTGAGGCAAAGTGTGGTTGAATGACTTGATTTTTAAGTGACCGAGAGTTAACATCAAAGCAGGCCCAGAGCACCCTGTTTAGGCTCTCAGCTGCCTGAATTCCTACCACATCACAGTCTTTCAAAATGGTCTAGAGTTTTCCTCAATGTTTCTTAAGAATTGTGCACAGGAAGTTTTCAAGGAAGGGGGATAATTGCTACAGAAAAATGAATGGTTTCCCATGGCCTAAGTTTGGGAAATGCTGCAGTAAGCAGGCTTCTTTACAATGAGACATCTTGGAGCCTTGGATGCTGCTGAAGTGTTCCAAGATTAGGCATTGCATTTAGGATTTCCAAACATACTGGACCACACCTCCCTTTATTCCCAGATCACCTTGCATCTTGGAAAGCATTCCAGTAAGGCAGGCAGACTCACTGGTGTATATGATACCCACAGTTTGGATATGTGGATGATTTCTGGAACCAAGTAGGTTATTAGTCTGCTATTGCAACTATTTCAGTGATCAGTAACCTAATAGCTTGGTTTTGTTTGCATGTTTGTGTATGCATGAATGCTGACAACCCTACTTGTTGCAGTGTGAGGAGTGTCATCTCTAGCCCTTTGGCTTTGAAAAGGTTGCCATAAAGAACATACTGATCACTCTCCTGTAGAACTAATTCAAATCTCAAACCCTCTCAAAGTTTTCAGCTGGCTAACGGGGCCTCGTGACTTCCAACAATCTAGATATTCAAGGTATAGCAGTTCTGACACAGCCTGTAATCTCTTGGTCTTAAACTTAAGACTTATTCAAGCTCTTTTTTTTTCTGAAAAGCTCTACAGCTCTCCAAAACAGATTGACATCCATCTATAATTACAAGCACTTAATTGCCCATATATAATAAAATTTCAAAGACTGCAATTATCTCCTCCACATAGACATATACCTCTCACAATTCGAAACCAAGTACCTTTGTTGGATTCAGATTATGTATTAATACTTCCCCAGATCACTCTGCCCTACTTGCCCCTAGGTCTTGGATTTTGCTCAGTGGAGATCCCTGGCTACGGTCTCCCCATTTCCTATCACCACTGGCAGCAGCTCAGGCATCCTATACAGACCTTACCGGATCCATGAAAGCCTGGAACCTCCTTATTTTGGGGAAGTGAATGAAACCAGCCATGGAGCTGGAGATTAGCCTTCTCCCAAACAGGTTGAGTAACACAGGCTGCCAATAGAGGGGATGAGGGGGTAATTACCTCAGTGAGAGTCCTGACCAGTAAGAGGTAGGAGGCAGAAAGAAGCCAAGAGAAAAACTCTGCTCCTATCCTCCTGCTGACAGGTCGTTCTGAGGTGCAGTGGTTCCTCATGCTACCTCCAGAGCCCTCCAAGCAAGTGGCTGTGTGTGTATGTGTGTGTGTGTGTGTGTGTGTGTGTGTAGCTATGGCTGGCTCAGAAACCACCACCTTTGACTTATTGTGTCAACTTCCCTTGACTAACTCTTTATGCCCTGGACTTGTATCTCCGAAGGAAGCATTAACATTCAAACTCTTCCTTAAGCTCTGTTCTGGGGAACTCAGGCTAACAATTCCATACATTTCCAAGAGTTTTCTCTGTTTGTAAAGTTATCATAATCATAGCTCATGTATACCGAACCTTACTACACAAACTGTTCACAGACAATACCTCCCACTGCCCACTGGATGAAAATAAAATTGTGATAAGCCACTGTCTGTAACACATTGTTTATTCTTATTGGTGCTAAAGTAGATCTATTTCAAAGTCTTTTCTGTGGATGATAGATGTAAGTGCTCATTAAGAAAATAATTATGCTCTAGACAAGAATGCTGCCAGATTTCTTACTGTTTAAGTAGGACTAGCTCACGATTTTCTACCCCAATCCTATTCAAGGGATAAAATGTATTCAGATAAAGAAGGGGAATAGTATATGTGCTATATTATAGAGGTTATAGATTGCACACAAACCTAGGAAGAAAGACAGATTCATCTAATCATATATTTTAATAAAGCAATTGAAAAAAGTGGTTAATTCTCTATCCTTTTCTGGCACAATCATATAAAACTAAATTTGTATAAAACTTGATTCTTTCCTAGGGCCTAGATAATCCATAGTTCCCTGGACTGGAGATGAGACCTTTTCAAACCCTCATCTGGACAGATATTCCTATAAACATAGATTATTTCCATGAAATGCACTTCCATTAGCAAGGAAAAGTCCCTATCTTCCCAGAGGGGATTGTGAGAATCAGGAAAAACAGAACAAGCTGTGCTGCAGTAACAAACAAGCCAATTATGTTAGTGGCTTATAACAGTAGGAGCTTATTTCTCACTCTCCCTACATGTCCATCAAGGGTTGGCAGAGCCTGTAATCCAAGTCATCCTCCCTTTGTCAGCAGCAATCGCCGAAACCATCGGCAGTCACTTTGGCAGGTACAAGAAGTGTGAATTATGTAACAACTCTTAAAGCTTCAACACAGAAGTGACATAATCATTTCTTCCCACATTTTAGTGAACAAAGCAAGTCAGATAGTCAGATGGCCACACCTTATTTCAAAGGAGGTGGGGAAAAAGATAGTTCTACCAAAAGTCCTAAAGAAGGAGGATCAGAATATTTGCTTATAGCTCTAATGACTGGGGCTCTATGCACTGTCACTAAAGGAAGAATCTATCCTGGGAAAGGACGGTCAGTAGAGCAGTCTTGCCAAGTATAGCTTGCCCTCTCTGAGGTCGCTGTAGCTATCCAGATGTTCTCTAATATTGGAAGGTGGTGTGCCACAGGTGCATGACACACTACCACCTTGCTCTGCCCCTGACTCAGGCCACCTAGTGTAAATGTGTAAACACTTGTCTGAAATCCCCATCTAAGAAAGAGGCAAACGGAGCTCTTCCTCTCTGGGCTAAGCAGCTTGGATAGGGGAGAAGTAGAAGCCTGCCAGCCCCCTTGTGGGGCAGGATGGTATTCAGAAGTCATACCCTGACATATCATCCACTGTGCTGAAGGTTTACATCTCCTGTTTCTGAAACTGAACCCTGCCAGTAGAGGTGAACTCCCTAATGATTTGGCATCCAGAATACATCATCTCCAGATTCATCAGCCTGCTCTGGAAGGCTTTGCAAATGCAATCCCCAAATCCTCTGCAGAGAGCATCCTGTCAACCTGGGAGTTAGCTTGTTTTCTGTGGTGCTTTCTTAGCAAAAACCAAAAAGCTATTTTCCAGAGAGTTCCTCTGAATAGTTTCTATAAATCAAAGATGAAAGACATTGTGGCCAGAGGCCTTTTAAATAAATTTTTGGTCTTTCTTCTCCAAGCTTTTAAAAGACCACATCTTCAGAAGCCATTTAAAAAAAATCTATCTAGGGCTAAGTAAAGAATAATATAGAGCAGAGATAGAGGAGAATTTTCCAGAAAAAAATAAAGAAAGAATAGAACAAATCATAAAGAGTTTTTAGATACAGGAACCTAGAAGCATCTATACTGGACACATTTTTATAACTATAAAAATGCCATTGTTTCTTCTTTAACCCCATTAAATGGGGCAAAGGAGAAAAGCACATTTCCCATTTTCTCCCCTGAAGCAATTCCCCCATTATGCTGTCCGTGTGCCCAGAGGTTAGTGCATTAGCATGACCAAGCACCCAAAGGTCACATCTGCCAGCTCAGAGCCTCTCTGGCTGCTTGGAAAGCAGGCCGCAGTTTAATGAGACAAGTTCCCCTCGGAGACTCTTCTCCCCTCGAGGAATTCTGTAAGTGCTTTATATAAAACAGTAATAGGATGGTTCAGCCAGACTCTCTGGCTCAGATACACGAACTGGTGTTCCCTTTGGGAAGAAGGAGCAGGTAGCCAAGTGATAAGACCATTTAGGACTGACTGCGGCCTGTGAGCTAGTAGTCCCCGAAGCCACTTTTCTTGCCCTTTGTAAGCATGAAAGGAAGTCGGTGAAAGGCTGATCAGAACAGACTTCCTGGTGGGAGATAAAGCTGTCCGTGGCAGACTCTGGATGGTAATGGGCAGAGAGTGATTTAGTATCATGATTACTTCTGAACAAAGGCTACACGCATTGGGCCCAGGAAGCCCAGTGGAGCTGCAGGGGAGTGACCAGTGAGAAATCCACTAGGCTGGACACACATAGGACAGCTGAGCTGCCTACCTTGGCATTAGGAGGAGCCAAAAGAAACCTCTGGGAGGCCTTAGCAACACCTCCCAGAGCTCTGGGAGGCATCCGATAAAAGATTTCCATCTGTGGAGAATTTCCCTCCTCTTTCCATACACACTTTACCCCTGTCCTCTGAACTTACAGATTTTTAGTTGACTTATGACTCCAGGCTTCAGGGGTACCCAAGCCTCTGCCTTATTTTTATTTATTTATTTTTTCCTGACAGGCTGGGAATGTTCTTGAGATTTACTAATGACAAATCAACAACTGGAGTTAGGGAGAAGTTAGTGAACGCCATGAGCAGTGTCAGAATGAAATCAGATCTGTGGATGAGACTTAAGATGGAACTTCGTGAGGCAGGATAAGGAGTGGCCTGAAAAAAGCTGTGCTTTTCTTTTACTTTCTTTTCTTCTTCTTCCTTTTCTTCAATGTATGGTATTGATTGAGATCTCACTGTCAACTGCACCAAATAAAAATTCTATTCAACCCGTGGAATAATTTTAAGATATGTCCACAAATTATTTGATATTCTTCCCTTTATAAGAGTTGGAGACTAATTCTCCTCTGCTTGAATATGGGCTGGACTTCATGACTTGTTTCTAACAAATAAAATAAAGCAGACATGACAATGTGTGACTTTAAAGACTAGGTAACAAAGCTTATTGTGGATTCCTGCTAGTTTTCTTTCACTCTATCACTTGGAGCACTCATTTTGGGAGAAGCCAGCTGCCATGGCATGAGGACTCTTGGGCAGCCTATGGACAGATCCGCTCTGTAAGGAATTGAGGCCTCCTGCCAACAGCCATGTTAGTGCACCGTCTTGGAATCAGATCCTCCAGCCTGTCAAGCATCATTTGTTGTGGCCCTTGTCAGCATCCGACTGCAGACTCACAAGAGATCCTGAGCCAGACCTCCCAGTTATGCTGCTTCCAAATTCCTAACCCACAGAAAGTAAGTGTGAGATAATATGTATTTCTTGTTTTGGGATGATTTGTTATGCAACAACAGATAACTAAGACAACTGGGATTGTAGTTCCTGTCACACAGACAGTGGCCCGAAGTAAGTAAGAGATGACCAGAGTAAAGTTTGCACCAGTGTTCTCTAGTTAATGCCACAGTTTATTAGCACTTGCTTTTATAAAACACTTTGAAAATCTGAAGGCAGCGGTGCGGGGGGTGTGGAAGAAAAATGAGGCAAAAGCTTTCCGGTCTGTGCATGGTATTGGCCAAATGAATTTGTTACTTTAGAGCATCACATTCTTTGTGCCTTTCCCTGGCTCATGCGAAAAAGTCTTCCAGTTGAAGCTGTACTCAAAGCAGTGGTTACATGTTCATCCAGTCATCATTTAAAGTAAATTAGAAGACATATTTTTCTATTCTGTATTTAGACGTTAGACTGGCTACATTGGAGCAGAAAGGAAGAGAAGGAAAGCGGGGAGAAACAAGTAAAAATGAGAACTATAGTTTATATTAGCTTGTCTATGAAGCACCAAAAAAGTCACGAAATTTCATATTTTAGCAGCTGGAGAAAAGGTGTCCTCCCGCAGTTCACGTGTTTATGAATTTTATCGCTAAGCTTTTCATACCCACCTTGATTTATTAGCCTTTCTCAGCATTATATCTTATGGACCTGACAGAAGAACACAGTGCGATGAAACATCTGGTACATTTTCCCAGATCCTATTATGAAATATCTTCAATTTTCAATTCAGTGAAAAGTAAACAAGTCATTGTCTTCCCCAGAAGTGATTCACTTTGCTGTCAGAACCCACAGGCTGTAGGCAATAGAGGTTTCAGAGTCCTTCCTCGGGCCGATGGGCACATGGGGCCCCATCTTTTGCAGTGCGGGTGAGCGGGAGGGGTCAGGAAACTCTTGGATGCTTCACCTAAACAAAGACATCTGCTTGCTCAGTGAAGGAGTCATTTTTTGATTTTCAAGTAATGTGCTTTGTTGTTGTTCAGAGGTCACTTATGAATTGACATTACATCAGCAAATAGTTATTGCTTAATTTCTGCAAAAATACCTCATTTCATTTCCATTCCAACTTTTCAACCCAAACACACACACACACACATACACACACACCCCATGGCTAGGCTTGAAAAAGACAATGCAGATAATGTGGCCACCTACAGCTGCTTGTTGTATTACATTGCCAGCTTCTTTCTCAAAGGAAAGCATTCCAGCAGATCTTTCTGACAGCAGTCTGTCCTGGACTTAAACTAAAATGCACATTTCTGAAAACTTTTTATTCATTAAACAGAAAACGATGCCCAATAGCTGGAAAAGCTTGGTATTTCAGGAGATTCTTTTTTCAACAGGCATGTTTATAGACATAACATATAGAGATACTAAGCAGATACACTTGACTGACAGACAGGGAGGCCTGAACCATAAGGACTTCAAACAAGCACGTACTAGCTTCAAGTGCACTGAGCATCTGCCAAGAGACTGAATGACTCAGAACCAGATGATTTTATAACAACACATATGGAGAAACTGAGGTCGAATGTGGGAAAGAGATTTGGTTAGCGTTTCACATAAGTGATATCAGTGTGGTGCAAACAATTCAGATGTTAGAAAGTGGGGGAAAAAAAGGCAAAGATAAATGCTTCCAAAATTAGAGTGGGTTGGCTTGATTCTGAAATCACTGCAGCAACTCCATTACAGAGGCTCAGAAATGGTCCACAACAGGACATCTGAACTGTGGCTAGCATCTGATCCATTCGAATCGTCAGAGGCTGTCTCTGCAGTTCACAAAGATAAGCTCAATGATTGAATCTTATTAATATCATCCATATCAATCACAGTGCTGGCCACGTAATACGCATTCAAGAAATGTTTATGCAAGAAAGGGTGGAATTGTTTTCATCATTTTGGATCATACCTTCTACATCAGCTGTGTACTTCCTGCTTTTCTTCTTCCATTTGAAGCTGAATGAAGACAGAGGGGGATCCACCCCTCCCTAAATCTTTTTCCTTGAAACAAATGAGCCTGCTGGAAACGCTGAGTCTCTGGCACCATTGTTCATACAGTTTCTCTGTCTTTCTCTCCTTTTGATTTCACCTTAATAAGCCCTAAGCCTATTAATGCTTCTACCTGGGGAAGCCAGCAAGGGGAGAAGAAGGAACACCACCTGCATTTTGACCTTCCTTTTCTCCAGGAGCCAAATTATGTTATTTTTGTAAAAGCATCTCTCCTTTTTTTCCTAGTTATCTCTCGGAGATGATGGTGGATCTCCTCCGTGTGGGGGCTGCTTATCTTGGTGGGGGTCTGGTGGTGGACTTTTAAAGTTGGTCCAAGCTGAGCTGGCTGTCTGCAATTCTTTGTGCTATTTATTTACTTTTTTTAAAAAAGGAAGAATCATCTATTGCTGTCTCCTCTGGTGTGCTGGTGTAGCAAATGTGAGTGAACGTTTTCATTTTCAGCTCCAGTTTCTTAATCCCTTGCAGTGGAAGAAAGACAGTAGGCCAGCAAACTTAGAACTTCCCAGGCCCCACACTCATGCTCAGCTTTATGGTAAATATTGTAATACTGCCCCAGGAAAGTGGGACACAGGCATGGGAGAATGTCTAAAGGCAGTCTGAATGTGCTCCAGTCAGTAGTATTTTCTTCTATGACAAATAGTTATCCTTTTGGTGAAATCTGTTTAAAAATGCTAATCCAGGTTTGTTATAGTTGGCCTCAGCCAGCAAGTCTGCAGGCCTGCCAGGCCGAGCAGCCATGTGTGACCCTGTTCCTTGAAAACAGCTTCACCCAGGGCTCAGGCATCTTGTGGAAGAAGGGTTTGCTACATTATAAAACCAAGGCAGTAGAGGCCAGAGCTAAGAGCAAGTGGCCTTGGAGTTTTCTTAATTGATATGAAAAAATTGGCAAAGCCTATTTCGGGGGGAGATCAGGGTTCAAAAAACAGTGGTCAGGAAACACTGGATAAGGCTAAATTTAGTGGTACAGAGAACTTTGATTCCTCCACCAGCCTCTTCATGTGGGATCAGATAGGAGAGCTGGTGTAAAAGCAAGCAGCCAGCAGTAAAGTGTTGAATATGAATGTGCGGGCTCATCATGGGCTGGCTGCTGAGTGGGGTTATCTTTGTGGCCAGAACTGCTGTCTGTTAGCTCAGTTCGATTGCATGGGCCTTGCTGGCCTGGAGGAAGCAGTGACAGAGGCAGACCCATGCTTATCCAACCTCAGTGCCCATAATAGAGAAAAATTAAAGTAACACCTGAAAAATAAAAAAAGAAAAACAAAAAATGGCTACACAGCCAGGCAAGAAGGAAATGAACACAGGATGGCTCTGAGCTGTGTACTCTCCTTTTTTTCTTAGTGTAGGTTAAACTATGTTCTATAGAATGCTGAACTTCCACAAACATCTAACCTAAATATCCCCTGTATTAGGAAAACAGTCAAATTTCATTAAAAAAATGAATTACAAGGGAGCCCAAAATACTATTTTATGAAACTGAAGGCAGCTTTTTGAGTATAATGAGTAGGGTGTCTATGTGTGCAAAGATTAAGAGTGAGGGCAGGTAGTACACTTTTATTTAAAGGATTCCTGGTTAGGGAGGTAAGGGTATGGCCAAGAATGGGATTATCAAGACAAGAGAACCTAAATTACTGCGCACAGTAAGGCAATAATAACAACAAGAACTTGCTGTCATGTGAAATGAGGTTTTCATTTCCTCTGTTCCAGTCTCAGTAACAGGGTAGGGAAGAGAAGAGTGGACAGGAGATTCAATGAGGAAAGCATAGGTCCCAGCAATAAGATGAGGAAGCCAGGGTCCAAGGAAGGAGCTCTCAGGACAGGATGATGGGGATGTGCCAATAGTGAGAGCTCAGCAACTATGACGTTGCATAACTGCTGTGGTTTGAATGTGTGTTCCCCCAAATTCATGTGTTGAAATCCTAACCCCGCTGGGATGGTATTGGGAGGTGGTACCTTGGGGAGGTGATTAAATCATGGGGCAGAGCCCTGATGAATACAGTTAGTGCCCTTAGAAAAGAGACCCCAGAAAGCTCCCTTACCCCTTCCACCATATGTGGTCTCAGCAAGAAGATAGCCGTCTACGAACTAGGAAGTGGGTCCTCCCTATACACCAAATCTGCCTTGATTTTGAATGCCCCGACCTCCAGGATTGTGAGAGGTAAATATCTGTTGCGTATAAGCCCCTGAGTTTATGGTATTTTTGTTACAGCATCCTGAACAGACTAAGACAACAAATGCTACAATCGCTCTCCGGCTTTCCTCTCACCTTTTTAAAAAGAGCTTGAAGAGCCATTAAGTTTAGGATCCACCTGGTGATGAGGCTGCTTTGGGTACACTGTGCTCACACCGCAGGTCACAGGGACCCAGAGGCCAGAGAGGACTGAGAAAGTGAGCCAGGTTGGGAGAATGCTGTCAGGTGGCACCAGGACACATGGGGACCATCTAGGAATTCTCAGAAATGTCCCCCAAAACAGTCAAAACCATGGTCATCAAAATGAGGAATGAGCTGAAGCTATCTCACTTTAATAGTTAAGCCAAAGTTAACCCAGAAGTCTGGGAATTGGGAAGACTGTGTCACATGGCCACAGACACTGCTCATATTGATGAAAAACATAGATACCATGTTGTTCTGTGAGCACAATGGTGCCCACGTGCACACCAGGATAGACAAACACCTAGTTTCAGAAATGCTGATTCGGCTATCCCTACCGTCTTCCATAATTCCTGGCACACTTCCTCATCTCCCTGCCTCCTCTCCTATAATCTTCTCCTCACATCTCCCTGGCTGTGTAGCAATTAGCAAGCCAGGCGGTGCAGGTCCTGCAGCGCCTGGCAGCTACACTGTCAGTCAGCAGCTTTATGCCAGCCAAGGAGTGTGGGAGGCTGTGATGATTTATTGAATTTATTGTTTCTACTAATATGAGTAAACAGGCCAAACTACTTTTAAAAAACCAGAAGTGAAACTACTTCTCCTGGGGAATCATTAATATAAAATAAAATGATTGGTGGAGAGCTTTAATGTAATATCATGCTAAATGTATAATAGTACAAGGTTAAATTGCTTTCTGCTATCTGTTCTTTTTGTCTTACAATCTAACACTCTGTATGATATTATCATTAAACCACATAAAATGTTACTTCCTCATTCTCCTGAGACTTGAGTAAATACTTTATTTTGGTTCTTTAAATTGCTTTTTTTTTGAGGGGGAGCGGGGGTGGGCGCTTATTTCTATTTTTAAAATTTATTATTACTGAATTGAATTTACATATAAATAATGAGCTTAGAAAAATATATTCACCCGTGAAACCACTACCCTAATCAAGACATCGAGTATCTCCATCATCCCAGAAAGTGGCCTTATGTTCCTTTCCAGTTACTCCTAACCAAAGCCATCCCCTGCAAGGTCACCACTGTTTCCATTTCAAAGGTTAGTTCAGTCTGTTGCCGAACTTCATATAAACAGGGGCATGCTGTATGTAGTCTTTGGTGTCTGATTCCTTTGCCTCACTGGTTTTTAATATTCGTTCATATTGGTGTATGCCCCAATGATTTGTTCATCTTTATTGCTGAGTCCTATTCCATTATATACATGTAACACAATGTGTATATTCATCCTACTGTTGATGGACATTTGGGGAGTTTCCAGTTTGGAACTATTGTGATTAAAAGCTGCTATAAAGGTTCTTATGCAAGTGTTTTTGTAGGTATGTTTTCATTTGTCTTGGGTAGGAGTAGAATTGCAAGATCAAAGAGTAGACGTATGTTTAACATTAAAAGGAACTGCTAAACAGTTTTCCAAAGTACTCACAACGTTTTTCATTTCTACCAGCACAATAGGAGAGCTCTGGTTGTTCCACATCCTTGATGCCTTCTTTGATGTTAGCCATTCTAGTAGATGTGGAATGACATTTCATTGTTGATGTAGTTTGGATGTTTGTCCCCTCCAAATTTCATGTTGAAACATGATCCCTGCTGTTGGAGGTGAGGCTTAGTGGAGGTGTCTTGGTCATGGCGGCAGATCCCTCATGAATGGCTTGGTGCCCTACTTGCAGTAAAGAATGAGTTCTAACTCTATTGTGAGAGTTAATGTGAGAGCTAATGTGAGAGCTAGCTGGTTAAAAGAGTTTGGCATCTCCTCCTCCCTCTCTTGCTCTCTCCCTCACCATGTGATACGCCTGCCCCGCCTTCACCATCCACCATGATTGTAAGCTTCCTGAGACCTCACTAGAAGCAGATGCCAGCACCATGCTTTTTGTACAGTCTGCAGAACTGTGAGCCGAAATAAACCCCTTTTCTTTATAAATTACCTGGCTAGCCTCAGATGTTCTTTTACAGCAACAGAAAATGGACTAACACAATTACAGACTTAATTTTTATTTCTCTTATGATGATGGTGATCCTATTTCCATGTGATTATTGGCCATTTGCATATTTTGTTTTGAGAAATCTCTATGCAAATATTTTTTCCATTTCATTATTGAGCTATTATCTTTTTATGTTATGGTTACTTATAGATGTATTTACACATTCTAGATAAAGTCCTACTATGTTCTCCAGTCTGTGGCTTACCTATTTATTTTCTTAACAGTACTTTTTAATGAGTTTTTTTAGTTTTAACAAAGCCTAGTTTATCAACTTTTTTCTTTTATATGTAGCATTTCTTCATTTCCTCTAGGCAATCTTCACTTACCTGTTTGAGTGGTTTTTCTGCTGAATCTTAAAAAAAAAATTTAGAAAGTGTTCTCAATAATAAAAATGCCAGATTACCTATGATTTTAAAAATATCTCTTTATTTTTATTATTTTAATTTTAGTTGCCCAAATGCACTAGTGTGCTGGTAAACTGATTTCAGCTTGGGCAGGGGAAGCCCTGATTTATAGTATTTGTCAATTTCCATGGTGTGCATACTCCCACCATGGCTGATTTTAAACTGTGATTTAAAAACTGGCTTACAAAATTCCTGAATATTTGACAGTGGGCTCTTATTAGCTATTATGAGCCCCTCCAGCACACCACTGCAAATGTCACATGAAAACATGTGGCCAAAGATAAACCCTTAGGGAAACATTGTTTCCAGGAACACTAGAAAGATGCCATGTTTTGAGAGACACTTTGGAGCAACAGTGACCATGACTGACCTCAGAGTCAGACCTGACTTCCAACTATGGTTCATATACACAGAAGTGCAGATCAGAGTGATGTGAAAGCCAAAAATTCAACACTGAAAATGATGAACCCACTGTCCTGGTAAATTAGTTTAAGAGTAGAGGGTCTGCTGATATTCCAATTACTGATAAGATGAAGAGGCAACTATCACCTGGAAATGCTAAAAGGAAACTGTATGGGAAACTGGAGGACCTCATAGGCTGGGGCAAGAGGATAGACACTGACACTATAGACAAAGTAGAGAAAGGGAGCAGAGTAGAGACCGACAGGGAATGACTCAGGAAGCCTCGGGACCCATGGATGTATCTTCTACTAGTAAGTTCACCTGGAGTAGGAACTGAACGTTAAACCACAAACGCCAGTGAGAAGGTAAGTGGATATGTATCATCCACCCCTGCTGTGGTGAGGGACATGCTGACGTTACACAAGAAAGGACCATGGGCTCAAAACACCTTTGAGTAATAAGGAAGAGTCTCATACATTACTTTCTTTTCATCAAAAAGATAAGAAAATTCATAGTAATCTCCTACCATGGTAGTAAAGAAAAAGAGGCATTTCACAGCAATCATTCTGCAACGAATTTTCATATTAGAGTGGGGAAAGCCTAGAGATTTACAGCTGCATATGGTTCTCTGTAGCAGCAATAACAGAAACAGGGAGCAGGGAATATATTTTGAAAAACCTGTATTCTTTCAAAACTAAGCTTTGACCAATTATAGACAGATTTGGAAGCATTTCCAGTTTAAATATATTAAAGTTATTTTATGAAATATACTATATGTGCATATATATACATATATTTATATTTAACTTAGTTTAAATCATAACAAAATGAATCCACTCATACTCACTAACGAGCTTACATAGTTGTCCCTCTGTATTCGTGGGTTCAGCATCTGCCTGCAGATACTGCAATCCACAGACTACAAATATTTTTAAAAAAACAATTAAAAATAACAATACAAAATTCAAAATAACGCAAATTTAAAAATAGTACAAGAACTATTTTCATAGCATTTACATTGTATTAGGTATTATAGGTAATCTAGAGATGATTTAAAGTATATGGGAGGATGCGCATAGGTTATGCAAGTTCTGTTCCATTTTATATAAGGGACTTGAGTATGGGGGATTTTGGTATCCACAAGGAATGAATCCTTCATGGAATACCAAGGAACAACTGTATAATAAAAATTCCCCAGTGCCAGTACTTGATATTCATCCCTTGATCCAGTTTCCCCACTTCCCTCCATTCATAGAGGAAACTTTTCTTCATTTCAGGCCCCAGTGGTTTTCCTAACTCTACTATCTGCTCAGTCATGAACTAACAAGATGTTGTTTTATAATTTATCCCACAGTTTTATGTGTCCTATATTAAGAGATATTTCTTTCACACTAGTGTGGCAAATTTTTAGAAACAGGAAGTCCATATATTTTTAGGATCACTAAATAATAGGCTTGTAGGGGACCTGCTCATCAAGGTGCCCCCACCCACGTGCTCTTTCTCAGAGAAGCTGCCCCACCCTCTCCAGCACAGCAAGCTGCAGAGCCTCAACCTCATCCACACCCCACTCCTGTTTACAGCTGATTACATGAAGCTTAGACACCTGAAACAAGCAGGGCTTGAAAACGGGAAAATGATCTAGGGAGCTCATCTTGGCTACTGGGTTTGAGAAGTTATGTAGAACTGGGACTGAGGGTACTGCTTTCTCTCCTATTTTCTGTCTTCTGCAGAAAGGAAGGATGAAGGGGAGGGACTTTCTAGTCTAACTCCCTCATGATTCCTAGTTGTACTTCTTGCTTATTGGTAATGTGTGCTGCTTTTTAATCTTTTCAATGACTGTATCTTTTTTACATTTTTGTTTGAAAAGTTTTAATGAGGTTCTGTTTCTTAGGAACTAAGTTTCTCTGATAAAGACAAGCTCATGTTGGCTTGAGGAGACAGAAAATGCTGATAGAAGCTACAGTGGCCCAATGTGAGAATAAATGAGAGTCTAGCCAGAAAAACATCAACATCTTCAAGCATTTCCAACAGATAGAATTTAATGCAGGGAGCTGGTAACCCACGTGATAAGGGAGCTGAGCACCAGTCAGAAGATGATGAGAAACCTAGAGTTTAGCAACAGCAGGAAGCCACTATCACACCTAGTCTAGAGGGACAAAGAGAGCAGGGGGTGTTACTGGAATCAAAGGTTTGGATTTTGTTGGGGGTTGGGGTTCTGGAACCACGAAGGGCCTGTCTGGTGAGAGATGGAACCAAGACAGAGGCATAGCTACTGCCAAAGAAACCATCCATGGCACAGTGTGAGGGGAGAAATACTTCTGGACTTCTTCCTTTCCCCATTCTGCAATTTTCCTGTTAGTGTCTTCCACTAGGTAAATTCAGCCAGACGCCAATTGACCCTGAGTACGATAATGTGGAGAAGAGCCGAGGAAGGAAAGAAATGAATCTGAGGTCCAGGACTGGTACAGTGTAGATGCAAGGCATTCTTCTCTCTTTGTCAGCAGAGTGAAATAATCATGAATATCATGTATATGGAAACAACTTAAGTGGCCAACGATAGGTAAATGGTTAATTGGTTATAAAATATTATGTGGCCTTTAAAAATAATATTTAAAAGAATCTGCAATTATATGAGAAAATGTTAAAAGTTGAAGGTTATGTAAAAATTTAGAAAAATATTACATATAATTTCAGCTACTTAAATTATATGTAGAAAACAACTGCCAAGTATGTATATCAAAAGTTAAATATTGTTCTATTTTAAGATAATGGATCTTTGTATTTTCTTATTTATAAATTTTTTTGTATTGGGAAAATTATCAACATTGAGCATCTATTACTATTATAACTGGAAAAGATTATCTTTATCACCACTTGGAATACAGAATCCACCGGGGAAATGAACACAGCTCCCAGGAAGTTTATCTGCCATTTGGTGACGTGACTATTAGAAATGATAGTCATGATGCTCTCATCTTCCTTTAGTATTTTGCATTTTATGAAACACTTGAACTATTTTTTCTTTATAATCTCATGAACTAGCTTTTCCTGTCTTGCAGAGAAAGAAATAGAAATGTTACAAGATAAGACTAGTACTAAAAGTGAGAGCCAAATTCGGAGCCTTGGTGTCCCTTGCCAAAGCACTCTGGGAGTCAGTACTCTTCTCCAACTACTTCAGAGTTTCCTCTTTCAAGACACATGGTAGGAATATACTTTTCTACTTCCTGGGAAGTGTGGTCATGTGATGTGCCTTGGGCAATGAAATAGCAGCATAAATAATATGTTTTACTTTCTGGTAGAAACTTTAAAAGCTGGCGTACAATTAGTGACAGTCTCTTTCTACAATCATGGTCATTGTGGGAACACATCTAGAATGAAGCCTCCATAAGCCTAGGCCTTTGAGAATCCCATCTATTCACCTGCTTTGGGCAATAATATAGCACAAACAAAAAATAAGCTCCATTGGGCTAAGACACTGAGATTTCAGGGATGTTTGTAAAGCCTAACCTAACCCATTTTGATCAAAACAGAATTTATTTTCTTCACAGCACTAAAATGTGTATCTGATGTTTCTATTCATATCCAAAGATAATTGAGTAGTGACTACTTGTATAAACAGTCCACATACTGTACAAAAAATAAAAATATCAGAGCAGAATAGTCAAAGATAGATGTTTTATTTGTCTGGAATAACTTTATAAGTGATACAGAAGTAATTGTGTAAACTCAAAAAGAGATGGAAATAACAAATGTGGTTTGGAAAAAATCTCCCAGGCACTACTTTTTTGCTTTCTCTTCCTCTTCTCTTCTTTAAAAAATGTAAATTGGTTTCCTTCCTTCCTGTATCAAAAAGCCATTAAGGCAGACCCAAATATGTAAGTGATCTGAAGTAAGCAGGCTCAAGCAGGGGTTGGGCTTGCAAGCAAGGAGGGGGCAGCCAGGTGGGGTCAAGAGATTGATTACATACCAGGAGACTTAGGTAGTGGGAACACTGGGTGACAGCTTTCTCACTGTCAAGCAAGAGAAGTACAAATATGAAAAGGAGAAAATTTAAAATAGACCCTGAGGTATTGGATTGGAATTGGAAGTAGCAATGATTTTCACTGCAGTTGAAAAGTAAAGAATGAAAGAATGAATACTATCTACATAGACACACACACACACACACACACACACACACACACGACTGATCCTCAGGTGTCAGGAGAAGAACAGGATATGTCTCAAAGTGAGTCTGGAAAACTTTTTGGGACAGAAAATAAGGAAATGGTCAAAGAACGATGAGGAAATGCCCAGAGTTCACATACATAGGGTCTTTTATTGACCAAACTTGGGCAACTTGAGCATCAAAATAAATAACAAGAATTGTTTATAATCCATTGAATTAACTAGAAAGCCAAGAGTCTAGACTGATATGAATAAATGAATAAATTCATCAGTGAAAAGGGAAAATCCTTCCTTATGACAGGAAGCCAGCTAATAAATGTAGAATGAATGACAGTATTGGAAAATAACCATTTAGCAACCATCACAATAATCATTAATTTGGACAAGAAACATATTGATGAGTGCAAAAACATGTGGTTATTGACTTCAAACTATACTACAAGGCTACAGTAACCAAAACAGCATGGTATTAGTACAGAAACAGACATATAGACAAATGGAACAGAACAGAGAACACAGAAATAAGCCCTCACATCTACAACCATCTAATATTTGACAAACCTGACAAAAACAAGCAACGAGGAAAGCATTCCCTATTTAATAAATGGTACTGGGAGAACTGTCTAGCAATATGTAGAGAATTGAAACTGGATCCATTCCTTACACCTTATACAAACATTAACTCAAGATGGATTAAAGACTTAAATGTAAAACCCAGAGCTATAAAAACCTTAGAGAATATCTAGGCAATACCTTTCAGGACATAGGCACAGGCAAAGATTTCATGACAACAACATCAAAAACAATGGCAACAAAATCAAAAATTGACAAATGGGATCAAATTAAACTAAACAGCTTCTGCAGAGCAAAGGAAACTATCAGAGCAAACAGACAACCTACAGAATGGGAGAAAATTTTTGCAACCTATCCATCTGACAAAGGTCTAGTATTTAGAGTTTACGAAGAACTTAAACAAATTTACAAGAAAAAAACAAACAACCCCATGAAAAAGTGGACAAAGGACATGAACAGACACTTCTCAAAAGAAGACATTTGTACAGCCAACAAACATATGAAAAAAGCTCAACATCAGTGATCATTAGAACAATGCCATCTCACACCAATCAGAATGATGATTATGAAAAAGTCAAGAAATCACAAATGGTGAGGCTGTAGAGAGATAGGAATGCTTTTACACTATTGGTGGGAACATAAATTAGTTCAACCATTGTGGAAGACAGTCTGGTGATCCCTCAAAGACGTAGGAGCAGAAATACCATTTGACCCAGCAATCACATTCCTAGGCGTATACCCAAAGGAATATAAATCATTCTACTGTAAAGATTGACAAGCATGTATGTTCATTGCAGCACTCTTCACAATAGCAAAGACATAAAATCAACCTAAATGCCTATCAATGATAGACTGGATAAAGAAAATATGGTACATACACATCATGGAATACTATGCAGCCATAAAAAGAAACAATATCATGTCCTTTGCAGGGACATGGATGGAGTTGGAAGCCATTATCCTCAGTAAACTAATGCAAGAAAGGAAACCAAACACTTCACGTTCTCACACATAAGTGGGGCCTGAACAATGAGAACACATGGACACAGGAAGGGGAATAACACACACTGAGGCCTGTTGGGAAGGGGCGGGGAAAGGGAGAACATCAGGAAAAATAGCTAATGCATGCTGGGCTTAATACTTAGGTGATGGGTTGATAGGTACAAGAAACCACCATGGCAAACGTTTACCCATGTAACAAACCTGCACATCCTGCACACATACCTCAGAACTTAAAATAAAAATAAAATAAAATAAACCTTGGCTGGGAACTAAAAAAAAAAAAAAAAACAAAGAAACATGGGTAAAAGCTAAATGAGGAATGGGATTTTACATTGTGTCAAAGTACAACCCATATTATATTTATTAATAACAAAGAAAGAGTAATTTTACAGTGAAGAAATCTGGCAGGCACCATTTCAATCGAGTGATCAACCTTAACACCACCAGTAACATGACAGATATTGTGTGCCACTTGAGAGAATGCATTGCAAAGATCACAGCATTTGTGGTATTTCCTCCATAAAACATGTCATTGATGTCTAATCATGAGGAAAATTCGGAAAATTCAAATTGAAGAACATTCAACAAAATGACTAGTCTACAATCTTCAAAAATGTCAGGGTCATGGAGGTCAGGGAAGACTAAGGAACAAGAGCATATGGGAGGTTTTTCTACTCTTCTTGCAAGTTTTCTCTAATTTAGAACTGTCAAAATAAAGTATTAAACAAATCTCAGCACGGCACAACAGGTTCACAGCAGCCACTAGAGGAGGGAGGGTCCAGGGGAGCAGAGGGGGGCCCTGTGCCGGAAGAGAGGCCTTGAGGCATCGTCAGCATTTCTCACAGTATCACCCAACAAAATCAACCCTCTTGTGAACTTCCACTGTTCCATTGCAGTAAGTGGGTGATGGGCACCAACAGTCTTGCTGGCTGGGTAAAGATGCTTTCCAATTTCTGCAAGTTCCCCATTGAGGAAGAGTCAGATAAGATAAGGGAATTCAGTGAGTACAGGCCAGGAAAGCAAGAGAAGGGCACAGCAGGCGAATGAACCAGGGTCCAAGAGAAGCTGCAACCCAAACCGCTAAGCAGACAGCAGCCCTAGTGAGAAAAGCAGGAACACAGAAGACACGTCAGTGGGTAGTGTAAGAGTTTGCAGCTGGGGATCCCTGCAAAGGAAAAGAAGGACAAGGTAGGGGCTGGGAGGCCACCACCAGATAGCCAGGGTACAAAACTGGGGGAAAGGAGGCCAGATCAGAGAACCAAAGCGAAAATATGTAAAAACAAAAGACAGAAAGTAAAAATATATCAAGCTGATAAGAAGCAAAAGGTCAGCAGGGCCTCAGAGATAGGTGGATTATTTATTGGTGTTAGAAAGTGAGATTACAGAAAACTGAAATAAATTCTGTGCCTGAGAGTTTATGGGAAAGGCTGGCAGATGGGAGACAGAAATATAAATTCCAGGAAGAAAAAAAAAAAAAGCACAGCTAGAAAAAGCAAGGGAGTGCACATGTTGATAATATAAAGATTATACTACCTGGAATGTGATAAAGCATCAAATTTGGAGAAATCATAGCCTAGTGTTCAAAATTGGCAGGGAAAAAATAGCGACACTTCTCTTTAAAATTGCATCCTAAAGACAAGAAGCTGTTCTTACTCTGTAAAGAGATGAACATGCTGTGCTCAAAACATCATTCTGGAATCAGAGGAAGTAAGAAGAAAGAGGGAAAGCCTCATCTGACATTTCTAGTTGGGAACCTCAAGTCTTCTGATCTGACTGGTGGGAAGACGCATAGAATTTACCTCCACAGCCTGAGGGCATTCATCTTAGCATCCCTAGTACCTGATACAAGAGCCAGTCACACAGCAGTTGCTCAATACGTTTTTTGTCACTGTCTGAAGATTGAAAGTTTTCCCCAAAGGATAAAAGCAAATAAAGAAAAAAGGGAAGAGTCTATTATTAGTTGAGATCTCTGGGAGAGTACCAGGAATAAATAATTATGGAGTAAACAGTTACATTAAGGCTACCTTTTAGGATTTCATTTTAAAACATTTTGAAACAAACTTGCAAAGATTTTAATCAGCAATTTACCACCATAAATGGTTCCTGTAAAACTCCTAGAAGAAACCGATGAACGTACCCAGAACAACTCCTATACCTTCTTCTGTGAAATGCATTTCCCTGGTCTCTTTCCCCCTCCACTCACTCGAGTCAGGTGGGCCTAGCTAAGGCTGGAAGTCATACCACCGGGATATCCAGATGTAGCATCGCTAGTGGTAGCCCACCTGCAACTGCTCAGCCTACTCCAAAGACTCCTGCAGACAGTTGCCCTTCACACTGACTGCCCGCTGTAGTCCCTGCCTAAGCAAGAGTCTGGCTGCAGAACAGGTCCAGCCACAGTGCCCAGGCAGTGGAATGCTTGAGCGGTAGTGTCCCTAGAGAGAAACATTCAACCAGTGAGAATGGAAGATGATGGCTTAATAGCCCAGTGTCCACATCCTCCGCTGGGGGCAATTCTGAGATGTACTTCTCACAGACTCAGAGGGTCCTCAGCATGGTTAAGCTGTGGATGCCAAAGTCATTACCAAATTCTGTACTGATCCTCTTCCTGCCTCACCGCTCCACTGCTTCACAGTGCTCTCTGGGACAATGCTCCCAAATTAACAACTTGCATTCAAACCCTTATATCATAATCTGCTTTGGGGGAGAACCAGACTAAGACATCAAGGATGAGAATGTAACCTAAACAAGGGCAATCACAGTCCTGCCTTGAATGTTTTCAGATTAGAGCTAAGGGAATAAAGCCTCTTCTTGTTGGGGAATCCGGGAAAATGACAATAGTTGCTGGTGATAATCAGGGTTCCAGTTTGGCAGAGAAATCTGGTGTATTAGTCCATTTTCATACTGCTGTAAAAAACTACCTGAGACTGGGTAATTTATAAAGGAAAGAGGTTTAATTGGCTCAGAGTTCCACATGGCTGGGGAGGTCCCAGGAAGCTTACAATCATGACAGAAGGGGAAGCAGGCATGTCTTACATGGCAGCAAGCAAGAGAAAGAGAGCATGTAAAGGAGGAACTGTCAAACACATAAAACCATCAGACTTTGTGAGAACTCACTATCACAAGAACAGCATGGGGGAAACCACCCCCATAGTCCAGTTACCTCCCACCAGGTCCCTCCCTCGACACAAGGGAATTATGGGGATTACAATTCAAGATGAGGTTTGGGTGGGGACACAGAGCCAAACCATATCAGCTGGTAGGGGTGAATGAATTCGTATGCCCACCCAGGTGTATTACATTGTACATTCTCAGCAAGGTCAGTAGGATGTGAGGGGTTACTTCCCCTATTTCTCTAAGTTTCACTAGAGACCCCAAGGATCAATTTTAATAAAACAGATGTCAGAGACCCTCCTGCAACCCCATTTTATTGAGTTCCTCAGCTCAGGAGATTTAAAACACATTTTGCCAAATATAAGTTGTATAGGGAAGAAGGCGAATAATACATTGAGGGTTCCAAAAGTTGTAGTGCCTCAATGAGCCACCACTGCACACCCACTAGAGCAACTCACGTTAAAGTGCTGGTGATGATGTGCAGCATCTGGGACTCCTAAACACTGACGGAAGGGATGTGAAACAGTACGACCACTTTGGAAAACAGTTCAGCAATTTCTTAAGATGTTAACTATATAGACATCATACAACCCAACCATTCCATGTCTAGGTATTTATCCAGAAGAAATGAAAGCATACGTTCACACAAAGACTCGTATGTGAATTCTGACAGCAGCTTTATATGTAATAACCTCAACCTGGAAGCAACCTAAATGTAAGTGTGGCACACCCATCATCCGTACAATGGAATACCACTCAGCAGTAGAAAGGGACAGACTTTCCAAACACAAAATAACCTGGATGAATCTCGAAATAATTATTCTAAATGAAAGAAGACAAGTCAACCCTCCCACCCCCGAAAAACAGAAAAGCAAACCAGACCGATTCCATTTACACAAAAATCTAGGAAACACAAAGTGAGGAAGCAGATCAGTGGTTGCCTGAGGACAGGGGTCAGGGAGGCATGGAGCACAGAGTGGCATGAGAAAACCTTTGGTGTGATGAGGACAGGGGTCAGGGAGGCATGGAGCACAGAGTGGCATGAGAAAACCTTTGGTGTGATGGATATGTCATTATCATGATTGTAGTTTTGGTCATGCATGTTTGTGTATGATAAATCCATCAAATTATACATCTTAAGTATGTGCAGTTGTTTTGTACATCATTATGCTTCAATGAAGCTGTAAAAGTGCTAGTACAGATATTTTGAGAGACAGTTTATGTGCCATATATTCCCTCATAACCTCCCCTCTGAGGACAGAGGTACATCCCCCTCTTTTTCAGCCAAGTGAGAAGGGCTTGAAAGGACCCACTCAGAAAGTCTGATATAGGTCCTCTGGAATTTGAGAGATGAAGAAGATGGCACCTAATCTACACCTAAAAAAATTCTTAGGCTCCATCAGCTTAAGGGGGCAGAAGAAAGAGAGAAGAGGCCTGCATAGGAGATGGATGTGTCTCCACCAAAGGTGGGTAAATGAGTATTTCTTGTGGTCCAGATAAGGACTCTAGAGAAAGGAGCTAGACTAGGTCATCTTGCAGGAACTATACAGATAAATACTGTAGGGCGACATAACCCAATAGGCTCTGTATCCTATCTGCCCCTAACAATTTTGAGGCCTTGAGGCCCACAGTATATAACTCTAAACATTAAAAATCGGGCCTGGCACAGTGGCTCATGCCTGTAATCCCAGCACTTTGGGAGGCCAAGGCAGGAAGATTGCCTGAGCCCAGGAGTTCAAGACCAGCCTGGGCAATATGGTGAGATCCCATCTCTATATAAAAAATAATAATAATAACATTTATACATCAAGCTAATTAACATAAGTAAAATGGGTTCCATCCCCTTATCTTGACAGATATGCCTTCATCAGTATCTTGAAGTCTAGGTTTGTATTTAGACTCTTCAGTCATCACTGTATCCTATACTAGAAAGTGATGTGCAGAGAGCCCAAGCTCTTCATTTTTGGTCTCTTGGCCATGATGAAGAACCATGTAGTTCTTCTCCTCTTCTCCGCCAACTGACTCCATCCCTCATTATGACAGCCTTGTAGGCACACTTGTAGCTACCCCCACTGCATGTCTAAGCTCCATTCCATGCCCACAAACAGCCACCCACTGGATCAGCAGAATGGACACCAGAAGCAGTCTGCCTTCGGGAGGAGGGACACAGGGAGAGGCTTGCTCAAGCCTTAGAAGCAGGTTCAGGGACACTGGGCAGCAGATTGGGTTCCAGGAGCATGGTCTGAAAGTGAGGAGAGTGTTAGACCATGTACCATGTGCCCCCGGCTCCACCAACTCCTTGCCCCAGTTCCTGGCTCTGCTCAGGAGTGGACGGTGCGGCCTGGACTCCTGAAAGCCTTGGGTTGATGGGGTGCTGTCAGTGTCCAGTGGGAAACAGCACTTCAGGGAATTGCAGTCAGAGACCTGATGGGAAAAGTACCTGAGGAAACCACAGACATATCCTACAAGCAAAAGAATCAGAACATTCACATTGGCCACACTCAGAAAATACAAACCCTAGGGACCAAGGGCATGGTGCACTTTTTCCTGTTACACTCTTTACTCCTTGGGCTCAGTCCTTTCAAGGAGGAGGATGGGGAAGAGGAAGACAAAAAGAACTGCATGCCCTCCCTGCCCTTGTACGTGTTTCAGCTCGAGATGGGGAAACATTTTAATTTGGATGAAAGTTTAGAGTTTTGTTATTAGGCTGAGCTGGACGTTTTATTACCTGAAAGGAATTGCAAAAGCTCTGGATCCTGCAGAAGATTTGACTAGAGGGGATAACTGTCAACAGAGCGGTTTTGCAAGAGAGTGATGAAGAAGAATAAAGCTTCTTCCTACTTCATCTGTACTGAGTTCAGCCTATTCTATGTATTTACATTTATCTGGGAGGGGGAGATACCTGATGATGATCAGGTCCCTGCATCCGACTGTCCCTCTCCGTTTTGCCTGAAGTAGAGTTGGGGTTTGATCTCTTTTATTCAAAAGGATTATGTGAAACCCAATCTGTCTGGCTGAAGCAGGCTATAAATCTGCGGGTCTCGTACCCATTTCTAGCCACTCTTAAGAGAGTACTTTATGAATTTTCAAATAGACTCTGCCTACAGAGAAGAAAATAAATGATTTTGTAGAGAAAGATTTTTTTTTTTCCTTTTTGTAAAGGCAAAATAGAAAGCTATGCCCTTCTGATAAAAAAGACTTTCAGGGAAGGCTCAAATTTAGGAAAGACAGAATCTTGACAGTCATGGAGAAGAGTTGACCATCCTGAGAAGCAAGAAGGCTGTCAGGGCTATCAATTAGACTACCTTGTTGATGGGGGAACACTGGAAATTGAGGTTAAATGACTACACGGAACTAGAGATCAGATTGTCCTAAAGTCACAAAGCCATCGTCATAGCATGATAAGCGAATGATTCAAAGAAAATGATTCAGGATGAATCTGAAAGATACATTGTATTATCATCTGAGGTTAAGAACATACTAGACTATAGCTAACAATAAAGGGCACAGGATTATAGGCTACATGTGTCTTTCCTTAAAAACTGTTTTCCAAGTGAAACAAAATCAGCCTCTTCTTTCTCAGTGATTTGACAGGGGAGTTAAACCAAATCTGGAGAACCATGCTGGCATATACTGATTACAAAACTTCTAGAAACGTAGGACTCAAATAAATGGTGACAAGAAAAGCCACTGTGAGAACAAGTTTCATTAAAAACCTAAAATATTAATTGAATTTCATTCAGTAAAGTGGAGAGCTCTCAACATGAATGAATCAATAGAGAACTTGATCTTCCCTTTCTCTTTCAGAGCAGAATTCGCTCCTTAGACTGGACTGGCTTTGTTGTCCTAAAATACAGCTCTGGCCAAAAGACTAGATGGAAGCTCTGAGCAGATGGTGCCTCAGCCTGCTCTGAAGTTCTGAGGTGGACTGACTCCCCGGGGAGCCATGGATGAAAGGGAGATGAGAAAAGACATCAGAGAAGCCAAAATCCTTTGCAGGATCACATGGTGGCCCTCCAGGAAAATCCTTTATTAGACAGGATCACGAGACACTAAGGTGGAAGAAATTCCCTCCTGCATCTCTGTTCTCAACAAGCAGTTACTGAGCAAAGCACTATTCTTGGTGCTCAGGCACTGTTCCAATCTTTGAACGCTAAGCAGATGTCATTGTGACTGATGAAGTGCGTAGCTGAATCACAGTGAGAAGAGGAAGGCAGACAGTGAAGGCTAAGATGAAGACAGAAAAATGGCTTTTCTCTGTCTGCTAAGAAATTTAAAAATTAAAGTTGGAGTGTTGGTGTGCATGAATAGCGTTTGCTTTGCAATCAGCATTGATTAGAGAAGGACCTTCTTTGCATTTTGAGGCAATTTTTTTTGTTGGCCTTTCATTTTGGGTAGCTTACTCACTGCAACACAGGGTAATGCACTAGATAAACTTTTGAAGTTACTCCAGATTTAAAATTCTGTGTGCTTATGTTTTCTATTTTGCCTTATTTTTAGAATGTTTCTAATCTGACATATGCCTGTTTAACTGCATTAAGCAACTTGAGGACCAAACAATAAATGAATCACAGCCTTTGATTTTAAAGGAGTCATAGATGGAGGTAAAACAAGTGCCCAAATGATATCCTATTTATAAATTGCTTTCAAAAAAAAGTAAAAATGAAGCACAACAGAAAACTACTCCAGACAGGTAATCACAAAAGTTGTGGTAGAATGATTGCAAACATTTTTCCAAGTTTTTATTCATTTCTCCCCACCCTTTGTGATGTAACTTTGCAGTTTCTCCCATAGAACAGTTTCTCCCTAAGCCTTGAGTTGGCCTTGTGACTTGCTTTGGGCCACAGAATGCAGCAGAAGTGATGGTGTGCCACCTGTCAGCCTGAGCCTCAAGGAAATGGCAAGGTCATTCCTTCTTTCACAAACCTGTCTCCACCATGAGACCGATCCTAAGTTAACCCGCTACAGGATGAGAGGTCATGTGAAAAAAGCATAGTTGTCCCAGCTAAGGCCATCCTAGGCCACCTCACAGCCAACCAACCCCTTACATGTGAGAGAGCCAAACCAAGATCAAGAGACCTTCCTGCCATCACACAGCTGTCTTCAGATCCATGGGTGAAACCAACTGAGACCATAAGAACCATGCAGTTACCTTGTGAGGCAAAAAATAAATAAATAAATGTTCATTGCTGTATGTTACTAAAACGTGATTATTTGTTATGCAGCTTTATTGTGACAATTGATAACCGATACCCAAGGCTTGATGGGACAAGCGTCTTTCAGTAAAGCCATGAAGAATAAGGAGGATTGTATCAGGGAGTTTAAATAGAGGTCCAGGCCAAAGGAATAACATCAATAATACCATGGAGTGAGAAAGCTGAAGATATTTTCACAGAATGACAACAACCCAGTTTAATGAAGAGTTCAATCCTATCATGGTATCAAGTAGAAGAACTGATCCAGAGAGTGGTCATTCTCTAGATAAGCTGCTCTGTTGAAAGAGGGTTCGTTCTGACACTGGGCCCCCTAAGTGCCGGGGCTATGGAGATACAGATGGCACTCCTCACTGGGCTGGGCCAGCAAGGTGCAAGAAATGGAGAGTCAAATCTTGTAATTGCTCCTGTTTTAACACATGCATCTGAGCAGGGCAAGAAAGGAAATAGTTTCCTGAAATGAAAGTAACATGATTGGATGGTGGAACAGAAAACTGGAACAAGTGAATACAGGTGTTTTAGCTGAGACCAATTTTTTATTTCACTGAAATTCAGAAGCACTCAAATCAGATTTTTGTATCGGCTTGTTGTTCTGCCAAGAAATTAAATCTAGGAACTTGCAGGTGTTACTGAGGTGCTATCAAGTTGGACTGCCTCAAAAATCTTTGGGGAAGTAGGTGGCATATGAATAATCGATACATAGCTAATCCCTTTTTATAGAAACTGGAAGGAAAACAAAAACACAGTGTTGACTTCCTCATATTGATTGTTTGCTTTTACTTTACGTTCCCCCTTCCCATTTCCTGTTATTGCCAGGATGCTGGGTGACCTTTCTGTGTTTAATTACTCAAAAGAAACACACAAGAAATGAATGCCAGGGGGAAAGAGCGTTCTCTATCCCTGAATGTCTTGTCAGAATAACCACCCCCATGCTCTTTCTTCTCTGTGTAGGATAAGCGATGCTTGTTTGAAATAATCAGAAAATAAAATGGAGAAAGCATATGACTGTAAGGCCAGAGAAAGCAGAGTACAGTGGGGGACAGCTAAGCACAAACATGTTTCTCCAAGTAAAAGGCTCTGTTTCATTCTTTGGAATACAGTGGTTCCTAAATGGCACATTCCTGGGAATTCTTAAAACAGAATTCTCTTAAAACAGAACTCAGACACTTCCATCGGGGACTCTGAATAATTAGATCCGGTTATCTTGCCCAACTGTATGGCTATTCCCAACCTGGCTATTGCATTGACAGAACCTCTGATATAAACAATGCTGAAGAGAAAAAGAAAGATGCTTCATAGGTATTGCTACTCAGTCAAGTGTCACACACCACTCTCTCCAACAAGCACAGAGGAAGTAATATTAATGTCTTCCTTCATTATTTTATTTGTACCCAATGCCTTTGGTGCCTAATAAAAGCTACTTTACTGCCCTGGATTGTTTTCTGATTTAGTGACTATTTTATTTCACTCTTATGAGGCTTGATAAGAGGTGCAGGGAGTGACGCAGGAGAACTTCAATTTGAATTATAAGATTTCTCATTTGCAGTTTGGGAACCGAGACAGAACAACTCAACTCAATTTCACAGCCCTCGAACCAGAGTCCGCACTGACAAGGAGGCATTTCAGAGGCCTTGAGGGGGTGCATGCCAGGGGTCACCATCCAAATCTATAGAGAAACAACTTGGAAATTAAAACCTTTTACTGAGAGTTAAGAGAACAAAACAGTGTGGGAGGGGATGAAGTGGCAAAGAAAGGAATTATGTCTGTGTTAAGGACTCTAATACTTGAGATATTCATCCCTATTATGCCATCTTTCTAAGAGCAGAGGGTATGAAAGGGCACACTTAAGTGTGTATGCTTAATTAGCCACCTCAGTGCTGTAAGTTGAATGCTTGCATCTCCCCAAAATTCATGTGTTGAAATCCTAAGCACAAGGTGACAGTAGTAGGAGGTGGGGTCTTTGTAAAGGTGATTAGAGCAAGAAGGCAGGGCCCTCATGATTGGGGTTAGTGCTCTCATAAAAGGGATCCCAGAGAGCTCCCTCACCCCTTCCACCATGTTTGAGCAAGGACTGCGCAAGGAGACTGCCATCTAGGAACTAAGAAGCAGGCCCTCCCTAGACACCAAATCTGCCTTGATCTTGGTCTTAGTCCATTCAGGCTGCTATAATAGAATATCATAAACTATTTATAAGCTCCCCAGTCTATGATATTCTATTATAGCAGCCTGAATGGACTAACACTACTCAGTGACTAACCCAGATTTATGAACTTCACCAAATGGACACCAGTCACAGCGTGGCTCCCCAGGCCACATTCTGTTAAACTCAGACCTAAACACCTAGTTGAACTACTTCACATTACTTTCCCTCTGCCTTAGCAGATTATCAGTCAAGCTAAAGGAAATGAACATCCTCATCTTTCCCGCACTGGATATTTTCTCTGGGGGTACCAGCCACTGGAGGAATGATGACCACAGAGTTTCTTGATTAAACTCATGATCTCAGCTCTTCTGGTCACAAGACCTAAAAGTCGCATCTTTAAGTGCTAGCCTGAGAATGACGCATATGTCAAGATTGCTCAGGAAATGTGACTTTCTTATCTTGCTCACAAAAAAGGCATTGTTGTTAAAGCCAGTCAACAAAATTGATTTCAAGGGCTGAGATAGTGATTTTTCACCTGTGCCAAGAGAGCAAGTACTTTTTTCCCTGTCTTTTTTTGACAGACAATCATTTAACTCTGCCTATAGAAGTCAGTGTCCCAGTAACCTCCTTTGGACATGTTAGAAATGGTGTTGAGAACAGACTTCATAGTTTCTACCTTCTGCTTATCACCTCCCCAACAAACGCCCCCTTGTCTCCAATTTCTGCGTACAAGAGTATCAGTTTTCGTGTCTCAGCTTGAGATCCTTGATTTAAATCTCTGATGTATTTTTACTCCTGTCCCCAGTGCCAATGTGGGAGAGTTCAGACATGTTTTCATATTCACTGAGATGTCAGAGAAATTAAAGAAGAGACAGATTTTTCATATCAGTCAGTTAAAGACTAATTACAACTGTGCTTTCCAGCAAACCAGTGATTGTAGGCTAATTTTCGGTTATGAAACAGAAACTGAGGTTAATGAGGCTAATTGTGTTTACCAGCATTTTTGAATAAAAGAAAAGAAGCCAACTCAATTTTGAAGAGACTTCTTCGTCAGGAACAAATTGGGGAAAATTGCTACAGTTGTATCAGCATTTCCTAAAACTGCTAAGTGCCATGCTTGGGAAACTAACATCCTTGAACACAAGCTAGCAGTCCAGAAAATCAAGTCCTTAGACAGTGAGGCTTTCCTGATCCAAAAGGTATTGCTGCATGACTGTGATAGCTGAAATCTTGAAAGCAGTGCCACACAGAGACATTCAAGTGGTTAGCCCTCAATTCTGTCTTCCTGGGTAAGGGGGAAAGGCAGGAGGAATAAGCATATGTTGATGTCTGATAAACCAATATTTTGTCTTTGCTGAATTCTAAAGCTTGAAGGAGGTGACACAGGAACGGAACCACCTGAGAAGAATGCTGCTTCCAGCAGGAAAGTAATGGGTAACCCTGACACCCCAAATGTGAAGTCACTGCCTCGTGTATTGGGTTGCTCACAAATGGTAATCCCTACTTCCCAGCAATTCCAACCAGCAAGAAGATTGGCTATAAAAACTCCTGGGGAACATCATCAATCAAGAAGCCAGAGTTTCCTAAGGCCATGAACTGCCACCAGGTAACAGTACAAGCATTTTTTAAATACTGAGTTCATGGGGAAAAACAGAAATGAAAGGCCAACATTTCCCATGAGGGCCCTATCGGCTTGGTGTGAAGGCTCCTCCCCTTTGATTATGCTAGGCCATATGGCAGAGTTAGCTGTGCTCTAGGAGAGGCTGATATGTGGCCACCAACATCAGATTACTTTAGTTCTAAATTTAGGTTCCAAGATCTCAATGTTTCTAATGAGGCCTCTGTAGAGGATCCTTTGGAGGCATTAGGCAGACTCTAGTGGTACAGTAGCTTTAAGAAGGACAGCAGTATTTTGAAATGCATCACTATTTGGGTTGCTCGCAAATGGTCATCCTTACTTCCCAGCAATTCCAACAAGCAGGAAGATTGGCTATAAAAACTCCTGGGGAAATCATCAATCAAGAAGCCAAAGTTTCCTGACCTCAGTCATTACCAAGACTATTATAATTCTGTACAACACACCTTGTTTTAAAGGATATCTGGGATCCTTCAACTTCAGATTGTTTGAAGTAATCACAAACTATTGATATTTGTAATGATGGTAATGTGTCCATGATCCAGCTAGGACTAATGAAGCACAGGATGTATGCCTGAAGAATACAAGAGAAAAAGATGACAGGGCTTGCACTAAAGGAGTTTACTCTCTTCCAGGGAGACCAATCCCACCCACAGTTGACAAAATTGGGCATGAAATAAATTGTATGTTTTAAAGGACGGTCACATTAGGTGTAATTACATGCCGTAGTACAAGATACAACATGTGGTAAACACAGTCAGAAATCAACGATAATTCACATTCACCAAGGCTCTGTTCAAATGCAATTTCTTTTGTGGTCTCATCCCTCTAGTCACTGTTAGTCACCTTTTCCTTTGTCTGTCTAACTAGTTTTTTCTTTAAACCATAAGCTCTTGGAGCATAAATATCCTACCTTGCCCTTATATTCTTCGTAGCACATAATAATGACATAAAATATACGTTCAATAAATATTTACTAAAACGCAAATGAAAAAAGGGAAGATACTTCTAGAGGTTACTGGGGAAAGTGTTATGGAGAATATAAAAAGTAAGCCAGAGCTCAAGAGCTGGAGGGAGATAAATTTAGGTAAGAAAAAAGAAGCTGACTGAGCAAATACAGAGAAAGTAACAAACTTGTTTGAGTGGTAGGGGTGGAGTGGGGATCAATAATGAGAAATCTGATGATAGATGAAGAGTTGTCATAGATGAATGCAGAAAGCTGAGACAGAGTTTAGAGAAAATAGTTACAGTATAAGAAGCTTAGGTTTGCCAAAATTCAATTCATTGATCCTTTACATCCTTTTATGAAATGCATGAAGGTGTTTCTGGGATGGGCTTATGTGAGCTCAGAAAAATGTTTATGACTGTGAGCTTGCAAGGCTGGATGTCTGCTGCACTGGTCCTTTAGAGGCTGGAGTAGTAACCTGCTTAGGTCAACAATGGAGGTTCAGAAATAACCCTATGTACAGGGAGTGCTTATCGAAAGTCAGGCCAAGAAACTATTGTGGGGATCCAGGCTGTGTCTGAATGCGCAAAATATCCTGGCCAACTCTGATTAGTCTAACCTGCCTGGCAAACTAACGTGGTCTTGGCTCTTAGCATCTAAGTACTGGCTCTCCAGAATCAACAAGGTTAATTAGTCATTTTCCCCTGTGGTAACTTTTTGGATATCACAACCTGTGCAAGGCACATATTTTCACATTAGATTTTCCTACTCACTCATAGGATCTGCAGGCTTAGTCCAGAAGAAAACAAGCCTATGGCCACTCTGGTGTGCAAAGATTGCAAAATCATCTAGGGATGGTGGGCTGACTACTTTGTCTGTGGTCACAGGCGTGAGTGTGAACATCCCTATTCATACCAAGAGCCATTTGGTCACAATAGGGCTTTGAGGTCACTTGAATTCTGACATTCTACCCAGCAATCTCCAGAGTTCTCCACAGCAGATCCAGGCCATGGGTAGTTCACAGTGGGCACAGAGCCTCAACTCATTAACATTTTATGTGTATGAGATAACTGCATCTTGTTTCTGAATAGAAAACTAGTACAGAGTGGCACCCAAATTTCCCCAGGCATTCTATGCACCATTGTTTGCAAAATTACAACAAAATCATGCATTCCTACTATTTTATAACAGGAGAAGGAGCACAAGGAGGAGGAAGATAATGGAGGAGAAGAAGAAGGAGTAGGGGAAGAAGAAGCAGAGGAAAGAGAAGGAGGAGGAGGAGAAGGAGGAGGAGGAGGAAAAGGAGAAAGAGGAAGAGGAGGAGGAGAAGGAGGAAGAGGAGGAGGAGGAGGAGGAGGAGGAAAAGGAGAAGGAGGAAGAGGAGGAGCAGGAGGTCGTCATTATTGTGGCCACCACCACCAAAACGTAGCCTGATTGTTTATCATATTTTCTAATCCAACATTGCAGAAGACATTCTAATCTCCGTCTTTATACTTAGAATTTAAAAATATCCTGAAGGTCAAGAAAGAAGTAGGCAAATTCCCAGGACAGACCCAGCCCTTATGCTCCTCACAACCTGCCCACTCTTGGCTTTCGCAACCTTGAGTTCAACTCCAGTCACTTCATACCACCTGTCGCTCCCACACATTCTCTGTGCTTTCCTTCTTTGTTCCCTCTCCTAGGCTGCAGCCCCTCACCTTCTGCCAAGTTCTAGAAGTGCACAGCATTCCTGAAGGCCTGGCTCAAATACCATCTCTTCTGGGAGGCAGGCAGAGCTCGTCACTCCCTCTTCAGCACGCCCACCCCTGACACTGAGCACACTTGTCCACTACCTAATTTGTCATGTTGTCATGAAGTTAGTGTTTTGATGAATGTATCCCTTGCTTCTTTGTGAGCTAAGTAAGGACATAGTATGGGGTTTACTCTCCTCATAGGCTGGCATAAAGTAGGTGTGCAGAAATAACATTTACTGGATGAATCAATGCTTGCATGCATGAGTGAGTGTATTAAACAATAAAGCTAAAGATTGAAAGAGCCCTCCATTTTCATCTGAGAGAAATCCTTTCTAAATAAGACAAGGATAGATTCTTCCATGGCTTTAAACTACTCTTTGGGCATAGAGCTAAAGGCTTTGAACTTAGTCTTAGAGGACTCTGGTAACTGATAACCATACAAAGAACTTAGGAAGATATAAAAAGAACAAAGGCGTTCTGTTACCTCACCTGAGAACAGAGAGAGCAAATTTTCTAACTTAACAGAGTAGACTCCTGTTGCTGCATATTTGTGTATATGTGAGTGTGTGTGCACACAGGAAGACACACCTGTGGGGGGGGGGGGGCAGTGTGTGCATATGGGGCAGGAGTCAGGGCATAAGGATTGAGGAACACATGGAGAATATGTCTGAGTTGATAGAGTTAATAACAGACTCTCCACAATTACAGGAAGCACTTGCACACTGAAAATAATATAAAAAATTTGGCCCTGCATGGTGGCTCATACCTGTAATCCCAGCACTTTGGGAGGCCAAGGTGGGCAGATCACAAGGTCAGGAGATCGAGACCATCCTGGCTAACACGGTGAAACGCCGTCTCTACTAAAAAATACAAAAAATTAGCTGGGTGTGGTGGCACACACCTGTAGTCCCAGCTACTCAGGAGGCTGAGGCAGGAGAATGGCGTGAACCCAGGAGGTGAAACTTGCAGTGAGCTGAGATTGCGCCACTGCACTCCAGCCTGGGTGACAGAGCGAGACTCTGTCTCAAAAAAAAAAAAAAGGAAAAAAAAAATTTGCAGATTTCTAGAAACAACTTTAACCCTTAGTCCTTTAAAAAAGCAAATAAAAATATGGACTGCTTATGATTGCAAAATTCACTCTTCTCCATATTATCAACTTCTTTGTATTCTTCTATCTTCAAAAAAAAATGTTAATATTTTGTCTCCTGGGTTAAAAGCAGTAGAATTACTATTTGTCTAGCTGGACTGAGTTCTGTCTTCTCAGAATTAGGAAGGCAAGAGCTTAGCATCCAACAGGCTTAGACCTCACAAAGCCATTCCTGGCAACAAACAGAAAGTAAAATGTACAGATTTAACAATATGAGACATTGCTATAGTAAGTCAGTATTTACCAGGTTGACTGCATTATGCAGTATAGAAAATTGGTCTATTTGTAAATATTATGTAATTTCATATACAATTGTGTAATTATGATTTCATTTTAAAAACAAGCTGCTTAACTGGGTGTGGTGACAAGGGCCTGTAGTCCTAACTACTCAGGAGGCTGAGGTGGGAGGATTGCTTGAGCCGAGGAGTTTGAGGTTGCAGTGTGCTATGTTTGTGCCATTGCACTACAGCCTGGGCAACAGAGCGAGACCTTGTCTCTAAAAATAATAATAGTAACAATAAAATAAAAATTAAAATAAGCTGCCATCTCTAACATACATTATACAGATTGTAAATGAGTCTGATATGCTTTGGAGGGAAAAAACGCATGTAGGCCTAGTTCATACTAACAAAACTGCAGTCTGGAAACAAGTGGTTAAAGGGATATCCCTTGCCTCAAATGTTTTCACTATTTTTTCTCTACAATTATTGGAGTAGTTGCCTACGTTCTCCAATTCTCTATGTATGTGTAGCTATAGATGAAAACTTGTTTGCTCTGAAAATAAAATACTTTCTAAAGCATTTGCTAATACTTTCTAAATGAAGGTCAAGAAAAGAAAGAAAAATAGTATGTTTTGTTGGAGGAATGTTTCAAGTTTAATTCAATTATAGAACCTCATGATTCAAAGGGACTTCAGGGATTGTCTGATAGAAGTCTTCATTGAATTATTGAATCCTGGCCCAAGTGCACATCAGCTGCTACTTGGCCCTTCTAATGACAAAAAGTGCAAGAGAGAGCATCTCATTTGTTTCCTGAAAGTTCTGATTGTTTAAAGTTCTAAGTACAATCAGCCTCCTGAACATTCCATTGTAGTTCTTTGCTCTGGAGCCACACAAAAGCTTCCTCTTTTACATGTGAGCTTTACCCACTATCCTCAGCCTGGAGGAGGATTAAAGTTGCAAGGAATCATGATAATATCCCACTAGGAGAAAATCAGGGCAAGCTCATGGTCAGTGCCAATAAATCTTTTAGGAGTTATGGACCAAATGTCCAAATTCCTATGTTGAAGCCCTAATCCTGAATGTTAAGGTGGTTGGAAATAATTAGCTTTAGATGAGGTCACAAGGATGGGGCCCCCATGATGGGAGTAATGTCCTTATAACAAGAGGAAGGTACCAGAGTTCTCTCTCTCTTTCTGCCATGCCAAGTCACAACTAGACGTGGCAGTCTGCATGCCAGGAAGCGGGTCCCTACCAAGAATTCAGCCGTACTGGTACCCTCATCTTGTGCTACCCAGCCTCCGTAACTGTGAGAAGAATTGTCTGTTGCTTAAGCCACCCAGTCTATGGTATTTTGTCATAGCAACCAAGTAGACTAATGTAAGAAAGAACCTATAAGCCTGCTCTGTCCAATATGGTAGTCGTCAGCCTGCCAATTGTGATTATTGAGTGCTTGACATATGGCTGATCTAAATTGAGATGGGCTGTGGGTGTAAAGTACAGAGCAGATCTCAAAGACTTATATGAAAAAAGAATGTAAACTATCTGGTTAATATTGTAATATTGAATAAATTAAAATAATTTATTAAAATCAATTTCATTAGTTTTTTATTGTATAATGTGGCTGTTAGAAAATATAAAGTCATATACGTGACTCATACCACAGTTATATAGAAGAACACAGCTCTAAAGGCAAGCAGCTGTTCACAGATGTGACAAATGCAAGTCTAGCCTGGCCTCTTCTTTATCCTTTCTTACTTCTGCCTTTCCTCAATCCCATTGGCCCATGTCCCTTCTTTTCTGCACGTTTGCAGCAGGGTTCGCCCTTGTCCTCACTAATGTCAAATCAAACCTCAAATTTTTATGTGGCTTCTCAGTTGAGTACTCAAAACTCAGGACCACATATTTGAGAGCTCTAACGATACAGTAATTGTCCCTCAATAGGCTAAGCTCCATTCACTCAAACACTCAACAATTTTTTCTGCAGTTACCACATGCTAGGTATTCTATCGGGAATAGAAAAATAAATGAGATAAAGTCCCCTTTTGTATGGAACACATGCTTGACTGGGAAGATAGATGTTAGACAAATATACATACATGCACATACAATAACCTGTCAGTTCAAAGTGTGATAAATTCTGTGGCGGAAGTAGTATGACCAGAGGATCTTGTATACCTTGGAAATCACAGGGAACGTTTTTAAGGAAGTGGTAATGAAAGGAAGATTTGAAAGGCAGGAAGGAATCATCTGGGTGAAGACCGAGAGAAAGAACTGTTTAGGTGTGTGGTGGCCTCAAAGTAAAAAAGATCTTGGCCACATTCAACTAAATGGAAGGAGGCTGATATAAGCAAAGGGCTTGGGGTCAGGAGGAGGATGGGCCAAGATGAGGTTGGAGTTGGAGGCAAGGCCTGCATCAAAAACTGCTGCAAACCATGTCAAGAAATTTGTACTTTAAGTATACTGACTGCCAACTGAAAGATTTTAAGCTCAACAGTGACAGGATGACAACTGTGTTTTGTTTTGTTTCCAAAAATGATTACTCTAAAAATCATGTGCAGAATAGACTACAAGGGCCCAAGAAAGAAAGCAAGAAACTAGTGAGGCTATTTTTGGTGTTTGGGAAAGAGATGTAGGTGGCTTAGTCTCGAGGGAATATAGACTTAGATAGTGGATGGACTCAAAATAAAATCTATAGGACTTGGAAGAGATTGTATAGAGTGAGTGATGAAAAAATAGAGATCAAGGAATGTTCCAAGTTCCTGGCATCAGCATTTGGAAAGATGAAGATGTCTTCATGAGCAGAAGACAGATGAAAGAACAGTGAAGACAAAGATCAAGAGTTCAGTTTAGACAGCCCAAGAACTCTGTTCTTGGCAAGTCATGTACACTATAATTAAAAAGGGCCAAATGGGGTGGAGGTCAAGGGTATGGTGAGAAGCAGTAATAGTGATGACCTTTCTCACAAATAAGAATGAGCAAATGTTTTGATCTATCCTGCATTAACAACAGAAACTAAGAGGCATCCTTCGTCAAAGGTTTCAGAAGAAATCTTGAAAAACATAAAGGACAGTCTTTTGATGACTAAAATTATGACCAGGAGTGTATGAAATTAACCTGACTGTTTTTGGGTATGGCTGCCTAACTCATGGCCAAGGGAATGTATGCTCACCTGAATGCAACAAGATTAAAGCTGGAGGCACTGGAACTATGCGTCAAGCTTAGCATTTGTCTTCAGAGATTCTTCTCAAATATTTACAAAAATTGTTAAGAATCCTGAACCTAAGGCCATGCACAGTGGCTCACTCCTGTAACCCCAGCACTTTGGGAAGCCGAAGCAGGCAGATCACTTGAAGCCAGGAGTTTGAGACCAGCCTGGCCAACATGAAGAAACCCCATCTCTACTAAAAATACAAAAATTAGCCAGGCATGGTGGCACACGCCTGTAATCCCAGCTACTCAGGAGACTGAGGCACAACAATCACTTGAACGCAGGAGGCAGAGGTTGCAGTGAGTTGGGGTTGCACCACTGCACTCCAGCCTGGGCAACAGAGCGAGACTCTGTCTCAAATAATAATAATAATAATAATAATTTTTAAAAAGAATTCTGAACCTAACATTGAAGAAAAGAGGACACATTAGGTGAAGGAGCAATAGAAAGCATTTTACTCATAAACATGCATCTCTTGGGAAGCTTATAGAAACTGGATTCTTTTGTGCTTTCTAATTGGCAAGAGGAGTAAATTCCTTACCAGGCAAACCTAGAGTTCTCCCTAAGTCTCTCACCCTGCTGAATATAAAGGAAACCCCAGAAAAGAGGACAAGTATACATACTTCCAAGGAAATAAAATACGCCTATGCTGCTGTATCTTTCTTACAGCCACAAGAAATGATCCATGGAAATGAGGAAGTAACCCAAAAACCTGGTCTGTTGGAAGTCGAGTTTTTGATGATTAAAAATGCAGGTACCACCCTGTCTGCGTAAAGAGGTCCCCTTCTTGGGCCTGTGACATTGCCTGCCAAATCTGAAGTTCCCACTGTGAAGGAACTGTGAAATACTGACTCCAGATCCAGATTTTCTTGTCTTCTGGAAACACAGAGCTGCTCCACTCCCATACTTTAGCAGACTTCTTCTCCTCCCTGCACATTCAACTCCCATATTCTAACCATGGATACTATTCCAAAATCTTACTCTACTTATGCCCTTGTTTCCTGTATTATGTTAAAACCTCTAGTTAACTATACTGTCCATATTCTGCACATTCACATCTCTTAAATACATACATAATTTTTATATTAGAGATTCCAAATTGCCTACAAAACAATTACAAAACATGTCAAACACACAGTAAGGACTGGTCAAGTATGAAATAGTATAGAGTAAAAGTGTTTCAAGGCAAACAAACTGACCTAAATTCACAGCCAATTGTTCTGCATTGTTAGGACTTCACTAATGATTGTATTTGTTCCATCTTGTCAAGGTTGATCTACCTTTATGCAATCCATTGATCTACAGACAAGAATTAATTATGGAACTCAACAACTTCTGTCAAAGTAAGGAGCTTAGTTTGAAAATACAGTTTTCTGTTGCAGATCTTTGCTGATATCTTCTAAAACTGAAATTCAGGCAATACCAATACGAAAATAGAAAACAAATCACAACAAAAATCCAACTCCATGCAAATGTAGGCTTAAATGTAGGATGAATGTATTTGTATCCTACCTTTTCCTGTACCTTTTCTCCTTCCACCCTCTACATGCCTCCCTGTCACCCATCCATTAGCATTGTCAAAGTTGTTTACATTCCGTTCTGCAATCACAAGCAAATGTACTTCGTATAAACTGATGGTAAACATTGAAAACAAAAACCTAAACCTGTTTACATTATCATGATCATGTAAATGCTGTTCATTGCTGTATTGAACAGCATGCCAGGATTACCTCTTCTTTGTAGGTCTCACCTTGGGATCCTTGAGTCATTGGTAGGAAAAGTTTCTAGCATCAAAGCTAAAAGCATGTTTTCCCATTATACTCAATTAATTCTATAAAATCAATTTACATTTGACTTTGCTTCACGGTTGGACCATTACTCTCCTTCTTTTGTTTTCCTTGGAGTTTCTAATTTTTTTTCATTTCAGTTTGTGCTTTTGCCTTGAACATATCACCAAACATGTCCAAGCTATCTTGCAAAGACTTTGTAAATATTTTTATACTCAGAACCCAAACTCTCTTTTTATGTAGGGGAATTTTCCACAGGGTGTGTCTTTTGGAGTCAAAGCCCAAGTTCCTCTATTGAAAGCTCAAAATGCCCCAGTCTACTTCGCTGATATCCTTTGCGTCTAGGCCATGAACAAATTACCTAGAATTTGCCTATCAAATTTTGCTACTCAAGACTTTAAATTAAGAACTAATGACTCAAAGAAGTGGGCACCATGAAGTGTTAAGTCTGGCTGGTAGGGTTGACGGCAGTGGCCAGAGTGATGAAGTTATGTAGACCCCAAGACAGTGGTATTAGGGTGTCCAGTGCCCAAAGCCAGTGGCAACCGTGAGACAAACTGCATGTTCAGCCTTCCATGGAGGTGGGAGTGGTGTCCCACGGGTCTAAAGCTGTGGCCTAATTTTGGCAACTCTCTCTGGCAGCTGCTCAACTGCCCCTTTTCCTCCACTTTTTTCAACCTGATATTTCAAACTAATCAGTAATGAGATGTACATTTTCTAAATACTTACTGTCCAAAAGCCTTTCTATTCTGAACTCCCACTTGAGTGGACATAAACTTTGAGCTTGAATATCATTTTCCATCAAATTTGAAGTTTCTTGTTTCATTGTCTTCTAGCTTCTAACCTTGCTTTTTGGAAAAACTGATGCCAGTTGCATTCTTTTTCCTTTGTGGGGATTTCGGAAAATAATTTCTGAAAGATTTACAGGTCTTCTCTTTATCCCTGATGTTCTGAATTCACAAGACTATGTCTAGAGAAGGTTTCTTTCTATTATTTGGAATCAGCACTTCGTAAGTCTTTTCCATTGGATGGTGCCAGTATTGCAGCTTTGAGGAAATTGCATTTTCTGTTGATTATTTACTTCCCTTTGTTTTCTTAATTCTTTCTTTCTAAGAAGCTTATTAATCCAATATGCACTCCCTGGATGTTTCCTTGCCCTATGTCTCTTACCTTTTTTTGCATTTTTTCCCCATTTCCGTCTTTTTCTTCCATTTTCTCAGAAATACCACAGACTTTAATTCTTTTACTGATTTTTTGGTTACTTTTGGCAATTATATCTTAATCAGTAAAGGCTTTTCATTTTTCTTGTTCTCTCAGTGTCTTTTTATGGCATTTGAATCTTGTTTTGTGAATATATTTTCTAATCTCTCTGAGTTTATTACTTAGGAAGGGTTTAAATGCTTCTCTTTCATTTTATGAATCATTTCTTCTCTCCATAGCCTTTGTTGTATGATTTGGGTTCTAATAGTTCTCCTCATTGGTTTTATGCTTTTTACTTTCCATTACTATTTACACAGAAAACTGGGTACAAAAATGGTGTTCCTCTGATACCGTAAAAGTAAAACTGCACCTTGCCAGAATGCAATACAATTCATATTGGCAAGGCTTTCCTACTTTTTGGCAATAAGAAGCCCATGAAATTATAATTAATGTGTAATGAAGTAAGTAAGGTGCTTCTCTGGACAAGGCGTTTCCATAAAAATCTCTTCACAGAGCGATGGAATGATGTCTATTGTGAAGCCAGAATACAGGCACAAAAGCCAAAATACATTCCATGTGAACCAGGCTCCAGGCCCATGATGACAATACTCACACTTTCTAGGGGTCTGAGAGTCACCTTTTTTTACTGCAGACAGCCCTTCCCTACTTTAATTGACCTTTAATCTCTCCCACTGACCTACCAGCTACCGAAGTTAAGGAAACCTTGTTTAGATTGGTGGTTTTTCATTTATTCTAGGTCACTGACTGCTTTGAGTGTCTGATAAGAACATCAGCTCTTTTACCCCAGAAAAATGTGTATGCCTAAAATTGTTCGGATATAATTATAGAAATTTCAATTCATCCATAAACCTTGTGGCCCAGAAGTGAGAAGCTCTTTTCTATGTTATGAAAAGTCCAAATTTTAACAACTGACATACTATCCAAAAGCCAACGCAAACATCTAACCACCATATCAGAAAATGTCCTGCTATCAGCATTATTCTAAGAGTAAGTAAAGAAGTACGATAATAGTATTTTATCAAAAGATCTTCCAGAGACTGAAAACTAGAGCTTAAAAAGCAACTCAAATATCAAGGGCACAAGAGTTGGAAATTCCAGTCCCCTGATGAGGAGATCTAAGCTATGTGAAAAAGTGCAGGATCGCTTGAGCCCAGGAGACAGAGGTTGCAGTGAGCTGAGATCATGCCACCGCACTTCTAGCCTGGGCTACTGAGCCAGACCCTATATCAATAAATAAATCAATACTTAATTAAAATGAAATTTTAAAAATTAAGAAAAGTTAGTCCCCAGCTTGATTCTGTGCCACTGGCCCAATAAGCCAGTTTTCCTGTCTGGTGACACACAGGACATCTCTGTGGAGTTGATGCTAACATAGAGCTGCATTTGGTGCACAGAAGAAACTGTGCAGGTGGGAAGTCAGTTCCACAGACTCACCATGAGTCTGACCCAGCTCACTGTTCTCTATGAACTCTTCTTCGTCTTGTCCCTGTGAAGAAAATATTCTACCTGGTCTGTCTTCTACTCCTTGGGTCTGGAGTGATGAAGTCTTGCAGTCCACAAAAGTGGAGAGCTTCACAGCAGGGCATTACAATGAGGTCAAGAGTCACTATTATCCTTACAGATTACATCAAAAGATGTAATTTATCTTTTTGGGGTTTGAATCCAGAAGTGTCAAGGCAGCAAGATGAAAAGCAGGAACTTATACAGCATGTTCTTGCCCACTTGCCCTCATACCTGGAGGAATGAGTCCAGGTTACATACTATAGCCTTAACTCACATACCTTAACTTTTGTATGGAGAAGTGCATAATCCTTGAAATTGATTCGTTTAGGAGTAATGATTAGCTATAAAAGCAAATTTTGAATTGCTAATTTAAAAGTCCACAGGCTGACTGACATTAAGATGTAAATACAAATTTCCCAGCACACACCTTGTATCTGACAGCTACATGACCACTACATTCCAAAGAAGTCTAACAGCCACAGGCTATTGCTGGATGGCAGAGGTAAGGGACCTCCATGGGCTTATTTGGCTATATTTTATTACCGAGCTCAGGACTTGCTTGTGCCAGAACCAGGAGATGTTGACCTTTTATAATTGAGGCAATCTCCTTAAAGGTCAACCTTGACAGAAAAGACTGTAATTGTGGTTGGAATTGCCAACTCCCAGGGCTATGTAAACTCAGAGGAGCATTTGCTGTTTCCTTTCACTGCTCTTTCAGCAACTCTACTCAGGCCACATGGGGTTTTCATATCATCAGCTGGGGGGAAAATCAACCAAATACAACAGCTGCCACTCCTTGAGGGCAGGGATTGGGTCTTTTTCCATCATGTTATCTGTAGTATTTAGCCCAGTGCCCAACAAGTTTACTAAGGATTTGTTCTCTCACTGACCAACTAAACAAATGAACAAATGTTCTCACAGTAAATAGTTATGAAATGCCAGCATTTTCCTGGAGTTTTCCCAAAGGGATGTATTCAATTTTACCATTCCTGGAAATACCGAGGGCTCTAAGCTACCTAAACCTAGAAGCAAAACAGAAAAGTAAGGTTTCTCGAGCCGGTATATGTTTCCCACAGTCTTATCTGAGTTCCCCTTCAGGAGGAAGAACCCGTCATGTGTCTTAAAACCTCAAAACTGCACCCTCATATAGGTTATGATGCTAGTTTTACAGGTGAGGAAGCAGAGACTCAGACTATGTAAAGAGCTTTCCAAGAACCTACGGATAAGTACACATGGATCTGGAATTGGAAGAGCAAGTCTATCAGATTCTGACATGTAAAGCTTTCTCCCCCACACAGTCCCAAGGGAGCCTTTGGAGTGGTCCTTCTTGTCCTCAAAGCCTCTCACTTCCTCAGAAGTTCCCACCACCTATAAATGAGAAAGATGACCCCATCAGGCTCCAATTCAGACACAGCATAGCATTTATCTAATGTGGGCTTGAAGCCCTTCACTGCTAGCTCTCTGTTGAGACAAATTTCACTCAGAGTAAACCTGAGTGTGACATGTGTGCAGTAGATTCTGGCCGAGGGTGTAGACGGTGAAATAAATGCCTGAACTCACGGACTGCTTCTTAGGTGTGTGACACTGTATTGAATCTTCCCTTGCTGATGCAACAGGAGAGCCCAATCCAGTGCCTCTTCTACTACCTAACGCTAAATATGTCCAATATCCTTCAGAGGGCAAGGTTTTGTGTAATGGGGAACACTCCTGACTCTACCTGGAGAATTGCATGAACACCCAAGATCAGAAGCCAAGACGTCAGATCAACAAAATGACACGGGGCAGGCACTGACCTGTCTCTCATTCAGAAGGGTGTGCAGTTCCAAGTGGAAGCGGGACCCCCAGACCACCTGTGAATTCAGAAGGCAGCTGAAAAGTCCAGAGACTCATAGCGTACTGTCTCTCCCCGAGGTGTCGGTGCAGGTCACTCATTCAAGGGACATTCTCACCTCCCACTGGTGTACCTCCCCCAGCGTTCAGCAAAGTGCAACAGGAGGTCAGGCGCTCCCAGGAATATGATTCGTTATCTCTCTCCCTACCAAACAGGGATGATTTGATCTGGTTCCAGTCCAACCCAAAGGTACTTCAGTAAACAGTGTTTATTTATTTTTTTTTCTGAAGATTGCCTATTTCTGTCTTTTGCCTCCCTTGCATATGGCAAGGAGAAATAAGATAATATATGTGCAATGCTTTGAGCTCCTTGGGAAAGCAGCACTCTTTAAGTGCATGATATTAATAATAGCAATATTTCTGTTACCACAAAGACAAGCTGAGTCCATCTTTCACATGTCCTTTTAAGTCATTTTCCCTGCGGCTGCCTTTTCTGGTAAAATGGTTCTAAATGAGCCATACAAATCTCTAGTTTTAAAATACTCATTTGGGGAAAATGCCGGTTAGGCTCTATCTTACCTGGAAGGGGAATATTCCTATGTTTGTTTCTTGAAATGATGATGGTTCTGGTAGGTCAGGAATGGGAGGGCAGTCAGCCACCAGGAAACAGACTTGTGAAATATGCAATTGGTGTGGAAAATAGAAATCCCTAGATACCCTGCCCACCATGGCCAGGATTCCAGGCCCATTTCCTGCAGAGCAATGTGAGCAAGTGACAAGAAACTCCTTTTCCGAGAGTCATGAAACACAACTGTCTAGACAGCCAAGCCCCTCATTCTGTTAGAAAGAGACCTGACATTACTATTCCCAATATTAGCAAAAATACTATGATGATGATGACAATAAGCATCATTTATCAAAATCCTGCCTCATTCAGAAATTATGCTAAACTCTATGCTCCTTGTCTCATTTTATTCAATCCTCCCAATAAAACCACATGACAGATATTATTATCTTTAAAACTCAGAGATGATTAGTAGCTAGTCCAATGTCACACAGCAATAATTTAAAATTTGAACTGCAAATTAAAAATAATATGCTCTGGTTTTTTTTTTTTTAAATAAAGAAATAAGTGGAACGTGCTCCTTTACTGTACTCCCCACCACTCCTCTCCATCCATTCAGATGCATTTGGTGCTTGGGGTGTTTAATTTTATGTGTCAACTTGACTGGCTCATGGGATGCCCAGATAACTGGTTCAATACTGTTTCTGGGTGTGTCTCACCTTCAGTGTGAGGGGGTTTTTTGAAAGGGATGAGCATTTGACATGGTGGACTGAGTACAACAGACGGCCGTCCCTAATATGAGTGGGCTTCATCCAATCAGCTGAGTGCCTGAGTAGAACAACAGAAGGAGTGGGGAGGGGGGCGGTGGGGGGAGATTAAATTAACCCTGCCTAGCTGCTTGAGTTAGGACATCGTCTCCTGCCTGTGCTTGGTGTTTCTGCGTCTCAGGCCTTCAGATCTAGACTGGAATCTATCCCATCAGTTCTCTGAACCTCAAGCCTCTGAACTATACTGCTGGTTCTCCTGGGTCTCCAACTTGCAGAAGGTAGATTGTAGATCATGAGACTTCTCAGTCTCCGTAATCTCAAGAGCCAATATCTTATGATAAATATCTTCATATATATATATATATATATATATATATATGGTATGTGTGTGTGCATGTAGACAGACAGAGAGAGAGAGAGAGAGAGATTGAGAGAGAGAGAGAGAGAGAGAGATCTTGTTAATTCTGGAGAACCCTGACTAATACAGTGCTTTTTGTATATTTGCTAGGCACTTTTAGTTTCTGGGAATACAGCAATAAACAAAGAAAGGTCTCCATCCTGGAGAAGCAGAGACCCACCCCAAATGATAATTTGAGGGCCTGGAGCACCCAAGTGAAGTTCATGTTTCCTGGTTTTTCACTAGTACAACCCAAAGGACAGTCCGTGAGCCTGTGGTTTCCAAACCTTTAGCCTCCAATCCTGGGCTCTGCTCTGCCTCCAATGCCTTTCTGCCTTAGGAGGCTGCAAATGTGTTATAAATAAAACCAAATAACAGGGTGAAGCCAAGGGTCCTCTCACCCTTGGGCCTTAAAGAGCACAGTCTTCAGTGTAAATTAAAGCTGTGTTTTACCTGTAGATCTATCATCTACTTGCTGTGTGACCATGAGCAAGTCACAGCCTCTCTGAATTTCAGTTGTTCATGCAGTAAATGGAAATAATATTACCCATGGCAAAGGGTGGCTGAAAGCACTGAATGAGCTGTTGCACTTAAAGGGCCTGACACAGGTCTTGGCAGCTATGTGAACCTCATTTATGGTAAATGCTCTTACTGTTGTAAAATCCAAGAAGAATGTGCAAAAACAACCAGGCCTTAAGGGTAAAACCTACTGGAGACTGGTGAAATGCCAGCCTGACCATTTTGAAGCCTGTGAAATCCTTAATAGAACTCCTTCCAGCATCCACACTTGTCCAAAACTCGTCTGCACGGGAAGATTGCTAATAAAATGGGAACAAAGGAAATCATGAGGAAACCATCCATTCAACAACCAAATAAAGCCAGTGCAAAACCACCCACTGCCCCCTACCACAACAGACTGGCGGGTCACAAGGCAGGGGGCCCAGGGTTGCTGCAGAGCCCCCTTATTAAACAGAGCCCTGAAGAGAGGCCATCCATTCACAGGCTGCAGCCCCTGGGGGGCTCCGGATTGTCCACCCTTTCCTTGCAAGCACTTACATCTTCAATAGGGGATTGACACAGCATTGGGCATAATTAACTGCCTTCTAATTCACCCCAGCACTGGGCCTTGTTCTCAGGAAACTGAGAATGAATTTGGTATTTAGCCTTAATGAAGGAAAACAAGTCTAAGTGTTAAGAAACCCCCAACTTCCCTGTGCGACGGGCAAGTGTATCTCGTTTTATTCTTTCACAACAACCACATACTCCATTTTTTTTCTTTGCTTGCAGAAGAATGTCATCGTGAGGCAGACCAAATATGACAATTTAAATGCGTACCCCCAGGCTTAAGTAGCACAATGCCACATATTTTAGTGATCCTGTTGGATACAGACAGTCTGACCCCCAGCTACAGGTTCAGAAAAGGAGGCTGTGCTGCCCAAACACAAAACAAATAAGATCTCTTTTGTAAAGGATTCTGTCAAGTGTCTTTTTTATTTATGTTGCCTTTTGTCACACTCAATCAGAAGTCAGAATATGGAAACTCTTTCCTGCTGTTTGCCTATTTTCCTTTTCTCACTAAAAATTTTTCCTGCTTCGTGTTAAACAATACATAAACAAATGAAGTTATTTATTTTAAGGTAGGGCTATTAAATGATAGGAAATGAAAAAGAAATTAAGCATCCTAGAATAATTATTGGCATAAATAGTAGCAATCTTAGGAAATTTCACGAATATACCAAAGATGCTGTGGCTGGTCCCTGGGTATCCATGGCCCTTCTTCCTCGCTGATGGGGACCAGATTTGGTTGGGTGTCCTCTCCTTCTTATGAGTCACAGGTACATTCTGAATTGCCCAAGCCAGTGATGCAGACTTCCTTTGGTAGAAATAGGCTTAGAAGTGAGCAGGGATGCCAGTCCTGGCCAATGAAATGTGAGAAGAAGCCCACTGGGAATCTTCAAGGAAAGGTTTTAAAAATAATTAACAAACCTGAGAGCTACTCTACTGTGTAACATTTTGTTTGTAAGATATTTTTTCCTTATTCTTTAAGACTGTTGAGTTGGAGGTTTCCTATTTGTCACCAAAAACATTCAAACTGATAAATGATAACTGCTCAAATCATTTTGTAATCTTCTCTATGAAAAATGCTGTCAAAATCAATTTAACACCATCACAAGGAAATTTCTGTAGCAGTTACCTGTTGCTTCTGCTCAGCATTCGTTCCCCTTTCTTAGTAAGAGTAATCAGTGCTTCTCAAACATGAATGTGCAGATGAGTCACTTGGGGGTCTTGTGAAAACACAGCTTCTGGTTCAGTAGGCATGGAGTAGGACCTGAGACTCTGCATTTCTCTCTGGTGATGCTGACGTTACTGCTCCCTGGAGCACTCTTTGTATAATAGTAGTCTATATTTCCATTGGGACAACCAGTCCTTTTCCATAGCCCAAAATATTTAGGTGAAATTATCTTAGGATAGTAAGAGAAGTCCATTTCCAGGTTACAGTTATTGGTTCAGAGATGGGCAGTTCACTCAATATGAGCCAATAAAATGGGAGATGTTTGTTGGAAGCCCTTAAGAAAGAAGGTTTTTCACTTTCCAAGACAGCTATTGGGAGAGTTTTCTTTGGATGATATGTAAAAGGATGTGGTGGTTGGAAATATGACAGACATTTCTGCAGCAATGAGGGGAGCCAGGTGAGGACAAAGCCCACTCACTGAAGAGGGCAGAGCTGAGAGAAGCATGGAGATATGAAGCTCCTGGGGATAAAGTTGTAAACCTCTGGGGTAAGCTCCACCTGAAATTAAAGATTCTTCCAGATTCTTTATTGACATAAGGCAATAAGCTCCCCTTTCCCCTTTGCTTAAGCAATTTTGGGCTGGGTTTTATATTAATTGCATGAAAACAGTCTTAAATAACACAATTAAAATCAATGCTCTAGATTAGAGCAGGGGCTGCAGACTATTGTCAGAAGCCTCTGTATGGCCCTAGAGCTAAGATTTCTTCTTCCCTTTTTAACGGATTGTAAAAAAAGAGAAAGATGAAGAGAGAGAGAGAGAAAAGATGTCAGCAAGGAAGGAAGGGAGAGAGAAAGGTGAAGAAGAAGGAGAAGGAGAGAAAGATGGAGATGAAGATGGAAAAGAAGAGGAGCAGGAGGGATTGGGAGAACAAGAGGAAAAATAAGGTGGGAAGGAGGAGGAGGAGAGGAGGAGGAGGAGGAGGAGAAGAAGAAGAAGAAGAAAGAAGAAGAAGAAGAAGAAGAAGAAGAAGAAGAAAGAGGTGGAGGAGGAAAGGAGAAGGAGAAGGAGAAAGGGGAGGAGGACAAGGAGAAGGAAGAGAAGAAGACAGAGGAGAAGGAAGAGGGGAGGAAAAGGGGGAGGAACAAGAGGAGAAGGAGAAGGGGGAGAAGGTACAACATAGATAGCATATAGCCCTAAAGCAAGAATCAACTAGCTTTTTCTTAAAGAATCAGACAGTTAATATCTTAGGCTCTGTAGGTCATATGATAACTACCCCAACTACTCAACCTGCTGTTGTAATTGAAAGCCGCCATAGAAGATATGTAAATGAATGTGCATGGCTGTGTATCAGTAAAATTTTATTTAGCAAAAAGTAGAAGGAAAAAAAGAAAATAATAATCTAATCAAATGCCTTATTCAGTAAACTTGTTTGCAAAAACTCAAGGAATGGTGAACATTTATGTTTGATGGAGACACTACAAAAAATGAGCCAAAGATCTTGAAGGAGCTCTAGCAAAGGAGTGACTACACTTGTAAGAAGTGACTGCATCTGTGTAATAAGTGCAATCTTTCAGATATCTACCTTGAGGCTTCTCCATAACCACATGAGCTTTGGCATGTTTGTAGAACCAATGTTTTCCAGGTCCACCAGCCTGCAAATACAAATGGCTAACAGCTAGAAACTCAACACAGGATTTCTCTGGCTTGACCACCTCACCATATTATTCTGTAGGGAAATTTGTCCTTGATATGGTTTGTCTCTGTGCCCCTACCCAAATCACATCTCGAATTGTAATCCCCATGTATAAAGGGAGGGAGCTGGTAGGAGATAGTTGGAGCAGTTTCCCACATCATGTTCTTGTGATAGTGAGTGAGTTCTTATGAGAACTGATGATTTTAAAGTGCCAGGCAGTTCCCTTCCCCATCTCTCGCCTACTGCTATATAAGATGTGCCTTGCTTCTCCTTCGCCTTTGGCCATGATTGTAAGTTTCCTGAGGCCTCGAGCCATGTGAAAATGTGAATCAATTAAACCTCTTTTCTTTGTAAATTACCCAGTCTCGGGTAGTTCTTTATAGCAGTGTGAAAAGGAACCAATACAGTCTGTCTTCAAATCCTCCAATGGCTTGCATAGCTATAATCTCTGCAGGCTCTGAATATCAGTCTTTTTGGCTAAATTTTTAAAAATTTCTTTCTTTTCTATTCCAGATTGCTATAGTAATAACAAAGGTGGAAGCTAAGCACATGATTATACTACTGTCTTCCAAGCTAAGTGCTGAGTCCAAGGCCAAGAGCACTGATATTTGAGACAAAGGTGTTTACATTGTGAATAATGACTTCAACGACTGACATTAAGTTCCCCAATACTGCTGCTGCCTTGTTTTTGCTCCTGGTTGCTTAGCCCAGTCTACCGGTATCTAGACTGTAAAGACATGGCTTTTTTCCCTTGACATTCTTATCATAACTTCCTTGACCCCAAATTTAGCAAAGTTTTGCATTTTGTCCTTGCAGTAGCCAAAAAATGACCCCCCAAAGATATCCAGGCCCTAATCGCCAAATTTTTTGAATGTTAAATTATATGACAAAAGTGACTACTGATTAGATATAATTAAAATGAGGATTTTTGACACAGGTAGATTACCATGAATTATTTGAATGGACCCCAAATGTAATCAGAAGTGTCCTTATGAGTGGGAGGCAGAGAGGTTTGAATACAGAACAGGAAAAAGTGTTGTGACAATAGAAGCAAAAATTGGAATTATGTGACCATAAGTCAAAGAATGCTGGCAGCCACCAAAAGCTGGAAGAGCTAAAGCATAGATTATCCCCTGAAGCTTCCACAATGAACAAACCCTGTCTACATCTTGATTTTACCTCCATAAAACTCACTTTGGACCTCCAGAAATGTAAGAATACATTTCTGTTATATTTCCCCTAAAGTAACAAATAAAATATTTGTGATGATTCGAATAAGAAACTCATACAGGCCTGGAGATAATCCTTGTGTTCAGAATCCTCCATTCCTTCCAAGTTCCCTTAATCAACTAGGTTTCCTTAAGATGCTCTATTGAAGACACTCCTGCCAGGCACACCCCACCAGTCCTTTGAGAACAGCTAGATACACCTAAATACCAACTAAGGCTAAAGCAATAAATTCTAATTCTTATCTCATTATAAATGTGTTAGTCCATTTGTGTTGCTATAAGGAAATGCCTGAGGCTGTATAATTTATAAGGAAAAGAAGTTGATTTGGTTCACAATTCTGCAGGCTGTACAAGAGGCATGGCACCAGCTTCTGCTTCTGGCGAGGGCCTCGGGAAACTTCCACTCATAGCAGAAGGCAAGGGGGAGCCAGTGTGTGCAAATTATGTGGCAAGACAGGAAGCAAGAGCGAGGGAAAGGGTGTCAGGTTCTTTTTAACAACCAGTTCTCAAGGGAACTCTCATAGGCACTAATAGAGCGAGAACCCACTTATTACTGTGAGGACAGATCAAGCCATTAATGAGGGATTCTCCTTCATGACCTAAACCCCTACCATTAGGCCCCACCTCCAGTATTGAAGATCACATTTCAATGTGAGGTTTGGAGGGTCAAATATTCAAACTAGAGCTATAGTAAATCATGTTACCTTTGTAAATGACCCTGAAATGGTATCATCTTAAAATTTTCCTGTTGCTAATTTTCTCCCCACTTTCCCCACTCTCAGGTTAAATTCTACTAGTTAGAATAGAGAGACGGTTCATCTAGCTTCTAGCTTCTGAAGTTCCTTCCAATTCTATGTTGCTATGGTTCTATCTTGTAAAGAGAACTAAAAACAATGAATATTGGTCTTCCCAAGGGTGAACATCTGTACCATGCAATGCAGAGTGGCCTTTTAGGAAGAAGCACTCTGGTGCTATAGAGAAGGAAGCCCAGCCAATTTTTCAGAAAGTTTCAAAAAACTTTAAAAAATGTTTGTACATTTTCACCCAGAAATCCACTCCCAGGAATGTGTCATAATCAAATTAACCCAGATGTGCATGATATATCTGCAAAGGTGTTGGTCACAATTTACTTTATGGTTGAAAAAAGGAAGAAATAGAAGAAATAGATAGAATATCTTATAGCAGGAGAACTGATAAATAAATCATGGTACTGCCTTAGGATTGACTGTTATGAAACCATTAAAATGATGTTATAAAAAATTAATGACGGCCGGGCGCGGTGGCTCAAGCCTGTAATCCCAGCACTTGGGAGGCCGAGACGGCGGATCACGAGGTCAGGAGATCGAGACCATCCTGGCGAACACTGTGAAACCCCGTCTCTACTAAAAATACAAAAACTAGCCGGGCGAGGTGGCGGGCGCCTGTAGTCCAGCTACTCGGGAGGCTGAGGCAGAGAATGGCGTAACCCGGGAGGCGGAGCTTGCAGTGAGCTGAGATCCGGCCACTGCACTCCAGCCTGGGCGACAGAGCGAGACTCCGCCTCAAAAAAAAAAAAAAAAAAATTAATGACATGGGAAATACTCATATGAAATTATGAAGAGAAAAAACCAGGTTGTAGATCAATGTTTGTGTTCGTTCCTATGTGCATATACAAAGATTAAAAGGCTGAAAGGCAAACGCTAAAATGTTAAAAATGGCTATTCCTTCATGATGGGATTAAGAATGATTTTTATTTTCTTGTACATGTCTGTATCTTTAAAATCTTCTAAAATAAAAATGCTACTTATGTAATATATATTAAAAGTATTCATTTAAAATATAGAAATAGCCCTAGTCTGAGAGTTAGAATCCTGAGTTTCATTCCTTTTGTTTAACTTGTATCTCTTAATAATTAATAGCATATCATTAATGTTAGGGAAATAATATAAAGCCTAAGATACACATAATTTCTTATCTAATACCTGACTCTTCTATAGCAGGCTCTTCTCACCCTAAACTTTCTTTTTTTTTTTTTTTTTTTTTTGAGACGGAGTCTCGCTCTGTCGCCCAGGCTGGAGTGCAGTGGCCGGATCTCAGCTCACTGCAAGCTCCGCCTCCCGGGTTTACGCCATTCTCTCGCCTCAGCCTCCCGAGTAGCTGGGACTACAGGCGCCCACCATCTCGCCCGGCTAATTTTTTGTATATTTTAGTAGAGACGGGGTTTCACCGTGTTAGCCAAGATGGTCTCGATCTCCTGACCTCGTGATCCGCCCGTCTCGGCCTCCCAAAGTGCTGGGATTACAGGCTTGAGACTTTCTTTTTTTAAAATACTTTAAGTTCTAGGATACATGTGCAGAATATGCAGGTTTGTATCATAGGTATACATGTGCCATGGTGGTTTGCTGCACCCATCAATCATCATCTACATTAGATTTTTCTCCTAATGTTATCCCTCCCCTAAACCTCCACCTCCCAACAGGTCCTAGTGTGTGATGTTCCCCTCCCTGTGTCCATGTGTTCTCATTGTTCAACTCCCACTTATGGGTGAGAACATGCGGTGTTTGGTTTTCTGTTCTTGTGATAGTTTTCTGAGAATGATGGCTTCCAGCTTCATCCATGTCCCTGCAAAAGACATGAACTCATCCTTTTTTATGACCACATAGTAGTCCACGGTATATATGTGCCACATTTTCTCTATCCAGTCTATCATTGATGGGCATTTGGGTTGGTTCCAAGTCTTTGCTATTGTGAACAGTCCTGCAGTAAACATACGTGTGCATGTGTTTTTATAGTAAATTGATTTATAATCCTTTAAGTGTATACCTATAATGGGATTGCTGGGTCAAATGGTATTTCTGGTGCTAGAACCTTGAGGAATTGCCACACTGTCTTCCACAATGGGTGAACTAATTTACACTCTCACCAACAGTGTAAAAGTGTTCCTATTTCTCCACATCTTCTCCAGCATCTATTGTTTCCTGACTTTTTAATGATCACCATTCTAACTTGTGTGAGATGATATCTCATTGTGGTTTTGATTTGCATTTCTCTAATGACCAGTGATGATGAACTTTTTTTCATGTTTGTTGGTGGCATAAATGTCTTCTTTTGAGAAGTGTTTGTTCATATCATTTTCCTGGTTTTTGATGGAGTAATTGGTTTTTTCTTGTAAATATGTTTAAGTTATTTGTAGATTCTGAATATTAGCCCTTTGTCAGATGGATAGATTGCAAAAATTTTCTCCCATTCTTTAGGTTCCCTGTTCACTCTGATGATAGTTTCTTTTGCTGTGCAAAAGCTCTTTAGTTTACTTAGATCCCATTTGTCAATTTTGCCTTTTGTTGCCATTGGTTTTGGTGTTTTAGTCATGAAGTCTTTGCCCATGTCTATGACCTGAATGATATTTCCTAGGTTTTCTTCTAGGGTTTTTATGGTTTTAGGTCTTATGTTTAAGTCTTTAATCCATCTTGAGTTAACTTTTGTATAATGTATAAGGAAGGGGTCCAGTTTCAGTTTTCTGCATATGGCTAGCCAGTTTTCCCAACACCATTTATTAAATAGGGAATCCTTTCCCCATTTCTTGTTTTTGTCAGGTTTGTGGATCAGATGGTTGTAGATGCGTGGCATTATTTCTGAGGCCTCTGTTCTGTTCCATTGGCCTGTTTATCTGTTTTGGTACCAGTACCATGCTGTTTTTGTTACTGTAGCCTTTAGGATAGTCTGAAGTCAGGTAGCGTGATGCCTCCAGCTTTGTTCTTTTTGCTTAGAATTTTCTTGGCTATATGGGCTCTTTTTTGATTCCATATGAAATTTAAAGTGTTTTTTTTTCTAATTCTTTGAAGAAAGTCAGTGGTAGCTTGATGGGGATAGCATTGAATCTATACATTACTTTGGGAGGTATGGCCACTTTCATCATATTGATTCTTCCTATCCATGAGCATGGGATGTCTTATCTTCATCAAAAATCAGCTGGGTGACCTTGGGTGATTCATTTTGTCTCTCTGGGATTCAATATCCTCATCATGGCATAAAGCCATTAGGGTTCCACACAGGTGTCCAAGGAGCAACTGAGTAGGTGACTGCTGTGGACCTCCATCTCTGCTCTCATCAGATCAGCTGTGTGTTTCTCTGTCTAAATATCTGTCATTGACCTTATGTTTTGTTTGAATAAAAGAGGTTAAGATCATTTATTAATTATCAAACATTACTGAATTAATAGCTGCCAAAATCCCTTCCAGCAATAGCATTCTTTGACCTAGTCATTATAATTTTCACACCCATTTTCATAACTCTTTCCCAAACTATTCAGATCATGTCCTGCTTGAATTGGAGGCTGCTACTAAGTGGACTTGAGAAAAGGTGGGAGCCCCAGAAAGATGATAAATAAGTTTATCTGTCACGTTTTGGCATGTGGCTGCAGCAGACTCAAAGGTGATTTTGAGTCTGAAAACTTTGATTATGCTAATCATAATCTACCCCCAACTTCGTGCCCTCTACAAGTGAGGACTGTAGCTCCATGTTGGCACACTCTGCAACCCTCTATGTGTTCTGCAGATGGCAGATTTTCCTGAGTCTTTCTTGTCCTTTATGACAGCCAACATGGACAACCAAACATGTGAGTGAAGACACCTCTAGATGATTTCAGTCCCAGCCACCAGGTCGCCATTAGCCTTTGAGTCTTGCTGGCTGAGGCCCCAGACATCATAGTGGAGAAGAAAGCTGCCTTTTCTGTCCTCTGAATTCTTGACCTGTGGGAAGTGTAAGTAAAATAAAGTGTCTGTTTTCTGCTACTAAGTCTTAGGATGATGTGTTACTCAGTCATAGTAACTGTTGTGTCTGTAGACCTCTTCAGCTATGGATTAAAACGAAGTCTTAATAACTTTAATACACTAAATGTCATGCATTTACACCCACTTATTCACACAGGACTTCTGCTACAGTCTACATGTTTGTCTCCTCCAAAAATTCGTCCCCAATAGTATTAAGAGGTGGGGCTTTTGGGAGGCAAGTAGGTGATGAGAGCAGAGCCCTCATGAATAGGATTAGTGCCCTTATACAAGGAGCTTGTTTGCTCCTTTCACCATATGAGGATTACAGTGTCATAGTGCCATCTGCAAAGCAGAGAGCAAGTCCTCACTAGAAACTGAATCTGTTGGCACCTTGATCTTAAACTTTCCAGCTTGCAGGACTGTAAACAAAAAATCTCTGTTGTTTATAAGTTACCCTGTCTATTGTTCATAAGTCTTCTTGTTGGTATTATTTTGTTATAACAACCTGAATAAATGAAGACACCATCCAATCCCTGCAAAATCTTGAGGTCTCCAAGGGAATCCCAGGACCTTTTTGCTGGCTTCCTTTCAAACCTCTGTTGATGACCAATCTTGTCCCCTGGGCATTCACTGTGGCCCATGGCCAGCCGCAATAAACTTGAGAACTGGAGCTTCAATTCCGGCAAGTAAAGTTCTGCTTCCCCTTCTTCAGGCCTTTAGTGAATTAAAATTCTGGCCGAGACCCTTATTTGCTGATTGCTACCTGTTCATGGTTTGCCCTAACACTCCTATCATCACTGAAGATCTTTGCTGGACCTCTGTGATAACAATCACCACCTATCTCAGCCGAATACCACATAATACCTGTGTGACTGTACCCTCCTCCTGCTGGGCACAACCTGTCAGTCTAGACCTTCCTCCATACTACCCTGAAAATCTGCCCAAGTTGTCTGAGTCTCCCCAGTGGGTGTATGCTCAGGGTCTTGGCCTCACAATCTGTCCTGTCTGAAACCAGCCAAGTCCTGGTTCTGGCTCCATGCTGAGCCCCTAATAGATAAAATTGTAACTATAGTGCCCATAACCTATGTTTTACTTCAGTAGTCATTAGTGGCCAGTAGTTGTAGATGTATCCCGGACTGGCTCATCAGAAAGGGGGAAGGGAAAACTTTGACCTTCATTCCTTTGTTTATGACTCAGACTCTCCTCTAGCTTATAAAGATCCCTAGCCTCTGCCTAGCAAATACAAAGCCACCATCTGCTAGCTCATGAAGTACCAAAGACACGAAGCTGGCATCTTGGCTTGGATTCAGATTTGCTGTGTAATTTTGAGAAGCCACTCTTCTCTTGTCTGTACTGGGGCTAATACCATCTACCTTACAGAGTTGTTGGGAGACTCAATGTGCTGTTAATCTCTACAATATCTGGAAAGTTACAGCTACCATTGATTATCAGAAGAAAAGCTTATTTTCAACGGCCAATTACAAACATACATGGAATCCAGAGAATTATGTAAAACAGGTTTTATTATCTCCCATCCAGTTGCCCATTTGCCCATACAGACCCAGACCTGGATGGATGTCTGTGATCTCCTGGATCTCCACTCCTTTCCTTTTTATTTCCCTCTGCCCCTCACCCAGAGAACCCTGGCCCCATGTTTACCAGGAGCCACACCATCTAACCATGGTGACAGTTTTCCTGGTACCAGTCTGATAGGACATGTGAATGCAAGTTTTCTCTATCCTGTGATGACTATGACATGCCAGCAAAGCTTAAAAGAAACCTCACACTGTTCTGTCAGTCTTCTTGGCCCCACGAACTACTTCCTGCTGGCATCTCAGCACTCTTCATCTCTGTTGACACTGTCTCTCTCCGTGTGCATCTGTCAATCACATGGGTCTATTTCACCCCAGCACACTGGCATGGGGCCCAGACTGACCAATGAGACCTTATCTTAAAGGATTGCCAAAATGTTAGGTGAGAAAGGAGCTGTGTGTGCAAGGACACCATGTAGATCTGGAACTACTGGTGCCATATTGATGCCATAAGGAGAACTGGTCTGCGGATGAAGCCAATACAGACGGGTGGGAAGAGTGATGGGAAGTATTTGAGTTTTGCTTCCATAGAAGAGCCTGAGATGGGGATTTTTATTCAAGCTATTTATTAAGAAATTAGTCTCAAAAAAAAAAAAAAGTGTGAGTGTGCATTGTGCGGGTAGGTGAGGAAAGTAGGCTAGGACAAGAAATTAAGCTAAGTAAGGATGTGGTCTCCACTGGGGTCCAGCTTTCTCCCGATCTCACAGAGAACTCTGGAGCAAGCATTGCTCTTCAGAGTTGGTCATGCTTGTGGTAAGGGAACCAGCCTTTTGAACCTCAAGCTGATCAATTAGTGACTGTGAGCTACTCCAGAAATAAAGTGGCAATGGGGCAGCGGGGTGAGAAATAACTTCCAAGGTAGGAGAGGAGGCCATGAGCTGTCAAGGGTCAACACTGACAGTACTGAGGGAGTGATGCACTGCTGGCTCACGTGGATCTGGTGGAGTGCCAGGAGTGTCTACTATAGGGAAAAAGAAAGCCCTGGTGAAAAATTCGGGGACTAAGGACCTGAGTTTTGGAGTCAAAAGCTCAAAAGCTTTGGGTTCACATCACATTTCCTACACTTGCTCCCTGTATCATCCTGGGGAAGTTACTTAGTTTTTCCACCACGGTTTCTTTATTTGTCAAGGGGGGATACTAGTAATACATACCTAATGAGAAAATGTATGTAAAGCATGTAGGAGAGTGCTTGCCATGTAGAAAGAACAGTGCTGGGTCCCTGCAGTAGAGAAAGACAGCCCCTAAGAGAGTCAGTTCCCAGGACATCTGATGAACTCACACTACGCCCCAAAGCCTGCTCTGTTTCTACTGTATATTGAATGTGAGAAATGAAGTAAACAACAAAAATATCCAGGACTCATGCATTACTGGGGCTGGGTATTACCAGGAACAAGTGTCTCTAGAGAGGCACTTTTCAGAGACACTTAGCAGAAGAGGGAGTGGGGAAAAGCAGAGTTGTTCACTGGGCATTCCCCGGAGTAATTTCTGAGGGTTCATTTCTAAAGGCAAATACAGTAAACCGCGCCACTAAGGAGTGACCCAGTGTACCAGAGGCTCTGGAAATATGCAGATGGAATTTCTGGGATTCGTGATCTTGCAATGGGTTGTTTTCTCTTTTGTCAAGCGGTAGCCCCAAGGGGACTGGCAGCAAGCTTTTCTCAATACCATAGATAAGCAAAGAGCAGCTGAAAGAGGCTCTCTTGCCAGTCCCTGAGGTATCGGTGGTCAGATGAGAATCCTAGCAAAGCACACAAAGGGACGCAATTGGCATTTACACTAACGATGCAATGGAGCTCTAATCCTCTGCCCTTTGACCCTGTGCTATATTCCGATAGGTCAGAGCATCCTTGCTTGGCTTCCCTAATGCACATTATCTTCTCTGGTCAATAAAATTCCCCTCTGTCTCTGCACTGACAATAGATGTGAAGGTCAGCTCGCCCCCTCCAGCTGCAACAGTGTCTGAGCTGTCAGTGGGAATTTAAATTAAGGATATAGGTAATCATTTCATTGCTTTTAGGCAAAAATGGAAGATTTGTTGTGTCGGCTGCAATCAGGTGCTCAGAAGAAGTGAAAAGATCTCTGGGCTCCCAGGGGAAAATATTTTAAAGTGCCTGAGGTGACTAAAGCACACAGTGGCCTCACACAGCAAATCTCCTAAGAGAAAGAAGCTATCCATTACATATTTCCTGTTGCAAGCCACCTTCTTTCTCAGCTTTCACTGTCAAACACTGTCACATCTAGTGGATGGGTAAAGTCATAATTGGAGTGAAATGAATTTTGAACAAAAAGAAGTGCAAGAAAAGGAAGGCAAGCATAAAAATAGAGTGGCTGAAGATCTGGGAGGAAGAGTAGTTGCATGTAGGTCTGGGGGCCTGAGCCCTAGGCCAACTTTGGAACTTTGCAGCTGACCAGTTCTGGGACCTTGGATAGGTCCTTTAACCTCTCTGGGACTCAGTGTCTTTATCAGCAAAATGATTTGATTGAGGTTAAAAGTCCTCTAAGATCCTTTCTGGTTCCAGTATTTCCTGAGTTTAGAAGTCATTTTGGCTTATAGCTGTTTAGGGTACACTAGTCTCATTTTAGAAAGACAGGGGATAAGAGATGTGGTTTGCCCTCAGAATCCTCAAATCCTATAAAGTTGAGCTGGAATGGAGCTCCACAGATTATCCTGTCCAACCTGCTTATTTTGAAGATGGAAAAACTAAAGTGACTTTTCTACTTGGCTTTTTAAATCAAAAAGTTTCTCCTGATCTTTTTTCTTTCTATCCTCTTTTCCTAGCTCTCTTTTCTTGACCCTTCTTTTAGACTATTGATGGAAGATCTTCAAACTTAGTTCCAATTTTTTCTTTCAAGGCAGTGAGAAATAGAGAAAAGGATTAGAAAGAGAAGGAAGCTAATTCATACTTTGAAAAGCGTCAGAAGGAGATTCCAATTGTGGACTTTATACACAAGGAATTTCCAGGATGATTAGAGATGTAATTGCAAAAATCAAAACAACTTAGTACTAGATGCAAATACACACACACACAGACACAGACACACACACCACACATATATAAAACCTTGTTATGGGTGAGAATACGACGCCTAAGGTAGAAAAAATGAATACACCAATATATTGCAGTCACATAAAAATTAAGAAGAATTATACACTCAAAATACCTACACAAAATTATATGTCAAAAGAAAGTCATGAAAAAAATGTGCAACTTATGGAACAGATAGAGTTAGTCTTCTTAAATATAAAGTTTTCTTACAACTTAATATGAAAAATACGAACACATAGTAAAAAGAACAAAAGATATAAATTGGCAAGTCACAGAAGAAATAAAAATACTCCACCTCAATAAATACAAATAAATACCAACTTAAAAAACTGTCAGTTATGTTTCGCTTATGCAGTTGACAAGTTTATATTACTTTCATTCTTTATAGTGATAACAGCTCACTTTGGAAAATGTGGTAAAAATCTCCTGGTAGAAGTGTAAATGGGTATTGTCGGTAACATGGCAACACATATAACCTAGAAATCCCACCTCTAGGAATTCCAGATACGGGAAACAATCCCAGAAAATAGTCAGAGATGCCTTATTAGATCCCCTTCCAGCAGCTTCTGTAGAGTGAAGTTCCCCCTGAGCCTAGGGTGAATGGGCTCTTGTCTATGCAAATCCACAGGCTGCCCAGAATAGACAAGGCTACGTCTCTACTCTTTACCCGAAGCTTACCAATAACACCATGAGCGACCCTGCATATGAGTTTATTCAGTCTGCCATAACAAAATACCACAGACTGGGTGGTTTAAACAAAAGAAATACATTTTCCCACAGTTCTGGAGGGTCAAAGTCCAAGATTTCTGGTTTCTGGTGAGGCCTCTTTTCCTAAATTGTAGACAGTTGCTTTCCTACTATTTACACACACACACACACACACACACACACACTCTTATGTCTCTTCCTCTTGTTATAAGGACATCATTTCTATCGGATGAGGACCCCACCCTTATAACTTTATTTATTCTTAATTACATCCTTAAAGGTCCTATCTCCAAGTCACTGTGGGAGTTAGGACTTCAACATACGAATTGGCAGCAGGGAGGGCAGTATTCAGTTCACAACACTCCAAGTGAGCCTATTGATTTGCTCATTCAATTGTTCATTTAACATTTATTAAGCAACTATAATTGCAAGGCCATGTGCTATGTCTGGGATGTGTGTTTGTTATACTTATCATTCTTTCCTGATCATGGGTTATATGAATCTGGGCTGAGATTTCTAATATAAATTCTTAAAGTTGTGTACTAAAAAGCTGAGAGGCAGAAAACTTATTCCTTCACTAAAACCTGCACATGAATGTTTGCATCACCTTTATTCATAACTGCCAAAACTTGTAAGCGGCCATGATGTCCTTCAGCAGGTGAGTGGATAAACTGTTACTTCTACACAATGGAATATTATTCAGTGATGAAAAGGAATGAGCTATCAAACCACAAAAAGACCTGAAGTAAATGTAAATGCACATTCCTAAATTTAAAAAAAAATCTGAAAAGTTGGAATCCTATAGTATATATGATTCCTACTACATGATTTTCTGGAAAAGGCAAAACTACAGAAATGGTGAAAAGATCGGTGGTTTCCAGGGATTAGCAGACAGAGAGAGAAATAGGTGGAGCACAGGGAACTTTTAGGGCAGTGACACTATTCTGTGTGAACCATAGTGGTGGATGCTTCTTAATATACATTTGTCAAAACCGATAGAAGGTACAAAACAAAGAGTGAGCCCTAATGTAAACCATAGACTTTAATTCATAAGAACATATCATTACCAGTTTATTGATTACAACAAATAGTCCACACTGATGCAAAATGTTAATCATAGGGAAAATGGGAGGAGGTGGTGAGTGGGTGTAAGGGAACTCTCTAGTTTCTGCTCATTTTTCTGTAAACTTAAAAACTGCTCTAAAAGATAAAGTCTATTAATTTATTTTTTTAAAGGTGAAACATTGAAGGGTAAAAAACAGTGTTCTCTCTGCCCTTCCTCTCCTCCATCTACACATACACACTCATCTGCGGTCACTGAAAGGGCATCCAGAAGCTTCAAATCTGAATATTTCAATATCTGGAACCCTGTCTCAGGCCGCTCCTTGGGAACACGCCTTTCCCATTTACCCTGGCTGGACTTCGACTTGGCATGCTTGCTGCGGTAACACTTCTCAGACATTATTCTGAAGAGAAATGCAGCTCCTTAGCAACATTTATTGCTCTCACAGTTCAGAAGTGGACTGCTAAAATGACTCCGGGATAGTCCCTGGTGTGGTAAGTCAGCCCAGAAAACACCTTGTGAAAAAGATGACCCCCACCTCCTTAAAGCTGCCTTTGTTCTCTCAATCACTTAGAGACAGGAGAGTTACGTCAAGTCACAGTGGAGTTTTGCTTGCAGGTCAGAGGCAGCAGGGAAAAAAGAAAACTGAAGAGAAAATTGTTGAGGGTTTCAAGTGAGCCAATTTTGAGATTTTCTTCTTTAAGTTGTATAATAGAGGTCCATTGTCTTTTAGAATAGAAAAATCTGAGTCTCAACTTTGATGCTTTATGAATGGGTCCAGGAATCTGTTACATAATATGACAATTAAATTTTCAAAGACTTTTCTATTAGATTCCAAGGCCTGCCACTCCGCGTGGTCATCAGACCTTCACGTGGGTATCACAAGGCATGGCTCATTCCTCCACGTCCAGATGGCAGCTGTGGGGGCTGGGCTGACCCCGGCTCATCACCCCATTCCCCAGGCCCCGCAGCCAGCCCTCGGGATACTGTGTGAGGAAACATGTAGTGCAATCTGAAAGGACACAGGACAAGGAGCACTGTCCCTCTTCCACTTCTCTCTTTCTTAGACAGAAAAGAAGCATTCCATAACCAATGCCACTCTAACCTTAAGGGGAGAGAAATAAACCCACTCACAAGCAAAAAGATACTATGTCCAAACTGGTTTTTGGTTATTATAAAGTTGCTCTAGGTATTTTGGCCTTTAAAAAATACTGTAATCATAAGAGTCCAAACTTATATTTTAAGTAAGGCCACACCCCTTTCCCTGTCCCACAATAGACCATAATATATGAAGGCCACTCCCCCCTGAAAATGGCATGATTGAAGATGGTTAGGAGGATGTCAGAGGCCAAGGCAAAGTGGCATTTCTCCACCTCTCATGGAAATGGTTATTCTGCTCCCTTGCAAGTGTAAGAGTGCATTACTGTAGCAATAATGCATGAAATGGTATTCTAAGTGGCGTTAAATAGTTAATAAACCTCTCTAAGCACCTAACTTTCTTCTGGGGAGGGATTCAGACACAGGGGATAATGGGACCTATAGCTTATCATCTGTGCCACACAGACTCCATATAACCAATGGGAGCTCAATATCTAGCCCCTTAATAGTATCACTGCAAATTGGAATGCATTGAGCATCTCCATCTCTAAACTCCTAGTCAAAATTGAAGCTGTGTCTAATCAGCTGGAACAACAAGACCATTGAGCAACAGAATCTGTCACTTTGGATCACCATGGCCTGTCTACTCAATCCAGATGGATGTGCCTCAAGTCCCTGACCGCTCAGAGAGTGATGCGCTGTGAAGATGGTGTGGTGGCTAGCTCAGTGATGTCTCAGGCGGGTCGTTTCATTGCAAAGACGCCTGACCTTGAATCAAGCCATTTATTCTTAATGTCTGACAAACAGTGCTCAAAGATTTAAGTATTTGAATTTTTAACCGATCGCTCTCTTCCCCTCCAAATTATATGCCAGAGAAAAAAGAATTATGTCTGAGAAAGAATGCTCGTCTGTCCCAAGTGCTACCAAGTTAACGCCTTTATGTGAAGGTTTGCGTAGGGGGAAGAGGGAAGTGCTTTTGTCCATTCCACAGACTTATACAGCTGTCCTGGATAAATTGGCCCTAAATGACCTCTGCCAGAGCCATGGCTTTTTATTCCAGTCTCCATTATCTATTGTCTATTTGTCCAGTTGTGCTAATGGGTGACAGACTGGAAGGGGAGTGAGATTCTGCAGAGACTAAAAGTCTTACGTTTCTGCCAAGCGTTCTGGTTCCATGGGTCTGGCTTCTTGTGCCAGTCGATTTTATTGACATTATTGTTTGTCCCAGTTTCAGTATGTAATTGGCTGATTTTTTATCTGTGACGGAGAGTCATTTGTTTCTCTTTGATGTTAATTGTATGGAAAGCAGTTGAAAGGAGAGTTCTCTGTTTCTCCTCTAACAGGAAGCATGCTTGAAAGTCACAATGGAGGAAAATGAGAAAATCTGATTCGTCAAATGTACCTTTGGAAGATAAATGGCAGTCATTGATTGTGTTAGAAGATTCGATTTCCAAATGATTCCCAATGTTCAGAAGTGTAGCACAGCACTAACTCCATTCAACATCTCATGGCAGATCAGCAAATGATCAGCTTTTAAACAAAAACAAACTCTGATAAGAATATCTGTGGAAAAGGTGACTCAAAGTTCATTCTTCTTGACTCAAAAACTCTCTCTTACTTTTTGCTCATGGAAGGTCTATTCTGATTTGGGAAATATCCAGATGAGGCATGCCAAGTGTGTAAAACATACGACAATTTTAAACTTTACCTAGGGATGAAGTGGTGTCACAGAAAATCAATATTTCAGAGACCACAAATGCACAGAAAAACCTGGAGAAACTTGCAACTAGACTGCTTGTCTTTTATTGTTCATTTGTTTGCCTTAAAATTTTTTTACCATCTATAGGATACAACTCTAGAATACAACCCTTTGACTTTTAATATTTGCTAAGATTTCCTGCTTCTTAGTTATGCATGTCTTTTCCTGAAGTCTGCCTATCAATGCCCTAAGAAGTATCCTGTAAAGATAGTTTCTCCATTCCCCAAGCAACCACACTGAGAAATTTTCAATTAGGGAAACAGTGATTGGAAATCGAACTCTGCGAGTCTATGGAATTCTTTTGAAAATATCTAAACCCAGTCATAATACTTTTCATGTCTCAGATGTCGAAACTTATCATGAGTTGAAGAATGCATCAATGCTTTAGGGGAAACTTACAGTAATGGAATAACAGCTGGTGCAGTATATGAGGACCAAGATGGCCATATACAACCACACGACTGAGAGAAGTCCTGTTTTCACTTTCATAAATGATCAGACTTTCACCTAATTATCATATCTAGCCTATTTTTGTTAGTGTTCACATGGTAGATTGAGTGCTTGATTGACTAATGATTTACACTATACAACTGCTAAAGATCATGATAGAAGCAATTCAGAAGCATATCAGTGCAATTTGTTTGTTGTGCTAAATCAGTCAAAATATTGTTCCCAGTTTTCCTTTAATGGTTTGACTGAAACAATTTTACATACTCTGCCATTAGCATCCATCTGACACTTTCCCTTTTGAAGCTACAAAAGAATTTTAGGATTTGGGTAGAGGTATATGGAGTCACACATATAGGAATCCATTCTTTTCTTCAATAAGGCATTTCTATTTGCTTTGTTTTGTAGATGATTTACATGTGATATTACTTTGAAATGGAAAGTAGCTCTATGAGGAATCACAGTGTGTTTGGCTAGATTAGATCTAGGACTCAGGTATTTCTGATCAATAGAATTAGTAAGGAATACCTTTTACCCTATATATATGCATCCTCTGCATTACATAAGAGCTCAAGAGACTCCCAGGGGCATTAAGAGCAAAAACACACTGTGGGAAAGAGGTATCAATCAGAGTCACAGAAATGAGTTTATAATCAAAAACTATAATTAGCACCATTACCAAGTGAACTACAGAGGGTCAAGAAAGACTTTCTGGATAAATGATGTTTAATTTGACAGCTAAAGAAGATACAGGAACAATTGGTTGAAGAGGTACAGTTTGAGGATAGAGGTATGTGAGCAGAAGAAAGAAACTATGTGAGCAAAGGCTTTGTAGTAGGAAGGGAGTACATAGCATTTAAAAATGTGGAGAAGTCTACTGTGCTCTCCAGGACTAGGAGAGGATGACAAATATGGAGACTCACGGGCAGGCTCAAGATATCTGGAGACAGAATATACAGGCTTGGTGAGAGATATCATATGGTAGGGAGGTAGGTGAGGCAGATCATTCCCAGCTTTCTCACTTGCATAACTGGATGGCTGTGATGTTTAATGGGCTATGGAACCCTGAAAGAGGCCTAATTTTGGAGGGAGTTTGAATTTGTTGTGGGATAAGTTAAACTTGAGATGTTCATGAGGCATCCAAGAGAAGATGCTGTATAGGTAATGGCATATGTGGTTTAGAACCCAAAGACAAGATATGGACTATAGATACGTATTTTGATATGACTGGCACATGACTAGTAATTAATGGTTTAGAACCCAAAGACAAGATACGGACTATAGATATATATTTTGATAGGACTGGCACATGACTAGTAATTAAAGTAGAGGACATGAATAAGCCTCTTAGGAAGAATATAGAGAATTAAAAGAAAAGAGCCAGGCACGGTGGCTCACGCCTATAATCCCAGCACTTTAGGAGGCCGAGGTAGGCAGATCACGAGGTCAGGAGATCGAGACCATCCTGGCTAACACGGTGAAACCCCATCTCTACTAAATATACAAAAAATTAGCTGGGCGCAGTGACGGGCACCTGTAGTCGCAGCTACTCCGGAGGCTGAGGCGGAAGAATGGTGTAAACCCTGGAGGCGGAGCTTGCAGTGAGTGGAGATCACACCACTGTACTCCAGCCTGGGTGACAGAGCGAGACGCTGTCTCAAAAAAAAAAAAAAAAAAAAAAAAAAAAAAAAAAAAAGAAAAGAAAAGAAAAAGAAAAGAAAAGAGGTCTAGGGTTCAATCTTGAAGAACTCAAATATTAATGGTCAGTGGAGTGAAATGTTCAAGAAAAGCCTTTAGACAAAGAAACCAGATAGCTAGAAGGAATATAAGAAGGGTGTGCTATCACAAGGACCAAAGAATAAGAGAACTTCAAGAAAAAAGGAGTATGGACAACAGCAGAAGGATTGCCAATAGATGAAATACAAAGGGCATTGAAAAAATATCCATTGTACTTGGTGACTTGGAGGCCATTATCAGAACTGCTCTCCAAGACAATGGGGTCAGAAACCAGCCTGGGACAGGTGGAGGAAAGGGACCGGAAGTAAGGAAATAGAAACCTCAGGCAGAGAAAACCTTGTCAACTTGTAAACCCTTGTGGGGATTCCTAGGAATAATTAAGGAAGGAGACTCTGTAAAAGTGTCAAAAGCTAGTGAAAACTTAGACCAGTGAGAACTAGGTGTGAATGTTGATATTAATTGTATCTGTACTGACTTCTTGTTGAAGCTTGATTAGTATTCCACAAAAGCCAATAAGCCTTAAACGAGGGGCCCCTAATCTCTGGGTCAAGGACTGGTATTAGTAGTCCGTGGCCTATTACAAACGAGGCCACACACCAGGAGGTGAGCAGCAGGCAAGCGGTGGCATTCGATTCTCATAGGAACATGAACCCTATTGTGAACTGCACATGCAAGGGGACTTAAGTTGCATGCTCCTTATGAGAACCTACTGCTTGATGATTTGAGGTGGAACAGTTTCATCTGAAACCACCCCGCACCTCCACTTCCAGAGAAAAATTATCTTCCACGAAACCAGTCCCTGGTCCCCAGAAGGCTGGGGACTGCTGCCTTAAACAATTAACCAAAATATGATCATTTTGTCACCTTAAAAATGAAATTAAGTCACAGAGCACAGCAAACTAATTTATTACTTGGCACTTGGCCTATAAATAATTGATCCAGGCAAACGTATAGTTTTGACTCTGAATTGCCTCCCTTATAAGCACAGACATCCATCCATACACGGAGGCATTTCATCCTGGCTAACATATAAGAAGGGAAAGAAGTGGTGACTTTGTGAGAAGGGTGCCCACAGTGGCTGGCAAGTAAAATAAGTGATTAAAAAGCAAGCAACTGTGGGAAATTAGAGGTAGTGAGGCCCCTCCAGTTGGGGCAGCTGCTATTCTGTTTGAGCTGATTATACTCATGGGAGATGCCAGATAGCCAGAGTTCTATGTGAAATCTGCTGATAGACATAATACCATGTCAATATTTGAAAGGTATTTCTAGCCTATGGCCTGCCAGCTTGTGACTTCTGTTGTAGAACTACAAGCTTAAATTTAGTGGATGTTTTATAAGCACTTGCTATCTGCAAATGGCTATACAGGCTCATGGAGAAGTAGAGATGTCATGGCCCAGATCTCCAAGAGGTCATTACCAAGCAGAGAGGCATTGCTACTTCTCCATGAGCCTGTATAGCCATTTGCAGATAGCAAGTGCTTGTAAAACCTTTAAAATGGAATGAGCTGTTAATTTTGGCTGGAGAGAGGGCCATCACAAGACTTTATGAAGGTGACATTTGTAGTGGGATTTGAAGAATTTCAGTGGGGAGGAAGGGAATCAGAGGAATAAATAATTTCTCAGCAGTACGCCAAATCTTGTTATAGTATGTAGTGTAACCTTCAGAATCAAAACAAATGCCAGCACGAGGCACAACTTTTCTAGGTTCAGAAAGCTTTGTTTTGACATGCTAATGGTGCAGATAGAATCACTCTATTAAAGAGGTGATTACTTAGCAAATGATATCATCTGGTAATTTGCTTGTTGCTCTTAATGGTAAGAGTAGCAACCAATACATGCATTGCTTTATAGTTTACCTACAGCTTTTACCCCATCTCATTCAAGGGTGCGATTTAGCCAAGACGCTCCCAAACCTGGATGGCAACCTGGTGTCATTTTTGATGCCATGCAGGGACTCCTTGTAAACAGTCCCAGGGCTAGTCTAGTTCTGTTGTCTTTGGACACTGTCTGGATCCTTTCCATGGAAGGGGCCAGGCATTTTTGCACTCATTGAAGATAGTCTTTCCATATTTAAGTAAAATATAGTGTGTGGTGGGGAGGGGAGGAACCCACCCAAGTTCAGGTTCACAGGAACAACGTATTCTTATTGGCCCTTAATCTCTGAGCCTCCCTCTCACTCCTGTGACAGAATGTCAGCCTGTGAATTCCCTGAGTCATGCAGAGGACAGTGTTGAGTGGGACAACTCAGGATGACATAGTTCTTGTCCTGCTGTCCTGCCTTCTTCGCCTCTGTGGTAGCTTCTGTCCCACAGGCATAGCTATGCACAGGCCCTTCTTAGGGTTTTCTGAAGAATATTCCAAGAAGCCTTTTCTGGAGGAGAAATGCTTATTTCTTCATTCTAGTGGCTACAAGAACCTATGAGAAAGGAAACAGCAGGAGCACCTTGGGTTCAAAGTGCCTGCTTCTTTGAACTGCTCTCCAAGACAATGGAGACAGCAGAAACAGGCTGGTTTAAAAAAACAAAATTGGGGCCAGTACCAGTGGCTTATGACTATAATTACAGCAGTTTAGGAGGTCAAGGCAGGAGAATTGCTTGAGGCCAAAAGTCTGAGAGCCTGGGCAACATAGCAAGACCCTATCCCTACAAAAATAAAAAATTAGCTGTACACAGTGGTGCACACCTGTAGTCTCAGCTACTGAGGAGGCTAGGTGGGGAGTATTGATTGAGCCTAGGAGTTCAAGGCTGCAGTGAACTATGATCCTGCTGCTGGACTCCAGCCTGGGTGAAGAAGTGAAACCCTGTTTCTAAAAACAAACAATAAAAATATGGACATTGAAAGGTGGTCTTTTCACACAGAATATAAGCAGAATGGTGATTCTGGGCAGCAACTTTAATCACATCTGAAATCAAGCCTCCTTGCCCTCAATCCCCACCCCTTATCTCAATGGTTCTCAAACATTCAAATATTTCTGTGCCCAAAACACCCACCTAAGCATTGTAATAAATGCAAACTCCTGAGACCCAGTCCAAAGAGATTGACTAAGATGGTCTAACATGAGCCTCTAAAATCTGAATTTCTAATGGGAATTTCAGATCATTCTGAATCAGGTGACACTTGACTTTGAGAATAACTGGTGAGAACCACCTATTTTTCCAATCACTTCCCACTGCTAAGATTTATTCAGCACCATGAACCGGTAGAAATGAAGTAAACCTATCAGAAGAGTGACAGGTGTAGAGTCTCTTGTGCTCAGGGGCTCCCATTCAACATGAATTGTATTTTATAATATACCAAGAGCCCCCAAACACAGAAATGACCCAGACCTCTCTCAGCATCTGTAGAGGAAGCATTTTAGAAAAGCAGAAAATAAAAGGTAAACTTTCAAAGATGTTGCTTTGTAGGATTTTAAATATGCACCACTAAACTAGAGTCATTTATTTTGTCTCAGAGTCTCAGGCTTAGCATGGCTGGACTGCTTCTCGATTGTACCATAGTACAATAGGAATTTATCTACATTAAGATGAGGAAAATAACTTTTCACTCTCAAAAGCTGAGCCAGAAGAAAGGCCTTTCTCTAGTGATCACTAAGCTGAGCTGTCTCTGGACAGATTGTAATAAAACATTCATTCAATTGGAAGGTCTGGAACATTTTCTTACACTTGCTGCATGTTTACCATCTATTTATGCTTTCTCCCTCTCTCTTTTCTCTTCCTTCTCTCTCTCTCTCTCTCTCTCTCTCTCTCTCTCTCACACACACACACACACACACACACAAACAACAACAACAACTAATCTTTCAATTGATATAGTTGGTGCATCAATGATATGAGCCATTTCCTGCTGCTGATTCCATGACTTCCAGAATTCTAGAGGGCAAACCATTCCACTATGCTTTCTTAGCAAATTCCACAGGGGGACACCCATGGAGGATATTTAGCACAGCTGCATAGGTAATGGGATGCTGGGCAATTTTGTCAAACTAGTTGTTTTCGGTTGACTTATCTATAATATTGAGGGAGCTACACAATGTTATCTGTTTGTAAATAATTGGAAATACTTCCTGAGCTTGCAGGGGGAAATGCTTTATGGCTAAATGGTGTAGATTCCCCTGGTAGTTTAGTTTTAAATCTCCTTGCTGACCTCAAACTGTTATCTACCTTTTCTCATCCTTTCTTTTCTCCCTGGAGGGGGAAAAGCAAATAAATGAAACCACACTTGTTAGAACACAATAGTTTGTTAAGAATGAGCTAGACTAGTTGGTGATTAGTGTTGTTTTAATCAAATAGGATGCAAAGATGGAACCCATGGGAGGTTATTTACCTGCAAAGGAAAAAAATTTAGAGGAAGAGATTAGTATAAGGGGGAGAGGTTTTTGTACTGTGGGTTCGGTAAGAGCTGTTTTTTAGGATTATACCCAACTTGGAGACCAAGGGTATTTAGACAATTTTTAAAAATTTAATTCCTGGGGTCAATTAAAATAGCAATCCTTTGCATTTGTGTTATGCTTTACAGTTTACAGAATGTCTTAAGATAGCTAAGTTTCAAGTTTTTCTTTCTCGGTATCCTACCTTCAAGCATCCAACTGGGTGGCCTTTATTCCATTAACAGCAATTACGTAAGATAGATGTCACTAGATGAAATCTTACAGTTCTTTCAAATGAGTTTCTACAGAAAACAGTACCTTACAAATATTTGGTAATTTTAATTAAAATACTTTCTTTAAATTGTTGTACATTTTCCACTGTGGAATTTTTAAAAGTCTGCCACTTGAAAACCATATCTGGCTATATTTTGGGACCAAACCAGTGAAGACAGAAATAAAGCCAACCTTTTCAGAATCCCTCTGCTTCCTTGCAACTCTGAGGGACAGGTAATGGAAATTATGAGCACACTGGTAATTTCCAATCTGGAAGAAGGGAATTGGTATTGGAACATGCATCTGTTAACCATGAAATGGACCTGACTCAGTGTTAAGTAACAGCAAATTCCACAGAGGGACACCCATGGTAAGTTCTTAGCAGAGCTGCATAGTTAATGGGATGCTGGGCAATTGGATGCTAGAAAAAGGAGCCTCCTGTGACAGAGCCACAATGCAAAGGGATGGATCCCTTTGTGTCCATTCTATGTGATGCAGTTGCCTTCCAGGACTGAGGGGGTCAGAGGAGCCTGGTAGCCCAGAGTGGCAGGGGGTGGGGAGTGGGGTGGAGAGGTGAAGAAAAGCAGCAGCCCACTGGTTTTTGGGACCCCAAATAGGAGTGTGTTTTCTGTGCAGAAAAATGAAAATCAATATTGTTATAGGTAGTTGGCCATGAGTGGGGCAGGAGAGGGCTTTCCCCTGACCCACTAGGTATGTCGGGTGATGGTTCGGTAATTATTGCATTGCCGCTCTAAAAGTGATAAATTGGAAGCCAATGCCAGGGAGAGGCCATTTCCTGAAGGCCCGCACCTGTTAACATGTTAATTAAAGGCAGATCTCAGGGAGAAGCAACTTCCTGGGTATGCACATTAAGAGACAAAAATGGTGAAGTATGATCTTCCAGGTACATTCCACCAGAAAAGGGAAGGAAGCCTCAGATGGGCATGCATAAAATTCCCTAAACACACTGTGTGTGCTCAATTCCCAAGGGTAAGGAGGGCACCGCCCAGGTGGAAAGCCCTAAGGAGAGAATCATGGGGAAAAAGCGAGCCTATAAAATCCCAGGATCAAGGCTAAAGGCACTTCTGTTCTCTCTTTGACCTTCGGGTGCCCACTTGGCTCTCTTCCAAGGGTTCTTTCCTTTCTTTCTTGTTCTAAAGCCTTTTTAATAAAGTTCCACTCCTGCCCTGAAACTTGCCTCAGTCTCTTTTTCTGCCTTGTGCCCGTCAGTCAAATTCTTTCTTCTGAGGAACCAAGGACTGAAGTTGTTATGGACCCATATAGATATGCTGCAGGTAACTCAGGGTAACTCGAATCTCTGCTGCTGCTAAGTATATGAGGTTTTGTAAAAATTCGAAATAGGTGATAGGAAGTAAATAAGAGAACTGGTATCACAAAAGGAGAAATCAGGTCTAGACATAAGTGTATTTTGCTGAGGTCACCCATGCTCTTATTCAGAGAAAATTAGCTTTAAAATCACAATGTCAAGAGCTCATAGAAATCCATTTCCCAACACTCTCTGCCCATGTTTCTCTGTCTCATTCTGGTACCACAGGTTGGCAGTCAACTAAAGGCAGGCAGTTATGGTGGCAGACACATTCCAGATGGAAAGATCATTTTGTTTCTAGACACTGTAACAAAGGCTTTGGCAGTTGGTGAGTAACCCTCCTGCTGGGAGCAGGTGTCTTCCCTCTGACAAGATTGCATTTTATACAGAAGAGCTTGAAATGGACTGTAACTGGTATCAGGTTGAACAAGTTGGGATTTTGAAAAGGCTTGGCTAACCAGCTTGAGATGAGGAACAATGACATGGGAAACGAATTACTTATTTGCTAATGTCACAATAATTCAGCCATTCATCTTGACTGCAGCATGCAGCATTAACTCTCCTCACTGCCAGCCTCATGTTCTAGTCACCAAAGGCTCAATGGAAATTGTTGGCTGGGAGGACACTGAGTTAGACACATGCACACACACACAGATATAGCCCCACACCGAAACATACAATACTGTCCTCAGGATCGGAAATTTTGGAAAATAATTCCATCATGTGAGCTAGTATTTTCCCTTAGTGGACTATACCAGATCTCTAAAATATGAGTTTATTTCCTTTGAGTTAATGTTTTCTGCAAACAATTTGACACTATAAAATATCTACTCAAACACCCAATGTATTAGTCCATTTTCACACTGCTATAAAGATACTACCTGAGACTGGCTAATTTATAAAGGTAAGAAATGTACTTGACTCACAGTTCTGCATGTCTGGGGAGGCCTCAGGAAACTTAACAATCATAGCAGATGGCAAAGGAGAAGCAAGTACCTTCTCCACAAGGCAGCAGAAGAGAGAAAGAGAAGGGGAAGTGCCAGACACTTATCAAAGAATTGGATCTCATGAGAACTCCACCACTATCAGGAGAACAGCATGGAGGAAACTGCCCTGATGATCCAATCACCTCCCACCAGGTCCCTCTTTTGACATGTGGAGGATGCAATTCGGATTATAATTCAAGATGAGATCTGAGTGGGGCACAGTCAAACCATATCACCCAACAACAATAAAATGGCTAAATGGTAATATAATGGCACAATGGATGAACAATTACAAATATATGCAACAATATGGATGATTCTCACAAGCACAAGAATGAGCAAAAGAAGTCAGACCCCAAAAAGGGCATACTACATCATTCCATTTATAAGAGGTACACAAGAGGAGATACTAGTGTATGTGGTTGGAAGGCAGGAAATAGTTATTACTCTGGGGATTGGAGAGGATAGTCCAGTGACTGAGGGGCTAGACAAGGTGCTAATAATGCATGGTTTCTTGATGTAGGGTTGCTTACATGAATGCATCCAGTTTGTGATGATTCATTAAGCCAAACACTTGTATACACTTTCCTTGATGTACCTTCATTTAAAGTTAAAATATTAAATATTCTTATCACATCAGATTTCTAATAAATAAAATCATGTTTTACTTTTTTATTTTTGAAATTTGGGATAATCATCTGCTGAATTGCAGTAGAAGGATAAATTAGACTTTAGATCTTGTTCTTTATGTGTGATGGCTCTGTCCGCGGTTTAGAGAGTCTTGGATTATGAACAGACTTGAGACACGAGGCATCTGAATCAAGCAATGAGTGTCTTATGGATAACTTCAAACATATGTTTTCAATTCCTTCCCCAATCAAATTCTAACCATGACCTATTTTGAGTTAACCTTAAACTGGAAATGCATTCTACTGCTGTCTCCTGTTGAATGTAAAATCCTGCCTGGCATGAAAAAATAAATTATGTTTAAAAGTTGGGGGGCGGAGCAAGATGGCCGAATAGGAGCAGCTCCAGTCTCCAACTCCCAGCGCGAGCGACACAGAAGACCGGTGATTTCTGCGTTTTCAACTGAGGTACTGGGGTCATCTCGCTAGGGAGTGCCGGACCGGTGCTGGTCAGCTGCTGCAGCCTGACCAGCGTGAGCTGAAGCAGGGCGAGGCATCGCCTCACCTGGAAGCGCAAGGGGGAAAGGGATCCCTTTCCTAGCCAGGGGAACTGAGACACACAACACCTGGAAAATCGGGTAACTCCCACCCCAATACTGCGCTTAAGGAAACAGGCACACCAGGAGAATATATCCCACACCTGGCCGGGAGGGTCCCACGCCCACGGAGCCTCCCTCACTGCTAACACAGCCGTCTGCGGCGATCTATCCGCAAGGCAGCAGCGAGGCTGGGGGAGGGGCGCCCGCCATTGCTGAGGCTTAAGTAGGTAAACAAAGCCGCTGGGAAGCTCGAACTGGGTGGAGCTCACAGCAGCTCAAGGAAGCCTGCCTGTCTCTGTAGACTCTACCTCTGCGGACAGCGCACAGCTGCAGCCCATTAGGGGAAAGAGCAGGGGCGGTGCAGACGCGAACGACTCTGTCTGACAGCTTTGGGGAGAGCCGTGGATCTCCTAACGCGGAGGTTGAGATCCGAGAACGGACAGACTGCCTGCTCAGGTGGGTCCCTGACCCCTGAGTAGCCTAGCTGGGAGACATCCCCCACTAGGGGCAGTCTGACACCCCACACCTCACAGGGTGGAGTCACCCCTGAGAGGAAACTTCCAAAGAAAGAATCAGACAGGTACACTCGCTGTTCAGCAATATTCTATCTTCGGCAACCTCTGCTGCTGATACCCAGGCAAACAGGGTCTGGAGTGGACCTCAAGCAATCTCCAACAGACCAACAGACAGTCTTCTGACTGTCAGACGGAAAACTATCAAACAGGAAGGACACCTATACCAAAACCCCATCGTACGTCACCATCATCAAAGTCCAGAGACAGATAAAACCACAAAGATGGGGAAGAAGCAGGGCAAAAAAGCTGGAAATTCAAAAATAAGAGCGCATCTCCCCCTGCAAAGGAGCGCAGCCCATCGCCAGCAACGGATCAAAGCTGGTCAGAGAATGACTTTGACGAGATGAGAGAAGAAGGCTTCACTCCATCAAACCTCTCAGAGCTAAAGGAGGAATTACGTACCCAGCGCAAAGAAACTAAAAATCTTGAAAAAAAAGTGGAAGAATTGACAGCTAGATTAATTAATGCAGAGAAGATCATAAACGAAATGACAGAGATGAAAACCATGACACGAGAAATACGTGACAAATGCACAAGCTTCAGTAACCGACTCGATCAACTGGAAGAAAGAGTATCAGCGATTGAGGATCAAATGAATGAAATGAAGCGAGAAGAGAAAACCAAAAGAAAAAAAGAAGAAAAAGAAATGAACAAAGCCTGCAAGAAGTATGGGATTATGTAAAAAGACCAAATCTACGTCTGATTGGGGTGCCTGAAAGTGAGGGGGAAAATGGAACCAAGTTGGAAAACACTCTTCAGGATATCATCCAGGAGAACTTCCCCAACCTAGTAGGGCAGGCCAACATTCAAATTCAGGAAATACAGAGAACGCCACAAAGATACTCCTCCAGAAGAGCAACTCCAAGACACATAATTGCCAGATTCACCAAGTTGAAATGAAGGAAAAAATCTTAAGGGCAGCCAGAGAGAAAGGTCGGGTTACCCACAAAGGGAAGCCCATCAGAATAACAGCAGACCTCTCGGCAGAAACTCTACAAGCCAGAAGAGAGTGGGGCCAATATTCAACGTTCTTAAAGAAAAGAATTTTCAACCCAGAATTTCATATCCAGCCAAACTAAGCTTCATCAGTGAAGGAGAAATAAAATCCTTTACAGATAAGCAAATGCTTAGAGATTTTGTCACCACCAGGCCTGCCTTACAAGAGACCCTGAAGGAAGCCCTAAACATGGAAAGGAACAACGGTACCAGCCATTGCAAAAACATGCCAAAATGTAAAGACCATCGAGGCTAGGAAGAAACTGCATCAACTAACGAGCAAAATAACCAGTTAATATCATAATGACAGGATCAAGTTCACACATAACATATTAACCTTAAATGTCAATGGACTAAATGCTCCAATTAAAAGACACAGACTGGCAAACTGGATCAAGAGTCAAGACCCATCAGTCTGCTGTATTCAGGAGACCCATCTCACATGCAGAGACATACATAGGCTCAAAATAAAGGGATGGAGGAAGATCTACCAAGCAAATGGAGAACAAAAAAAAGCAGGGGTTGCAATCCTAGTCTCTGATAAAACAGACTTTAAACCATCAAAGATCAAAAGAGACAAAGAAGGCCATTACATAATGGTAAAGGGATCAATTCAACAGGAAGAGCTAACTCTCCTAAATATATATGCACCCAATACAGGAGCACCCAGATTCATAAAGCAAGTCCTTAGAGACCTACAAAGAGACTTAGACTCCCATACAATAATAATGGGAGACTTCAACACTCCACTGTCAACATTAGACAGATCAACGAGACAGAAAGTTAACAAGGATATCCAGGAATTGAACTCATCTCTGCACCAAGCGGACCTAATAGACATCTATAGAACTCTCCACCCCAATCAACAGAATATACATTCTTCTCAGCACCACATCGCACTTATTCCAAAATTGACCACATAATTGGAAGTAAAGCACTCCTCAGCAAATGTACAAGAACAGAAATTATAACAAACTGTCTCTCAGACCACAGTGCAATCAAACTAGAACTCAGGACTAAGAAACTCAATCCAAACCGCTCAACTACATGGAAACTGAACAACCTGCTCCTGAATGACTACTGGGTACATAACGAAATGAAAGCAGAAATAAAGATGTTCTTTGAAACCAATGAGAACAAAGATACAACATACCAGAATCTCTGGGACACATTTAAAGCAGTGTGTAGAGGGAAATTTATAGCACTAAATGCCCACAAGAGAAAGCAGGAGAGATCTAAAATTGACACTCTAACATCACAATTAAAAGAACTAGAGAGGCAAGAGCAAACACAATCAAAAGCTAGCAGAAGGCAAGAAATAACTAAGATCAGAGCAGAACTGAAGGAGATAGAGTCACAAAAAACCCTCCAAAAAATCAATGAATCCAGGAGTTGGTTTTTGAAAAGATCAACAAAATTGACAGACCGCTAGCTAGACTAAAAAGAAGAGAAAAGAGAGAGAATCAAATCAATAGATGCAATAAAAAATGATAAAGGGGATATCACCACCGACCCCACAGAAATACAAACTACCATCAGAGAATACTATAAACACCTCTACGCAAATCAACTAGAAAATCTAGAAGAAATGGATAATTTCCTGGACACTTACACTCTCCCAAGACTAAACCAGGAAGAAGTTGAATCCCTGAATAGACCAATAGCAGGCTCTGAAATTGAGGCAACAATTAATAGCCTACCACCAAAAAAAGTCCAGGACCAGATGGATTCACAGCTGAATTCTACCAGAGGTACAAGGTGGAGCTGGTACCATTCCTTCTGAAACTATTTCAATCAATAGAAAAAGAGGGAATCCTCCCTAACTCTTTTTATGAGGCCAACATCATCCTGATACCAAAGCCTGGCAGAGACACAACAAAAAGAGAGAATTTTAGACCAATATCCCTGATGAACATCGATGCAAAAATCCTCAATAAAATACTGGCAAACCGGATTCAGCAGCACATCAAAAAGCTTATCCACCATGATCAAGTGGGCTTCATCCCTGGGATGCAAGGCTGGTTCAACATTCGCAAATCAATAAACGTAATCCAGCATATAACAGAACCAAAGACAAGAACCACATGATTATCTCAATAGATGCAGAAAAGGCTTTTGACAAAATTCAACAGCCCTTTATGCTAAAAACGCTCAATAAATTTGGTATTGATGGAACGTACCTCAAAATAATAAGAGCTATTTATGACAAACCCACAGCTAATATCATACTGAATGGGCAAAAACTGGAAAAATTCCCTTTGAAAACTGGCACAAGACAGGGATGCCCTCTCTCACCACTCCTATTCAACATAGTGTTGGAAGTTCTGGCTAGGGCAATCAGGCAAGAGAAAGAAATCAAGGGTATCCAGTTAGGAAAAGAAGAAGACAAATTGTCCCTGTTTGCAGATGACATGATTGTATATTTAGAAAACCCCATTGTCTCAGCCCAAAATCTGCTTAAGCTGATAAGCAACTTCAGCAAAGTCTCAGGATACAAAATTAATGTGCAAAAATCACAAGCATTCTTATACACCAGTAACAGACAAGCAGAGAGCCAAATCAGGAATCAACTTCCATTCACAATTGCTTCAAAGAGAATCAAATACCTAGGAATCCAGCTTACAAGGGATGTAAAGGACCTCTTCAAGGAGAACTACAAACCACTGCTCAGTGAAATCAAAGAGGACACAAACAAATGGAAGAACATACCATGCTCATGGATAGGAAGAATCAATATCGTGAAAATGGCCATACTGCCCAAGGTGATTTATAGATTCAATGCCATCCCCATCAAGCTACCAATGACTTTCTTCACAGAATTGGAAAAAACGGCTTTAAAGTTCATATGGAACCAAAAAAGAGCCCGCATTGCCAAGACAATCCTAAGTCAAAAGGACAAAGCTGGAGGCGTCACGCTACCTGACTTCAAACTATACTACAAGGCTACAGTAACCAAAACAGCATGGTACTGGTACCACAACAGAGATATAGACCAATGGAACAGAACAGAGTCCTCAGAATAATACCACACATCTACAGCCATCTGATCTTTGACAAACCTGAGAGAAACAAGAAATGGGGAAAGGATTCCCTATTTAATAAATGGTGCTGGGAAAATTGGCTAGCCATAAGTAGAAAGCTGAAACTGGATCCTTTCCTTACCCCTTATACGAAATTAATTCAAGATGGATTAGAGACTTAAATGTTAGACCTAATACCATAAAACCCTAGAAGAAAATCTAGGTAGTACCATTCAGGACATAGGCATGGGCAAGGACTTCATGTCTAAAACACCAAAAGCAACGGCAGCAAAAGCAAAAATTGACACATGGGATCTAATTAAACTAAAGAGCTTTTGCACAGCCAAAGAAACTACCATCAGAGTGAACAGGCAACCTACAGAATGGGAAAAAATTTTTGCAACCTACTCATCTGACAAAGGGCTAATATCCAGAATCTACCAAAAACTCAAACAAATATACAAGAAAAAAGCAAACAACCCCATCAAAAAGTGGGGAAAGGATATGAACAGACATTTCTCAAAAGAAGACATCCATACAGCCAACAGACACATGAAAAAATGCTCATCATCACTGGCCATCAGAGAAATGCAAATCAAAACCACAATGAGATACCATCTCACACCAGTTAGAATGGCAATCATTAAGAAGTCAGGAAACAACAGGTGTTGGAGAGGATGTGGAGAAATAGGAACACTTTTACACTGTTGGTGGGATTGTAAACTAGTTCAACCATTATGGAAAACAGTATGGCGATTCCTCAAGGATCTAGAACTAGATGTACCATATGACCCAGCCATCCCACTACTGGGTATATACCAAAGGATTATAAATTACTCTACTACAAAGACACAGCACACGTTGTTTATTGCGGCACTATTCACAATAGCAAAGACTTGGAATCAACCCAATGTCCATCTGTGACAGACTGGATTAAGAAAATGTGGCACATATACACCATGGAATACTATGCAGCCATCAAAAAGGATGAGTTTGCGTCCTTTGTAGGGACATGGATGCAGCTGGAAACCATCATTCTTAGCAAACTATCACAAGAAGAGAAAACCAAACACCGCATGTTCTCACTCATAGGTGGGAACTGAACAATGAGATCACTTGGACTCGGGAAGGGGAACATCACACACTGGGCCTATCATGGGGAGGGGGGAGGAGGGAGGGATTGCATTGGGGAGTTATACATGATATAAACGTCATGCACATGTACCCTAGAACTTAAAGTATTAAAAAAAAAAAAAAAAAAAAAAAAAAAATAAAAAGTATGTACGTGAGCTTTGGGGACAAAGTTAAATTGAACCCTCATTTTCCCTAGATTCTTCTACTTTCTCTTGCATACATATTGAAATACCAGATCTTTTTCCTACTCCGTAGATTGTAAGCTGCTGCTATAACTTGATTTTTATTAAGTAGTGAGTTGTATGACAAAGCACGCAGTGGTAGTGAACTTAGACACGCGTTGGCAGTGTTGATGTCGAATCCCAGCTCTTCCACTCTCTTACTGGGATCTTAGGCAAATCATTTCCTCTCTTGGAGTCCTCAGTTTCTTCATTGGTAGAATGAGCCATTTAATCTGAATAATCTCTTAAAGATTCATGGATTAACACAAATAAATAAACAAAGGTTTGACAAAGCTTTATACACTACAGTAAAAATACCCCCTGAGTTAAAAATTAAAACAACTGAACTTGTGGAGATAGAGAGTAGAAGGATGGTTTCCAGAGGCTGGGAAGGGTAGGGGGAGGTTGGAAGGGAAGTGGGGAGGGTTAGTGGGTACAAAAAATAATTCGAAATTATGAGTAAAGTCTAGTACTTAATAGCACAACAGGGTAATTATAGTTAGTAATAATTTAATGGTATATTTAAAAATAACTAAAGGAGTATAATTGAGTTGTTCATAACACAAAGGATAAATGCTTGAGGTGATGAATACCCCATTCATCCTGATGTGATTATTATACACTGTATGCCTGTATCAAAAGATCTTATATACCCCATAAATACATATATATACCTACTACCTACCTATAAAAAATAAAAATAATTTTAAAAATCCCACCAGAAGGGTTTCTACTGGGTGATTTTAAGGGGCATGGGGGTAAGAATAGGGGGACAGAAAGGCCCTAAAGGTTTACTGGGTTATGGCAGAGAGTTTCCTCACTTATCCCAGAATAAAAGTTATTTCAAATAGCATTGGAATGATAGTGGAAAGTTCAGAAGTTATGACTAGGTTTTTCTCACACCTCAATTCTACCTTTATCCTTGGGTATTACTTGTTGTTGTCCTCACTTAAAACATGGAGTTCTAATAAAGAGGAAAGAAAATGACCCCCCAGAATGGAATATGTCAAACCAGAGTGATGTTTGTCATTCAAAGCCGGGACATGAATCTTAACTGAAGCTCAGGAACCATGTAATTGTAGTGAATCTTTCCCATCAGCTTGTAACTGGGACTCCAGTACCAGGAGTAGGCCATAATTCCCATCCCTCAAAGCGGGAGTGGTTATGAAGTTCTGGGATGTCTGAGGTTCAGAGAATGCTCTCAACCTGACTAGATACCAAACTGAGCAATACTATGTCACAAAGGGGCCATTTTCAGCACTGTAAGTTTTCCTTATTTCTTCTACAACTTAGAGCTGGTGTAAGGTATAAGGTCATCAGAAGAAAGAATTTAAGTCCTTCTGGGCACATAATTCTGGCATAACATGAAAAATGTCAAGTTTGGGATGGGAGAAGAGCTGCCATGTCAGATTAGTTCAATTCTTTTCTACCTGGCAACTGTTGACAATTGGTTGCTGTTTGTCATAGATTTATGGAGAACTGTAAAACAAACAAGCAAGGAAACAAAAAACAGTCATTCTGAACTAAATGCCTCAAGCTTAAGGCAATTTTAAAAGGAAAAGGCTACTTTTATTCACACTGTTTGCAGTTCAGCCCTCTGAAGGCAATTTTAAGGTATCCCATTTAGGCTGTTTATTACAGTAAAAAAAAAATTTTTTAAGGATAACCGGCTGTTTGATAGCATGTCTATGAGATTTGTCTCTTGACTTACTTAAAGTTGTCTTTTCTGAGTTAGAGATACTCTCCAGAAGAATTGCCTGTGAAATCCTCAGAATCGACACAGAATCCTCTTCTGGCACGTGACCCCACAGAATCTCCTAAAGGCATCTTTTCTGATAGCTGAAGGGAAAGCAACTGAATAGGTGACTTGGACTGCCCTGGGTTGTTGTGGTTGCTTAAAAAAAATTGTCAGATTAGAACCTTGCATGGCCCACTAATGAAACTTACAAAGCCTAGTAGGAGAAGATGATTTACCTTCTCCAAGTTACAATAGCTCATTCAGAGGGTTTTTTGGACAGGGACAGGAAGACTTTTATTGGCTTATACCTAGGTGAATTAAGTCAATTGTTCCTGTCAAAAGAAAGACTTTAAACAAAATAAACTTAACAGAATTTATTTGAGCAAAGAACAGTTCATGAATGGAGCATCACTCAGTCAGAAAGAGGTTTAGAGAACTCCACTGCAGCAGCCTGGGTAGCTGGGAACTTGTAAATGCAAAAGAAGATGCTGTCTGGCACTCCAAACATATCCTTCTCTTACTGGTTCTGTAATAAATGTATAAGTCACTCAGAAATGAATTATACATTTGAACATTGCTACCTAAGCTAATCTCACTCAAACTAATTTCAGATACAGGGTCCAAAGGTATCCCATATTGATATTGTTGAATTCTAAAGTTGATAGTACAAATGGTACAATATTAAAAGGGTAGATTGTGTCTGTGTTGGAGAAGAGATGGTATAACTGATGCCTTTATTCCTGTTTAGAAGAAAAAAGGTTGAGTAAAACAATAGAATTTGAGTCAAGTAAGTATATATAAATATTCAGAGGGCAGTGCTAAGAACCACTGGGGACTATCGATTACTAAAATATTGACATACAGACGCTCCTTGATTATGAGTAACTTCCCAATAAACCCATCAGAAGTTGAAAGTATTATAAGCTGAAAATGTATTTAATACATCTAACCTATGGAACAGCATAGCTTAGCCTCGCCTAACGTAAACATGCTTACAGCACTTACATTAGCCTACAGTTGGGCAAAATCATGTAACACAAAGCCTGTTTTATAATAAAGTGTTGAATACCTCATGGAATTTACTGGACATTGTACTGAAAGTGAAAAACAGAATGGTCGTATGGGTATTCAAAGTATGGTTTTTATTGAATGGGTTTCCCTTTCACACCATCTTAAAGTTAAAACATCATGTCAATCTCTGCCAGGTTTTGGTATCAGGATGATGCTGGCCTCATAAAATGAGTTAGGGAGGAGTCTCTCTTTTTCTATTGTTTGGAATAATTTCAGAAGGAATGGTACCAGCTCCTCTTTGTACCTCCGGTAGAATTTGGCTGTGAGTCCATCTGGTCCTGGACTTTTTTTGGTTGGTAGGCTATTAATTACTGCCTCAATTTCAGAACTTGTTACTGGTCTATTCAGGGATTCAACTTCTTCCTGGTTTAGTCTTGCGAGGGTGTATGTGTCCAGGAATTTATCCATTTCTTCTAAATTTTCTAGTTTATTTGCATAGAGGTTTATAATATTCTCTGATGGCAGTTTGTATTTCTGTGGGATCAGTGGTGATATTCCCTTTTTCATTTTTTATTATGTCTATTTGATTCTTTTCTCTTTTCTTTTCATTAGTATGGCTAGCGGTCTATCTATTTGTTAATCTTCTCAAAAAACAAGCTCCTAGATTCACTTTTTTTTTTTTGAAAGGTTTTTCATGTCTCTATCTCCTTCAGTTCTGCTCTGATCTTAGTTATTTCTTGTCTTCTGCTAACTTTTGAATTTGTCTGCTCTTGCTTCTCTAGTTCTTTTAATTGTGATGTTAGTGTGTCTATTTAGATCTTTCCTGCTTTCTCCATTTAGTGTTATAAATTTCCCTCTAAACACTGCTTTAATGGTGTCACAGAGATTCTGGTACATTGTGTCTTTGCTCTTAGGCCAATATCCCTGATGAACATTGATGCAAAATCCTCAATAAAATACTGGCAAACCAAATCCAGCAGCACACCAAAAAGCTTATCCATCACAATCAAGTCAGCTTCATCCCTGGGATGCAAGGCTTGTTCAACATATGCAAATCAATAAATGTAATCCATCACATAAACAAAACCAATGACAAAAACCACATGATTATCTCAGTAGTTGCAGAAAAGGCCTTTGATAAAATTCAACATCCCTTCACGCTAAAAACTCTCAATAAACTAGGTATTGGTGGAACATATCTCAAAATAATAAGAGCTATTTATGACAAACCCACAGCCAATATCATACTGAATGGGCAAAAGCTGGAAGCATTCCTTTTGAAAACCGGCACAAGACAAGGATGCCCTCTCTCACCGCTCCTATTCAACACAGTATTGGAAATTCTGGCCAGGGCAATCAGGCGAGACAAGGCAATAAAGGGTATTCAAACAGGAAGAGAGGAAGTCAAATTGTCTTTGTTTGCAGAGGACTTTGTTCTATATTTAAAAAACCCCATCGTCTCAGCCCAAAATCTCCTTAAATTGATAAGCAACTTCAGCAAAGTCTCAGGATACAAAATCAATGTGCAAAAATCACAAACTTGTATACACCAATAATAGACAAACAGAGAGCCAAATGATGAGTGAACTCCCATTCACAATTGCTACAAAGAGAACAAAATACCTAGGAATACAACTTATAAGGGATTTGAAGGACCCCTTGAAGGAGAACTGCAAACCACTGCTCAATGAAATAAGAGAGGACACAAACAAATGGAAAAACATTCCATGCTCATGAATAGGCAGAATTAATATCGTGAAAATGGCCATACTGCCCAAAGTAATTTATAGATTCAACGCTATCCCCATCAAGATACCATTCATTGACTTTCTTCACCGAATTGGAAAAAACTACTTTAAATTTCATATGGAACCAAAAAAGAGCCCGCATAGCCGAGACAATCCTAAGCAAATGATAGACTGGATAAAGAAAATGTGGCACATACACAACATGGAGTATTATGTAGCCATAAAAAAGGATGGGTCCTTTGCAGGGATACGGATGAAGCTGGAAACCATCATTCTCAGAAAACTAACACAGGAACAGAAAACCAAACACCGCACATTCTCACTCATAGATAGGAGTTGAACAATGAGAACACATGGACACAGGGAGGGGAACATCACACACCAGGGCGTGTCAGGGAGTAGGGGGCTAGGGGAGGGATAAAATTAGAAGAAATACCTAATGTAGATGATGGGTTGATGGGTGCAGCTAACCACCATGGCACGTGTATACCTATGTAACAAACCTATACATTCTGCACACGTATCCCAGAACTTAAAGTATAATAATAAAAAAAAAAGGGTCACGCTAAATGCAATGAAGTGTCTTGGATTAGATCTTGGAACAGATAAAGGATAGTAGTAGAGAAAGAGTGGTAAAATCTGTAGTTTAGATAATAGTAATGCATTGATGTAAATTTCTTGGTTTTGACAAATGTACTGTGGTATATGAGATGATAGCATTTGGAGAAACTGGGTAGGGTATGCAGAAATTTTCTGAGGTATCTTTGCAATTTTTCTGTAAATCTAAAATTGTTCCAAAGTGAAGTTTATTTTTAAAAATGAAAAAAAGTCATGTCAATCATCGTAACTCAGGGACCATCTGTACTTCCTTCTTAACATTGAAAAAAAGCCTCTCCCTCAGCCCTAAAGTGGCTGCCCCAGCTCTTCCCTGAGGATCCCAGAACTTCCCCACATCCAGAAATTAAAGGGATTTAACTGGTGCAGCAAGGGGCCTCCAGTACACAGCTGGTGCACTATCGCCTTAATCGGGCTACCTGATTAAATCAGGGATCTCCAATAAGCCATGGCCAGCGTGGATGCATGGATGTGCTATCAATTAATAGCCTGGAACCAACATTGTGGTTCCTCCAATTATTAGCTAGACGACCTTAGGGAAGTAACTTAATCTTTCTGTGCCTCAGTTTCTTTATCTGTAAAATATCAATAACTCCATACAGTCGATAGCATTTCCTTATCTGTAATATCTATAAGGATAATAGTATCTACTCCATGGGGTTGCTGATACAATGAACTTGAGTATATGTATATAAAATTCTTAGAACAGGGCCTAGATAAGTGTTGGGGATGATGAAGAGTAGGAGGATGATGATGAAATGATGACTGATCTGGATATGAGCATGGCCATGTGTCCATGAGGCAAATCTCTGATGAAGTGGAGTGTTTGATACTGAAAGGTGGAAACTAACCCGGTCATATCACCTCTTCTGGGGATTATGGTTACTGATTTGCACTGAGATGACTCATTATTTCAGTCTGAGCAATAATTCAAACACTGGCAAGCTACCATTCTTATTATCCATAAGGCATGGTGCATACACCACAGGGATTGTAATAAACCCCCATCATCAAAAGTATTCTGGACTTTTCTCCTTTGTGCTGCCTGAAAGAGCATAAAAAACACAACTAGAAGAAAGACAGTTCTGATCACCGACTCACATATCTATATGCAAAATGCTTATTATAGGAATCTTTCAAGAGAACATAAATCCCTAGGGCAGTGATTTTTTCCCCTTCAAATGAGGCCTACTGGTCTCAGGGTCCCCCAGACTACCTGCTGACCAATGGAGTGTGGCATTTTTGGCCTGAATGAGGTCCATGGCCAGTCTAAGATTTAAAAAAGAAGAAATAAGAAGTTGGGGGTGGGAGAAGGGAGAAGTTTTATATCTTGTATGTCTAGAGTAATTCTTCCCAGCAGAGAGTGAGCTCTCTGGATGGATTCAAAGCGAAGTCTTAACTATTTTTCCTGTTTTAAATGGAAGGTATGCCTTACAAAGGACTGTAAAGTCCTTTGAGATTAAGGTAAGGAATATCGTCCATAGGTTAGGAGAACAGAGAATACAAAAGTATGGATGAATGAAAGTACATCTGCTGGGCTAACCTAGGCCCACTCTGAATTTTTGTCTTTTCCCTATTTCCCCCTCTCCCCATCCCTCCAATTTTATTTTCCTCCCAGTGCACCACCGGGAGACAGAAGCATAAAGTGAAGTAGCAGGAAATGACTAACTATGATTGGAGTGGGTCAGAGGGCATTACCCTTGGGATTGGAGACAACTGAAGCAAACACCTGCTCCCACGACAATGCCTCTATGACCTTGGCCCACTTCCTCTGCCGTGACAAGCATCTTCACAACAGATGAAGCAGGAACTTCGTCACACAGAAGTCCATGTAGCCCCCAAACTGGAGAAGGCTGTTGTAGAAAAATCAAAGTGTGTTTTATGGTTCTGAGTCATCACAGACAGCCAGGTAGGGAAAATACCAGTAGGGAATAAAAGACCATAGGGAATAAAAATGTGTGTCATTGAGACATTCTACCTACATGGCATTTCCCTTCTCTAGTCATATTCCTCAGACGCAGTAAGATCACATCTGAAGGAGGGAAAACAGTGGGCTCAATGCACTCAGAATGTTAATAACATGTTTTCTTTGCTTGGCACCTCTATGTGTTAAGAGTTATTTGCCAAATTGGGGATCTCATGCCTTTACCATTTGTCTTGCTTATGTGTTTTAAGATTTCTTGACCCACAGCACTACAAAGAGAAAACAAGTTTACTTTTGGTGTGAATGAGAATTATATTTTTAATTTTCTAAAGTATATTAGCTAAATAGTCTAGCAGTATGAATTTGAATGGGAGAAAAATGCAGTTATACTGCTGGAATTCTAATCAAGAGATTTTCCTGAGATACACAACAAGAAAGAAAGAGTGGAGTAAGAAAGCAGTTTTGTTACGTATGTGGTGAGCCCACCTTACCTCGGATTTGTGCAGAAAATGCTGACAGTGATAGAGCATTATGAGAGAGGACAGAAATATAGTTAGCAAATTTCCTTCAATTCAATATGCAATCTTGACAACCCTGAACAGAGTACTGAATGTTGGTCATCAAACTCAAAGCTCTGAAAAAATGTAAAACTACCTGAGGGATCCTTACCCCCAAATGTTTTGTCCATGGTGGACTCTGTTTCATTAAGCGGCCATGGAATGAGGCAAAGCTGTCAAGAGGACATAAAGATTACCCCCAATTGTGCAGAGCAGATGGTGGCTAATGGCAAGTGTTTTTAACACAGCTTTATTGTTCCAGGTTGAGGCATTAATATGTCTCTGTGGGATTTTTCTGGTTTTATTTATTATTTTAAAAAGTCACTTTGTAAAATGACCATGTGACATGCTTTGTAATTTTTGCCTGCACTGGCCTTCCATGTTGTATTAATATTTGTCTCTCATTTTCCTGATGTGGGGATGGCATTTGGGATCCAACCAAAAGCAGGTCTGTATTATTTTGAGCTTTCACATTAAAAAGGAAAGCCCTGAGTGTTCCAAATCGGAGCAAATACTTGTGCCCCTTTCCTGAGCAATTGCAAGTGCTTTGAAATCATAGTAACTATAGCCTGTTTCCACATGCTAAATGGGTTTGACATGACTCAGTGCAAACAGTCCCAAACCTGTTTGTGGCAGCTACAACTGTCTAGTAGCCTCAGAAGAAAAGAAAGCTTCTTAACACTTTTATTTCTCTAACAAAGCAACTTTAGTCACTGCAGATTTAAATCTGATTTCTGAGTGATTATCTTTTTGTTTGATTTCTAAATCCCAAGTATTTTTTTGGACTCCAGCTAGTCATGACTAAAGCACAGGGCCGTTGATTAATGCCAACGCAAAAGAACACTGAATACAGAGAGTCTGAAGCCCATTTTATACTTTCCTTGCCATCAGCATCCATCCGGTTATTGACAGAGGAAAATCATAACCGGTGAGAAACTAGCCTTCCCCCCGGCCCCCTTGCTCTTTCTAGGGATCCAGGGAGTCTTTCATACTCAGAAGCCCAGCTGTAGATGTGACCAGTGGAAGTTAGATAACAACAGTGGCGGTTAGGTAGCATTATGTTTCCTGAATCTCTGTAAATAATTCCAGGGCACAGTCTGAAACACCTTGTTAGGCTCTAGAATATTCCTTCTCCATCCCTCATCCCCCAAATCAAGACATGTCTTTGTGTCTTTGTAAAACTAAATGCAGTAAACTTGAGATAAAGGATCCAACTAGCAAACAGCCTTCTCTGGCTGTTATTGGATTGCTTGGAGAGAGTAGTAGAAGGAAAGGTGGGTATCTGTAGACTTTGGGGTATTTTCCATGTTGGCAACAACTTTCAGAGCATGGTGCTCCTAGAAAAGATATTCTGGAGCAAGCCCTTCAGTCTCAAACAGGCATCTCCCCTGCTGCACTGGAACTCATTGGAATTCAGACCAGCCCCCAAAAACCAGCCTCAGTGTGTCCACAACAGCTTCGCAGTCGGAAGCCTGAGATCTCTGGCCACCAACTGTTTCCAGCTTTAAAGAGAAAATAACAAACAAGCAAACACAACAGAAAGATCAGGTTCCTTATTTGGCAGTTATCAGCTGCTTAGACTTGTTGTATTCACTCAGGAAAAGTTGTAGAAAAATCTCCCTCCCTTTTAAAATTATAAAACAAGCAGCTCAACGTCTTAGACTCCAATATTGCCGTGGGGTAAAGGTGCCAAATAAACACATTTTCCACATCCCACCCTCCTCCCTGCAGCGCCAAGTATCTTGGATTGTGTTTGTACCTGGAGAGAAAAGGAAAAAAAAATCAGGGAATTTTTGTACTTTTGATGCAGGCGGGAGCCCTATTACTAATTAAACCACAGCAGCTTCTGCTTTTTGAGCATGGAATCACCAACTAGTGGGAACTTGGTACCTCCAACAAAGTTAGAAGTTTCCATTGAAATGGGTAATAGAATCAAATAAAATGATAGAAATAGCAGCAGCCTTCTCATCTCCTCTTTACCACTTTTGCCCCTACCTAGCCTGTCTGGGAAGAGTGAAGATATCTTAAATCCTTTCTGCTGTTGGCCTTCAAATCTTACAAGGTCCAGTTGAGCAGTGATTAAACCAAGACCCTCAATGATTCCTATTGTATTAATTAGGATGACTTGGGTTGTAAATGGCAAAAAAAAAAAAAAAAAATTCTTACCTTACCTGGCTTAAACAGTAAGGGCATTTGTGATCTTATATAACAAGAGTCTTAGCCTCAGGTGACTCTAGGATGGCTCAATAAAACATCTCAAGGATGTTGGGATCTTTGTTCATTCTTTTTGCCACTATACCAACCTCAATGTACTGGCCTTGTCCTAACAAGCTCCTCAAACTTGCAAGATGACATCTACAACTAGAAGCAAACAACAGCATTCATTCAAATGAAAGGGATGTTTAGTATCATTTGTCTCTCTTTTTTTTTTTTAGACAGAGTTTCATTCTGTCTCCAGGCCAGAGTGCTGTGTCGCGATCTCGGCTCACTGCAGTCTCCAATTCCCTGGTTCAAGCAATTCTCCTGCCTTAGCCTCCTGAGTAGACTGGGATTACAGGCACAAGCCACCATGCCCAGCTAATTTTTGTATTTTTAGTAGAGATGGGGATTCACCATGTTGGCCAGGATGGTCTTGATCTCCTGACCTCGTGATCCACCTGCCTTGGCTTCCCAAAGAGCTGGGATTACAGGCGTGAGCCACCGAGCCTGGCCTTGTCTCTTTTTAAGAAAGAGTATTTCTTTGCTGAAAACCTCCCACCAGATCCCCCCTTACTTCTCATTGGCTGGGTCACATGCCTGTTCCTAAGCCCAGTTACTTGTTAGGGCAATGGAACGACAGAGATTGACTGAGATGAATCAGGATTTTCACCAGACTATGTTGGGAAAAGGTAGAAACCTGAATGAAATCAGAGAGAATGGCTATTGGGCATGCAACCAGCATTCCGGTCCCAGCTTCAATAGCCAAATTGGCTCCTGAATACTTTTTACTTAGTATTTCATTAAATTCTCTCTGCAAAATGTAGAAATAAAACTAAGAAATGCTTACTTATAAATATTTTCTGGTTCCAGTGCTCACAAGTTAAAGATGTATATAAGAATATGTAGAATAATCAAGAGTAGAACTAAAAATACATATATATTTATTTCTCAAGGTTTTTTTTTTCATTCTGAAATCTTTCAGGTTTCAAATATATTATTCTGGTGAGATTGTCTTTCTTTCAAGAATTATTTTCTTTGAAATTCTTAGAAAAGCAATATGTTCCTTTTTTCCCTACTAAATAATCCCAATTACCCCGTATGGATGGGAGCCTCCAAGTTATTCTAAACCAGCACATGTGGACCTTGCCCAGCACAGAGACTTTTCTTCAGTATTAAGGACCAAAGACTGAAATTCACCTTCTCTAGGTGATCACCTTTTCCTGAACCTAGAACATTTCAGGGTGGGGCACATGTGTTGACCCAGCCAGAACGAGCCACAGCCCATTCTCATAGAGATAGGAGAAAAAATAAACCTGGAGCTAGAGGGCTGATCATATCACTGCTTGTAATAAACAAATCCCATACCTTATATATCCCATGCCAAACTCAATGATTTTTCTCAACTACAGAGACCATAGGGAAGAATTTATTGTATCTGTTTCATTAAACAATAATTATATTTTCTAATGTAAAGGATAACTATAGAAATAATTTATAGAAATCGTAAATCACAGTGTCTGTTATTTGGCAAACCCATGTGTTCCATCACCTCAAATCATTCAGAACTTACTGTATTTTACAGACTTTCTAGGCCGTGTTGCTGCAGGGCCAGGCAGACTGGTCAAAACTTGTTGTGGGAGGAGTTCAGGTTTGGGAAAGATGGTAGATGAAGATAATGTGACACTCCTCCGACTACAAAGACTTAGAAAATGCTTCAAAATGTAACAAAATGAAATGTTTAAATGCAGAATGAACTCACAAGCAAGAAGAGGAACACCCAAGCTGTCTGAAATAAAGGAAGAACTAAACAAGAATCAGAAACACGTGAGCAAATGGGTCAGGAGGGCCAGAGCGTGGCGGGGTGGAGACATTTTAATACTATGTGCAGGGATAGGAGATACAGTCTTTAAACCAAGGGTAAGGACAGTGGGAACCAAGCCTCTTGATTAAAGCTGGGTGTCTCCAAGGGTTGTAGCCTCAGTGGAAAGGAAGACTTGAGAAGTCCTAAATGACTTGAGACGAACACATGGATTTGCCAAATAACAGACACTGTGAGTCACCATTTCTATAAATTATTTCTAAAGTTATGCTGTACATTAGACTTGCAGATGCTACTGTGGTAAGGGGTGTGATATAGAAACTTGTCTGTCTCTGCCTGAGATTTGGGTAGGAATGCAATTTTTCCCTGAGGGAAAAGAAATAAAAAGCAGGATAGTGCTAAGGTGGTCGATCATCTTGGTTTGTCCAGGACTGTCCCAGTTTTAAGTCTGGAAGTCTTGGATCCTGGAAACTCCCTCAGTTCTAGGCAAAGCAGTAGAGTTGGTCACTCTTCCTGTTGCTTATATTATCTGGAGTCCAAATGCACACTACCATTTCCAGGAACTCCTGACACCAAGAAGCTGGTGATACCTCTATGGTACTTGGCAGAAGAAAATGCAGATCCTCTCAGGTCTCACAGGCCAAGCCATAGGGATTCCTGGCATGAGGTGGAGCATGGGGATAGAGTACCTATTAAAGATGAGTCAAGAATGGAAATAATAAGTACACAAGGCAACAATCTGCCACATCACAATAACCTGGAATGACAGGACAAGAATGTGGAAGAGAGCATACAGTGAAAATATCAAAAATTACTAAAGACGTATGTGTGTGTGCATGTGTGCACCCTGAGAAAAGCACTAGTGAAAGCACAGGCAGGTTTGAAAAAAATCAGTATGGTTATATATTTGTTATTTTCTCCTTGTAAGTCTGTCAATTTTTTTTGTATATTTTGACGCGAAGTTGAAATCACAAAATGCCTGGGCATCCAGGCATTTCTATAATCCTCTGAAACCTAGGAGGTTCCCAAACCTTAATTCTTGACTTCTGTGCACCCATGGACTCAACACCCATGGAAGCTGCCAAGGCTTGGGGCTTGCACCCTCTGAAGTCATGGCTTGATCTATACTGTGGCCCCTTTTAGCCTTGACTAGAGCAGTTGGGACACAGGGCAAGTCCCTGGGTTGCACACAGCAAGGGGGCCCTGGGCCAGGCCCAAGAAACAATTTTTTCCTCCTAGGCCTCTGGGCCTGTGATGGGAGGAAAAAAAGTCTCTAACATGCTCTGTAGACACTTTCCCCATTGTCTTGGTGATGAACATTTGGTTGTTATTTATGAAAATTTCTGTAGCCAGCTTGAAATTCTCCTTAGAAAATTGGATTTTCTTTTCTATCGCATTGTCAGGCTGCAAATTTTCAGAACTTTATGCTGTTTCCCTTTTAAAACTGAATGTTTTTAACAGCATCGAAGTCACCTTTTGAATGCTTTGCTTCTTAGAAATTTCTTCCACCAGATACCCTAAATCGTCTCCCTCACATTCAAAGTTCCACAGATATCTAGGGTAGGGGCAAAATGCCACCAGTCTCTTTGCTAAAACATAGCAAAAGTCACCTTTACTCCAGTTCCCAACAAGTTCCTCATCTCCATATGAGACCACCTCAGCTTGGATTTCATTGTCCATATCATTATCAGCATTGTGGTCAAAGCCATTCAACAACTCTCTAGGAAGTCCCAAACTTTCCCACATTTTCCTATCTTCTTCTGAGCCCTCCAAACTCTTGCAAGCTCTGTCTGTTACTCAGTTCCAAAGTCGCTTCCACATTTTCAGGTATCTTTACAGCAGTGCCCCACTCCCAGTACCAATTTACTGTATTAGTCCATTCTCATACTGCTGATAAAGACATACTGGAGAGTGGGTAATTATTTAAAAAAAAAAAAAAAAAAAGAGGTTTAATGGACTCACAGTTCCATGTGGCTGGGGAGGCCTCACAATCATGGCAGAAGGCAAAAGGCACATCTTATATGGTGGCAAGCAAGACAGAATGAAAACCAAGCAAAAGGGATTTCCCCTTATAAAACCATCAGATCTCATGAGACTTATTCACTACCATGAGAAGAGTATGGGAGAAACTACCCCCATGATTCAATTATCTCTCCCTGGGTCCTTCCCACAACACATGGGAATTATGGGAGCTACAATTCAAGATAAGATATGGGTAGGGACACAGCCAAATCATATCAGTCAGTGTGTAAGTCTGGGCCCTCTGTCCCTCCAAGATGACTTAAAAAATCTAAAATATTTGTGGTTTTTGAGAGAAAAGTTTGAGGAAACTGGGAGAGACTGGAAGAGTCATCAGATCTCTATGCAAATCTGACCCTGAGGGAAGGAGAGAAGGGAGGGAGGAAGAAGTTTGGGTAGAAGCATCTTAAATTGAGGTACAGCTTTTAGGCTTTTAGGATGCTTGACCAAGCCATTAGAGATCACTGGAGCCAGAGGAATCTGTCAGAGGAGTCCCATGTCTCCCAGGAACTGGTCTGCTGAAGGAGCCTTGCCACATGGAATCATTGGTTGAAAGCAGCCTAAGGGAAGCATGAATTCAGAGCACAGCAGCTGGGGCCCTTGGTTTACTACGCTCTCTCCACTTGAAGATCCAAGAGACATGTACTCATGACGTCACAGTTGGCAATGGACTAGTATTTTTTAAATTTTTCCCTTACTTTTAATTTTTTATTACCTGTGGAGAACATCATTTATAAATAATTTATAGCTGAAGTTTTAAATTTCCAGCCTGAGGATCTCTAACTTTTAACTGGTGAATTTAATTCATTTACAACAATTATGATTACCGATATATTTGACCCCATTTCTTTTATAATATTTGTTCTTCTCATTTACCATATACTTTTCTTTGTCTCTTTTTCTCCTTAACTACATCCTAATGATTATTTTTAGGGTTTGTAAAATTGATTTGGTGGTAAAATAGTAAACATAATAACATGTAAAGAGACAGTATATGATTATAGGCCGAGCGTGGTGGCTCATGCCTGTAATCCCAGCAATTTGGGAGGTGGAGGTGGGTGGATCACCTGAGGTCAGGAGTTCGAGACCAGCCTGGCCAACATGGCGAAACCCTGTCTGTACTAAAACTACAAAAATTAGCCAGGTATGGTGGCACACTCCTGTAATCCCAGCTACTTAGAAGGCTGAGACACGAGAATCTCTTGAACCTGGGAGGTGGAGATTGCAGTGAGCCAAGATCGCACCACTACACTCCAACCTGGGCAACAGAGTGGACTCCACTCCTCAAAAAAACAAAAAAATGGAAAAAAGACAGCATATGATTATAAAGATGCCAATTTAATAAACTGTATTTTTGTTATCTCCTTTTTTATTAGTACTCATTTTGAATTTATATATTCAATTTGTATTGTTTAAAATAGTTACCCTTTGAATTTTAGATTGTGTACTTATCTCAGCAAAGCTCAAAATTGATCATTTTTTTCCAAATTAATCTAGAAATGTAATACAATTACCATAAAACTGGCAGACTTTTTCACAGAACTTAACAAATGTACTTTAATACTTGTGATGTCATTCTAAAATACTGTATATATGGACTAGCAAAAGAATAAATAGCCTAGGCGGGGCATGGTGACTCACACCTGTAATCCCAGCACTTTGGGAAGCCAAGGCGGCTGATCACTTGAGGTCAGGAGTTTGAGACCAGCCTGGCCAATATGGTGAAACCCCATCACTACTAAAAATACAAAAGTCAGCTGGGCATGGTAGTGCACACTTGTGGTCCTAGCTACTCAGGAAGCCGGGGCAGGAGAATTGCTTGAACCTGGGAGGCAGAAATTGCAGTGAGCCAAGATCGCACCATTTCACTCCAGCCTGGGAGTTGCAGTGAGACTCTGTCTCAAAAAAAAAAAAAAAAAAAAGCCTAAAAATCTTTGAAGATGAAGAAGAAAGAGCAAGGAAAGAAGTGATTTGTCCTCTCAGAAACAAGATTTGCTATAAAACTCAAGTAAATAATGTGGTATTGGCAAAGCAACAAACAGCAGAATAGAGAGCCCAGAAATGATCTCTGCTCCTTCTTTTTCTTTCTTGCTTGCTTTCTTGCCTGCCTGCTTGCTTGCTTGCTTTCTCTTTCTTTCTTTTTTCTTTCTTTCTCTCTCTCTCTTTCTTTATTTCTTTCTTTCCTCCTTCCTTCCTTCCTTCTTTCCTTCCTTCCTTCCTTTGTCCTTCCTTCCTTCTTACTTTCTTGCTTATACACACACACACACACACACACACACACTGTTAATGTATGACGAAACTGGCATTTCAAGACACTGAGGAAATAGTAGTCTATTTAATATATGATGCTAGGACAATTAGGTACCTAAATAGATAACTTTATAGAAAAAGGTGAAATTAGATTTTTAATTAATTCTATAAAACACACATATACAAAATTTTAAAAGAATTAAAAGCTTAAATGTGAAAAAAGCAAAACTTAGCATTTCAGAAAAAAATACAGAAGACTCACATTATAAGACGGTCATAAGAAAGAATTTTTAAATAAGATACAAAATATGTAAGTTGTAAAAGAAAACACTGATAAATTTTATATTAAAAATTAAAACCAATGTATGATTTTTAAAAAGTAATTTTAAAAGTTGAGAAAAAATGGTTTAGGCCAGGAGAAGGTATTTGCAATCTATTTTTAATAAACATGAAAGTAATATCTATAAGGGATGTTACAAATTATTAAAGGTTGGTGCAAAAGTAATTGCAATTTTTGCACTACTTTTAATGAGAAAAACTATAACCCAGTAGAAAAGACAGTAACTTTGAAATTCTGCAGTTCACTGCAGAGGAAATGCGAATGACCAAAAAACCTATAAGCATGTGCTCAACTTCACTAATAACCAGAGAAATGAACACCACTTCACACGCATCGCATTGGCAAAATCATCAGAAAACACTGAGTTTTGGGAAAATGTGAGGAAATGAGAATGTGTACATTGTGCTGCTAGATATGAAATATGTTTACAGGAATGTTGGCAAACAGTTTGGCAATTATTAGAAGGGTTCAAGATGTGCTTACCCTCCACCTGTAGAAGTGTTCCTTTGGAAACTCCCTGTGTATGCACAAGGAGCACATCTAAAGACATTATTACAGCACTACATACCAAAGACAAAAAGAAGAAGCCACCAGCTTGTCCAAGAGAAGAGATAAATAAAACTAGGCTTATTCATACAATGGAACACCATACAGCAGTTACAGTGAATTAGAATGAGTTAGAGTTACATGCTTCAAAAACCAATGCATGTCCTAGGTATACAACGAAGAGAAATGAAAACATCTGTCCACACAATAACATGTACATAACTGTTTACAGCAGCATTATTGCTAATAACCAAAAAATGGAAATAACTCATATGGTCATCAATTGATCAATGGATAAACAAATTGTGGTATATCTATATATTGGAATATTACAACATAGACAGATCTTAAAAGCATATGCTTAATGAAAGAAGCCAGTCACATAAAAATATGTATTATTAGATTCCATTTATATAAAACTTCCAGAATAGGCAAATCTATAAAAACAGAAAGTAGATTAATGGTTTCTTTTCATTGCAGAGGGGCAGGCAATGAGAGGTGATAGCTAAAGGATATCAAGTTTCTTTCTAAGGTGGTTGAAATATTATAAAATTGACTGTGGCAATGATTTCAATTATCTGTGAATATAATATAAACCAGTAAAATTGTTTTGTATTTTAAATGGATGAATTGTGTGTTATGTGAATTACATACCATTAAAGTTGTTACAAAAAAGGTGTAGACTAGTATAATATTTAGGTAAGTAAGTAAAGAAAAATAGATATTGTTTGAGGATACACATACACGTTGGAAAACTTCAACATATGCATTGCAGTGATACCCCTGAGATTCAGGGTGGAAGTTGCCTTTGCAGAGGGAAGCTGGGGAATAAATGGGAGGGCATAGCGATTCTTTTAAAATGCATATCAAAGAAATATCGCATAATGTTAACCTAAGTTTACTCTTAATAATTCATACATAGATACTATGGTATAATTTTCTGGGTTTGAAATTCTTCATAATTTTTTAAATGTAAAACCAAAATATTTTTGTAAGCCTGTTAAATTAATTAAAATGCAACTTTAACCTTCAAAGATGAAATAAAATGTTTCCTTTCCTTGTTCTGATCTTATAGACCATAAATCCATCCGCTTTTCTTTCTTGGGCTATGTTTTACAATTGTAGAGGGGGATCTCAGGAGATATGTGTTTGAGTTCATAAAGTGAGTTTTGCATGAATCACATGCCTTTCAAAGGAAAGCAGTATAATTCCAGCAGCAGGGAACCACAAAATGATGCTTTTTGTCTGTTTAGAACAGACATTTTTATCCCTTTAAGAATGATATAAATTAAATAACTCCTCCCCATAATAACATGGTAGCACATTTTAGTTTCAGCTTGTAAATGGGTCACATTGGTTTGTTTTTCCAAAATGTAGGTTATTGGATGGCAATGGTGGTGGTAAGAGGAAAACATGCATTTCAGACATTTTTGAAAACTGAAATGGAGTTGGGAGTCTCTTTACATTCAATCCGTAAAGACAACAACTTGTTGGTTGTGAAAAACGTAAATATTTTGTAGCTCAACTTAATCCAAGTTTGAAATGTGAAAGCCACATAAAAATCATTATTGTGCTCTTATCTCAGGAAGGACCGCTTTTATTGCAAACTGTAAAATAGATTCAGCTACTCTAGTCCTTCTGAAATGGCATATTAAACTGATATCTGCAATGATCTGAGGATATCGTGAATTCAGCTAAGTAAATGATATAAATCTATGTTGTATAATAAAAGAAAACTAATTGCAAAATGTATACCATCCTGGGATTACTTTTGTCAGAAAATAATAGGAATGGCTGGGTAGATCTTGTTTGAGGAAGTATTTATGGCCAATCCCTGGAGTGTCTGAAATCACTGATATAAGATGCTGGCAAAATCCACTATGCTTACTTGCTTAGCTGACCATCACACCCAGGAGGAAAGATTTTTATGGAGAAAAGTCTTTTAAATATGTGGCTGACTGCTAATAGATGGAACCAATTACCCAAGAAATTAAAATGAATAGATGGTTAGTCATCACTGCTCGGATTACTGTAATAGCCTGTTTGTGACTAGGTCTTCTTCCTGCATAGACAATGATATCCCCTCTGAGGATGAATCCCAAGTTCTACAGATAATTAATAACTCATAATTTCTTTCCCTGGAAATTACAATTGGTAGACCCTTCTGTGCCTCTGTAATCCACCAAGATAATAGTTTATAATGAGCTTTAGCGTTCCTTGTACATATCCCTTGAATCAACCAGAATGAAGTTTACTCTTTTTTCCTGGATCATTTTCAAAAGAAGTTTTCAAATCATCAGCTTGGCCGTAAAATTAATCGGATGGGTTTCTAAAATAGCCTAAAACATTTGATCAAGTATATTTGGAACTAATGTTTGAATCACATAAACATTCCCCAGATCAACTAATTAGTGGAGCAGTCCCAAGAGCCTGAATAATTAGTTTCAGATGCAAACAACTTTTACTTGCAATATATAAAAGTATTGCATTCATTTGTGCTTTTATAATTGACACCAAATTCATGTTATATCAATGAAAATGCTAAAAGGAAGGACATTTTCTCATGTACATGAGAGATTTCTGAAAATATTCTCTAGATTAACAACTTGAAAAGTGGGATCCAATATCCCTTTAAAATAACTATTAGTAAACTAGTTAAAATTCAGATATTATTTAGATCATCATTTTCCAAAATGTGTTCAAGATCACGCAAGTGATGCTGAATTTTTTTTTCAGGAAAGAGCATACTCTGTCCTCATTTTGGAAATGTCCAATATACATTAGCACATTAAGGACTCTTAGAAGTCCTGCAGCAAAGAAAATCCTAACTCAGCACTGTCTGTATTTATTTAATTTGTGAATCTTATTTTTTCCTAACACTTATTCCAAACATCACACATTGGAAAACGCCAATAGGCACTGATCTATCCCCTTATGGATAAAGGCCTAAAGAGTTTAAAGTACTTACCCAGGATCACATGAGCACTAAGTTCAAGAGTGAGGGGACTGGCTCCCAATTCAGTGATCCTTCCTGGGATGACCTAATAAAGGAAGAGATTGTCCAAATAATGCCCTCAATTTGTATGAACTTTTTAAAAAATAGTAAAACAACAACAACAAAACCCAGTGATTTAGGAATCATCAAGAAATCCAAGAAATCAAGAAACCTAAGAATATTTAGGCATTGTCTTCCTTCTGGTTTAGAAATAGTTTGATAATGGGTAGGAAAAATTGGGTAGAAAACTGCACTGTATAGCAAATAATACCATCTCGCTTTGATTTGAAGCAAACCAAAGGTCCCTCCCTCCTCCCCTCTACTCTCTCGTTATCCATATTCATACTGCAGCTCCAAGCCCCGCTCTCCAATGAAATAATTTTTTTTGACCTAAAAGAGTGGGCTCAGATCACAGAAACTGTGAGGGGAAAACTGAAATCTTGATAACACAGAGGACCAAGACTGGCACTGGTTCTCTTATTTACATCATACTTCTAATTATATATCAGTACTTGTTGTGGGAGACCCTCAGGAAAATCCCCTTCTGTGCCTGAGACCCTCTGACTTCACCATGTAACCATTTTTCCTTCCCGTCAGAAGCAGATGGAATTAATAGACTGTGACAATTGTCTATTGTTCTAAGTGAGTTACACCATGATCTGTTTGCCTCTTTCCCAGAAGATGGACAACAAAATGCAACAAGAAATGAGAATGTGTAATGTCTGAGGTTTTCCTATTAAAAGTCCCTCTTTGTTCAGAAGTCATACTAGCTTGATTTTCTGTGTTCTATTAGATAATATAAAAATCTTGCCCCTCAGTGTCCCTGATGAAATTAGAGAATCATGATGGGGTATCTTCAAGGCCTCACGGTTTCCTGCCTTGAGGAAGTGTATTACAGAAGTCAGAATGAACATCTCCTCCCTTGGAAAGGATTCAGGACTAAAGACACCCCACTATAGGGCAGGACACCCCATTTCTCATCTGCCCTCCACTGAGAGAGCAAAGTCAGCCAGGGCTCAAAATCATTCAGATAATTTAAGAGCCCACCTTCAGAGGCAGGGCTAGAAGCCATGTGGGTAGTATCTGACATTTTAAACTTAACCTTTGATAGTTCAGTTAATTAATTTCTCTGAAATCTCTACCTCATTTTAGATAACCTAGGCACAAAAGGAAAGTCATCCCCAATTCATGCAGTTTCTAAGTCAGTATGATTACACTTTTCAGTGATTTGTTATATAGTTCATGCTTCTGTGTTAATAAGCAGTGATTTTTTTTAATAGGGAAAAGTCTGGCTTGTGGATATCTGCTAAGATCAATTATTAATGCTTGTGTACCTATTGCACTCATAAAACACCTGCCTAGAGCTCCAGAAGGAACTCAGGAAGGTGGAATAAGATAATATTTATTTAGCATCTACTGTGCCAGGCCTTCCATATATTCTTACTAAATTTAATTTCAATCCAACTTCAGAAAAGTAGCCTTCATTGTTATCACTATTACAGATGCTAAACCTGAGAATGAGAGGATGCTTTATTCTATTCACTCTGCAGTTATTACTTATCTGAAGGAGGAAGAGGAGAAATTAGAGAAGCAGTGAGGCTGAGATCATCTCCTCCATTGCTCCTCAGAGTATGGTACACATGGCAGCACCTAGATACTTCCTGGAAATACTGATACTCGGGTGCTCCTGGAACTACTGTGTTGGAATCTGTGTTCCAACAAAATTAAACAAAATACCAGGTGATTCGTGTGCACTTTAAAGTCTGAGAAGCATTGTCTATGTAATGAAAACTTGTCCCAGAGGAAAGGAAAGGGACAGGAAGAAGACGGTCTATATGGGCAAGACAGAGAGAGATGGAGTTGAGAGACGCAGAAGAACAAAGGCGAGCTTGCAGTTCATTGCGTTGAGTTGGGAGACTGAGAGGGAGGTTGGGAAAGTAGCACTGTGATAACATTCTCCTGTGGCTTTTAAATTAGATCTCTTTTAATGTCTTTTAGGAGAGTCCAGTATCCTTTTAAATTTTGTTTTCAATTATTCTTGATGCCTGGTCTGACACTGGCCTTTCACTGTGCCATGATGCTGCCCGACTTTCAAATAGGCACCACTTAATTAAGCTTCTGAGCTTAACTGGTTTGAAAGACCAGATGAGAGTCATTGATCCTGCAAGAGAAGCAGCGGCTTGTGGAGCTCATGTCTTCTCTCTTCCCCCAGTGTACTAGTGGGGGGTGGAATATTGGGTGCTAACCATCTTGATTTTGCTTGGACCTACATTGTCCAAACTGCAGCCCATGGGCTGCATGTGGCCCAAGATGGTTTTGAATGCAGCCCAACCACATATTCATAAACTTTCTTAAAACATTATGAAATATTTCTGCTTTTTTTTTTTTTTTAGCTCATCAGCTATCACTAATGTTAGTGTATTTTACATGTGGCACAAGACAATTTTTCTTCTTCCAATGTGGCCCAGGGCAGAAAAAGATTGGACTCCCGTGGCCTAGACCACACAGGAGTCAAATTCTGGGCAGCAAGTTGGGGTCTATGAACCTCTCAGAGCTCCAGAAGATGTACCACTTAGCCCAACCTATGGCCACCATGAAGTCCCATTGAGCCTTGCTACTCAACCTGTGAATGAAGGAACAAGCAGCATTGACATTACCTGGGAACTTTTTAGAAATGCAGGCTCTGGGCCGGGCACGGTGGCTCACGCTTGTAATCCCAGCACTTTTGGAGGCCGAGGCAGGTGGATCACCTGAGGTCAGGAGTTCGAGACCAGCCTGACCAACAAGTTGAAACCCCATCTTACTAAAAATACAAAAACTAGCCGGCCATGGTGGCAGGCACCTGTAGTCACAGCTACTCGGGAGGCTGAGACAGGAGAATTGCTTGAACCCGGGAGGTGGAGGTTGCAGTGAGCTGAGATCACACCACTGCACTCCAGCCTGGGCGATGGAGCAAGACTCTCTCTCTCTCTCAAAAAAGAAAAAGAAAAAGAAATGCAGGCTCTAATCCTCCTCTTCAAACCTGCTAAATCACTACATGCACTTTACCAACATGCCTGGGCCACTTGCGTGTACTTTAAAGTCTGAAAACATTGCCTTAGCAGTATCTATAGTATTTTTTGCCAACCTCTTACCTCAAATTAATCTCCCTTCCTGAAGCTGCTCCCTCCTAAGCCTGTGTCCTAGGCACACACACAGGGACTTGATTAATTTTTGGTATATTTCTCTGCAAATATCTCCCGGACCAGACCTCCCAAAGTGCCTCAGGAGATAGTATGATTCTGAACAGATGCCAAATGCAATTTTTGGCAGAAGTCAAGAAAAAATCTTGGATTATCTACTCTAAATAGGCTAAGGGCAAAAATATTACCTTTTCTGGGTTTTGTTTACTTAATTATAAAACCAGTCATGCCATGGCTGTTCCAGCAAATCTGGCTCCAAGTTTTGCGTCTAAATATGAAAGATTTCACTACCATCTCATTTGGAGCCTTAGGGATTTCATATTCAATGTCTAATTTGGTTTTAGTGATACTGATAGAAGAACCTTCTTTGCATAGCTATGTAGAAAAATGACTGACTTACTGCCTGACCCAGTAATTCCACTCATAGGTATGTACCCCCCAAAAATGAAAGCATATATCCACACAAAACCTTGTATATGAATATTCTTGGCAGCATTATTCATAATAGTCCCAAAGTGGAAACAACCCAAATGTCCACCAACTGAAGAATAAATAATTAAATGTGGTATGTCTTAGTCCATCTTGTACTGCTGTGACAGAATACCTAAGACTGGGTAATTTATCATGAACAGAAATGTATTTTCTCATGGTTCTGAAAACTGAGAAGTCTGAGATCAAGGGCTGGCATCTGGTGAGGACCTCCTTGCTATGTCATCCATGGTGGAAGGTAAAAGGGTGCATGTGTGAGAGGAAAGGGGACCAAGCTTGTTCTGTAACCCACTCCTGCACTAATGGCATTAATCCATTTGTGAGGTCAGAGCCCCCATGGCCTAATCACCTCTCAGTAGGACCCACTTCCCAATAGTGTTACATCAGAGATTAAGTTTCCAACACATGCTTTCTGGGGACACATTCAAACCATAGCATAGTATGTCTGTATAATGAAATGTTACTTGGCCATAACGTGGAATGAAGTACTGATACATGCTTCAGTAAGGATGAACCTTGAAAACATTATGCTAAGCAAAATAAGCAGACACTGAAGGACAAATATTGTGTGATTCAGTATACATGAAATGTCTACAATAGGCAAATCCATAGAGATAGAAGTAGATTACTGGTTTCCAGGGGTTAGGGGAAGGGCAGAGAAAGAGGACTGGAAAGAGACTGCTAAGCAGAATGAGATTTCTTTTGGGGGATATTGAAAAATGTTCTAAAATTGACTGTGGTGATAGTTGCATGACTCTGTGAATATGGTAAAACACACACACACTCTGAATTTTACATTTTTAAAGGGTGGATTTTATGATATGTGAATTAAATAGCAATGAAACTGTTTTCAAAAATCACTGACAAGGAAAAAAGAGCAGCTCTAAGTATGAGACGGAAGCCTGTTGGAGGGTGGTGTGTAGCCCTTGCCCAGGACAATGGACAAGGAGAGGTGCAGCCCTTGTAGCCATCTGTTTTCATCATCCAGGTCCCAGCATGGACAGCTGAACATGGGAGCTGCTTAACAACCAGGTCCAAAAGTGGTAGCATTCTCAAGATAACACCCTTCTTCCTAACTGAAGCAGGTATTATTGACACTTTTTTTTCCCCTCCCAAAATGAATCTCACTTACTTTTTGATTAACTCATTTTGCCAGGACATAAGTGTCTAAATTTAGTTATAGTAAAAAGAATAATTATTATTGGAAATGTGTTCATTCTCCTCTGTTACACATTTAGCTTAAGCCCCTTGTTGGGAGTTACCACACCCTATGGAGAAAATGCTCTCCAAGTCAATCAATTCTACAGTGTGAGGGAGGTCCCATTACGGATCTGAGATAGGTAGGATAGATGGTAGATACAGGACCAGCTACATTCTTGGTGGGTTTCAGTGCAAAATGAAAATGTGGGGCCCCAGTTCATAAATTATTTAAACATTCAAAGCAGTGCAGCAGAGCAAGCACAGAGACCCTGTAAGTGTGAGACCCTATGGGACTGCACAGCTCACACCCATGAAGCTGGCCCTGGATAGATACATAGGGGTGTGTGTGTGTGTGTGTGTGTGAAAGAGAAAGAGAGAGAGAGAGAGAGAGAGAGAGAGAGAGAGAGAGGAGAGAGAGAGAGAAGTCCCCATTTTATGTACTTGAAAAGAATTTTATGATCTTTATTGGACATGCTATTTCTTGTTAATAAAAGCTGCTTCAAAATGGTATATTTCTAAGCAGCTTTCCTAGTATTTCATTAAAACAGTCCATTTCACAGGGTTTTAATTTGCAAATTATTTTATTTCACCTCCCAACATTATTGTGATATCAAAAGACAAAATTTGAGTATCCATTTTTCATATGGGGAGAGTCCCGTAAGGCATTCTAGGAGATGGCCAAAGGCAGAGGACCACAGTGAAAGAGGCAACATGTTATGTTTCTCTCGTATCTTTTTATAGTGAGTGACTGTATCTAGGATAGTAGTATGGGAAGACTGCATATTAATTCATAATACTGACATGTCAGGTATTAAAGATGATAATAAACATAAGTAAAAAACATTATCAAATGTTTATGACACACATGGTTCCCATGTACATAGCATGTCTTTATATTTGATTACATTGTGTTTGAGTACCATGCATGTTGGTTCTCCAATCACATATGGGGCAGAATTTGTGGTGGGAAAGTGGGATGTAGAGGCTGACTCCTGGACCAAGAAGAACAGAAAAGAATAGTGTCAAACTCTTTTAAATAGTATTTAAGCCAGTACCAATGTCAGTCACGATTCAGATAACATTTGGCTTCCAAGTCGAGCTTCCAATTGGGCCAGCAAGGGACATGGACCCAAATCCAGAGAACAGAGTGCTGGAAGACAGATAATCATTCTGCAAACTCTCTTTGTGGGGAGTAGGATCCCAGCAACTAGGCTGGAGTCAGGGATAAAAATTCCCACCCTAGAGAGAAGGAAATATCATCAAAGGTAAGGCAGAACCACAACCCCCTGAGTCCAGGGATGAGGCAATAGTAAAATTCTGGTTCTAGAAGGGCAAGGAGCTGAGCAGGAGGCAATTGTAACTTGCATAAATCTGAATCTAGGCATCACTCCATGGGGACTGATGGTCTGGGTATGATCAGTGAACAGAGAGCAATGCTGGGAGTCCTGCAGGTGTGTATGGGCCATTTGACTCCAGGTGCCTAATGGTGATGTAGATCTGGGTATGTAATCCTGGTGGAGAAGAAGCTATGGACATACTCTTCAGTTGGCATCAAGATTGGCAAAGAACAGGACCAAGATGGAGAATACGTGTCGGGGGAATCAGTGGTCCAGGTGTGAGAAAATGGGAACCCAGAGGCAGTGGAAACAAGACTGCCAGCACTACCAGCCCAGCCACCCTTGTCACCCATGCCACCCCAACCCCTGGTCTCCAGTCTGACCCAGGTGACCCTTGTGAGACCAGTGTGTTGTGGGCTCTTTTGGAAGAATGCCTCCTGTGGTCTCACTAAGAAGAACTGTGCTTACTTTCAAGACTAACCTGAGATGATAGATTCTGTGCTGACCTTGCCTTGCTCCTCTTCTTAGGAAGAGCCCTGCCAAGGACCTGGCAGTGACTAAGAGAGGATACATGTGAGGGCAAAGGTGGTGACTCCAGAGCTGATACTAAACACACTTGAGTTTCATGGGTTATTCTAGAACCTCTCTTTCTTTTTTACCCCTAAAACCCAAAGTCATATGTTGAGCAATACAGGTCAGTCCTCCCCCATCTTCACATTGGCTCTGCAGTCTATAGGTTGTCTTTATGCTACTCTTTCTACATTTCAAGCTAGAAGTTAATTTTAGCCTACTCTTGCCTATATAAAAATATATAGAGGAGGATACAATTGGAAGAAAATACAATAAAATTAGCCTTGGACCTGAATCTCTGAAACGGCCTTAGCTAGACCTTTTTACATCAGGAGCATAGTAGGAACTCTAAAATGCTTGTTAATGAGTAACTGGATAAAAATCCTTTTTAATATTCTGAGTTTGTAGTGGGCTGTCTAATGTCTAAGGGCTCTGTTGAACAAGAGAAGAATCTGTGTATTAGGGTAATAATTTACATAATGAGGCTTAAAAAATGCTTAGGACATCTTTGAGCAGAAATCACCTTTTTCTTGAATGCTGTGTTATCGTCCCCATGCTCCAACTTAAGCCTAAAGAGAGAGGCAAAGGGAGAAAGATTCAAGGCTTCAATCTAGTCAGAGTGAGGAAATGGAAGCCTTTGGGTGAGGTACATCTGAGGCATATAACTGTATATTTTAAGTTCCCCAAGTTGCTTAGTTTGTCCACATGTATCATGCCAGCTTATGTAAAGCTCATGCCCCACACCACAAAAGGGCAGACAATGCTGAGCACATCCACTGACTTCACAGTGACAAAAATGAAACGTGACGGTGGCTTCCTGAGAGCTTTGTGAACTGACACATTAAAACCTGCCTATTGGCAACAACCGAAGTTGTGGGGTGGGAGACGGTGGCAAGCAAATTGAGTGTGTGTTTTGCAGTCTATAGTTTTAGCAGCCTGTTTCTCAAAAGCAGAATGTGCTAAAAAATGCCTGTGCCCGAGGTTATGGATAGTCAAACCTGAGGTCATGGAGAATAACTTTCAGAAAAGTTAGATAAATTCTGCAATATCATCAATTTAACCTCCTAGCCTCAGAACGAGCAATGAACATTTGAGATTCAATAAAATGATGACATAAAAACACACATGTATTATTTTTAACGAACTATGGTCAGTCTGGGGTGGATATTTGTCAGTCAATAGGTCAGAAATGATACTTGTTGCCACTCCCCAAGTGAAACAGTTGAGAGTTTTAAGAGATATGGAGTTTCTTTTTGATATGTAATGAATTCATTTGGGAATAAAACCAGAGTATGAGTTGGAGTCTGTTAAGTCCAGAATGATTTTCTTCTGCTGATGCCCATAATTATGGTCCTAATGGTTTCTGTTTTCTTATCACCTCCTAAAAGTATGAATTGATTGGCATGTTTCCTTACTGTCAGAGGTGAAAGCTTTGAGTTAGCCAATATCATCATCTTCCATGCACGCTGCTCAGGTTTTAGGAACTACACAGAAATGAGCTGTTCGTGATTTCCCACTAACTCTTTTAATGTATGTGCGCTCTCATTTAATGTGGTTTTCCAGGGATAATAATAGTTTAGAATTATTTTTGTTTTCCAGGAGTGTAATGATATACCCTAATGAATGACTCCAATGTCTCCCATGGAAGAACTAAATCGTTGACAATGGAGATATATGTGGCTAAGAATATATAAATGTGTTAATTAATTTAGTCAATAAATATCTAGTCATCAAGAGAGGCATAATGAAGTCTCAATGTTTTGAATCCCTAGGCACATCTGTGCAAAACCAGAATATATAAACATCATCTTGAATGCTCATCAGCAAATAATGAACACCGACATCTGTGAAGGCAAGGTAGAATTATATCAGTGAACAAAATGATGACAACAAAAAGTCTATTAAATTGTTAGTAGAAGTCGGATAGATATATATATAGTAGGAGATAGATAGATAGATAGATAGATAGATAGATAGATAGATATAGCCCAATTTCCTAATCCAGGCAATTCCAGGTGGATCCATCTCATCTTTCCCTGAGAAAAGTCCAGCTAGTAGCAGCAGTCACATTTTCATCATCTTTTTTGCAGCAACAGTCATTGGTCATGCTTGTTAGTCAGTGACATCAGCCTTGACCAGAGCTACTGGCATGGAAATCCCCTTCATATACAATTCACAGCCAGCAGTCACAAACTTGGAACATGATTTGAAGATGGCCATTGACCTTCTACTCTCTTGTCCACCTTACAACTTCTTACTCCTTTCTCCAAAACTTTCAGAATAAATCAAGATGTTCCCATATGCACTAAGGCTTAGAATATCACAATACCCTGCTAGTGTTAGCAAGCAGAAACAGATCAGAGTACCTTTCCAAGCTAATAGTGTTTTGAACCTTGTTTTCTGGAGGTCATACACATCTGGATCACTTGTAGCTGAACCTGGGCAGCCAGCTTTGGATTGAAGAGGCTTACATATTCACTCTAAAATCGCTTTCTCCGTGGGGGTGTATTAATGTCATATAATATCCTAGCCAGGATCCTTTTGTTGCACAAAACAAAACTACACACAAAACAGGTCAGGCCAAGAAGACAATTTCATTGATGGCAACATCTTCTAGAGTTCAATTGGCAGAGGTCAAGAAATGAGGCTGCTTCCCTGTACCTGAACGAACTCCATAGGCTTTGACTTTTTCTCTACTCATCTGTTTGCAGACTGAGACTCATCTGTTTCCCCAGACTTTCAGTTTGCATAAGATTTTTCTTGGCCCCAAATCTATATCACTTTCACTTCATATTTATTTCATCGTATAATTCAGGGCTCCTCAAATTGTGTCCTCAGACCAGTCTGTGAAAAAAAGTTTGCCACTCTGTGATGAGAAAAGTACAGAAATTGAGAATAAACGTTCAATCAAATAGGAATTTGGTCTTGCCCCACCATCCAAGTCCATGATGGGTGGACCTGCCTTGTTGAACAGGATAAGGATCAGTGTGGGCATTGCTAATCTCAGCTGGGAAGTTGTGCGGGGCACATAACACATGCAGCAAGGCTATGTTACAACATGTGATAGTTTAGGGTTAATTTTTCTCTGTGACCTTTAAAAACACAAAATTCAGAATTTATTTCACTCACCAAAAGAAAATTTAATTTTAATTGTAAATTTACAGATTAAATTTTTGGAAGTGGCTACTGAATCGTATGGATGATAAATTTTGAAAATACATTATTACTTCACTTTGGATAAAAGTTAACATCCTAAGCTGATGGAAACTGCTTGAAAAACATCTTCCACTTCTGTCAGCCTATGGCTGTAATATTGGTTTCTCTATGACTGCTATGAAGATAAAACACAGAAGCAGTTTAGATACATGTTATCCCCTGTGAGTAGTATTATCATCCAACCTAGATTAGATTAGTTAACAAACAAGAAGCAAGCTCATTTTTTACATCAAAAACTTTACATATTTATACACATGGTATTTAAATTTAAAACAGGTATGTACTGTGGATAATCGATATCAAAACCAAAACTTTTGTTTAGCTGTGATTATGGAACAGCTAAAAGTTACAAGTGTAATAGTGATTCTCTATAATATTTACCTGTTTGCATGTCTCCAGTGAATAATACATACATTTTTTATAAGTACTTAGGTAGACATAGAGATGTACAACATAGACTTCCCTTCAAGAAAAGACTTGGTGGCCAGCTGCAGGCAATGGGGCCCCAGACAGCTTTTAGCTGTCAGTTCCTTCATGGTCTGTCTCAGCTGCAGAGGACTGCACTGCCTCTTCCTGCAGGTGGCCCAGGAAGAGGACACCCTTCCTGGGCCATCTGCATTCTGCCCTTAAGTCAGGTGGGGTTACAAAGTCCCACCATTTTGGCCCAATCCTGGACACTCTAATGGACAGTATTCTTTCTAGAGCTCCCCACTGGGTTGGCCAAGGTTTTATCAGATCTGTATCATAGCTTGATGTCTTCTACTCAGTATTGATTTCTCTGTCTTCTATTCATAATTGTTGATACTGAATGAATGAAAATCTTTTACCCTCAACTCTATATCAGCATCTGCTTCTGGAGAATCAAATCCACACATTGTCACTTTAGCCTGACACATAGGGCCAAGTGAGTCCAGAGCAAGGGAACTAATTCAGAGCTGAACCAAGGCTGCTATGAAAAGACTCTTCGAGAAGGGCTGACATTTCAGTTGAATCTGGGAAAATGAATACAAAATTGATGCAGGGAGCAAAGCAAAGTGACCACATTCCCCCAGGTAAAGGAAACAGATTGTGCAAAGGCAAGGAGGCATGTCCCTGGCATAGCAGGCTCCTGTCACTTGGGTTCTGTTCAACTATCACCTCCTCCAGAAGACTTCTCAGACCATCTAATTTAGAGTTGGCAGCCCTGCCCCTGTTAAGCAGTACATCTGGCATGGCAGGCAGGAAGAGATCAGAAAGGGCTAGGTTGGAACTTAATCCTGAAGGCCGCAGGAAGCCTTTGGGAGACTGTAACTGTACTTCCTTTACCATCCAAACTGTGCCTTAGAAAGCACTTGGGGGCTGCATGAAGATGTTAATGAAATGGGGTGAGAGTGGTGATTGGAGGATGGGTTTCGAGGCTTTTATGACAATACTGATTTTTTAAAAAGTTGTGGCAGATCATGCGAAGCAGTGGTTCTCCAATATTACGGTACCTTTGAATCACCTGGGAATTGTTAAAATACCCATTCTGATTTAGGATGTCTGGGGTTGGGCTCAAGGCTGCATTGCCAACAAGCTTCCCAATGATGATAAACGCTGGCAGTCTACAGGGATGTCAAGACCTAAGAATCAAGCCATTAATCAGCAGGTGATATGTACCAACCTAATAGGGAGAAGGATAGAGATGTTCATAATTCTGTAGGCATAGCCACACTCTCTGAAACCGAATGCCAGGAGAGATAAGCATAGGTCTTTGAGGCATAGATAGTTGGAGACATACCAGGCAAAGAGATGGCTAGTTCATCCCAAGGGACCATAAACCTCTCCAAGTATGAGATGCAGATATGTGGTTCATTTAACCACAGCTGCATGTCGCCTGCTATTGACCAGGAATTAGATCAGTTAACTACGATGAATTGAGTCAGCTTTTGGCTTCTGCTAGAGCCCTAGATTCATCACAGTTTTAGCTGTTGTTCATTCATCCCAAATGTGGTTTTCACAGGAAAAAATTCACAGCTATCCAAATTCTTCCCTTGGTTACTATTATGCAACATTATTATTAAAGCTGATTATCAAACATACCTTCAATTTGCAATTTTGGGTGGGTGCATCTGAATACTTAATTCTCCTAGTAAAGTCAGCTGTGAAATGCAATTTTTTATATCACACATGAGGAAGGGTACACCAGCCTTAAGTAACATTGCCAATTTTTAGACTAGATAGTTGGTGTTTTTCCTCTCCTCTCCTTCACCTCCCCTCACCTCGCTCGCTCTGCCCCCATATCCATTAGATATCTGTCACCCAACAGAATATGGAATTCCTGGCACATGACACTGAACCTCAATTATTTTGAAACTGAGTTTTTCTCTTCTCTGTCTTTAAATCTGGTTGGAGAAAATTTGGAAAAGCTTCCAATTGTTAATAAATTTTAAACTAGTATTATTTCCTTACGCATATATATATTGCTGCCAAGTAATGAAAATTGCTTCTCATATTAATCATCTATAAAACTGCATGATGCAGTTTATATATTATATATTATATATATTAACAATATGCATTATGTTAATATATATTAATCATCTATAAAACAGCATGATACAGCAATATATGAGCATGTGAGCACATGCATGTTGTATAGAATGAAATACTTCAAATTCTTCTATAGAATTTGATTGGATTCACAAACTACAACAATTTTAGCTTTAAAAGTAAGATTTTTAAAAACAGTGACTTTGCGGGGGAAGATCAATATATTTACTTAAGGGGGATGAGAGCAAGATGGCCGAATAGGAACAGCTCCAGTCTCCAACTCCCAGCGCCAGCGACACAGAAGACCGGTGATTTCTGCATTTTCAACTGAGGTACTGGGGTCATCTCTCTAGGGAGTGCCGGACAATCGGTGCTGGTCAGCTGCTGCAGCCTGACCAGCAAGAGCTGAAGCAGGGCGAGGCATCGCCTCACCTGGAAGCGCAAGGGGGAAGGAAATCCGTTTTCCTAGCCAGGGGAACTGAGACACACAACACCTGGAAAATCGGGTAACTCCCACCCCAATACTGCGCTTTAAGGAAACAGGCACACCAGGAGAATATATCCCACACCTGGCCGGGAGGGTCCCACGCCCACGGAGCCTCCCTCACTGCTAACTCAGCAGTCTGCGGCGATCTATCCGCAAGGCAGCAGCGAGGCTGGGGGAGGGGCGCCCGCCATTGCTGAGGCTTAAGTAGGTAAACAAAGCCGCTGGGAAGCTCGAACTGGGTGGAGCTCACAGCAGCTCAAGGAAGCCTGCCTGTCTCTGTAGACTCTACCTCTGCGGACAGCGCACAGCTGAAGTCCAATAGGGGAAGCAGCGGGGCCGTGCAGACGCGAACGACTCTGTCTGACAGCTTTGGGGAGAGCCGTGGATCTCCTAACGCGGAGGTTGAGATCTGAGAACGGACAGACTGCCTGCTCAGGTGGGTCCCTGACCCCTGAGTAGCCTAGCTGGGAGACATCCCCCACTAGGGGCAGTCTGACACCCCACACCTCACAGGGTGGAGTTCCCTGAGAGGAAACTTCCAAAGGAAGAATCAGACAGGTACACTCGCTGTTCAGCAATATTCTATCTTCGGCAACCTCTGCTGCTGATACCCAGGCAAACAGGTCTGGAGTGGACCTCAAGCAATCTCCAACAGACCAACAGACAGTCCTTCTGACTGTCAGACAGAAAACTATCAAACAGGAAGGACACCTATACCAAAACCCCATCAGTACGTCACCATCATCAAAGACCAGAGACAGATAAAACCACAAAGATGGGGAAGAAGCAGGGCAGAAAAGCTGGAAATTCAAAAAATAAGAGCGCATCTCCCCCTGCAAAGGAGCGCAGCCCATCGCCAGCAACGGATCAAAGCTGGTCAGAGAATGACTTTGACGAGATGAGAGAAGAAGGCTTCAGTCCATCAAACCTCTCAGAGCTAAAGGAGGAATTACGTACCCAGCGCAAAGAAACTAAAAATCTTGAAAAAAGAGTGGAAGAATTGACAGCTAGACTAATTAATGCAGAGAAGATCATAAACGAAATGACAGAGATGAAAACCATGACACGAGAAATATGTGACAAATGCACAAGCTTCAGTAACCAACTCGATCAACTGGAAGAAAGAGTATCAGCGATTGAGGATCAAATGAATGAAATGAAGCGAGAAGAGAAACCAAAAGAAAAAAGAAGAAAAAGAAATGAACAAAGCCTGCAAGAAGTATGGGATTATGTAAAAAGACCAAATCTACGTCTGATTGGGGTGCCTGAAAGTGAGGGGGAAAATGGAACCAAGTTGGAAAACACTCTTCAGGATATCATCCAGGAGAACTTCCCCAACCTAGTAGGGCAGGCCAACATTCAAATTCAGGAGATACAGAGAACGCCACAAAGATACTCCTCCAGAAGAGCAACTCCAAGACACATAATTGCCAGATTCACCAAAGTTGAAATGAAGGAAAAAATCTTAAGGGCAGCCAGAGAGAAAGGTCGGGTTACCCACAAAGGGAAGCCCATCAGACTAACAGCAGATCTCTCAGCAGAAACTCTACAAGCCAGAAGAGAGTGGGGGCCAATATTCAACGTTCTTAAAGAAAAGAATTTTCAACCCAGAATTTCATATCCAGCCAAACTAAGTTTCATCAGTGAAGGAGAAATAAAATCCTTTAGAGATAAGCAAATGCTTAGAGATTTTGTCACCACCAGGCCTGCCTTACAAGACCCTGAAGGAAGCCCTAAACATGGAAAGGAACAACCGGTACCAGCCATTGCAAAAACATGCCAAAATGTAAAGACCATCGAGGCTAGGAAGAAACTGCATCAACTAACGAGCAAAATAACCAGTTAATATCATAATGACAGGATCAAGTTCACACATAACAATATTAACCTTAAATGTCAATGGACTAAATGCTCCAATTAAAAGACACAGACTGGCAAACTGGATCAAGAGTCAAGACCCATCAGTCTGCTGTATTCAGGAGACCCATCTCACATGCAGAGACATACATAGGCTCAAAATAAAGGGATGGAGGAAGATCTATCAAGCAAATGGAGAACAAAAAAAAGCAGGGGTTGCAATCCTAGTCTCTGATAAAACAGACTTTAAACCATCAAAGATCAAAAGAGACAAAGAAGGCCATTACATAATGGTAAGGGATCAATTCAACAGGAAGAGCTAACTCTCCTAAATATATATGCACCCAATACAGGAGCACCCAGATTCATAAAGCAAGTCCTTAGAGACCTACAAAGAGACTTAGACTCCCATACAATAATAATGGGAGACTTCAACACTCCACTGTCAACATTAGACAGATCAACGAGACAGAAAGTTAACAAGGATATCCAGGAATTGAACTCATCTCTGCACCAAGCGGACCTAATAGACATCTATAGAACTCTCCACCCCAAATCCACAGAATATACATTCTTCTCAGCACCACATCGCACTTATTCCAAAATTGACCACATAATTGGAAGTAAAGCACTCCTCAGCAAATGTACAAGAACAGAAATTATAACAAACTGTCTCTCAGACCACAGTGCAATCAAACTAGAACTCAGGACTAAGAAACTCAATCCAGGCCGGGCGCAGTGGCTCAAGCCTGTAATCCCAGCACTTTGGGAGGCCGAGACGGGCGGATCACGAGGTCAGGAGATCGAGACCATCCTGGCTAATACGGCGAAACCCCGTCTCTACTAAAAAATACAAAAAACTAGCCGGGCGACGAGGCGGGCGCCTGTAGTCCCAGCTACTCGGAGGCTGAGACAGGAGAATGGCGTGAACCCGGAGGCGGAGCTTGCAGTGAGCTGAGAGCCGGCCACTGCACTCCAGCCTGGGCGGCAGAGCAAGACTCCGTCTCAAAAAAAAAAAGAAACTCAATCCAAACCGCTCAACTACATGGAAACTGAACAACCTGCTCCTGAATGACTACTGGGTACATAACGAAATGAAAGCAGAAATAAAGATGTTCTTTGAAACCAATGAGAACAAAGATACAACATACCAGAATCTCTGGGACACATTTAAAGCAGTGTGTAGAGGGAAATTTATAGCACTAAATGCCCACAAGAAAGCAGGAAAGATCTAAAATGGACACTCTAACATCACAATTAAAAGAACTAGAGAGGCAAGAGCAAACACATTCAAAAGCTAGCAGAAGGCAAGAAATAACTAAGATCAGAGCAGAACTGAAGGAGATAGAGACACAAAAAACCCTCCAAAAAATCAATGAATCCAGGAGTTGGTTTTTTGAAAAGATCAACAAAATTGACAGACCGCTAGCTAGACTAATAAAGAAGAAAAGAGAGAGGAATCAAATAGACGCAATAAAAAATGATAAAGGGGATATCACCACCGACCCCACAGAAATACAAACAACCATCAGAGAATACTATAAATGCCTCTACGCAAATCAGCTAGAAAATCTAGAAGAAATGGATAATTTCCTGGACACTTACACTCTTCCAAGACTAAACCAGAAAGAAGTTGAATCCCTGAATAGACCAATAGCAGGCTCTGAAATTGAGGCAACAATTAATAGCCTACCCACCAAAAAAAAAAAGTCCAGGACCAGATGGATTCACAGCTGAATTCTACCAGAGGTACAAGGAGGAGCTGGTACCATTCCTTCTGAAACTATTCCAATCAATAGAAAAAGAGGGAATCCTCCCTAACTCATTTTATGAGGCCAACATCATCCTGATACCAAAGCCTGGCAGAGACACAACAAAAAAAGAGAATTTTAGACCAATATCCCTGATGAACATCGATGCAAAAATTCTCAATAAAATACTGGCAAACCGGATTCAGCAGCACATCAAAAAGCTTATCCACCATGATCAAGTGGGCTTCATCCCTGGGATGCAAGGCTGGTTCAACATTCGCAAATCAATAAACGTAATCCAGCATATAAACAGAACCAAAGACAAGAACCACATGATTATCTCAATAGATGCAGAAAAGGCTTTTGACAAAATTAAACAGCCCTTTTTGCTAAAAACACTCAATAAATTCGGTATTGATGGAACGTACCTCAAAATAATAAGAGCTATTTATGACAACCCACAGCTAATATCATACTGAATGGGCAAAAACTGGAAAAATTCCCTTTGAAAACTGGCACAAGACAGGGATGCCCTCTCTCACCACTCCTATTCAACATAGTGTTGGAAGTTCTGGCTAGGGCAATCAGGCAAGAGAAAGAAATCAAGGGTATCCAGTTAGGAAAAGAAGAAGTCAAATTGTCCCTGTTTGCAGATGACATGATGGTATGTTTAGAAAACCCCATTGTCTCAGCCCAAAATCTCCTTAAGCTGATAAGCAACTTCAGCAAAGTCTCAGGATACAAAATTAATGTGCAAAAATCCCAAGCATTCTTATACACCAGTAACAGACAAGCAGAGAGCCAAATCAGGAATGAACTTCCATTCACAATTGCTTCAAAGAGAATAAAATACCTAGGAATCCAGCTTACAAGGGATGTAAAGGACCTCTTCAAGGAGAACTACAAACCACTGCTCAGTGAAATCAAAGAGGACACAAACAAATGGAAGAACATACCATGCTCATGGATAGGAAGAATCAATATCGTAAAAATGGCCATACTGCCCAAGGTGATTTATAGATTCAATGCCATCCCCATCAAGCTACCAATGACTTTCTTCACAGAATTGGAAAAAACGGCTTTAAAGTTCATATGGAACCAAAAAAGAGCCCGCATTGCCAAGACAATCCTAAGTCAAAAGGACAAAGCTGGAGGCGTCACGCTACCTGACTTCAAACTATACTACAAGCTACAGTAACCAAAACAGCATGGTACTGGTACCACAACAGAGATATAGACCAATGGAACAGAACAGAGTCCTCAGAAATAATACCACACATCTACAGCCATCTGATCTTTGACAAACCTGAGAGAAACAAGAAAGGGAAAGGATTCCCTATTTAATAAATGGTGCTGGGAAAATTGGCTAGCCATAAGTAGAAAGCTGAAACTGGATCCTTTCCTTACCCCTTATACGAAAATTAATTCAAGATGGATTAGAGACTTAAATGTCAGACCTAATACCATAAAAACTCTAGAAGAAAATCTAGGTAGTACCATTCAGGACATAGGCATGGGCAAGGACTTCATGTCTAAAACACCAAAAGCAACGGCAGCAAAAGCCAAAATTGACAAATGGGATCTAATTAAACTAAAGAGCTTTTGCACAGCTAAAGAAACTACCATCAGAGTGAACAGGCAACCTACAGAATGGGAGAAAATTTTTGCAACCTACTCATCTGACAAAGGGCTAATATCCAGAATCTACAAAGAACTCAAACAAATTTACAAGAAAAAAACAAACAACCCCATCGAAAAGTGGGGAAAGGATATGAACAGACATTTCTCAAAAGAAGACATTCAGACAGCCAACAGACACATGAAAAAATGCTCATCATCACTGGCCATCAGAGAAATGCAAATCAAAACCACAATGAGATACCATCTCACACCAGTTAGAATGGCAATCATTAAGAAGTCAGGAAACAACAGGTGTTGGAGAGGATGTGGAGAAATAGGAACACTTTTACACTGTTGGTGGGATTGTAAACTAGTTCAACCATTATGGAAAACAGTATGGCATTCCTCAAGGATCTAGAACTAGATGTACCATATGACCCAGCCATCCCACTACTGGGTATATACCCAAAGGATTATAATTACTCTACTACAAAGACACATGCACACGTATGTTTATTGCGGCACTATTCACAATAGCAAAGACTTGGAATCAACCCAAATGTCCATCTGTGACAGACTGGATTAAGAAAATGTGGCACATATACACCATGGAATACTATGCAGCCATAAAAAAGGATGAGTTTGCGCCCTTTGTAGGGACATGGATGCAGCTGGAAACCATCATTCTTAGCAAACTATCACAAGAAGAGAAAACCAAACATCGCATGTTCTCACTCATAGGTGGGAACTGAACAATGAGATCATTTGGACTCGGGAAGGGGAACATCACACACTGGGGCCTATCATGGGGAGGGGGGAGGAGGGAGGGATTGCACTGGGGAGTTATACATGATAGAAACGTTATGCACATGTACCCTAGAACTTAAAGTATAATAAAATATATATATATATATATATATTTACTTAAAAGTATGCAGTTATTTAGATTTTATTTTTAATTATCTCTTCATGCAAAATGAAAAGTGCCATCTTGCTAGTCTCAGTTCATGTATGGTGGCACACAATCTGTAAAGAACAAATATCTGACAACACTGAGCAATGCCCCTGGGACTGACAATTTCCCACAGAGGGAAAGGACAGGAAGTAGTAATTATGAGGTTGTGATTCAATTTGGAAGACTCTGAGGGTATTGTCTAAATTTAGAGTAAATGTGCCATAGAGTGTTAGTAATCTGCCCCCGCTGCTGATCGTTTCCGTTTATATCCTGAACTTGCTTTAATTAAGAATGAACCTTGTGAACTGAACAACATATAATATTCTTTAAAAAGCAAACTACAGAAGGACCACAAAAGTTTAAGAATAAAATAGGAAATTCTATCTTGGGACAACAGCCATTTCTGAGGCAAAAATAGTAGTATACGTGGGTTAATGTGTATGAAACTGCATTGAAAAGCATAAAAAGTTATACAAATGGCTGAGGCAGGAGAATGGCGTGAACCCGGGAGGCAGAGCTTGCAGTGAGCCGAGATCGTGCCACTGCACGACAGCTTGGGTGACAGAGCAAGACTGTGACTCAAAAAAAAAAAAAAAAAAAAAAAAAGAATGTTGTGAGAGGAAGTGAGGTCTCTTAGGGGGTGAATCATAAATTTTCAGGCGTGGAAAATAAAATAAATGCATACTTCTGAAAGAGCAAACAATACAAATGTAAAAACCAAACAACAGCCAGTGAACCCATTCACATATCCATGACTGGAGTGTCTTCCTGCACACCGTTTGGATGTTACAGACAACTGGAGCTCAGACATGCTGGGGTTATCATCAGGGGATTTTTCATTTCCACAAAATATTTCCAGAATGTCCATGAACAATGCACATAGGGTTATCACAACACTATTGCACAGTCCCCTGGGATTTGTATACTGTGGTTACTGGGTGGTTACTGGTGGCTTAAGCATGGGGTTGATAAAGCTAAAACTTCACGCCCCTGCACTTGCATAGGTCTCTGTGTAGAGTGTTCTGGGTGCCAAGGAGAAGGCAGATTGCACTCAGAATCATTTCAGGGTAAGCATTTCTGGTCAGTGGCCTAAAGAGATCACAGAAGGAAAGGTGCTGAGCTTCAGGCATTTGTCATGGTTTATTTTCTCACTCTAAATAAATATGCACATCCATACCTATTTTTGTATTTGAATCAAAGACGAGGCAACTAACTTGATTTCTTTTCTTGGATCCACACTTCTGTATGATGTTTAGTAAAAGCCGACCTGTATGTATTTCAGTGAAAACTCTTTAAGTACACGCTCGTCTAATTTATCCATCAATCATCCAATTGTTATTGAGAAAATATACTAGTCAATAGGCTGCCTGGAATGGTCTAGGTAGGTGTTTTGCCACCCCACCTGGTGTCATGTACCTGGGAAGCATGTCACCTTGACTTCACCTGGAGCTCGCATCATATGCCACACTCTCAGTCATCAAGGCTTGCTCATTTTCCCTCCATTTCTCGTCACATATTAAACCTCTTCCTATTTGCCATGTCCTGCCAGCAGTGTTCTGTACATATTATTTTACAACAATCCTAAAAGATAGAGGTTAATACCACCCTTATTTTAAAGAACTCATAGGAAGCCATCAGCTGGTAAATGGTTTGGTCATGATTCAAGACAGTCAGTCGCCTCCAGAGCCTGAGATCTTAGCCAAGGGCTGCACTACCTCAGTGACCGTAAACCCTCAAAAACTCCTGCCCATGTCTCTTGTCCCAGTGCATCTTGGTTCCAGTCCAACCATTAAACCAGTGGTTCTCAACAAAGAGCGATTTTGGACCCCAAGGAACATCTGGCAATGTTGAAGACATTTTTGATAGTCACAATTAGGGAGCTGCCACTACATCCGGTGAGCAGAGACCAAGGTTACTGTTAAACATCCTGCAATGCACAGGGCAGCCCCTGCAACAAAGAATTATCTGGCCCTAAGTAGCAACAGTACTGCTGTTGAGAAATCCCATCTTAAGCTAGTACCCAAATAATCCATCTTAAATACATCACCCCGCTTTAATAACTTCTTTCTTTCCAGATTTCCAGGAAAGGATAATCTTTGAACTTGAATTCTCTGACTTTTGTAAGATATCCTTTTCTGTTTTTCTTTTCTTTTCTTTTTTTTTTTTTTTGGCTACCAGCATTTTGACTCCAACATATCCTGTAGTACATGAAGTCAAGAGACATGGGCTTTGCTCCTGGCTCTGTCATATTACACTGGCATGTCACACAGTCTCTCCAGGCTTCAGCCTTCTCACTGTGAAATGATGGAATTAGGTTGTGTGATCCCATGGACCACTTCCAGCAGGCCACTTGCTCCAGATTCCCTCAGCAGGAAAAGGTGTTCCCAGCCAAAGGCCAATCTTTTTGTTCAGCACCTGACTGATAACCAAGATTGCCACTGGAGCAAGGAGGAATAGACCACACCAAGAGCAGAGACCAGAGCTGTAGGCAGGAAAGGAGGCTTCCCATGGGGATGGGAAGACTGAGTTAGAACAAGGTCAAAAACTCACAGGTTAGGTCGCCAGCGTAGAAAGAGTGGGTTACAGTAAGAATGCCAGGTGCTGGTTCTTATCAAATGTTAGACACGACATACCCTGACATGTGCCAAGACTGTAAGTAGGTTCCCTGGGTCTGCGCTGCTCCTGGAATAGCCCAAGGTGACAGGGTGGGGGAGGCTGTTTTCAGGTGCATAAAGACGTGATGAGCGATGATGATCAGACATTGATGTGATCAAAACCCACCCTGGTAGCCCCACCCAAGTCAGTCTCAGTGGGCCCCACCAGCTGTAAACCCTGCTCCCCCATTGTCTGATTCCAGGCTGTCTTATTTTTTTCAGAGACCCCCTAAAGGAGCTGCCCTGAATGGGAGACTCCATGTTGGCTTGTAGCATTCTCTCTGCCACAACCCTAGGGATGAAGAAATTCTCTTGTTAGGTTCCCTGCCCCTGAGCCTTCCACAGCAACATCTTTCCTTTTTAATGGTCCTCAATCATAGTACTCTAAACCACTGGGGTGTGTGCATATGTGTGTGTGTGTCTGTGTATCTGTGTGTGTGTGTATGTGTGAGAAAGAGAGAAACAATCTCAAATGCACAGAAGAACAGCAAGAACCGTACAAAGATATTTTGTGTAAACCATTGAAGAGTAACTTGTTAACCTGATGCCTTATCACTCCTGACAACCTCCTGTATCATTCGTACAAGGACCTTCTCCTATATAAGCCAATACAACCATCAAAACTTGGAAAGTAACATTGATAGACTACGACGATCTAATTCTCAGGCCCATTCAAGTCTCACCTATTGTCACAATAATGCTGTTTAGGGCAAAATAATCCAGTCTGAAAAAACAAGTTGCATGTAGTTACTGTGCATATTTAGTGTCCTTCCTAAGGACATTTGCATTTGAAAGAGTTTTTCAGTCTTTCATAATCTAGATATTTTAAAATTACAGATCAGTTATTTTGTAGACTGTCCCTCAATTTAGGGTTGTCTGGTAACCAGTTATGATGAGATTCTGATTATGCATCTTTGGCACAAACGCCACTGAAGTGACACTGTTCTTTTGACTGCATCCTGCAAGGTGGCACATGATTTCAATTTCTTCCATCACTGGTGATGTTAACTTTAATCAGTTTATTAAGGTGGAGTCCGCCTGCTTCTCCACTGTGAAGTTAATCTTTTTTATTCCTTTGCATTTAAAAAGTATTTTATAGGGAGGTACTTTGAGACTGGAGAGATATTCTCTTCCTCATTGAACTCTCAACTTACGAGCTGGGTGCAGTGGCTCACACCTGTGATCCTAGCACTTTGGGAGGCTGAGGCAAGAGGACCACTTGAGGCTGGGTCAGCGGGAGTCAGAGTGCAGCCCACTCCCTAGCAGCCCCTGCCCCTTCCACAGTGGCCTTTGGACACCTGAAAACCAAAATGTTACCCATGTATTGGGAAGTCGAAGCAAGAGACCTATTGCTACCACCGTTGTTTCTTGACATCCAAGAAGCGATTCCAGAAACTGCTGCCGAAAAACTACCACCTTTCCAACCAGTGGTAACAACCTGAAGCTGCAGACAGATTCCATTTTTCTCACTTCCATTTTCTAAAAGCCCCACAAGTGCATCTCATTAGAGGAAACTAATTCATGCAGGACTCTAGCTTCAAAGGGTGCTGGTAGGTGTTCTGAGGTTCTTGTAGATTTTTGTTTGGTTTGTTCTTTAGAGTTTGTTCGTTTGTTGATTCCCAATTTACACAAAGAGAGAGAGAGAGTAAAATGGAGGTGGAGGGGCTGATCCCAGGACTTCCTCTCTCTCGTGCCTTCCCTCACTATTATGACATCCAGTGATTTACCCTGTTAGAGAATCTGTATTTTACAGGGCACTCAAATAAATATTAGCATTTAATACCAAAATACTCAGATCTTTTCATGGATTTTCCAAACATATAACATTATTTAATTTCTTCAGTCAATGCTTATATTGTCTCATAAAGTGAAACAGAAATAAGACCTACAAGAAACTCCAAATCGTGATCACACTCCTAGCTACCCAGTCTCCTAATGCAGCTCCCAATCAGTGCCTCTGGAAGGAAAAATGGATGTTTGTACCACCAGTTTCCTTTTAATTTCAGTTTTTTCTCCACCCACTTTGACTCTTCCCCTTTGGCTTTCTTTTGCATTTTCAAGTTACCCCAACCCCTATACAGATATGAACAAGAAGTTTTACCCTTTATGATTCACTTTTGGCTTGAAAACATAGCCCCATTTACATTTAACACTCACGGGATTGACTTTGCTTAAGGCAATTGTCAATGTAGTTGTCACTCACAGCTGTGCAGGGTGGCCCTGTAGTCACAGGATGCCTGGGGTGGGAGATGCACTCAGTGCTCCACCCTGATGCCTTCACATCCTTTGACTATTGTGTGCACACCTGCCTTCCAGTGTGTTTGCACTCCCGGTAGGCAGCACCTGCATCTCTTTGTCAGACAGCCGCCCTCCGGCTGCTGGAACCCACTTTGCCAGCCAAGAGTGGAGAGTCACCAGTGCCTGGGAATGTCCACATTCTCTCCCTCAAGGCCTTAAATAGTGACTAAGGATGAGGTATAAATACTCCAGCTCTGTAGGCCCCTGTTCAACTCTGAGATGTGGCTTACACTGCCTGTCTCCAGAGCAATCCTGCCAGGCTAAGCCATGGTTCCCATCCATTCCGCTTTGCTTGACACCACACACTTGCTTCGTCTCTTTCCTCTCCCACTCCCACTTTTCCACTCTCTTCCTAACTTCTCACTTTCAAATGTATCCTTCTGGGGCTGATTCTGGGAAACTTAGCCTAAGACTTGTGGAGAGATTGCATCTCTTCTCTTAGTTCCCTTCCAAACGGGACATTTTATAAGCACAAATCCATGCGTTAATGCTTCTACTTCTATCAGTATGGGCTTATCTGTAATAGTAACTATTTAACAGTTATCATTTCTGGTTGGAAGTCCCCTTTATCGTAATTCAAATGAGTGTCAACATTTGTAAAACAATATGAGGGTCTAATAAGGTTCTCAATTTGCACATGACCTCTCTTTAAAAAATCTGTTTTCTAACTAACTGATAAAATGAAAAAAATCTTCACGTTCTCTAGAAATAAAATAATACAAAGCCAAAATTTAATACCATTTTTTGCTTCCAATTAGCAAAGATTTTGAAAATTATCTCATTCAGTCCTGGCAAGGGTGAGGTGAGATACACTAATTCGCTGGGGGTGGGAGTGTAAATTGGTACCACCCTCTGGAAAGGCAATTTGTCAAAATATGTCAAGAGTCTTACAAGTGTTCCAGCCCTTTGGCTCAGTTCATACACTTTCAGGAATCTATCCTAAGAAAAATAATTTGAATTTTGGATAAAGAGTTATGCATAAAGGCTTATCATTCAGCACTGGAAGTAAGCAAATACTCAGAGTGCAATAATTGAATAGATAAAGGAATAGTTGCATGATGAAAGAATTTTATGTGGCTGTTACAAGATATGATGGGTGTTTAATGATATCATAAAGTATTTTTTTAGAAAACAAAGTAGTTTAATAAGTTACACATACCACCTAGAAACAGTAATTCCACTACACAAAAATTTAGCCTTAGATAAAATGATAGGAAGGAAATTTAGCAAAATCCCAAATGAAGCCATCTCAAGTGCACAGAAAAATTGCAAGAACAGTACAAGGATATTTTGTGTAAACCATTGAAGAGTAACTTGTTAACATGGTGCCCTGTCACTCCCGAAGACATTCCTGTATCAGTTGTACACCTTCTCCTATATAACCCAACACAACCATCAAAACTAGTTGACACACTAGTATTTATATCTGTCTGCTTTTAGGAGAATGCAGATTTTGGATAACTTCCTTCTTTCCTTCCCTCCTTTTTTCCTTTCTATAGTATCAACACTTTCACAATAGGTATGTATTAGTTTTCTAATTTAAAAAACATATTTTTTGTTCTCATATGTGGAAGCTAAAAACATGGATCTCATGGAGATAGAGTGTAGATAGGTGGTTACCAGAGCCTGGAAAGGGTAGCGGGGTGAGGGGAATGAAGAGATTGATTAATGAAGTCAAAAATACAGAAGAAATAAGATCTAGTGTTCAATAGTTCAGTAGAGTGGCTATAGTTAACGTAGTTTGTTGTATATTTCAAAATAGCTAGAGAAGAATCCGAATGTTCCCAACAAAAATATAAATATTTGAAGTGATGAACATCCCAGTTATCCTGATTTGATCTTTGCACATTGTATGCATATATTAAAACACCACATGTATCCCCCAAAATATGTATAATTATTATGTATCAATTTTTTAAAAGCATACCATTTGGTAAATATTGAAATATATATGTATATACATGACAAAAACATGCTTTAAATCATCATAAGCTTTCACCTTCTGAGTGTCTCCCATACACACATTATTGAACTTTGCTTGGTTTCCTATTTTTTTAATCCCATAATACCACTTTTAGCAACTACTTTAAGAAGAAACTTTCTTGTAAAGAATTAATTGAAAGGCAGGTGGTACTCTATATTCCACTCTAAAGAAATATTGTAATGCAACTCTGGGTACAAAGTTCTTTTTGTATGTGAGTCTTACTTTTGCTCTTCCTTAATTATACCTTTATATACAAAGAAAGTTTGTGGAATTTTAAAAAGTATGCCTCCATTCCTAGTGCCTGTCCTGTCGCAAAAACTGTAGGACTTATTACCTAAGTCATGCAATACAATGATAAGGGACTCTCAATCTTCATATCTGCCAAGAAAGAGACAACGGAGGCCGAGACCATGGAGGCCAAGGCAACCAGAAAATGCAAAGTTTGAGGAAAAAAAGTATTAAAATAATAATTATGGAAAAAATAATCTATGTAAAATAAAAATTGAAGTCCTATTTCCATTATGAGGTTTATCAAATATTCTTTTGGAGTATAAACATTATAAGAAATTATGTGGTTTGTTCCTGTTTAACAATTATTAATCATTAATTCAATTGTCTCTGTGTATAATGCAAACCAGGCTTCTCAGTGGTATAATTTCCAGACTTCTAATCTAAGTAAGTCTCCTGGCTCCATGCCCTTCTAAGCACCTTAGAAAAGAATAAAATAGTAAAATACAAATCCCTTTTTTAAAAAGATCTCAATGAAAATTGCCATTCCTTCCAATTCAATATTCATTGGAAATAGGCTCTGATTCTCTTGGTGGATGAAAACCACTCACTTTAAAAGCTTTGGACACACATGAAACTAGATGTAATGTGTCATCAATGACTGGGAGGCAAGAGGACAATAAGCAAGGAAATGGCCGTCAGCTGCACCTGGGTAGTGGGTCCCTGTAGGAGGAGGATGCTGGAAAGGCAGGATCAGGGCAAAGGAAGAGGCGAGCCCAGGAGAAGGAGCTGTAGTGGGTGGCCGGGAAGTCAGCAGCTGGCGTTTAAGCACAGCCAAGAGAGAAGAGGATAGAAAGTACTGAAAAGGGACTCGAGAGATTGAGGGGGCCTAGGAAGAGAAGTATGTTCAAAAGATCCTGGGAAGAAATCCAAGAGACTAGACATTAGGTTAACAAGGCCCCAGTGGCTGCTAAGAGCAAGGATTTGGCCTGGAACTGAGGGTTGGGCTTGGAACCCCATAGAAAAGAACAAATAATCCAATAAAGGACAATACTAATGTCTGACCCTGTGGGAGTGGAGGGTGGGGGGTGGAGAGACAGAGAAAGAGGAATTCTTTTTTTTTTTTTTTTTTTTTTTTGAGGACAGAGTTTCGCTCATGTGCCCAAGGCTGGAGTGCAGTGGCCAGATTCAGCTCACTGCAAGCTCCCCTTCCAGTTACGCCATTCTCCTGCCTCAGCTCCGAGTATTGTGGGACTTAAAGGCGCCCGCCACCTAGCCGGTAGTTTTTTTTTTTTGTATTTTTTAGTAGAGACGGGGTTTCCCGTGTTAGCCAGATGGTCTCGATCTCCTGACCTCGTGATCGGCCGTCTCGGCCGCCCAAAGTGCTGGAGATTACAGGCTTGAGCCGAGCTCCCGGCCGAAAGAGAATTCTTTATGCGGTCAGCTCTACATTATATGGTTCTAATCTAAATCAGTCAGCCAGAAGTCTGAGTCCATGTGGTTTGTCTTGGGTGGCCAATATTTCTTTGACCCCCTTTGGTTTGAGGCATCTCTGAATAATAGGTGATGCACAATGAAAAGTAGAAGTGGTTGTTAAGTTTTCCGGAACTCTGAAGCCCAACATCACACAGAGAGTGAAGCACTTTCTCAAGCAGCACCCTGGGAAGGTGCTCAGAACTTGTATAAATTATCACTTTCAGTCTGTGGTGTGTTAGCAGGCAGGAAGGGGCCTTGAGCAAACTGAGTTTGTGATCATGTTTAATCGGCTGCCTTTCCCAGGCCACTCAAGGGAACTTGTCTATAAGCTGGAAACGATTTATTCCTGAAGGGAACATGAAGCCAAGACTTTGTTCTCCAGGTCATAATAAGAAAAGAAGAAAACTACCTAAGCCCTTGAGTAATTCTGTTTGAGAGTGCCTTACTCACTCTCTTCCCACAAAGTTCTACACTCCAGAAGGAAGGAAATGATTTAGAGCCCTGAGCAGAGATAAACCCGCTTTCAGTTCTAACCTGGTTTGCTGTCAGCATTATTTAGATGAGAATATACAGCTGGTCCTGTATCTCCTTGATCAGGTTCCTCAATAATCCCAGCAATCTACATCAGTCAAAGGGGAATTAAACACATTTGCCCAAGGGCCAGGATGTTGGCAGGGATTCATTCAAGCCTTTGCAGCTAAGGTGTGACTCCCATCGAGTTACATGCTAATGCATAGCCATGGTGTGACAAATGGAGGAGGTAAAAAGATACAGGCCCTAAGAGATGTGTGAATAGAGTGAGAAAACACAGATGTTGGATTCTTCTATTTTTACCTGGCAGTCAGGTGGTTTGCCTTGGGACATGGTATCTGTTATCCAGTAGGGAAATGCCTAGAAGTTCTCCAAGAAGTTCAGTCTGTGGCTCCCTAGGATCATTATCTATCAAGGAGGCAAAGAAGAAGGGGATGTCTTGCAAAGACAGCAGGCTCTGGGATTAACTTTGCATGGGAAGTCAGGAAAGGGAGAGGGTTGGGCTGACATCTCTCCGAATCTAGGCTTGGCTTCTTCCACAAATGTTAAGGCAAGATGGGTAAAGCAATCCAAGATTGCCATAGGTATCTTCCTATTTCCCCCATTTTCCTATCCCATGTCACCCACGTCACACAGGACTCTCATACTGGCTTGTCTGTTCTGAAACTCCTTATGCACTGGTTCCTCATTTGTCATTTGAACGTGTATTGAGCACTGTCTGAATCTGTGCTGATATAACAAAATGCCTGAGAATGGGTCATTTATAGAGAACTAAAACTTATTTCCTCACAGTTCTGGAGTTTGGGAAGTTTAAGATAAGGTGCTGGCAGGTTCAGTGTCTGGTGAAGGCTCTGCCTTCTGCTTCCAAGATGGCACCTTCTTGGTGCATCTTCGGGAGGGGACTAACACTGTATCCTCACATGGCCGGAGGCAGAAGGGGAGAAGGGACCAATGCCAGCTCCCTCCAGCCATTTTATAAGGTCATTCGTGCCATGCCATTCATGAGGGCTCTGCCCCCACAATTTGATGACCTCCTAAAGACCCCACTTCTTGATACTATTATATTGTTGATTAAGTTTCAACATATGAATTTTGGAGGACACATTCAGATCATAGCAAGCACCTAATATAATCCATGCATTTTGGCCAGTCACTAGATATGAAGCTAAATGTGAAACAGCCCATGCCCTTTGGAAGCTCACAATTTGGAAGGTTCTAGGCTAGAAGTCTCAGAATAACAGTATAGACATGTTATGGGACCACACAATTTGCCTGTCAGAAAGCTAGAGTCTAGAGCTGGGGAGTGAAGAGTCCAAGTGTGTCATTTGAAAAGAAGATGTTTCAGTCAAGAAAGGAGTGAATCTGGGGACCAGGCTTAGGACAGTGTGCAAGGCACTCTGGGAAGACAGGGCCAGCCAGGGAGGCTAAAGCTTGAAGAATATGGGTTTGGGATGAGTGGCAGAGGGTTGCCAGGAGGGGAGTCTAACTGGGAGGTTTGAGTCTTTGAAGGTCATATTCTATAGACTGGATGTAGAATAGATGGGAATTTGAAATAAGAAAGTGGCAGTAAAGATATAAGAGAGAGGGACTATTCGGAAAGATAGTTCAGACAGAATTCTCAGGACTGGTTGATCATAAAATATGAGTGTTGAGAGAAGTTGGAATGTAAGATACCTGTGAGGTTTCTGATTTGGGCAGTGATTAGAATGACATGTCCATGAACTGAGACTGGGGTTTGGTGAAAATGCACACAGGAACTGATGAGTTCAATGGAGACAGGTTGATTGCAGGTGTCTAGGACATGGGGAGATGAACTGGGGTTCAAACTGGAAGAGAGGGCTAAGAGTGTAGATATCAGTTGGAGACTTATTAGTACATTGCTGACAGATACTTGAAGGGAATAGAAAAGATGAGCTAGGAAGGCCTTTCAGCCTTGCTTTGGGCAGTGCCTTATATTTTAAAATTACTTCCCTCCATCTCTTCTATGAATTAAAACTCAATCCTTCCCTGCCACCCTCTTAAGAAGAAAGCAGATGCTACATTGGAGCTAACTAAAGGAAAAATGACTGATTGCTAGGTTGGTGGATTATTTTCCTGAGGAGTATTTGCTTTTGAAGTAAAGTCCAAAATCTCAAGAATGAGAGTGAAAAAGCTGCAAAAAGAATAAGAATACAATGTACATACTACTTGAACGCTACTGCCATGTAATTTTATAATACTCCTGGGAGGCAGGTGGAACAGTTATTATTAGTTTTATGACATGGATGAGCAATCTAAGGTTTAGATTTAATGACTTCTCTGAATTTACATATGACAGAGTTAGAATTGAACTCGTTTCTTAAATCCCAGTCCAATGGGTTTAACTAGTCTGCTTTCACAAACAACAGGTAGGAAGGTGAGTATTCTTGAATGCTATTGGGAGTTAAAAAGTATCTTCCTTCCTTACTGTGGAGGGGGAAGAGGAAGGTCAGTGGAAGGTTTATGATGGCAAAAATGCCCAGGAAGCAACATTTTGGTAGTAAATCTCCAGATTTGCTTTGTTGTAGGATTTCAAAGATGAGTGAATTCTTGTTTGCCCAAAGGTCTGCATCTCGATGGCTGGGCAGTGACAACTGTGGGGCTTCTCAGGTCACGACACCAAGGTGCCCACTCTTTAGTTTTCCCTCAAAGATTTGCCCTGTCTTTTAATTCTCAATTGAATTGTGATAGATCTATGCATATTTCCAACCAAAATCACTCAAACTTCAAAGTTAAAATGAAAGGCTAGCACTTTTAGAGTTATGTATGTTGTAAATATTCCATAGTTCTCAGCCCCAGAGTAAGAAACATAATAGTTTTTCATTCTAATGCCCTATTATTTACCTGACCTGACTGGAAAAAGAGAAAGAGAAAGACCTTGACCTTTTGCCATTTTCTTAAAGCGTATTTTATAGTCTGCAAAATAAGGAAGTGGCTGTTTCAGTGATATTTTGTCCTGAAATCGATGTTAGAGTTCGCCTCACCAGTGATTTGCAATGGAATTTTTATTCGATTTGCATTTTTACATTTACAATGCAATTTTCTCTGACATGTTATTTTTCTTGTAAGTTGCACTAAAACATGATATAAGTAGATTACATTGCTAAATAAAGGACAGGAAAAACATTAAGAAACTAGAATCAAACAATTACACTTTTTTAAAAGACTGGATCAATATATATATGTTATTATGTTTGGAAACTGAAAAAGTTAAACAGATATAAAATACTTATAATTTTGAAATGATTTTGCAAATTGGGAAGCTATAGTAATAGAATAAGTTCCTTTAAAATGTATAGCAGTTTCACCATAACTTCACTGGCAGTTGTTCATTCAACAGATATTTTAAGCACTTACTAAATTTCTATCACTGATCTGGGTGCCCAGGATAAAGGATTCAATCACACAAAATAGTTTCTCCTTCATGGAACTTTTATAACCTGGTAGGGTAGAGTGAGTGTGTGTGTGTGTGTGTGTGTGTGTGTGTGTACACACATATGTATGTGGAGATACTCATAAATGGACACATGTAAATATACACATTTACATCTATAGTTTACTAACTTACTAATTTAATGGGGAGATTGCATCATTGCAGTTTCAGCTGACATTTGATTTCTAGTGAGCCTGGGCATTCTTTCATGATTTCTGTCATTTCTACTTCTTCTGGAAACATTTGCTGTTCATATCTGTTTCTTACTTTAGGGTTAGTGATTTTCTTATCAGTTTGAATGATGTATTTATATAATCATGCCACATTTACTAGTAATGTTTTCCAGCCTTATATATATATATATGTGAAACATCTGTCTATATGAATGTACACAAGTTATTATGTAATCAGTTTATCAGTCTTTTCCTTTCTGATCTATGTTCTTATTTCCAAGCTTAGAAAGTCTCATCCAGCACCCCTTCAACCTCTCCTTCCACTAACCTGAGTCCAACAGAGGAAGAGGAAAAGATACAATTTTTTAAAACCCTACCTTTATGTAAACTCACTTACATGTATGTGGTACTTACCATATATTGTTTCATAGGTAAACATGGGATCATAATTTTCTTGCTATCTTATAACCTGGGAGTTTTGCCTTTCTTAAAATAACAACATTTTCTCATGCCAATAAATACATATCTAGTTCTGTTTGCTAATTTTGGTACCTTCCAATTAACAAATATTTATATTTGTTTTTGAAGTTTTTTCACTGTTATAACTATGATTGAGACGGACATATTTGCTTACATATTTTTTCTCATATTCTTCCCTTAGGATATACTTCCATAAATAGAATTTTAGAGTCATTTTTTTTTTAGATTTTTAAATACGTATGACAAATAAAGTGGCATTATCAGAGGACAGTTAGGTTTCCGTTGGGGCTGGAAGTGAAAGGAGTCTTCTTGGAGAACATTGGGAATGAGAGAGAAGAAAGGAAGGAAGGAAGAAAGGAAAGGTGGGAGGAAGGGAGGGAGGGAGGGAGGAGGAAGGAAGGAAGGAAGGAAGGAAGGAAGGAAGGAAGGAAGTGAGGGAAGGAGGGAAGGAAGAAAGGAGGGAAGGAAGGAGGGAGGGAGGAAGGAGTGAAGAAGGAAGGGAGAGAGGAAGGAAGGAAACAAGGAAGGAAAGAAAGAAGAAAAGAAAGAAAAGAAAGAAAAGAAAGAAAGAAAGATAGATAGATCCCAAAGTCACAGAGTGCCTAAGCTAGCTAGTATACTAATGGTGGGGAAAATGGGATGGAGGTGGGTTAAGAACAATAAGGAAATGATGATATGAAAGTTATTAGGTGGGATGGGGAAGGGAAATGAAGAATGAAAAGGAACTGGCCACTGAGTTCATCTGTGAAGCAGGATGAAAACCTACCTCAGTGGTATCCAAGAAGAAAAATCGAATTCAGGAAGCCAAGAAGGAGAAAAAACACTTTAAGAAAGATAGAGTAATCAATTGTGGCAAATGAGATTGAGAGATTGCATAATTCGATTGCTGAAAATTGATCATTGGATTTAGCAAGATGTAAGTTGCCAGTGGTCTTGACAGAATCGATTTAGCATTGTGTTGGGATTGAAAGTCTGAAGAGGTAAGAGGAGGTAAGAACGAGTTGGCAGTGAGTTAGACCAAATTTACTGGGGAGCTTTGCTTTAAAGGAGGGCATTTCTAATAATAGGGTGAGAGATGGAGAAAGACAAGATCCAGGCAATATTTTTAAGATAGGAGATTCTGAGATTTGAGAGAATCCAGTAAAAAACATTATCTTTACATATGGCCAAATTCTGAATCTACCAAGAGATAGGAAACAGGCAGTCAAAGATCAAAATATTACTTTCATTACTGACAAAAGTGTTGGTAGGTGGATTTAAGTCTATTAGCTAAAATACAATTAATAATATCGTACAGAGAATTAAGCAGACTTATCTGCCCAGTTCCTGGCAGCTCTGAACAATTGTGGGCCTTTCCCATGGGGGTCTACCCTTTTAAAACATAATTTTAAGGAAAGAAACAGAATGTGGGCTTTCTCCAGGCAGGGGGAGCCCAAGGAGGAAAGTGAAAGGAAGAAAGATCTGAGCTCAATTCCTCCATTCACCCGTCACAACATTTACTCTTCCTGTCCTGCGAGAATGAATGAGGAATTCTTCCCTAATGAGAGATATTCTACCATGCCTTCTCATTCAAATAGAAAGGGAGAAACTGATGATGCAGGAGTGAAGGGGGGAATTTCAAGACCAGAGTCCTTGAGTAGTTTACAGAAGATGAGATCCAGTACCCAAGCATTTGATAGGAGCTGGGAAAGATTATCCCATTTACCAGGAGTGAAGGCAGAAGATAGGGGTACTGATGTATTCAGACTGACAAATTTTCTGTTGAAAGATACCTTTGCTCTTCTGATTGTTCTTATTTTTCAGTGAAATAGGAAGTGAGATCATCCACTATGAGTAAGAAGGGGAGAACAGGTTTGAAGAGACAGAAGGTGTGAAATAATCTTCCCAAAGAGTAGAAAAGCAAATTGCCTAGAGAGACAAAGAAAATGGTTGGGCAGTGCTGAGGGTTTGTTTGAGTTTTGTCGTTTAAAATTTCAAGTGAGTCCATGCAACGTAATAGTAGATTTTTTCTTTTTTTTTTTTTTTTTTTTCCGGCCATGCTCTGCTCAGATGCGGGGAGAGGGGATGTGGAGAGTTTTAATTAACTAAGTTTGTGCTCTTGCAAAGTGAGTCCTATGGAGAGAAAAGGAGAAAGGTTTACGTTGTATGCAAGGGAGTGATGGACCATAGAATTTAGTCTAGTTTGAAAGGAGGGAAATGAGAAGAGAGGCTTGATATAAAGGAAAAAGATGAATGGGCAACAAACTAATGGTCTCTGTGGGTCAAAGCACTTTTGTGGTTGGAGTACTGGAATAAATATGTTAGAAAATTAGGAGTGATTGTCGAAGATTGGAATGCCTGAAATTTATATTTGGAAAAGTTAAAAATAATAATGAGGTCCAGAGTTTAATTATGAGAGTGAGTGGAGTGAATGGCTGAGGTCGATTGGTTGAAAACATCAAAGTAAAAAGATCTGAGAGGAAAGTTGTTGAATGGAAGATCTAGATAATTGTTGAAGTAATCAAAAATGATTATTGGATACTCTGCAGGCTGAGGTAGGAGGATAGCTTGAGGCCAAAAGTTGGAAGTTGGAGTGAGCCATAATTGTACCATGACAGAGAGAAACCCTATGTCAAAAGAAAAAGAAAGAGAAGAGAGAGAGAGAGAGAAGGAAGGAAGGAAGGAAGGAAGGAAGGAAGGAAGGAAGGAAGGAGGGAGGAAGGAAGGAAAGAAGAAAGAAAGAGAAGAGAGAGAGAGAAAGAAAGAAAGAAGAAAGAAAGAAAGAAAGAAAGAAAGAAAGAGAGAGAGGAAGGAAGGGAGGGAGGAGGGAGGGAGGAAGGAAGGAGGAAGGAAGGAAGGAGGAAGGAAGGAAGAAGGAAGGAAAGAAGAAAGAAAGAAAGAAAGAGAAAGAGAGAAAGAGATTAAGGGATATTGATGGAGCTATACCATTAACTAAGTGCTAAAATCTCCAATAAGTTGTACGCCTGAAAGGCCAGAAAATGATTGCAAGATGGAATAGAAGGTAGTTTAGTCTAATGGCATATGCCTCAAAAGATTTTTGAAAGAAAAAAGAAAAGACCTAGAAAAACAATGATGAATAAGAAGGGCTCCAATCACCATCTCTTGAGACTATGATGTGGGCATTGTATGGGGAAAAGCAGATACCCCTAAGAGGGCTTCAAGGAAGGTAGTGTCCTCCTTTTATGAGACAATTGGGTTTTAGATAAATCATAAAATAAAGGAATGAGTGTTCAAAGGAGAGACTGAGGATGTGAGAGATTATTCCAAAGAAAGAATAGGCTGGGTGTGGTGGCTCACATTTGTAATCTCAGCACTTTGGGAAGCCAAGGAGGTGGATCACCTGAGGTCAGGAGTTCAAGACCAGCCTGGCCAATGTGATGAAACCCTGTCTCCACTAAAAATACAGAAATTAGCCGGGCATGGTGGCTGGTGCCTGTAATCTCAGCTACGCAGGAGGCTGAGGCAGGAGAATCTCTTGAACCTGGGAGGCAGAGGTTGCAGTGAGCCAAGATTGTGCCATTGCACTCTAACCTGGGAGACAAAGCAAAACTCCATCTCAAAAACAAAAAGAAAAAAAAAGAAAAGAAAAGAAAAAAAAGAAAGGAAAAGAAGGAAGGAAAGAAAGAAAGAAAGAAAGAGAAAGAAAGAAGAGAGAGAGAGAAAGAAAGGAAGGAAGGAGAGAAAGGTGGAAGGATTTAGATCATTAGAGAATATAGATCTTTGTATATGGAGATATTTCTGCATGTTCTTTGATGATGTGGGTTCTCGAATTTGTGGAAGAGATATGCCTTTAGTATTGAGGTATATGAGGCATGACGGCGTTTATTCCTGATGATTTCTTAGAGAAAAAGAGACATCTCTTTCATTTACAGCCTTCTTTTTGGTTACAATAGAGGAGAAGTGGGCAGTGTCTAATGGTGAATGGTGATCTTACCACAGTCTTATAGAAATCTGGGAAGTTCCTCAAATTCAGCTATGGATAGTATTACGGTACATTGAGCTACCCAGTTTGCTCATCTCTTTCCAGAATTTTCTTTGACATTCTGGTCTGTTTAGTCTATTGGATGTAATGTAATACTACATTGCAAGGTTTCTCAAAACACGCTGTTGATGTTGACTAATTCTTACGATTGATTTGGAGCATAGTAGAAAAATATTGGAATCCTCCTCTTAATTCTACTCAAAGGTAAATTCTCCCCCTCTTCTGCATTTTCCTTTACCTAAATTTTTCATATAACACTTTTATTGTAATTATTTTTATGAATATCTTATATCTATGACTTACACAACTTTCTATAACACTACAATGCCCAACACTGTACTGTACATATACAGGCTCTTTAATAAGTATATGTGGAATTATGAATTTAAAAAGCGATGAACAAGATGGAAGTCAGACAGTCTGTATTCTCAAATTATTCTGCTTCTCACTATGTATATGACCTTGAGCAAAATATTCAGCTTCTCTTATTTACATCTGTAGGGTGGGAATAATAACTATCCTGTTTACCTCACAGACTGCTGAAGTTGTGAGAAGTGTGAGAACTACAGGTAACATTTGCAAATGCTTTGAACACTGATTGCAAATAAGCTAACTCAACACTCAAACACAAAAAAATTATCGTCTATTACAAGACAATTTGATAACTTGGAGGAAGCCCTCCATTACGTGTACAACAATTATTTTTGGCTTAGACATATCTGGAAATAAAATGCCTAGATAGGACTCATATGATAATTAGAGTTTCTCTTTCTGCCATTCATAGAACAGAAGTACGGCTGAAGGCAGCAGCTATGAACTGACTAGCCTCAACTCCAAATTCAACAAAACTTCTCTACGGCTTCATATCATAACCAAAATCCCAACATTTTTAATTTATTCCCTGGAACTAAACATTGTCTTTATTCTTTGAGTTCTAGTTCAAAGAAAATAGAGGAATGGTACAAATCCCAGCTTGGTTTCCTAATTTGTACAATAGGTATAATATTATCATCTTCCCCTTAAAGTTATCATGAGGACAAAATAAGATAATGTGATGATACCTGTCTCATACCAGTCCCTCAATAAGTGTTAGGGATTCTTTATCATAAAGCCTCTAATAACAGCAAAGATGATAGATGAAATGGAAAACAAAGTTATCGCACAAAGAATCAAAAAATATGAAAGATGGCTTAGAAAGAGGTTAATAAAATAACCAAATCTAAGGGAAAATCAGTCAAGAAAAAATCAAGGAAAAACACACAGAAAATGCTAAAAATGAAAAGGGGCTCTAACTGCAGATACAGCATAGATTAAAATTTAATAAGGGAGTATTGTTAGTACTTAATGGCAGTAAAAAATTATAAGTTACCAAGTTTATAAGAATAGATATTAATACATTCCTAGAAAAAAAATAAATTTCCGAGTTTATAAGAAACAAAGTTGGAATATTCCTATAACCATAACTAGGTACCCATAACTAGAGGAGTGAATAGGTAAGATAAAGTAGCTTCACATTTTGGAGTTCTTTGCAGCAGTTAGAATGTCTAGATATGCATATAAACACCTAAATGTATGTGAAAAACAAGGCTGAGAAGAAAAGAATAAGAAAGAGAAAGAAATATATTATGCAACATCATTTTAAAAATGATGTTTAATTTAAAAAATTAAAATACATGCTAAAACATGCTACAATAACACAAACCAAAAGATTCACATCAAACAAATTATAATATTTGCCTATGAGGAGAGAATGGGGAATGGGGAGGGGGGGAGAAAGAAGAAGACAGGAAAAAGGAAAGGAGGAAGGAAAAAAGGAAGACAGAAAGAAAGGGAGGGAGGGAGGAAGAGAAAAAGGAGAGAGAAAAGGACAGAGGAAAGCAGGCAGTATGTTCAAGGATCCAAACAATCACTATTGTAAATGCATTCATTCTCTCCAAATTGATTTGTAGATTTGATAAAATTCTAATATAAATTCATATTGGGTTCTTAGTGGAAGTTGACAAGTTGATTCTAAAATTCATGTAGAAGAACAAAAGGTGAAGAATAGTCATTATAATCCTAAGGAAGAATAACAAGACAAAGACATTAACAAAAATCATAACTTATTGCACAGCTTTAATAGTTAAGAGCATGATCTTGGCACAAGTGTAGCAAATAGATCCATGGAACATAATGTAGAACCCAGAATGGAACTCTGTATAATGCAGAATCCCACATATATGGAAACCTGATATGTGACAGAGGTGGGAGAGCAGGGAACGTACACTGTGCAAAAAATAGTAATGTGGTGAGGCATTTGTTGTGGATAGAATTGTGTCCCTCCAGAACTGTGATGAAGCTCTAACTCTTCATGTGACTGCATTTAGAGATATAAGAAGGTAATAAAAGTTAAATGAAGTTATAAGGATGGAGCTTTGATCTGACAAGACTGGTGCCCTTTTAAGAAGAGACACCGGAGATCTCTCTCTGTGTGTGAGCACAAAGAGAAGAGGCCATGTGGAGACACAGGGAGAAAGCAACAGTCTACAAGCTGGAAAGAGAGTTCTCACCAGAAACCAACTTGATGGCACCTTGGTCTTAGACTTCTAGCCTCCAGAACTGTGAGAAAATATATTTTTGTTGATTACTCCACCCAAAATATATGTAATATTTTGTTATGGCAGCCAAAGCAGACTTATACATACATGGTCATCCATTTGAAACAAAAAATTTTTCTTCCCGTGCCACACATAGAAACCAATTACAGATGTATTAAATATTTAAGTATGAAAACAAAACTTGAAAACTTTTAGTAGGTGAAGCAGAAAATTACTGTTATGATCTTAATGTCAGGCATGACTCCTTAAACATGATGAAAAAGGTAACCACGGCAGAAAACATATTTTGACTAAATTAAAATTTAAAACTTCTCTTTATCAAAGGGCATAATACAGAAAGTAAAAAGACATTTATCACATGGAGAAAAAAAAACAAAAAGTATATAGTTTTTTAAGACTTGTATATCAAATAAAAGACAAAAAAAATACCCAGAGGAAAAATAGCCAAAATACATGAATACAAAAGAGGAAATATAAACAACCAATAAATATATGAAAAGGTACTCAGCCTCATTAGTATTCAGAGAAGTACAAATTGAAATCCCAATGACGTACACTTTCATACACATCAGATTGGCAAGCATTCTAAAGTCTGGCAACCCCAAATGTTGGCAAGGCTGTAGGGCAGACTGATCTTTCATATATTGCCAGTGGGGATGTACATTTGTACAAACTACTTTGGAAAACAATTTGGCATGAGGCAATAAAACTGATGGTGGACCTACTCCATGGCCCTGCTCTTTCATACATATTTTGTGCCCTAGAGAAAATTCTGCATATGTGCACAAGGAATCAGACAGGAGAATGATCATACAAGCACTGGTCACATTGGTAAGAAACCAGGAAGAGCACAATGCCCACACACAGTAGAATGGGTAATAAGCTGGGGTGCAGCTATAGCATAAAATGCTATACGGTGTTTGAAATGAATACTACAGTCATGTCTATTACCACAGATAAATCCCAAAATCATATCGAGTGGAGAAAGCAAATAGCAATCACATAAAGTATTCTGTTTGTGTACATTTTTAAAACACATAGATGTAACAAAGCTATTTTAGGGAAACTTACACATGTAACAAAATGCAATAAAACAGGAGGGAATTATAAACATTAGGAGGAGAGGAACATAATTCAACCGGGGTTGCATCAAAGATGTAGGTAACCTATTGTGGTTCTTTTGGTCTGAAGCAGTATGTTACATATAAAGCATTCACTTTATGTTAAATATTATGAAAATATACATACATATATACACAAATGACAATGTGTATGTAAATATGTATATGTTCATTCATATTATATTCCTTCTTTTGTATATTTGTAGTATTTCGTAGTAAAACTGAAAACAAAGGAAGAAAAACAGAGAAGTAAGCTTCTAGTCAGCATATAAATGGTTTCCAGTGTAAGCTACGAGAGGTGGTGCTGATTTCTTTTCCAAGCCTGAATTCACCCTAACCTGTGCCTTTACACAAAGATAATTCCCAAAAGGCTGTGTGTGGGTGGGAACACAAATGTTCATACAGATCCACAAAGACACCCATGCGTGCAAGTACACACACAGATCGCAGCCATAATTGTCAACTTTCCTTCCTCTTTTCCAGAGACACAAATTAGACTAGCAAAATGGGTATCAAAGATTAGCCTTGAAATGAACCATCTAGATTTCCTCCTTGGCCTGAAGGAGAAGGAGAGGGCTCAGGTCTGGGAGGGGAGACTTTGCGGAGCCTGGAAGGTTTTCATGTAGGAGGGAGCTGTCTGAAGAGGCTGGGAATGCTGGCCTGTGGGGAAGGCATGTGTGGAGTTGACCTTCAGAGAGCAGTATCAGGCGTATCAAATGCACTCACCCTTCTGAGATTCCTTCTTCCCTTTGACATTGCTAAAAATGGAATCAGCTGCAAACAGTATGTGACTGTGTATGGTAATTTGCGTAAAGTTTGTCAAGTGTAACATTTAGCCAGAAACATGGTATGGTCTGGGATCAAAATATTATTTTTAAGATGAAGTGGAATAGCATTCTGGCAAGTCAGTGAAACCCCAGAAGACCAGCCAACCCTTTAAAAACTTTGCTTTCTCCCCAGACACCTCTCCAAGGCCTTGCAGAGGCTATGAAGGGCTTTCCAGTAGCTTGCCATGCTGGAGGTAAAAGCACGTCACTCACTCAGCTATAGGCAGAGCCCCTGGGGACTACCTCCTACTAACAGGACCATGTCATTCCCAAAGCAGAGTCCGGTGAAATCCAGAACTGAATGTCTTTTCAGAGTGATTACAGCTGGTGAAGTCACCGTGTTCTTTCTACAGTTTTTTTTTCTTGTGAATTGAGACCACATGGCAATAGAACAAGTTACATTTAGGCCTTTTACTAAAAGGCAATTTTTGAGGTGATTTGTCTGCCTTTGGCTCAGAGTTAAGTTTACCTCTGTTAACAAGAACATTTAGCTTTAGATGTTTTGAATTAAAGAAACTGAAAAACCCAGGAGTCCTGCCCATCAGTTGCAATACATTTATATTAATTCTAGAAACTGGGAAGCATTTAAAGAAAGAAGAGCTCTTTGGGTTTTCTCTTAATCATTCGTGTATATCACCGGATATAATAAAATCATACCACATAGTGTTTTATTTTGCTACAGTGAATGCTGACCTTGAGGAGTGTGCCATGACACGCCTGAGTGATGGAATGAGCTGGAGTTGAGTCTGGATTTAATGCAAACCTGAGAAATGGTTAGCATGGCCTGGATCTCAAGTTGGCATGGGTTACTTCCCCAACCACTTCATTGCTTCCCCTGGATGTACAGCACAAACATATTAGGGAATATTTTAAAAATAAGGAAAAGGAGAAAGGAAAAATGAACAAGAGAATGAAGAAAGAGGTAGAAGACAAAGACGAAATGAAGAAAGTAAGAAAAAGGGAGAAAAAAAAGATGTGAGACTAGCAGGGGAGGAGGGAACAGAGATCAAACATCAACTTAGCTCCCTGAATTGAGCAAGTTTCTGCAAGCCTCAAGGAGGCTCCCCGGGGCACTGCCTCCTCCCTTAGGTAGAAGCCCCAAGTCAAGGACTTCACTGCAAGTTATTTTTGCTTTTTTCTCCCTAGAAGAAAGAGCTCTATCAGATTAATCAGTAATTCAAGCAGGGGCCTGACTGTCCTAGTCTGATTAAGATCAAGACCCCAAAAAGCAAGGTGCAGGACATTCTATCCTGAACACACACACTCCTGCTTGACCCTTTGAGCTGGTCAGCAATGCTCAGAATGACACAACGTGGACTGCTCACACCTGAAGTCTGCAGAAACAGAATTAATCAGAGAAGTATATGATATCCCCTCAATGACTTTGGGTTATTTAACTTAAAGGCATGCATACCATACCTGCATACAGGCGCACATGTGCACGCACACACACACACAAGTACTTGAACTTAAGGCTTTTCAAGTAATTAAGCACAGGCTGCTTGTACATTATTGTGTCTTTCCACACACAATTAACATAAGAGTGTATTCAGGCCACTGGTGACATCTCCTTCATGATCTCTATCACAGGACCATCCCGCTGCATCATCACTTGCTGGTTGGCTTCTGAGCCCCATCTTTTTCTCGTGTCAGTAGCCCCGAACGACAATGTCACTCTTTCTTATGGTTCTGAGGACACTCAGATAGGGAGTCTGTTATTTATTTGCTGAACAAAAGGAAGAGCTAATTTCCAAGGCACACAGCAAAGGGGAGCCGGGCCGTACCAGCTAAATCCTACTTTTGTATTTGATGAGCTTTATTGGGGATTTGCATACTCAGTAAGGAAAATTGACAGACATGCGCTGTGCACCATGTTATTATTTCACATCCCATCACTGCTTTTCTTTTGTCAAGTTTGAACCCCTGGAATATCCTCTTATTTTTTAAAGTTTTGTCATTTGTCATGGAGGTACAATATTGGCAATGCCACCAAAATGAAGTGGTCACAGATAGATGATATTCTTTACAAATGACATTGGAAAGAAGAAAAGGCATTCCTGGTTCTATGGCTAATAGCTAATAATCTAGCATTTATTGAACATTAGATTATTTATGATTAGATTATTGGAATATTATTCGATGATTATTTAAACAAGATAACATAGGGTTGCGATACATAGTTCTATGTATCTCATATTTACTTTGTACCAGTCATTGTTTATCTCTGTTAGTCTTGAAGACAAAACCAGGAGACACGTATCATTATCTTCATTTTATAGATGTATAACCTGAAGCTTAAAGAAGGGAAGTGACTTGCTAGAGTCATTGGCTAGTAAGCAGAATAGCAGGGATTCAAACCCCGCTGATGGGTTCTCAAAGGATGACCCTTATCTCTGCCTAGCCCATGTCCTGAATTAGACTATATGGATTCAAATTCTGGCTCAGCTATGTTGTATGTATGTATCCATATATTACTGATGTAGGACTGTGAGCTGATCACGAAACCTCTCCATACTCAGTTCCCTTATCATAAAATGCAAATAATGATAGGAACTGCCATCATAGAGTTATTGTGAGAATTAAATGGAATGTACAAGTTAAGTGCTCAGAACAGTGCACTTAACTGTGCTCATGATAAACCTTCATACATGTAGCTGTCATTTCCAATGTTTGTAATTGATAGATATGACTGCCCTTTGTTGTATGGCACTTGCTTCCTTATCCTTGTTTAACAAATCTATAGTACACATGCCTTTTATTGAAAGCCCACTCAGTGCTGTTTTGGAAGTAAAATGGGTATAAGTAACAAATGCTTGAATGAATTTTCTATTTTGCTCCACTGAAGGGCCCGATGCAGCAATGCTTCTCCTTCCCCTTACCCCTGGACCTGAGCTGGTGCTGTCTATCTACATGAGGACACCATCTGGCAACACTGAAATGTTGCCCTCACTGTATGCCATCACCAGGAAGACAAGCCATAGATGATGAGTGAAAATAAAACGTTTAGTTGGAAACTATTTGGGAATGGCTTTACTTTCACATATGGACACAGCCTGGCTGGAACTGGGGAGATCTTCCCTTTTTGGTGTCTTTTCAAGGTCTTGAGATGAGCTCTAACAAATATCTCAGGCCATCTGGCCTAGTTTTTCATAATTGTGACTCCTAAATGTAAATACGGTCTGAGAGAATATTGGGAATGAAAAAATGACTAATGAAATTCTCGTAATTTAACGGAGTTGTTCTGAGTCTCATTCAGTTATTTAATCATTTTTTTCTTTCATTCTCCCCGGAAAATCTATTATGTATGAAGAGTTATGCTGGTGTGGGAAATTCAAAGATGAGTATCTTAATAGTGACCATTTCTTTAATCTGTTTATTTAGCACCCCATGAGGAACAGGAAACCCTATTCAAACTAGCTTAAGCAACATAAGAAATTTACTAAAGCTCATAAATAAAACATGCAGGGGGTAGATCCTAGCCTCCAGCAGGGCTTGATCTGGGGCCTCAAGTGGTGTCATCAGGACCCACCTCTGTGCCTCACAGCTGTGCTTCCCCCGGGATGGCTTTAGTCTCTGCAGACCTCCTGTTTATCTATTCACAGCTTCCAGTCTGTGTCAGGGAGGGCACTTCTCTTTGCCAGTTTCTCCAGTGAAGTCTCAGGAATGCTCTACTTTGGTGTGTTTGGCCTGGCTAGAATGATATATCACTTTCTGACTGGCTGGACCTGGAACATCCGTCCTCCCCTGGAGTCTGGAATAAGATTCACCTGAAGCTCATGGATTGCAAGATGGAGAAGGATGGTGCCCAGAGGAAAAGCAAATTACTGTAACTGGAAAAGGGGAAATGCACGATAAAACAATAGATGTCCATTATGGTTACATAGCAGAGAAAGCAGATCCCTAAATTCATTCTCCTCTGATTTTTAGTTGGACTCAAGGCCACAGATAATTATATATTATATATTACATACCTTCCTGGAAGCTCTACTTTCTTTCCGGGTACCATCCTTAAAACACTGCAGGTCCTTGCCCTTTGCATCTCTCATGCTCATCTCTCCTCCTTTCCATCGCCTGGCCACATTCTGAACAACAGGCAGATGGCCACACCCTAGGGCCAGCTGGAAGGAACCAAGAAATGCCAAAGCCAGAATTCAAGGAGAGATTTGTTTGACTCTCTGTCGAATGCTCCTTCCACTGTGCTGTTTTATCAAGACTTTCTACACAGTTTACTCAATAAATGACATAAGACAAGTGTACAAAGAGACGTCAAATACTAGATCATTGCTCAGTATTGACTTTGTGAACTTTGAAGTGAGAAGCTCTCGTACTTTCTAAGTATAAATTATGAGCAAGTAAATAAAACTTTCCAAGCCTCAGTTTCCGCATCTATTAAGTGAATAATGATGTTGCAAAATTAGATCAATCAATGTAAAGTGCCTAGCACAGTTCCTGGCACATAAATTATAGCCCCATCCCTACCTCCCATCTTCTCCATTCTTTTCCTCTTCCTCCTTCTCCTCCAAGTTAGAATACGATAAGTACCAGAAGAAAAGCACTAAGCATTTTAAAGAAAGATGTTAGTTCAAGCCCAGTCTTAAGAATAGATGTATTTCCATTTGTTGAGATAATCAGGTCTTATCTCTAGAAATTCTGAGGTCAGGATAAGGAAACTGCATTTTAACAATCATCCTTGTTGATTCTTCCTCAGGTGAACCACAGACCACATTTTGAGAAATACTTGATTAGGAGATAATATTGGGAAAATAAATAGAAGGAAGGAAGGAGAGAAGGAATCAAAGAATAGGAAAAAATACAGTCTGAAGATTGATACCGTAAAGTCCTAAAAGTTAGGCTAGAAAATTTGGACTGAACAGCCAGGGGGAGTCATTTAATATTTTTCAAATAAGTTTTAACCTAACCTTTGATTTAGGAAAGATAACCTGGTAATTGTATGTTAGAACATTTGAAGGAAGGTAACTAAAGTAGGCATTTCCTGTACGTGCTGTTTTGAGCCTAGGTAACAGAAAGAACAAATAGAAATTGGAAATATTTTTTAAATGCTGTTTTGGGGGTGAATGATGAAGAATTGGAACTTCAATGGGATCTCTTTAACATAAAATCAGGACACATAGTGGCCAATGAAAAGGCTAATAATCTGTAGTTGTTAAAGGATAAGTCAATAAAATATATTATGTCATTCCTTAACTTTGGGAACTTTTTCTTGTTAAATAATAACAATAGCAATAATAATTTGAGCAATAATCTGTGGCTATTTCTATTTAGCACATGCAACTATAGGTTGGTGCAAAAATAATTGCTGTTTTTGCCATTATTTTCTATGGCAAAAACCACAATTACTTTTACATTAACCTAATACGTTGAAAAGAGTCACATTGTTGGCTCAAACTGTCATCACTATCAGTTAGTGAGTAACTGAGCTGCCTTTAAGGAGTTGAAGGGCAGAGAAAAGTGGAATGTGTGTAACCCAATCCCTCCAGTGAAGCTGACCCACAGAGCGCATACAGTTGCCTTAGCTGAGGCCATATGTCCAAGCCTTGTAACTCGATAACCTTGTCAAGCTAATTGGCCACAGGTGGTCTACAAAGCTGAGCAAACAGCTGAGCCTGTTCACTATTTTTGAGGCTGTCTTAACAAGTTGCTTGAAATTGGGTGTTTATGATCTCTCCACTCCAGTGGTTCTCAACCAGGGGTGATTCTGCCCCTCAAAAAACATTTGGCAATGCCTGAAGACAGTTTTTATTTTTCACAACTAGGGGAGATATTGCCACTGGCATCTAGACTGTAGAGGCCAGGGATGCTACTCAACATCCCAGGACGCTCATGACAGCCTCCCACAACAAACAATTACTTGGCCCAAAATGTCAATGGAACCAAGGTTGAGAAACTATGCTCTATTAAAATGCAGACATGGGTTCTGGGTCTCCCCCTAACAATTTATTTTGTTTAGCAGAATACAATGGCTGTGTGATAATCAGGAAGCAATGTGAAGACTTACACCAGCTCTGAACTTGGAAAAGGTATTCCTGGGTCCTGAATTGGCAATGGAAAAATATATCTAACCTCAACTCTGCGTGTGTGTGTGTGTGTGTGTGTGTGTTTGTGTGTGTGTGTGTGTGTGTGTGTGTGTGAGAGAGAGAGAGAGAGAGAAGGAAAAGAAGGAGTCATTGTGAAAAATAATTTGCAAGCAGAGACAGCAATCCAAATCTGAACAAAGAAAATCGTTTAATGCTAAGCCCCTACAGCACATGCATAGCAATGCCAGGCTAGTGAATGAATGGGATGAATCTAACCCAATAACTTCCAATAAAATGTGCAGAAATTGTGTGCAAAAAGCAAAATCCCCCCAACAATGAACAACAAAAGGCAAGTATGCAAATTTAGTTCTTCACAAAAATTCATCCTGTAATTTTCTACAGATTGGCAGTGATCATAGGAGTCGCATAACAAAAATATTGAAAGGGCAGGGAAGAAATGGCATTCCAGAAGCAATCAGAGTTGGCAGCACTTGGCCTCCACGATGGGCACTGGGAGTTTCCTGATGGGTTGTATATTATCTTCCCAGTGGGTAGTCCTGAAGTTGCCAAGAGGGGAGGACTCAGCAGGACACAAAAAAATGATAATAGGAACGGTAGTCTGTAGCACAACTCTTGTTTTAGTCTTAACTCCAGGAAGTCTGTAGGTATGAAAGCTCTGGAGCTGCAGTTTGCAAAGAGCAGAGGATGAGCAAGTCTGGAGCTAATGTGATTTGATTATGTAGGGAGAAAGTTAGCCTTTCCTACCGCATTATTCCCTTACCACTAACCTTACCCCTTGATGCAGTGTCAGGAAAATGGCCCTGGCTTCTTTAAAGGTAGCTAGAATACTCCTGAGAAAAGACTATATAATGAATCAGCTCTGGAACCTGCCACATTGGAAGTAGTGACTGCCACTGAGGAAAATGTTCTTAAGAAATTCAAATGGAAGTTGCCAGTAAACTTTTCTTTACAAAAGGAAACATTGTCTTCTCCTAGGACATTTCTGCTTCTCACTGCTGTGATTTTGGAGTGCTTTCCTGCTTTACTGCTTTGGTGTTAGTTTCCGATGGCTACCATAACAAATTACTGCAAACTTAGCATCTTAAAATAAGTCAAATATATTATCTTGCAATCCTGAAGGTCGGAAGTCCAGCACGGGACTCACTGATCTAAAAATCAAGGTGTTAGCAGGAATGCATTCCTTCTGGAGGTTCTAGAGGAGAATGTTTCCTTGCTTTTTCCAGGTTCTACAGGCACCTGCGTTCATTCCTTGGCTTATGCCTCCTTCCATTTTCAAAGCCAGCAATGGCCAGTGGAGTCTTTCTCACGTGGCGTCACTCCAGCACTAACTCCTCTGCTTCCCTCTTCTATCTGTTAAGAACATTTGTGATTACGTTGAGCCCACCCAGATAATCCAAGATAGTACTCCTATTTTAAGGTCAGCTGATGAGCAACCTTAATTCCATCTGCACGCCTTAATCTTCCCTTGCCATACAGCATCACAATACATAAATTCTGTGATTAGTATATAGACACCTTTGAAGAGGCCATGACACTTCCTCCCGCAACTTCCCTGTTTGATCTCCCCTTTGCAATTTTGGGTTGGTTGTTCATTGAAGGCACACTTGGTACCAATAAGCTTCTATGAATAAATGTATGCTAAGTGAATAAATTAATGAGTGGATGAGGAAGTGAAGTGTTAATATTCAGCTTTGTCCTAACTTTATAAATCCTGAAAACAAATGTAATTAGTAGAACTTCTGAACCCTCACCCACACACTAATAAAAACCTTCAGAGACCATGTGTTCCACACTCTGGACAGCTTAGCCATGTTTCCAAATTCTGACTTCAGTGACTCGCCTCTTGGCCTTCTCAGGATTTAGTAGTTTGAGACCAGAATGGGCAAGATCTCTTTCCTATCTTCCCCACATAATCAAGATGTTCAGTTATGCAAACCTTGTCCTCTCACAGCTCTACCCTTTATCCATTTGTTGTTTTAATCACTTCAATTCAGGATGTTTCTTTAAAAAAAAAAAAAAATCCCATGAATTTATTCCAAAGAATTAACCTCTTTTCCATTCACTTGAGAGTTTGGGTTTAGGAGCAGTGCATGAATAAGATCGGTCAGTCGGTGTAGAGTTTTTATTTACTAGACTCCTCTGGAAAGTATTGAACTCCTGGATTCAGATTTATTTTCCTATTAGATTTTGTGAAGTTATAACAGCTATAAAAATAACTATGATGCTAAAATAGAACATATATGTGTAGAGCAAAAATATTTTATCCTTCCTCAATTAAAACAAATGATTTGCCTTTTCATGCTGGAGGCTAGTAAAGACACATTTAACTCTCTGTGTTCTGCAGGGGACTATTTAATCAATGGAGCTCTTGCTGTAAGCATATCCTCCCATGCTATGTCCCCTCCACCAGTCACTTGTGTTTAAAAAACTCCTTCATTTAGATTACTGATTTACAGATGCTAATTTTTAATATTAGCCTAATCAAAGTACATTTAGGATTTTAATCTCCCACCCTCCAAAACAACATTTATTCATTCCCAAAATATTGTACTTATTTTTCTAATTCTATCATTCAACCCCTTTCCTCTGATATGATTGCTCTAAAACAGAGGGAATTATGTAAACATCTGGCTACCAGCTGTGACAGTCATTAATCTTAATAAGTTTCACACCCACATTCATTAAGGAACAGCATTTGGCCCAAAGTTACCCAACAATCAGTGACAGAGTTAATCGGAAGCTACATCTTCTCACAATGGAAATTGTGAGAAGTCTGACGAAAAGCTTTATCAGCACCAACCAACTCCGAACAGTAGAACTGACTGTGTGGATAGTAAACGTCACTATTGATTGAGCTTGGGCACTTTCTGGAAACCAAGCCCTCTGAGACACTTGGAGTATATTTTCACTTAATTTTTGACAATCATAGGAGCTATGTATTATTGTCCCTTTTTTATAGGTAAAGAAACAAGAATTTGGAGCTTTTGAGCCATTTGCCCAAAGTTATACCACTAAAAAGTGGCAGAGCTAGAAACTTACATTTTTACAACTGACTTAAAACTCAGATTATTAACTGATTGTTTTTAATTCTTAAAGATATGTTTACTATTCTAAAATAAAAGGGGAAAGTAAGTAAAGATTATACTCAGAATTATTCTCATGCTGGGAAGGGAAATATATTTACAAGATAAAAATTTTAAGCATTATTTTTAAAAGCCCTTTGGATAATCCCTTGCTTTGTATTTTCGAGTCTTTTTGCTATTAAAATGGCAGTTAGGATATACAGTATGGCGTTTGCTCCATCTTCGTCTTATACTTCCCAAGTCAATGCCCTTACTTCTCAGTGCTCCTTGGTACTGATCAAACCTGCATTTTCATTATTGGGAGGGCAGGGGCTTCCCTACACCCTGTTAATGGTCTCCATCTCTGACTGGTGGCATCAGTCAGTTCCATCCAGACTTCTACTCTCTGGCCTGTGCCCTGAACCCTTTCTGTGCTTCCTTCTGTGCCCCTTGCTATCCTCTGCCCATCTCTAGCCTCCTTTGCCACTCTATTCTTTCCTGCATTTCCATTTCATTTGTCTCCTTACATACAACCTTTCATGGCCAAGTCCCAGCCAACTGTTACCTTCTGCTGTCTCTCAATTCAGCACAGTTCCATTAAGGGCTGCTTGCATTTGCCACTTTTTCTTCCACGCTTTCCAATTTTTCTTCTTTTTCTCTTTTTCTCACTTTTCTGTTACTGCACAACTTTTTTTCTATCAAGCTCCAATAAGTAGTATACAGGGGTAAGGGTTCAAGCCCGTGTGTGTGCGTGTGTGTGTGTGCGTGTGTGTGCACGTGTGTGCGCGCGCGTGCGCGTGCACGCGTGCGTGCGTGCGTGTGTGTGCGTGTGTGTGTGCGCGTGTGTGTGCGCGCCTGTGTGCGCGTGCGTGTGTGCGCGTGCGCGTGTGCGTGTGCGCGTGTGCGTGTGCGCGTGTGTGCGCGCCTGTGTGCGCGTGCGCGTGTGCGTGTGTGCGCGTGCGCGTGCGCGCGTGCGTGTGTGCATGTGCGCGTGTGTGCGTGTGCGTGTGTGCGTGTGTGTGTGTGCGTGTGTGTGTGTGCGTGTGTGTGTGCGTGAGTGTGGTAAGAATTGTGGTCCATGACTGCTTAGGCATTCACATGGCTTGTGGGTCATTTGGGGCCCTTTCCATCCCTCTGCTCTTCTTCCTCCCTCAAGTCTACAACATATCTTTCAAAATAGGGTCCAGGTATATTTTCTTTTTTTTAACTTTTATTTTAGGCTCAGGGGTACATGTGCAGGTTTGTTATACAGGTAAACTGCATGTCACAGGGGTTTGGTGAACAGATAATTTTGTCATCCAGGTAATAAACATAGCACCCAATAGGTATTTTTTCTGATCCTCTCATTCCTCCCACTTTCCACCCTCAAATAGGCCCCAATATCTACTGTTACCCTTCTAATATCCATGTGTTCTTGTTGTTTAGCTTCCACTTGTGAGAACATGCCGTATTTGGCTTTCTGTTCCTGTGTTAGTTTGCTTAGGATAATGGCTTCCAGATCCATCCATGTTGCTGCACAGGACATGATCTCATTCTTTTTTACAGCTGCATAGTATTCCATGGTGTATATGCACCACATTTTCTTTATCCAGTCTACCACTGATGGGCATTTAAGTTGATTCCATATCTTTCTTATTGTGAACAGTGCTGCAATGAATATACATATGCATGTGTCTTTATGATAGAACAATTTATATTCCTTTGGATTATATCCAATAATGGGATTGCTAGGTTGGATGGTAACTCTGTTTTAAGTTCTTTAAGGAATCACCCACTGCTTTCCACAGTGGCTGAACTAATTTACGTTCCCACCAGTGGTGTGTAAGTGTTCCCTTTTCTCCAAAACCTTGCTAGCACCTATTATTTTTCAACTTTATAATAATAGCTGTTCTGACCGGTGTGGGATGGTGTTTCACTGTGGTTTTAACTTGCATTTCTCTAAGGATTAGTGATGTTGAGCATTTTTTATACGCTTGTTGGCCACATATATGTCTTCTTTTGAAAAGTGTTTGTTCATGGCCTTTGGCCACTTTTTAATGAGGTTGTTTGTTTATGCTTATAAATTTAAGTTCCTTATAGATTCTGGATATTAGACCTTTGTTGGATGCATAGTTTGCAAATATCTTCTCCCATTCTGTAGGCTGTCTGTTTACTCTGTTGACAGTTTCTTTTGTTGTGCAAAGCTCTTCAGTTTAATTAGATCCCATTTGTCAATTTTTGTTTTTGTTGCAATTGCTTTTGTTGTCTTCATCATGAAATCTTTGCCAAGTTCTGTGTCCAGAATGGTATTTCCTAGGTTACCTTCCAGGGTTTTTATAGTTTTAGGTTTTACATTTAAGCCTTTAATCCATGTTCGTTGGTGTTTGTATGTAGTGTAAGGTAGGGGGTCCAGTTTCAATCTTCTGCATATGACTAGCCAGTTATCCCAGCACCATTTATTGCCTGGGGAGTCCTTTCCCTATTGTTTGTTTTTGTCAGCTTTACTGAAGATCAGATGGTTGTAAGTGTGTGGCATTATTTCCGGACTCTTCATTCTGTTCCATTGGTCTATGTGTCTGTTTTTGTACTAGTACCAGCCTGTTTTGGTGACTACAGCCCTGTAGTATATTTTGACATGGGTAATAGGATGGCTCCAGCTTTGTTCTTTTTGTTTAGGATTGCCTTGGCTATTCAGAGTCCCTTTTGGATTCCATATCAATTTTAAAATACTCTTTTCTAATTCCATGAAAAATGTAATAGGTATTTTGATAGGAATAGGATTGAATCTGTAAATTGCTTTGGGCAATATGGCCATTTTAATGATATTGATTCATCCTATCCATGAGCATGGAATGTTTTTCCAATTTTTGTTGTCATCTATGATTTTTGAGCAGTGTTTCGTAATTCTTATTATAGAGATCTTTCATGCCCTTGACTAGCTGCATTCCTAGGTATTTTATTTATTTTGTGGCAATTGTGAATGGGATTGCATCCTGATTTGGCCATCGGCTTGGATGTTTTTGGTGTAAGGAATGCTACTGATGTTTGTATGTTGACTTTGTATCCTGAAACTTTGCTAAAGTTATTTATCAGATCACGGAGCTTTTGGGCCTACAGGGTTTTCTAGATATAGAATCATGTTATTTGCAAACAGGGATAGTTTAACTTCCTCTCTTTCTGTTTGGATGTCCAGGATTATTTTCAACATCACTTAGCTTAACCCAGAATACTAACCGACTGTAATGTTCTTACAGACCATATCATCACTTACAATAAAAAAGATGTTAATACTGGCAAGAAATCTAAAGATAATATGGAGAGTAATTATTTACTGTAGGTTTTTCTTATTTGAGAAAATAATTACCCTAACTCTAGGAAAACTTTTCCTTCACAAACTTGAATAGTACCTGCCCATAACCTATTCAGGAATTGTGTTATCTCATGGAAAAAAATGCATTTTTAATGTTTTTCCATAAAAGTATAATGCTTCTAAATGAGGCACTCTATCCATTCATCTATCCAGCCAATAGATATTTATTATGGCCTTTTATGTACAAGACACAGTGCTAGGCATTATGGATAATGCAGAGAGTATAGGCTACCCTACCCTTGCCCTAAAAGACTTAACAGAATAGGGGAGAGGAAAATAAATAAATACACAAAACAAAAACATATATTGCAACTTGAACATTCTGATGCAAACAAGATGTTAAGGGCGGTCCTCCCAGTATAGCATTTTCTAAAATGAATTCTCTGAACATGAAAGTAGCCACAGTCATTTTTAGGGTTCATCAAAAACCCTAAAATGGATTTTAGGATTTTTCTGTCACTTAGGGCCCCGCCTCAACATGACATTTGGCAAGGCCTTGCCCATTTGGTTGTGAACAGTAGTGTACGGGGACTGGGTGCAACAGAGTTTCAGTCTCTGCTCATTGTTCTGAGAGATGACTTTTCTGTTTCCATCCCAATCAGCGTCATTCTATTATCCAGGTGCCGGAAGCAGTGGCATCCTCTACTGAGAGCGTAGATATGAGGAGGGCATTAAAGAGGAAAAATAAATGTTTCTTGGAAGGAATGCCCAAGTAAGCATGGCCAAGACCTCCACAGATGGAAAGGGAAACACTACCTTCTCTTTGTGCTTGTACCATATTCAGCAACTAATTAGGGCTTCCTGCTCAGAGCTCCGAGCTGCTCTGAGCCCTTCCTTGCTCAGACTTATGACCAGGCCAATCTTCCTAAAGCAGGAACCCCATCCTTCCCTTCCTTCTATAAGATTTTTTTTTTCTACTAAAATGCAAGTACTCCATGAGGATGACTCTTGTAGGTAGAAGGAAGCCATGGGCTGAAACCCCAGAAACACATGCTCCTACTTCACCATTCTGCTCACAAGCAGCTCTGCTTGTGAAATCCACTAAGAAGTCAACAATCTAAGTATTTCCCTCAATAAGACTCTAGATATTCCATTGTGTTGCTGGCCGGACTTTTCTTCTTCACATTCACCCTTGGCCCAGAGCAATCTATATGGCCAGCTATTACTTGAGAGTGACTCTAATCCCATAAAGTGACTTCCTCCCTAGAGTAGATTGTGGTTTGAGAGAGAGAGAATAGTCATACCTGTTCCTTTTCTTAGGGCCCAAAATTATAGCTGTTATTTCTTCTAGGAGCAAGGACTAATACAAAGCTCCCTCAGCACCTCACAAAACTGGCTCAAAAAAAAAAAAAAAAAATGAAAGGTGACTGAGCTCGACTGAGCTTTGCAGGGTGTTACCCAAGAGGCGAGCAGGTGTCATTTCAGAAAAGTCAAAAAGGCTCTAACAATGTAGGCAGAAGCTTTTGTGACACTAAAATGGGGTCGAATAGGGTGGACTACAGCTACTGCACAAATCATTTGAAAAGCCTCTGTCTCTGGTAAATGACCCAGTCAGGGGATGTTTGAGCTTGTAACAAACCACAGGAAGGAAACTATTGACTCCAAGTCCAGGGTGCAGGCCTGTACTCTCCCATGGGCCAAGCAAGACTTCCAGGAAAAGATAAGACACCCTTGTCCTCATACTTTCAGCTTCTCCATTATCAATTACCATTACCACATAATAATTCCAAAAGTGAAAATCAGCTCCCTTGTCAGTTCAGCTCAAGCATAGCCTTTTCAACGCATCCATCTGACTTCTCTACTCTGCACTGATCTTTCTTCTTCCTGAATCCCTTTAGCACTCATAATCTATTGTTCACTAATAAACGATTAGTTGGTCATCTCAGATTCTTTTTGCAATAAGTCACGGCATTATTTAATGTTCATATTGTCCTTCGCTCCACACATGATAATCTTGTTTCTCCACATTAGTAACTCTTTAAAGGCAGAACAAATGTAATTCTTTTAAACCAACAGGAATCTTATTTTCTGAATTAAAAATTGGCTCATGCGAGTCTGTAAGCACAGGTCCACGTAAGAGAAGAGTGGGGCAGAATATTCTACACTGGAGCTGCCTCTGAACATCCGCGGGATCACCACACTCTGTTTCCTGCGGTCATACTCCCACAATGGAGCCAGCACACTGCTGGGGTCTCCACTGCCTGTTGGGAAGACGAAAAGCAGCTAGTAAATGTCTTCCAGGAGCATTAGTTTTATTCCATGGTAAATAATCTACATGTTATTTACACATGAAAACAAACATATTTTCAAGAATAAAATGAAAGCCTCATGTTATTTTCTAAGACAAAACTTAAATGAAATTTCTTGAAGTTTCTTGAATCTTGGAGTGGGACTTTCAGACTGCACCAACAACACCCACCCTTCCACATTCTTCTTCCCAAGCTCATGCCAAGCTCTTTCTGGAGCCCAGGTCCAGACTTTCCTGCTGTTAGTTACCCTGTGTTCATATTTGAGAAGCACTGCTCTTCCACTCCTACAACAAGGCAGAGGAGAGTAAGTGCTTGATAAATATTTATTGACACATTGATTCATTGTTTCTTCAGAATTCAAAGCAGCAAAAGGAAGTTGAAATCAAATCTTCTTTTAGGTGCAGGTGGAAAGGGCAATCAATAGTGGCCTTTCTGGCACTGGAGAAACATCCTACCATCCTACTAGAGATGTGTTCTACTTTGTCACCATAGGTGGGAAGACACCAATGCCTCCCTCAATGAAATGATAAGAACAAGAACATGGTTCAAGAGAAGAAAAGAAGAAGCTGTAGAAGGATAGAACGGCAGAATGGCAAGGCACCCATGACAGAAAAGAGCAAGAACAGAGCAGAGCTCAAAGAGACCAGTCTCAGAGAAGCAAATACGTTCAAGCAAAGAAACTGGCAAGTCTTGTTTTCCCTCCAAACACAAACTTTCTAGAAACTAACAGTTGATTTTTTATTTCTTTGGGCTTTGTTTTTGTTTTACTTTTGTGTCTTAGAAAGGACCAACCAAAAGAATACAGGGACTCAGGTGAAACTTTTATGTCAGCAGGAAAAACAAGACTCAGAGAAACCACCTTGGCAGTGCGCCCTCCAGCAGCTCCCAACCACAAAGCAAGCATCCTGTCTTGTTTACAGAAGCCTCAGCCAAAAACAAAATTGCCTAACCAGCTTTGCCAAGGGGAACTGGGGTTAACACAATTTTTCAAAAACCTCATAATTTGCTAATTTGCAAGTTACCACGACTTCCTCCTAAAACTGGGCCCCCATGACTAAGAGGTTTCGTTTCAGTTGCGGTATGAAGGGAAACTTGTTGCTGGGCACGATTTGTGTGGCATAAGCCCTGGGATCCCTACAGCGTCTCTCAGTAGGATTAAAATGTTTCAGGAAAGGGGTGTAGCTCATCTGAGTTTCCACGTTGACAGCCAAGGATGCCCAGTGGAGCCATCTCCTCAGATCAGGCATCCTGGCTGTGTTAGTACTTCTAACCACTATGCAATTCACCCAGGCTATCAACTTGCCTGGCAGAAATAGGTCCTTCAAGGAAAATACTAGAACTCTTCTAGGCTGCCAAGCCTCTGTTTCAGAGACAGGTGGCAGACGCTGTGAAGGGCAGCCCAAGAAGCACAAGAGTGAGACAACGATGAGCGGAGTAAGGTAGCAGCCATCCCCATGTGTGCTTTCCTTGTACATCCCAGGAAAGATCTTAGGGATCATCTAGTCCCTGACTCGCATTAGACAGAAGTGAAAGCTGGGTCTCAAAGAGGTGAATTGTTGTCTGTAAGTCAACCAGCTACTTCTGGGGAATAGAGGTAAAAATTAATGTTGCTTTTGCTTTTGGAGGAGAATACTCTCAATATGTCAGTCACTTTTCTAGATGTAATTCATAATATGTATTTTTTAAACTTCAAAAACCTATAGGCTATGTAACATCTCTATCTTTATAGCTCTATTTTATAAAGAAGGATATATTGTCTGAGAAGTGAGTTCAACCTGGAGCCACATCTGTCTACAAAGCCCACGCTTTTTCCTCACCATACTGGATGTTCATTCCCAGCTCAGCAGGATTCATGAGACCTTCCCCATAAACTAACCCAAAAGGCAGAAGACTAGGTCGCCATGCCCTGTGGCCGTTTTGAGGGTGGTGAGAGGGAGGGTGTCTATTCTTAGAGCTGCAAGTTGTACCTAGGAATATATTTGTGCATAGGAATAATTTTATAAATTGATGTTTAGGTTTACCATGCAATGACTAGAACCATCATGAGTTAAATAACATTTTTTGACCCTGTAGGAACTCAAAGACATGCTCTGAGTTCCCAATAACTGATTACCTTTAATGTGCCTACTGGGGATATCATTAAAATGTAGATTTGAATTCAGTAGATCTGCCATGAGGTCTGAGATTCTTCAATTCTGTAAGCTCCTAGCTAATGCTGCTGCTGCCAGTCCATGGACCACACTTGGGGCCACATCCAATTCACAAATAGACAATTCACAAATAGAGACTCACTCTCAATCAAAAGTTGCTAATTAGGCTGGAGTACCCTTTTTCTTTTCTTAATATTGCTGACCCCTAAGCAAGTTCTACTCATCTGTCTGGAAGTTGTTCCTATTTCCAGTGCAACAAGTCACCACCTACAACTAATATTCCACCTTCTCTAGGACATATCTAGGCTCTGCAAAAAAATGATCTTCCAAACTCCACAAAGAAATGCCATTTGTACGTGCTCAGGCACACCTGTGCCTGCTGGCAGGAAGCCACTGACTTTTTCCAATAAACAAACCAAAGCTTAACAAATTCCATTGTGGAAAGGTGAGCAGTGTGCCCCCTGCGGGCAGCTTCCCACTTCCCCTCCCACAAAATGAGGACCTTTCAACCCCACCTTCTCAATGAACCGTTCAGCGAACACTCCACCGCATCCACCTCCCTTCCAACTTGTACCTCCCACAAACATTTGCCCTGTAAGTTCCTTTAACCAAGTCATCTATTTTGTTTGCACATTTTCTCCCCAGCCAAATCTTAAGTTCCTTGAGAGCAGAGACTCTGTCTAATCACTCATTGCATCTTCCCACAAAGCCCCACCCAGTCAGTGTCGTGTTCAAATTATAGGCTAAAGAAACATGTCTTCATTCCCTGAAAGTTTTATTTTCCTGTTGTGTAAGAATGTAACTTCCATCGGGCTTCCAAAGAGTGTCTGTGAAGATCACACAGGAAGGACTCTACAATTATTATGAGGCAATAAATTAACTTCTTACTAATGGTAATGATGGGATTGTATAAGTTCATGCCAGAATTCACATCAATGGTATACAAGGATCATAGGAGATAATGCATGTGAAAGCAATTGGTAAAGTACAAAGCCCTCTGTAAATGTAAGGTATTATCCTGTTGTTATTATTACTTAGGGCGTATGTTTCTACCAGAAGTGAACAAACACAAGATCATCAGAAAATGATAGACAGCCTTTGTCTACACCTCAAACCCACTCCATATGAAAATGGATTCTTTTTCATTCTTTCATCCTTGAATTATAAGTCAGTAAAGTAAGACTCTCTCCCGAGCCAGGAAATTGAGGTAAGAGAAAAATGTTGGGATGGATCTGCAAACCTAATGCTAGTATCACATGGCAACTCCCATTTCCTGAAGCTCAGGGGGAGCCAGGTACAATTTAGTATGAACAGGGGAGCTATTTCATGGGCTGAAGGAGACAGTGAGAATGAATGTCATTCACAGCAGGACAACATAATAGCATCCATGTGTTTGTCTGAGTAGACACAGGCACTCCATATGCACAGCACTTTCCCCTTATTGAATAAGGCAGGCTCCCACTTGCTTGCCTCCTGCCTGCCCAGACGTTCCTCCACTCCCTGCCCTGACTTTCCTTCTCACTACAGTTTCTTTATCATCCATGTCTTGGAGTGATTCTGGGCCATATATCCTGTGCACTCTTCTCCTAGAACCTCAGCAGCACCTCCCAGCTCCTCTCCCTTTGAAGACTCATATCTCAGATATGCTTCCATGGGTCACCTTAAACTCTGGTGCATGTGTCTGTTTCAAACTTTCCCCTTTTATGAGAACACCAGCCCTATCAGGTAAGGGATCTACCCTCATTCAGTACGATTTCATCCTAACAGCTAATCACACCTGCAATGACCCTATTTCCAAATAAGGGTACACTCTGAGGTACCGGGGGTTAAGACTTTAACATACACATTTGGGTGGGGGGCGGGCAATTTAACCCATAACACTTGATCTTGGTTACTTGGGAATCTCCAACCCCCAGCCCCGCATTAACCAGCTCATGTAGCACATGTGGATCACATAACAACTCTGACTGTAGTCAAGAATGTCCATCAGTGAAGCTCTGCTCATACAACTTGCACCCTCTCATTTTATTTTCCATAATGTTTCGCTGACCTTGCCAGATTGGTTCCCAGACAAATGGCAAATCTACTTTACCAGGCTTCACCTGGGAGTCTCCTAGACTTTCTCCCACTCACTCCTACAATTCTTTGATTTTCTCTCCTAAATAGTCCTCAAATTAGTCTCTGCTACCAGTGCCTTAACTCAGGCTCTCATCACATCTGACTTTGATGAGAACAATAGTCTAATTTTTCTCCTTCCTTCTAGTCACCCCCACCCACTTCCATCATCTCTAGTCTCCCTGCACACTAGGACCTCAGCAGCAACTCCCAGCTTTTCTCCCTTTGAAGATTCATATCCCAAATAGACTTCCATGAGCCACCTTAAACTCAGCGGGCCCTAAGCAGACACCAGAAGTACTTTTCTACAGTCACACCTGATAAGCCAGTCCCACATGTAAAGCCTCCGGCAACTCCCCACAGAGCAGATGCCACGCAGATGCCTTTGCTTCTGCACTCAGGACCCCGTGTAACCAAACTCCTGCCTGCCTCGCTAGCCTCACATTGTTGTCTCCCGTTTCAGCCTTTGCAGGTGCTGTTCTCTCCACTCCCGGTTCCCTTCTCATTGCTTTCAACCTGTGTTCCTCCTTATCCTTCAAAACTCAGCTCAAGGGTGACTTCTTCTGGGAAGCTTTCCCTCCACCTGCAGACTGATTTATTCTGCTCCCAAAGAACTTCACACTACACTTCCTGCAAATCAGTGTATACCTTATCTGTCTCTTCCCACTTGGTTAGAGGACAAGAAGATCATGAGCCATCAAAACCTGTCCCCACAAATGCACTTTGGACTGGGCGTGGTTGCTCACGCCTGTAATTCCAGCACTTTGGGAGGTCAGGGCAGGCGGATCACTTGAAGTCAGGAGTCTGAGACCAGTCTGGCCAACATGGTGAAACCCTGTCTCTACTAAAAATACAAAAATCAGCCAGCCATGGTGGTGCACACCTGTAATCCAGGCTACTCAGGAGGGTGACAGGAGAATCACTTGAATCCAGGAGGCGGAGGCTGCAGTGAGCCGAGATCACGTCACTGCACTCTAGCCTGGGCAACAGAGTGAGACTCTGTCAAAAAAAAAAAAAGCATTTTGTACCCCATTTTCTCTCATTATTAGATGTGTATCCTGAGGCAAGTTGTTTAACCTTTTTAAGCTAAGACTTTCTCCTCTGCAATATGCAGATAATGAAAATGCCCACTCATGAAGCTGTTATTAGTCTTAAATTAGATAATTAACACAGAAAGCTTAGCACAGTGCATGGCAAGTGGCATAGCTGAAACTGCTGCTGTTGTTCCTGTGTGGTTACTGTGCTTGTTCTTGTTGCTATTGATTTCAGAAGCACCATAGCCCCAGGAGGCAGAATGTGGGCTCTAGATTTGTACTGCTTGAGAGTGAATTCTGGTTCCAAATGTTTATTAACCATATGTTCCCATGCCTGAGTCTCAGTTTCTTCATGTATATGCAGATAATAACAACAACTACTTCATACATATTTGAGAGTAAAATAAGCTACTCTTGAAGCACTTGGAACAGAACGTGGCATCTAGTACATGCTTAGTAAATAGTGGCCTCTAATATAATGGGCTGTCGTAGAGTCCCAACAGGCTTCATTTACAACTGCGGGAAAGATTGAAACTCAGTGCCCTAGTCTATGAAGCCCTTGACAGAGAGATTATACACAAATCTTTGTAATTCAACCACACAGTATGCAGAAGGTACTCAAAATTTTTTGAGAATGAATGAATGAATTGTGACTTGAGTAACAAATGCCAAGTTAAATCATGTCACTTTTTAAGAGGTCACAAATGCAGCAACCTCATTTCTTGAGAACATGGCTGGGAATAAGGAAATGGGAAAAATAGATGTCCTGAAAACGGCACATAAAAGCTCACATACTTTATTCAGAGGAATCATAAAATGTGCAAGCTGACTGGACCTTGGTGATGATCTATTACAGCTCGGTCATTTTGTAGATGAGGAAAACAAGCCAGCCCTCAGAACCGATTTCCTCTCCCTTTATACATCATTCTCAGAAGCTTTGTTATCTGGTTTCCTGGCCAAAGCACATTGAAAGGAGCAAATCTGGAGAGGAAAGGGAGAGAATGAGAGCTATGTATACCTGTGATAAGTATCAAGAAATGAAATTCGGGCTTATGACAGGAAAGCTACATAAAAAGCAGACATAAAAACTGCAAAATCACCGGAGCCTGCAACATTGGCATGGCTGCAAAGGTGCTCACTCCTCAGCAGACCCTGAGCACATGGCTGTGAGACAGCCCCAACCATGGAAGAGATTGCATGATCCTTTACAAAAGCAAGATTTGCGAGAAATTTAACTTTCTTTCATTCCCAGTCATTTCTATTGGGGGCTCCTATCTCACTGAGTTGATTAGGAATTCAAATCTCAAGCTTTTATAGTATCCTCCCACCTATTCTAAGGTTCCATCAAAGATTCCAAGAAAGGGTCAATAATGTCAAAACACTGGGGTAAGTGGAGATCAGGTCACCGGGTCCTGGGCCACGTGCACAGCCAGGTTAGTAGTGAGCTCTCTGCAGCTGGCCAGCTCCCCAACCCCAGCTTTGGCTCGCTGCTGCTCTGACCTGGTCCTAGAGGGCAAAGATCTTTCTTTATAGCCAGACTGGGTGCACACTCAATGCCTGTTTCCCTTCCAGCCTCACCATGTCTTTTTGTCCTCGTCCTCGACCTCTGTCCTCGGCTTCCCTGTTTTTGCTCCCTGCCTTCCCTTTGCTCCCTCCTGTTTCCTCTCTCTGCCCAGCAGTGCCACTATTTGTAATCTGGGCGATTACCCTTCTTTTTTCATGTTTCTGTATCCCCTTTCATTTACCCACTCGGTGAATTCTCTGTGTTGTTCTAAAGGCCTAGGTTTGAGGAACACAAAAGCCAGACAGACGTGTAGGCTACTTTGGTCTTCCACCCTGTTACCTTCTTCCTCTGAGACAATGAACCAAAGAAGGCTGACCCTGCTTGGAATGCGTAAAGGAAGAAAGAGAAATGCAGGGAAGAAAAAACTCTGGGAAAGGAAAAATGGATGCACAAAACATCAAGAAAAGGAGTTATTTCAAAATGTTATCCCACCACATACGTAACACGAATGCACAGTCTGGTATTCAAGAGAGCTCATGTTCAGTTATCCAGAAAATGCATATCGGTGCAATAGTTTATTCTCATGCATCTAAGCAAATAGTACTTATTTATATACTGTAATATACATGTTACTGTATGCCTATAATAGCACTGAGCATCAAGTTCCAAACCTGTTGCATGGAACACTTAGTACTCTCAATTTTGGATCAGGAAGAAAAGTCTTCTGTAATCAAAGCAATTTTCAAAACACCATTCTTCTTGGAGATTTAGAAAGTATCTTATAATGTTAAGGACTCTGAGAAGTCTAAACTTGGTCCTGCCCTATTTGACTGCAGAAATTTGATTGGATTCACATCCCTTGGAACTGGTGGTATAGGGAACACACATTAGAAAGATCTGTCTGATTTTCATGTTGATAACCAACTCAAGGTGAAGAAAGGCAAGAAGTTTTCTGTGGTGTGGTGAAAACAGAGGTAGATTGTGTGATTCACCACTTCTGAGGGGCAACAAGCAATAGCCTCTGGAACGGGGAGCCCTCATTTTCAACCTCAGCCTGAAGGGCTTTGTAGCCCAAGGCTGTACCTGTCAAAGCTGTCAGGTCCACTTTCTAGTGAGTAGCACAGGGGATGCTGAGGCTCACATTGCAGAGCTGCAGAGAGGGAGGCCAGAGCACAGGCCCTTGCTTGGAAACCACCCTCTCTCCAGCCAGGGTGATAGCTATTTGGATCTTCCAAAGTCATTACAGCCCATACCTGTTTGGATGCACAAGGAATCAGGAAAAGGAGTTATTTCAGATGTTGGTGTCTCTGGCATTATGTTCAAACAGAAAAAGCAGTTACGTGGATTACCTCATCTTCCCTTTGTGCAGGTAGGAAAATGCTCAAACTCGAAAAGAAATGGCAGAATTGTTCTCTGAAAAGATGAAAGGCAACAAAAACTATGTAATAATAGGTCAAGAAAGGTGCTAAAATGCTCCGGTGGTTAAAACAGTAAGCTCTTCATAAAGTTACAGACACCAGTTCAGAGCCTCCTAATACAAACTCTATATACTTATAATTTCAGTGCGAGAAAGATTATATGGATAACTCATATGTGTTAATATTTTCCTAGGCACTTTAAGGGTCATAAAATATAAAATTCAAACTTTTTACTTTGCCATCTAAGGCTCTCCATGATATAGCCACAGTCTAAGGAACTTGGAACCATATCTTGAGTCTTCCTTTTTTCTACTCTACATTCCAGGTTTAGAAGCATTTCTGCAGTTCCTTAATCTCTTTGTATGTTGTTTTGTTTTTCACCATTCCATGTCATGGTGTTTCTGCCAAGGATTCTCTTTTTCTCCTGCCCACACTTCAGTCCATTGAGCAAATTTCTATTTCTCCTCCAAAATGCGGATCAAATATTAGCTCCATTGTGAAGACTTTGCAGAGTGGCTTCTATTCCCCAGAGATCTGGTTTGTTTGTCTTCTTGTTTCTCATTTATCTTATAACTATATCTATGGTAGAAAGCATAGTAGAATGTAAAAAGTGAATGAGGTTGGGCACCTGCTCTCACACTTGGCTGTAAAATATCAGGTGAGTTGCCTAATCTTTTTCTATACATTAACTACCTCGTCTTTAAATTGTGAATAATTCTCCCTTCATGTGAGGTTTAAGTGATGTAATAATAGGTTTTGCACTGTGTCTATTACATATGAACATTCAACCAAATCTTTGGTTCTTATATCACAATTAGTTGTTTTCCACTCTTTGTTTGTGCAAGCCTCAATTTGAAGTGCTGCCCTATTTGTTTATATGCTTAATTCTTAGCATAGTGTCTGACACACAGTAGGCACTCAATAAACAGCTCAATATAACCATTAATCAGCTAATTAATTGATGGAGAGATGAATGGGTTATTTTTCTAAGGGGGCATAATCTCTAGGAAGCAAGGCAGGAATAAGGTAATGAACACAGTGGGACAATGGGCTCTGAAGGCCAACAAGAATTCAGAGTCATGAAATGCAAGACAGGCCATGGAGCTCAAAGAAGGCACCTGGGGGAGGTCCAAATGAGCACCTGAAGAAAGTACATAATGAGCACGTGAAGAAAGTACACTAAATTGAGGACATAATTTAGTAGAAAGAATCAGGTAAAGCATTCTACGCTCATTATACATAAAGGCTCACAGCTGTTTCAGGAAGACGGCGGCTGATGCATAGCTGAAGGCTTTGGAAGAAAAGATCTACTGGGGAGGGGGATATGAAGATCCCAGTAATGAGCCGTGAAAGGATGAGAGTGCAGCCTGAATCCTCAGAGACAGTCAGGGTTGAGGACACAGGGGGAGGCCTGCCCAGTGGGACACGGGAAAGCACCACTTTCTAAGACTGAAGGATGGAAGAGAGAATGGCTTTGGAGGCCAAAAACACATAACATAGAAGGAGAAGGTGGCTAAGAAAGCCCATGTGTTAGATGGGCTTGATCTTCTTAGTGACATAGGAAGTAAAATTGTCTTCTGAGCTAGTGGGGATGGGAATATAAGAAGTGATCCAGCAGAGTGGTCAAGAACACATACCCTACCCCCCCACCAGTGTCGAATCCCAGCACCATCACGGACCCTCTGGGTGGCCCTGGGAAAGTTCCTTTAACACCTCGTGACTTCGTTTCCTCATCTGTAAATGGGAAAGATTGTAATACTATTTATCTCGTAGGGTCACTGGGAGGATTTAATGACTTAATAATTGCTGAGCACACATGGAATAGCCGGGAATACATTAAGTAATATAGTAGTATTTGCTACTGTTGTTGTTATTATCAAAGGAGCCTTACAGATACTAGGACATGATTGGACTAGCCATTACAAAAAGTGCCCTGGGAAATCAATAGGAAATCGTTACTGGAAAACACATGAATGTACAGTGGACATGGCCAGTGTGATCCTGAGTTTATCTTCAGCAAGCAGGGAGCAGAGACAGACAGCAGAAAAAGTGGGAATTTCTTCCTGGGGGGATTGGGACAAAGCAGTGTAGACAGAATGCAAAGTTAGAAGACAGGATTCTAGAGTAGTGATAAGGACATTAAACAGCAAATGTGAAGTTCCAGCCAGGCAAGGAGTCAAATGAAGCTAAGTGTGGACTAATGGACTCATTATGGGCCCATGGAGTGATTCTTATCCATTTATTAAGGATAAAGTTAATGGCTTTTATGCCGTAGTATAGGCACTGTCTACTGGAAGTGTCTATTAAAATTGGCAGTGAGAACCAAAAAGTTATTTGGCCTGGAATAGGCGTGAGATGTTCTTCTGAGCAAAAGGGTGGCTCTGGAGATAGATGATATAATTATTCTAGACTTCCTTCCCATCCATGCTTTGTCTCTCCTTCTCATCCTCACTCTGGATACACAGACAAATCCTCTAAGCAAGACAAGACCATTATTCAGAGAAATGGAAGAACCACTGATGCTGAGAGACAAGTTCCATCCCTGATATAGTAGAAAAAACGCCAATCAGGAAGGCTTTGTTGGGAGAGAGGGGACTTGAACTGCAAGAATTTGGCAGGTCACCAAAGTGGGGCAGGGCAGGGAACAGTGAGTCAGTATTGGTAAACAAGCCAGCAACATGATGGCTAGCATGAAGGATGGGAGGAGGGGCTGGGCAGAGTAGGCTCTGGTGTCATCCGGATCTAGGTGGAGAAAAAAGACATCTTTTGTGATCTGGGGCAGATTATATTAACAGACAGTGAACTTAGAGGAGGAAAGAACAAGGTGACTCACTCAGTGGGACAGATGTGGACTGGGGGCAAAGGAGCAGAAAATAGATGATGTGTTCACTACTAAACAGTATTTCACAAAGTCGAGTGGGGAATCTTAATTTCCGTAAGATTGTTTAATGCATTTGTCTCAGCGAAATTTAGCCTTCTTCCTTCTCTGTCTCTTGTCTGGGCATACAAAGATCCCTATCCTCAGACCTCACTCATCACACATCTCCAAAACTCAATAAATCCCCACTAAATATTTGTTGACTGACTATTGTGTCCTCCAGACAACACCCATGCCCTGAACCACTATATCCCAGAAAAGATCTAAGGCAACAAGAAAGATAAAGGAATAATGCATGTAAGAATACATTGAAAAGTACAAAACCCATTCAGATTCAAGGGATTATTATCATTTTCCCAGGTTTTCTTCTCCATTAGGAGTCCCATTTGAAAAGGAACTTCATGGACTAATTCAAACCAATGTGTTAATGGTTCACCTTATATTAGGCTATTAACCCACCCTGAGTCGCTAGATTAACATTCTTCCTCATTTTAGGAAAATCCAAAATATATTGGGGAAAAATTTTTAAATAAAAATAAAAATCACTCTCATTTTTACAATTCTGAAATAACTACAGAAACATTTTGGTGATGTACTTACTTCAGTCCTCCTGCTAGATCTAAACATACATATTTGCAACATATTTTTACATAGTATGGTAAGCAGAATAATAGTTTCCTTAAAATGTCCACATTTCAATCCCCAGCACTTGTGAACATATTACCCTTACATGGCAAAAGGGACTTTTGTAGACATGACTAAGGTTATGGACACTGATATGGGAAGATTTCATGCTGGATTATCCAGGTGGGGCCAATTTAATCCTATGTGTCCTTACACAAGGGGTACATTTCCCTGCTGAGTCAGAGAGATAGGATAGAAAAAGAAGAAAAAAATTCACAGTGTTTAAGGAACTTGACCAGACTTTGCTGGCTTTGGAGACTTAGGAAGAGGCCATGAACCAAAGAATGTGTGTGGCCTCTAGAGCTGAGAACTGCTGTCAGTTGACAGCAAGAAAACTAGGATCTCAACCCTGCATCCACAGGGAACTGAATTCTGCCAACAACCTAAATGAGCAAGGCAATGGATTCGTCCCTAGAGCCTCCAGAAAGAAACACAGCTCTGCTGATACTTTGATTTTAGCCTGGTGAGACCTGTGTCTGAACTGTAAAATAGTAAATTATATTGTTTTAAGCCATTACATTTGTGGTAATTTGTCACAGCAGCAGCAGAAAACTAATATATTTGTTTTGAGGTATACTTTATAAATTTTTTCTTGCTATTTTTAATATAAAGTTATATCAGGACTGTTTTCTCGTTTTGTGTATTTTGTGTTTTTACATTGCTTTATAGTAGTCCATCACACGGGTTTACGGTGATTTATTTCGCCATTCCCATCGTTTTGCTTTTATGATGAGCATGCTTGTATGTGCAATTTCGGTCCACAATGCTTCTTATTTTCTTGGAACTGATTTCCAGGTGTGTAATTACCACACCAGCTCATGGGGACATTTTTAATTTTTGATTCTCAATTCTAAAATGAATTTCTAAATATATCAAGTTGTATACCCATCCAGAGTTTGGGAGTGTCTATTTTATCTTATGATCACCTGAGTTCCATTTGACTGGTTTTTAAATGCCAATTTCTTACATAAAAAGTCATTTTATTTTGCATTGCTTTGATTGCTCGTGACATTGAACATTTATTCATATGTGAATTATCTACTTTTTTTCACTGATTTTCCAATGAAAGTCTTAGAGTTTTCATATTGATTTGGAAAAGCTTTTTATTCCTTTATGATATCAGTCCCTTGCCATATTTAATGCAAGTTCCCCCAATTTGACATTTACCTTTTAACAGTGTTTATAATCTATCTTGACACACTGAATTCTTAACCTAATATGTGATTAAATCTACCTTTTCCTTCCATATTTTCTTCTATTGATTTACAGAGATTTTTCTGTCTTGAAATCAAGTAAACATTTACCCATATTTCTTCCTGTATGTTAAGGGTTTAACATTTTTCTTTTTACATTTTAAGTATTGCACAAGTCTGGAAGTTATTTTGGTTTACGAAGCTATGAAGGGAAGATTGTGTTTTTATTATTTTCCGAACATTCATATTATTCTGAATAATTTTTTTTTGCCCTGTCTATGAAAGGCACTGCTTCTTAACTAAAGACTTCAGGAGACAAAATATCTCCCCCGCAAAAGAAACTAACATGCAATTTCAAGTTCTGTGATTAGTGGTGAGTTAGATTTCATCTTTTCAAAGGGTGTAGGAGGAGGTGGGAAGGTATTTTTCAACATCTCTCAGATGATCCTAAGCAAGCTTTATATCAGCTTCCTGAGGGTTGACACTCGCTTCACCACTGCTCTTGCATTTCAGATCAAATATAAAGGAGAGTGAGACATGGGAGCTGCAATATCTGAAAGTGGAGCCTCTACAGGAACTCAAGTCTAATACGATGTCCATTTGGTTCAGGAAAGCATACTCGCATCCTCAAAATAGGATGGCCTGTGTCTATAGGAGAGTAAGCTCCCCAAAGACAGATACTCCTCTTGTATTTCCACCCTCCAGCTCCTCTTATATAGTCCTCTGTAACCCCCAAACCTGCCCTCCTGACTTACTGAGAGTTCGGGGTACCAGTGGCCAATCCTGAAAACTGCTCCTTGGCTAACTTGTCTCAACCTCATATGCTTTATTTTTTTTGTTCCCTTAATTCTCCTCCTCCATGGTCTCCCTCCATCTGGAAGAAGGAGGTGCATTTGTGAGCATTTATCTTTCCAGGAATAGCCTCTGAAGCTCAGAAAAGGGAACAGGCAGAGGAAAGAATGGCCAAGCCTATGGTAAAGCAGCCAGGTAGGACTGCTAGGTTGTGAGCCCAGCTCTGAGCTCATCAGGGCAAGATGGCTGTTGCCAGTCTGTGGCTGCCAGCAGAGAGCAGAGCAGAGAGAGCTGGCTTCTCCCCAGTCACTTTCCTGGGTGACAGTAAGGATTGCTCAGAGCTGAAGTATGCTAGACATCAATGATCAGAGGCAACTATTTAAAGTCCTGCCTTTCTTATTGATGTAACTAGGTTTGGGGCATGATAGAAGGGTTTGGGAGTGGATGCAAGGGAAAAGGAGTGGTCTGAAGCCAGTGCTGGGCCTGTGAAGCAAGAACCGTAATTGCTGCTTAGGAAGGAGCTCTGATGTGTAGAGGCTTAGCTACTTCCCTTGGCTGGGGGCGTGCCTTGCCCTACTTCACCCCCACAGAGTGATAGGGACTTACCTTTTCAGAGGGAACAGGAAACCAGGTAGGGCTGCCCAGAGTTGCCTTTGAGACTTGCATTCCTGGGTCCCTAAAGAAGTTTGAGAGACAGGGTCAGACGCCATGTTCCTCAGCAGGCCAAAGGGCTCTGTGGATGGAGGCAGGTGTGCATGGTGAATTCATCAGGAATCAAATTCTTAAAGGAGGAGCACCTTTTCCAGCATCCACTAAGGGTTTGGGCCTGTGCCTGTGCCCTTTATTTCTCAGCTTGAGCTTGATATCTCTATGAAGAAGTACCACACTCCTACTTGAGAGGATAATAGGAGTAGAATGAGGCCAGGCAAGGAGTCCTAAGAAGTTATCTCCCCTCCATCCTTTTGTATTTGGCAGCTTGAAGGCTGCACTGCAGCTGAGGGCACAGTAACCATGGTGACAGGGCTGGCCCCATAGAAGGGGTAGGCTCCAGGGAGAGGTCAGCTTTGGGATACGGTGAATCAGAAACACTTGCACTGATCTTATTCAGATTTCTAAAGTTATGTTTCTCTCCAGTTATCGTCAGTGGAAGCCCCAGCTAGCATTTTACCTAATGGCCTTTCATGTTCAACAAGATTATCCTGAAAACCTTTAGAATTAGCTCATCAAATCAAAACAGCTTTTTACAAGCATTTACATGTGTGACATTCTCTATATAACACACAAAAATACATAAGATCCAAACTCTAACTTCAGGAGGCTTTTATAGCAAGGAAACCAAGGTATTAAAGTCATAAAGAGCTGACTATAAGCTCTGAATGACAATGGAAGATAGCAATAGAAAAATAGTAACAATGCAGCAAATGGTTAATTGTCAATGAATAATATAAACATTTATATTTTATTGAAGGATTCATACTAGGGAGTCTTGAAAGGCTTACAAAATGGGCAGCATTTGAGCTGGTCGCAGGATGGGTAGGATCTGTCTCCCTGGCTCAGAAGACTGGAAGAAGAGGGACAGTACAGGAAGAAGTGAAAGCATAGGGCAGAGAGCAGAAGGTGTGCTCAAGAACAAAGGGTAAATACTCTGACTGAAGTCGGGGCTTCAGGTGGGACCTATGAGGGAGATAAGTTTATCACAGTAGCTCTAATTTATGAGAATGAACATGAAATTGGGCATATTTGATAGCAGGATAGGGTGTGAGTCTGGGATTTCGAATGAGGATGATCAAGACCATCAGGGAGGAGCTCCAGGTCCCCAAGGGATGAGAGCACCAAAGAAATCTGTGAGCCATGAAGATAAATTTACTCAATTTTGTAGCTTTGCTGTAGACCACCCCTGGGGATGAGAAGCCAGTAACACATTCATTCTAGAGCAAGCTCATCCACATATAGAAAGGAATTGCTTCTGACTGTCTTGGGAACCTAACTCATCCATAATGAAGGCTAACTGCTGCCTTTAATAATTTTATAAATACAAAGCATGTGACTTATCTACAGAAAAGTGTAGAAAATATCCTGTTTGGAGAAATCATGTGTAAGAAGGTATGTGCACATATGTGTTCACAGGAATGCAGGAGCTATCAGAACTTCAATATGTATGTGCAAACATGATATTGAGCTCCAAATATCAATGTATTACTGTTTCTTGGTTAAATATCCTCATATATTGTTTCAGAAGCATTTTCAACACTTGACCCCAGAATCTTACAAAAGGCAAATCACTTTTTCTCCAGCAAGATTCTGTGGTATGCTCAAGCCTGCTTTTGTCTCCTTACCAACAGTGGAGGGAATCTCAAGTTGAATCGTGAGTGCCCAGTATTTCAAGTCAAATTCTGTCCCATCTTTCATGGTTAGGAAACCTTTTTTCATGCTCCGGCCCACGCCAATCTTTCCAGTTTTCCATGGATTAGATATATAATGGTACCTAGTTTTTCTGATTTAATATATATGACTTGTTGCCCTATCAAGAGTATGGGATCTTGTCACCCACAGCACGGGTATCACTTGAGAAGTTAGAAATGCAGAATTTCAGGCTCTCCCCTAGACTAACTGAATAGCATCTGCAATTTAACAAGACCCTGAGAAATCTGTGTGCCTATTTAGTGTTTGAGAGACATTTCTCTAGGAGACAGAGAGCGTATTTTGCATTTTACCCATATTCACATCCCTTTGTTATTTCATGGAACCATGGCGGCCATGAAGTAAATTGAATCCATTCTTACTGAATTCAATTAAAACAATCCTCAATGGCCAACCACTCTAACAAAGAGATAGTGTTGTCATCATTTTATCTGATTCAAACAACCACCCAGGGAGACAGGCAAAACACACTGGTTTATCCCCGTTTTACAAGTAAAAAAAATGGAAGCTCAGAAAGGCTTCATAGTTTTCTAAGGTCAAACAACTGAAACTTAACAATATTAATTTTTTCAACCTAAGATCATGAAATATCTATTGATTTTTGTCATTGTTGTTGTCCTCTTTAGTTTCTTTCATTGGTGTTTTACAGTTTTCCTTGCAGAGATCTTCCACTTTTTGGTTAAATTTATTCCTAGATATTTTATTTTTGTAACTATTACAAATGGGATTGTTTTCTTGATTCCTTTTGCAGACTGATCACATTAGTGTATAGAAATGCTACTGATTTTTGTATGTTGATTTTGTATCTCACAACTTTACTAAATTTGTCAGTTCTAAGAGATTTTTGGCAGTCTTTAGATTTTTCTAAATATAAGATCATGCTGTCTGCAAACAAGGACAATTTGACTTCTTCTTACCCAATTTGGATGCCCTTTATTTCTTTCTCTTGCCTAATTGCTATGCCTAGGACTTCCAGCACTAGGATGAATAAAAGTCATGAAAGCGGGCATTCTTGTCTTGTTCCAGATCTTAGTGAAAACACTTTCAACTTTTCCCTGTTCAGTATATTAGCTGTGGGTTTGTCATATATGTTCTTTATTGTGCTTAGGGCTTTTTATTATGAAGCGATGTTGAATTTTATCCATATCAAAATACCAATGACATTCTTCCCTAAAACAGAAAAAAAAAATCCTAAAATTCTTATGGAAGCACAAAAGACCCTGAAGCTGAGGGCTTCACACTACCTGATTTCAAAAGATATTACTAAGCTATAGTAACCCAAACAGCATGGTACTGGCATAAAAACAGATATATAGACCAATTGAACAGAATAGAGAACCTAGAAATAAGTCTGCACACCTATAGCCAACCCCTTCTTGGCAAAGGTGCCAAGAGCATACATTGGGGAAAGGACAGTCTCTTTAATAAATGCTTCCGTGAAAACTGGATATCCATATAGAGAAGAATGAAACTAGACCCCACCTCTCACCATATACAAAAATTAATTCAAAATGGACTAAAGATTTAAATGTAAGAGCTACTATGAAACTACTAGAAGAAAACATTGGGGAATCACTATAGGACATTGATCTGGGCAGATTTTGAGGGGGTAAGACCTTAAAAGCACAATCAAGAAGAGCAAAAATAGATGAATGGAATTACATCAGGCTAAAACGCTTCTGCACAGCAAAGGAAACAATCAACAAAGTGAAGAAGCAACCTATAGAATAATAGAAAGTATTTACAAGCTATCCATCCAGCAAGAGATTAATGGCCAGAAATTATAAGAAACTCAAACAACTCAATAACAAAAAAACAAATAATCCAACTTAAAATAAGCAAAACACCTAAATAGATATTTTTCAACAGAAGACGTACAAATGACCAATAGGTATATGTAAAAATGCTCAACATCACTAATCCTCAGAGAAATGCACATCAAAACCACAATGAGATATCATAGCACCCCAGTTCGAATGGCTATTGTCAAAAAACACACACAAAAAAAACAAATACTAACAAGGATGAGGAGAAATGAGAATGCTCATACACTGTTGGTCAGAATGTAAGGTAGTACAGCCATTATGGAAAACAGTATGGAGGTTCTTCAACCAACTAAAAATAGAACTACTATATGATCCAGCAATGCCACTGCTGGTATATACCCAAAAGAAAGAAAATCAGTATATCAAAGACATAGTTGCACTCCCATGTTTATTGGCTCACTATTCATGATAGCCAAGATATGGAATTAACCTGTGTCTATCAAGGGATATTGATGGATAAGGAAAATGTGGTGTATAACACAGTGGAATATTATTCAGCCATGAAAAAGAATAAAATATTGTTATTTGCAACAACATGGATGGAACTGGAGGTCATTGTGTTCAGTGGAAAAAAACCAAGGCACAGAAAGACAAAAATCACACATTCTCACTCATAAGTGGGAGCTAGAAAAGTGGATGTCATGGAGGTGGAGAGTAGAATGGTGGTTACCAGAGTCTGGAAGGGGGGTTGAAGAGGAGTTGGCTTAGGGGTACAAAAATATAGTCAGATAGAAGGAATAAGCTCTAGTACTTGATAGTACAGTAAGAAAATTATAGTTTACAATAACTTATTGTATATTTCAATATAACTAGAAGAATTGTAATGTTCTCAAAACAAAGATAAATGTTTGAGATGATGGATGTCATAGTTACCCTGATTTGATCATTATACATTGTATACATGTATCAAAATGTCACATATGCCCCCAAAACATGTACAACTATTATATATCAAAATATTTTTTAAATGATTATTACAGACAGATGATGACTACCAAAGGGAAAGAAAAGAAAATCTAGAAATGACTAGAAAGCAAATTTACATTTAAGAAAAAATTTACTCTGGTTTCTCTTGTAATCTTTATTTCAAACTTTTTCTTTTTCTTTCTTTTTTTTTTTTTTTTTTTTTTGAAACAGAGTTTCATTCTGTTGCCCAGGCTAGAGTGTGACGGCACGATCTAAGCTTGCTGCAACCTCCGTCTCCCAGGTTCAAAAGATTCTCCTGCCTCAGCCCCCAAAGTAGCTGGGATTACAGGCACGTGCTGCCATGCCCAGCTAATTTTTGTATCTTTTGTAGAGATGGGGTTTCGCCATGTTGGCCAGGTTGGTCTCCAACACCTAACCGCAAGGGATCCACCCACCTCAGCCTCCCAATCTATTGGAATTACAGGCGTGCGCAACCACACCCAGCCTTAATTTCAAACTTTTGATCTCCTTTGCATGCTGCACATACCCAAAAGAATGATGAAGAGACTGTGTGGAACTTTGTTTGAGTAGATGTACTCCTGGGCCCTGGACCACATATACAAAACCTGATTGAACCCACAGAATATGCTAAATTAACTTGGGTCAAATATGGAATAGAAAGATTTATCATCTGTATTGTGTTTCTAACTGCCTTGTCCCAAAGCAACCTTGCCTAAAAAGTAAAACATCCTTTACTTAAGCTATCTTTTAGAAAGGAAAGGAGGATCTATAATTTTTCTCATCTTGGTTTTCTCCAGGATGAATGGAGACTATTTTCAAAACGAGGAAGTCTAGTACATTTTTACCTACTTTTGAAAAAAGCATAATACTAGATAGAAACGCTGATGGTATTTATTTGAGAAAAATTCAATAAATTTTCCCAAAAGGTTGATAATAATTTTTAGGAAAAAATAAATATAATGATCAATTTCATTCTTTTACACCCATGACAAATAGCTAGAGACAAAATTAAAAAGATTCTATTACAATTGAAACCATTAAATGCATATCTATTTAATTCACAACATAAATGATTTAATTATTCAAAAATAAAATGTAAAACTCCTAATGGGAGAAATAAAAGACGAGAGGAATAATTGGAAAGATATACATTGCTTCTTATTGCAAAGACCAAATACCCTAGTAATGACAATAATTCCTAAGCAAATATTTATAGATTTTATGCAAAACCAAGATCCCAAATGAATACACTACAGACTCAGACAAACTCTCAAAGTAATTCATCTAGGAGAATAACCTATCAGGAATATTGAAGCATTCCTTTTAAAAAGGTAATTATAATGGCTTGGAATACGTGATTTTAAAACATGATTTATAGCAACAATTATCAAAAAGGTCAGTTATTGGATTAAAAATAAGAGAAGTTGGCCACTATTTTAGAATAGTGTTTCTAGATTAAATACTTAATATCTAAATAACTAAAGCAACAGTCACATTACACTGGTGACTTATATTAAATTTACTGTCAACCGAGAACTCAAATAATTTTCATATGTATTATTTACCCGTTTTTCCTATTCTCTATTTTGTTAAAGAATAACTTTCAAAATGAGGTAAAATCATGACTCTCATATAAATAAAAAGTGAACATGTATTAAAGATTGTATTTAACTCATTATTTTATAAGGTAACCAAGCAGATGCTGCTACCTGTTCAAAGGTAAATCCAAAGAACAGACACATTTTAGATTAGGAGGAGTATTAAAATAAATTTGCAAATGGATACAAAACTGGTTAATCCACAGTGTCACTTGAACTTACACAGGACAGAATTTATTTGCAAGTCTATATATGAGAATTATTTTGCGCTGTTGTGGGTTATCTACAATTTACATAATTGTAAAATAGCTCAAAGGTAATGAAAGGTGCAGAATGCCCATAGAATCAGAATCAGTTAATTCAGAAGTGTGTGTTCTAAACAATGCAGGTTACCACTGAAGCACACATTTTTCTCTACAATTTAAACAGTGGGGTTTTTATTGTACCCAACCAAAGAGTGTTACATTTGTGTGTATTAGATCCCATATCGACAGATTCAGCCTATCATATTCTTATACCTCCCGGCTTCATGCATACACATATTGGAACAGGATGTTATCAATGTCATTGTCCAAACCATTAATTTTTTTAAAAAGTTGAACAGGACAGAAAATCAAAGTATATGTATCTTAACCATAAAGACGATATATCTTTCTTTAAATTGAAAAAGTAGAGATGACCATCTGAGATAATAATGGTAGAGAAATATCTTTCAAATAGCAGAATGAGATAACCAGAGAACAGAAAGAAATAGGACAAGTAAAACAGAAGTGCTATTTCATTTATGCAACAAGTGTTTTTTGAGAACCACTGGTGCCAGGCATTGTGCTAGGTGCTGACGACACTGAGACAAATGAAAGGCAAGCCCCTGCTCTTGTGGAGATTTGTAGTCAGGAGTGGAATGGGAGAAATGACATTAAACAGACAATTTATACATTGGTGAAATGGTAAGTGATGTACCTAATGTGGTAAGTGATACCAGGAAGACTTACACAGCTGTTAAGCAAGTATAGCGTGAGTAGATATTAACATACTAATCATTCTAGTTAGTTTCAACCTTGTAACTATTAGGTCTTTATCTTTTACTTTGTTTGTTTGTTTGTTTGTTTGTTTGGAGCATGTAAGGATGCTTGAAGTGGAAACAAACAAAAAAAGACTTGAGAGTTGTGACATAACTGCTATTTAGCAAAATAAGAACGGTCATGGCTTGCCTCAATTTTCTCCTCTTCCCGAACAACCAAACAGTACCAATCAACTATTTCCTTTATGTGGGATGACCGTGATGAGGAAAAAGTCTTAGCTGTTCAGATTCTGTTGTGACCAACTGAAATAAACACTGTTACTACGAACCAGACAGTAGCCTATAAAATAGCTTTGTTATGCTGCCATGGGAATTTACTTTTTCTATACAGGTAAAGCTATCTCTGTATGTGCATGTGATTTCAAATTCTATTAAAAATTAAAATTTAACTCACAACTAGTAGAAGACATCTGCTACATATTATAATTGACAAAGGATTAATATAGAAGATATTTAAATAATCTCTAAAACTAATAAGCTATCCCATAAAAGTTGGGCATATGAACAGGCATTTTATGGAAGAAGAAATACTTAGGACCTAGAAATGTATGAAAATATGTTTAACCTCATCAAACGGGAGCATACAAATTAAAACCGCAACTATCTTGCTTCCACTTGATTGGCAAAAATGTTGAAGTCTGACAACAGCCAGTGTTGAAGATGGTGTGAAGCAATCAGAAATCCTACACACTCTGGGGGAAGTGTAAATTGGTACAACCACTCTGGGAAACAATTTGTCATTATCTAGCCAAACTGGAGATGTCCATTTACTATTACATGACCATTCTGATCTTGGGAGCCACTTGCACCTGTGCTCCAAGAAACATGGATGTGAATGTTCATACCAGCATTTCTGGAATGGTTGTATGTGGGAAGAGGCTAAATGTCCACTGACAAGAGTCTGTATAAATAAATTGTGGTATATTCTTATAATGAAATACCATGTAGCTGTAAAAAAGAATTCTCAAAGCACAAGATGAAAAGGGAGCGTTCCAGGAACATATATATATGAATATGTATATATATATATAGCATAAATATATATAGTATATATATAACTCATACACATAATGATATATACACAGATAAACAACATATATGAGTATGTATATTGTTATGTGTATATATGAATATGTATATTGATAAAATAAAAACTTCAACCAAATTATATTTAAAGGAGTTTAATTGAGCAATGAAAAATTCGCGAATTGGGCAGGCCCCAGGACCACAGCAGATTCACAGAGTTTCCAGCGCAGCCACGTGGCGGAAGATTTACAGACAAAAAAAGGAAAATGATGTATAGAAATTGGCAGTGAGGTACAGAAACAACTGGATTAGTTACAGGTTGGCGTTACCTTCTTTGAACACAGTTTGAACAGTTAGTCTATGAGTGGTTAAGTATGGCCGCTGGGATTAGCCAAGACTCAGTTATTATTACAGGCAAATGCTCCTAAATTAGGTTTTCAATTTTGTCTGACTGTTACGCTAGGTTACAGTTCATCCACAAGGACTCAAATATAGAAGTACAGAGTCCTTCTCAGGCCATATTTAGTTTGCTTTAACAATATGCATCATGTAAATCTGTGAGTGTATGTATATATATATTCTGTATATATATATAATTCTGTATATATATTCTGTATATATATAATTCTGTATATATATTCTGTATATATATAGTCTGTGTATATATAATTCTATATATATAATTCTGCATATATATAAATATACCCATATATATCATTCTGTGTGTGTATATATATATAGAGAGAATTATATTCCATTTGTATAAAGCACAAAACTAAACTTTTGGGGATATAAATGTAAAGAAAAGCCAGAGAATAATAAACACAAAATTCGAGACAGTGGTTAGCTGTATGGAGCAGGGATTAGAGCAGTACAAGCACACAGGGGCACCAGGCATATTTCTTAAGCTTGTTGGTGGCTACATTGCTGTTTATTTTGGTATTGCTCTTTAAACTGTTCGTATAAATTTTATATATATTCTGTTTTATATGTGTTATATTAAAATATCTAAATATGGATATACTTTTAATATTACATATTTATATATAATGATGTATATATATATATCATACATAATTATATATTTACTGATTATATATACAAATCACAAATATTTGTTAGTGTTGTTACCAATGCTTAGAGATCAGCCTACAAAGAATGTGGGGTTTGTGTGTGTGTGTGTGTGTGTGTGTTTTATTTGTTGTTGTTGTTTTAACTTCAATAGGTTTTTGGGGAACAGGTGGTGTTTGGTTATATGAAAAAGTTCTTCAGTGGTGATTTCTGAGACTTTGGTGCACCCGTCGCCTGAGCAGTGTACATTGTACGCAATGTGTATCTTTTACCCCTCACCATCCCCCATCCTTTCCCCTGAGTCCCCAAAGTCCAATGTATCATTCTTATGCCTTTGCTTCTTTATATGAGTTCTCATACATGTTCTCCCACATATGAGTGAGAACATACGATGCTTGGTTTTTCATTCCTGAGTTACATCACTTAGAATAACAGTCTCCAGTTCCGTCCAGGTTGCTGTGAATGCCATTATTCTGTTCCTTCTTATGGCTGAGTAGTATTCCTTGTCATGTATATACATATATATATATATATATATATATATATATATCTCACATTTTCTTTATCCTCTCATTGATTGATGGGCATTTGGGGTAATTCCTTTTATTTTATTTTTTTTGTAAGTATTTATCTTGCTCTAGGAATTTGGTAACCATTTGTTACTTTACAAATCATGCAAGATGAAATTCTCCAAGTTTGTTTTATTCCAACATGAAAATATCTCTGTAAAATAATTGCCATAAAATGCCTTCTCTTCTGCATTGCTATGTTGGGAAGCTGATAAAAATTATCTTAGCTTTTAGGTGAAAAGAACAATTTCTAATATGAGTGCTATCTGGAAAGCTCTTCCTGCACATTCTGAAGTTCTTTATGCTGATTTCTTGGGTCATACTATCAAGCATAGCACCTGGCTGCAGCAGCTGTGGATAAAACCTGTCCACCTGCATTCTCAAGGGGTTTGTGCTGTTTAATATTTTAATTCCCACCTCAAATGGATCTAACTAGGTGGAGTCATGTCCATGGGTCTTGGGTCTCTCCCTGAGTTACTGTTGGGATCTGCTCTCTGTCTCTCTCTAGTCTGAATGCCTATCTACCAAGTTCTGTGGGCTGCCTCATGCTGTTCACTGCTTCCTTATAGTATCTACCTGGAATTTTTAGGGAAAATTAATCTCCTTACTTCCCAAACAATCAGGCATATCATCAGCATCTCTGCTTGCATGCAAAATAAGGCAGCAATGGGCTTTTCCTTTAAAGATTTTTTTCAATACTATTACATCAGTTCTTTTCACACCTGTAAATGCATTGGCCACAGTGAGAGGGCTTATTAGGCTCTGTCAGTCATTGTTACTAATTCCCTAAGTTGGATGATCAAGTCTTACCCACATTATGACACCTTTCCAATACCTTTGGTATGGAGCTGGACAGCTCTTCTCTAAAAGACCGCATCTTGTTAACCCCGGTTTTGTCTTGCTTCATCCCTCATATCACAGGAAACACAAAGACATGTTACTGAGGATTATCAAGGATATATGTTCCCAGGGGTCATAAGAGATTTTCCAGCACATTCCAAGATATACATGTCTTTAGTCCCATTGTCTGCCCTGTACATATGACATAATGCAAGAGTTGACCACTCTTACTAATTGACACCAAATATATGCAGAAACAAATTTCTCACATTAAAAAATCAGACAGGTTCAAAAAGTTCATTTTTAGGTCAGTTGATGATATTTGAAATTCATTTTCCTCTAAAAACAGTGTTTGTGATGCTGATGCTGACCACAGACTTGACTCCAATACCCCATCTAACCCACAAAGTATCAGAAAAAGCATGTGATTGCAGTGAAAATACATGGAACACAACATTTTTTTACTCTGCTTTGTTGCAATACTGATAATAAAATATGGTACACAACAGTAAGAAACAAGAAAAGTAAGAAAATAAATTGTTTTTAATGTTCTTGTATTCTGATGCTTGAGGAAAGGTAAATTCGTCTAGGAGAGACAAAAATGTAGATGAAAATTTGTGAATACCTTAAAGGGAAATTGAGGTAACTTTCAATAATTTCTCGAACCTGATGAGAATGATGTTTTAGAAGCAGTAGTAGAAGAATCATCATCACTATTCATGGTTTTGCTTCAGCATTTCTGTCTTTCTTTTCCTTGGTACAAACCCATCACTTGTAGAACTCAAGCCATGTGTTGGCTCACAAAATGAAATAATAGAGAGAAGGGGAAGGTTGAAATTGAGAAAAGAGGGGCTTTCCTAAGTAAGCAAAAGAAAGTATCTTGCATAGCATTAATTGATTTAAAATCCATGTTTAGCATGCACTATCTGTCCAGTTCTATGGCTGGGTCTTATGGATATAAAGAAGAATCAAACAGCTGCTACCATCATAACACCTACCTACTGCAGTAGGTGGTGAAACAAAGTGAAGCAGGGGCTGGGAGTCAGAACAGGCAAGCAAACCTGCAAATTACACTATAATGTGCTGAAAGCTGTCTTAAAGGATGAGCAAGGTGCTGTTTGTGGAAATCTAGAAATGCTCCCCTAAAATGACATAATTCTCAAAAATGAATAGAAATTTTTCAGAAGGAACAAAATGTACAAAGGCATAAGCATACAATCATTTTGGAAATGATGTGAGGTTCAGAGTAAATGCAGGGAAGGAGGGTAAGACATGGCAGACGAGGCTGAATAAATAAGAGGAAAACGCATCCTGCAGACTTTAATGCCCAAGGAGAGTTTAAACTCAATTCTATTGGAAACTTGGAGACAACCAATTCAGTTTGAATGTTTGAACAATGAAGAAAGATTAACTGAGATGCAATTAATTGATCTTTGCCTGGCTTAAAAGAGAGAATACAACATCAGGAAATGATGGTTGCCTCTGTGGAGACAGAAAGGAGGTCAAAAGTCATTAGATCAGAGTGTTCTCTGCCAAGGCAGCAGCTGAGATGGGTGGGTGGCATTCAAGGAAAAGTGAAGTTAGGGAAAGGAACAGGCCTTGGGGTCTTTAGGAGTAGGGGAGACAGTGCTGGATGTTTGCAAGTGCACATCTCATATTCGTACAATATGATTTCATTTTAGGATTAAAAGTGGAGTGAATTTTATATCTTTATGTCAATGACTACTGACGAAATGGAAATCATGTACCAGCAGGTCATCTGCAAGTCTTGGGTCATATGGAAATGAGGAATTCATGTTTAATTATTGACAGTAGCTGATGAACAATCACTTACTTGTTTGTCCCTCCCTTTGGCATTTCTACAGTGTGGTTCCTAGAATCTTACTCTTCTCTTTTCCTTCCTCCTTGCCCACATCTTTCACCCATGAAAGGGTGTTTTGGCAGCTAGAGATCTCTTCAGTGAACAATGTCCTCTTATGGTAAATTCATAGTATTTCAGCATTTCAATACTTCTCTACATCTCTGTTTTCTGGCTTTCCACAGATGTTAAGTCTTAGAACCTCATGCAAAGAATAAAAATGTAACTAGTTAAACAAGAAAAAAATTTTAAAACCTCACGTGTTAATTCGGAACAATACAGTTCTCAGAATGCAAACTCCAGTTATCTGATTCGGCTGTCCCTGGAGGGGCAGGGAGTAGATGGCACAATATCGAATACTGTATGCATTGCAGCCTTCTCAGCTACTCAGGAAAGGAAACCAGGCATGTAGCTGTGTATAGAGAAGGAAGGCACTGCCACCTACAGGTTGTAAGATTATGGACCTAACACATTAACATTTAATTTGTAAAATAAATTATTTTATTAATGTAATATTGTCATAGCCTTAAAAGCCTCAAAGTTAGGTGGTCTATCCTCCTGCCTTCGGGCAGACCTGTTTCTAAATATGCAAGAAATTTCGCTGAGATTAGAGAAGCTCAGCTCTCAGACAATTAAAATTGAACCAAAGTCAGACCTGCAGGAATTGAGGATTAAGCTAGGCTTTGCATAAGGTAAGCAGTGAAGGGGTGGTGGGTAATTGCCTTCTAATGCAGTCTTTAAACTCTGAGATCTGCCTAGGCCTCAGTTACTCTTTTGTAAACTGACGTAATGGCCTAGATCTGTGGTTCTCAAAGTGTGGTCCCTAGCAACATCAGCAGCTGCATGCAGGACTTGTCCTGCTGATGATTTATCTGGCCTTGCCGTGGGTCCCAGACCTATTGAATTGGAAACTCTGTAGGTGGGCCCCGGCAATGTGATGCAACAAGTTCTCCAGGTGACTGTGCTATATTGTGAGAATGCCTGTGTTCGATGATTTAGAAATAGCCTATGTGCAATTCCACACCACTGCAGGTGTCACCTGCAGTTTAACCATCTGTCTGTGGAGGAGCTGTCTCCCCGGGAAGATTGACCTGGGGTGGTGGTGCGGGGGAGGGCAACTGAGGAAAAGTTCGAGCTGAAGAAGCTGAGGTTCACCAGTCTATTGAATGAAAATTCAACCTCTGATGGACCGTCTTGATGGTCAGCTAAATGTCTAAAGACCATTGTTCCAAGAGAAGATTTCTCACCCTGTTTCATCAACATTTAAGGGTAGTGGACTCTTACTCTGCTTTGCCGTCCACTGTCTGAATGAATGCATTTCTCCTGGCTGCACCCCAGCTACCAAACAACAAGGCTCAGGTTTCTCCTCTTCCTCCACAGAGACTTTTGTGAACGGCAATAAGTTCATATTTTCCTTTCCTTTCCTTTCCTTTCCTCCTTCCTTCCTTCCTTCCTTCCTTCCTTCTTTCTTTCTTTTTTTCTGTGACAGGGTCTAGCTCTGTTGCCCAGGCTGGTGTGCAGTGACACAATCTCGGCTCACTGCAGTTGCCACCTCCCAGGCTCAAGTGATCCTCCCACCTCAGCCACCTAAATAGCTAGGACTACAGGCATACATCACCGCGCCTGGTCTGGCTAATTTATTGTTGTTGCTTTTTGTTTTCTTCAGATACGAGGTTTCACCATGTTGCCCAGGCTCTTCTCAAACTCTTGAGTTCAAGCAATCCTCCCACCCCAGCCTCCCAAAGTGCTAGGATTACAGGCATGAACCACCATGCCTGGCTCATATTTTTCTCTTTCTATCTGAATCCCCTTGTCCCCAGTGTCCACAGCAGAAAATTGAGTACTTAATGACATATCATATTGGAGTATTTTCAAATTTTTCCCTTGATTATCTCATCTCACCAGAGCTTGCTGAGCATTTTTGCTTATATAACTCATATACTCACCCCCATGCTTCTGGGAAGTTCCCAGAGCAACTCTGGCACAAATTGGTGTTTAACAAATTATTGATGATTGACTTTTATATAGTTATCTGAAACTACAAACGTGAATACATTTTAAGCCACCACAATTTTTCTCCTCTTTTCCCCATTATAATCCTAAGGGATTATGTAAAACAGTTATATTGACTTAAAAAGGGCTAAAACCCACAAAAAACAAAACAAAATAAAAAAAACAGCAAACATGAAAGAGGTGAGGTGGTGAGGAATTCTAAGAATTATATTAGGCCCACCTTGGTAGATCAGTGCAACAGTTACTCTTCAAATTTCCTCTGTTATGGGTCATGTATTTGAGCAGTTAAAAAATAAAATAAAATCTAAACCACATTGACCAAAAATTTGAATCATCCTTTTAAACAAAACTTAATAAAAGTTATGCGCAGATGTAGCTAGTACTAGAAAATAAACCAAAATGTCAACAGTCATTTTTAGTATTGTGACTATAAGATTGTTGATGAGTAATTATTGAAAACTTCCCTGAATTTATCCTGGATTTCCTTTCAATAGGAAGGAGAAAGCTTAGAACAGACTGAGGTGTCTGTCGCTTGGTTGCCAAAGCTGCTCTAGAAGGGTGCTTTGTAGAGAGCGCCATCTGTTATGAAAAAGAGTCAGGGGTCTGACACTACCCCAAGCCCTTTTCTTTTACATAGGAAATGTGAACATATGAATGTGTTTGTACAGCGTCTCCACACCTAGTAGTTCCACCAGACACTGAGGTCAGAAACTACAATTCATGTTTGCCTCCCAGCTGCTAACCAGCTCCGGCACATAGCAAGGCCTTCGTTGATCTGAATTAGGCAAAACACACTAATATCCATAGTTATTTGGCAACAGGACCATATAAAGTTTATTTTACCACTCTCAAGTTTTATTTATACAACTGTCGCTTTAAGAGGCCCATTTGTTTATGGTAAAGAGACCACTTCGAGTAGGACAAAAAAATGGACAGGGTCAAAGCTGGTTCTTTGTTGCGAAACAAACCAACATCATTTTAATGGATTCAGTCTGGTTTTCTGAGGAATGGTTGGGAAGTTGGTTTTGGTTTGTGTGTGCATTTTGCAAAAGTCCACACTTTTCTATAACTTGTAGACCTCGATATTGTCCTTCTGAACTCTCCTCAGGCTATGACATTCCAAATGACCTAGGATTGAGAGATGCTTTCTGTACAGCCTAGAACAGCTGCCTGGCAGCTGCATAGTGGAGGTGGTGGCATTTCAACAGTGCAGATCCGTGAAAGACCCTTTATTATCTAGTGGCAGAGGACCAGGCTGTAAAGTGGATTGTGTGCTCAGGAATCCTTTGAGATGAAAGGTATGGAAGAGGGAGAATGGGCTCTATTCAGCCTCATGGAGGGCAGATATGTGCCTGAGAACAGAGACTGTCTTCATCGCCTTAGTGCATTGGGTGGAAGGGGGCACTGGCAGCAGCGTCTCGTGGGCGCAGAGGGTGAGGGACCCTCCTGCGGCTCCTCTGGGTGGCTCTGAGTCCAGGCATACAAAGACACTGCTAAAGAATCACTGCCCTGTTGCAAGAATCTTGTGAGGTCCCCCTGAAACAAGAAATATTTTCTGTGTTCCCACCCAAGAGGGGGTGCAGAATTCTCTCCTGGGGTAGAGGGTGGGGACCACACGAATGGAGGAAGCATGATGCCCCTCACCACTCCCAGCCCTTCCCAGTGCTGGTTACTTTCAGCAGCACACCTCACGGAAGGCCGGCAACACCTCTGTGAAACAGCGAGGGCAGGGATTCGTATTTCCATTTAGTGGAGGAGGAAAATGAGATTCAAGAGCTTCAGTGACTTACCCATACTTATGTGGAAAACAAACCAGGTCTGGGGCCAGAACTCACATCTTCTCATCCCAGTTCAGTGTTCTTCCCTCAACATAAGGCAGCCTCTCCGAGACTGCCTTTCAGGCATGCGCTAGAACCCAAAGCCACACAGACCCACAGTGTGGGGAGGGCTGCCTACCAACCTGCCCTGCTTTCTACCCACTTGACTCCTTCCTGCTTTCCACGCCAGATCAAATATGCACTTACGACAGTAGTCTCTTGGCAGCAGGATTTGGGGGGGACTGGTGATAAGGCAGGACATTAAGGTGACTATAATGGCAGCAGCAAAGGCATACTAATGTCTTCAAAAGATCGACAGTACTGCCTCTTAAAGTAGAGCCCCGCCTCCAACCCCAACCCCAAGGGCCTTGTGGAGCCTCTCAAATGTCAAGCAGAGGCAAACCAGAAGGCAGGCTCAGGTACTCAGCCTCTCTTTGGAAGGGGCTGCAGACACTCTAGCTCCACGGAGCCATAATAAAAAGGAACTTTGCAAATAAGCACAAAGTAGACCAAGATCTCCCACATCTCCAGTCGCTCCAACAGGCCTCTAACAGCACTCCAGTACTTTAGAGGACATGACAGAAAATAGTTCCCTTAATGGAGAAATGGCCCTTTTTAGTACGACCTTACAGAATTTCTGCATTGGCTATATCCTGAAAAATGCAAAAACGCCATCACCCTGACTCTTTTGGATCCAACAGCTGAGTGGTTGGGGACAGTTTCCTTGACCACCACGATGGAGATAGGGATTGAGCACATGCTCTGTGTTCTTCACAAGGGCAGGTGTCTGTGCCATAGGAAAAGAGAACACTACTTGCAAAACTACTCTAAAATATAGAGAAATGGCCAGGTGCATTGGCTCCTGCCTGTAATCCCAGCACTTTGAGAGGCCAAGGCGGGTGGATCATTTGAGTCCAGGAGTTCAAGACCAACCTGGGCAACATGGCAAAACCCCAACTTTACAAATAAATACAAAAATCAGACGGGCACCTGTAGTCCCAGCTACTTGGAAGGCTGAGGTGAGAGAATCGCTTAAGCCCAGGAGGCAGAGGTTGCAGTGAGCTGAGGTGCCACTGCACCCCAGCCTGGAGGACCCCGTCTCCAGTAAATAAATAATAAATAAATAAATGTAAAATATCGAGAATTGACTTTTTTTCTTTATTACTGATAAGACAGAAATACAATGCCTCTCAAAGAAGAAAACCCTACATTACTGTCACCTAGAAAGGCAAGCCAAAAACTATTTGTTTCATTTCCATTTACATTTTTTTTAAATGACATAGGACATGCTGATTCTGAAATTTTAGCTGGTATCAGAACCTCCTGGAAGGCTTGTTTAAATACAGTTTGCTGGGCTTGGCCTCGGAATTTGTGATTCAATAGGTCTGGGGTAGGACCTGAGATTTTTATAGTTCTGACAAGTTCCCAGGTGATCCCTAGGCCACTGGCCTGGGGATGAGGCTTTGAGAATCACTGACATGAGGATTTTTTAATTTTTTTTTTTAATGGAGAAAGGGTCTTGGTTAGAAGGTTACTCCATATGAGGACTTGAAATCCCAGCCAGAGTGGCTGAGGTTGAGTCCAGTTTGACCCTGGATGACTTTGGGGATGGAACAGGCAGTTACCACCTTCTCAATGACACTGCCTACAGCAGTGCAATCTGTTTCCAATTTAAAGGAAGAGGATGAGCGCTCCGCAACACTCAGCTCAGTAAGCCTGTCATCCGCAGGCTGCTCTGCACCTGGAGCTGAGCTGGCATGATGCTTACGGGCTTCAGAGAACTTTGTGAAGATTCTTACTGCCTTTAGTCTGCAAGGGAGTTTGTCATGAGTATTCTAAACACCATTCTCAAACCAGCTCTAGGGAAAATCATTATTTCTTTTTCTTCTACATTCTCAGGGTCTCATCTCCCCATTTCCATAAAACTCACCTCTCTCTTCGTTGACTGCCTTTAGCCAATGCTTCTCAAAATATGATGATACCCCATATTGCTGGTGGATCTTGGTGAAATGCAGATTCTGAATTAATAGCTCTGATATAGTGGGGCCTGAGCCTCTGCATTTCTACCAAGCTCCCGGGGCTTGCTGATACTTCTGGTTCCTGTACTACACTGTGAGCAGCAAGGCATTAAATAATTTGAGGCTTCTTAAGATTATCTATAAATTCTATCTTCTGCTGGGTGCGACTAAATGCTAATGGAAAATCATATCTACTGCTGTTAGTATGTGCGTTTAGCAACCACTGCCTCTCCTGGCAATAGTATGCTAAAATGTGCAGGACTCTGAAGCTCCTTGAGAATGACACAGTAGAGACTTTCAATCCAGGGACTGGCCACTCAGGTAAAATATTAGAGTTAGGGCCAGTTCTTATTGATCTCTTTTTGCTGGTGAAGGAATCAATCCCTAAGGCAGGATGAATTGACTCAATTATTTATTTATTGGCAATTTATATCCTATCTCCTTCTAAAATGGATTTAAAGCAGTGAGATCTGATTTAGGATCAGGCTATCTGAATAGTAAAATGTCCAGTGTAAAATTTTCCTTTATGTTTTCAACTGTGTCTTTTTACAAAGAAGAGAACAGGGAGGAAGATGGCAGGGAGAAAAAGATGAAGAAGGAGGAAGAAGGGGAAGAAGAGGAGGAGGAGGAGGAGGAGGAGGAGGAGAACAAGTTGCTCTTTTCTCCAGCTTCCCTATGTGGATGCACCCAGTCATTTTTTTACTTCTCAGAAATTTCATTGCATCAGAACAAAATCTCAGTTATTCTCTTCCTTTTATCTAAAAAATGCCCAGCTCAAATAAAAGTAACCTAATGCCAAGAACCAAATGAAAAAGGTGATTTATCAATAAATCATGGAGCTTTCTTTGACCGTTCATTCTCTCCTGTCCCCTTTGCCCCATCTGTCACAGAGTCCTTGCTGCTCTATCTTTCCTGTTGCTCTCACATTCACTCTCCCTCCCTCACTTCCTTGGCCACCAAATAGTCCAGCCTTACCACCTCACGTAGAACATTACTATTAATGCCTGGCGTATACTGGCAATCTGCTTTGGAACAGCCAGTCTACTAAGAGATTTTTTGCATTTAACTCCCACTGTAATGTTATACAATAGGTGTTATGACTCCCATTTTATAGGTAACAAATCTGAGACTTCAGAGGTGAATTCACCTACCTAAGTTTTCATAGTTAGCATGTAATATAGTACAATGGGTTTCAAACTCAAGCTCCAGAGCCAAAGTTCTCTTCCACTACCGAACAAAACCACCTCCTGCACTCTAGATGCATCTGTCTGGCTGTGAATCTGTCCATGTGCTTATTGGTCTATCTCAGCTTACTCCAAAAAAGGAAAAAAAAAAAAAAAGAAGCTACTTAGAAATTATTACCTGTATCAGACCTACAGTTCTCTTCTTTTAGTGAGACATAACGATAAGGTAATCAGATCTCCTACAGTAAGTTGGTAAGCTCCGAAAAACATTCCTACCATCCTTAGGCAGCCCCTCTGGTTTGAGACTCTCTTGGTCAAACCACCGTCCCTAAAACATTGCTTTCCTTACATTGCTCCCCAGCTTCAAGAACAAACAGGGTTCAGGAGACAGGCCTTCTCATTTACTTTACTGTCCAGTATCTGAACCCCATTTCCAAAGTTGAGGAATCCTCCATCTTAAGAAGCAGAGTCCATTGCTGAAAGTGCCAGAGAGTTGAATTGCTAGTCTTGCTTGCAACTATAGTCTGGGCATGGAATCTAGGACCCACCATCTGACAATACTACCCTCAATTTTAAACTGGAAAAAGCCTGGGCCTTGGCGAGGCCATTTTAATGAAGAGTGGCAGCAGCTATGTCTATGCTGCAGTTTTAGCATCAGAGTTGAGGACTGTGGTGCCCTGGAGCAAGTCCTGCCCTGATGCCCGCTTGCAGTGAGAGAAGAGCCTTCTCTGACCAATTTGATTACAACTGGAGACACAGCTTCTGAAGCTCCCCAGAAAGTCTCAGTGCTTCCTGCTAGCGTTTGATCATATCTTTTCAAACAGCCAGAATTAAATCACTCGGAATTGGGGTTAGGGCCTTGCTGCCAAGTACACTGCCTGACTCATAAAGCATGAGGACCAGCCACTTTAACCCAACCACCACCTATAGTACTCACACCTTAGAGGTGGAACAACAGAGGGAACCCTGTGAAAGACAACCCTTGACTTCTCGTCTCTTTTGTTATGTCATTTTCATGACAAATTTATTTAAATTGACCTGCCATGCTCTGCCCAAGTAAGGAGAGGTCCTTGTGAATCTGGCACAAGCATCTGCTATGACTACTGACCTGCAGGATAGGCAGAAAACAGGTCACAGCCTTCTAGAGCCACCACTCCTAGGACTTGGAACCTTGACCCCCCACCCTACTGCCTGGAAGAGAGGCTGGGGCAACATATGAGTGACAGAACCCAGCAGAATGTGCTTCTCATCTTCAGTGCATTCACATTTTGGGGGCAGATGCCCTGCCCTGCCCACAGCCGTGCTGGAGCACACCTTGTGGTAACCACCTCTGAGCCTCCTCTCCCCTCTCACAGGGCCCACAGCTGGCATCTGTGGCGCATGACCCATGGGAGTCAATCCATGAACTCCCCAGTGACCCACGGCTACCAAGAAAAAATGACTTGGTACAAAATGCAACAGTCTGGTTCAATTAGATTTTCTCTTTGGGGCACTGAAATTGAAAATAAATACAAATAAATAAAGCAGATATAAGCTGGCAGGAAAATTCATGCTATAAGACAAGATGTGGCTGGGCACGGCGGCTCATGCTTATAATCCCAGCACTTTGGGAGGCTGAGGAGGACAGATCATGAGGTCAGGAGTTCAAGACAAGCCTGGCCAATATGGTGAAACCCCATCTCTACTAAAAAATATAAAAAATTAGCCAGGTGTGGTGGCACATTGCCTGTAGTCCCAGCTACTCAGGAGGCCGAGGCAGGAGAATCACTTGAATCTGGGAGGTGGAGGTTGCAGTGAGCCAAGATCACGCCACTGCACTCCAGCCTGGGCAACAGAGTGAGACTTCATCTCAGAAAAAAAAAAAAAAACAAAAAGGACAGTACGTGAGGGGCCACTGTGGACCATGAAAAGCCAAGTTATGAAGAGGCAGTAAACCTGAATACGCAGAGGAAAGGCAGATGAAATGTGAGGGAGACTCCTTGTAGAGTGAGAAGAAAGCCGGTACTGGGAAGGCAGCTGAGTCTCATTAATGGGGGCGGTAAGTGTGAAGACCCAGGAACTGCAGCAAGGACAATAGCCACTCTGGGTCTGGAAGACCCAGAGTCCTGCCGCTTCTCTTCCAGGTCACTTGATTTCCTCAGGTGTCTGGGCTCAGGCATCCTGATCACAGAACACCCAGGATTTGAGGTCATTTGAGGGCAGCTATGATTTTTTGACCAGAAGAGACTGTCTGGACATATGGACACATGTGTCTGCCAAAACAGGGCTCTGCTTCCCAAGCACCTTGACTTTAGGGATGGCTTCTTCCTTCCAAAGGCACAGAAAGAACCATAGGCCAGCCATTCCAAATGTAACTCGTGTATGGAGAAGCATAAACATGGCAAATTAAGGCATGTTCCCGTCTAAGAAAACAATATTGGGAAGATAACAATTAGCACTATTGAAAAATAGCATAGCATTGTGTCTCACATCTATTGTTTCACTGTGGTTTAAGATTATTTCAGTTTTACTTCCTTCTCTTTGTTCTGTGCAATACTTCAGTGACTTTGCCCTCTGCCTTTGTACGTAAAATCATGGTTAGACACTGAAGTTTCGCAATGGCGTGTGACTAAACAAGATTTGGCCCGTGCCTTTTGAATAGTTGCTGATCCCTGGGCTTCCGTAGTCAAAGCTAAACTCTTCTGCTAGTTTTCAAAGTCCTCCTAGCCAGGCTCTACCCTCCCTATCTAGCTTTATTTCCCTTGTCAATAAAAACCCATTAACTCAGGCCCAAACTTCCATTTTTATAAAAGGGCTCATGTAGATTTGCCACAAGCAGCTAATTTGTCATAACTTCTAAGCACATTATATCCCCGGGACAAGGCTGGAAAAATAACGTCTGGGCCCTTGAAGATATTTCTTTGCCTTGCTGTTGTCACAGCTAAACGGAGTGATTCATTAGCCCTGTGAGAAACGCCTGGCTGTCATTCTTAGAAGATATTACAGTTACTATGCAGTAGCAAGTCAATATTCAACGAAAATTGAAATCTCTCCCTTCTCTGAACTCCCATAGTACTCGGGTTTACAGTTCTCACAGTCCTTATCATGCACAGCTTTGTACTGTAGTTATTTCTGCACATGCACAGCTCAGCTCCCTGCTGGACTCCACTCTGACAGCTAAGACAGGTGTAGGCTGCTGTCTCTAACTGTGCCTGGCACTGAGAAGGTAATCCATAACTATTTGTTTTTACTAAAATGAAACATGAAACTTAGTTTTTGTTTTTCTTTTTAAAGTAACTACCTTTCTTGTTCCAGACAGGGGGATAAATGATGTATGGATTCTGTGGAATTATTTCCCTAAATCCCCAGAACATACTTAGGAGGTAGGTCTCACTCATTGTCCTTGTGATCGTGGTTAACATGAGCATTCCTTCACCGGTAAACCACCCCCCATATTGTTATGCTTCAGGTGATTAAGAAAGTAACTGAGGCCTTTCAAGTGAAGGAAGAATGCAACTCAACTCCAACAGCAAGCAATCTAAGTTAACCTCTTCAACTTTCAACACTTGAAGAGTGTTTCCCCATGTGCGGACCTCACAAAATAGTAGATTCACAGATATGTTAGACTAGAGTTTCTGTGAGTCATTTAATGAATAATCAAAATGCAGATTCCTGAGCCTCACCCCAGATCTACCTGACCAGGAGCTTTGTAAATGAGATTTTAAAATACACCTAAGGTGATCTTGTTGTGCATATAAATTTGAGAAACTATCTTAGACTGAGTCTGCAAATCAGTCAGGATTTGCTAGGTTGGTGCAGTAACAAGCAATACCAATATCTCCTCAGTGACTTCATGCATGAAACATCAATATCTCACTTACACTAAGTCTTCTGTGGGTATCAGTAACTCTCAGGGAGGTGTCCTCCATGAGGTGACTCGGCAATTCAAGCTGTCCTGATCCTGTGGCCTTCATTCCAACCTGAGGCTTGTTCATAGTCTTAGGAAAAAAGAAATTGAGAAATACTAGTGATCACCAGTAAAGTCTACTTTAGGTGAGCTGCATCTGAGTCTCCATGAGCATACTTCACCCTTCCAAGAAACCTTAAGTTTGCTCTCTAGTTGAGTGAAAACTTACAGCGGCAGAGGAGAAGGGTATGTAAATCAACGTTTGCATCTTCCAGGAGCACTGCAGACCTCCAGAGAGGAGAGCAGAGCAAAAGGCAATAGTCATATTCCTCGCTATTTTCCTTTCTTTGTGTTTCTATGCCAAGAAAATTAACTAGATATAGAAATTTCATGTAATATTGACAATGAGAGAAGGGTGCTAATATTTCTATGAAACTCCAAAGGAAGCCTCCTGATGCTGCACACTTAACTGGAACCACTTCCAGTCCCTGCAGAGGACTGAAGTATATTTCTCTGGTAGGTCTCAGGGTTTCAACTACCCGTTCATTTCCTTTGCTCTTTCCCCTTATTTCCCCTGAGTTTTCTTACTCCTTGTTTTACCATGGAACAGGCAAATCTATGCAGTTTCTTTTCTCTCACCTGCCTGAAGACAGCACATAAGCTCTTTCGTTTGCTGGCTATGTTTCTGCTCAACATAATAATGAGGAGAGGAAGGGAAAGAAAATTCCTGACTTAGGAAAGGGCCCAGTAAAGTGCAGGTCACATAAGAAGTTATGTTTATGCTTGAATTGTCTTCTCTCTCCTCCTGGAGGAAGGGACCACATGCCCATTGGCTCAATGGAGGCTGGATGGAGAAGGTCAGTGAACAGAAGACGGAGGCCTACTGTGTTTCCAATTACATATCCAGAGGAAGCCAGAGACTCTAAAACAGGGATGGCAAGAACCTTGAAAGGACTTTTGCAAGCTCTATAAGTTTGTCATTTTTCTTCTCCTCAGCTGGGAGGTGGCCTCACATGCTTCAGCCAGACTTAGATGTACTATGTATGTATGTACTAGAATGCACTATAAGAATGCCAGGAACCAGTGTGGTCTGTAAAGGGGGGCCTCACTGTAACGCTGAGACGGGCTTATTGGCAGCTCCAATAGGAAATTATGAGCAGAATATTATATATATATATATATATATTTTCATATATATACACACACACACATATATAAACACACACACACTACACATACACACACTCATAAACACGCACACATGCACATTTTAAAAGCTTTCTGCAATAGCCATCTGAAGTCTAAATTGAAATATAACTGAAACTAGGACTTAACAGTGCTCTCCTCCTCCCCGATACATCTCTAATTTTTCTTCTGGGGATTCGGGCTGCCTAGACCCTCCATTTCAGAGAAGTCTCTCTGTATTTCCACAGAGCACTGAAAGAGAATTTAGAGACTGAGTCTAGAAACCTCATTTCACAGACATGAAACAGGCACAGAGATGTGGTGAGAGGCTGAGACTAGATGGAAAGAAGCTGGGTCCTTCAGTCCAGGACACTTTTCTAACAGCCCACTGCCACACAATCTCAGGAGGACTGCAGCCAAGTGCAGCCAAGTCTTCTTACAGAAGACTTAGAGATAAGGATAAGAGGGTATCTTATCCTTTTCTCTGTGATGGAGCAATAAATAAGGTTAATGGTGGGTAACTACATTTGTCACATCTTACGCTCAGATCCTAGACTCAAGGTACTCACGGAATCTCTTTTGTTTCCAGCAAGAAAATGATGTGTTGAATCACTGACAGGGAGGCACAATGAGAGGCCAGGTGTAGGGTCCATGTTTACCTTCCCTCCTCCTCCCTGGCAGTCCTCCTGCAGACTTTTTAAGGCTGCATTGGCCAACTTAAGCCTTTGTATCTGAGGAAGATTAAGCCAAAACAGTCTCCTCTCCCTATGGTTCTTCCTCTTCGCAAGAAATAGTAGTACTGAGTCTTCTTTATTTTTTTTAATTTTCTTCCTTTTTTTTTTTTTTTTTTGAGATGGAGTCTCGCTCTGTTGCCCAGGCTGAGTGCAGTAGCACCATCTCAGCTCGCTGCAAGCTCTGCCTCCCGGGTCCACGCCATTCTCCTGCCTCAGCCTCCCAAGTAGCTGGGACCACAGGCACCCGCCACCATGCCCGGCTGGGTTTTTTTTTTTGTATTTTTAGTAGAGACGGGATTTCACCATGTTAGCCAGGATGGTCTCGATCTCCTGACCTCATGATCCGCCCGCCTCAGCCTCCCAAAGTGCCGGGATTACAGGTGTGAGCTACGGTGCCTGGCCCAGTAGTACTGAATCTTATTCCTCAAAAAAAGAAAAAAAAAAGTCTAAATAAATATAATCATCCACTTCCTTGTTTCCAGGTTGTCAAGATAAATCAGGCTCACTGTTCCTGCAGAGTCCCTTAAACCTTTTGTTTCACCTAAAGAGTAGCCGACAGTTTCTTCAGCTTCATGCATCCAGCCTGGCACACCCCTCATGACCAGGGCAGACCTGTACACCAGCCTGGAAACACAGAGAGACTTCTCTGAAAACAGAGCCTTTGTTCATGAAGACCGTTGTCACTACTTGTGGACTTCCTGAGGTTTTTTTTATCAGCTGTTGAAGACCCTTGATTCTCACCCAAAGCAATGTCAAAACTGATGCTGGTAGAGGAAACTATGCAGGAAAGCAGAGAAATATATTGTTGGGTATTTTTTTAGCGCTAGAGTTTTTAATCAACTCTTTACCCAAAGCCTGATACCAGATCAAATCTTAAATTTCATTCCACCTTTACAGACATATGGCTTCATGACTGTCATGAGATATATTCCAAACTTCTTCATGTGGAAGCAAGGCTGTTGACTGGACATGCCAATCCTGGGTCCAGCCACATCCACAGCTCCTTCCAAGCTGACCAACTCACACCCCTTGGTAGAAGGGAATTCACCACATACTAGTTTTGTGAACCGCTAAGACTTAGTTTCCTCATATGTTAAGTGAAGGTAATTATAGAACAACTTTATGGGATGATTAAATAAATATGGAGGTGAAGAAATGAATGTTGACTAAATGGAGATAATGATTAAATGAAATAATATCTGTGAAATGCCTAGAACAATGCTAAACAAATCTTAGCAACTGTTGACTGTTACATTATGTGACTTTGCTTCTTCTCCCAGGCACTCTTGGGCCACTATTGTGTATCTGAACACAATTTGATTCATACATTGGACAGCAACTTATGCTACTCAAGTTCCATGGGGGACAGATTAGCCTGATCCTGCAGGGGAACCCTGAAGGGTAAGTTATACTTCAGAGTGTGTGGCCCATCAGAAAACCCTTTCTGGTCCAATCACCTCATCCTGGAAATCTGAAGTCAGACATGCTGAAAGAAGGAGGTGGGTAGAAAGGGGAACTGAAGGTGAAACTAAAGATAGTAAAAGGCTTGAGTTATAGAAAAGGCCAAGAGGGCTTCAGCAATGAGAGTTACAAGGAGGCAGAAGCATGAGTCAGCAGAAAGCAAGAGAGACAAAAGTATACAGAGGAGAAGGGAAAAGAGTAAACCGCTCCAGGTGGAGTTAGAGCAAATTAGAGGAGACACAGGAAGCCACAGCAGTGGCTTCACTAGACTGAAGATCTATGAGTCCTGCTTGTTGTGAAGTTCCAGTTCCTCGAGGTCTGTTATTTCTTATTTTTCCTGCTCTTCCTGAGGCCGGGCCTTTCTTAGGTTCCTGAGCACATATATTTTTACGATAAGCCATCTGTTATTTGAGAGCCTTCTGGTGGATCTCGTTTCCCTGCGATCAAAAGAACCAAATTACAAAAACAAACAAACAACAAAATAAAAGCACACAATCTGATGCTTCAGCCTGCCTTTGCATGCTCCTCTCTCAGGTTTGCACTTCCTACCAGACATAAGGCAGTGTAGCCGCACCAGCCAGTCTCCCATCCCTAAACACACCCTCGGTAGTCATGCTTCAGGATGTGTTCTCATGCTATTATATAACTGATGCCTGCAATGCCCTTCCCACCCATCCCAAATCCCCCTTACAGATCGCAGATGGAGTGGGCACTGCTGGTGCTTCTTCCAGATTCCCTCAGAGCTCTATAATTATTTCCGTACACCTGGTGTCTGGCTTCTGGGTGCTTTTGCTTCCAATGGACCACATGGTAACTCTCTTCAGAGGCCCACCTTCTGGCAACTAGAACCAGTTTGCTTATCATTTCAAAGATCAGAAGTGTCTGGGTCAACATAGCTTCCCAACCCTGCCCACTATGACCCTCAGACAAAGGCCGACGAGTATGAGACAGTAAGAAGCAAGTTCCTTTGCTTGGAAGCCAGGGGCACACTGTGAGGTATAACTTACCCTCCAGGGCTCCCCTGCAGGATCAGGCTAACCTGTCTTCCATGGGACTTGAGTAATCTCATCCTCACTGGAGTCTTCTCCTTATCCTCCCTTGCTCCCTACACCCCTTTTCAGGTTTCTCTCAGGAGCACTTCCTTAATAATCCATTTGCCCACTCTCCTCAGGGTCTGCTTCTAGGGAGGCCAAGCTAAACGGCGAGGTGTTTATGCAGGGTAAACACCTCCTCTCAGAACTTCCCTTGGCAGTTCCCTCTTGCCACTCGAACTCTGTACATTACTATAACTAACAGCACACTTCCTGGTTTTCATGTTAGATTATGAGTTCCTCAAAGGGGAGGGTTTTGTCTTGTTAATGTTTATTTCCCCAGTGCTTAGCATAATTCTTGAAAAATATATTTTTAAAAATATATTTGTTGTACCTCTATCTACAATTACCCTAGAGCTATGGAAAGGAAAAAATTATATAAAGTCACTGATTTCTAAGAGCCTCTGGGCTTCAGTTTCCTCATATCTGAAAAGAAGGTAATTATTTCTAAGGTTTCCAAAATCTATGATCTTATATTTGAGCAGGATAATGACAATTTCTCATAATCAGCCCTGCCAGTTAATGTCTCATATCAGGAAAAACTTGAAAACCCGAATGATTATCTTTCACCTTTGAATCAAGAGATCTGATTGTCCAGGGACAACTTACAAATCCTCAATTTTATAAATGTCTATAAATGAGCCAGACAGCTGCAAAAATATTTTTAAAACCTCTGCATCACATATTCATTCATTACTCTATCATCAAACAAATGTTTATTGAATGAGTATCATGCCTAAGGCACTGTAAGCATTGAATGAACAATCAGGCTTGGATATACAATTAAAATATGCATAATCATTTACAGTCAATAAAGCTTACATGTGCATTTACTCAATGCATAACAAACTGGAGGTGATTAATATGGTTTCCATTTTACCCAAGTCTCATAGGAGCTGAAGAGGCTTATCCAAGATCATACAGCCAATAAATAGAGACCTTAAGCCTACCAGGTCTTTTGGCTTCAAACTTTATCCCACTTCCACTCCACCATGTTACTTTCCTTTGCAAAATATCCACAGGAATCAGCCCTTTACCACATTTTCTCATTTGCTTTAGCTCTAAAACATCTTGAGATGTTTTTGAACATCATCATTGATCGCCAGACTGTTTTAAATGTTGCAAATATCTATTTAATAAGGTAAATGCTACTTGTACTCATTTAACCTCTACTAAGTCTTCGCAAATGATGTGATTTCATTCCCAAGGAAAAAATGACACTTTCTTTGTTGGGCACATGTACCAATCCAATACAAATATAGACACTTGATAGTAAATCATACCTGTAAATACAGTTATATATTTATAGATGTATTCAGTTGTAATAAGTCATACATAAAGATGCCTTTAGTTATAGAAATCTAAACATATGTTTATATAAAATGCCAACATATTTGTAGATAATGGTATCTGGTGAGAGTACAAAAAGCTTTAAAACACTTGTTATGTATTCCTAGTAAACCAGGATCATGCTCAAAGCATTCAAAGAGTAAGGTGGGGGAAAATGGCATAAAACCCAAACATAAAAAACACCAACACAATAAAAATACTAATGAAATATCTAGAGTCAAGCAACATACAGTGAGAATTAGGTCTGTCAGCCACCATAAAGTGAATCCAAGTTTTCATTTATGTCAGAAAAAAAAGAAACACATAAACCTGATTGGGAGATTAGGTGCTGGGTGGGGTGGAGGATAAATGCAGAAGAGGGCCAGCTTTATAAGGGAGGAGATCAAGTTTTGGCCTAAAGGAATAAGGACTAAGGTTTTGTGATTAGACTGTCATCAAATTCAAATGTTAAGCTTGCAAAGATGTCTCAACAGCAATCAAGTTGCTTGTTTGGTGACAAAGAAAGATCCAGTTTCAGCAGTAGTATAGGTTAAGACTTTCTAGAGTGAAGCACTTAACCACAGAATGAATGTCCTGTATGCATGAGCAGGACCTATGTACCATGGACGGCCCTATAAGATGATGAAGATTTAATCTTTCATTGGAAGACACTTGGGTGATGCTACAGGATAATGAAGATTTCATCTTCCATTGGAGGATACCTCAAAAGTCCAGCTCTTTAGGTCTTTTCTTTTAGGGAAGTTTCCCTTGAGAGGAATCTTCCAATCTCCTACCTGGGGTACTGGGTAGAAACCTGGGTTCCAGAAATCTAGGAACCAATTAGAAAAAAAAAAAAAAAGATGGGATTCTACTGTTCAGTGTGCAAACTTTAATTCAAGACCTTATTTCTATCACTGTGTCTCCCCAGGCTTTGGCTGTATCTGGCATATCTCAATCCGGAAACTTTCTGGTCCACATTCTGCACAGTACACTTAACTCAGGTGGTCTGCTGAGGTCCGCGAAGGGTTCCTGTAGCTGAATTGGAAAATGGAAAAGGCTGAAGTCATTCTTCTTCCTGAGGTTTTGCAATGAAAACTGCCTTGTATTTCGTTGATATCCCACTGTCATCACTGCACCACACTCTACACCCACACCTCCCCACCCGTAGACACTGGGCTTCATGTTTCTCTGGTATGCCTGCTCATTTACTCACGGTTCATCCAGTTTCCATCAGCCACATTTTAGTTGAGATCCTCACTCCTCTTTTTTTTTTTTTTTTTTGTCCTTGTAGATTTATAATTCTCTATTCTTCTGCTTTCATTTTGTTTCTAGAGAACATGGAGTTCAATTCACCATCTTAATTCAGAAATATAATGATTTAAGAAGGCTCAGCTGCAGATATGTAAAGAGATTTGCAAAGGCATAATCAAGTCAAGTCATGGCAAGGTCATAAGAAGCAGTCACAAAAGCAGCAGTAATTTGAGTGCGAATGGCAGTTTTCATCATGACTATGCCCGTTCACAGGGACTCTTTGAAACAGAAATTTGGCTGAAAGGGTTCCCCTTTCTGCTTGCGGCAGGACATGAAAGAGGCACAGAGGCTACGGATGCATGTTCCCCAGGCCCAGGTTCCTTCCTGGCTGTGTGGTGATGGGCAAGTTGCTGGCCCTCCGGTTGTGTCTTTGGAAAATAGATGTAACTGCACCTACCTCATTGGGTTATGCAAAATATTACTGAGATCATGCGTGAGAGTCCCCAGCACAGTGCCTGGCACACAGTTCCTCCCATCAACAGCAGTTAAAGCTCATTCCCTCACAGCCCTTAGAATCAATTGTGGGCCTAGAGGGCTTTCATTTATCTCTGCTTACAGTTCTTTGCCCCGTTGGAAAAGGAGTTAGAAAGAAAGAAAAATAAAACGATAAATCACACAGGCTGTAACCTTCAGAGTCTGAAGAATGCAGCCCCAGGCAACTCCCGCACCACCCAGGAAAGTGTGCTAGGCCTCCCTGCTCACCCCCATTACCCACTGAAGGCTGTGCTAGAGTGAAGGGTGGGAATTGAGAAAGGATGTTTGCTTTCAAGCATGATCCTACCCCTTAGGATATGGGTCAGATGACCTCTTGGGAGGGGAGAAAGGGAAGGGAAAGGCATTCCATATTCATGTGACTCTTGACCTACTTAAAGGTCGCTCCCGGATTTACATCAGCCGCTTCTTGGGAACACTTAGCACCTGACTATAGAGGGAGCGGCTGGCCTCTTCTTTCTGATTTAATTAGTTCCCCATGGAGTGGTTGGCTGAGAGCCCAAATTCCATACAATCTCATAACTGGAAGGAACATTCGAGATCACCCATTCAGTGCTTAACTCTCCTCTACAGCGTTCTCAACAAGTAGCTGTTTGCCTTATTTGAGCCCCCCCCAGTGAGAAGAAATTTTGGAAAACTCTATGCTGTCTGTGGACAGCTCTAAAAGCCACAAAATTCTTATTGAAACCAGTTCAGTCTTTCACTGACTTTTAAATGAAAAGTTAGGAGCAGCAAAGAACATTAGAATCCATCTCAGCCATCAGGGACCTGACAGTAAGGGAAGGAAATGGACATTAAACACATTAAGAAGTCTAGAAGTGTGAAGACTGTGATAGTGTTACAGAAAGGAAAATGCAGGGCGTTAGGGGAACACTAGTCTAAAGTAATGATTTTCAGTTGGTGGGAAAGCGGGTGGGGAGGGAGACAAATTTAGCCCCCAAAGGGCACTTAGCAATATATGGAGACATTTTTTATTGTCACAACTGAAGAGGTGCTCCTGGCATCTAGTGGGTAAAGGAGAGAGATGCTGCTAAACATCCTACAATGCACAGGACAGTCCCTTCTACCAGAAAGAATTATCTGGCCCCAAAGGTCAGTAGTACCACTGTAGAAAAACCCTAGTTTACACGTTTCAAGGAAGGCCTGAAGTTTCAGCTGTTGCCCAAAGGATGAGTCAAGATTACCCAGGTAGCGGGAAGGGAGGGAAAGAGGGTCCCAGCAAAGGGAACTGCATGCATCTAGAACCAGAGGCCATGCAGTAGGCCTCCAGAGAAGAAAGGCAGTTTTGGAATTGGATGTATGATTTGGCCCAGTTCTACCCACCAGGATCTTGTAGGGCAAGTTCAGTCCTCCTTCCTCCAGGGAACCCTTCAAGCATCTGAGGACAGATGTGCTGGCCTTGATGAAATCTTTTCCTGAAACTCTTCAGCATTGCTCTAACAAACAACTTTGTGACTCTTGCAATCCCAGTCAACATCTTGTTTACCTAAACCCCTCACTCAGGGCCATGCTGCTAGCCAAGACATTCCCCCAGATGTGAGATGATGGGCAGGGAGACAGGTGAGCCCCTTACCACTTCCAGAGCTGCAGGCAAGATTCTGAGGCTGTTTCCCTAGAGGCAGTTTTCTAGGTTGAATGAATCAGCCCTGGAGACAGCCCTGTAGTCACATCAAGTTTTTCCCACTTGTATAGAAAATGAACCCTGGCTATAATTAACCGGAAGTGTTTCTTAAAGCCCTGCCCTGAAAAACTTGAATAGAAAAGTTGTGCAGGAAGGATGAGCCAGCCAGATGCAGATCCTCAAGCCTGTGTTCAGGGGCAGGAAGGAGGGACAAAGGAGAAAGGGGGAACTTCCCCCTAAAACCAGTCCTGACCTTCAGCCTTTCCAACCAAGGGTGCACACTCACATGTAGCCACAACCTTCAGGCTGCCCTTCTGCAAAAAATGCTTTTCCAACCCCTTTCCTGGCCAGGGCCTGCCTCTGCAGACTCAAAGAAGGGCTGGTCAGGGCAGAACACAGCAGTCAGGTTGGGCTGCAGAGGGGGACAGGGAGCAGAGTAGAGGAGTAGATGGATCAGGAATGAGTTTCTTCTCCTTATGTGGGGAAGGCTGGGCCAGCGTCAACCCCAGGGTACAGGGAGAGTAATTTGCAGGGGTGTCTGGGAATGATTCTCGGGACCTGACACTCATAGATGGCTGAGCGGGACAATCTTTGTTCATGCAGACAGGTAATTATTTAATTATATGTCTGCTCTATAACAAACAGCCAATTTACCAATGGCCAATGTGGACTTAGCCTCGAGACAAGCCATTATCCCCTCTTCTATTATGAGTTAAATTGTTTATTTTTAAGTGTTAAAGGATAGAAGTTATTGATGGAGATGTGTATTGTAGTTTGAACTGATACACTCAGTAATTACTGTTTTTAATCAGAAGAGAATCTTTTGAGGAGGTCACTCAGAAACAGTTCAGTAAGTCAATTTAAATTTAACTCAACCCACAAGTACCAGTCACTTCCACTGTGTAAGGCTCTGTATCAGCTACTGGGAGGGACAAAAAGATGAAAAATAAATTTATCCCAAAAGCTGACATATACTGTCATGTATGATGGTTACCTAAAAATACATAGAGGTACGAAGAGCCCGAGAATGCAGAGGAAGGAGAGGAATTCTGAGAAAGAAAATCAAGAAAGACGCCGTAAGAAAGGTAGTGTGTGAGCTGGGCCTTGGAGGATGGTAAGGATTTTGATGGAGAAAGGGAATTTTAAGCATGTATGAGGAAGGGAGGAAGCAAGGAGGGGAAGGAAAGTAGAAGAGAAAGATCCAGTGTAGATGAATGAGGCAGGCTCTCTTGTTCCAGCCATTAGATTGACAGCACTTAAGCCAGAAGAGTTTTGTCAAGGCAAGAGCCACATGGCTCCAGAGGCACTGGCATGTCTTCTTGGTGCAGAAACTGTGCTCTGCCTCTCTATGGGTTCTGAGGTGCTCCTGGTACCGACATTTATTTCCCCACAAATATCCAGTCTGACTAGGTTCACATGTCAGGTGCCCTGGTTCCACTTCAGCTTTCCTTGTGCCATTCCGGGTAAGATGAAAGCCTAGTTCTGCACTCTTTACTTTGACTGGCCATCCCATTTACCTAAAGAATTTTTAAAAATGGATATGCTGAGGCACATCTGAGACTTACTAAAACCCCAGGCTGTGGCCCAGGTAACTGCACTTTTGAATGAACTTTCCAAGTGTTTCTGATACCTGTCAAAGATTCAGAACCACTGCCCTGGTTGCAAGGCCACAGAAGACACCCGTTCAGTCTGTCCCCTCAGGGTCCAGTCATAGTTGGTATTTAGCAAATGGTGTCGAAAGAGCACATTTGGGCTTAACTCAACAAGAGGGACAAACAAGGAGGCAGGTCACCTGTATTCTAGTTCTGATCCCCACTTTTCTGTATGAGCTTGAATAAACCTCTAAATTCTCTGTGCCTCAGTTTCCTCATCTCATAGATGGCATCTAGTGGGTAAAGCGGGTAAAGGACAAAGATGCAGTTGTTCGTCATACCTAGTGTGAAAATGGAATGGGATAATGTTTGAAATAAGTGTACTGAAAAGCAGAAGCATTCTATGTACATTTTATTATAAGGTGTTATCATTGACTCACCTGATTTTAACCCCTTATGGGCAAGGAGTGCTAGCACATCCCTTTAGAAGGAGACATCTGATCGAGTTCCGCACACAACAGTCTGTGGTGGGACTCCAGCAAATGAAAATCCACTGAGCTAAGGCTATCCTCTGCCAGCGCACTAAAGCATTTCCTTTGTCTGTGGGTAATAACTGCAGTTACTATTTAATTAAGAAAGACTTCCAAGGAAGAACAATCAATTTGCAAATTACGTAGGGTAAAAAGCAGCCAAGGAATTGCTCAGCCATCATGGTAGCCCATGCATACTAAGTGAGGGGAGAGTTCTATCATGCAAGGCCTGCCTGGCCCTTCTCTGGCTTTGTGGATTTACAGTCTCCAGGGTTCATCCAAATTGTCAGCTCAGGAAATTTTGTTGCATCAGTATATTTCTTAGGTCAGGGGCCAAATCCACTTGGTAGAACACCATCCCTTTATCAGTGGGAGAAATGATCAATCTGAAAGAGAATATATAATTTATGACCAAATAGAGCAAAGCATTAAATCAGGAAGCTGACACCAGCCCGATTTACGACATTGCTCTACTAAGTGTATTCCCCACTGTGTCATCCAACAGCCCATCTTGATCTAAAAACACCTGTTTTGGAGAATGAGGTTCTCTTCAGCACTGGAAGAGAAAGGCAAAAAGCAAATTGCTTCAATCAGCAGCCATTTTTGTTGATGGAAAACCTTGTGGCCCTATGCCAGCAATCTATAAAAGTAAATAAAAATTGAAGTGCAGGTCTGAAAGAAACAGCAACACAGTATGGCTACATTAAAATATTTATGCCTTCAGACTTTCAGATATCCATTATCTACAGTATGTTAATAAAAATGCTGAACTGACCTTGGCTGGGACACAAAATTTCCAGTGCCCTGCAAAACAACTCTGTCCTCCCACACACCTTCAGGAATAGAGAAATATGCAAGGGAGAATGTGAACCCAGACATTCTGACTTGGGTTAATACTCTTGGCCTACATTGGTGGGGGAAACTCGTGACTGAAAGCAAAAGAACTGTGTATGAGTCCTACCTCTTTCAATAATTAGCTGGTGACATTGGGAAATGGCTTCACCTCTCCTCACGTGCCTTATGAGAGGATTGCCAAATATTAGCAAATTCCAAACCTGGCAAATTGCATTCAGATTTTAAATGAAATATGTGAGCATGCAGATTGCCAGGCTCCTTACCTAACTTCATGGGAATCAGAAGTGGATGGGTTTCCCCGCCTTCACCGCTAGCCTTCACCGCTATGTTCCTGATGGTCCAAGAGCAAAGGGAATCCTGGAATCCACGTCCTCTGCACTACTTCCCCACACTAACCGTGTATGACTGAGTCCTACCCAGTCATATTTCTGGGATATACACTTACCTATGGTTCTTCACTAAGAAAAACAAAGTATTTCTCCTCACCTATGGAATCAATGGCTCTGGATTCGGTTCAGACTCAGGATGACATCCAATGCCTTCTTCAAATCTGGCTGCAACCTACTCTCCTAACTCCTTTCTTTCCAACAAACTCTATGCTTCTGGAACTTGGGATTACTTACCATTCCCTAAGCAAGCCATTGTATTTCACACTTTCATACATTTATGTATGCATTTCCTCGAATGCTTCTCCCATACCCTCAAAATTCTTAATCTTTCCTTCAAGACTTGGTTTTAACATCTGCTTCCAGGACTGCCTTAAAGTAAACCAAATCTCCTCTCTGTTGTATTTTTGTCATTTGCTTGTATGACTGTCTCTCACACCAGGCTTTGTACTCTCTTCCTCCTCTTTCTGATGGTACGTACGTAGGAGCATGTGGGTGGCATGAGTTTCTCAAATATAGGCGGGAGGCCCACAAAGTCACAGGATATTCATGACACATTTAACTGGAGCAATAGTTTTCTCCTAAGATTGGTGGACATTTTAAATATTTAAACAAACACGAATATATTATAAGGCCAAGTGCACAATGCACACAAAATTTTAACTAAAACAAAAGCCCTCAAACAAATATCAAGGGAGGTTATGGCAAGACAATTCAAATTATGTGGCTGCCGTCACCACCACCAGCAGTATCCCGAGCAAAACCTCTGTTCCCCATTCTCCTTCAATCTCTTTGATGGGAAGGGCACTTCACAGAAACATGGGAACAGCACTGCTGAGCCAAGACTTATTCATCACTGATGTTCCCCATTCCTCATCATCAGCCCTATGCCTGGCACATCATAAATGCTCAGTAAATTTGTACTTATTGATTAATTGGGTGAGACAAATAGATGAACAAGTTAGGAGCATCACTGTTCATTTGGGGAAAAAAATCATTCCTTTAAGTCATATTCCCCCAAAGTGTCAAGATTTCTTCATCCCTCAAATCCCAACCTCCATTTAACATAATGAAAGTAACACGTACTGTCATTGTAGGGCAATTGGCACCAACATCTTGAAACTTTAATGGGCTGGGCTGGGGTGAGTCACTGTTTAGCCCTAGTTGAAAACCTGCATAGATTTGTGTGGAACAAAATCTAGAAGAAGGAAAACTGTAGGTTGAATAGTAATCTAAATGTATCCTAGTATGATAGAGGAGGGGAAGTTTTGGTGCCATAATGTCTCCTTTCACTGGTGTTAAAATGTATTTCTGTTGAAGCTTTAATAAAAATTTAATTAATTGTCTAGTATCATTAAAAAAAAAGTGATTACTGCGGGCAGACCCTCCCTGCTCTCACAATTCCTGAAGGCACCTCTGTGGGCAGGTGAGATTATTCTGTCAGGAATATGCCTAACCAACTGCCTGAGGGCAGAATGGTCAGCGAATGGAAAACAACTAATGGAAAGGTTCTAACTACACTTGCTCGGTCATTGGTGAAAGTTAGTGAGGAGAAAGAGATAAAGGGGGATGGGGAAATGCGGCCTATGGCCAGCAATCCACATGCCAGAAGAGCGGGTAGAAACCCGGAGCCGAAGGGCCAAATATCCACGTCCCCTCAGCTGCCCTCACTCATGCTCATAGACATGCAGACCCCCAAATCAAACAGAAAACTGAACCCAGGAGTTCAAGTGCTTCACACAGTTAACCTCTAAAGCAAAATTGCTAAAAGTTGAAAACAAATTGGCCAAATCAGGCTTAGCACAGTATTCACAGGTAGATGGAGTGAAAAATGAACTGAAGCCTTCCTGCCATTCTCTCTCTGTTGCCTGCCAACTCTGCCTCCCCCAACTCCAGCTTCTGCCTTCATTTCTGTCCTTCCTGGTCCCCTGAGGGTCCCTCATGACTTCCCTTCTATATCTCTACCCTCATAAGCAAACCTCCAAGGCTTGCCTCTTCAGTGTCGCTCAGTATCTCCAAACCCCCTCCCTTCATGGCTGTCATTCTAGTCCGAGGCTGCTACCTTCTCTCTCTGAGCTGCAGACAATGGCCTTTCTGGAGTCCCTGAAAGAGATCAGGTTCCCCCTCTGATTCTTCCCCAATCCATAACCAGAGTAAGTTCCAAGAGACAAATTTCAGGCCTTTGCTTAAAACCCCGTCATCCTCTATTTTTGAATAGGCATAAAGTCTAAAACCCTTACTCTAATCTGTAAAAGTTCTTCCCTTCGTCTCCAATCTCATCTGATCTTGTTTCTCCTGACTGTCAGTACTGTAGATTCTGTCTTCTTTCAGATCACCAGGGTAGGGGGGCCTTGGCATGCAATATTTCCTCTGCCTGGAAAGCTCTCCCTGCCCCATTTTGCATGTTATATCCTCCACTCCTGCTTCAGACCTTCCCTGACCTGGTTGGTGTCCTTCATAGTGCTTGCTGCTGGTGTGTATGTCCATTGCTGGGATAATTTCCATTCATGTGTTTCTTTCACAGTGACTTGTAAACTCCATGAAAGCAACACTTATGTGTTCCTGCTCACCATTTTGTCACCAATATTTTGAACAATCTGTGGCCCACAATAGACATTCAATAAACATTTGTTGAATGAACAAATGAAAGTATGGATAATTAAATGAGAAATGTGGAAGCATCCATGGAGCCATGGTAATAGCAGGTGTTTCTATAGTCTCACCAGAGCTGAATCTGACCTTTCCTTGTAAGGTAGTGTCAGGGGCCACATGATGAACAAGGAGAGGTGGCCCTTGTCAGCATCTGCTGAGGCTGGAGCTGGATGACTCTGCAGGCTGCATCATCTTGTTTGCCAGTTTGCCAGTGCATTCAGGTAACCACACAAGAATGGTTCCTGATCCAAAACACTGTCCTGCTTTCCACCGATCCACACCTTGGCCAAATGTACCTCTCAAATTTGATTGTCCTGGATGTACTAACTGCAGATCTTGAACCACTCCAGGTCCAACCTTTGGGCAGCCAGTCCTGCTTCCTGGTGAGTGCAGATGATAGAAGCAGTGAGACATTTTCTTTACGGAGTTCACAAACAAAATCCCCTTCCAGTGTAAGTTTAAACAAGATAGATAGATAGATAGATAGATAGATAGATAAATTGATAGATAGATGGAGATGCATACATAGATATGGATATAGATAACAAAGATGAGGCTCCAAAGAAGAAGGGATTTATAAGTTTGTAAACTCCTGAGGACAGAAATGGATGAATTCTATACACTGCAAGGCACTTAGGCTGCTACTTACCTTAGTATCAGTTAAATTGAATTGACACAAAAGACGTAAGCAGATGCTAGAATGATATTCCGTCAACCAAAGCAACCAAACCACTGTTATTTGTCAAGCCCTGGGCACATGGTGTCACCTGTTGCCTAACCACTGTTCTCTCTCAATCTTTCTCTCTCTCTGATGTGAACGAATGAGACCATATCTAAGCTCCATGAGCTCTTTATTACAATTGTTAGTGCTAGAATATTATTGTCTTAGTCTGTTCATCCTGCTGTAACAAAATACTATAAACTGAGTGGCTTATAAACGACAAAAATTTATGACCGACAGTTCTGGAGGCTGTGAAGTCCAAGATTAAGTCACCAGCAGATTAGGTATCTGGCGAGGGCCCGCTTTCTAGTTCATAGATGGTGCCTTCTAGCTGTGTCCTCACATGGTAGAAGAGGGGAAGAGTTTCTTGGGCCTATTTTACAAAGGTAATAATCCCACTTGGGCCCTGGGTCTCTACCTCATGACCTAATCACCTCTCCAAGAACCCTACCTCCTAATATCATCACCTTAGGGGTTACAATGTCAATGTCAATATATGAATTTTGAGGGGACACCAACATTAAGACTATAGCAATGGCCGGGCGCGGTGGCTCAAGCCTGTAATCCCAGCACTTTGGGAGGCCGAGACGGGCGGATCACGAGGTCAGGAGATCGAGACCATCCTGGCTAACACAGTGAAACCCCGTCTCTACTAAAAAAAATACAAAAAAATTAGCCGGGCGAGATGGCGGGCGCCTGTAGTCCCAGCTACTCGGGAGGCTGAGGCGAGAGAATGGCGTAAACCCGGGAGGCGGAGCTTGCAGTGAGCTGAGATCCGGCCACTGCACTCCAGCCCGGGCGACAGAGCGAGACTCCGTCTCAACAAAAAAAAAAAAAAAAAAAAAAAAAAAAGACTATAGCAATAATCACAACAGGATTTTGGAACTGGAGGGATTTTAGAAAGGCATCATTCAAATAAGTGTACATTTTTTTCCTCAAGGAATCCTCTTTCTCATCCTCCTCCAACAGTGACCCCCTTAAACAGGTTGGTGTGGAGCACTGAGAATTTGCACATCCTCTGAAATTACAAGAGCAAGAATCATGAAACCTGTTGACCAAACCAAAGAAACTAAAAATTTACCTTCCAACTCTAGTAGCTATAAGGATAATGATTCCATGATGACAATTTTTCACTTACATATTACTCCACAATCATATTCACCAGCCCATTTGAAATCCTAGTAGAATCATTATTATCCCTCACTTCACAAAGCAAGAAATTAAGACTTGCAAAGGTTAAATGTATTGCTCAAGATCAACTACCTAATTAGTAGAATAGCCAGAATTCAAGCCCAGATCTTCTGATTTCAGAACTCGGATTCTTTCCACAATGCTCTGCTTCCCAGCAGGAGAGAATCATACTCATCTCATTAATATTATTAAATTAAGGCCTCATACATACAGCTTTGTAATAAACACCCTAAAATTTTAGTTCTAAGGAAATATCCCGGTATCTCAAAGATAGGAGCTCCTCTCCTGCAAAGAAAAACAGTCATGTCCTATCAGTTGAAAAATGCTTGCCACTTGGCACTAGCCAAAAAGAAGAGAAAACATGTCGGTAATGCATCATAAGTATTGAAAGCTGTCAGCTTTCCTCAGGTGAGTGAAAAACTCTGGCCATATAAGGATGAATTTTCTCCTGATAGCAAGACATCATACTAAATGCCAACTTCATCTCACTTAAAATGCTGGGCCAGAAGTTCCTACAAGCTGTCAGTCAAATTAAGCCGGCAACTGCGTCTGTACTTGAACTGAGGGTCCTAAGGAAGAAGCAGAGGGAGGGAAGCTTGTGGCTCACATACACACCATTTCAAAACAGACATAAAAGGAATTTTAGACCAGGCCATAGAGAAGCTCACACATTAAAGAAAACAAATGTTTTTGTTTGGGTTTGAGGGACTTTTAAACTGCAGTAGTTAGGTTCAAAAGATGGCACTCATGCAATTGTGGTCTTAAAGAGAATTGACTACCAGGTAGAATGAAGGAACAGTGCCACCGAAATCTTTATGAGTAATTTGAAATGAAATGCTTTAAATCAACTCACTTCTCAACCAGCACTCTGCAGATGCTACTCAGATGACATATTTCTTATCATAAAAATGATGGAAAGTGTACAATGGAGGTATTCAAAACCAAAGATTACCAGAGATCACTTTCATTAGAAGTACAGCACAGACCCTGGACTCCATTCTGGATATTACACATTTTGTCTCTTCACAGCCACTTGGTCTAAAGAGTCATTGTGAATTTTAAAAGTTATGACTATGGAATCAGCAAACCGGAAGTGGGTGGAGTTCAGACACATACAGGTGCAGACCTTGTACAGAAAGATCACTCATACTTCTACCAAGGGGCAGAGTATAGATAATAGAAAGAGAAAATACATATCTCACATGCTTTACATTCCAACAAGAGTGTTGGCTTGGTACACCTGAGGTCAGGTGACGGAATCAGGACTTGAACTCAACTCTTCTTCCTTGAGATTATGTTTCTAGTACAACAAGTTGCCTCTGTGACCCATGATAGCAAGTACCTGTAGCACTTGCCTTTAGCACATCATGATTCACAAACCCTTCATGTTGTACTATCTCATTTATCCTCTCAAAAAACACAGAATACAGGAGTGCATCTCCACCCACATGACTCCAACCTCTAGGTAGGATGACTATGAGTGAAACTATTTTCTGGATAGAGTAAATTGGTGGAGAAGTGGAATGGAACTTCTTCCTGAACTGTTGCCGGAATATTCATGTCTCTATCAAGTGCACTCCACAGGATAGGATAGAAGGCATCATAAGAACTTGTAAAGCATGAAGATTTGCACTTTTTTAACTAAGCCCTCCACGTTTAGTACCACACCACAACAGAAGACTCCAAGGTCTTCTCCTAAACTAACTAACTTGTTGACAGTCCAAATTATTATGAGCCAGGAAATAATAAAAGTGCACTCCTTTGAGAGATGCTGTGTGATTTCTGACTGGCTTCCAGCCTGGTTAATGTAAATAATGAGTCTCCTGGTATGCAATAATATCTCACATTAAACAATGCCTGCAGTTCACAAAATTCTTTTTCATATACATGATCTCATCTGATCCCCCAACAATATTATGGTGGGATGTTATTGTTGGTGAATGTGTATACTTGAGGTGATTGAGGTTTGAGGACACTATGTGATTTGTCTATGTTTACACAAGGACATTTTTTGAAGCACTTATCAGACCCTGAGAAGTAAGCACTGAAGTTGTCCATGAGTTGAACACCCCTCACTTTGCAGTTGTCACTGATTAGATCAATCTAACATCTCTTGAACCACTCTCTTTCATTTCCTTTTTCACTGTGCACACTGCTTTTCTTTAATTTTCTTTCCATTCCACTGGTCCTAAATCTAAGCTACTTGCACCTTGTATGCTCTTCATACATCCTTCCTCACCGTCTTAAGAAAATTTAGAAGCCCTAACTCCTTCTCCTGATTAGCCTCTCTGATTCAAAAGAAGCAAGATGTTTGCCTGAACATGAGCACCTGAAAGCATGGGAAACATGTGAAAACAGAAATAGTGAGTAAAAGGTGCAAATGTTATCAATCTTTCTCAAGCCCTTTGTGTGTTTTGAGAGTTGTACCTAAGGTGTTGGCCAGCGATGGCATCAGCTGAAGTCATCGCCTCTAGGCTTGCTGATTATAATTTTCCTCCAGCATGTTCTTTCTCGTACATGCTTTCTTGCCCTTGTACCCAAGGCCCAAGGACTCTCTGAGCAAGGTGAGCCAGCCTGTAGGAGTGAGGGAGGAGCCCTCACTGCTGGGAGAGCACCTCTCGCTGCCAACAGCTATATAAACTTTTCAGAAGACACACTGTGCCCTGAGAAATGAACCTCCACGAGAAGGGGAAAGAGTAGAGGTTGGAAGGCTCAGAAAATTTCTCCCAGCTTGGCCTGGCATGTTCATACAAGCCCTGGCAGCTTATTGAACACAGCAACAGTCTCAGTTACCTTTTAGAAAACTGCATTTTCCTTCAATGCTCAGGAAGCACATAAAGATTTGGTTGCATCCGACACCAGGCAAGGGAGCAGTCATCAGCTGCTAAGTGGGATTTAAAAGTCCGAAGACAATAGGCCACAGATATTTCCAATTTAGGAGTTTCTGGATGATCTTTGTCCAGGCCTTTTATTACTTCCAATAGTCATTTGATAGGAGGTAAAGTGACTATAAATTAGTGCCTACTAATTCTTGATAATAGAAGAGAGGTCAGTTTGTCTTTTGAAAAAAGCACAGACTTAGAGAACATATGAATCTGTTCCTAGTGTCCCTGCTGACTTTCTGAATAATCTCAATGGGCAAGGCAACTGCTCTGAATTTTGGTTTGGAATGAGAAAGGTCACAACAGCCTCTGACAAAGAGAAAATGAAGCCATGGAAGTAAACTCACCTAGTCATGGGGCATGGAAGCTGTGGCCTAACTAAACAGGCAGAAAAGCAACAATACTCTGATACTTAAAACAGCAAAGACAACGACAATGGAAATGTGTCTTTGTTCTTTTTCATGGGTCTACGGAACCTGAATGAGTGATGACTGCATCTGGAGACCACGAAGAGGAAGCTGCATCCCCGGACTTCTTTGAGGACTGTGGGAGATCAGTCCCAAACATCTTCTTTCAGCTTGTACGTTTCCTGCTTGTAACTCCTACAGGACAGTCCATGAAGACCTTTCACCAATCTCTTGCAAATGCTTGGTTCTGGCATTCAATTAAGCAGCAGGCTCATCAAGAAGCAGAATAGGCTCTGCAGGGCTACAGACAGCAACATGCCCACCTTCCTTCCTTACTGCCTGGCATCCCAACCTGCATACCTGAGTTGAGAGCACCACCATATCTCTGACCTTGTGCGCTGGACTGAGGTTATGGCTCCAGTGCAGGAGTGTGATTCTAGCAAAGGTTGACCACCCCCATTTCCGCCCTTTCTAGCCTTATCTACTCCATTTCCTTTCATGTTTCCCTGGAGTTGAACTCATTGCTTTCTATTACTGTGTCTTTACTCTCTACCCCCAGTAGTCTTCTCATCTTCCTGATCTTTACAACCCTGTTCTCCTGCAACTGACTCCATGAAACTTTCCCCAGTTCACCGCCTGCTCAGACTGTCAAAAGTAATATGGGAATTTTAAGAGGCATATAAGAGTACTATCCCTACCCTTAGAATATTTACAGTCTACTTGTGGAGACAATAAACTAACAAAAAGGACAAAGTCATTTGGGATTCAGTGCCAGGAAGAGCTGTGGAGGTCATAGCAATTACTGTGTGTGGAGTGCTTCCCATGTGCCAGGTGCTGCGCAAGAGTTTCACCCTTATTACTTTAGTTAATTCTCATCACAGCTCTAGGAGATGACAATAGCACTTTGCAGACGAGGAAGCTAAAATTCAGACGTGTTAATACATTATCTACGCATAGCTAGCAGATCACAGAGCGTGAGCTCTTAGAAACCACAGCACATTGCTGTCTCATTTTCTCACCTTCATGGAATGCCCACTTAAAAATACATTGAGAATTAATAACCAAATTGTAAAATGGACAAAGGATCTGAATAAACACTTTTCCAAAGACTATATATATATAAATGGCCAATATGCAGATAAAAAGATGCTTAACATCATTAGTCATTAGGGAAATGCAAATCAAAACCACAATGAGATATTACTTTATAGCCACTAGGATGACTATAGTCAAGAAAAACATACCTGGCCGGGCGTAGCAGCTCATGCCTATAATCCCAACAATTTGGGAGGCTGAGGCAGGAGGATTACTTGAAGCCAGGGTTTCAAGACAAGCCTGGGCAAGAAAGGGAGACTTCATGTCTACAAAAAAGTTAAAAATTATCCAGGTGCTGTGGCGTGCACCTGTCGTTTCAGCTACTCAGGCGACTGAGGAAGGAAGATTGCTTGAACCTAGGAATTTGAGGCTACAGTGAGCTACAATTGCACCATTGCACTACAGCCTAGCCTAGGCAACATAGTAAGGTCCTGTCTCTAGGGGGGGGAAAAAAAGCACACCATAAGAATTGTTGATTAGGATGTGGAGAAACTGAAAGCCTCATATATTTCTGCTGGGAAACTAAAATAAAGCAGCTGCTGTAGAAAACAGCTTGGCAATCCCTCAAAATGTTAAACAAGGTTTCCATATGACCAAGCAGTTTCACATCAAGGTATTTATCTGACATGGTTTGGATTTGTGTCCCCACACTAATCTCATCTCAAATTGTAATCCCCATATGTTGAGGGAGGGTCCTGGTGGGAGGTGATGGGATCATGGAGGCAGTTTCCCCTCTGCTGTTCTTGTGATGGTGAGGGGGTTCTCATGAGGTCTGGTTGTTTGATAAGTGGCGATTTCCCCTGTGCTCTTTCTCTCACTCCTGCTGCCTTGTGAAGAAAGTGCTTGCTTCCTCTTTGCTTCTGCCATGATTGTAAGTTTCCTGAGGCCTCCCCAGCCATGCAAAACTGTGAGTCAACTAAACCTCTTTTGTTTATAATTTGCCCAGTCTCAGGTAGTATCTTTATAGCAGTGTGAAAATGGACTAACACAGTACCCAGGAGAAATGAAAACATACATCTACAAAAAGAAAATGTACATGAATGTTCATAGCAGTATTATTCATAACAACCCAAAGTGGAAACAACCTAAACATTCATCAACAGGTAAGTGGATAAAAAAAAATGTGGGATATCCATACAATTGGATATTATTCAGTCATAAAGAGAAGCAGACACATGCTACAATGTGGATGAATCTTGAAAATATTATGTTAAGTGAAATAAGTCAGTCACAAAAGGCCACATATTACATGATTCTATTATATGAAATATCCAAAATAGGCAAATCTATAGAGACAGAAAGTAGACTGGGGATTTTTTGGACTAAAAGGGCTGCAGGGGCAGGGAAATAGGGAACGACAGCTAATGGTTATAGGGTTTCTTCTCGGGATAATAAAAATGTTCCAAAATTAGATTATGGAGATGGTTGCACAATTCTGTTAATATACTTATCACCAATGAATTGCATGCTTTAAGTAGGTGAATTGTATGGTATATAAGTTATATCTCAACAAAATCATTAGCATATATTGAGTTTTAGGGATAAATAATGTTTTACAACAAATCCTTTTAAAGCTGCCTCTAGAACTCTCAATTCTCAGTTTGGGATCTGTGGATGATATCATCAGAAGACTCAAGAGTTCTATAATAATTTATTTTAAGTTGGTGTCTTCATTTGATAAAATATTAAACCCAATTTAAAGCCCACAGTATATTTGGCAGATGACTATAAGTAAGTACTGCCCCATAATTTGAGAACCTCTATCTGTGGAATAATGACATTTCCTTTCCTAGGGCTGCAGAAACAGAGCTTTCACAGCAAGGCAGCAGAGTGGAGTGAGGATGTGTCATCCATCACAAGGCAGAAGATTGTTCCAGCACATACCAAAGTGCCTGCTCAGAGTAAATGCTGTGTATTCACACTGGCCAGGTGCAAACCCAGGCCCCATCTCTGCAGCGCTTCAGGAGCCTTTAATGGAGCAAACCATAAAATGTAGGTGATAAAATTTTTTGGCAAAAGGTGTACTGCTATTAAATTTTACTTTGAGGTGTCTTATTAAATTGATTGGTTCATCAAACTCACGAATAAAATTTAGTCACTATTAAACATAACCATGCTAGTGATTCAAATGATATCCTCGCAAGCAAACAAATACGGTCAGTAAAGAAAATACTAAGCACATGCAGTCACGCGTCACTTAATGACAGGGATATGTTCTGAGAAATGCATCCTTAGGCGATTCGGTCCTTGTACAAACATCATAGAGTGTACTTACACAAACCTAGATGGTATAGCCTACTACACACCTAGGATATATGGTAAAACCTATTGCTCCTCGGCTACAAACCTGTGCTGCGTGTTACTGTACTGAATACTGTAGGCAATTTTAACACAATGGTATTTGTGTATCTAAACACATCTAAACGTTGAAAAGGTACAGTAACAATATAGTATAAAATGTAAAAGTGGTATGCCTGAATAGGCACTTAAAATGAACAGAGTTTGCAGAACTAGCAGCTGCTCTAGTGGTGAGTGAATGTGAAGGCCTAGGACATTACTGTGCACCACCGTAGACTCTACAAATACTGTACAAATAGGCTACACTAAAATTAAAAACTTTTTTTAAAAATTTTTTTTAAAAACTTTTTTTTAAAACACTTTTCTTTCTTCAATAATAAGTTAACCTTAATTTACTGTAACTTTTTTCCCTGCAAATGGGAGTTACTATCTCTTTATTCTTCATCTATTCTTTTTTTTAATTATTATACCTTAAGTTCTCTGATATCTGTGCAGAACATGCAGGTTTGTTACATAGATATACATGTGCCATGGTGGTTTGCTGTACCCCTCAACCTGTCATCTACATTAGGTATTTCTCCTAATGCTATCCCTCCCCTAGCTTCCCACTCCCTGACAGGTCCTGGTGTGTGATGTTCCCCTCCCTGTGCTCAGATGTTCTCATTGTTCAACTCCCACTTAGAAGTGAGAACATGCAGTGTTTGATTTTCTGTTCTTGTGTTAGTTTGCTGAGAATGATGGTTTCCAGATTCATCCATGTCCCTGCAAAAGACATGAACTCATTCTTTTATATGGCTGCATAGTATTCCATGGTGTATATGTGCCACATTTTCTTTATCCAGTCTAACATTGATGGGCATTTTGGTTGGTTCCAAGTCTTTGCTATTACGAATTTGTCAACTTTTAATTTTTTTAACAACTTTTTGACTCTTGTAATAACACTTATATGGAAAGAATTCTCATTTAAAATTTTCACCTTGATGTTTATTTATCTTTTACATGAAAATAACTTCAGATTTTGTCTATTTGGAATACAATTTGACTATTAATCCTTTAGATGATCACTATAAATAGGACCCAAATTATGTGAAAATCACATAATTAATGATCTTCGCTGAAGAGAATAAATTTTATGCAATAAATGTATGGTAATTTATGAATTATGTATGTCTTCATTTTATTCTCATGCAAATGTCACCAATTCACCAAAATAATCCTCAGATATGGACATTAATAATTAAATTCGGTCATCTTTGGTATTTCGCAGACTTTCAGTCCCTAAAAGGAAGCTTAAAAAACTCACAAAGCTTTACATGTATTTGGTATTGCCACAATGAAGATATGTTTGGCCTGGTAGGAAGATAGAACCTATTTTATAAAGCAATTTGTTAGCTTGATTTGCAATTTTTAAATATGTAGGCATATGTTATATGAGCCTCCATTTGTACTCTAGTCCCAGGCCTCATAAATGTTAGGATGGACATGGATTTTTTTAGTCCCCCAGAGGTTTCTCTTTGGTAATAGCTTCTGTATTTATGAATGCCTCCTTTGTGTAAGGCACTGTGCCCTTGATGTGGATGAACAGATGCCTAAAACCCAGTTCCTGTCTTGGTGAGGCCTAGAGCCTGGCAAATGACATAGAAGTAACTACACAGCAAGGTTAACAGAAGTAACTACACAGCAAGAGAGCGTATGCGGTGTAGACACCTGCAAGAAGGAGTGGTGAATTCTATCCAGGAACATCAGAAAAGATGTTTCAAAGAAGATGAAATGTGAACTAGGTTTTGAGGGATAGAAAGGAGTCACAAGGAGAGACAATGTGGGTGAGGGAAGAGAGAGAGAGCAGCAAGACTCCTCGGGAAACTGAAGCCGCAGACGAATGGGGAGTCCAGAGGGGGACAGCAGGAGCCATAGCTGGAGACAAGCCTCGTCAGCCATGCTCAGGCACTTAAAATGCATTTCTCAAAGATGATTGAAGCTCTGAGGGCTTTTTGGCAAAAGAATACGATTAATATGCTTGAATTCAGAAAATAACATGCCGGAGGTTCTCTGAACAAATGATTATGGAGAAGGGAGTTTGGAAACAGGAAGATTCATTAGAAAGTTTAGATAATAATCCAGGAAAGAGAGGATGCCAAGAAATAGAATGGCACCAAGGACGGACTCCAAATGACTAAAGTTGGGAGACACTTTAGCTTTCCAAGTTTCATTTGTAGTCAAGCATAATGTCTTAACCCTTCTCCCGTTTGCCCCAAGAATACTCGCCAGCGCTTGTGGCTGCAGCGTTCACCCTGAGATAATTTTGCCATGAAATATCTCACTTTTAATATTATTTTCACATCGTTCATTGACTTTGGAAACAAACGACATCATTCCATTTAAAGCATTCTGGTTTTGGTGGTGGTACTTCCATTTACAAAATATAGTAATTCTCGACTGCTGAAAATGTCAAATCCTAGAAAACGTACCATTCCTAAGCATGATGTTAACATCGTTCTCAAACAGTTGGCCAAAGATTCATTTGACGAGTCTGATTTTTCCAAAATAGATGATTCTGATGATTCAGACAATTCTGATGCTAGTTCTGTTTAGAAATAACTCCAAGCACAGTTTTTATGTTATTTTCACATTGAAAATCAGATTTGCTTCAGCCTCAAAGAGCATGTTTGTGTAAAATTAAAGGAGCACTGGCAGTGAGCTGCACTTTTTTTTTCTAAATGGGAAAAGGGTTAAATGTATATACAGTTGTGTATGTGTGCATGCATACCCATGTGGCTGTCTGGCTGAGCTGTACACTCAATTCAGAAATCTTCCCTACAACATTGCAGATAGTCTGTCATCCAGGTTCAACTTGAAGGCCTGTAGCATAAGGTCCAACTATTTCCAGGGTTCTACCATTAGACCATTTTGGTTTCTAGAAAATGGTCCTTTGTGTTGTTAAGTAGAAATGTACCTCTACCAAACTTTCACTTATTGGTCTGGTTTTATTTTTTGGAGTAATAGACGGCTAGCCACTAGAAATTAGAACTGATAGCTCTTCGCACAATTCAGGTAGCTATTGTGTTTCTTCTTCTCAGTTGTCTATTTCCAAGTTAAACGCTTCCAGTCCGCCCTCTTCCCACCACCACCAGTAGTCTGATCAGACAACTCCAGATACACTCTGTTTTTTTTTAGTGTCTCCCCTAACATGCAACACCTAGCAATATGTCACAATTCGATTCATGCTTTTCGCTTTTCACACTTTTTCTCGTAATTCATGGAGATGACTGAGGTTTGAATGCAATTTTTCATCTTCAGGAGCCATTTTTATGAGACTTACCACAAAGATTTCATTTCTATATTCAGAATATTTGTATATATAAGGATTTTTAACTTACTCCACCAGCAGGGGATAGAGAGGGTGTGTCCTTTGTCAGCGATCCTGGGCTCCAGTGTGCAGGTTCTGCTTGGGTTCATGCCCTAGCTCCCAGCTTATGACATTGGATAAGTCTCTTCCCCACTTTGAGTCTCGGTATCCTCAGCTAAAAAATGGGACAATAGTTGCTACTTGATATTTTGTACAACTTACGTAAGATTATATATGGAAAATGTTTAGCCTTTTGCCTGGAACATACATGGAATTGCCAGATAAAATATAGGACACCCAGTTAAATCTGAACTTCCGATGAGCAATAAACAATTTGTTAAATATGTTGCAAATATGACATTATTGCCATTTTTACTTCTTATCCTTTTTTGGCCTTTTCTCTCCTTCCTTTCCTTCTCCTCCTCCTCCTTTTCTTTCCTTCATCCTTTCTTCTTCCTCGTAACCTAGTTCTAATCTTGAAACACATCGGAAGTAACATGATTACATTCTAAGTTTTATTATTTTGGAACAACTATATCCTTTATTAGTGGACTAATAAAGAGTTAGGCTGACAGCTGACCAAAATCTGTGTATAATTCTACAAACATTTAACTTCTCTGAGCTTAATTTTTTTAGTTGTAAAATAGAAATACTTAGAAAACTATCTCAGAGGATTATTGTGAGAATTAAAGTTTTCAGGTGAGTGTCTGGGCCATAGCAGGGAATCAAGAAATGGTATATTTCATTAGCATTACTGCTCCAGCCTAAAACATGCATTTCCTAGTATAATTCAAAAAAGAAAACTTTCTTCATTCTGATTCCTAGTTCAAAAAGCATTTTAAGACAAGGAATTTCACAAAGTTATTCAACAACCAAAATGGCATAAAGGACTGTTTCCACAAGTTCCTGACATGAAGGACTTTCCTTTCTCTTCCCACTTCCACTCTTGCATGGCCTCAAGCAGCCTCTGAGGCAGTTCCCATTTGCAATCTTATGTGGTGACTGAAAACTCAAGCTTACACACCTGAACAATTGCCTCTGCCTCACCTTAACCAGAAATGGAAACTGTTGTTTCTAGTCTCAATCACAGAACACTTTAAAAATCAAAGTATCGTAGAATATCTTTTCAGTTTGCCTGCTGTCTTGCATCCTTTTTGATTTTACTTCTTCATTAAACCTCTAAACAAAGGCTATGAAGAGGAATACTCAGAAGTGCCAAAGCCAGGCCTTCTCCACACACACTGAACATTCTTCCATTCCAACCAGGAACAATGAAGTCCAAACCACCCCAATCTCACAGAGATTTGGCAGATTCTTAGATCTCCCCAAGGAAGACGATATGATCATTCTACAACCCTTGGTTCCAGACTTTAAATACACCATAGTATCATGGTCTTTCTGATATATGATCAATATCTGCACCCCGATGAAACATACACACACACTTTTTCTCTTGTCTTCTTGCAAACAGAATAGGACCACCCAGGTTGTGAAACTAATGAGAGTGTCTTCCATTCCCAGGATCCCCATTTTTAATCTGAGCATCCCATGGACAGAGGGGATCCTCTACAAACAAGCATATGACACCCAACAGGAGCACCTCACATTCCTACAATGAATTCTTCTTCCATTACTCAAGACATCTGCAGCACTCTTCTTTAAGGGGAAGAAAATATTAAAATGCTTCATTTCTTTCCCAGGATATATAAATTAATATAGTTATTCTCTCAGAATAAAAACATGTTTAGATGGATTCAGGACACTCCATTTAAAATATCTGTTACCCTCAAATCAAATTTTCACTGCCGTTGAGCAGCAAGGGGCGATGCCCTGGGACCAGTGAGCTGCTAAGATTTCTTCTGCTGAAGTGTTTAATTTCATTTTACTTTCCACAAATAAGCATGCTTGGAGCCACTGCCTTCCTTCCTCTGGAGTAATTGAAAAATTTAATTCACATTAAGCCAGAGAGGATGGTGTTTTTCCTGAAGGTCACCCAAGGCAAACATTTTAAACCTCTAACAGCCCATTATTCAGAGATGCATGTCTCGTCTTTTCCTGATGAGGTGCTTTTCAGAGCCAAACACAGCCCAGCCTCCATCGCCTTGCCTCAGCCCCTAGGTGGAAGGTCACCCGAGAGGCTGGCAGACACATCTCAGATTTGGTCACCACTGCGATTCTTAAGATGTCTATGGTATATATGTCTCAGGCTCCCCTCCGATCAGGGATCTATGAGTTTCTAGGCTTCATTTCTGCTTAAAAGATTAACATGAGCGGAGACCAAAACCTCTTTGCTACCTCAATTTGAACTGCAAGCAGCTTACTAGAGAATAAGTATTTCACCAGGGCTGGGTTATGCTTCAAATCTTATCATCCCTTCCCTGAAAACTAATAACATTTTGCACTTATGTGATGCCTTTCATCAGCCTCAGCTAATACAAGCCACTTTGCTGGAACTCAGAGATGAGTAAATTATTAATTGTTCATAATGCCCTGCGTAAGCACTCTCAGATCGTCATGCATAAGGATTCAATCAAGCACAATGACATCTATGCATATTTCTCTTTTATTCAGGTATAAAACATGTGCAATGACTTATAAACAACAAATTTCTCATGAACACAACCGAAAGCATATCATCACCAAGATGAACTCAAACCACAAAAGTAGAAGATACTCTGCCCATGCATCATTGTCCTTTTCATAAGAAAGACCAAGGAGCTTCCAAGGAAAAAGAATAAGAAGGGACGTAAATATTTATTTAGAAAAATATCTCTAAGACTCTAGATTTTTCCCTTTCAGTGTAGCATAACATTCCTCAGTCACTTCTTGCAAAGACAATACTTTTTTAAAAGGAAAGAAAAGCTAACATAGTAAAATGCAGTGAAATCTGATAAGAAGAATTCCATCTGATTCAGTTCCTGGATTTTTCCTTTATTTGCATTATAGAGTTAGAATTCATACTGTAACTATGGTGCCTTATCATCTATGGAGACACAGTCACTCTGAATCTTTGTTGGTTTCAAAGTATCAAGAAGCATTCATAAAGCCGGGAAGAGATGATGGTCACGAACCAGGTGACCTCCTATTATTCACCAGAAAAAATGGAAGAGCAGAGAGAATTTTCAATAAGGCAAACCAGCAGGCTTTGTGTCAGCTCCTATGGGGAAGCGGGTAGCCACAAGGGCTGAGTCACAGAGTGTCCAGGGTGAGCAGGCCTGGAAAAAGTGTGGAGGGACATTTGGAGAAGACAGGGCTGTGTCTGTTTCTGTGGTCTCCTGTCTCGGTCCTAGGTAGAGAAAAGCTACAAGCAGAAAGAGGATCCTTTACATTCAAACACAGTCTTTGTCAATTTGAATTTGGTAAATGGGCTTTGCTAGGTATCCTGCATTTGAATCCAGAATCATTTTCTGCCCTTCTCAGCTTGTGTAAGGTGCATTGCTTCATGCCACATCAGCCCTGGGGGGCCGGTAGCATTCTAACAATAGTGATAACACAGTACACCCCCCACAGACTCTCCCATGAATCACAGAACCTCAAATCCCACCAAATCCCCTCCTACAGGTTTCCCATAGATTTGCAAAAGGCCACAGTAGCCATGCTTTCCCGCTCCTGGTGCCCAGCATCTCCCCTGCTGCTTCCACTGTGGGCTCCTGGGAGGATCCGCCGCTGCCCTGCTCCTCTTGGCCTCCTGCCCACCAGCACCCCTTTCCATTCTGCCCTACCTGTCACTGGGTAAGGAGCAATGGGAGCTTTCTTCCCCCATCCACGGGGGATCCCATCACTAGACTGTAAATAACTCTGCACTGCATCCTCAGATTTTCAGGATTTTAGGAGACTCTGGGAGTGCAGCAGTTCTCTGTGGTCTCCTCTTTACCACAACCATCAATATGACACCACACTCTCATTGCCAACCTCTTCAGGGCTGTCCTCTAACCTAGGACTGGGCTGTACATACTCTAGAATTAGGGCTCCTTTGTCTGCCAATAACAAAAACCCATTGAATCAATTTAAACAAAAATTGAAATTTACCATATTACAAGTAATTTTTTTTGAGATGGAATTGCATTCTTGTTGCCCAGACTGGAGTGCAATGGCATGATCTCAGCCAACCACAACCTCATCTCCCGGGTTCAACCGATTCTCCTGCCTCAGCCTCCCTAGTAGCTGGGATTACAGGCATGTGCCACCACGCCCAGCTAATTTTGTATTTTTAGTAGAGACGGGGTTTCTCCATGTAGGTCAGGCAGGTCTTGAACTGCCGACTTCAGATGATCCACCGGCCTTGACCTCTCAAAGTGCTGGGATTACGGGCGTGAGTCACCACGCCTGGCTTACATGTAATTTTTAATATGTGGTATCACAGCACCCCAGAGCAGGGATGCAGTGGGGCCTCTGAGATAGACCAGAACTTGTTCCTCTGAGTCTTTTATCTCTGTGTTTTCAGCACTGCTGTCTCCTGCTGCAGGTCAGCTTGCTCAGCTTCTCAGGCCACCCAGAGCTCCTGTTGAATTCCAATTCCAAATTTTCCGGAAAGAAACCCAGTCTGGCCTAGCTTGGCTTGGGGACTAGCCCTGGAATAGTCAGCTGTGGTCAGTGGATCAAGGCCACATCATATAATACCGTTGCCATGGGAGTCACCACAGTGGAGAGACAATTTCCAGAAAAAGCAGAAGCTAAGCAAGCAACTCTCTATAAATGTGTACAACAGATCCTCAAGTGTTGGCCTCCAACCAGGCTTAGTGTTTCAACCCTTCCTCCCTGCAGCAGAGAGCGTCCCCTGCATTATAAATGCAATGTCATGGAGGTAATTACTGCCTAAGGACAGAAAAGGCCTCAGCCACAACCGGTCCAGTCAATGCTGCTCCTGATGCGTCCTCACCCTCCCTCCCTCCCTAATTCTAATAGCCCTTCCCTATGCCTGAGCGCAGCTATTCCATAATGGGTTGACACCTGCTCCTCACTTTAGGGTTAGGCCAGTCTGTTCTGACTTTGGTTCCACCACTTACCAGCTGAGGGTCTTAGGCAAGTTATCTACTCTCTCTGAAACTCAGTTTCCTCCTCTACAAAGGGACATAGTAATACCCATCAAAAGGGTTGAGTTGAGGTAACAAATGCCATATGGTTGAAACAGTGTCCAGCGCCATGTGAATGTTGTGCCTTTTCTTTTTCTTCTTGTTAATATTAACCTTTACAATATAACCTACATGTGCCCTTTTAAAATAGGCAACTAATCTTCAGTTGGATTTCATTATTATAGATCTTACATCATGTTCCAAAAGTCTCAAATAACATGTTCTATAAAAGCAAAAGGCTAAAAATAAAACAAAACTCGAAAAATGGCAAATAGTGAATTTAAAGACTTTGTGTTTTGTTTGTAGTTTCTGATACCTACAGGAATATGCTCTCCTAATAAGAATTTATGTAAGAATGAAAAAAGAAAAAGGATATAGAACACTGAGCACTGTGCCTAGATATAGAACACATTTAACATGTAGTGGTGGTGATTATTACTGTAACTACTATGATTATGATTACGAGTGTTAGTCCTAAGGAGAAAAGTGCTCAAATGTTCATTAGCAAATCTTGTAAGGTGATGGTTTCTTTGGCTGCTGGGAAAAGCCATGTAGCTTATTTTCCTAGTTAAGTTTGAATTGTATGTATATATGTGGGAATAGGTGTAAAACAATATATAGAACACAAAGTAATTTCTTCAAATACTTGGAAAATGGAAAAGGAATCACTGATTAACGCAGAAAAGAGAACAACACTTGTCCTGGGCAGCTGGCAGCCCTCTTGGTGGTATTGCAAGTGGTAGTTCCTGCTAAATTCCAGACTACTTTCTCGCTAAGGCGGCTTTTTAGCTTCTGTTAGAAATAAGTGAGTGCTTTAAGCCTCAAGGCAAAATATATCACCTCCCGATGAACCTGAGCAGCCCATCCCAGGTACCCGTGGGCCAGATTTGCCATTCGTCCACGAAGCAACATGGCAAGGAGGAAGGAAGGAAGGTTCACTTTAAAAACATGGACACCTCCTCTGCTCTGGGCCAGATCTCCAGGCTCATTTGCAATGAGTTCTAAGGGGTGGCACAGGGAAGGGATTTTGGTTCAAGAAAGGAGTGAGGGGAAGTGGGAGGGGGAGGTACATAGTGTAGACTCTATTGCAAAAATAATCCCTTCTGCATAGAAATCCACAGGCTGGCTGCAGTCATTACAGTTCTTTGCCAGGGCCTGCAGAAGATATCTTCTTCAGATGGGCACCAGGGAAACGCTGCCTATCTGGAGCTGCTTGATTTTTTCTCTGGGTTAGATATTGATTTTTTTTTCAGTGGAACAGCAAAGGCATGAGAGCATGAAGGAGAGAGAGAGAGGTGGGTTCCCTTCCCCCACTGCTGGCTAAGGTGATGCGTCAGAGCACCTGTAAGCAACTCCTTATCTTTTACAGGAGACTAGAAATTGAGCCGGGACTCTCCGGTAGTCAGGTAGCTGTTAGAATCACAGTGCGCTATGACTGTGAGAAATATGCTAACCCCCTCCCTTCTCACTCTGTCTCCAGTCACATACAGCCTATTTAGGGTGTTGATAACCATATTGAAATCATCTACATACAGTTTCAATATTGATGAAAGCACAACTATATTTAGATTTGATTTTTCTTCCCTAGTCCTCACCCTCCCCAAACTCTCATCTTTCTTATTTCTTTAAGTTTCTCGAAAATTCTGCAAATTGTTAAACATATTCATCAGAAAATGTTTTTCATATCAAGACACATCCATATGAAGTAAAGGTTTTGGCTGAACTGATCAGCTTCTCTGATCGGAGAAATTGCTTCTCCCAATTAGTTCTGTGTAAGAACTAATACCCACCTGGTTTCAAACCTCAGCCGCTGGCAAATATGTCATCGCAAGAGACATTTCCTGTTTCTTTGACAGATTGGCCCAAGGCTGAAATTTAATCTAATATGTCAAAAGTGGTAGGTGGGGAGAAAATGCAGAGAAAGTCTATCCCCACTCAGATTTTTATAGTCGACCTGTTTGAAAGTCGTGTGGTTATCAGTTGGACGTGATAAGCAGTAATGGTCTGCATTGTAAAATAAAACAATAAAGAGCCTTTATAGACCTCTAAATTTATTATTTTCAATGATAAAATATTCATACCAAAAGGCAGATGTGGGGATTCACAAGCAAAAAACAAAATGATCTAGTAACAGACCTTACACCTTTCATAAAAATTATCTATGAATGGACCATAGACCTACGTGTAAAACACAAAATGGTAAAACTCCTAGAAAATAATGTAGGAGAGAATATAATAGATGACCTCGGTTCAGTGATAACGCTTTATATACAACACCAAAGACACAATCAATGGAAGAAATAACTGAAAAGCTGAACTTCATTAAAACTAAAAACTTCTCTACAAAAGACATTGTCAAGAGAATGAGAAGACAAGCCATAACCTGGGAGAAAATATTTGCAAAAGACACATATGATAAAGGATTGTCAATAAAAATATACAAAGAACTCTTAAAACTCAACAACAAGAAAACAAACAACTCTATTAAAAACAGATATTTCACCTACGAAGGTATAAGATAGTAAATAAGCATACGAAAAGATGTTCCACATCATGTTATTAGGAAAATGCAAATTAAGCAAGATACCACTACATACCTACTAGTGTGGCCAAAGTCTAGAACACTGACAACACAATGCTGGCAAGGATGTGGAACAACAAAAACTCTCATTAATTGCTGGTGAGATTGCAAAATGGTACAGTCACTTTGGAAGACAGTTTGGCAATTTCTTGCAAAACTAAATCTATCCTTACTGTATGATCTAGCAAGGGCCTTCCTTGGCATTTACCCAAATACATTGAAACATGTCTACACAAAACCCACACAGGGATGTATATAGCAGCTTTATTCACAATTGCCCAAACTTGGAAGCAACCAAAATGTCCTTCAGTAGATGAGTGGATAAATAAACTGTGGTACAGGCATACAATGGAATATTGTTCAGCTCTAAAAGAGAAATGAGCTATTAAGCTATGAGGAAACCTAAATGCATACTACTAAGCGAAAGAAGTCAGTCTGAAATGGCTACATACTCTATGATTCCAACTTTACGACCTTCTGGAAAAGGCAAAACTATGGAGACAGTAAAATGATCAGTAGTTGCCAGGGACTGGGGTAAAGAAGGAAAAATAGATGGAACACGGAGGAGTTGTAGGGCAGTGAAACTACTCTCTATGATACTATAATGGTGGATATATGTCATTATACATTTGTCCAAACCCATAGAATGTACAACACCAAGAGTGAACCCTAATGTAAACGACGGACCCTGGGTGATAATATTGAGTCAGTGTAGGTTCATCAGTTGTAATAAATGGACCCCTTTGGTGGGAGATGTTGACAATAGGGGAGGCTGTGCATGTGTGGGGGTAGCAAGTATATGGACAATCTCTATATCTTTCACTCAATTTTGCTGTGAACCTAAAATGGCTCTAAAAAATAAAGGTCATATAAAAGAAAAACAAAGATAAGATAGAGTGGCAATATGATGAAGTTCTTTCCTATGGGAGGGAGAAGGGAAGATGGGAAGGGAAGTAGAAAATGTACCAATCAGATTTAAAAGCTCAACTTACTGCCCTCGCGATGCTGCAATGAAGTGCTCGTGGCACTAACCCCTTGCCTCTTCTTTGGTTGGCTCTAATTTCCATGTCACCGTCTCTCCTTTTCTTCTGGTCTCACCTTGTGTTCTTTCCTGTCCTCCCTTTACTTCATCTTCCTATTTGTACTTGTCTCATGCTGCAGGGGCACATCTGGGTTCCAAATCCCCACAACCTTTCTAGCTGGCTGTCCTTTAGGGTCTGGTTTCTGGACTCTGAACCTTCTGACCACACTATAAGTAAGAACCTTGGTCTTTTTTCTGACTCTAAAGCAAGCACCTCCTGAAAGGGTGGAACAATAGTGAATCTATCATCCTCACTACTTATATCCAAGAAACGCTTTTTACAAACGTGCAAATCAGACAGCATTCTTAAAAAAATAGCAATTTTCACAAAGAATACCTACAGTGTGCTTGCCTTCAAATCATTCCCCTAATTAATTCCGTAAACTCTTATTGAGGTACTGAGGACATGGTTGCTGACCTTGGGGAGAGAAGAGTTGTCTTTCTGACATGGAAGATAAACTTGTCCTCAAATAATTAAAGTCCAATGTGCTTAGTTCAACATTGGAGGAATATTCAGAGAAGGGTGATTGTAAACAAGATAATCTGAATTACAAAGCAATGAGAAAGAAAAGAAAGACTTTCCAAAGAATGGGGCATTTCAGAAGAATCTAGAAAGAAATGACAATCCAGCTGAGGAGACAGCAAAGATTCAAAAGCAGAAAATTCCTGCAGTGCTACAAGACAAGACATGCGGTGCTCCTGAGGCAGGTGCAAAGGGGGCGAGGCAGGTGCAAAGGATCATAGCAGGGATGAGGCTGGGGAGCAAGAGGTTGGATTGGGAAAGACCTTTTAGGCCACACTAAGGGATTTGGCCATCACTCTGCAAGAAGCCTTTGGAGGATTTTAGCAGAAAATGAAAATGATTCTTTCCGGATGGTTGTCCTGGTGGTAGAAGGAAAGAAATCCTGAATAGGAAAGCCACTAGAGGAAGGCCTGTAAGGAGACCATCTCAAAAGGCCAGACAAGGATGGGGCAGCACTGCTGGTTGAGAGGAGAGGTGTGAGTTGAGAAATATGGAGAAAGTGAGAATCAATATGTTTTCTTGGGGAATGGAAAGTAAGGGAAAACAAGGAGTTGAGAATGCACCAAAATGTCTGGCTCAGGTGGCTAACCACATGGCTGTATTGTAAACTAAAATATTGAGCATGGGGGCAGAAGGATGTGGACTTTGCAAGAAGATGAAAGATGCCAGTCTTTACATTTGTAGTTGCTCAATGGATGAATTGATGACGTATCAAAAAGCAATATCTTGGTGAAATACACTGTTCATCTATAGTGTGTTATGTCCGTATAGCAAGAGCAACCCAATTTGCAGAATCAATGGACTCCAAGTGCTGGGCACCATTATCTTAGAGCCCAACATCTCCCTGCTCCCTACTGACAAAAGCTCCAGCCTCATCTTCTACTGTGGGTGGCAGCCATAAGCCCTGCAGCACACAAGCTCCCACGTCAGGTCGGAGGATGTGCAGGATGTGCCGGCAGTCTCGCTTTCTCGTTTCTGATATGGAAATAGTAATGCCCATCACACCACCCACCTGCTGCCCTTCTCCCTTGATAGCCATTTTGAAAAGGTAAGTTGTCTAATACATTGACCATATCTTGTATTGCAAAAGTAACCATGTTAATGTAAACCCACCTAGGAGATGAAGAACGAAGCCCTCCATTTCAAATCGGGTTGCCTTTGGTGACACTCATTCTTTCATGACTTGTTTCCTGCTAATAGTGCATAATTGCAGGTTTTATCTCCAAAATGTCTTTCTTATACATGGCACCATAGCGAATACCTCAGGCTGTTACTGTTGTTGTATGAATTAGAAATAATGACACAGCATTTGTTATTTGACAAGTACTATGCACTATGCTACACAGTTGTAAGTGCTGTCTCACAGCATCATCACATCATCACAGCAGTGTTAAGTATCCCTATTTTACAATTAAGGAAACTACATCTCCAAAATGTTAATGAAAATTCCTAAGGTCTCACACTAAGTAAATGGAGCATCCAGGATTTCCACCCAGGTTGACTAACTCTCCTAGTCACAAGGCTATACTTCAATCAAATGGGAAGTCACTCACTTTAAAACTGTCCAAGAATGAGCAGAGCTTCACTTCACTGGTTAAAACCTAAAACCATATGGTAGGTTTTTCTTGTCCCTGAAGTTGCCTAAACTCTCCCTGCTTAGAAATGCATAGAACATCGAGGCAGTGAAAGTTTCAAAGAGACCTCAGATGTGCTATGTACCTTCAGACAGTGCAATGTTTACTTTTAAGAAAATGGTAAGGCTACTTTCATCTATAACTTCCTTCAGTGGTCAGATTTCAATGTGTGTATGTGTATGTGTATGCACACACAGTGAAATACTACTCCCAACTTTTTATCTGCAAGGAGCTGCATTAAATGCAAGCTGACAGGAGAGGGAAGAAGGCATAATCACCTGCTATCTATGCTTTTTTCTTTTTACCAGCCAAATGGGGCCATCATCTAAGCTGAGATTAATCCTGGCACCCCAAACCTACAAAGGAAAGTTTCTTTCCTCAGGAGACACTTTCATCAAGACCCTGTCCGATGTCAGATAGAAATCTCAGAATATTAGAAAACTATTGCAGTGTGAAGCCTCGATTTGATCAAATGCAGTGCCCCTCTGCTCCCAGTCCCCATCTTGAAAGCTGGCATTTGCTTCCTGATTTTCTTTCCCTTTCAGTTTGTTTTCCTGTCAAAGGGATCACTCCTCCTACCCCCCTTTCTGGTATTACCATCTGATTGAATTCCATTCAGAGCTCCTGGTGGTCCTGTTCTCCAAGCCTACTTGAGGGATCCCCTCTGCCTGTTTCATGCCATCCATATCTCTGGGCAACTGAAATCGTGCTGCAAAATGTAGCACCACTTCTTGGGCCCTTATTAACACATGTTCAGAGGGAATGGGCTTCAAGGGAGGAGGCATTAAGCATCTAAACCACACACTGAGAGAGCGAAGACTCCAAGAGCATGGCAGAGAAGTGATAAAAATCAAGTAACTGATATAAAAAAAAAGCCAGGCAGTACACAAAGGGCCAAACGAAGCTTTTCCATTTATATTTTGTGTTGATATCACATTTGTTCCTGCCTAGCAAAGAGGTCCTGAAACAGAGAGATGTCAGAGAGTTTGTATGCTTCCTGGCATCTCTAGATTCACCTGAACTGAAGCCAGAAATAATATCATAAAACTAATTTAGCCATCACACCAATAGGACTCCCCAGCCATGAGACAGACTGGATAATTACATGGTTCCTATAATTTCTGACACTTGACTAGTTTCAGCAAATGGCACTTCTAAATATACATCTCTTTGTTGCAGTTACCTCTCTACATCAGTTTTTCATCAAGTAAAAGAAATTGAACAAAAAGTTAATTACAAAGATGAAAAATCCAAGTCATTGTATCAGAACAATCTAAATTAATGGACTCTCCCTGCCCTCCACCTCCAAAAGTCCAATAACCTAGGTGATCAGGAAGACAAGATGATCAAGCCACAGGTTTGTAAAGTCCAGACGAGTTGTACCATCTCAGGGCAGTTGCTTCACCTCTGGGCTCTCACCTGTAAATGAGGAGGTTGAACCAAAGATTCTCTGCGGTTATGTCCTGTGTGGTCATTAAAACCTGTGAGCAACCACCTTGCCCCATTCAATTGTTTGTGTTTCTCTATTGTCTGTATTAAAGCAGAAGGAGCTCTCTGGCCTCTTATGCTGCTTCTCCATTGGATCCCCTGAGACCCTGTGGAGAGATACCCAACGTTTTCAAGTGTCTTCTAAAATAAATTTCAGTTCATACTTCTAGTTACACACACTACAAACAAGTAACAGTGAAACCAAAAGCTCCTGTTTAGTAGAATAGCTGATGTAGCTAAGATAAGGGTCGAGCTGAACTGTGAAAATGCCAAAGTCTCCGGCCAGCCCAGAAGGGCATCCTCCCTCCTGGAAGATGCACGCCCAGCAGAATTTGCCCCACCTTCCACATAAAGAATAAGTGTGTTAAACAAAACTGCAGAAAAAAACAGCCAGTAGAATAAGTAAACATTTTACTTGTCCAATGACCTGAGTAGAAAAAGATGTTTAGTGAAATATGGTTCTAATTTGTAGGTGACTCATAAATAAGTCATATTTACTGATAGCTAATATGCCAAGTACTGGTCTAAGGACCTGCTTCCTCAATTCATTATAGCAATGAATAATGAATGAGGAGGGGACTGTTGCTATTCTACTTTATAGATGGAAAAATTAGAACACAGAGAAGTTAAACACACTAGTAAACAGGTAGTAAGTGGAGGAGGTGGGATTGGAACCTAGACGCGCAGGTTTTAGAACATGTACACTCATGACACTACACGGGCTATTGTGGAGACTTATTACACCCTTAGGAAATACTGACAAGAGCTACAAACCTCATGTGGAAAGCTGGAAAGTTTCCCATAAGTGCGTAAGGCAGATGTCTATTAGGAGTGTGTATGCTCATGTCAAGGTTTCTGTATATTAATGACTACATATGTGAATTAGGGGCTGAACAGCAATACGCACACCTACAGCAAGGAGAGGCAGAATGTCTCTGAATCCCAGGCTGAAGGAAAGGAGTAAGGCTTGGGAGAATAAGGATCTAGGACAGTGGAACTAGCCAAGAGAAGTGGACAGTTATACAGATCTTAATTTCAAATCCTGAATCATTTACTGACCAACTGTATAAACTTGGTATTTTGCTTATATTGCTACCTAACACACCACCCTAAAACTTAGTATCTTAGTACAACAACATTGATTTTGCTCATGGCTCTGCAACTGGGGCCAGACTTGGCAGGGTCAACTTATCTGTGCCCCCTAGGCTTGAGACTGGAAGCTGGCATCTTTGGAAGGTTTGGCCATCAGTACTGGGTGTTAGTTAGCTGGGACCTCAGGCAGAGCTGTTGCCCAGATCCACACGTGGCATCCCCATGTGGCATGAGCTTCCTCACAACATGGCAGCTGGGTCTCAATGGTGAGTATTCCTAAAGAGAGAGAAAGGGCTAGACAGAATGTTACCTTTCACTGATATAGTCTGAGAAGTCATGCACCATTACTTCTACAACATTCTACTTATTGAGACAATCGTAAAGACCAACCAACTTTCAAGGAGAGAAAAAAATGTGCTTCACCTCTGGGTGAGAGAGTGTCCAAGTTCAGGATGTGCCTATGCTGCTGGGAACGTTGCTGTGGTCATATTTTGAAGCTACCATCTGCCATACTTGGTTAAATTACTGAGGCTTCTGAGCTTCAGTTTCTTTGCCTGAAGAACTAGGATAATAAAACTTTATGGCATTTTTACAAAGGTTAGAGATAATGTATGTCATGTGCTTGCACAGAGTAGGTGCTCAAGATTGGCAGTCAGGCCCAGATTGGGGGTCAGGCTTGGGTAAGCAGAAATGACCTATCGCTCTTGCAATGATTGCTGAATTTCTCAGTGACGCACCTGTACCTGGACAAGAAACACAATCATTTGAACGAAGAATAAGGTTAAAGGCCAAAGCACTCATCCTGCAGGCCCCTCCTTACTCCCTTTGGGACTTCTTACCAGAACCCTGTCTTAGGGAGGCATCAGCTCAGTTAATTTCTCCCACATTATTGCATCTTTGTTAGGCCTTTTAGGCTGAATACAAACAATAACTAACTAAAAATAATGAGTTAAACACCAGGATTTAGAAGAAATTTTGATCTCATTTTTGAGTGTTTACTTATGTGTGTAGAAAAGCACTTTATAAAAAGCCCTGACAGCAAAACAGGCTGGTTGGGTTATTCCCAGAAGCTAGTATGCTCTCCAAGTAAGTTCTGAGCCTGGGATAGCATAGTGGCTCACAGCATACCAGATTAAAACATTTAAAACACAAAAATCTGGTGTGATAAACCTAACTTAGATTCACAAATCTCAAAAAAAAAAGATTGTAAAGACAAGTCCATGCTCTTTTGGGGTAACTCCGTGACAGAAAGGTACAAATGAAATCTGAGCAGATGAGACCTGAAAAATCCACTAGATGTGATGGAAATCGCATTTCTGTACCTAAGTTAGTGGTAGGGATTCTTGGGAGGTTCCCTCTGCTGAGTTTTCTCATGGATCCCAACTTTCTATTCCCTCTGTAAGTGGAAAATGGGAGAGAAAAGCAAGACAAATGGATAAAAATGCACTCTGTCTCAAGATAGTATTCATAAGGAGCCCTCTACAAAGAAGTTCTTCAAAAGAGAGAGATGAAAGAGGGTCTGGTTTTTGCTGGCATTTGAGCTGGCATTTGCAGCATTACCGTATGACTTCGAGCAGGGCATGAGCAGCTCTTTGATTGCCAAAGAACAGTTGCACCTCTGTCAGAACAGCCCTCATGACTCATGCGGCTTAGCAGCAAAGCAAGGGATAAGAGCAGATGTGAGGGGAAGATCACAGCAGAGGGAAAGTAGTTTGAATACCAAAAAAAGAACATATACAGAAAAGAGTACAAAAGAAGCATGAGCATGAGGAAAGGCGAAAAGGACAAATTATTTGGTAGTCAGCACTGTGGCAGAGCACCTGCCTTTAGAGACAACAGCACATCCAGGAGGAAATGCATTGTTCTTTCTTGACCATAAAACAAAATGACTGCCTAGAAAGTGTGTCCGTGGCAGCAAACACCTTCTTTTTCTGTTGCCCTCATGCAACAGAAGCCTGATCTATATTGCAGAGTGTGGGAAACTTATTCAAATATTATTAGTTTGAAAATTAACCCTTTTTAATAGTGCTTACTATGTGCCAGGTACTCTGCTAAACCCTACAGAAATGAAACCATTTAATCTTCATGGCAACCTGAGAGATGGGCAAGAAAACTGATGACCTTGTCTCTGTTGGTGATTCATTACGGCTATCCCTAGCTCCATCCTTCACCACTGCATTAGCAACTATTATTTTTTTAGCCCTTACTACATCAGGTGCCCCTCACATCATTGTGCATACCTCCTCATTTTAGTCCTTTCAACAAGGACTAAAATGCTGTGGGCACTCTTTTCATTTCCATTTTCAATGAAATGTTAATATGATCATTTACAATGAGACTTAGAAAGGCTAACCTACATAAAGTGGTAAAACTGAATGGACAGTTCAAGAAAAATCCTGTTTAGCCTGTTCTAGGAGCTGGTGCCCAGAACCACCATGACACCCATGTAAGGTAATAAACAATTCGTTGGCACTGTGGTGTATTTAGCAATATGAGAAATTCTAGTCCCAAAGAATTTCATCAGAGCCATAAAGTTGCTTGCTGCTTCCACTCTCTGGTGGGTGGGTTCCCAGACACCTGGCATTAAATCATAGGATATTAGAGCTCCCCATCTCTGTGCCACCCCCCATTATATCGACAACGAAACTGAGGTACACAGTGCTAACTAAAGTCAGAATCAGTATTCAAAAACCTCATGACAACAGTCTACCACCCTCTTTCAAGAAATTCTTGGCCCGGAAAAATTGATCTATATTAATCCAGTCAATTTTTACCGGATGTTTGTGTCTTCACTGAATGACAAAGCACAGGACACAGGACTGGAATATAAATTTTGGCCCTACTTTCATCGCTAACAGGGTGAGGTCTTTTACTGCTCCATTTACTGACTGGTCTTGGAAGAGAATCTTATTCTGTCCTCTGTGGATAAACCTCACTTGATGAAATGACTTCTGTGGATAAACCTCACTTGATGAAATGACTTCTGGAAACTCCAGAAATTTTCTTAATTACATTAAAATTAGTCCTAAATTACCAGAAAAGTCTACTTGAAAATGTCTGTCAATTATTTTATTTCCAGATAGAATAATTGGAAATAAAATCCAAGACAACCACAAATCAAATCCAGAATGTATGCTGATATCTTTTAGTAGCAATCCCATATTTGGCCACAATCAACTGACTAATTCCTCAGAAAATGTATTCATTTGTTTAAACAAAACCAACAGCACTTACTGTGTACTCTTTAAATCCTGTGTAATGACAGAAAGTGAGTGGCACACAAGACAAGTTAGTTGCCCAGTCCCCAAGGAATTGCCTATATCACAAAGAGGACAGATATGTCTACAAAGAAAATTCAGCAGAGTATGCACACAGCAAGGTAATCAAAGACCTATATGCTTAGAAACCCTAAGAACAGGGATGTGAACAAACATGGAGTTCAAAGATCTCTTTCTAATTCCATCAGCTGGCTAATAATCAAATGGCCATTTACCTAAATGATTTGAAATTGCAGAATCTCCTGATCTGCCTTCAGAATTAATGCTCAGGATAATGAATGCCCAGTTCCTTCAGATGTTTAATTAGTGAAGGGCCTTACTTTCCAAGAGAGAGACTAGACAAACTCAGGAAGTGACATAGAATCTTAATGAGATGGATCTTGAGATGTCATGTAATTCAGACTCCATCTTCAGGCAAGACCCTCATTTTTAAAGACCTCAGGGAGAGAAACTTGACAACCTTCTTTGTTGACAGTTTTGACAACCCTCAGAAGGGTCTGCAGCAGTAGCTCTTAAAGTATGTCCCTCTGCCATGGCCCTTAAGGTCTCTCATGGAAGCTTGACAAGGGAACACTGTGTGTTTATCCTGCATCTGGGACTGAGATTTTGGTCCTCTTAGGTCTGGAAGATGGTCTGACTCTGCATCCAGAGGGACTGAAGATTGTGGGGACCAAACCAGGGCTAAGGGGCCATTGTATTTTGGAGGGGTGAGATAGACCGGGCTCCCTAGAGCAGGCAACAGTAGCTGAATCTTAACATTTGGTAACAACGAACATCTGGATAATTCTTAATTTGCAAAGTTTTTTGACATATACCACATGCAGCTTCCAAAGCAAGGTTGGGATAACAGCTTTGTAATGTAGATCATTGTCTCATTTCATCACATGGAAAATGAGATTCAGAGGATTTAAGTTACTAAACCCAGTTAGATCTGGGACCACTATTACTCCTCCACTCCTCCTCCTAATGATAGTCATCATGATGATAATGATAAAAAACATGTATGTGTTCCAGCCATTTCGCATGGAATATTTCATCCAATTTTCATAATAGCTCAGCAAGGTAGGTAGTTTCTAAAAATCCCCATTTTACAGAAGATGAAACTGGAATTTAGGAAAATTAAATAATTTGCCTGTGGTCTCACAGCTAATGTGGTGAAATTGAATTCAAACTTAGGTTATTTAACACCTAAGCTCCTGCTCCTTCTATATTCACTACCATTTTAGAAAACAACCACAATTCCTACCAAAGAGGGATTCAAAACCCTGATAAGTCCTTGTTAAGTGTAGCTGATATTCTAATCCACTTGGACAGTAATAAGACCCACATCTCCCAATGTTGGAGACATTGCTGTCTCTACCCTCCTTGTTCCCCTTCACCTCTGAGAATTCCAGTGTTATCCTTACTTCCTTATGCATTAGTTATGGGCTGGGTTGATCATGTCCCTCCCCACCCGCAGGACACCAGTAAATGAACTGGGAGTATGGTCTACAACACCCTCGCCTTGAGCAGAAGGGAAGAACCTCAAAGAATAAGACAGAGGCCATTGGTAATTTTCTTTCCAAACTACTTTCTTATCTATGATTCCTTTCAATTTTGAGTTTTATAGAGGAAGTGCCTGATGAGACGTGAAGAAACTAAATACTTGCCTAACATCACAAAGAAGTTAGAGGCAGAAACGAACATGAAAAAAAGCTCAACATCCCGGATCAGAGAAATGCAAATCAAAACCAAAATGAGATACCATCTCACGCCAATCTGAATGTCAATTATTAAAAAGTCAAGAAACAATAGATGCTGGCGAGGCTGTGGAGAAATAGAAATGCTTTTACACTATTGGTGAGAATGTAAATTAGTTCAACCATTGTGGAAGACAGTGTGGTGATTCCTCAAGGATCCAGAACCAGAAATACCATTTGATCCAGCCATCCCATTACTGGCTATATACCCAAAAGAATGTAAATCATTCTACTATAAAGACATGTGCACATGTATGTTTATTGCAGCACTATTTACTACAGCAAGGACATGGAACCAACTCAAATGCCCATCAATGATAGACTGGATAAAGAAAATGTGATACATACACACCATGGAATACTATGCAACCATGAAAAAGAATGAGATCATGTCCTTTGCTGGGACAAGGATGAAACTGGAAGCTATCATACTCAGCAAACTAACAAAGGAACAGAAAACCAAACACCGCATGTTCTCACTCATAAGTGGGAGTTGAACAATGAGAACACATGGACACAGGGAGGGGAACAACATACACCAGGGCCTGGGTGGGGGTCAGGGGGAAGAGAAGGGAGAGCATTAGGACAAATACCTAATGCATGCAGGGCTTAAAACCTAGATTATTGGTTGATAAGTGCAGCAAACCACCACAGCATATGTATACCTATGTGATAAACCTGCATGTTCTGCACATGTCTCCCAGAACATAAAGTAAAATACATAAATAAATAAATAAATAAATAAAAGAAGTTAGAGTCAGAGCAGGATCTTAAACTCAGGTCTCTTCACCCATGTACTATGCAACACATTGACCAACAAGTCAATTTAGTAAGCACTTGTGGAAAGGCTACTGTGATCCAAGTCTTGTGTTCAGTTCTCTAAAGCTTAAAAGGAGACTCATTCATTTATTTAAGAAACCTTTACTGAGTACCTACAAGGTACCAGACACTGCTTGGGGCATTAAAAATACAACAGAAAACAAAACAGTTCTGCGATCAGGTTGGTGCAAAAGTAATTGTGGTTTTGCCGTTACTTTCAATGGCAAAAACCACAATTACTTTTCACCAACCTAATACTTTCTTGGAGCTAAGATGCTAGTGGGGGAAGAGAGACAAATATATGCAAAGAAGATCCAGTGCACTTGCATTTCCATTTCTATCTTGAACAATCCTGACTCTAAATTACAAAAGCCAAAACTGGATATAATATTCTAGTCATGGTTTTACTGTGCTACAGAATTTCTAGATATATCCAATATCATGCTTGCCTCTTTGGCACACAGGCTAGATTCCATTCTCATGACTGTTTGTCCATTATTTATTTTCAGCTCTTTTTTATGCAGTCTTGATAGAGTGACCCATCTTGTATTTACAGCTTGTTCCTATTAAATTTTATTGTTCATTTATGGACACTTACACAGCCAGCCAAGGTCTTGGTCTAAACTGACCAACTTCTAGAACCCTCTCTGAGCCCCCTAGCCTGAAGTCATCTGTGAAGTTAATGAGTGTAGAGATCTTATAAATCAGCACAAAGTTCCTGTGGGATTTTTTCTTTTAAATCTCTAGTGGACTAAAAGATAGTAACAATTTTTTTCCTGCTCCTCTCAACACAAGGTGGATCTTGAATCTGTGTTGTCCCTGTGCCTTGCTTTGACCAATAGGTCTTAAACGAACTGTTAGCATCAGTTTTTTCTTTCTTGAAAGTCAACTGCCAAGTGGTAAAGAGGCTCAGGATAGGCTGGGCGCACGGTGGCTCATGCCTGTAATCCCAGCACTTTGGGAGGCCAAAGCAAGTGGATCATTTGAGGCCAGGAGTTCAAGACCAGCCTGGCCAACACGGTGAAAACCCGTCTTTGCTAAAAATACAAAAATTAGTCTGGTGTAGTGGTGCACACCTGTATGTAATCCCTTCTACTCGGGAGGCTGAGGCACAAGAATCACTTGAACCCAGGAGCCAGAGGTTGCAGTGAGCCAAGATCACACCACTGTACTCCAGCCTGGGTGACAGAGCAAGACACTGTCTCAAAAAACAGGCTCAGACTAAATTCCCAAATGATGAGACACCATGCAGAGAGTATGAGAGACCGTCTTGGATTTTCCAGTCTCAGCTGACCTCCCAGCTGAATGCAGTGCCTGAGTGACCTCAGCTACAGTATGTGGAACGGAAGAACCATACAGCTAATCCTAGTCAACCCACAGAATTATGAAAAATAACAAATCACTGATGTTGTAAAGCACAAAGTTTTCGGGAAGCTGGCTACTCAGCAATAGAAAACTGAAATCCATCCTTGACTTGGGTGCTCACAGGAGGAATGCTGGGGATGAAGGGAAGGAGGAAAGGTTGGCCGGCCTTGCAACCACACTGCAAATGGGTTCTTAGTTGTATTTTCTCTTTAATGTGCCATTAAGCCATTACCAGTAGTTTTCTAACATTGATCCTCAGACCAATGCTGACTGCCAAGAATTATCTGAGAAATTTAACTAAAATACAGATTTCTGAACCCTCCCTTTGGTAATCTGGACACAGTAGGTCCCAAATGGGGCCCAGAAATCTGTATTCTTACAAAAGTCTCCAAGCAATTCCAACGAGCATCCCTATTTGATAATTTGGGCTCTTAACTATGAGTTATTTGAGGGCTAGAAGTAGGTTTATCCATCTACTTCTTGGCCTGGTACAGTGCCTGGTATATATGAGAATAAAATTCATGCTTAACGAATGGATAAATAAGTAAATGAATAAATTAGGAAAGAACAGGGATATTTGTCCCATAGCCTGTTCTGTTTCAGATAATCTCTCACCCACTTTTGCACTCATGGTGTCCAGGACAGCGCTACCACATGTACCTTATTCTTTCTTCCTCTTCCTTCCTCTTGTCACTATCCAATAAGGATTTCTGTGGAGGTGGGAAGAGTATGGACACAGTGTTAGAAAGGCGATAGGTGAGAGCTGTAAAGAGATACAGCATTAGGACAATGCAGGTATGCAAAAGTAAACAAAGCAACACGACACAAACGAAAACTTGGCAAAGTCCTTGAACTATCTGCCTCACTAAAATCAGCCCCTGGAAACTAGAAAATAAACTCTCATTTTCTCTCCTTACTTTCCTAGATGATTCTACTTTGGGGGAAAGGTGCTCAAATTCAAGGACACTGTCAGTTCAGGGAGCATGGAGGGAGGAAGGAAGAAATAGAGAAAAGGCAAGGGATATTTGACAGAGAAGGAAGGACAGTCGGACACCTGGGGAGATGGACGGGACCGTAGGGATGATATCTCGGCCAAGGCGATTTGCTTCCTTTTTGCACCAAATTCTGTTCCTGTCATGCCGAGGAATCTCAGTCTAAGGCCTTCGAGACCTGCATTTTAAAAACCTGAAAACCTGAAAAGCTTCCTCTCCCACTTGGGTTCTCAATCTTTCCTGAATACAAAAGACTGAAAAAAAGTAAAGATCTTGAAAACCAGTCCCAAACCATTTCCTGCAGCCTAATTCATTCTGATCCACACCTACTCAAATTACATTGGTGGCTTTGTTCTCTGGCTGCTTTACTTACCAAATGACACAGCAAGTTCTCTAGGTAGAGGGAACAAACATACACAGAAGAGCCATGCACAAAAATAAACCAGTTGAAACCAAAAAATGAACCAAGCTCAAACATATTTTACAGAAATTTAAAATGCCAAGCTCAGAATGGCTTCCAAAAAGCCTTCAGAGTCAAAAACTCTACTCAAAACTTTGATATCAAGGATCACGATTTGCATTTTATTATATGAGTCATGCATGTTTATGGTAGAAAAATAAGAAGAGAAAGGTGAGTAAAAAAGAAAAATCCTCCATAATCCCACTATTTAAAGATAACTATTGCTAGCATTTAAAGTGTATTCATCCAGACTATTGTCTTTATAGGTATATTTACAAAAATACGACACTATACATACTTTTCTTCACCCAATAAAAATATTTTTTAAACTTCCTAGATTAATTTAGATGTGCATTATCATCTTTAATGAAAGTATAACATAGTAGTTGAAATAGTCTCTTTTTAAAAAAATTTTTGTTACAATACCATAGGAAACACACACACACACACATTTTCTTAAGATAGATTTCTATCAGTAGCATTACGGGGTCCAATCTTTTGACACATATAGCCAAAAAGCTCTTTGGAAAATGTGTACTATTCAGCACTCTCACTAGCTTTGTGGAAGTAGCCATTTCTTCACTTTTGCCATTTCAGGCTAGGATCCTTTCTTACTCTGCTTAAGGGCCAGAGGAAAAATGTTTCTCATTATTCATATTCTCTTTCTTTTTTTCCCTCACTGGTAAGAGTGCAAAGTTGAAGCTCTTCTTGCATATTTCTTGGTCATTCTTCTTCTTCTTTACCTTAGGTTCCTGAATTTTCTACTGGGATATTCACATATTCAATATTGATTTGTAACAAACCTTTTAAGACTAGGGCTAGTAACCAGGTACTTTTCCTGGGGTGTCACTGTTTTCACATTGGTTTATAGTATACCAGTTTTGAACAGGATGGACTTGAATCTTTTCCATGTCCTTGTTTTGTGACCTTAGATAGATTATTTGCTCTTTCTGGTCCTCAGTTTCCTTATCCAAAAAATAGAAATCATAATAGTACCTTGATCATAGGGTTAGATATCAAGTCATGTCACATCCTGATAACAGTATCTGGTACATAATAAGCTTCAGTCAATACTAGATTTATGAATTATAGTAGGTTTGTTGCCACTGTGACATGTTAACTTCATTTAAAGTTATTTTTTTTCTTTTACGAATTCTGACCTTTGAGGTCATGCTTAGAAAGTCCTTCTCCAACCCCATTATTACATTTTTTTATTATAAAATTTTCTTCTTTACATTTACATTTTTTAATCCATATGAAATCACCTTTGGTGTAAGTTTTGAGTTAGGGAATCTATAATAACTTCATTATTGTCACAATATCATTTAATGAATAACCATTTATTCCCTACTAGATCGAGACACAACATGCATTATGAATCAAGCTCTTACACATGCAAGGGTTCAGTTCTGGGTTTGCGTTTCTGCTCATTGATCAACCTGTCTATTCCTATGCCAATAATTTACTCTTTTAATGATTGTAGATAGCTTCACAGTATATTACAACATCTAATGAGGCAAGACTTCTTAGATCACTCTTCTTGGTTAAAATTGTATAATCATTCTATCAATTTATTATTTCCGATAAACTCTACAGTTGGAAATTCTGTCCAATTTCTTCCATGTGGCAGATGATGTGATGAGTCACTGAGATCCTCCTTCAGGAAGGAAGACTTATTCCTCCAGCTGCCAAGAGTGCTACCGGAGGATGGCTCTCAGCTGTGAGCCCTCAGCTGAAGACAGTTGCCTCACCTTGATCAGGCCTCCTTCCAGAAGTAGCCTGCATTTGATGACAAACCGATTGGGATGAGGGGAACACTATAAAGGCCAGCTCTCAGTCCCTATTTGATATGACTCTCAAGATTAAAGCTAATGCAGTGCTTCCCCATGGGGACAGGGGAAGGCTTCTTTGGGACTGGTTTGCAGATCACATTCCCCATCTGTCCAGCTCTGCTTCTCCCCCACCCTCTCCGTGGTCCAGGAGCTCGCCCAAATACATGATCTGCAAGCTAACCTCAGGCCAGTTAGCTTTCTGGAAAACCCAACCTGCAACATTTACTTATAAAAAAGTAAAATTGTTGGGTTTTGGATGAGATCCATTACACCTGATGATTAATTTGGCAGAAATCAACATTTTTAGTATAATATATTGTCTTCCCATTGTATATTTTTCTATTTGTTTCCATTTTTCTTGTAGTCTCAAAAACAGTTTGAAGTACTCTTCACATAGGATCTGGATTTTCCTTTTAAGTATTTTTCATTTGCCACAGATATTATTTTTCATTTGCTATTGATATTACTAGTGAGATTTAGTACTTTTTCCTCCCTATGGTGCAAAATAAATTTACAATCCCAGACTATCTTGTAGAAGAAATGACATTTATTTTGTGTGGCTTCAAAGGCCAGAAATGGTATGATGGAAACAAATTACACAAAGACACATTTTAGTTCACTCTGTGCACAACATTTCCAAGAACTAGGGTGGTCTACTTACTCCATCTCCGAGGAAGACACGAAAAAGACCACCTTCAGGGATTGAGAGTCCCATGACCCTGGAAGCACATAAGAAGGAACCAAATAATTCTTTCAGAGATGTCATAGACTAGATTCATGTGTATACTTGGACTAGATGATCTTCAGGGTTCCAAGATTCAGCAATCAGGCTACTTGAGGAAGGCTGACTTTATATCATCCACATTTCTCCCTCTCTGTTCTACTGGACAGAGCCTTACAAACCACCCTTCCTGTTCTTCTGGCTCTGAATCATGTATTTATCTGAGGTCTTGCTAACGCAAGAAAAATATGTTTACAAGTTATCACAGAAACATATCTTAAGTAGGGAAGTAGGATTTATTCAGGAAATCTGTGACTACTTGAAATGTGAATTAAGCTTCCTTACTAGCTATGAGGACCTGGAGTGAACTCATAAAAAAAAAAAAACAGAGAAATACAGCCTACAGAAAACAGGAACTGAAGAATATACCCATAATTTAAAGCAGTCATTGGTAAATGGCAGCCCAAAGACCCAATCCTTTGTACCATCTGTTTTTTATGTTTTTATTTTTATTTTTATTTTTTTCATATCTGACATACCTCCTTTATTATCTATATCTCCCAATCAGATATAAATTCCATGAATCTACTTTTTTCTCTCTTTTTTTAAATTTTATTTTATTATTATTATACTTTAAGTTCTAGGGTACATGTGCATAACGTGCAGGTTTGTTACATATGTATACTTGTGCCATGTTGGTGTGCTGCACCCATCAACTCGTCAGCACCCATCAAATCGTCATTTACATCAGGTATACCTCCCAATGCAATCCCTCCCCCTTCCCCCCTCCCCATGATAGGCCCCGGTGTGTGATGTTCCCCTTCCCGAGTCCAAGTGATCTCATTGTTCAGTTCCCACCTATGAGTGAGAACATGCGATGTTTGGTTTTCTGTTCTTGTGATAGTTTGCTAAGAATGATGGTTTCCGGCTGCATCCATGTCCCTACAAAGGACACAAACTCATCCTTTTTTATGGCTGCATAGTATTCCATGGTGTATATGTGCCACATTTTCTTAATCCAGTCTGTCACAGATGGACATTTGGGTTGATTCCAAGTCTTTGCTATTGTGAATAGTGCCACAATAAACATATGTGTGCATGTGTCTTTATAGCAGCATGATTTATAATCCTTTGGGTATATACCCAGTAATAGGATGGCTGGGTCATATGGTACATCTAGTTCTAGATCCTTGAGGAATCGCCATACTGTTTTCCATAATGGTTGAACTAGTTTACAATCCCACCAACAGTGTAAAAGTGTTCCTATTTCTCCACATCCTCTCCAGCACCTGTTGTTTCCTGACTTTTTAATGATTGCCATTCTAACTGGTGTGAGATGGTATCTCATGGTTGTACCACCTGTTTTTTAAATAACGTTTTATTGGAACACAGTTACACTCATTCATTTACATGTTATCTATAGCTGCTTTTGTGTTACAGGCAGAGTGGAATAATTGTGAGAGATGCCATATGTCCTGCAAAGCCTAAAATATTTGCTCTATGGCCTTTACAAAAAAAAAAAAAAAGTTACCAACTCATTGCTTGGAAGCAAAGTATCCTAAATAATCCAGTGGTTAAGATATGAACTTTAGAGTCAGACTAAGCTTTGAGTTTTGATTCTATTATTTTGTCATTGTATGATCTTAAACAATAAACAAGTCATTTTCAAGCCCCAATTATCTCTTCTATTAACTTAGTGGAACTGGTGATAACCATAGTGTTTTTGACTGCTTAAATAGGATAGCATTTGTGTGAGGTTCCAACCCAAGCTAGGATCCAAGGGGAGAAGGTGGATGGGTGGCGGGTAGTTGAAAGAACACTTGGGGGACCATAGGCAGGTGGGACATGGCTTTTTTATCCACCTCCTCTCACAGTGTCAGTGATACATTTATGCACCTCACAGAAATAGTGGCTCAGAACCAAGTGATGAGCCCACCAGAACATGGTTACATAACTGATTATATAATGCACAGGACTGTGCAACTGCGCTCCAATCTTGCTGTGTCATCCTGCACTGGATGTCTACCTCGACCTGCTCTTGACTGCCATGCAACCATCTTCCTTACACTCCACCCACTAGGCTGAGGGGGTCTTCTTAGTGGGGAAACATGCCCACAGCAACAATACAGGGAGCAACAACCTGCTACTTATATTGCTGCTATGCTGCCTGTGATTATCAGGGCCCAATGTAGACCGGAGCCCAGGAATGCCCACCATCTCTGAAGGGAGTCTGTCAGTAACGTTCTCAACTGCTTTAATCTCCTGTGACATCCCTTGCAAGGCTGCTGTTATGTTTTGTTGATTGTTAGGAATAAATGTACAACATTGTGTCCTATAAGGGCACAGGTGCCACCTCGGGCAGCCGTTACTATATCTAGGTCCATCCAGTTTTGCAGCACCACCTTTCTAGTTTGATCAACCTAATTGGTTAACAGGAGGAGGGTGACTTGGGTGTAATTCAGGGCCTAAGCTGTGTGCCCTGTGCGTTTCTACAGTGATGACACCTGCTCCAGGGATAGTCAAAGCTAAGGGTAGAGCCACCAAGGGGCCCGCCACACTCACAAAAACTGGGAACGTAGTGCCTCCTGGTCATGAGCAATGTGGGAAGCACAGTGGCAGGCACATAAGGCCACCCCCAGGTACAGCGGTCAGTCCAGTTCACTGACAAATATGGCTACCCTGTGTCTCCACAGATACATAAACTCCAAAGGGGCACAAAGTCCACTGGGGCCTGGCCTTGATGAGGCCACCTATTCCACCACACCTTTGGCGTAAAACATATGTTAGATTTGTGCAGGCTATGGTGGGCAACCACCCCACGGTGCACTACCTCAATGTTGCTCCACACATCGTGGTACCTGTGGTGGGAGCACCATGTGTTCTCCCACTAGCCAGCCCCATCCATCATAGATTCTGCCAGGACGCAGGCATGCACTGGGTTTTGCAGCACCCCCATCCGAAGCTTGCTGTGTGGCATTCCAGGCATCACCCATGGAATCCCAAGTATCTACCTATGTTCAGTTCTCCATCGAAGCTGAGTGTATGTGACTACAGCAAGCTGTCTGCAGCTGCTGCTGGAAGGACGGTACAGATCCAACAACTGGAAATATTAATCACCTCAGCGTAGATGTGGGCCCATTCCACAATGCTGTTGGAGCATGTCAACCTATAGTAAAAATGACAAAGCAGGCGCAGGTACTAACGGGGTAAATCATTCTGCTCAGTCAAAATAGCAGGTCAACCGTTCGTCTCTGGATAGCAGTGCAGCTGCCAGGGGCTTCTGCCCCGGATGATTGTACCACACCTTTTCAGCTCCCCATGGTTCCTTTGGGTCCTGTATCCATACTAAAGTTACTGGGGAACTCATAATAAGTCGCACAGGCAGTACATAAGTCCCCTGGAGGAGGGTTCCTTCCTTGGCCATTCCCCTACAAACAGTCAATCACAGAGGCTATACATTAAATACCCAAGGAGTGACATGTGAATCATACTGTAGGCCCTCTCCCCAGGGGGCTATGATGGCCAACCACCTGCAGTGGGGGGCTTGGAGGGTCTATGGGCAAAGCCAGGTTTTTTGTTCCCCTACCTTTAGGGGCATTAGGGCAGGCAACAACTGATTACCGTTCATCCCCATACCTGGTCGGAGGAGGTCATCCTTGGTGTGTATCTGTAACTGAATGGTGGCAGCAGCCCAGTACAGCAGTTCCTCCACCAGGACTGGGCTACCTTTTCGTGGCTGCTCGTTCAAGGTCTGAAGCACCAAGTCCAGGCTTGAACTCTAGCCCCATAAAGATGGGGGAGTAACATGCAACGGTAAACCGCTTTTCAAGAGTCCGTCGTATCATTCAATCACGCCGGTGGCCTGTGGGTTATATGGAACAAGAAACTCCCATTTTATGTCCATCTGCCATGCCCACTGTTGTATCTACCGTCCAGTGAAATGTGTTCACCTATCACTTTCAACAGCCAAGGGGCAGTCGTATAGAACACAAAAGTGTTGCAGGGCGTGAATGGTTATGTTGTTGGTTGGCCAACCTACAAGGGTAGGCGAACTACGGGCCAGTGGCCATGTCTACAGCTATAAGCACATATGTGTATCCCCGCGATTTTGGCAGTGGCCCAATATAATCTATCCGCCATCTGGTCAAGGGCGTCCACCCTATCTTCCATCATTGCAGCTGCTTCTGTCTGGTTTGTGCCTGTGCGCACGCTGGGCACTGACGACAGGCCTCCCAAATATCCTGTGTAAGCAAGGACAGACCTCAGTGTTTATTGACCTGTTGCATCAGTTTACCCTCTGTGTGGCCCAATTTCCAGTGCAGCCATAGGGTTGCATCTTGTGTTGGCACCAACTGGAACCATCAGACCCTGGCCAAGGCATCTGCCTCATCATTGTCAAGGACAGCCAAAGGGACATGACCTGACACATGATAAAGAGTCATATCCTTTTGGTGGCCCATTTCCCATAGGTCTTGCCATATGGCTTGGCCCCAAATGGGTGGGCAGCCAACCAACCAATTCTGTGACTTCCGGGTAGTTAACCACAATGTTAGGCCTTGATAAACTACCTAGCTATTGGTGCAGATTACCATAGGTGTCTCCTCCTGGTGATCACCATCCACATTGCTCTGAGTTCAGCCTGTTGACTGCTTTGTCCACACCCAGTGTCAAATCATATGATATCAGTACTAGGCAGGACCAAGACAGCAGTCCAGGCAGCAGTGGCACCCCAGCTAGACCCATCCATACACCATACCCCATCAGGAATGGGGGATGCCCTTCCTTAAATGGTGATGGCTCAAGGTCCAGGGGTGCCTCAGGCCGATCCATGGCCTTATCTTGCATTAGGACCACAGGTCTCAAGACTTCTTGTAATTCTGTTGCTAAGAAGCTTGTACTCAGGGTTAACATAACTCCACTATTCTAAGTAGGCACTCCATTTTGCCAAAGTGGGTGTCTCTGCCACCCCAGTCCAGGGGATTGTTCACCATGAACGTATCCACCCTGCTATTGGTTAAGTTGTCTGCATGACGACTGTAGCCCATTCTGTCACACTCTCACAAGCCTGAAGGGCAGCATATGCAGCTGCTAATTACTCCTATTTCAATGAATACTGGAGCTCAGCTCTCTTCCAAAGTCAAGACCAAAAGCCTACTGGTGTTCTAAAGGGCTCCGCACATGGCCCTAAACCCCAGCCAAAATCATCTGTTGTCACATTCACATCACACTTACATGGGTGCCCCTGGTCAATCACTTGTAGGGCCTGTGCTTGCTGAATAGCCCGCTTGGCTAACAGAAAGGCTGTCTCAACCTCACCATCCCAATCCCAGGTAGTCCCCATTTTTGTCAACTAGTACAATGGTTTTATCATTTGAGCCAAATGGGGCACAAATACCCTAGGAGGCCCACAAAGGTCTGCAGCTGCCTCACCGTGCTGGGCTGGGGATATGCCTGAATTTTGTCTGTGATGGCCTCTGGTATGGTTTTCATCTTACCCAACCAGATAACTCCCAGGAATTGTCAGACACTCCAGGCCATTGGACGTCGGATTCGTTGACGGCCCAACGCAGGCTGCCAAATGTTGCAAGAGGGGCACCGCCCCTTCTAAATCTGCCGCCCCTTCTAAATCTGCAAGATAATCAGAGGTTATCATAATATTATCAATCTAACAGAACAAGGCAGATCCCCTTTGGACATTTCCAGGCAACTGAATCCTTGTCAATGAGACCATGACATATGGTGGGGTTATGTACATAGCCCTGTGGCAACACTGTGAAAGTCCATTGTCACCCTTCCTATGTGAAGGCAAACTGTTCCTGGCTATCTGAAGTGATGTCAATTGAAAAGAATGCATTAGCCAAGTCTACTACATAGTAGTACTGTCCCAATTCCATCATCAAGCAGTTCATCAAATCCTTCATAAACAGGACAGATGCATGTAAAGGGAGTATTACTTTATTTAGTGCTCAATAATCTGCTGTCATCCACCAAGTCCCATCAGGCTTTCTAACTGGCCATACCAGAGAATTGTAGGGGCTGTGGGTGGCACACAGTATCTGCACCTCCTCTAGCTTTTTAATAGTCTCAGTTATCTCTGTATGCCCCGCTGGTAAGTGGTATTGATGGGCAGAGGTAACCCATCAGGGTTGTGGCAAAACCTGGGGCCAGTGATGTGTATGTCCTCGTGGTACTGGCTTTACTACGTGTACTCAGAGTCTGAATTTTCCAGCCATGGTGTGTAAGTCCAGACTGTCCTAGCAGCATAGCTGCCACCAAGTATCATAACCCACACTGGGGCAACATAGCTGACCTGGGATTGTCATGGGCTGAGGACTCACTAAGACAAGAAAAAATAAAAGGAATGCAGATGGAGAAAAAACAAACTGTTTCTATTCACAGATAACATGATTGCTATATAGAAAGTCCCACAGTAGTGATTTTTTAAAAACAAAAACTTCCTGTAACTAATAAATGAATAAAGCAAAGTGTCAGTATACAAGGTCACATGCAAAAATTTATTTTAATTCTCTATATAGGCAATGAAAAATTATTGAAAACAAATAAAAAACACCATTTGCAATAATTTCTTTTAAAACTGAAATATTTAGGTATAAATATAATAAAACATATGCAGGATATGTAAGCTGAAAACTACAAAATGCTAATGAAATAAATTTAAAAAGAATGGGGAGACATTTCATGTATATAAAGTAGAAGATTCCAGTTGTCCTACTGATTTAATGCAATTGCAATAAAATCCCAGAAAGATTTTTGTTATAGACAAACTGATTCTAAAATTTATATGGAAAGGCAAAGGAACTGGAACATGGAAAGACAAAGGAATTATTTCTTCAAAATAATTTTGAAGAAAAGAGATCTGGATAAATCATCCTACCCAATTATAAGATTTACTTAAATCTACAGTCATCAGGACCATTTGTAATGATGGAGAAATAGGCATACAGATAAACTGAACAGGTAGAGAATTCAGAAATGTGGCTAATTGATTTTTGAGACAGGTGCAAAGATAATTCAATGGTTAAAGTTTGTTCTTTCCAACAATTGGTACTGAAACAATTTGACATTCATATGCAAAATCCTTTGACCTATCCCTCACACTATATACAAAAATTACTCAAAATTGATACAGATATAAATGTAAACCATGAGGCATATAAAAAAAAATAGGAGAAAATTTCTAGGCCAAAATTCATGGACATGATGCCAAAAGGCATGATTCATTACAAAAATGGATAAATTAGACTTCATCAAATTTTTAGAAATTTGTTCTACAAAAGACACTAAGATAATGAAAAAGACAAGCTACAGACAGAAGAAAATATTTTTAAATACAAAAGCTACAAAGGACTTGTATCCAGAATGTATACAGGACTCTTAAAACTGGACAGTAAGAATACAAGCAACAGAATGGGTTCAGCAGCTCATGCCTGTATTCAAGCACTTTGGGAGGCAAAGGCAGGAAGATCTCTTGAGCCTAGGAGTTTGAGACCAGCCTGGGCAACATAGTGAGACTCTGTCTGTAGTCTCAGGATACAAAATCAATGTGTAAAAATCACAAGCATTCCTATACACCAATAACAGACAAACAGAGAGCCAAATCATGAATGAACTCCCATTCACAATTGCTACAAAGAGAATAAAATACCTAGGAATCCAACTTACAAGGAATGTGAAAGACCTCTTCAAGGAGAACTACAAACCACTGCTGAAGAAAATAAGAGAGGACACAAACAAATTGAAAAACATTCCATGCTCATGGATAGGAAGAATCAATATCGTGAAAATGGTTGTACTGCCCAAGTAATTTATAAATTCATTGCTATCCCCATCAAGATATCACTGACTTTCTTCACAGAATTGGAAAAAACTACTTTAAATTTCATATGGAACCAAAAAAGAGCTCACATAGCTAGGACAATCCTAAGTAAAAAGAACAAAGCTGGAGGCATCATGCTACCTGACTTCAAACTATACTACAAGTCTACGGTAACTAAAACAGCATGGTACGGGTACCAAAACAGATATATAGACCAATGGAAGAGAAAAGAGTCCTCAGAAATAACACCACACATCTACAACCATCTGATCTTTGACAAACCTGACAAAAACAAGCAATGGGAAAAGGATTCCCTATTTAATAAATGGTGTTGGGAAAACTGGCTAGTCATATGCAGAAAGCTGAAACTGGATCCCTTCCTTACACCTTATACAAAAATTAACTCAAAATGGATTAAAGACTTAAATGTAAGACCTAAAACCATAAGAACCTTAGAAGAAAACCTAAGCAATACCATTCAGGACATAGGCATGGGGAAAGACTTAATGACTAAAACACCAAAAGCAATGCCAGCAAAAGCCAAAATAGACAAATGGGATCTAACTAAACTAAAGAGTTTCTGCACAGCAAAAGAAACTACCATCACAGTCAACAGGCAACCTACAGAATGGGAGAAAATGTTTGCAATCTATCCATCTGACAAAGGGTTAATACCCAGAATCTACAAAGAACTTAAACAAATTTACAAGAAAAAAACAACCCCATCACAAAGTGGGCAAAAGTTATGAACAGACACTTCTCAAAGGAAGACATTTATGCAGCCAACAAACTTATGAAGAAAAGCTCATCATCACTGGTCATTAGAGAAATTCAAATCAAAACCACAATTAGATATCATCTCACACCAGTTAGAATGGCTATCATTAAAAAGTCAGGAAACAGCAGATGCTGGAGACAATATGGAGAAATAGGAATGCTTTTACATGGTTGGTTGGAGTGTAAATTAGTTCAACCATTGTAGAAGACAATGTGGTGATTTCTCAAGGATCTAGAACTAGAAATACCATTTGACCCAGCAATCCTATTACTGGGTATATACCCACAGGATTATAAATCATTCTACTATAAAGACACATGCACAGGTATGTTTATTATGGCACTGTTCACAATGGCAGACTTGGAACCAACCCAAATGCCCATTAATGATAGACTGGATAAAGAAAATGTGGCACATATATACCATGGAATACTATGGAGCCATTAAAAAGGATGAGTTCATGTCCTTTGCAGGGACATGGATGAAGCTGGAAACCATCATTCTGAGAAAACTAACACAAGAACAGAAAACCAAACACCACACATTCTCAGTCATAAGTGGGAGGTGAAAAATGAGAACACGTGGACACAGGGAGGGGAACATCACACACTGGAGCCTGCTGTGGGGTGGGGAGCTAGGAGAGGGATCGCATTAGGAGAAATACCTAATGTAGATGATAGGTTGATGGATGCAGCAAACCACCATGGCACATGTATACCTATGTAACAAAAGTGCACATTCTGCACATGTACCCCAGAACTTAAAGTATAATAAGAAAATTTTTTAAAAAATTAGCCAGGCATGGTGACACACACCTGTACTGCCAGCTCCATGGGAGGCTGAGGTGGGAAAATCACTTGACCCCAGGAAGGGGAGTTTGAGGCTGCAGTGAGCCATAATGGCACCACTGCACTCCAGCCTGGGCAATAACGCAAGACCTTGTCTCAACAACAAAAATAAAAAGAATATAAACAACAAAATTTAACTATAGGCAAAAGAACTAAATGGACACGTCAACAAAAGAAATACATGGATGACAAGCACATGAAAATATGTTCAACATCATTAAGGAATTGTATATTTAAACCATATGAAACACTATCATACTACTATAATACATCTATTAAAATGATTCAAAAATTCCTAACAATGCCAAGTGCTGAAAAAGATTCACAGCAACCGGAATGGAACACTGATACATTAATAATGGCAATGCAAAATGATATACCTACTCTGGAAAACAATTTGCTGTTTCTTACAAAGTTGAACATATTTCTCACATGACTTGGAAATAATGCTCCAATGTATTTAGCCTTGAGAAATGGAAAGTTCTGTTCACACAAAAACCTGTTCACACAAATGTTTATAGCAGCTCCATTTGTGGAATCAACTCGACTGCCTTTCAGTGGGTGAATGGACAGACAAACTGTGGTACATCTACTCAGCAGTGAAAAGGCATGAACTATTGAAATGTACAACTTAGATGACTCTCAAAGGCATCATGCTAAGTCAAAGAAACCAGTCTCGAAAGGTTATATACTCCATTGTTCCATTTCTGTGACATTCAGGAAAAGGTAAAACCGTAGTGATGGAGAATACTGTGTGGTTGCCAGGGTCTAGAGATGGAAGAAGTGATTGAAAGTGGAAGCTTTATGGGATGATAAAACTGCTCTGTGTCCTGATTGTGATGGTCGTTACACAATCTATACATTTACTGTGTGTTTTAGTTAAAAAAAATAAAATTAATTTTTAACGTATTCAATTTATTCAAGAAATACTTAAGTGCCCTCTCTCTTTGAGAAATTAATTGGGATTCCAGCCCTCAAAGTGCTGAAAAACAAGAGACAAGAGACAAGAAAATGAATAATCCCAATGCACTGTGTTTGTCTGCATGGCAAGAAGCTGTGAAAATATGTGGCAGGAGAGTCTAACTCTACCTTGAGCATGGTTTGGGCAGAGAGTGCACCCTAGAGAAAGTGACTGGAAAATTGAGTAGTAGTTTTCTAGTTTGGAGAAGCAAGCAAGTGAAACGTATTAGATGTTCCAAATAAAAATGCAAGATAAGGAAACTGAGGCTTGGAGAAGCTGAGCAGCTTGCTCAAGATTCCGTACATCTGAAATCGTTCTAAAATAAAAAGTTTATTTAAAAAAAAAGTGTGAGTCAGAGAAACGAACCAACAGCCTACAGCTGAGAGCCATGGAATTATTCCCAGACCTCCATCCTTAGGATTGAGGAATAGTTGACATTTGCCCAGCTGGATTTCAGAATTGCTGTTTCTGAAATACCAGTAACTTCTTTATGTCTCCTATTTTCCCTCCTTTTGAATAAGAATGACTATAGCAGTTCTCCTATGTTTGTCCTGCCATTGTATGGTGTGGAGAGCAAGTAGTAATTTGTTTCTGTAGTTTCATAGGTGAAGAACTGTCGTTGAGGGGTTGTATTTAAGGAATGACATCTGAGAAGCCTCATTTTCTCCTATATCTGATTAGATAACAAGATTCTGAATTTCAAGGTCCCACTTTAATGGGATGAAACTTCGGAGGAGTCATGATCAGGAATGAATGTATTTTGCTTGTGGGAATGACGTGAATCATTAGAGGCCAGAGACAAGGCTATATAGTCCACCTCCATGATGCCCCCAAAGAACCCACATTTTGTTATTCATACTCTTGTGCAGTCCTCTTCACACTGTACCAGTGTTGATATATATAGTATGCTACCTCCAAGATAGAATATAACTTCTATCTTGGGCACTCTTTTGCTCACTCTGGAGGAAGCCAGTGCTGTTCTGTGTGAGCAGCCACTGGAGAGGCTAGTATGGCAAGGAACTAAAGCCTCCACCAATAGCCATGTTCATGATTTTGGATGTAGACCCTCCAACCCAACTGAGTTTCAGATGACTGCATCCCTGGATGTCATCTTAACTGCAGCACTATGAGTTCCTGTCATGATAACCTAAACAACCCACTTCCTCTTTCCTGGCTCATTGAAACTGCGAGATAATAAATGTTTGTTTTTTCAGGCTGCTACGTTTGGGGTCATTTTTTACAAAAATAGATAATTAAAACCCTCACTCTCTATTGCAATCTAAACTCAGCCCTTTACAAGCAACTCTGAGACTAAGGTGAGCAACTAAGTGCAAGGAAGAAGAGAAAGTTGAGTCAATAACAAATTAGCTGGGAACAGGTAAGGAGGGTAGCAAGGATACACTTAAAGAGAGACTTTCAGCAAATCGTGGATAAGGATCAATCTGTCTGAAGAATCATAATACAAACCTTGTTATAAATTAGGAGCCAGAGAATTCCAAACTGTTTTCCAGAGCTAAAGAGTCCAGTAGAAGGTAGCAGGTAAATTAAATGTAAATAAATGGATACCTCTCCAGTTCTCAAGCTCTAGGCTAATTGAAAACAGCAATAAATTTTTGAGAATGGGATCTTCATCACTGTCAGGGTGAAAACGGAATTCAATTCAATCCAACAAATATTTAGTCACCCTTTCTGCTGCAGAGGAAGTGCCTGGTGCACTAAGACAGAAATTGGATCTTGAGTGGTATTGCTGAAGAGCATTTAATCACTCCGCGGAACTGCCCCTCACATTGATAATAAAAGTTAGCACCTGGACACATATACTTGATTACTACAGTCAGGATTAAAAAGATAGAAGTAGGACAAAAAGAGGATAGACAATGGGGGAAGCCAGAATTCAGAAGACCTGAGAAAAAATAGAGACAGAAAGATGTTTCCTATGAAGATGTAGTGCAAGGAAAATCATCAAGATCCTTCAAACAGTGTTTAGGGTTGACTCTAGTGTCTCCAAGAGAAAAAGGTAATAGTTTTATCATCACCATCGTCATCATCATCACCGCCACCACCATGATCATTATCACCGCAAAGGTTAAATATATATCTATGTTCTACTAGGCGTTGTTCTAAATGGGTTTCATGAATTAATTTATTTAATCCTCACAATAACCCTATGAGATTAGCTGCAATTATTTTCCTCATTTAAAAATCACTGAAGCATAAAGGCTAAGAAAATTTGTCGAAATCACGGAGCTGCTAAATGGCAGCACTAGGATTCAAATCCAAGCTTTCTAACCCCACAACTGATGCTATGTTGCCTCTCAGCGTGTCAATGTGGGCCACTGGCCTGTGTCCCTGACCGCCTGCCCATCAGAGTGTGAGCTTACATTTTCACCAGAGAAAGCTAAAAGCAAAAGAGTAAAATGGGAAGCAAAAGCCGTGGATCTGTTTTTTCTGCTCAGCAATTCTGAGTGAGAAACGTGTGAAGTCCCATTTTAAAAATGCCTCTGAGGTCAGCCATGCATGGCCGGCTGCCACAGGACACCCCTGTCCCACTGGCATCTACAGTTCACCCCTCCCCATCCTGGGACTCCAGTGAAAGGAAATCTCTTAGAGTGCACCCTTTTCTCAGGCCTCGCTGGGAGACCTGCCATTTGAACTCTGTCCAGACACCCAGGCTTGCCAAGCTGTTCAGACCAATGGCTTTCAGATTGCAATATTTAAGAATTAAAGAATCTTTACTTTTTAAGCTCCATCCCATGCAGGATATCTTGAATAAACAATGTTTAATAATACATATAAGAGAATTGATCATAAAGCAAACTTTATACCTGCAGGTATAAACTGATACTAAGAAAAGCTGAAATGTAATTACTACTAATAATAAAATAAGTAAAACACAGAATAATTAACCTGGAAATGTAATAACATACACACACACACACACATATATATATACACATATATATATTTTTGATCTTTTGGCTTCTTGCTTAGGTGATGGTAAAAAGAAATGTTTTTAAATTCTCTTATGTTGGTTATACATTTGTTCTAGTGCCCTTAAGGAAGCCTGAAATTGTGCTTCTGTTATCATCGTCTCCTCAGTGCTCCAAGTGTATGCTGCAGTGCATCTTTACCTCCGGAATTTCATATGTCACCTGCTTGTCTCTTGCGTCAGCCCCCCTCTTAGGTCAGGGGTGGGTAAATATTGTGGGCTTTGTGGTTCATGTCATCTCTGCCCCAAGTATTCAACTCGGCTGTTGTTACTCCAGAGCAGCCACAGACAATACATAAAAGAATAAGCTTGACTGTGTTCCTGTAATACTTTATTTATAAACATTGAAATTTGAATTTCATGTAATTTTCAGACGTTAGGAAATATTATTCTTTTGTGGTTTTGCTCAACCATTTAAAAATGTAAAAGCCCTTCTTAGCTCATAGTTATACAAAAACAGGAGGGGTATAGGACTCGTCTCATGGGCCATACGCAGCTGCCTGCTGACCCTTGCCTTAGACTCTAAGCTGTTTACAGGCTGGAAAAGGGTCTCATTCATCCTGGTACCTTCAGTGCCAAATGTAGTGTCTGTGTCAGAGCAGGAGCTCAATATTCATATCTTAAATAGCAGAATAAAGTAGGTTATAATTCTCCTTTGTGAAGACCTGGGTGTAGATCGCTTAGTTCTTTGCCTATTTAGTTCTTTTTTTTAATTCCTATGTTTCTAATTATTGCACCCTAACTTCCACCTCATTTTTGTTATACAGCTTATACCAACATTTGTTTCTTGCCTTTGTAATTGGCTTCTGGTTCATCTTCCTGTTTATTTGCAGAGAATACTTGCTGTTGTACTTCAACTTAGTGTCATTCAGTTTGGACCTAGTGGCTGTATTCTTATGGCCACCTGTGCAGATGTTCTCAGGTAATCTTGTTTTCAAAGATGCATGTGTGTGTGTAATTGGATATTTTAGCCTGGTGGTTCCAGGTCTTAGGGGCCCACCATGAGCAGAGGGAGGTGCCGGCACTCTCCTTACATGAACTGATGTCCTTAAACTTATATGGGGTGAGAAGACCAGATACAGACAGGTCAGGTAAAGACGTGATTGCAGGGAGAGGCAATGGAGCTTGAGAAGGTGAATTGTAAGAACTGACTATCTGTACATTGTGATGCTCAAGCAACCTGCACCCTGTGTGCTGGAAAAGGAGCATATTCACAGGAATGATGTAGATCAGTAGCCCCAGGGAACATGGTACCATTCCAGGGGCACCAACATCACATCCTGACAGATTTTCAGCCTCACCAGCGTTGATGCTTTTGACATGCAGACAAGGAAATGGGAGCAAAACTTCAGCTTATAACAGCTACTCTCCACATTGAGGCCCAAGTCTACAGAGCTCTAGCTTGGCTGGCAGAGCAACAGGCAATGAGCATAGTTCATCAGCAAACTCATGGGAGACATGTAAGCATTCCCAGGAATACTCAGGGTCAGAGTCTCAGTAACGCTTAGTTTCCCAAGTATATATGATCACCAATGTGTATGATTGTGAACTGTCAGAATATCAACCATACCACTTGCCTGGTAATACAGTAGCTACTCCATCAACATTTGTTGGCAGAGTCACTGAGTTCCATCTATGTGCTAGTATTTTGTCTGTTTAATTTATATTGTATTCACCACTAAAACTATGCCTGGCATAACAATGGTACTCAATAAGCATTTGGTGAATGAATTAAAGTCAAGTTTGTGCTTTTCCAGTTTATTTTATTGTTTTCTATAAATGTGATTTATTGAGAATAATTTTTAAAGATGTAAGTAAATTAACAAATCAGAGGAAAAATATTTTTTCCTATTTCCTGATTTATACTCGAAAACATGTGATCACTCTTCCTAATGTCATGCCTATGATCCACTTTCCTTTGAACCTGCAGCTACCATTATCCCCTTGTACAGGAGCTTATAAATTAGACCAGCCTGCTGTGGATAACAGTGCTGACGATGTTTGAATATCCATTGAATAGCAACTAGTGCTGGCATTTTCTTAATGTGTTTTCTCTTGTAATTCTGACAGCTTTATGAATGCTCCAGTAAGTTTCAGCTAAATCATCGCAGAGTTTCAATTTCCATCTTTAAGCCCCACAGATAGATTCGTAACCGTATTATGCTAATAAATAACTGCATTTTGGGTGGATGGTGGAAAACGATCTAAACGAATGTACAAGATAATAATGCAGGTCCTTAAGCCTGAGCCAGGCCTCACTCACTTATTTCCCCTTCAGTGATCAAAGGCATATTAACCAATTAAAAATAAAATTGGTAAATGGTGCTGACATGATTTCATTCTAGCTGTTTGCTCTAGAAAGGAGAACATTTCCGGTGAGTCACTGCTCTCCAGGCAGCCTACCACCGTCGAAAGCATGGGGGAAAGTGGCAGGAATACGTGGGCGGCTGTGTTTCTCAGTGACAGAAAGAAAAAAGGGACTCTCTGCAGTTATTGTTTAGGGAGTTGACTTCACGTTTATGGACCTGGCTACCCTGTATCTTAATATCCCCCTTTAAAAAAAAAAAAAGAACTCTGACCCTAGTGGGTGCCTTTAAGTATTCTTAAAAAATTCTTAGATGTGTATTATCTACTAGGCTGCTTTCCGTTTGTTTTAGAGACACTTGCTTTAAAATGCACTTTTTTATCCCACAGCACTTCAGTATTTTGGAGCTCTCAGCGTCTCAAATGTCCGATGGGATCAACTTGAAGTTTTCTATGTTTAAGGGATGAAACAACAACGACAAGAAGAAACAACAAAGCTTGTTATGAACAACAAAATGTCACATGGATGACTTTCATGAGGATCTTGGATTCCCAGCCTCAGAGTCTATCAGGAAAGCTTTTGACAGGGTTTCAGAATATACTGTGCTTAGTAAAATGAATTTAATCTGTCCATCCAGTAAATTACATAACCTCTTTTGTTCCAAGTGCAGTTTACTTACAGAGACTTGCTACACCCTCCAGTCTCCTCACATTGAATCCAGTCAAACCCTGCTCTGCTATTTAAAAGGCCACCAGTCCATCAACAAAGATTTATTGAACATCCAGGGGCACTTTCTCGTGCCAGCAAAGAATGCATCTTCAGCGTTGTGAATTGAATAGTGGCCCCTCAAATGATGTTCCTGTTTCCTAATCCCTGGAACCTGTGAATGTGACCTTATTTGGACAAATAAGATCCAAATTGAATTAAGCTAAGGAGATTGAATTAAGCTAAGGAGCTCAGAAATCATCCTGGACTTAACATGGGCTCTAAATCCAGTGGCGGGTGTCCTTATAAGAAAAAAGGCAGAGGGAGAGTTCAGACACTGAGACACACAGGTCAGACGGCCATGTAGACATGGAGGCAGAGATTAGGATTACGCAGTCTTCAGCCAAGGAATGCCTGGAACTACTGGGAACTTAAAGAGACAAGGAAGGATTCTTCCTTGAAGGACTTCAGAGAGAAGAATGTGGTGCAAAAACACCTTGATTTCACACTTCGATCTCCAAAACTGTGAGAAAAGAAATTTCTGTTGTTTTAAGCCACAGATTTGTTACATTAGCTCTAGGGAATGAAAGCCATCAGGTACCAAGTTCAACACCTCATGCTTGGAGACGTGTCTGAGATTTGACTCTCCTGGGTTTATTGAAATATTTTTTGTTTTGAAAATCAACTCTCCAACTCCAACAACCATCACCCTACCATGCCCTGCCAAAAAGGAAAAAAAAAAGATCTATTCTTATATTGACTTTAATCATACTAACACATAATGTTACCAAGAGAATTACTGGTAATTTACTGCTGATAATTAAATTGATTAATTGTTCCTCTTACTCTTGGGTGTTCCTTCTTGTCTTCTTATTTAGAATGAAAAAGATCCAGTTGTCATAATAGTTCCAGTTGCTCTTTGAAAGAGAAGGAAGAGCTAGAATGATGAAATAAAAGAGGACAAAAGACTAACTTTGGCCTGGTCCTGGCCTTAACTATTTGAGTTTCCATGAATATATTTTTGAAACTTGGTGATTTCTATATATTTCCACATATGTCTTGTCACCCACACATTTCATTGTTTCTAAACAGACTTCTTAAGGAAAGAAGTGAGATTTCCACCTCTGGGACACTGAGTAATTAAAGTCCTCTTCTCAAGGATATGTTATTGCCAAAAATCAATGCCCAGCAGTCATGTTTCCGGGCTGGAATGGAGAAATTGCCTCATCAATGACCTCTTGACAATTGACTAACAAACTGGGGTGGCTTCTAGGCCCAAAAAGAAACCCAGAACACTGTATAACTAAAAACAACTAAACCACAACTTCTAAACCACTTAATTAGATTTCCAACTGTTATTCTTGACTTCATTAACAAAACAAAACAAAATATTAGCTATAAACAAGGCTCTGCTCAGCCTACACTCTTTGGACAAGACCATGTAACATTCCCCAAGCATGCCCCATGTTCTTGGCCTCCTCACCTTTACTCTCCCAGTTACTCTCACTAGGAACACTCCCACTACTTACCCTAAATCTGCCCCTCAGCTGCTTTCCCCACTGAGACCTCCTTTCCATCCCTTAGCTCTTGTTTTGTGTCCCCTTGCTTATTTGGACCCTGTGGTTCTTTTCGGCTCCTCTGATCATCCTCAAACACTGGGATTCCTTGGAGACTTAAGGCTAGAGAGTGGGGCAGGGGCAGTCTCTTACTCACACCCCATGTTAGGGACAAGAGAAATAGCTGTGGAGTAAAACAAAGGCAAACAAAGCCACTGAGCTATCCACACAGGGAGAACGTGAACCTGGACCCCTTTTCCCTCATCCACACTTTGGGGAGGATATTGAATAAAACATTTGACCGTCTCTGATTTTCTTTGCAAAGAAAATAGTGTAGGCCAGCCTGGGGTCTCCTCTAAAGTCCTTTTCCATTTGGAGCAAGCATTGTGTTTTGTTTGCCTTTGTTCCTCTATTTCTTATTCTTACATAAGATACACAGTAAACACTAATAAACGTGTGGGAATACTGAACTAACCTTTCCAGGCCACAGGAATCCCTATATAGAAGCACAAAATGACTTTTTGATACCTCAGCTGTCTTTGATATCCACTCCCCCCAAAAATGTCCCTGCCAAGTTGTCAAATCCTGCAGTCTCCCTCAGGACACCCTTGATCTCTCATCTTTTCATTTCTATTCACACTGCCACCATCCTTTTCCTCCCAAGATGTTATGTTGATGGTTCTCCTGGTCTAGAAGGTGTGATTCAGCTTCCTAAAGCATAATTTGTTGTCACATTCACTCATCTGTCTACTAAAGATAGACTCCAGTGGTTCCTACCAGACCAAGTCAACTCAAAGCCCCTTGCCTGTTGGCTAAGGCCTTCCATAGACTTGCCTTGGCCAATTGTTTCAGACTTTTTACTCACTATTCCCTTTCAGAAACCCCAGGCCCTAGCCAAACAGAACACTGTTCACTTCCTGAACATGCCAGAAGCTTCCCATCTCCCTACCTCTGCTCCAGCTGACTCACTGCCCAGTCCTCACCTCCCCTTTCTGGTCACAGGGCCCACCTGTCCTTCAAGGCCAACCATAGGGCTGTCTCTACCTTCGGAACTCCCCAGATGCTGCAGCCAAAGAAGATTTTCTGATCCTTTCATACTTTCTGGATAGCATCTAGACAACCTTTAATTTTCTTATACGAGGATTGTCTGATCCTATTTAAGAGCCATTCTCTGGGCTGGGCCCACCCAAGCCCAGGCACTGTGTAAGCCATGGCTTGTCTCCTCCACTTCACTTGACCTTGTTCCCAACAGCTACACTCCAAGGCCCCAGGCAAAGTATGTGCTCAGTGAATACTCACTGAATGAAAGAATACATTAAAGTGTAAGTCATACATCTGTTCCTGCACAAAACAGCTTTGATGATCGGCAAAGAAATAGACTCTATACCAAAAAAAGTTAATGACTAGTTCTAAAGGATAGCACCATCACCTGTGCCTTCCCCCTGCCCTCTCCCTGCCCTGGCAGAAAGGACCATGTGGGAGTCCAGAGGACCTTCCCCAGTTATGGCTCCAGGCCTTGGGGGCTTCCCTGCACCACAACAGGGTGCTGAATATCACACTCCAAAAGTCACAATGCATCCTCCCCTGCAACCACTGCCAGCCTTTCATGCTCACCCTTGTTGTAGCAGAGGACAGAGCAAGGCAAGGTCGTTGGGGAGGAAGGCAGGATCTGCTAACAAAGGAGGTCAAACGACCGACCTCAGAGCACGTGTGGTGAGCCCCAGGGTGGGCAAACTCAGCAATGAGAAACACCAGGAATGTCAGCCACTTGGCCAGTTCCTGTGTCTCCAGGGAGGTCTGCCATTTGGGGCTAGGCTCTGGCCCCAAGCTTTGTCTCTGACCTCTGTGTCACCATGGGGCATCTGTGAGTCCAGACTCACAGAACTCTCTCCCACCAGTGGTGAGGACCACAGTGCCTCAAGTGGAGGACTGTGCCCAGGAGGCCTGGTTGGGACAGCCAGACTAAAGAGGGTGGTTACGTGGGACTGTTTCAATCCCTGAGCAAAGGCAGCGGGGAAGGGACCCACATCCTGTGTGGGCAGTGGTGGTGGAGAGAGCAAAGTGGCAACAGAGCCGTTTGGGGGAACCGGGCCAAACACAGGGAAAGAGCTTGAACAAGACGTGGAGGGAGGAGGGTCTGCCATGTGACGCAGGCCCAGTAGGTATCAGAGGCTGTGAGGGTAAGCACAATATCTGACCACCAAGGGAATAAGATCGTCTCCTCACTCACAGCCCAGTCATCCCTGGATGAGGAAACACCAGTGGTCACACAAATCGAAGCTCCCTAGTTTCTCACAACTGTAACCCAGTTTCCAGCTGAAAGGAGATTTCAGGTTGGCTAGGAGACAGGCCTATGGAGAAGTCGCCATCACTAGCTCTGCCACATGAGAAAAGCTGCTGGATGAGGGGGCACAGCTGGAGAAGGTTTGGCAGAAGATAAAATGTGTAACATTAGTATATGGCCAGTCTAGGGAGGGCTAACCCGTGGGAGGGGAAGACACTTTTCAGGCAGCGGGGATAGCTGGGCACAGCCAGGACACAGGGAAGTCCATGTGTGCTCGGAAAACACAGCAATTCCTCACACAAATGTGAGAAAATAGAGGCCTTTCTGGTGGCAGAGTTAGATGTGGGCAGTGGGTAGAGTAGCTGAGAAGAGGCACAGTGGGCCTAAGTGATGGAAGTTTCATCCTAAATTGGATGCCTGAGGAGCTTGCTCCATAGACCAGGTTTCAGACCTGCTCAGGGCATTTAGTAAAACAGACTCCCAGGTTCCTACCACAGAGATCTTGATTCAATAGATCTGGGGTTGGGTCTAAGACCTATAAATACCTAGAAGCTTTTGATAGGAAAGAGTCTGGATATATGAGGCCAGGTCAGAAAGCCATCACAGAAAATACAGCAATACTAGTGGCATTCCTAATAATAATAACTACTAACACCGTCTACTGAACGCAGACTGTGTGCCAAGCACCGGTGTAAACAGGTTAGTGTTACTCATTCGATCCACGCATTAGCCCTATAATTCCCATTTTACAGAGGAGAAAATGGAGGCACAGGGGGGTAAGGCCCTTGAAGGAGGACTAGCAGCATCAGATGTGACCCTAGCAAATCTGTCTCCAAAGCCCACGCTTTGAACCCCTTTCTGTTCTGGGAGTTATTCTGCTCCTTGGGGCTGGAGGCCTCTGGCATGACGAGGCCAGGCTTATGCCCCCTCCTTGCAGTGCTCTCCACATCGGTTCACTTCATCCTCTCACTCCCACCCAGCATGGCAGGGTAGACGAGAAGATCCAGGCTCAGGGAAGTCAGTGGTTGGTCCAGTCACATAGGTGGGAGGTGGTGGAGCCGGACAGCGTCCTCTCCTCTGCTCTACCTTCCTTGTCTATTCACTGAGGAAAACTAATGCTTCTGCTGGAGAATGTGCTATTTTTTCTTTCTGATGTTAATCTAAACAGGTCCCTTATCTCCTTAGGCCAACTGATTGCGCAGGCCTGACAGCAAACAGTCCCAGAATTAAGCAACCAGAATCAAGAGATTAAACCAAACCTTACTTATCTGGGTCAGACACTTCTCCAGTTTCTTAGCTATCATTTTTATGGTTTCTCCCTCTAGGGCTTCTTGAAGATTTCTTCCCATTCAAATATGTCCTGCTGAAATCCTTGGTTTTTCCCTTGGGTTCCTGCCCCTTGTCTCTAAGCTGGATGTTCTCATCTGCTGGCCTCACCCGCACGTAACCATAAGGAATTTTAAACGGAGAGTTAATTCCCTCAGGAATTCAGAATGATCCTCAGTCTATCTTCAGAGCAGCTGTGGAATGAAGGGAGCAACCCAGGGCTTGGGACCAAACACCCAGTGTTGGGAGCCTGTAAAGTGAAAAAGTCGTATCTCAACGCCTCAGGCAAAATGGAAATGCCAACATAAGGGTTGAATAAAACAATGAGTTACATACATTCTCTATGAGTAGTAAAGCACCATGCAACACAAGCTATCATTTCCTATAGTCCAACGATCCTCTACAGGGCCAGGCTAGTTTATCAAAAATTAAAATGCTCCTGCTTCTAGGTGGGATATATATGTCGTCTAACCACCTTGCACCTGCCAAGAGAAGGTCACTGGAGTCTAAGTTGAAGGGTCTTACCAGGTGCTCAGGCTGAGGGTCAGAAACCAGCTCAACAGTGGAGCAGACCAGGAGGAGACTTTCAAGCACCTTTCTCACAGTTAACCAGTCCTTGAATAGTTAGGGGAGGCTGGGAGGAGTATCATTCTGACCACAAATATGGTAAACTAGAAGACAGATATATTGCTAGGAGAATCTCAAGCCTATCCCCTCCAATAAAGAGATAGGTCACATTCCCCCATTTCATTCCAGTGGCATGTGGGATGCAAAGCCAGAGCACAAATTATGACAGTGCTCGGAGCTCCAGCCACTAAACATCAGCACAGGCGGCAATTGGAAAACACCTGTGCCCAGTATGGATGATGTTTTTGAATGTTTATTAGGCTGGTCTAGGGCTGTTGTTTGCTTCCTAAGAGCAAAATTGTCTCATGAAGTTCTCTGCAATTGCACATATGAGTTCAGAATATGAATATTAATGAAATAAAATGATACACCTTCCACTAAAACTTTATTTGTAGGTTTTATTTTCTGCTTACAGGAACATTGATATTGGTGCTTAGGTCTTTGCTGCATTTAAAGTGCCTCTTTAAAAATCTCATTTGGAGTGAATATTAATGTTTTGTAGTGTTTGGCTTTGTTCCTTCGTGTCTTGGTCGTTTGCCTCCCCACTTCAAAGGAGGAACAGAAAAAGGGAAAAAGGCAGGCAGAATTCTACCTATTGAGAAGACAATGTACACATTATCAGCCAACAGGACAGAATGAAATGGACAAAGCTCTACCAGATAAATTCTTGTTATGGCAAAGGTGAATCTTATAGAAAATTTTTATTCTCCCCATGCCCCCCCCACTACTAAAAAACAATTCTTTATTTTTAATTATTTTCCATATTTATTAATTTGTCTTGTTCCAGAATGAACTTTAGGTGCTTCAAAGAGTTATTTTGATTAGTTTATTTTGGTAGCTGATGAAACGATCTTTTGAAGTTCACAAATCTTTGGCCAAATGGCTGAAGCTCCTTGGGAGCGGGGCAGGCTGTGAAGTCTCCTCTCAAACCAGTTTTGGTAACCCAGGTCAGACTTGCTCAAGAGCTCCTAAAAATAAAACTGAAATTTGTCTGGAGTTATCCCAGCATTCACATACAATACTCCATCACCCAGAATCTTTAAGGGAAACCTAATCATGTTGATATAGTTTGGCTGTGTCCCCACCCAAATCTCATCTTGACCTGTAGCTCCCATAATTCCCACATGTCATGGGAGGGATCTAGTGGGAGGTAACTGAATCATGGGGGCAGGTCTTCTTGTGCCGTTCTTGTGATAGTGAATAAGTCTCACAAGATCTGATGGTTTTATAAAGGGCAGTTCCCCTGCACACATTCTCTTGCCTGCCACCATGTAAGACATGACTTTGCTCCTCATTCATCTTCCACCATGATTGTAAGGCCTCCCCAGCCATGTGGAACAGTGAGTCAACTGAACCTCTTTCCCTCATAAATTACCCAGTTTCAGATATATCTTTATTAGTGGCACAAGAATAGACTAATACACACATATTTGTCAATTCTTTTCACCAGAACTCTTTGGAGGGTTGGGTAATCTCTCACTAAGCACGTTCCTGCAAGCCCACAAAGGCAAGAGCTTTAATGGAAGCTGTGCCCTCCCTGAAAGCTATTTGCAAAAAGCCAGGACAGAGGGGGCAAGAGCTCTCTGCTTCAGGAGGCAGAACATCCTCACCGTGCTCCTGGAGCAGAGAAAAGCCTTGCTCTATCCCCAGCCCTCAAAGGAGTCCATAGGAGCCCCAAGTACACAACCGAGATCTGATGCTTCTAGCTAGCCATACTATACAGTTCTACAGAGAGAAGAAAATGCCCTGGCAGACAGGTTCACACCAGGGCACACTTTGAAGTCAAGGTAACAGAATTTTTTTCCCTAAGTTCCAATCCTAATAGTTTCACTGAGTACCGGAGTCAATTTGTTTATGCTGCACACTTTCTACTGAGAAGCAGAGAGAAGGTTCAAAGGTAATTCAGTAATAGGCTGGGAGACACACACGGCTAGGAGTAGTTTCTGCTACCCAGAATGACCATCTTTACAAGTAGCCCAGTCCCTCGGCTAGTCAGAATGTAAAAACCATATGAACCAAAGTTAATAACTTAAAATTGTTGAGAGTGAGGTTCTCGAGGCCACCTCTGTTGCCTCCCTGGACCTTTCAGACATGCTATTGTGTTCTTATCTATTGCAAAGTCTGTCTAGTGGTGGGGCAGGGAGGTGGAGGCCAGTCACAGAGGAGCTCACTCTCCGAGGGTTCTTCTCCCAGGCACTAGCATACGGCTTCCATGACAAGAGGGACTTGTCTGTGTTGTTCAGAACTAGACCTAAATAATAGTAGGGTTTCTAGTGCCTAGTAAGCGAGCACTAATATCTGCTGAGTAAATGAGTGACTGGAATCTACTATCAAGAGTAACCTAAAAAAACAAACAAACAAACAAAAAAAACACTGCTCCAGTGTACCTTCTGTGGATTCATTTATGATTTTGGAAGGAAAATTCCAAGAGCCGGATGATAGAAATCAAGTGAGGCCTGAGTTTGTAGGAGCTGAAATGAACAACCTGCGACAGCCCAGCTGGGCCACCAGCCATGGGTGTCAGTGAGCAAGTAAAGGGAAAGCCACATGGGATCACCAGGGGAACCCTTACGCATCCGCCATCCCAGGATCTAGGCTCTAGAAGGGAATGTCAAGGTCATCTCCTCCTCGCTGTCTCAATAGCAGGACTCTGTTTCTGCAAGATTCCTCACAGCAGAATAGGATGCAACAAAGTCCTCGAGGCAGTGTTAAGGCTGCAAATACATAGTAAATGACTACCTGCCTTACTCCCTGCCTGCTCCACAAATCCTTTCATTTAGGAGTAATATCAGAGGGATGTTGTTGGTGGGATATTTGATTTATTCATTCAGTGAATACTTACTGAGTCCAAGTATTCTAAGGATACAAACATGATAAAAACCTAAGTTCTAGCCTCCAGGACTGAGACAGCACTTGTTTTTGTAAAGCTCATCACAGCTTACAAAGTACTTTATTCTATCATATGGCCACATTCAAAGTTGCTAGCAAAACTGCTTTGAGGTATAGTCTGTTGAACAAACTTCTTTAAGATGGGATTTGGGGGTAGAGAGAGAGTGGCTTCCTCCTGGTGTTCCAAACCTTAATCACCCATTGTACCTCAAAGTTCCCAGCGAAAGGGCAGCAATCATTAGTCATACTCTATCCCCAAGTTCCTCCTTTTTGCCTTAATCCTTTGGATCAATAATATAATTACTGCTCTTGTCTGAAGGTCTTAAAATTTCTATTTTTCTTGTTGATTGCCAGTCAATTTTTAAAGTTTATTTTTAGCTTAATGATTTTTGTAGAGAGATTTTCTGGTTCACTGGAGATTTTTGGTTTTATGGATTTAAAGAAGCAAAGTAATATCATTTTACTTGATTTTCTTTTGTGGCTTACAAATCTTAACTTGACAGTGTTTGCCAAAGGTGAGCTTCTTTGAGTATATCTGTTCCAATAACTTGTATTTCCTTGAAGTTATGAAAGATAGCTACAAAGAATAGAATTCTGTTCTGAAATAATAAGTTGGGAGATTGAGAAAATGAGGGCGGTTCCAGGAGTAAGTATGGGCATAGATGTCATGAGGAGGATTAAGGCATAGTAGGAAAAACACAGTTTGGTTTGACTCCCAACTCTGTGACCTTGGGTAGGTCATATACCTCTGCTGAATATATTTCTCATTTGCTCAGTAAGAAAATGATGCCAGCCTGTATTAGTCCATTTTCATGCTGCTAATAAAGACATACCAGAGACTGGGCAATTTACAAAAGAAAGAGGTGTAATTTGACTTACAGTTCCGTGTGGCTGGGGAAGCCTCACAATCATGGCAGAAGGCAAGGAAGAGCAAGTCACGTCTTACATGGATGGCAGCAGGCAAAGAGAGAGAGCTTGTGTAGGGGAACTCCTCTTTTTAAAGCCATCCTATCTTGTGAGACTTAATTCACTATCATCAGAACAGCTCAGGAAAGATTTGCCCCTGTGATTCAATTATCTCCCACTGGGTGCCTCTCACAACATGTGGGAATTCAAGATGAGATTTGGGTGGGGACACAGCCAAACCATATCACAGCCTAACAGGGGTGTTTTAGGATAGGATTCTCAGTATTGTATGCAAGCACTGGATGTCTTGCTAGCAGTGGCTCTCACAGCAGGGCACTGTGTGGCATGTGAAAACAAGCTGCATGATCGTGTACCAGGCTCTGATGTCCATGGAAAGGCTTTCTTCGTGGGGTTATTGGCATCCCCAGCTGTGGTCATCCTAATGTGAACAAGCCTCTGGCATTTCATGAAGACTGAGGCAAGGATGTTAAGTAGAGGGCCATGAGGTTTATCTCAGCTTCAGAGAACTCATAAGAACCTTAAAGACCAAGAAGCTTATATTAGTCTGTTTTGTGTTGCTATAAAGGAATACCTGAAACTGGATAATTTCTAAAGAAAAGAGGTTCATTTGGCTCACAGCTCTGCGGGCTGTACAAGCATGGCACCAGCATCTGATCAGCTTCTGGTGAGGCCTCAGGAAACTTACAATCAAAGCAGAAGGTGAAGGGGGAGCAGGTGTGGCACATGGCAAGAGAGGGAGAAAGAAGGGAAGTCTCAGAGTCTTTTTATGAGACAACCAGACCTCATGTGAACTTATTACTGCAGGGAGAGCACCAAGCCATTCACCAGGGATCCACCCCCATGACCCAAACAACTCCCACCACACCCCGCCTCCAACACTGGGGATCATATTTCCACATAAGATTTGGTGGCAGGAAACATCCAAACTACATCAAAGCCCACTAGGTAAGTAAGGTCAGCTGTCTGCAGAAGGGCTGGAACGTGACATTGAACCCATGTGACCCAGAGCTGTTTCCACTCTGTGTGCCTGTTCCCTTCTCTTCCTCAGCCTCCAAACCAGGTGAGAAGGCAGAACTGCCTCCCAGGTCTACATTTGCCTCTGATGTTTTAAGCGCCCCGTGTGGGCTGTCAGCTCACACAACTCCCACGGAAACCTCTCAGCACATTTTGGGAAAATCCAGGGAGCACGGTCTATACTGACAACTGTAACACGGATTTTCACCAACCCTCACATTGCATTTGGCCCTGCTTAGCATGAAAGTCACTTTGAGTTCAACCTACTGCTGCTGGCTGCTTCTTAGTTCCCACGTAACTATGCCAGGGCCCTGCTTCTGGTTCTGGGATGCTCCTCCCCATCCCAGTCCCAGGCCAAAACACCCTTTCCACAGTGCCTTCACCCCCAGCCACGAATTTACCCTGGGAATTCTTCAAATAGAATCTCTTCCAATTTTCCCAGTTGTGACAAGTTTGAATACATTTTGGAAAGAGGTTTCTTTATTTTTTTTCATTTTGCTCCAACCTTCACTTTGGACACCAGCAAGTTTTTTTTTTTTTTGGTTCTCCTGAAGACATCTGAGTAGGTTGAGGATTTACTCACCTCTTCCCAGCCCCAATCTTTACAGTCTTTTTTTTTTTTTTTAACTTATTCACATTTCTTGCTCTTGTCTTCCAGATTATAATTATCTCACCATCTCAAAAAAACCAAGTCTAGGGAATTCCGGGTAGAACCTTGTTGTATTTTTGACACCTGATGTTAAAGCCTTTTTTTAATTTATAACACCACCTTGGACCTTTCACTTCCCCATCACTTATCTTCAGCATCTTTTCATCTTAGGATGTCTGGAGACACAATGGGAGACCTGTCAATCAGATGTAGTCAGGCACAATGCAAACCACTTTACTTCAGGGAGCAGATTCTAGAAGGGAAAAACTCTTATGTACACGACAGTACATAAATCACAGTTCTTCATTACCTGAAAGCATGGGCTTTGAGTCTATTTTATCCTCATGTTCTACTCTTATTTCCACCTTCTCCTAGCCTGTCCCCCACTCCATTCCCCTATAACCACCTCTCTATCCTCAGCCACAGCTCAGCATCTGTCATAACTCTGTAGGTCAGTGGGATGTGCAGTCCTCCCAATCTGGTTTCTCTGTGTCTTATTAAATTGAGGCTACGCTGCACTCTAAGTCACCCTGCTATTGGGAGGAGAGATACTTACCTTGTTCTCTTCAGACTCCTTCCTGGGTTCCTTCAAACTCTAGATGTTCAGCCTCCTCTCCACCCTCCAAACTGTTCATCTTGTCTCCTGCAGACATCCCTGGTCTTGTGATCACTCTTGATTACCCCACAGGCATAGTTACATCAACTGGCTTTCAGCTCCCAGCCTCTCAAAAATGCCTTTCCTATTCTTCATCTCTGCCCCACTTTAGGGAGAACTTTTTTTTCTCAGGCCCATAATCGAGGTCAGAGCTGGCACATAGGTGCTTTGAGCCTATTTCAAAAAGTGGCCCCTCTGGGAAGGCAGAGTCTTGGCAAGAGGAACAAGGGCTGGATTTCAAGCTATACCTTCCACCAGTATAGGCATCTAACATATATCACTACACACAGAAGTCCTGCCCAAGACAAAGACTTTGAATTTTAGACAAGGAAGAGGTAGCAGAAAGTGGAGTCCTCAAGAAGTTGAGTTATTTTCCCAAAGTAATATGTCAGTTGAGCGGCTGACACAGAACTAAAACGTATGGCTCATGAATCCCAGTCCAAGGCTTGAGTATCTGCAAACACAGGTGATAATCCTTCTCTCCCTGCATTGCTAGCCATCATTTCGCATGCTAAACTCACATTTAAATTAACTAAGGTTGACTGAGTGTGGTGGCTCACACCTGTAATCCTAGCACTTTGGGAGGCCAAGGTGAGTGGATCACTTGAGCTCAAGAGTTCAAGACCAGCCTGGGCAACACGGTTAAACCCCATCTCTACTAAAAATACAAAAATTAGCTGGGCATGGTGGTGCACGCATGTAATCCCAGCTACTCAGGAAGCTGAGGCACGAGAATTGCTTGAACCTGGGAGGCGGAGCTTGCAGTGAGCCAAGATCATGCCATTGCACTCTAGCCTGGGCAACAGAGCCAGACCTTGTCTCAAAAAATAAAATAAAATTAATTAATTAACTGAGGTCTCTGTCACTGTCAGATTCAAGTATACTTAGCAGAAAAAGTTGAGGGGTGGAATTTCCAAGATTCCCATATACAGATTACATCCACCACATCTCTGGGCCAGCCCAACTAATCCCCATGGAATAATTCTGAGGAAGGGAGTTTTCGTTTTGTTTTGTTTTTGTACCGGAGGAAGAGAGAGGAAAATGAAGAAAGAAAGGGGGAAATGGAAGAATAGAGAAGAATGAGTTTTCATTTCCTTTTTGAGTTAATTCTGTTATAAATATAAAACAACTTCCCATTTATTTTAACCCAATTTAGTATCAATTTGCTGTTAGGAAAACAAATATCTAAACTGATATCTCTTTATGTTCTTTTCCTAAGTCAAAACATCTGTCTTTGTTTTGAGGTTTGGGATTTTTTTTTTCTTGTTTTTCTTTTTCCTTTCTTTTTTTATGGTCCTCAAGACAGCCACCCCAATGCCACAGTGTCATTAACCCAGCTGCAGCTTTGATTCTGCGGGCTCTTTACTGCAGCTCCCACAGCTGTTGCCAGCTCATCATCCTACCCTGCAGAGAGGTCAGCGGAAGCCATAACTCATGGGCTGTGGCATCTGAAGAGATACTAGGGAGCCATCATCCAGGCTTTCAGAACGGGCAAGAAATCTAAATGCTGAGAACTTTGCTGTGGCCAGGAATCAGAAAGAAGTATGCCTCTTGTCCGTGTTGCTTGAGGAATCTCCCTTCCAATGGCCCAATAGAAAGAGGAAGGCTGAGGTATCTTGACAGCTGGGAAACTGGATTTTCTTAATACAAATCACAGGAGCACCTGCTGGGTACCCAGTACCATGCTGGCTTCTCTACCCACATTATCACTCATCATTTTCCTTACTGTCTTAAGATGAGGCTAAGAGAGAGAAAGTGGTTTACCACATCACCAACAAGAGATAGCTTCACCTAAGGTGAACTTGTTAGAGGGGAATTAAGGCTGAAAAGGACCCAGAAAGAGGGGTGGGTCATTAGGAAATGAAAGACAGGAGGAAAAGAGGGAAAATGATTCCACTCACCATTAGGTTAGAGTTAGGTGCTGAAGCATCAGTCCTTTAATAACTTGAACTTGACTTCCATTTTGTTCCCCAGTGCCCAGTTGAGATTCAAATGTCCCATGGCTCTTTTTGAAATCAAACTCTGGTGTGGCATCGGGTCAACTGAAGTCAAACAGCTGCCACTGTGCCCATGGCTTGCTCCTTAGAACCAAAATTGTTCACATCTACCGTGTCCAGTGTTGCACTAGCATTTCAGCTCCTTTCTCCTTCCCAGTCTTCAGGGAAGAGATCATTTCTCATTTGGGAACTGTTGGCTTTTAGCCTGAGGTTTTATTCCAAATTGATTTAGATCTCTCTGGCCACCCAGGACAGAAAGGTGAACTCCTTATTTTTAGCTCACCCAGACCATCTACTCACTTTGCAGTAGTATTATCCTCTGGGTCTGTGCTAAGGCATCACTTAAGAAAACGCTGCTTCAGTAATGAAGCCCTTTGATGAGAATTTAAGATGGATCCTTATTATAACTAACTTGACCTCATAGCCCATAAAAAGGTGGTAAGATTTCAATAGAGCCCTAATTCTTTCTGTAAAAGGAAAACAAGAAGCAATTAGAAAAGAAAATAGTCTTGTTTATCTCCTAGATTCCAACAAAGACACTACGTAAGTCAAGTATCAGGACAGGATTACCAACCAATTCACTGATCCCGGGAGTACTTACTGACTCTCTGGCATGCACAAAGTTTTCTAATGAAAACATCAGGAGATTACAGTCATGATGAACGGAAACCCTTAAGGGAAGTTTGAAGAAAAATATCTCGTCCTTACTAGGCTTTTTTGGGGGGTGTTAATTTTGCTGAGTAGGCTTTTTACCCTTGCTGGAGAGAGATTGGAGAGGAGAGGAGATGAGGAAGTGAGCAAAAATACTTCCCCATGTAGAAATTTGACTGTCTTGCTATACGATTTATAATAGACCTTCACTTCTAATGACTACCTCACAAAACTTTGAGAATATCTATGTTTTCATCAATGGGGTAAGGGTTTGTGTTTTTCTCACGGGGATAATGCCTTGAAATATTATGTTGACAGAGGCTGTTAAAAAGGGCCCAGCTGGCCGGGCACGGTGACTCACGCCTGTAATCCCAGCACTTTGGGAGGTTGAGGTGGGCATATCACCTGAGGTTGGGAGTTCGAGACAAGCCTGGCCAACATGGAGAAACCCCGTCTCTATTAAAAATAAGAAAATTAGCTGGGCATGGTGACGCATGCCTGTAATCCCAACTACTCAGGAGGCTAAGACAGGAGAATCACTTGAACCCAGGAGGCGGAGGTTGCAGTGAGCCAAGATCGTGCTACTGCACTCCAGCCTGGGCAACAAGAGCAAAATTCCACCAAAATAAAGTAAAATAAAATAAAGGCCCCGCCACATGAGTATTGCACAAAATAAAATAGATCTGGTTCCTGACTTCAGGGAACTTACGATTAGGTAGAATTGGTTAAGCAATTAAAACATAGCACTGGTTCAGGAAAGACCTTTGTGAAGACCCAAGTTAGGTCTTTTGCAGTCAAAGCAGTTCAGAGGAGAGCTATAGAGCAAGAATCTGACATTGCTGAATTTATACCATAAGGGATACCTCAGCACTGCATTTTATTGCCCCTTCTGGTAAAGTTGGAGGCGTGGGGTGGGAGGGGGGACGAATAGAGGAATAGGGTAAAGATGTCTGTTTTGCATCGTATTGGATGTGACCTGGAAAATGTATGGTTGTAAAAGCAATAGAGGATAACTCACCATAACCTTGGGATGGGGAGGACTTTTAAGCATTACACCAAAGCTAGAAATAAGAAAGGAAAAGATTGATTCATTTGACAACGATATCACACATAAACACACACAAACCCACACTTAAAATAAGTTAAGCAAACAAACAGAAAGACAAACTGGAAAAAAACATTTGCAACATGTTACAGCTCATCATTTTTTAAAATTGCTTTAAGATTGCCTTGATTTTGCACTTGGATTCTTACCAAGCGCTACCCTGCATCAATATAACAAGAGTTTATTCAAATCATTAATAAAAAGATACACACCTGAGAAACTATCATCAATCAGTGGCAACAACAAAGACATGATAATTAAATGCAATATGAGATCCTGGACTGCATCCCAAACAGGAAAAGAACGTAAGCCCCATAAGAAAATAGACAAAGAATATGTAGAGATAATTCAAAAGAACAGATAATAGAAATGAAAGTAGTCAATGAAATATGAAAAGATATTCAACCTTAGCAATTATCAAAGAAAGGAAAAATTTTACATATGTAATACATACTTTAAATTATATGTGCTATGTACAACATAATATATATTAAACACACACATACACCATCACTTTGGATTGGCAATGGCAAAATTGACCAATGATATCCATTTCTGATAGTGCTATAAATTGGTAAAATCACAAAATGATCTGCTCTTCTTTATGTCTGCTTTGACTATCCTGGTCCAAGCTATGTATCACCGTCTGCAATTCAGACTACTTTAAGCTATTATCATCTGTCACTTGGACTGCTGCAATACCCTCCTACCTTGTCAACCTGTCTTCATTCTTGCCTCTGTTCATCAGTTCTCTCTACTCAGCTGAATTTATCCTTTTGAAATACAAATATGATCCCTAAACCTTGCTTTTACCTCTCCTTGCTGTTAGAAAAACAGTAAGATCTTTAACAAGACCTACAAATCTGTCTATGGTATGCTCCCTACACGTCTCTGGTCTCATCTTGCACCACACTCTGCCTCACTTCCACTCCAGCCATCCCAGGCTTCTTCAGTTCCCTGTCCAGCCACATTTATACAGGCATTGAATGAACACCTCTTAACTCCCATTAGTTTCGTTATCTCCTATCTCACCTTTGGGCCTTACCTGAAATGTCACTTCCACCAGGAAGTCATCCTTGAATTCACAACTAGATCAAATCCCTTTTGTTTGATTTGGCACAGGGACAGAGACCACATCTGGTGTAGCTCTTCATTGCAGCCTAAATATCTAGCATATAGTTCCTGGCACATGTTATGTTCTCAATAAATATTGTTGAGTGATTTCTGAATCCAGAGATCAGTTTGGAAACATATATCAACATTTTAAATATGCATATTCTTTGACTCAGATATCTACTTCAGGAAATTTATTTTTCCTTTATTCTTCTATGCACTCACACCCGCACATCACACACATGTACCTGTATGGGGATGAGCCCGGAGATTTTCCACTTTTTAAAGTATGTGCATATTACATACTTTAATATCAGAAAATATATGAATATACTTTTATTATCGGAAGAAAATATAAGTTAATCGTTTGGCAAAAAGGATCATGTCAAGTTAGAGGAGGTGGCTATTTTCAGCTGGGGATGGGGAATTGCACGGAGTTCTAAGATGTCTTCAGAAAGAGGTGGCCTGTAAGGCGGGTTAGTAGTCACACAGATGAAGAAGAGGGGAAAGGCTGGAGAGAGGACAAGCCAGCAGCAGGATCAGCACAAAGAGAGATATGGAAATGGGAAAGTGCAGGACAAACAGTGTGGTCATTTGGCCTGAGTGTAGGGAGTACAGAGGGAAGCAAGACGCAAGAAAGAAAGGGCAGGCTGGGGCCGGATTACAAAAACTTTCATCGCTGGCAGAAATCAACTGGGAGGCTTCAAGCAGAGGGTAAGCATGGCAGGCTCCATGCTTGTGATTGTTTTCGTCTCTTTTTTGAGTTGATAAAGCATACTACTACACTTAGTGCTGCAGCAAATATCTTTAGATTTCTTTAGACATAAGTATAAATAGAAATGTAGGAGAAATTCCCAAACATGCAATTGATACATGAAAGGGTATGCACATTTAAAATTTTGGTGATATTCAAAAATTTCCCTCTTTAGAGGTTGTTCTGTTTACATAACTAAATATATATGTATGGGCCGGGTGTGGTGACTCACACCTGTAATCCCAGCACTTTGGAAGGCCTAGGTGAGCAGATCACCTGAGGTCAGAAGCTCAAGACCAGCCTGACCAACATGGCAAAACCCAGTCTCTACCAAAAAATACAAAAATTATCTGGGCATGGTGGTGCATGCGTATAATCCCAGCTACTCAGGAAGCTGAGGTAGGAGAATCACTTGAATCCGGAAGATGGAGGTTGCAGTGAGCTGAAATCGTGCCACTGCACTCCAGCCTGAGTGACAGACTGAGATCCTGTCTCAAAAAAAAAAAAAAAAAAAAAAATTATGAATGCCTGTTTCCTCATAATCTTGTCAAAAATAGGTGACTGAAAATACATTTTAATCATCTTTGGCTACAAGGTCAAAAATACAGTTTTAATTTACAATTGCTTATTGTGTGGAGCCTAGGCATGTTTTCAGATATCTAAACACCATTTGTGTTTCCTTTTGTGAGCTATTGGCTCATGTACTTTGCCAATTTTTCTATTAGGGTTTCAATCTTTTTTTCTATTGCTTTGTAGAAGTTCTTTATATTTTAACAAATTAAGCCCTCTGTCTGACATGTTTGTTACAAATATTTTTGCCTGTTCAGAATTTGACTTTATTTATAGTGTTTTCTATCATGCAGAAATGTTTGGTTTTAATCATGCTTAGAAAGGCCATCTCTATGCCATGATCATTTTAAAAATTTCAATTATTTTCCTAGAACTTTGATAGTTTAATTTTCATGTTGATATTCCATCTGGCACTCACTTTGGTATGGAGAGTGAGGAGAGATACAAATTTATTATTTTCCAGATGGCTCCCCAATTGTCCCAGCACTATTTATTGCATTGTAAAAATTTTCCCCACTGATAAAGATTCACAACATCTAAGAAATACTAAATCCTTATAAGTGGGGTCAATTTGATTCTATTATGTCTATTCTACTTGTTTATTCATGTACAGTTATTAAGCTATATTAATGGCCAACATTTTATAATAATTTCAATATCTATTGGGGCTAGTTCTCTCTTTTTAGCCCTCTTTTTCAGAAATTTCTTGGATATTCTAGTATACTTATTTTTCCATCAGAACTCTCAAATCAGCTTGCCTGGTTACAGAAAAATATTTTTTGAAACCTGCTGCTATTTTTATTGGGGCCTCACTAAATTTATAATTTAGGGAGGATTGCAGCTTTGTAATAACTCATGCTCCTGGCCTTTCCATTTACAAAATCTTTTTGTATGTTTCACATCTGAAACTTTCCCTCACAATGATCTCATGGGTGGCATACTGTATCAGGATTATTGGTTAGATAGGAGAAGAACATCCCATACAAGGGGATGGTTAGTTAGGAGAGCACTTCCCAGGCAAGATGTCATGAGCAACAGAGCCACATGAAGGCAGCAGAACCCAAAACAGCATAATATTTTAATTATTGGAAACTGGAAGCAAGGGAGAAAAAAGGAATCAGAACCTTCTCTAAGGTTTTGAGCTTAAGGGATGGGAAGTTTCGGGGGTAGTATTATCAGAAAAGGGAAACAAGGAGAAGAACCAAATTGTGAGCAGGATGATGAAGTGTTGGATTTAGGAAGTATTGGCCCTCCAGTTACAGCAGGTCCAGGTGGCAATGCCCATCAAGCAGGTGGAAATGAGTGTCTGAAAATACAGACATAGACTTGGAAGGCAAACCCACTCGGTGAGAGTCAAAGCTTTTCAGAGGTAGTGCAAGGGTAACTACAGAGAGGAGAATAAAGGTGGGACCTTGGAGACACCTTTGTTTGAGAAGAAGAAAAAAGAAGAACTGGTAAAGGAGTTAGGATATGAACAAGAGTAGTGGAAGAAATAGGCCACAGTAGGACCGGCATGGTGACTCAAGCATGTAATCCCAGCACTTTGGGAGGCCAATGCGGGTGGATCACCTGAGATTGGGAGTTCGAGACCAGCCTGACCAACATGGAGAAACCCTGTCTCTACTAAAAACACAAAATTAGCCAGATGTGGTGGTGCATGCCTGTAATCCCAGTTACTCAGGAGGCTGAGGCAGGAGAATCACTTGAACCTGGGAGGTGGAGGTTTCAGTGATCCGAGATCACGGCATTGCACTCCAGCCTAGGCAACAAAAGTGAAATTCTGTCTCAAAAAAAAAAAAAAAAAAAAAAAAAAAAGAAGAGAAAAAGAAGAAATAGGTCAGAGCAGAGTCAGAAGAGAAGACAAAAGCAGTAAATGGAGCATTGCTGCTTTGCCCATTCACAAAATGCTCAGGCACTTGCATTAGAGACTAGCCATCTGGGGCTCAATCTTGACCCCATCACTCAGGAGTTACACAACTCAGGACATGTTAATTAAGCTCTCTGAGCCCTAGTTTCTTCATTCGGAAAATGGAGATAACCATAGTACCTCTCTCAAAGGGCCGTTGTAATGATTAAAAGAGAGAACTTCTGCAAAGACAGCACATGCTCAGAAATACCAGCTCCCTCACCAGCAGAGCTGCAGAATTTCGAATGTCAGAATTTCTGATTGTTCTACACTGGAGTTGCCTCGCTGTGAAGGAGCGAATGGTCAACAATGGTCAGAGGTATCAAGGAAGCTCACAATTGGCAGTTAGGAAAAGATAGGTGAGCCGATAGGGAATTTTTTGTTTGGAACAATGGACACAAAAGCCAGATTCTGAGAGGCTGAGGAGCAAGTGGCTTATTCTCTCCTATAGACTCTGTCCTTGCTGTCCCCTCAGCTTACTTCTGTATGTATCCTTCCAAAATTTCTTTCTGTGTATACAAACAAATATTACATGGATTTAAAAGATGCGCACTATCCAATCTGTTCTACACTTGACTTTTGCTAACAAGTGTCTTGGAGCTCTTTCCAGCGTATGGTTGCATTATAAGTTTGTCCTCTATTGATAAACATTTGGGTTGTTTCCAATCTCCTACTTTTATAAATAAGGATGAAATGATTAACCATGTACACATGTTATTTCATGCAGCAGTTCTGTCTGTAGGATAAATTCCCCAACGTGAAGTTGCTGCAGGACAAAATCTTAATGCAACCTAAAAAGAGAATCTACTCCTACAAATACAAAAACCAAGGCTATAATTCTTCCGTGAGGTGTCCAGTGTAGCACAGGAACAGATAACTAAAAATCCCTACAGGAAAGATATTTCTTACTTCCTCTCTTTATAAAAACAGAAAACAAACCCAAACAGCCATGATGAATGTAGATTTTACTCTTCATTTAATGTGCTTTGCTCCAGATGTTACAGAAATCATTGAGTTTGATGCACTCTGTTATAATTTTTATTCACAATGCTGTTCAAAGTCTTTTGAATAACCTTAGGGAGATGTGTGAGTTTTTCAGGAAAATTAATAGACAGTAACCTGAGTTGGAGACGGTTACAACGGCAACTTTAGGGCCATTTTATGATCACATGACCTCAGCAATCGTATATTTCTAAATTGAATTATTGAGTTAGTGGTTGGCAGACATGCAAGCTTAGATTCATATGGCTCCCCACTCCTTTCCTGGCTGTTTCCAGCACTTTGACCCCAAAAGCCACTGCATAACCCTCACTTTGTAGCAAGGAGCCTCTTCTTCCAGGACACTGAAAGCACTAGGCCAGCCAGTATGCTCATGGCCACTGGGAGTGAAGACTTGCCACTTCCATTGCATCGGGTGGAAGAGCTAGAAAAGAATTAAGAGCCAGGAGGCGGCCTGTTCTCCTTATTTCTGACATCAGTCATTTCCTTCTAGATGATTCTGACAGTAAGAGAGCTGAGTTTCCCAGGGGAGCTCCATCCCAGGTCATGTCCTCATAAAGCAGAATGAGTTGCCCTTCCACAGTCCACCCTAAGGACAAACCCTACAGGCTGAGCAGAAGTTCAGCCCAGACACCCCGAAAGAGACTACAGGTGGCCCTGTGCCCATGAGGGATTTTAAAAAAAGAAGAGAGCCAAGTGGGTGAAAGTACAAAAATACCGGAGTCTTGTGCTTTGTAGTATTTCTTATCAAATTGAATAGTAATGATAATAATAGCAAAAAATTAGAAATATTGGCCCACAAGAAAGAAGCAGCAGGGAGCTAAGCCAGCAAAGTTGGAGGCAGCTTACACTGTAGTGCTGAAGATGGTGCCACCTGGTGAAGATTCAGGGAGACAGAACAGGGTTAAAGAAAAAAAGCTCAAGAAACTCCAGCAAGCTAGGGGAGCCTGGAGAAAAGACATCAGAAATCGAAGTGCAGCTGCTCTTTTTTGCTGTTCAAATCATTATATATTAGCTGCAAATTTAGTTTGTTGGCCAACACTCAAAAGTGACATATGGCCAATAAAAGAGTTGGTGGAGTTTTCCATCTGCTGTTCAACTTCACCGTGGCTTCCACACATGCAGCTTAGTATCAGAGGAGGCTGCACTTCAGAATCCTCTCGCGAGCTGTATGCAAGCCATTAAATGGGCACTATTCTAAGCCATTGTATGTCACCAACCCTGCAGAATGTTCGACGGGCTGATGTGCATGTTCTCTGAAATCTGTTCCACTCTCAGATCCAAGCGCCTTCCAGGATCCATAGAACAAAAAGTGCCTGAACGGACAAGGCCTCTGGAATATTGCAGGTGGGGACGCCAGAAGTTCTGCAAGTGGAGTTCTGAGGCATTAGCTGGATGCTCAGCAAAAAGCTTGTGAGAGGCAATTACACTCTGGGCGCTCATTAAAACCCGAGCCAACTGCAAAAGAATTGGCAGGTGCCAGCAGCTCTATTTTAGAAACTGTTTCCATTGGCATTAAAATGCAAAGGGAAGAGGTTTATTTTCCTGGCTCTGGATTGTTCATTTCATCCACCTTGGAACTAGCATTGCCTGCAATTTAACAAGTCAAGGCTGGGTAGTCCAGTTTGCACTCAGTTTTCAACCGTCAGTCAGCCTGTATGCTCCCTATAAATGTCATCCGCTGCCCTCTGCAGCCAGAATTCAGAGACACATCAATGGTCTTGCTGTACTTTTGTTTTTATAGCCACACTGCAATGGAGAACACATTTTTACCACAAAAACTTGGAATGAGAAGTATCCAGCTACTCAAAAGTATTCTAATCCTTTTCTAATCGTTGCGTTCTTTAAAAAGAATTGGAAAATCAATAATATCCACAAGTGATTTCTTTGTTCAAGTAAAAGAACAAAAACTGTCCCAAAAGGTGATTTCACTATAACCCAGACGGATCCTAGCAGGAGAAATGATGATTCACAGTGCCATATTTGCTTGCATTCTGCATGGTGCTGTCATTTCTCCTGCCTGTTCTGCACCTGTCAGAAATACACTGCCAGAGGCAGAGTGAGATTCTGGGCTAGACTCAAAGAACGCCTGTCGCTGACTTGTTTTGAATTTGTTGGCAAAGAGATGGTAGAAGGGCAGGAGGGATACAGGGACAGAAAGGAGACTTTTGAAATACGACATAGGAGTTGATGTAAAAAATAAAAAGTCCGTAAGTCTGTGAGGAGTGGCGCAAATTATAACAATGAATCATTTGCACAGAAATGGCACCTCAGTTCTGACAGACAACAAGGATTTAGGAAGATGGATTCCTCCTGGGTTCAGCAAGAAGCCAAGGCTAGGAGGCCAGTGGCGCTTGGGGTTTGGCAGAGAGTCACAGACTCTTCCTCCAATGTGCTGACTTGGCAAAAACTCAGTCCTCAAGGAGCCAGCCTCTCTGGAGACTATAATTTTTTTAACCCCTGTGCATTTGAGGGAAAATTTAATCTGTCTGCCTCTGACTCATTTACACTTAACTCATCAAAAAGTTGTTTTGCTTTGTGCTTATTTGACGGTCAGTAAGTTAAAGTATAATTTAGAAACAGGTCCTGGAAAAAGACCCAAACCAAGACCCGAGACTCAGACCCAGCTTCTGCTTTGATTGCAAAGGGTGGGAGCTTATTTCCTTGGATAACACTTCAGGGAATGCAGTCTCTACATTTTAACCTTTTCCCCTTGCTCCCATCACTCAATACATAAGCACACAAACTCACACTCACACACACCCACTCAGCTAAGGAATTGAGTCTTGTCAGAGGTCAATGGGACAGGGTGCCTGAATGTCTCTGTTGGCCTTGGTAACCCTGCTATTATCATAATGGTCAAGGCACATCATCTTTAACCATGAACTTAAAGGCGCAGCTTCTGGAAGTAAATTGCCTTGGGTTCAAGTCCTGCCCCTGCCCTTTTCTTGCTGTATTACCTTAGACAAGTTACTTAATCCATCTGGGCTTCAGTTTTCTCATTTGTAAAATGTGGATAATGATCTTAGTACCCATTTCACAAATGGCAAGGCTTAGAAGCATCGACGCACAGGTAGTGCTGAGCAGTCACTGCATGGGGTGAATACTTCCTCAGGGCCTACACAAGATCTATGAACTTTACTGTTTTTTCTCAGGTGGATCAAACACCCATATGACACCTGTATGTGCCACTTCAGATCCTCTCAGTCTCACCTGACTTCTGCCCCAGTGGTCACTGCAGTGACTAGCTCTTCATGGTCTCTGAGCAGCTTTACACAAGTGCAATATGGCAGCACTCACTGCATGCCTGTGCTGTGTGCCTCTCACCTCTGCAAAGACCCCTCTATTGCCTTTGGTTGAGTTCTCCCAGGAGTAGATGGCAAGATAAGAATTTGGAGGTAATCCTAGGAACATTGATAAGGGTCTAGGGAAGGGAGACAAAGTGAGAAGAAAGACAACAAAGGGTGTGTTTATGAGCCAGTTGTTGCAGTGGATAACTGGGACTCGATCCCATTTGATGTCTCCGTGAGACTACACAGCACATGTTTCAAGGTTAGTTCACCCAAGGGACAAAGGCATTGGCATATTTACGCACCCACTCGCAACTCCCAGGACAGTTAACTCCATGGCATGTGGGCCTGTCATGAACCTGCGACCAAGGAAAGCCTCAAGCAGAGAGCCGCAGGTGCTGCCCTAGAGAGTCAAGGCATGTGTGGAAATAGGGAGTGCTGAGGACCCGAAAAGAGCAAAAACCAGCTGCACCTGTGCCGATGAGTCCTGGGACTTTGAAGAACCCCACTCAGGGTCTGTGTATGCAGCTAGGAAACCCAAGAGAAGTAAGAACTTGTGGCTCAGACCTTTCAGAGGCTGGTGGGAAAAAAACAGGAGCTGGCGGATACATTCTTCTCCCTTTCTGTCCTTAGGGTAGATTGTCCTGAGGCCCAGTTTACACACCTTCATGGAGAATGATCTCATGAGATGATACAATCCATCCTACTTAGAGAAGGCTAGCTCTCCAATCCATCCTAACCGCTCCTCTCTTCCTCCCTGCCTCATTCCCCTCAGTCCTTATGCCTGCTCCCTGGAATTAAGTTGTACCAATAAGCCACAGCCTCCAGCTTTGCTGACTAAGACAACATAATTAATTTCTTATTACAGTACTCCCCTCTTACCCATGGTTTCACTTCCCATGGTTTCAGTTACTTAACATCAACTGTGGACCAAAAATTAAATGAAAATTTCCAGAACTAAACAAGTCGTAAGTTTTGAATTGTGCATCATTCTAGTGTTATGATGAAACCACCCATCATCCTGCTCTGTCCCACTAGGATGTGAATCATCCCTTTGTCCAGGTATCCACGTGGCATAGGCTTCCACCTGTTAGTCACTTAGTAGCCATCTCAGTTTTCAGGTGAAAAAACATAGTATATATATGATTTGGTACTCTCCTCAGTTTCAGGCATCCACTAGTAGTTCCTCCTTCAGCTAAGGGGGAACTACTGTAATCCCAAATGTCCGTCACTGTACCAACTTCAAAGAAACTGGATCTTCTTAGGGTGGTGAGAGGCACAATGTGAACTATCAAGTCATGTAGGCACCTTTAAGAAGATAAGATCTCGGCTGGGCTCGGTGGCTCATGCCTGTAATCCCAGCACTTTGGGAGGCCAAGGCAGGCGGATCACAAGGTCAGGAGATCGAGACCATCCTGGCTAACACGGTGAAACCCCATCTCTATTAAAAATACAAAAAATTAGCTAGGCATGGTGGTGGGCCCCTATAGTCCCAGCTACTCGGGAGGCTGAGGCAGGAGAATGGTTTAAACCCAGGAGGCGGAGCTTGCAGTGAGCTGAGATCACACCACTGCACTCCAGCCTGAGCGATAGAGCAAGACTCCACCTCAAACAAAAAAAAAAAAAAAAGAAGAAGATAAGATCTCCTGAGTCATCCAGGAGATAATAAGAGATCCCAGAACTTGGGTACCCTTAAGGGAAATACAGCTCCTAGAGAGAAGGGTCCACAAATACACAACCCCTGCTTCCCCCAAATCAGAGAAAGTAAAACTCAAGGAGGAGCCAAGGGTTTGTATTGAGTGGCTTCCTGAAATGGTGCTGAAAGCAGCATCTCTCAGCCTAGACATTTGATCTTGTCCATAATAATCCCACATTACCCCTGCCCTAACCAGGGAAGAACAAAGATTGCATGATGGACAGTGGTCTTTCTCAAAAATATAATCAAGAAGCCAATACTGCAGTTAACTTCAAGTGTTGCAAGACTAATTTCAGTTTTTATTATTTTGAACATATTTTGAAGGAGTCCTGAAGTGCCTTCTTTGACGCAAAATCCATATCTGGTGAAAGAAACGATTCTCAAGAAACATAGCTATCCTGTACCTGTGGCATGGAGGTATGGTCTCTGCCTGACTGCTCACTTCTGCCGGCACAGAGATGGCACCTCCACCCCAGCTGGGGCTGCCCCGTTGCTTTCACGTCAGGAAGGACTCTCTGCAAAATGAATAATACATCACTTTGTTTCTGTGAGGACACTTGTCACTCTTCCCTTTGCCAAAGTGCAAATGAATATTCAGTGAGGATTGTCACCCCCGCTGCCCACTGTGAACAGACAGGCTCAGTAATGACCCGTGTGATGTGATTTCAGAATGTGCCTCCTGCCCAGAGTCCACCCCCAGGAAGGCACCTGAAACCTGCAGAAAAGGAAATTGGCATTTATTGAGCGCCTGTGCACCAAGTTCTGCACTAGAAGCTCTCTCTGGATTAACTGAGAAATCAGCAGTTTTTCTGTGAGACCCAGGCAGCAAATGTTTTATGCTTTGTGGTCGCTAGCAACTCTGTCCTAATTGCTCCACTCTGCCTTGCTAGTGCCAAAGCAGCCCTAGAAAATAAATACACCAATGGGCGTGGCTGTGTTCTTATAAAACTTTATTTACCAAAACAGGATTTGGCCAGCAAGCCATAGTCTGCTGACCCCTGGGTTAGCTTACATTGCCTTCATAAGCACTCATGGGTGGTAAGCATTGTCCTTGTGCAGTTTCTCTTCAAGTGCAGTCACTCTTGAGAGAAATTACTCAGCAAATCCCAAACATCTTAGTATGATTTAATTCATCGTTTGCTCTTGTAGAGATGAGAAGCGGAGAAAGAAGGAGAAACAGCTCTTCAGAGTAAACACAAACGTCAAAAGATAGGAAAAGAAAGGCAGAGGGAGAGAAGAAGGGGCAGGGTGACTGAGGGTAGGGTGAATGAATCTAGGATGGGAAGGAGGAAGGACTTTAAGGACAATTTGTTACAAGGCCATGTCATCCCATCTTTAACCAGTATCACATCACAGTAAAAACACCGTCTAGGGAATCAACTGCTTTGTTAAAACTAGCTCTGCTTCTGACAGGTGGTGAGACCTTGGATAACTTATTGATCTTGGGCACCAGTCTTCTCACCTGTCAAGTGGGGATTCATAAGATTGAAGTGAGGATTAAATGAGATAATTCATGGAAAGGGCTTGGCAAAGTGCCTGGAATGATCTGACCACTCATTAAGGTCAGCTGTTTCTATTGTTGTTGTATTACTGTAAGCTATAATGAGACCACGAAAGTCATGGCTCTCAGAATGCAAATGCCAACTATAAATTCATAAATGCTCTTAGTGCAGAGTCTATAGGTCCCTTCTCCCTTATAATAAGAAACGTACCAGTGAGTCAACCGGACTATCTGGACTAATAATGAATCGTAAACAGCAACATACACTCAGCACAGAATATATCCCCTCTATACACCTGGAACCCACCAATCATTGCCCCTAAAGGTTTCCTGTCCCCAGCTCCACACCCTAAATGTATTGTGTTAGGAGTTGATCACTAATGCTACAGAGGTTGCTTCTGTGGTCAAATCTGGATGCTGCAGCTTGTTTTTCCAGTCATTTATTTTACCCATGCTTTCAGAAAGGCTTGTTGAGGCTTGAGTAGAAACACAAGAAAGTGTACAAATTAAATAAAATACAGTGCTCAGGGTACATAAGACTAATTGCTTTCTAATTCTCTCTATTTGTACGAAGCCTGAGGCTCTCTTCACAGCTCTTGACCCTAAGGGGCCAACATATGACAAGAGCATTTAAGATGGGGAATTAAGTTTCCAGGCAAAATGTAGCCAGTGCCAGAAAAACAGAAAAATGAGAATTGGAAATTCAATGCTTCCTAGGCTGAAAATGCTCATTTATTGTGGAGCCCTGCTGGTCTCATCAATCCCTCCCGGCCTTTGAGGATCCATACACGCCTTGCCTCCTGTAAGAAGGAAGCGTGAACTCACAGCTGCAGCCTCTACTGATTTCTGGCTCTTCTCATTGCCCGCAGAACAAATAGCAGTGGCTCTCGGTCACTGATGCACACTGGAGTAATCTAGGGTGCTTTAACAAAAAGCCCAGGGACTCCACCCAAAATTCTGACTTGCTTAGTCTGGGTAGAACTGGATGTCAGAATAGATTTCAATTTTTTTTTTTTTTTTTTGAGACTGAGTCTCACTCTGTTGCCCTGGTAGGAGTGCAATGGCACAATCTCAGCTCACTGCAACCTCTGCTTCCCAGGTTCAAGCAATTCTCCTGCCTCAGCCTTCCGAGTAGCTGGGATTACAGGCGCGTACCACCATACCTGGTAATCTTTGTACTTTTAGTAGAGACGGGGTTTTATCATTTGGCCAGGCTGGTCTTGAACTCCTGACCACAGGTAATCCACCCCCTCAGTCTCCCAAAGTGCTGGGATTACAGGTGTGAGCCACCGCACTCGGCTGCTTTTAATTTTTTAATGAAATAAAATACATGTAAAAACAAAAGGGCACGTAAGTGTTCAATCCAATATATTTTCAAAATGACACACATCCATGTAACTAACACATAGATTGAGACATAGAAGGTTACCACCACCCCAAAGTCTCCCTCATGTACCCTTCCAGACACCGTTCCTCCCAGGGGAACTATCCTGACTTCTAATAGCATACATGAATTGTGTCTGTCTTTGTATTTGATGTGAATGGAATCATGCAATATGACTTTTTTATACGTAAGCAAGTTTAAAAATTTTAGAATAGTTTTAGAATTACGGAAGTGCAGACAGTACCGAGAGTACCATATACCCTGTCCCACATTCCCCTATTGTTAACGTCTTACATTACTATGGTACATTAGTGACCTGTTTCTATCTAGTTTCTTTCACTCAACATTACACTTAAGAGATTTATCTCCACTTATTTATCTAATTTATCTACATTATTGTGTGTAGTTGTCAATCTTTCATCCTCATTGCTGAATGGTGCTCCATTATGTGAATAATCCATAATTATTTATCCTTCCTACTGTTGATGTGCACTTGGAGAGTTTCCAGTTTAGGGCTCTTACAAGTAGTGCTACTAGTATGAACATTCTAGTAGGCATCTGTATTTTTAAAAAGCTCTCCAGGGATGCTAATGTACAGCCAGAACTGGAAGTCACTAATATTAATGTAGGCAAAAGAGTTCATTCCACCTTGGGTTGCTGTGGTATAATTTCATATCCCTCAGCCTTTGTCTTCCCTGGAGCTCTTGTGCTGCCCACAGTGTGTGGTACAGTGCTGAAGATGAAGGAGGTCTTCAACCAACAGCTGTTTCTAGATGAATGCATTGATCACGCTTTCATATTTCCCATCAGCCTTTGTTCTGGGTCTGGGCAGCCTGTTCCTGGGCAGCAGCATCTCTCCCACTGCTGGAGTAGGCTGTCCAGCACCCATTTTTACTGCATCTGGCCCCACAGAGCTCTTCTCCAAAACAGGCATCCTCGTGATGCACTTGAAAGAGCAAATGCTGAGTACAGATGGAATGGACACAGCATGCACAATGAGCCCGGATCAACAAGGTGGCTATTTAGTGGCTCTTCGTCATTCTTCCTTTGTATATTGATTGTTTCTTTGTTCACTTTTCCAATAGGCATTTTATCCTTTTCTTACTGACTTTAAAATTGTAGCTTTTCATATATAAGAAAGTTAACTTCTCTTTTTCCTGTCCTATATGTTGTAATTATTTTCAGAAAACCCTACATCCAGGCCTTCCTCCCCCTTCCCTCATCTTCCTCGGTGCCCATACAAAGGTCTGTGTTGTACCTGGCACCATGAACATCTCAAATTTCAGCAACGCATCAGACCCTGATGTCTGCTGGTAAATGTGACTGTGCCACTGCTGGGTTTATCTCTGTCTTCCTTCCTGGGGCCACTTTCACAAATTGCCATTAACTGCGTGGCTTAAAACAGCAGAAATGTAATCATTCAAGTTCAGAAGGCCAGAAGTTCAAAACTGAGATGCTGAGAGGCAAGCCAGTTGCCTTCTTCTGGAGGCTGTAAGAAAGAAACTGTCCCATGCCTCTCTCCCGGCTTCTGGTGGTTCCCAGCAATTGCTGCCCTTCCTAGGCTATAGAGGCATCTCTCCAGTCTCTGCCTCTGTCTTCACAACATCTTCCTCTCTGCGTACCTTCATCTGTGTGATGATTAATTTTGTTTGTCAACTTGGCTAGTCTGCATTGCTCAGATTTTGGTCAGACATGATCTGGATGTTCCTGTGAGGGTGTTTTCAGATAAGAGTAGCATTTTTAGTGGTAAACCTTGAGTAAAGCAGATTGCCCTCCACAAGGGTGGGTGGGCCTCATCCAATCAAATGGAGGCCTTAATAGAACAAGAGACCACCCTCCCTCAAAGAGGAAATTCTTCCAGCAAGTGGTCTTTCCACTTGAACAGCAACATTTGCTCTTCTCTTCCGTAGGTGTCCAGCCGGTTGGCCCATCCTGCATATTGCAGACTTGCCAGCCTCCATAACTGTGCAAGCCAATTTCTTCAAATATATCTTTATATATACATACTTCTCATTAGCTCTGTTTCTCTGGAGAACTCTGACTGGCATAATCTCTGTGTACCCGCACCTCTTCTTATAAAGACACCAGTTGTTAGATTTAGGGTCGACACCAATCTAGTATGACCTTATCTTAACTAATTACACCTGCAAAAACCCATTTCCAAATAAGGTGACATTCTGAGCTGCTGGATGGACATGAATGAGGGGGTAGGGCTCTATCCAACCCGTACAATCTACATTGCTTGAAGTTACTGAATTGTAGACGCAGCCCCAGGATCTTAGTGCATCCTAGCACTATTTCCCTTTTCTTACGAATCTTGGAGATGTCATGGCCTCAAGAAGTAGAGGCTGCTTACCTCTCGGACTTCCAGCACCAGCCTGGTCCTCCTTTTTCAGCCATTTCAGGTTGAACATGTCAGTCTCAGGTATAATTGTTACCTTTGAGTTAGACCCTTCCTGACTATGCTGCCTAAACCCAGGATGGTTCCATTTATTCAAGTGTTTACTAATTCATCAAACATTTAATGAGCTAAGCACTGAATTCCTGAGGACATGAGCGTGATTTCTGGGCATAGGTGGTCTAGGTGTGAGTTCTGGTTCTAGCCTGTTTAGTTGTGTGATCTTGGACTTGTTATTTGGACTCTCCCTACCTTAAAAGATTGTTATAAATATTAAGCAACAAAAAGTCGTAGAATGGCACCTGGCAATAAACTCTAACTAAAGATAGCTATTATCCAGAAAATAGGTGAGATGTGGTCCACACCAATGGCCCTCTTTGACCCACTTCTTTGGCCTCCTGGCTTGCATACCACACATTCCTCTCCTCTTCACAACCCTGCCATGGCCACTCATCACCTCCAGAATAATATCTAGCCTGCTCAGTTTGGCAATGAAGGTTCTGGCCTATCTAGTCCCCACAGACTACCTTTCCAAACTCTTCTGCCACAGGAAGAACCTTTACACATCTGCGCTTTACACACCCTGTAAGTTGCAATACTCATGATTCCAAATCATAGAGTGCATGTTAGGACACTAGGCTTTTTTGTTCATTCTCTTCACTTTGCATAGAAGTTTCTTCTTTCTCCTACAGTTATTCATTTCCATGCTTAGCTCAATTTTACCACCATTTTAATGTATTCGTATTTCTCCCAACAATTTTAATTTCTCCCAGTAATTTTAGTTTCTTTTTATCCTCAAGTCCGCATCATTTTTTATACTTATTTAGAACTTACTTTATTCTGTATCATCTTACAATTGCTCGGTTTTCTGTCTGTTTCTCCTAAGACAGGGAGCTGCTTGAGGGCAGAACTCATGTTTGATCTCCCTCCACCTCTCTGTCATGTGCTAGGCATGCAGTAGGTGATCAGTAAAGGTTTGTGGTCAATTGAAAGGGCTACACAAGCTCTGGTTGCTGCATGCCAGCTTGATGTCTACTCTAAGCTTCTCACTCATCTTTTTAAAATTTCTGTTGCATGCACTTCCTAAAATTTTCTGGAGCACCTTCTCTAAACATTTCTTCTCATACAGCTGTATCCCCACCAGCACTACCAGGAAGGAGCTGAACACCTTGCCATTGCCACCTTCGTCACATGCCCTGCTGCGTGGGGCTGAGTCACACCAGCACAGGTCAGAAGGATTGAGTCAGCTACACTGCAGAGCTCCAACATGGAACATCTCATTTTGGCCCATGACATTGCCCTTGTGCCTACATTATTGTACAAACACGTTTCCAGCCTACTTAGGATATGGAAAGTCTACCTGTAAATGGCAATCTTCACCTGCCTAATCACAGAGATCAACCAAATTCTTAACTCAAGGATCTGAAAACACAGAAACAGCTAAGACATAGCAGATAATCCAAAAGTGCCTGAGTTCCAGTCCCCAAACAGATGGTCATGCTCCCGGGTAGCATTAGCAGAATGGCTACATATATTTCTTAAGTCCAATGTACAGGAAGACAACTGACATTAAAATTCTTTGTCTTTGTTGACAGATGATAAAGGATTTATCTTAATTATGTTCCCGAATTCTTGGTGCATCAACATTTAGGGCTCCTAGCCAGTAAGCATGGTAGAAACAGACAACCCTGACTTCTCTCTTCAAACCGTGCTCCATACTGTGAGCATGGACATCATTCTCAACTCTGACCAGATCTCTTTACTAATTCAGATGATCTAAGTGAGATGTGGTCCACACCAACGGCCCTCCTTGCCCCACTTCTCTGGCCTCCTGATTTGCATACCACACATTTCTCTCCTCTTCACAACCCTGCCATGTTTCATACAACGCCACATTCGTGCAAGGCCCAGGTTCCCTCTAGAGAAATGAATCACTCCGTGTTGCTCACGCGCACCTTCACCATACCCCTACACTGTCCACTGTGCAAACATTCAGGGATCTGTCCCTCTTCCAGTCCTTCACTCTTGCTGTTCCTCTGCCTATACTGCCATCTTCTCTTGTTCCACTGGAAAATGTAGTGAATATATATATATATCACATTGCAATGAATCAGAACTAAAACCTATTGTAGACTTTGGGCGAGGCAGACAGAAACAAGTCATGAGAAAAACGTTTCAAACAAGTCATTAGAAAAATTCATGACCTGTGGGCATGGAAAAGCATCAGTGAAGTCTGGGAGCTCATCCTACAACAGCCTCCTATCTTCCCCTTCTTTATGCTGCTAAAAGCAAGGTTGCAGCTCAATCCCACTGGTGATGGGTGACAGAGGCTGAACCACACATGATGCCTTCAGTGATTACTCATCATCAGGGCTTAGTCATGAACTCCTGATTTATTACTATCAGCAACCAAATGTCCCAGTCAGATTCTAAGCTCATCTGAGGGCTGTCACCAAAGCTTTGCTAACATAAAACAGGACTTTATGAAGCAACCAATTTGAGTTTTCAAAATTGGATTTTAAAAATTAATCGGCACAACACACAACCCTGATTCTTAACTCTTCTCTCATCCTCATCCATCTTCAACTCCCCACCATCCTTGCCCCTCCCTCAGCCTCTCAGCATCCCTATTCCCACCTTCCTCTTTATCTTATCCTTAATGGAGTAAGGATCAAAGTATTGGTAAAGAAAGAACTGGCACTTGGGAGGAGGAGGAGTGAAATGTTGCACTGTTCATGGAAATTATATGATAACTTTTTTAAGGAGAAAGTTTAATGGCTTGTTTTTTGGTTTCACCTGAATCAAGACTTCATGTGACACAAGAAAAGGAATGTAATTGCTGTGGCTAGGGGATGGGGGTCAGAGAGACTCTTACTTTTTGGTATAGCTGATTAATACCTTTTGCACTGTGTATTGTGTCATAATTATCTTTTAACCAAAATGTGAATGAGTTTTCTTTAAGGTCATGTATGCCCTTAGCAGACCCATTGCACTGGGGTCCCAGAGAATAGTGCACACCTACCCCAAGAGGGTACAAGGTTAAAATCCTCATTAATTACAGTGTATTTGGACCAGAGGTTTTTTTTAGCGATTTAAATTTGAAGGCTACCTTTAAAGTGTTCTCTCCTTCTAAGTGTTAGAGGTGGAGTCTAGAATTAGCTGTAAATTTGTAAATAACAGTAACAGAGGATATAGGTTCAATATCACTCCTGAAGTTATCAAAATACATGTCTGAGAAGCAAAGGCGTATTTAGGGATGCAAGCTCATGTTTTCTGATTGGTGAATAAATATTGCAGTCCTGTAACTCAACACACAGCCAACAATCTTGTAATAGTGGAGTTTCTTGGCTTATTTATTTCTCAGAAAATAAACCAGCAAAATACAACGTGCTGCAAATTTGTTTCATTTACTCTCTTCAGTCAACTCCAGGCAAATTATAAGAACGTTATTGTTTTTTAGGCTATCAATAGTTTTTCCATAAGAAAGCTATTTAACTTTATTATTGATTTTTTTTAATGCCACTGTCTAGCCAACACCCTATTGATGGCAGAGAATAAAAGAGAAAATATCTGGGGAAATGCAAGACATGAATTTTCTAAGTATAGCCATTGCTCTTGTTTTAATCTGGTTTATTAAATTATCTTCTGATGCAAGTAAACTAAGCAAAATCTCCATTACCCACCAGAACACCAAGAAGCTAACAGAAATTCCCTATACACAAATCCCCTACACATATATTTCTGCTCTTTTCTCCTGAAATCAGTCAATGTGGCATAAGAATTTAGCTTTGGGGCTCTGGAATCTGACTTCAGTGCTACACTAACTACTAGATAATAACCTTGGTCAGTTTTCTTAACTTTTCTGCCTGTTTCCACATCTATAAAATAGGGCTAACAGCTATATCTCTCTCATGGGGTAGTTATGTAGAATAAATAAGATAATGCATTATAAACATCTTGGCAGCAAATGAGCACTCAATAAATATCAGCTATTGTGTTTAGATAGTAATACAGTAGCCTGATTCACTGCTAATCTGTCTGGGACCTTCTCTGTTTCACCATTGCCTCACAGATGATCAGTTCGCGGAAGGCAAGTTTCTATTGGACACCACGTCCCCCGCATTTCACTGCCTCATTCTGCCTTGTAGTTTCCCCGTGTCTGGTGTTGTCTTTGTCTGTCTGTGCTGCTAAAACAAAATACCTGAGACTGAATAATTTTTAAAACAGAAATTTATTTCTTATGTTCTGGAAGCTGGGAAGTCCAAAATCAAGGCACCAACAGAGTTGACCAACTTTTGCCCCCAAGGCGGTTTCTTCTTGCTGCTTCCTCACATGGCCCAAGGGTGACCCTAGCTAGTTCTCTGAAGCCCTTTTACAAAGCATTAATCTCATGGAGGGTGTGGGGCCCTCAAGACTTAACACCTCCTGAAGACCCCTCCTCTTATTATCACATTGGGTTTTAGGTTCCAACGTATAGATTTTAGAGGGACACAAACGTTCAAACCATAGCAGGTATCTAGCAATAGCAGAACAGCCTGGAGACATTACCTCTTTTTCTACACCCTTTTCTGCCCTGCTCACTGATACTGCTTTTAAGCACAGGCAGAATAGTGTAGATCAGTGCAGGTTGATTTCAAGGGATAAAGGAGGTCTCAAACCTCCTCTTGTCCCCAGTCGTTCCTGATACCTGGGAAATGCCTAGACTTACATCATTGGTTCAGTTAAATCTTCAGTTTAAAGGAATGAAAAGGAGAAAGGAAATGAAATTAAAATTCTCCAAAAAAGAAATGGAGCACAATTTTACCTTGTTCTGAGGCACCTCAAACTTGGGCTTAAGATGTGATGGAAAAATATGGCAGATTGTATTGGCTGTGGGATATCTTAAGAATCAACTTCAGAGGCTTTTGTTTCAATAATTCATCAAAAATAGACATCTGGATAATCCCTTCTCCTTCTGCCTACCCATTATTTAAAACTATTCTACAAATATTCTATCCGGGAATAAACTCTTCCCGCTTTAAGTGCCCATAATGCCTTATAACTTGAGTCTAGCCCCTGTTCACTCCTGCCTTATTTTAAGTTTATTCATGTGTTATAGTTGTTGTTGACTATGTTGCAACTTTTGCACTGGGCCAGCAGAAACCTGAGGTCAGGTCTCCTGCCTTTATTTCTCATGCTCCATTTGGAATCCACGTTCATTTTCACGTTGTGTCATCCTTGTGGCTCCAGCCTGCATTAACAGCCCCCTCTGCTGCATGAGCAACAGCCACTAGAGACCCATACTTGTAGTGACTGAGACACAGTGACGTTATATCACAACCTCAGAAACCACGACACAAACCAAGAAATAATCAACTCCATAGTTTTTAATAGTGCCACTAGAAATGGACTGTCTGCTGCTAAGTACAGGGAAACAGTTATAGCTGGAGCTGCTACAGAGGGGAGGGATGATGTTTAATAATGTGATAGAGGAAATCTCATGATACTACAGAAAGTGATGATCTATTCTTAGCTTCAACCTGCATCTGACTTTTCCTACATAAAGGGGTAACAAACTCCATCAATAATCACAGCCCTTAAAATTTCGGCTTCTGGCCCTCAAATTACTAATCCTCACAGATTAGGGCCACAATCTATTCTTAGAGCCACAAAACTCAGCGATCTACATGACCATAGGCAGCATGATGAAGGGATACTGAAAGGAAACCAGGTCTTCTAAAGAGTATAACTGATGGACTCAGGGTCGTTGACATCAGAGCCAGAAACATTATTTTCTTTTTATCAACTTAAATCTGCCTAACCTCTCATGTTATTCGGGCCTGGGGACACATGGCCTCTCAGACTTTATTCCAGTCTCTTTCTCCGCCAATATCCAGAAGATTTACAAAGAACTTGGAAAATAGGAACAGGTCCTCATTTCTATAACGGCTTCTTCTGGCATCTTTAAGGCTTAGCATCTCAAGGTTTAATGTGATTCCCTGAAGTCAGACTACCCCAAAGCAGAAAGCCTAACCCCACTTGCTCAGCTGCCCATCAGTCTTTGCCCCTCGAGGTGCCCTCCCAGGGCACTCCCTGGGGAGCAGGGCCTGGGCTGGCCTTCAGACCCTACTGAGTGTCCCCTGTTCTCCAGGGTGCACCCTTTATCACTCTTCCTGCCCAATACCACCTGTCTGATTAGCTCAACACTTTATAAAGCACTGGTGGCCTTTGGCCCTCAGGCAGCTTCTCCTCTCTGTCCTACAAAAATTTCCAGAAAAAAAGAAATATAAACAAATTTGTTTCCCGTCTGCAACAAGGAAGAAGGAGGGAAAACAGAGACATACATACACCAGTAAATATCTCAATCCTTTTTTCTTCCATAAACAAAGACTCTGTAATAAAAATATAGCAGGATACAGATATCCCAGGGCAGATCAGACCTCTTCAGATAAAAAGCAATGTGAGACATGCAATCAAGAAACCAGTTTGGACCAAAACTAGTTCGATAAAAGGTGATCTCAAAGTTCTTAGTGAGGAAGCGAAAAGAGAAACAGGCTGGATCTGCTGCATATCTTTCCTTTCCAACTTGAAGTTGATACATCAGAACAGTGAATGACGTTTCCATTCCTTCTCCATGAAACAGTTACCATCTTCAAAAAACCAAGTTACAGAACCCTTCCTAAACATGCTAGAAACAGACACAAGCTTTGGGTGACACCCACTTGAACATCAGAGTCAAAATAGCAGGCACAACCAGAAAAGTAACTCCTGCTGAGAGGACTCGCTTACCCCCAGATTATTTCCATCTGTGTGTGCAGAATGTGAAAATCGCACAGCTTTTGAAAGGGAATCCAGGTGTCCGGGTGAAACTTTTGCACAGCATAGATGATTTAAAAAGTAGCAGAGGCTTTGATCCAATGTATTATACCACTCAGTTACTAAGGAAATGGAAATTCTGGAAGTTGGCCAGTCATGTTTAATCTAACGATGTGTACTTTCCAAAAAGTAGTAGAGATAAGCCGAGCTTATCTTCCCCATCACAGAAACAGCCTACACAAGGAAGAAGTTTCCCAACCATAATATTTGGTTCCAAAACTTTACCTCTTCTCCCTCTAGTTGTTGGCCTTGAATGGAACAATAGAAGCATTGTAAATAGGTGTGGTGAAGAGGCAGCCAGCCAGTCTGCACACACGGAGAAAGGATACGTAGCTTTATTTTGCACCAGTAATCTAGTAAAACACCTTTATTATTAAACAAAAAACCCTAAAAATTAAATAGATAAGCCAATAGTAGAAATTAAGAATTGCCTACTATCACCTGTTAATAACCACTTTTAATATCTTGGTATATATTTGTCCAGACTTTTTTCATGCAAACACATAAATAACATATATATACCTAATTTTTATAAGAACAGGGTCATTATACATAGTATTTTCTAACCTACTTTTTAATTTAGAAATATATTTCTATATAAACAAATAAACTTCTATTCAATCATTTTTATATCTACAGAGCACTCAACTATACCACAATTATTTTATTAGAAAATGTAGGTCATCTCTAGTTTTTATGTGATTAATAATGCTGCAATGAATGAATATACTCTAAATGTATTTCTGGCCATTATCTCAGGACAAATACTTTCAAAAGGAATTTGAGGTCAAAGCTGTTCAGATTTCATAGGTTGTTTTGATGTGAATTTCCAAATCACCCTTCAGAAGAGCTGTTCCAACTTGGACTCCCTGTGCAGTGTGAGCGTCCACGGCATTCCTCTTAATACTGTGCCACGAACTCTCACTGGCAGACCCAACTGTTTATGACTGTAAGAATCTGAGGCCCCTGCATTTCTATCATTCTGCACACAAGCACATCTTTGAAACAAAATGTTTATGTTGATAAGCAATATATACTTGTTCAACCAAAACAAAAATCCTCAGGAGGTTCTCATTTGGCAACAACCCCCTAAATCACATTGTTTTTTAAAATCGAGTTTAACCAAGTCAGCATCTGAGTCTCAGGTTTTTTTGTTGGCTAGATGTTCTCTAAGGTCCCTTCTTTTAGAAAAATCCATGGTTTCATTTCACAGACCTCATCTGGGCCAGCCTCCTCTCCAGCCATCCCTCCTCCATTTCCCTTTAAGACATCTTCATGTTGCTGTGCTGTTTTCTGAATTAGTTAGGCCATTCCTGAATTCTGAGTCTTGGACACACTATCCCCACAATCTTAAACCATTAACTTTATTTCCTTTCCTGTCTGCTTATCCTTGAAGGTCCACCCCAATAGCACCTTCTCTGGGATACCTTTATGGATTCCCCAGCATTCACTCTGTTTTTCCCACCTCACCCCATTTATGTCTCTTTTGAAATGCTTAAAACACTGAATGCAATGATCTTGTTCGTGTCCGTGTCTCCCATGAGACCATGTGTTCTCTGTATCTCCTGGGTTAAGAATTCCATGATGCATATTAAAGATGCTTCATAAGTACTTGATAAATGTGCAAATGAGTAAGTGAATGAACAGGTGACTCCATCTGTGATGACTCCAAAATTTAAGAGATTTACTCAAACCTACATCAACTTGAAGACTGTCATTTTGTACATCTAAGGGCCAGGATTTCTTCTGGCCTTATCCCAAATCCAGGCTCCTCTCAATAGAATACTCTTCTCTCCTTTTTATGAACAAACACCTTCTACCAGTTCTCATCCCTGCACTGGGGAAGAAGGTGATTAAACCCAGTTCATACACACAGTGCCATGGAACCTGGTACTGTCTACCATCCATATTTTGGATATCTATGGAGAGAGGGGAAGGTTACAGAAATTCTAGTCAAACAAGGAGGGCTGGAAAATGTAAAGGAAACAGAGTCTTTGCACTCCTTTCTAGGAGCAACTACACATGGGAAGACAGGAGATTAAAGGAAGAAGTGTGTTTCCGCTTCTGTTAACCTTATCATGTAGGACTCAGGCTGAGGGCACAATGTGAATTACCCTTAAACAATGTGAGTATTTAGAAGTTCTTAACACTGCACCACACAGTTCCAAAAGACACTCCCCTCCCACTATTTTTACCAAGCAAAACAGAGCCTCAGCTGTTTTTCACATTTGATCTAAGCAAATACATGTTTATCTATTTGCTGTGAAGTTGCAACCCAGCCACACTGCAGTGGCCATAGCAAGACCACCACTGAACGTTCGTGGGCAGCAAGCCCTGACCTTGGTAGCTGAAATTCCAGGAGTTGGGGTCATGCATTCAGATCTCCCCTCTAGGCTTGCGGTGGAATTAGCTCAGAACACGGAGGCTGTGAAGTACAGTAGCTGAAAGTGAAAGTTCTCAAGTTTGACATCCCTAGGTTTGAATTACAGCTTCACCGTTTTCTGTTTGTATAACTCTTGGCAAGTTACTTAGCCTTTTTTGAGTTCACATTACCTCTTTTATAAGATGTCTCACTCTCTCTTACTGCGTACAAGTCTCTTCTCAAATGTCACCTCCTCAGAGAGGCACTTCCAGACCACCCTGTCTAAAATGGTGCTTCCTGTCACTATCCATCATCTCCTGTCTTGCTTAACACTCCTCTGGGTATTTATTACCACCAACATTCTGTAAGATTGTTTGTTTGCTTATTGTCCTCCATTGGTAGGAAATCATCAAGAAAACAAGCAATTTGTCTCACCCATTCTAGAAGAGTGGCCAACACATGAATAATAGCAATTCAATGAGTGAATGGGAATAGTTACTGCATCTATTATTTGATTACTATAAGGATGGAATAAATAATGCACAAAATGTTTAGCATGTTTCTTAGCATAATAGAAGCCCACAATGTCAAATAGCTAGTAGTTCTAATAATACCTATAAATATTCTATTATCAGAATTATTTTTTAAACATCTAATTGTGAAAATACGACTTCTTCCATTACCAGAGTGATTTTGTACAATTCTAATAGCGAAAATATAACTTGATATGGTCTTATTTTCCATAGTCTTTGATAAATAACCCAGCTTCACACGAGATGGAATTTGAGGCAGCTTTGGAAAATACATAAAGCGACCTGTACCAACATAACTTAAACCATTCTAGAAGATTTTAACGGTCGTTGATAAAATTGTAATACATTTTGTTTGCTTATTCATACATCTCATGGCAAACTCAATTAACAGTCTCTTTCTCCTCATATACAATACTACATGAGTTTAGTGATCAAAACGGAGAAAGAAGTGTGCCGTTGTCCCTGACCAAATTACAAACAACGATGTGGTCTCCACTCTACTGGTGGGAGAGCTATTGCTGAGCTGTACCCATGTATCTTTCTCTGTCGTTGCAGGCTTTGCATTTGTATTTGCTGAAAACAACTCTTGTAAGATATAGTAGGTGTTCTCAACCAGGGTTCTGGAATAACTGTTTCTATCATGACAGTACTTAACGGGCATATTCAATGTATTTAATGACTCTCAAATATTGTGTATGGTAGAGCTCACAGCTGTAATATGTTTCTTCTGTTTTTTCCTTTTATTTCATTTCCACCATGTAGATTTTGTGTCCGGCATTCCTATGTGGTTAGTCCTACAGAATTTCACTTGTCTTCCCATTTCTGTGAATCATTCTCTGTCTGCAGTGGCTTCTGTCTATATTTGCATTTTTATCCCTGCTTTGTCACTGCATTTGCATTTTTAGAAGGTTTCCCGAGTCTTTAACTCGTAATTTAGTTATGTTTACATTTCTTAAATTATTTGGCTAAGCAAATACATGTTCAAAAAATTTCATGAAGTTTCTTGATTAAATTAATAATGGCTCAGACAGGTTGCCTTTAATTGATAAATGCTTAGAAATACTTTACTTCTCATAAGCAATTTTGTGTCTCATATTTAGTCTAAAATAGGTGACATGTTTAACATTATATGTTGTAGAAATTCTAAACTTAGCTGAAAAAGATTAGCTTAATAAATCCTCAGAAACATATATTACTTATAAATGGTCATAATCTGAATTTTACTATTATGATTTATAAAACAATAAGCTTGCATTGCACATGATCACCAGAAGCTTACACTAGAAGCTTGCATCAGCTGACATGATCAAGAGAAAATCTCACCCAGCTGAACTTCAGAGAAACATACTTCAGCATTAAATTCTGGGGAAAGATTCTAGAATGAAAAAGGAAACATGAGAAGAAATTACCTAGATGAGGAAGCCAGGACAATCAGATAAAGCAACGGGTAGAATTATTCCTAAGAAATAGATATCCTATTTTTCTACATATTTGCTAAGGTTGAGCTGGGGCCATAAATCTGGCTCTTCCAGTCAAAGCGAAGAGGAAAACATATTTACTTATAAGAGTTACAAAAAAGTATCAGTTCACTTAGGAGAATCAGAGGTCTCCCTAGCAATGAAACCCTAGAAAAATTTCCCTTGTGGGTCCTAATGAAGGGAATATTGTGTAAGGGAGTGAACTACTTCCTCAGCAACCTCCTATATTAAATACCAAGGAGACATAAACAGAAGAGCTTCTTACAGCATCCACAGCAGCAGTAAATGTTACTACCCACAAGGCAGCTCACAAAAAGTGGTCCATACGGAGTCAAGACAATGGAGTCCCAGAGTGCAGCTCTCAGTTCAGGAATAACTTGTAAAATTTTAAAAAGAATGGAGCTCCTTGTTCATTCAGTAAATATTTATTATATTTATTGAGTATTTGTGTGGGTCAGGTACTGTGCTGGGCATCAGGGAGGGAGCAGTGACAAGATAAATGTAGTTTCTTCCTGCAGAGAATAACAGGCTTGTTGGAAAGATGAGCCAACAACCACAAAATATTGAGATGTGTGCACAATGAGAGGACTTCTAAACCCCGGGCTTGCAGGTCCTTGAACGTCTTATGCCCAGTTGCTTTTCCCTTCACTTCATTGTAGCCAATCTGTTCTTGCTATCACAAACTACCCTGTTGGTACTGCAATCAGCACCACCTCTGGAATCTGTTTCACAAAGCCCCATCTCTGACCCATACCTCCTAGCTCCAGCTCCCTGACATAGTCGTCAGCCTCACCAGTATCCCCAAACCAACAACCACTTGCTCATTATCTAGCCACCAGCTCCTGTTTTTATTTTCCTTCTTACTCATTTAGATCATAGGGCTTATCATCCCAATCACCTCCTTGAAAACGTCGTCTCCTCCTTGACTCCTCTCTCTTCTGTCACATCTGCCTGGAATAAAACCAAGCCTGACTGAGTCCAGTTTATCCACACCTGCATTTGAAAAACTGAATATTACTGGGGGGAAACACATACACGATCCTGCTGACCAGATGCACTTTAAACCCACAGTGGAAATCTGAACAAAACACCCAACACTTCCTTTACGTTTCCCTAGTTAATTAACCTCTCCAGCCTCAAAATGATTATCTTATATCTTCTGTAGTCTCTCTCCTCAAACCTCCTTCAAATATAAATTAAACATTTTTAAATGCTTTTTGATTAGAAAAATAGAAACCATCAGATAAGTATGTATGCATCTTCCTCCCCACCAAATCCATAAGTCTCCTTTATCTGTATCTCTCTTCCTGCCCCTGTTTCAGTGGGAAAAGCAGAGTTCATCCAACAAATGCCACTTCCCCTTGAGGCTCTGGAACCCTGAGCCCCAGCACCTCAAGGATTTCCTGTCTCTTTGCTGCATTTTCAATCTCTTTCTTGTTATGAATCATTCCCATCAATGCGTAAACATACTGTAAGGTTTAACATGGTAAAAACAAACACAAACAAACAAAAACCAACTCCCTCACTCAATATCCCCCCTCCAGCTGCTATTCAATTTTTCTTTCACATACAGTTAAAAAAAAAATTAATTAATTAATTAATTTCTACTTCTAAGAGTTTACTCCAATTTCACATCTACCCACAGGACTCCACTGAAACTTCTCTGAAAGACACCCACGATCTCCGTGCTAGCAAATGTTAGGGGATGTTTCATATTTCATCTTAACCCCTAACTGCTCCCTTCTTTAAAGCCGCCTGCCTTCTACTCTGGAAATATCACGTTCCTCTGGTTTTCCTTCTACCTCAGTGACCCCATTTCTGAAATTCATTTGCCAGCTCCTCCTTGCCTGCCTGGCTGCACCTCTGATCTCTAGACCCCTATATTCAACCGCCCACTTGACACACAGTTGTTGGAAGGACAGTGGGCTGTAGGGTGGCAAGAGATACGACAAGGGACAAGTCAGGAGGCTATCGCAGAACTCTGGGCAACAGATGATGGTGGTGATGGATATGGAGAGGAGTGAGTTAACTCAAGAGAAGTTCAGGAAGCAGAGTTATCAGGACTCAGTGATTGATGGATGCTGTGAGGGAAGGGAGAAGGAGGAGTCAAGGGTGACAACCTGGGTGGCATCATTCACTGAGATTGGAAACGGGGAAGAAAAATGGGCCACATATAATACATCCTTTAGAAATGTTCCAGAAACCTGGTTTCTCCCAACTGAGCTTTTAAGAGGTTTTATTCCCCTGCAAACAAAACAAAAAAACTGATATGTAGACACTGCCCATCAAGGTCCACACACTCCTTGTCTTCCACCCGTACAGGGACCATGTTTATTTGCTCAGCACTCTGTCTCCAGCGCTAGCACTGCATCTGGTATACAGCAGGTGCTCTATGAATTGTTACTCAGTAACTGAAAACCTAGTTAGCAACCCCTTATGAACAGTTAGGGACTGCACCAGAATGGGTGTCTTTTACTTAACTTCCCTGTGCCTCTCCTTCCTCATATATAAAATGAGAATATTAGTGACGACTTTCTCCTAAAGTTATTATAGGAATTAAATATCATAATAAATGTAAATGCTTACAGCAGTGCATGCTCAAAAGAGCTATTTCGATTAATAATATACATTTTTAGGAAACTTCTACTCTGCCACGTGGAAGAGCCAAATGACTTTCATGATTTTTTTTTAACAGAAAACTGTGGGTCTTCAGGAGAGTAAGACTTGAGACTTTGCTGAAACTTCTGAGCTCTACTTCTGTCTCCTAGGTGCAAAGACCTGGTCTGTCTATGAAGTTCAGTGTCTGAGAGATGCTACTGCCATGGCAGCCCCCGTTCGTGTTTCTCTTGGTCACCTATCCTCTGCAGAGGAAGCCAAGTCTGCTAATGGGGTGGGTGCTGTGCGGACACTCAATATTGCAGTTAAACCACATCCCTTAAGAAGGAAACCTAAGGTGGCTACTCATTTGAGGTTCTCCAGTGGCCACACCAATGATATGAGTGTGATTCCACATGCAGGACAATTTAATGGCTGTGCAGTCATGCTCAAAAGGTAAGCACAGAAGGCGCAGAAGGACAGCCTGCCCTTGAAATGAAACCTCTTGTTCCCTTTGTATCCAGAAGGAAAATCTCATTAGAAAGATCCTCCAGAGCCACAAAAATAAGCATATGCCTCAAAAGGAGGGCAGAAGGCCCAGGACACGAGGCGGGGGTCGCTGAGATAAAAAGATTATAGCTAGAAAACAGCCAATCCCACCATCATAGCTGCTACCTCATCCCTTCCACACTTTGCAGCCCCCATACTACGCGGAACAGCAGGGTCTGCTGAGGGAGACTAAGAGGCGGCCAGCCCAATGCTCAGTACACTGCCGCAGTGCTCTGCCATCAGTAACAACCAGCATTTGCCTGGTGCTCTGGAGTTTACAAAACTCTTTCATAGAGATACAATGGAGATAATGTTTTCAAAATGCCTTCCAACTTTTTTTTTCATTTCCTTTTGCCCTACGGCTACCCACGCATTGAATCAATGGCATTCATTGCTTCAAGTAAAGGCCAAAGGCAGCCTAGAACAAAGGAGTCATTCCCCAACTTCAAGTGTCAAATGCAATTTTTTTCCTTCAATCTATAGAGGACAACAGTTTTGAAAGCCAAGATTTGTTGAAGGAAAAAAAAAGCATTTTCTAAAATCTAAAACTCACTGTTTACATATCAAGAGTAAAGTTTGGAAGTCTGAGCACAGAACTCTACCAGGCTACTGGGCAGGCTGAGCCTATCAGGGAGATGAAATCACTGAAGACAGAGATCTTCAAAGGCTGTCACTGAGATGGAGTTGGGAGTATAAGGTATTTATTGGACTCAGCGACTGTGAGAGGGAGAAGGATCGGGAAGTGGGAGAAGTCAAACTTCAAAGTTAAGTCCAACAAAGCCTCAGCTAAACCAGAGGGCAGCTCCGAAATGAGTATTAGCCACTAGAGCCGTGTGTCAGGCTGAAATCGCCAGGCTTTGATGTCCCTGCCTTACCTGGACATGAGCTGCCCTGTGAACCTCTTGCCCTCAGGTGAGGTGGCTCCCTGCTGCTGAGAAGTGCGTGAAGGGCTGCCAGCTGGCACTCGCAGCAGCTGGGGTGACATTCCTTCCTGAAGGGGGATCTGGGAAGCCCATGTCCATGTAGATCACAGTGACCTAATAGTTTCAGAAAAAACTGGAAAACGAGGGAGAGAAAGGCAAAGGGGGAGATTTGTGTATCCTCACGTTCTAGAAAAAAAGTAATAGAGTTCTAATTCCTTGGGCATATCTAAAACAGTAGCCCAGCAGGCCAGAACACAAGGACCCTTTTCACAAACACTTCTGCAGGCCGTGCACTCAACAGACAGACTTGCTAGGAATGGCCATAGTCCCAGTCCCAGGAACAGTCTTGGACCACATGGGCATGATGTACTAAGCTACTCAGATTACAATGGCCAGTCTTTATGGTCAATTCTGCTCCTTGTTCTCTAGCCCCATACCAGCACCCCCATCCTCTGCAACAACAGCTGCAACAACAACAGAGATATGACAACCTCCCTCTCTGATTGCTAAGGAAGGACTTCAGAGCACCTTGAGTAATTTGCATGTCTTATCCCAGGAGAGAGAGAATTATAATAAAGCAGTCCTTGGCTTTTTCTCTTCAGGACCAGAGTCTTAGATGTTCAGTTCTTTGGCTTTTGAGTTCCAAACCTATAGAAGAACTTCTAAGCCCAGCACATTTTGAAGCATCCCTGATGAATTCCTTCATCCTGATTATTTATAGTAAAGGAGGCATTCATCTCCCCACACAGGGATGGCAGCCTTCACATAGCAGACTAAGGAAAAATGATGGTGCTACCTCAGACCCTGAGGGGTTTATTATATTAAAGTGAAGGAAATAAATCTCCACACTCTATTGTATTTGAGTCAGGGCCCCTCCACTTCTTGTTCTCACTGGCCACCGCCTCTGACGAAACAGAGCTCGGGGAGAAAATGATAACGCTAAGCAAGAGGCAGGCCTTTTTCCGGACCACTCCTTAAACCGCCACATACTAAAACACTCAGGGAAGGCTTTTATTCAAACTCTGAGAACAAAGGCAGAGTAAGGCTAGCACAAACGAAGTAAGAGCAACAAGCATCCAAGAGCAAAGGCTGAACATCCAATTCCATTCTCTGTAAATACAGCTAATGAAAATGTCTTATCTGTTCATTTTTTCCCCAGCCGATGGCCTGCCCAATGCATTCCGTTTTATTGAGAGTTAAGGACTCCGCCAAGTTCTACTAACATAAAATGTGTTCTCATACAGTTATAGTACAGAGGGAAAAGGGGTTTATATTTTTATCTTTTATCACACAGCCTAAAAAGCATATGGTATTATCCACATTGAATGTTTCAGAAAGAATGGGGAGGAAGAATTTAACCCAGATTTGGCAAGCTCTAAAATTATTTCCACTCTAAAATATTATTTATTTTAAATAATATTTGATCTGCAAAACTTGACTACTGTCAACATAATTTAAACTCCCCCTTAGTATTTAGAGGACTAGAATATGCCTTCCAGTGAAGGAAACAAAAAGCATAACTTTGAGATGACAGTGAAGGCCTCCTAGGAACTGAAAATATTTTAGACAAGTTTCACGGCATTGGAGCCGTACAGCAGTTAAATTAGACCAAATCTGAACTGGGTCGAAAATTAGGAATGTTCACTCATGCGCTAAGCCAGTGCTCAACCCCAGTTTTAGTGCCCAACTTGAGTCTGGGAACGGACAAGGGTCTGGGGAATTTGGCAGGTGCCTTGTGAATGTGTGAACCATCGAGTGAAACGCCATTCAACACTCAGTCATGGATGTGACTCCAGTTAGAAACTCATGTGATGGTTAGAGATTTAAAAAAAAAAAATGAGACTCAGTAGATGAGCTGAAAGCTCTTAGTCAAGCTGATGCCCACACTGGTGTCCTGCTCCAGGATCTTGAGGGAAAGCCGCCCGTGGGACAGCAGCAACTGAGGCAATGAAGGCTCCACATCAATGCGTTTACATTCAAAATCCACTCTGCATTTCGTTCTTAGCAATCACTCACTCACCTTGCTAAGGGTTACCCACGAGATCTGACTCTGCAATGTTTAGATTGCAAAAGGTAACTGCAAAACATGAACTTTTTTTCTGAATGTATATTATGTATTCCAGTAAAACATTAAAAAATAAACAAGTAATATTGACAAGCTGGAGTCAGAGTACGGAATAGCTCAAGCCATCTGCTTCCTTTCCCTGCCTTCGTCTTCGTAGTGATCAGGGACGCCTATGGAAACCTTCACACCGAGGGATGGGGGAGCAGACAATAAAGCGCAAGGGTGGTCAACGTTGCGGACTCCTCACTCAGTGGCAGAGAGTCAGAATGCCTTTTCCAATGACAGATTTCACAAGCCTCCTAACACTACATTGGCCTGTGTTCCCTTCAAGGGAAGTGGGAAAGCCCAACCTGTGTGGAAGCATCAGCAGGTGGAGCTGAAGAGCTAATGGAGCCACTGAGTAAGGGGACAGCTCAGACATTTGGATGAGATAGAAAGGCAAACGTACGAAAAACCCTGCGGAGTCCTAATAAGGTAAGCAAGCAACAATAAGGAAGGGGCTCCAGGTCGGAGAGAATAATTATTCTGATAAACTGCTAATCACAGACAACCTGCAGACATCCTGCTTCCAAATACCTCATTCACATGTAGGCCCCAGTCGCAGGACCTGATCTGCATACTTTATCTGTGTGTAGCCCCTCCAATATGACCCCATAAAACTTCCCTCCAGCCCCTGCCTCTTTGCCGACAACCCCTTCTCTGCTGTGCTGCCTGTTGCACCCTTGCAATGTATCTTTGAATTTTATCAAATCTGCCTTTTTTTTTTTTTTTTTTTTTACCTATAACTGTCCTGGTAAATTCTTTTACCACCCACAACGGCGGCCCCAGCCAGTCACACCCTCAACAAACTCGGTGTGTTATTACAGGGTCCTGTGGATGTTATCAAATAAAATTCAAGGTGGACTAGCTTATCTACTTTATACATTCATTCAATAATGTTTATTAGATACCCACCATGTGTACACTGTGTTGTACGCTGGAAGTGCTGTAGGAAATTAGGCAGACATGATTTCATGCCCTCATGAAACAGATTCTGAGGAGTTGGCTCAGCTTAGTAGTTAAGGCTATTCATAGGCACTTTGGCTTTAGACAGACCTTTGTCGACATCCTGTCTCTGTCACTTAGAAGCTATGGATCCTCAGATCTTGGGTAACTGACTCAATCAATCATCTATAAAGCAGGGCTTAGCACTATTCACCCCAGTAGTTCTCCACCTTCCTGAAATCACATAGTAATTTTTTTTAAATATCTATCTCTGAGCCATCTTTATAGATTGTGATTCAATTGGTCTGGGTAAGTACCAAATCATCAGTAATTTTAAAAGCCACCAGACACATCTGGTGAGCAGCCAGTGAGAACTACTCCTCTATTCATTAGGTCTGTGGGGGAACTGCACTGAATAGTGTACGTGAATACCTTGTGCTTAGTAAACATGTTAGCTTTGATTCCCAAACATCACAGCTGCCGTCTAGCTAATCAGAAGAATCAGAGGTCCAGGTATATGGGGAAGACTGTTAACGTGAAGCTGGTCCATGAGCAAGTAAGAGGTGAAGATCTTTCTGATGGTTTTTCCCTATGGGGAAAAAATGACTGCCCGTCTATAACTTGATCGCAGCTCAGTAACCACCGCTGTGTTGATTTTAATGGGTAAGCTTACTTGGCTATTTCAAGAGATGGCTTATTGATTGATTTATTTAAATTTCCATTTTTAGCACAAACCATTCAGTGCTTAATATTGTTTCATACTAGCAAATGTTAATGAAGTAGAATTAAGAACATATCTTAGAATCTTATCTGGCCCAGACCTTTCATTTTACAAATGAGAACAAGGAAGACCTAAGAAGTGAAGTGACTTTCCCAAAATCAAACATCCAACAGGTGCAAAGTTTTGTTTCATTTGGTCTCAGCACAAACTTGTATAACAATTTAGCTGTATGCAACTTTACATAATACAGATGTTCTTCGATTTATGATAGAGTTATGTCCCGATATATCCATCTTAAAAAGCAAAACAAAACAAAAAATTGTCCTTTTTGTATAGTTCTTTTAAAGAAACACGTATGTTTATCAAAATGTTTAAGTAAATGAAAAGTCATAATTATAAAAAAGAAAATATAAGCCAAAATGCAGAAGGGCTCCCTACTGGTTGTATTAGAGTCTTCACAAAGCAAATCACATGTGCAGTGTACTAAAATAATTTTCTGATTAAAGAATACGTCTACGAATGCTTTTGGTTAAAAACAAAAAGCTTTTTGAAGATGGAGACAGCAGTTACATGGTTTTCCAATCTCTCCAAATCCCTACATAGAAATAGACAAAGCAACTAGATAGCAAATCCAAAGACTCATGGACAAGAATTATAATTATGTCAAGCTATCCCTATGAAACTCAGATACAAATGAGTGGGGACAAACTATCATGATGACACCAACTACGCATGGTAGCAGCTTCTATGAGAGAGAAGTACAGGAAGGGCACAGGGAATCTGACTGACCTGAGAACTGGAGACCCCAAAATACAAAGCAGGTATTTGTTAAAGTGCCATAAGATCATTCAAGAACAATAGCTACAACTCTAAAAGGTTTGGCTCATTCCAACAGCAGGTGAATATAGCGGTCATAGTAAGGTCTGACCCACATGAACTCTCAAAACTGATCAGCAAGAACTCCTGTCAGCACAGGGCCCAGTGCATGGAGGTCCTAAACTATACATTGAAATTGTTACCCATGGCAGAAAAGCTAAGTAGGACAGAGACATTTGAGAATAAAGGGAAAGAGAATATCCAAATAAGCACAGGCGTGCAGGACTGTGTCAGGAAACCTCAGAAAGCAAGTCATGTTATTTTTGAACACTGTAAGAAACAAAAGAGGGAGCTCTGCGAATTGAGAAAAGCCATTCCTTCTAAAAGTTCAAGAAAAATTAATTTTCTATAAAAATGAGAAAAGAAAGGCATAGAGGTCAAAACCCATACAAAGTTATTGTAAGAATTAAAGAGCTAGGCATGGTGGCTCACACCTGTAATACCAGCACTTTCGGAGGCTGAGACAGGTGGATCACCTGAGGTCAAGAGTTTGAGATCAGCCTGACCAACATGGTGAAACCCCGTCTCTACTGAAAATAAAAGAATTAGCTAGGCATGGTGGCGTGCACACCTGTAGTCCCAGCTACTAGGGAGGCTGAGGCACGAGAATCGCTTGAACCTGGAAAGTGGAGGTTGCAGTGAGCCAAGATGGTGCCACTGCACTCCAGCCTGAGTGACAGAGTGAGACTCTGTCTCAAAAATGAGTAAATAAAAAAAAAATAAAAGATAATAAGAAGTAGAATTACATCCCTTCAGACAATAGAAGTGTGCCAAGAAGATGTGTCCACAGAACAGATCAAAATTGCAACCTTCTAAAATCTAAAAAATAAAAAAAAGTGTGAAGGAAATAATACAGAACATAAAGAACAACCTAAATCAGAAGTAGAAAAAAAACCTCAGAAATTAGGTAGTAGGACTCTGATAAGAATAAAGGATAAAAGAATAAAGAATAAAGGATAAAAGCCATCTCAAAAATTAATATCAAGCTACAAGGAATGCAAGAGCAATAAACACAACAGATAATGTCTTCAGAAATAGAAAAGAAAAAGCATGAAAAATTTTTCAGTCAAAAAAGAAATTGGAAAGAGAGATAAAGAGGATTTGTAACCAAGTTACAACATGGAAGTTACTCAAAAAATGTCCAACATAGAAATAGTGGAAGTCTTTGGAACAAGAAATCCAGAGAAAGAGGGCAGAACAAATACTAAGGACTACAATTCAAGAAAACACTCCTGAAATAAAAGGATTTGAAATTACTTAGTGAAAGAGCACACTACAGACCTAAGAATGCTGACCTACTATGACCCACACTATGATATATTCTAGTAAAAGTATTGAAGTTTAAGAGAAAAAAAAATCCTTTGGGTATCTAGAAAAAAAGGGCAAGTGGCTTATAGAAGAAAAAAATTAGATAATTACTGACTTGTCAGTAGCAATGTTTTATGGTAGAAAAAACCAGAGTAACATATTTAAGATATTCAAAGGAAAAAATGCAAGCCAATGATTTTACATCCAGCAGAGCTGACTCTCAAGTACAGAGATCATTGACAAATTGTTACCAACATGACAGAACTCAAGCAATATTGTTCCCAGAGACCCTTCCCAGCAATCTACTAGAAAATAAGTTGCAGGTATCAAAATATCTAGAGAAACAACCACCTAAGGACTGATGGCAAGCATTAAACACATAGTTACTTATAGAACCAAGGCAAAATGTGGGTTAAAAGGGAGAAACAGTAGACTTAATGACTATACCCTGCAGCAATGTACAGAGATTATAGCTCTTAAAAGAATAGAGGGAGAATGGAAGAGCATATGCACGAATGTTTAACTCTTCTCAGTATTTATGTTGGGTGTGGTGGTATCAATATTGTCATTTCACACTGGTATATAGGCAATGGTACCACATATAGGTAATGTGATACCATTACCTATATACCAGTGTGAAATAACAATATTGATAAATTATAAATTATAATAATTATAAAATTTTGGATATTCCTATTTTGTCATCGCCTGTGTTCTTGGGAACCATAACGTGTGGTATGAAAGAAAGGGGACACAGAGTTAGTATAGAAAAAGTTCAGATTAAAATAAAAAGTTGTCATCATGAATTTGAATGCTAAGTATCAGTAATAACTCATGATGTATTTTATTAAGAGGTAGGAATGTGTGTTTGTGTGTCTGTGTGTGTTCGTGTGTGTGTCTGAGACAGAGAGACTGAGATTTAGAGACGATAACCCACCCAGTTTCCATGAGCACCTCTAGCAACCCAGATTCTTAGACCGCAGTCTTGAAATACACTCCACTTTAAAAAAAATAAAGATTTTGGAGAAATGGATGATTTCATATATAAGATAAGCCTGGAACATCATTTTATACCAGGTAGTGAGGAAGCTATCAAAGATGATTAAGATCATGTCAAAGATGCTCAGAAATCACGCTGAAGGTGCTCCCACTGGCTAATGATGAGACAATTTGAGCTTCAACATGGATAATAATTGCAATTGATTGGAACCCATCAAATATATTTAAATATATTAATTCATAATAACTTAATCTAATTGGTTATTTATGGAGGAAAATAGGGAACCAATTGATTGTTTTGAAAACCTATAAATAAAGAGAAAGAATCAGAAACCAAGTACCCCTGGGTATTCAAAGAGTAGATGATTGAAATCATCTCTTTGTAAAATATTCACACTGATGAATGAAGAATGAATTAGAATTAGAATGCCACCTGTGATGGTTAATACTGAGTGTCAACTTGATTAAATTGAAGGATACAAAGTATCGATCCCGGGCATGTCTGTGAGGGTGTTGCCAAAGGCGAGTAACATTTATTTGAGTCAGTGGGCTAGGAAAGGCAGACCCACCCTTAATCTGGGGGGGGCACCATCTAATCTGCTGCCAGTGTATATAAAGCAGGCAGAAAAGCATGAAAAGACTAGACTGGCTTAGCCTCCCAGACCACATCTTTCTCCAGTGCTCGCTGCTTCCTGCCTTCAAACATTGGACTCCAAGTTCTTCAGCTTTGGTACTCGGACTGGCTTCCTTGCTCCTCTGCTTGCAGATGGCCTCTTGTGGGACCTTGTGATCATGTGAGTTAATACTACTTAATAAACTCCATATATATATACACACACATATATATGTTACAGATATAGACATATAGGTGTATATCCTATTAGTTCTGTCCCTCTAGAGGACCATGAGTAATACACCACCCTTTGGCAACTCCCAAAGAATTAATGGGAGTTAATTAACGGGAGTAATGAGCATGAGTGGCTGCTCACATTACAAAAGAGAGATGAGTAGACACAGTGTGCTTCCTGTAAACAAACACATCGCCACCTATAGCCTTCCAGAGGGATAGGACTGGGTCTGATCAAGCCTCTGCATCCAGCTGCCAGCTTACAAAAACATAGAAGACGGGAACATATTGAACTATATCACAAGGACACATCATCAAAATCAAAACTGTAGGAAACTCTGCAGATCAAATGCCCTGGGCTTTTCCCGGAGACAAGTTATAAGAAACAGAAGACAAAAAAAAAGGGAGACCTATAGACTAAAAGAAAGTTAAAAGATACCTTTTTAAGGCAAAATTAAGTTATAGCATCCTAAAGACGCACTCAATTAGATCACAGACTATTAAAACTACACACATGAAGAAGTGATTGCAAGTCAGGAGAGTGGTTACTTTCAGAGAAAGGGAAGAGAGGAGACTGAGGCTCACAAAGGGGCTTCTAGGGTGGCTGGCAAATTTCTATTTCTTGACCTTGGATGTTTACAAGGGTGTTCATCTTATAAAAATAATAATAATATAATAAACTATTCATTTATGTAGCTTTATCTGTGTGTTATTTTACAAGAAAAAGATCTTTAAGATGCTTTTGCAAAATGAAGAATGTGTGTAAAGCAAATCTAATTCATCTCCTAAATTGTCTTTTCTTGGTAAATCCATGTTTAAATGGTAATTTGCTTAGAACAAGCATGTTCTGGCAATGTGTTTTCAAGATCATTGCAATGTAATCAATCTGCAAACGTTGATGGAGAACCAACTATGTGCAAGGCACTTCTGCTGTTCCATTGCAATTGGCTTGTACCTTCAGACACTTGCTCTCTCTCTTGAATTAGTTGACAATGTGCATTGGAAGTTTTCACTTTGAGTTTGAGCTTTTTATATTATTGGGAATTTGTTGATGATGTTTTATGAATTGATTGAAGTACTGTGTGTTGAAGAGGAGAGGCTCACAAGACACTTCCACTCAGCACAAAACTAAATGCACCTAGGCCACTCTCCAGCAATCAGGGTGCTGCTTCCTGCAAGTGTAGACAGCTGGGACTCTGCTTGTTGAGAATCTGCTCTATACTGGGCTATGCTTTGGTGACTCATTATCCCAGCCTCACAATCACATCATACATCTGAATATCTAGTTCCTAGAAATGACGGTTTGGCCACAATGAGATACCATCTCACACCAGTTAGAATGGCAATCATTAAGAAGTCAGGAAACAACAGGTGTTGGAGAGGATGTGGAGAAATAGGAACACTTTTACACTGTTGGTGGGATTGTAAACTAGTTCAACCATTATGGAAAACAGTATGGCGATTCCTCAAGGATCTAGAACTAGATGTACCATATGACCCAGCCATCCCACTACTGGGTATATACCCAAAGGATTATAAATTACTCTACTACAAACACACATGCACACGTATGTTTATTGCGGCACTATTCACAATAGCAAAGACTTGGAATCAACCCAGATGTCCATCTGTGACAGACTGGATTAAGAAAATGTGGCATATGGCCGGGCGCGGTGGCTCAAGCCTGTAATCCCAGCACTTTGGGAGGCCGAGACGGGCGGATCACGAGGTCAGGAGATCGAGACCATCCTGGCGAACACTGTGAAACCCCGTCTCTACTAAAAAATACAAAAAACTAGCCGGGCGAGGTGGCGGGCGTCTGTAGTCCCAGCTACTCGGGAGGCTGAGGCAGGAGAATGGCGTGAACCCGGGAGGCAGAGCTTGCAGTGAGCTGAGATCCGGCCACTGCACTCCAGCCCCGGCGACAGAGCAAGACTCCCTCTCAAAAAAAAAAAAAAAAAAAAAAAAAAAAAAAAGAAAATGTGGCATATATACACCATGGAATACTATGCAGCCATCAAAAGGATGAGTTTGCGTCCTTTGTAGGGACATGGATGCAACTGGAAACCATCATTCTTAGCAAACTATCACAAGAAGAGAAAACCAAACACCGCATGTTCTCACTCATAGGTGGGAACTGAACAATGAGATCACTTGGACTTGGGAAGGGGAACATCACACACTGGGGCCTATCATGGGGAGGGGGGAGGAGGGAGGGATTGCATTGGGGAGTTATACATGATATAAATGATGAATTGATGGGTGCTGACGAGTTGATGGGTGCAGCACACCAACATGGCATAAGTATACATATGTAACAAACCTGCACGTTATGCACATGTACCCTAGAACTTAAAGTATAATAAAAAAAAAAAGAAAAGAAAAAAATAAATAAAATTTATGAGACCATGTGGAACCACTGTTAAAAAAAAAAAAAGAAAGAAAGAAATGACGGTTTGGGAGAGGTTTATAAGGGATGCCCATTCCCAGCAAAACAAAGGAGGGTTTGAGACTTGTTTCTGACCCAAGATCACAGACATCAGGAAGCGACTTACTCTGTTTTGTCAGATAGAGCTGGTGTCTAAATAGAGAACTTACCAAGCATATCAATGTTTGCGTTTTTTCTGCAAAGCAAAGTAACCATGAAAGTTGCAAAACTACAAAAATTTTTATGGAAAAAAATGCTTCTATTTCAATAGAGAAAGAAAGAAAGAGAGAAAGAGAGAAAGAGAGAAAGAAAGAAAGAAAGAAAGAAAGAAAGAAAGAGAAAGAAAGAAAGAAAGAAGAAAGAAACAGGAGGAGGAGGAGGAAAGGAAGGAAGGAAGGAAGGAAGGAAGGAAGGAAGGAGGAAGGAAGGAGGGAGGGAGGGAGGGAGGGAGGGAGGGAGGGAGGAGGGAAAGGAGAGAAAGAGAAACAAACAAAACAAAGAAAAAGAAAGGAAGGAAGGAAGAAAGACATCAGCCAGGGGTCATTCTAAGCAAATTATTTGCGTTCATTTCTGTAAGTCTTACCAAAACCCAAATACAGGTGATCCCTGTTTTACAGATAGTGGAACAGTGCAGCAGAAAGGTTAAATAACTTGCCAAAAGTCAAGTAAGTTAGTAAGTAGCAGTGCTAGGGCTCAAACCGTGTGGTCTGGTTCTGTAGCCTGTGCTATTAGCTATAGGTTACTACACTGCTAAAAGTTCTGAATATCTTGGCAAGCCTCATAAATGTTAGAGTAGGGAAGATAGTAGTCTATATTTAAACATTACCTGCTATGTCAAATTTGCATTTTAGATAGCTCCCTCTGGCAGAAAACACAGTCTATCAATGATCAAATGGCATCCACTCCGTCTCAATAATTCTTGAAACTGTCGGCTACTCTCCATCCCCATTGCCACTGCTTTGGTTCAAGCCACTATCATTTCTCAGCTAGATGATTACAGTGACGTCCTAACTGGCCTTTCTCCCTTTGGCCCTAACTGAAGATGAAGATGAGAGGCTAAAACAGAAATATGAAAGGATGCCAAGCTAGCCAAAGCATGTACATATATTAATATCAACCCCAATAACTTCTAGGAGAAAGGGCTAGAGAGAGACGGGAAGCAGTTGCAAACCCAACTTTTTACACATCGAGGGAAAGTCAAAAGCAGAGCCAGTATGAAGACGTTAAATAAAACCACGCATTTTCGTGAAGTACAAGCTGCCTTAATCTGCCCTTAGAGACTGTAGGCCATGGAAATAGCTATAGACAATGGTTGTCAGATCTCCTCCGTCTCCTCCGGCCTTCCTGGAGATTGGGTCTCCTGATCGGGGAAGCTTGGCTGGCTGCACTCACCCTTTCTCCGTGCTGGCCTTGCTGAGATGTGCCCTGGGCAGGGTATTGGGCAGGAAGGAGACTCCTCACATGATCCAGCTTAATCCTCCTCTTCTCCCTTCCTGAAGCTGCACACTGCAGTAAGAGCACAGCAGAAATGCAGACGAAAAGGGGCCATACATGGGCAAGAAGGGCTCTGCTGCTCGGCATCCTGTGGGCCACTGCACGTCTGCCTGTCCCAGGGGCCTCCCTGCCCCAGCGTCTCCCAAGGGCCACAGGTAGGTGGACACTGGGGTCAGTTACCTCTGCTGCAGCAGCAGCTGCTGCTGCTACCACATGCAGATGAAGGGACAAAAACAGGAAAATTCTCAGTGGGCTCACTTTTACTTATGCTTCCGAATTTTAGCATTAAAAAAGATATCAAACACTTTTGATCCTTCAAATAAGTTCTTAAATATACTCCAAAGTAATTCACAGAGATCATAGTAGGCCAAGTCTCCAGTTTTTATTCTTGGAGACTTTTTGGTGAAAAAAAATCTTTCATCTTAGAAATTCTCTCTGCAACAGTGGATGATTTTTTGCAGGCCTGTGAACAATTTAGGCTCTGCAATGAGAAAACGGAATTGTACAGATAATAGAAATCTTCATGTAATCAGAGATACAGTTTCTACTTGGGGAGGAGAGATTCAGAAATAAAAACAAGGAGGAGTGTTCTCATGATTTCCTCTTTTTAATTCTTCATCATCATCAACGTATTTCATTAAGATATTTCTTTTCAGTCCCCCAAAAATTTTTTTAAAACTCTACAACTGTGTTATATTCAGAAGTGCTTTATACATTTTCAGTGAGTTCTTAAAATTCCACCCGGTTACCCCACACTTACAGATTTCTTAAGGAAGCTCTCTGTGGGCTTGAAATGTGTGACTCCAAACTCTTCAAACTTTCACCTCCTTTTCCTTAACAGGAAATAGCACCCAATGTGTTATTTCTCCTTCATCAGAGTTTCCCGAAGGGTTTTTCACGAGACAAGAGCGCAGAGACGGAGGCATCGTAATCTATTTCCTAATTATCGTTTACATGTTCATGGCCATATCCATTGTCTGTGATGAGTACTTCCTACCCTCCCTGGAAATCATCAGTGAATGTAAGTGGCTGGAAAGTTGCCCTGTAACCTTCTGGAAGAGTGTGCCACACAGATATGACTGTCTTTGAAACAGCTCAGCAGCTGTCCTGTACTTCTCAACTGGTTGCAGAGCACCAGCTTCTGTGTTGTGGGGTCCCATGTCTTAAGGAACTGGCCGAGTGTGGTTTCTCTTGCTAGTTAATGTGAATCAGAGTTTCTTTAAATTAGAACCCAGCAGTTATTATTTTCCTGCCTATTTCCAGGAATCTCTAGTTTGTCTACTGCCTGGATGTTTGTTATAAGAACTGTTCCAAGATTTCACTTGTATGTACTTTGTGTGTGCTCCTAATACAATGAAACTCCTAATATTTGCCATTTTATACTTCAAAAAACTGTTTTTTAATTTTTACTCTAAGCTCACTATAACTTTGTTTATAAAGAGGTAAGTGATAAACAAATGCAATTAAGGACCACCCTCCCCATCTTCCTTTCCCAGCATCCTACCATTAAGGAAATTAATTGATATTTAAGAACCAATAAACAAATAGATGAATAAGTCCTGCATCCTAAGTGACCTCAGGTGTCAGATAACTGTAAATTCAGTTATTAAAAATTAAGAGCTCCGTTATTGGTTTCTGAAAATAAGATCAGCCAGTCCAAGCTTCTGAGCTCTGTTCCTTCAGCAGTCTATGTTGCCCAGAATTCTGAGCATAGACCTCCAATGGTGCACTGGTCCCTAATGCCAGGATAGCAGTTATGTTTCGTACCATATGAGCAACAGTGCGTTTCTAGACTTGGTCTCATGGTTGGTTATTTATTTGATTGAGCATGCTCACATTACAGCAAAAAGCAATGTCAAAGTTAAGGATTGGATTTCCTATTGCATATTCACAAGACTACACAGAAACAGCAGCATCCTCAGCCTCCACCCACCCCGCAACACACACCCACATCGCTGCCGTTTCTTGATAAAGGGAAAGAGAATGAATGTAAACTCTCCCCTTTCCCATCACCCCACCCCCAACCCCTGCTGAATGCCATAAAGCGACTTTTCTCCCTTGTTCGCTGCAGTATACCAGTATCTGCAGGATCTAAAACAGTAACTGGTGATAGCAGAGGCACTCAACATCTATCTGTTTAATGAAAAAATATATATGTAATAGATTAGCCTAATTTATTACAATGTTTCTTAAGTAGATATCAAGATTTTATCTTGATATTACATCTTACATAGACATTGATATTTTCTTTAATAAAGATTAACAGTTTTATTTAGATTAATGAAATACAAGAAAAATAGAAGAGAAAGATAAAACCACCCATATTTCCATCACCCGGAGATCTACACTGTTACCATTTGGTATATTTCCTTTAAATCTTTTGAATCTTGCTTTATATACAGTTTGGGATCTTTCTTTTTTCTCACATAATATTTTATTATGCATATTTTTCCATATTATTAAACATTCTTCAAAAACATTATTTTTAATGATATCATGATAGTCCATGATTCTATAAATGATTTGAGCATCTGACACTGGTTTTTATACGTCGTAGGCACCCAGTAGAAATTTATCATAAAATTTAAAACTATTACTCTCATTGGACATTTGGCCTGTTTTAAGTTTTTTGTGTTAATGTCATCCCTGTAATTGTATAAAACCTTTGCTTACTTCTCTGATCATTTCCTGATTAAGAGGTAGAGATGTGGATATTTTAAGTCTTATGATATATATTTGCAAAAGGCATCCCACAAAAGGCGTGCCTACTTACACTTCCTTAATGTATAGCAGCACCCATTCCAGAAAACCATGAAAAATATGTGAACTATCCTTAGTTGCTTTAAACATTATTTTATAAAATTTGTATTTATCTTATTATTCATGAGGGTCAATATTTTATATGTTTACTGAATTTTGTGGTTTTGCTTTTGTATTTTTTTGCCCATATTCTATCAGGGGTATTCTGTCTTTTTCTTATTGATTTTCAAGACTTTAGAAATATACAAGGATATTAACCCTTTTTCTAGTATTACTTCGTATCATATGCTTTTTCATGGTTTGTTGTTTGTTTTTGCATTTTATGTTTATCACATTGAAGTTTGAAGTTTAAATATTTTAAGTAAATTTGTAAATTTTTTCCTTTATGATTCTCCTTTTGGTTTTATAACTAGAAAGACATTTTTATCCATAGGTCATAAAAACCATCAGATTCTATTCTACATGCATGATTTTTTTTTACATTTATTTATTTCTTCCACTAAGAATCCGTCTTGCTATAGAATGTAATGTTATTTTTTCCAAAAGTTGATCAATTTTCGTACACCAAGTTCTTATATAGATGTAGATCTGTCGCTATGCTCCCAACTCTATTCTAATAATCGTTTTGTTCATTCTTATGCCAATACTGAACTTTTAATTAGAAAAATGTAAAAAACTAAAAATTAAAAAATTAAAAATGCGAATCATATAAAACATAGAAATTTAAATTGTAAGGAATTATTTCCATTTCCAATGACTTAACTGAACGGTGACATGACTGAAAAATTAAATCTATCAAAAATTTTATTTATAAAAATTTATCTTGGGAGAAGTAAAAAATAAATAAATAACCTTTCTAACCCTGTAGAAAACACTACTGCATTAAAATTTAGATTATGACTTCAAAATAATGTTCATTAAGTGACTTAATACGTCTAAATGACTTCCAATGCGCTCCTTGTGAAATTACTTTGAAACATCATCAGCAAACACGCATTTCTCAAGTGACTCTCTCAGGCCCCGAAATACAGTAGTTCTTACAGATGTGTGATTGATGCATATCCATGCCACAGCCAAATCTTCAGCTGTTAAAAATTGACCCTCATCTTGAGCATTGAAAATACTGGCAACAAAATGAGATAGAAATAGTGCTAGCTCAATTCATTTTTAAATACTTATAAATTAATTCTCTTTTCAAGGTCTAGCATGGTCTTCTTTTTGTTTGTTTATTTTGTTTTGTTTTGTTTTGTTTTGTTTTTGTTCAGACGGAGTCTCGCTCTGTCGCCCAGGCTGGAGTGCAGTGGCCGGATCTCAGCTCACTGCAAGCTCCGCCTCCCAGGTTTACGCCATTCTCCTGCCTCAGCCTCCCAAGTAGCCGGGACTACAGGCGCCCGCCACCTCGCCCGGCTAGTTTTTTGTATTTTTTTTAGTAGAGACGGAGTTTCACTGTGTTAGCCAGGATGGTCTCGATCTCCTGACCTCGTGATCCGCCCTTCTCGGCCTCCCAAAGTGCTGGGATTATAGCATTGTCTTATCTAAATTATCACATCAGCAATAAAAAACAATTTTCCTGAAATTTGTTTACATCTGCAGAAACGGGCTTCTAAAGTCTGCAAGTGCTTTGCCTTTCCCCAGTTTCTTGATGAGCACTGAGTCATAATAGTTCCACCCATTTTGTCAACTAATAGTTATTAACATAACCCTCAAAACAGTTTACTTAAGTATTCCACAACGTACTACAGTGTTATTTTTTATCAGTTACTTATGATACAATTATAGATGAAAGATATATATCTTATAATAATATATGGTTTATATAATGTATATAACATTATATATGTGTATATATATATATATGGTTTCACTTAGTCTTCCCAAAAACCTTACAAAATAGGGACAAATGTTTGGGTTTTACCGATGAGGAAGCCAAGGCTGGGAGGGTAATTTCCCATGACCACATAGCCACACAGACAGAGTCCTGATCTCTCTAATGCCAAAACTCAAGCATGATCTCAACTGCTACATGATAAAACTTTACACATCCTTGTTTGAGATTTGCTGCCAGAATATAGATGTTTCAGAACTGTTCTATCTGAACCATCTTACAAGAAATTTTCCTCTCGAGAGCACTGAAAATTTTGACAAACAATATCAAATACCCACAGTTACTATGGAAGAAATATATTACAAAATAAAGAGAATACATTGAATAATTCACAAAAATCATTTTGGACCTTTGGCAACCTATATGTGATCATAAATCAATGCCATAGACACTTATCCATAATAAGTTACCAGGCCTGAACATTTGTCCAAGATCATGAGATCATGATATAGTACTGTGGAACTTAATCATCATAGATGAGGCTATAATGTCTTGTGGGGTATGTTTACTGAGTTCCAACCTAGAATACAATGGAAGGATTGGCAGGCCCCTGTCCCACCCCAATCCCACTCACTCCTCAAATCACCACATTGGCTCATTTGGCCAACAGCAGGATCTTTAGCAAGGTGACTGGAAGAGGCTCAGGATTGTCATCTCCGTGCAAGGATGAGCTGGAAGTGGTAGGGGGCAGAGCCTCTTGCTGGTGTTCTGGCAGGGCCCCCGCTCAGTCAAACCAGTGCTCTTTCTCTTTCAGACCTACATATGTCGGTCTTGGTCTCCTACAGCTGCCTCCACCAGAGGCTTTCAACAAGGATTTTTCTTCCTTCACCTTGCTCTGCTCATGATCATAAAAGTCACACACCCTCTCCTCTACCCTCGAACTCTGGAAAAGCTGGAAAAACATGTATCTCTACTAGGCAACCTCAGACACTTTACCACCATCTTAACTGTACGGAGCCAATAAAAGAAAATGCTGTTGCTATGTCCCCTTCCTCCAATCCTATCTTCTTTTTCTTTCCATTTAGGTTCTATAGGAAAAGAAGCTAATAATTCTCTGAACACAGAGGGCTGAAATGAAATTAATCGGTGTTATAGAGGGAAACAAAGGTGTCACCCTCTAGTTGTCCAGGGCATTTCACATTTGGAGAAAAGCCTTGGCTTCTGTGCTGGGAAACAGAAGGGAGATTCCAGGAAAAGAGTTAAAGATGTGTTCAGAAAAGGAGCATTATCCAAGCCCAAGTTAGAGCTAAAGGAGCTAGAGGCAATGGAGTGAGGAATAAACCTAAGGAGAGCTTCCTCACCCCCAACCAATTGTGCTACTCTAGAATGTTACCAGGATGGATACCCTGAGGGTTGTGTATGAGACAGAGGAAGAGAGACAGAGACACAGTGAGAGAGGAATCCAAATGACTAAGGAAAAGGAGGCAGCCTTTGTCGTCTCTGATCATTCATGTAAGCCTGACTTAGAAACCTGTGCCTAAGATTCCCTTGCTTAGTTTGTGAACTTAGTTATGTAACTTTGTAGTCATATCTGGTATTGTTTACTTGGGGCTTTTTCCACTTTTTTCTATCTCTATATTGATATAGTTGCTGAACGGTCTATGACAAATGCTGAGAATCCCTTGACAGCTGGAGAGCAAGGACACAGCCATCATATGCTCTAGTGCCACACTCCTGTAGAGAGACAATTGAAAGTGTCCACCCTGGAGCCAGACAGCCTAGGTTCAAATCCCAGCTCTGCCATTGGCTAGCACTGTGACCTTGGGCAAAGTTCCTAACTTCCCTCTGCCTCTGTCATCTCAGCTGTGAAACAGGATGATTACAACTTTCAGTTCCTAGCGCTGTGTGACAAGTGCATGAAGAAACACAAGTGAACTACTTACACAAGTGCGTAGCACATAGAACACATTCAGTGAATGTTCATTATTACATAAGAACAGACTACAGCGGTTAGAATGCTTTACTCAGGAAAGATGAAAGTGGAGATGGGGAATACCAAAGCCTATTTAAGTATTTTTGGAGCAAATAACCAAATCTATGGTGCAGCTGCTAGAACTTGAACACCAAATTTAAGGTAAATAAAAGTAAGGTCTACTTGACAAGGTAGGAAGTAAGCTTATTAAAACAGTTATTTTATCTAATAAGCCATGTGACAACTTTAAACTATACCTTAAATATCTCTGGAATATTCTGTTTAGGCCAGGAGCAGTGGCTCACGCCTGTAATCCCAGTGCTTTGGGAGGCAAAGGTGGGTGGATCACTTGAGCCCAGGAGCTTGAGACCAGCCTGGTCAACATGGTAAAACCCCATTTCTACAAAAAAACAAATATTATCTGGGTGTGGTGGCAGTCACCTGGCCTGTAATCCCAGCTCCTCGGGAGGCTGAGGCAGGAGAATCGCTTAAACCCGGGAGGCAGAGTTTGCAGTGAGCTGAGTCCGTGCCACTGCACTCCAGCCTGGACGACAGAGCGAGATTCTATCTCAAAATAAATAAATATATAAAAATTTAAATTTAAAAATATTCTGTTTAAAGTTCCTTTTATTTCATTTACATTAGCATCTATACCATTTTACTTCATCTTTTATTGTTTAAAAAGTCACTTTTAAACAAAATTTAAATTTAAAGAATTTAAATACAAGCCAATATGTAATACAAATTAAAAATATAATATAAACTATATTTACTTAAAGACCAAATAGGACCAGTATGTCTAATCTCTTTAAGCAGTTTAATTTTAGAAACACAAAAGCTGATATAAAATGAAAACAAAATATCCTTTTGGTATGTAATGGGGATCTCAGAGGTATTGAACCACTGTTCTGAGAAGCTTTCTTCATATTTTTCCAAATTATATACATAGAAAACTCTGAGAACTCCTTAAGACTGGTCACTTGATAGAGTCCAAATTCCACAGTGAGCCAGCTACGAAACTTTAAAAAAAAAATTTTACACTAATATACCATTCAATTAGATATAACCTCTCTACCACACTGATACCTTTGAATTACAACATGTCTTACATGAAAATGATCATAATAAGGTTTGGGGAAAATATACTTAAATATTTACTTTTTATTTTAAAAAATTTTCACTTACTCTGCTTTGGACTAATATTTGCTTATGTTCTACTTTATGTTTCAGAAATAGGCAATAAGAAAGAAATGCAAGTTTTAATTCCAGGTAGAATTGTTTCTAAATTGAAAAAATTGGGATTCGAATAATTCTGTGAGTATGGCATTTGGATAGCCTACAGTTTCAGGGGATTGTTTGATTTTTAATCCTCATGAAATTTACAGAAGCAAAAGCTTTACTAAAGAACAAAGAATCTAAGAATAGTGCTTCCTCCCTGTTATACACTCATTCTCCTAAGAGCATTTCATCCTCTTTGTTGGTCTTTTTTCTCTGATCTAAATTGTGGTCCCTTTGGATTGCATCTAAATCTATACCAGGCATATAGATCTAAATAAGTGCTAAGTACTCAGTATTTTACCAAGATGCTATTGCAGGAACAAGAAATAGTAATAAAGTTATGTATTATCTCTTTACTTTGCCCACATGGATAGCTGAAAGGGCAGCTTCTTGGTGTCAAAAAGATCTAGGTTCCCTTCCCACCTCTGCATTTATTACCTGTGTGGCCTTGGGAAAGTTATGGAACAAACAATGAAGTAATTGTTAGGTTTGGAGGTAAAGTGTCTTGTATAAAAGAAGTATGTTTCATATGATAGGCTAAGGGCAGGTGGAAATCCACTGTAATATTATAGCTGTTAGACTGGGGATAGGGAGAGTCTTTTTCGGTGGAATCAGGCCTTTAAAAGCATTACAGGTTTCAGAATTCATTCTTTCATTGCTCAGTTTATGAGTTGGTAAATTAAGGTAATCAAGTTATCTTATTTCTTGTTAAAAACGTCCCAGAGCATATACATGCAGTCATGTATTCCTGACTCTCAGTAACTATTTCTCCCCTCTAGGCATTTGTTCCATTCAAAATATTTCTAGGAATACCTTTGAAATTAATTTCAGAACCAGTTTTGCAAATCATAAAAAAGACATCAGTTTGCTGTTGCACTTCGTTTTGGACCCTAAATTGTATGACTCAGCATGACTACTCACCATAGTCGCCAGAGTTGGATCTGATAGACTTTTGATTGTTTCTAAAACTCTAATCCATTCACAAAGCACAAAAGTTTGCAGACTTTTTTAAATGATGCCGGAGGACACCAAATTGCATATAGCCTATGGCTGTAACTATATTAAAATGTACACTGTGAAAAGGACTAGATACATTAAAATGATAGCAGTGGTTAAAATACAATGATAAAAGTATTCCTCTATTTTTCCCCTTCATTGTCTAAATTTTGGTAATGTAGACTTGGGGGTAGGGGGTAGGTATTATAAAATAACTTTAATTAAAAATAAAAAAGTGGTATAGAGTCTTCAAACATAGAATTCACATTCTACAACTTTGAGTAAAGATTGAAAAAAATAGATAATACCTTAGATTGTGTAGTCTGATCCTCCATTTCACAGATGGCAAAATGAGGCTTGTCTAAATAAGTTAAGTCTCATATCAAGTTACTGGCAGGGCTGAATCCAGGTCTTAGTTTTAGTTTAATATTCTTCCTACTATATCATATTTCCAGAAGGAGATTTTCAAAAACCATTATAAACTTTCTAACATGGCATCACAGAAAAGAACACATTTAAGAAAAAGTCTGATGAATTTTCATAATCAGCTCATTACTATGAAGTTGTGCTTTATATAAACAACATGTTGGTACCTAAAACTATAAAGAAAACTCAAGTTGAACATTTCTACTATATCTTCCAGGATATGTGATTATTCCTTTAAAGTAATAGAGGAAAAAAAGAATAATAGCTGTGGGAGGAAAAAACTAGAAAAATTTATCTTTAATAATAAACTATAGCAGAAAGAAATTTTACCCAAAAGGTCAAGGAAGACAAAGCCAATCTATTCTAAAGTTCAGAGGCATAAAACATTTTATAAAATATTCTTAGAACATTAAGATATAATTTGTTAAAATATCTTTAAGTTTTATCCATCCATCTATACAAAATCTTTCCTTTCATAATTTGAGTGCAGTGAATAGGAACAAGCTTTATTCTTACTGCCTTTTGAAACTGAAACTTTTCTAAGGAACCACCTATTGTCCTACCTTGAGACTGAGTTTTCTAATGAAGCATTCTTCAGCTAAAGCTAAACAAAGATTGTTCAGTATTCAGCTGCACTGTTGGGGCAGTTATTTTACGATAAGGCATTCCATTCTTTTTCAATTTCTTCCACATATTATCTAGCCCTGATTTGATTTGGAAAGACAATTCATGGTAATATCCAGCAGCACTAAATCTATAAATTCTCTAGAATGTGCTAGAAAACTTCCAAATAACTATTTTTTCCACCAGGAAAAAATAGAATGAGGGTGATTATGGTGCCAGTGCCACAACGTGTAAACAAAAAAGATTCAGTCACCCACCATGTTATAACTGGCCTAAGTGCCATTCTTATATCGGGTTTCTGTGGTAAAATAAAAACAGCATCGGGCTTAGAATCAACAAGCTCAGGGTTTATGCCCTAACTCCCAACATTTAAGATCCTTGCAATCCATGTGACATTATTTTACCTCCTGGGCCTGTTTATCTGTAAAATGGAATACCACCACTCATATCTCATGATAGTTGACATTAAATTATGTATATGGGAGTGCATTGTACACCATGAATATATTATTTACTTCATTTCTAAAATGAAAAACAGTTAATTACAGAGCCATCTCCTTTAGTTTTTTGTTCTATGTTTTAAATAGTATGGTCAGTTGTACACATCAGAATTGTAATAAGAATATAGTATAAGAATATAGTATATACATACACATATATGTATATGTGTGTCTATACATATATACACATACTGGTTAGAGTGATTATATATATGCATGTATATGTATGTAATCACTCTGATCAGGAAAAGAAATACTAGGAAATATGCTATGGTTTGGGTATTTGTCCACTCCAAACCTCATGTTGAAATCTGATCCCAAATGTTGGAGGTGGGGAGTAATGGGAGGTGTTTAGATCATGGGGGTTAATCCTTTCCTAGGGGGTGAGTTCTCCCTCTTTAGTTCCTTTAGAGAGCTGGTTGTTTAAAAGAGCCTGGCACCACCCACCTCTCTCTCTTACTTCCTCTTTCACCATGTGATCTCTGCACACACCAGTTCCCCCTTTATCTTCCACCATGAGTGGAAGCAGCCTGAGGCCCTCACCAGATGCCCAATCTTGAACTTTTCCAGTCAGAAGAATCATGAGCCAAATAAACCCTTTTTTCTTTATAAACTACCCAGTCTCAGGTATTCCTTTATACAACACAAAAAGCACTAGGATACAATGTAAACTACACAAATCATTTATTTCTCACCCTTCACTAGTCACTGCAGGTAGATGTTCAGCAAGCAACATGACCAAAGGCAAACAGAATAGAGGGCCTGGCCTAAATAATTCTAACCACCCCAAGAGAACTTTTCACAATGGGTTTTCAGGTGTCAAAATAGCTCAGATTAGGGTTGGTTGGATCTCTCAGACCAAATTACCCCAAGGGATAAAATTAATGACTGGAGCTGGTATCATCAGCAGACAGTATATGGATGACAGATTTCTAAGTACTTCCCACATCTTTCAAAATGAAAGCCGAAGTCCTTACTAGGATCCACAAGACCTTACATAATCTGCCTATTACCTTTAATCTCATCACCTACTGCTTTCCCTTGACACTGTTCATTCTAGACGTGCATGTCTTCTGTTTCTACACCACACAGGCTAGCCTCTACCTCAGAACCTTTGCAGTCATTTATTCTGCATAGAATACTTTTAGCCCAGGTAGACAAGTGACTAGTTCCTCATTTCAAAGTCTTTAGTTACCTTCTCAATTAAGTCCTTTCTGGTTATCCAATCTAAAATTTCAATCCGTCCTCTCCGACATTTTTCTCTCTCTCCCCTCCCTGCCTTTACTCTTTGCAACTTATCTCTAACATCATACCTATTTTCCTTATCTTATCCGCTTTCCCTTATTAAAAGTAAAGCTCTGTGAGAGCAGGAATGTTTGTCTGTTTTGCTCACTGCCATATTACTAGCACATTAAAAAGGATCTGGCATATAGTAGGTACTCAATAAATGCAACAAATAAATGAACCACCAGCTGACTTAACTATCACCCCAAAACTAGTGGCTAAAAACAACAACTACTTTTCACGGTTTTGGGTGTTTACTGAGCTACTCTAGGTAGTTCTCGCTCAGGGTCTTCTGTGCAGCTATGGTCAGAGGATGGAGCTAGAATCATCTGAGAGCTCACTCTCTCACATGTCTGGTGCCTAGGCTGTGAAGTTTCAAACTCTGGGGACTGAAACAGCAGCAATTCCTTAGACATCTCTATTTCTACATGGGCTTTTCATGAGGTTTCTCCAGCATGGGGGTTTCAACAAAGTAGCAGGACTTACCATGTCGTAGCTTAAGGGAAATGTTCTGTGATTACACTAAGGAAGTTGTATCACCTTTTATGTAGGGGATTAAAGGGTTCTGGAAATCTATGTGGAGCAGAAAAATACCATAACTATTGCTGTAATATACAATCTGCCACACCAAGAAACAAAAAAGGAATCAATAAGCTCAAATGCAGTCCCAGCAGACTAGAGAACAAGGTCGACCTGAGTGCAGGCAACAGGTGGTCCCAGAGACAAGAATAAGAAGGAAATACCAACCACCTGTGACAAGGACTCAACCAAGCACACCAGAGTTTGAGTATCTGGGAAGACTGAAGCGTCAAAAACCAATAGGTATAGTAAACGACAATAAACATCAACAAAGAGTTGCCATCAAGTCTTGAAAACCCAAATTCTAGTTCTGACTTTGATACTTTGTGACCTAGGGTAGATAATTTAATGTATGGCATGCTACCTCTATTGGCTAGTTTTTCGTTTATCAGTAAAGCCTGGTTGGAGATTATTTCTTATGCAAACCTATCTCGGCCTAAGGCTTTCTCTGTTCCTTCCCATGGTAGGTCCCTTGGCCCTAAAATTGAAAGGACAAAAAATTTCTTAAGACTCTCATCTTGTCAGTCACTAAAGTTTATGAACTTGCATGCTTGTAAGCCTGGTGGATAGACACAAACTATTTGTAGTATTACAGTATTTTTTAATATTCCTATTCTAGAGGAAAATTTTAATAGATCCATGTTTTAAATCAATAGACTATACAATATTAAATCTAGTTAAGTAATTTCCCTCATTTGTAATTAGACAAGGTTGAAACTGTAAATTTTTTAAATATCTGTGTTTTCTTGTGACTATAAGCCAAATTCAGCTACATTCAAATCATCAAAAATTCTCTGCATGGCAAACTGAAAAATCCCAGCCAAAGCCTCCCATATTCTGAATAATATTTTACACAAAGTTCCTATACTAGAAAATTTGAATGGACGGTTGAAATGACTTAACAGATGTGTGAACAAGCTCCGTTCAGCTGCATTATACATCTAAAAAACTACTATCTTTTTTTTCTTCTTTGAAGTTGGGTTAGGATTTCCAAATTATCTTAATTTTCAAAGTCATGCTGTTGCTACTCACCTACAAGCCCTCCGGCTATAAACGCTTTTCTGGGTTCCAAATAACCCTGTATTTGGCACTCAGGATACTCCCTTTAGTCTCCTGGCCTTCCCTCACCCTTTCTATAGAAGGATTAAGTAATGAAGTCATAAAGAAGCAAAACACTGGACTCTTTAATCTGTGTATTTTATTTTTCTAGTTTAAGTAACTATTAGTGGTTTTATTGAAGCTGTGGCTTTGAGTATCTATTGTGTTTAGTTGTAAAGACATACTCTTTCACTTTATTAGGCATAACAATCATTTCATTTATGTTCAGCCCTTGGACTGTCTCAGGATGTTGCAGGTGCAACTTTCATGGCAGCGGGTAGTTCAGCTCCTGAATTAGTTACTGCCTTCCTAGGTAAATATTGCTCCTTATACTCCTTATACTTTTTGCTTACTCAGTGTGATTTTTATTTTCTTCAAATTAACACTAACTTAGCTGCTACTATCTTGCACATAGGTGTATTTATCACAAAGGGAGATATTGGCATTAGCACCATTCTTGGATCTGCAATTTATAATCTCCTTGGCATCTGTGCTGCCTGTGGCTTGCTATCTAACATGGTATGTAACAAAACGATTCAACAAAATTTATTGTCTTAAAAAATTCTAAAGATAACTGTTCGTCATCTGGGATGGACAACAGGGCACTAATAATATGTGCAATCAATTTATTAATCAGTAGAAAAACAACATGTATTCAATTTAATGTTAATCCACAAATAGCTCTTGGTCAGATTTATGAAAGTCCATGTGTTAGAACACAATTTTACATTTTTTTCTCTAAGCAATATGCAAAAGATAACAACATTTAACTACAAATATATAAACAATTTTAGTATTACACTAAGGATTGTACTTGAAGAAGTTACAATGTAATGGAAATAACTTATCATATTACAGGTCTCAACACTATCATGTTGGCCCCTATTCAGAGACTGTGCAGCGTACGCAATTAGTGTAGCAGCGGTTCTTGGTATAATATATGACAACCAAGTTTACTGGTAAGCTTGAAAATAATTCTTATGTAAAAATTAGAGATTTTATGAATTTCTGACGGTTCAGTAATATTTTTTTCAGAAATATTATTTCATATAATCTGCCACTTCTATACCATATTCCAACAGGTCTCTGAGTTAACCTTATCACAATTGCTGATTGTATTCTTCTCACTAGTTTGCAATTTCTTTTTAGTCACTTCACAGTCTCCTTTTTTCTCTCACTAGTCACTGGAGACCATCACTTTTCCTCCTCCCCACTGGCTGCCTATTCAGTAAGTTTCCCAACTTCTGTTGTCCATTAAAGCCACAACAGTTGACTTTTCTTTCTGCTGGGTTACTGCTCACCTTGCCTTGGTTAGAAGTGGTCATGGTCACAAAAGACTGGAGAAGGATGGTAGAGGAAGTAAAAGAAGTCTTTTTAAATTCCTCCAAACTTCTGATGCTCAGAGAAACTATAGCCTTCCTCTAAGAACCAACAATGCTTAGCTTTTAATATTAAAAACTGTTTGCTTTCCCTGTAATCTCTCTGCCTAGCTGGTCCAAGAAAATGAAAAGGGTGGTGACTGAGTGGACAGACTCAACTAGTAAGTAGCAGGCACCCACTAGGTTCTTATCACTATGCTAGATATAAGGGATAATGAAATGCAAAACACAGCTACACAGGTTACACATTGCATAACTTCCAGAGGACACCAGAAAAATAGGCAAAAAAAAAAAAAAAAAAAAAAAAATGTAATGGTGTCCATCTGGAGAACCACAACTTTGCAGTACAGCATAATATCTGCTATCAAGAAACTTCAAACCTAGCCAGAAGCATAATTTCTAAACTAATCATCCTGTCTTCTAGTCTGTCTCCCTAAGACACTGTGTTGGTAGAGTAGAAATCCTTCTAGAATTCAGCAGTTGTCTGTAAGGGACAGTGGCTGTGAAAGTATCCAAGATAATGCTTCCTCAATTAGAGAAATCAGAAGATGTAGCAGACAGATTCACTGGCTATAAAAGGTAAATGAAAGGTTCAAATGTGATGGCATTAGCTAACTGCCAGAGTATAGGGAAACAGTTCTTGGTTCCCAGGGTATAATTTCATATTTTAGAACATCTTGTTTTCTTGTGACTATAAGCGAAATTCAGATACATTCAAATCATTAAAAATGATGACAAACTGAAAAATCCCAGCCAAAGCCTCCCATATTCTGAATAATATTTTACACAAAATTCCTATATTAGAAAACTTGAACAGTTGAAATAACTTAACAGTTACTAATTATTTTATAATTATTATGTATTTTGGGGAATGTATTATGCCAATGAGCTGAGGTAGAAAATGTTCACCACTATATATTAATTTTACATTTATTTTGAAAATCTCCAATTATCATTTTCATTGCATTTTTATACCTACCATTTGGTAGGAATCTACAAGTAAAAATGAGTTTGTTGATCTTTTTTTTAAAAAAAAAAAAAGAGAGAGAGAAGTGTCCGGCTTTTATCAATAAACTTATAATAATGCTGTAACCGTTTGGAAAAATCTACAAAACAAAAAATATCTAGAAATGTTTGATTGTTCTATGGCTACTTTTGTTAGAAAATCATTCAAATCATTCAATCAATACTGCCCAAAAGCTATCAACTATAAAATGACTTTCACTTTTAATTTAAAAACACAAATTTCTCTTAATTTATAGGTATGAAGGAACTTTACTGCTTTTGATATATGGATTATATGTTTTGGTGCTGTGTTTTGACATTAAAATTAACCAATATATTATAAAGAAATGCAGTCCTTGCTGCACCTGTCTTGCCAAAGCTATGGAAAGAAGTGAACAACAGCCACTAATGGGATGGGAAGATGAAGGTCAACCATTCATTCGTCGGCAATCAAGAACTGATAGTGGAATATTTTATGAAGATTCTGGCTACTCTCAGCTCTCTATAAGTTTACATGGTCTTAGTCAGGTTTCTGAAGGTAATCACTAAATCTTGCCCATTATTAAGTCTATTCACAAAAGAAAAACTTTAAAATTTCATTTCAATTCAGCAAGTATTGTGTGCTTTTTATGTAAAAAAGACTGTGAAGACTCAGAAATGATAAAGACTAAGTCTCTACTTTTAAGGAATTTCCAGTATCATAGGAAATACAAAATAGCTAAAATATGAACGTTAAGTAAGTACCATAAAAAGAGAAAGAAATGAAGTGTGACTGTGGTTCACAAATGGGACAGTGTCAAAATGTGGTGAGGACAGATAGATTTTCACAGAGAAGGGAGCATTTAAATTGGGCCTTGCTTGACAGGAAAGATTTTAACTATGACATGATGTTATGACCAATAAGTAACAGCTACTGAGGTCTTTATTTCATAAATGATGCAGAGATAAAACAGAGAGAGCACAGTATGTGCATAGTAAGGAAGGAGAGGAAAGGTAGAAAGGAATAGGATAAGAAGAATCTTAAATGCTATTTTAAGAATCTTGGAAGGTTTCTGAGGAGAGAAATTGTTAGAACTGTTATCTTAGTAATGTTACCCTAAACGATGTTCACCAAACTAAAATATGAAGTAAGAGACAAGGAGGTCTGTAAGAGGCTGTTACAACAGCTGATGTGTTTACTAGGTGCCTAGACCAAGTGAAAGTGGTGGGAATAAATGAGAACAGATGTGAGACTACATGAAGGAAGCATCACCCAGACTATATGGGGCCAGAAAAAGGAACAAAGACAACTCCTATGTTTTAATCTTGACTGAGAAAATGGGAACACCATATATTAAAACTGGGAACTCAGGAAAAGGGGCTGGTTTGGAAGAAAGAAGAAAAACAGTTGAGGTTTGCCATTGTTTAAAGCAGTAGCAAAACATTTAGGTAACTATGTTCAGTAGGAAGTCAAATTTAGCTATGGTCAGAATTATAAATTCATGGGTTACCTTTTTATAAAGTGGTTGTCCAAATCAGATTCTAATTTTAATTAAGCCTTTAGGAGGGTACTTATTCTAATGTACTACTTAAAATTTAAGAACATGACTTTTCCCCCTTTTTACAAAAATTTTAGCTTCTCCTCTTTCAGGTATAAGAGGTACACATCTCTAAATTAAGCTTACAATAAGAAACGCAAAAAAAAAAAACCAATCCAGATTCTTTGATTATGTTAAAATTATATCCAATAGTACTTAATGGCACATTAGTTGAAACTTGACCAACTTTTTATGAGTTGTTGTACTAGCATTAGTTTTGACATGATTTGAACAATTTTAAAGTAAATTCTAATTTTTATCCAATATATTATCATTATCCTTCTACTAAATTAAACTGAATAAAGCAATATACTCAGTTTTCATAAATTATATTTTAGATGATATACTACCTCCTATTTTAAGGTTCTTTCTATGAACTGTGGTAAAGTCTGAATTTAATAAATAAAATAGTAATGAAATAGGGCAAAAAAAAAAACAACTTCCAGTAAGAATTAGGATATGCAACTTAATAAAAAAATTATGCTATAATTATGTTATATTCTCTAAGTATACATTATCTGGTACATAGGGCAGGCAGAGGCATCATCAATATTGTGAAGTGGAGACAACTGGAGTAGCCAAGTTAGAAGCCAGGTTAATCCCTTAAGCAAAAAGTACTGAAGACAATCCACATGAGATGTCCAACTGACACTTCATAAAAACTATCTATAATATATTTAGCAAATGGTCCAAGACATTTTGATAGCTTTAAGGTCCCAAATAAAGAAATGCTGAGTATCACATCTTACATTGTCTGTCCTAAAGTTTCAATTAGTTTCTTTCACCAGCAATATCAGTAATGAGGTACTCAAATGTTTTAAACAGCCTTTTAAAAACTGATACAGCTAATTTATTTCAATATAGCTTTCTAAATAGGCATAACTTAATTAGCCATTTGAGAAAACTCAAAAGTGTTTAATTTTTCCACAACAGATCCACCAAGTGTTTTCAACATGCCTGAAGCAGACTTAAAAAGAATTTTTTGGGTATTATCCCTTCCTATTATTACATTACTTTTCCTAACCACACCAGATTGTAGAACAAAGTTTTGGAAAAACTACTTTGTAATAACCTTTTCCATGTCTGCAATATGGATATCTGCATTTACATATATCCTGGTTTGGATGGTCACAATAACTGGTATGTATTTTAAGTACAATAGCACAACTTGAAAATATTCATATATTAACGAATTGCATATGTTCACTCAAAGTAGTCTAGCTACATAGCAAATTTCTTTTTCAGCAAGACTGAAGATTAGTACCATTTACAAAATGATTAAGTATTACTGTAACAAGATCATTTGGGTTTGTGAGTTGCTTACTATATATAAACTGTATTTTCCACTGTTATTCAGCCTGGGGTACAATTCAAGAGATCTTATAAATGAAATCAAATTCATAGGATATCTTTTTATTATGCTAATAATTTAATCACATTCCATGGGGTCCACAATACTCTTTATATTGAATTCCATTCCATAATGAAAAAAAAAAAAGCAAGGAGCTCTATTTTTGGGAAAACAATGCGTGCTCACTGCTTAACTGGATTATATTTTATTTGGCTTTTCAACATGGCACTACAAACATACTATGAAATGAGTGAAAAGGGTATAAAAGTTTTATTCTAGGTTTCTACTACCTTCATGATTAAGACTTAAATAACTACTGCTGCTTGGCCATAATCCACTATAGTCTCTAAACAAAAAAACTATAAACAAAGACAAAAATAATCTGTAATTTCTCCTACAAAGGTTAACCCAAATTAACTTATAGTAGAGGTGAACAAACTACTGCCTATGTGCCAAAATAACCCAGCTTGTTTTTTTCTGTTTTTTTTTTTGAGACGGAGTCTCGCTCTGTCCCCTGGACTGGAGTGCAGTGGCCGGATCTCAGCTCACTGCAAGCTCTGCCTCCCGGGTTTACGCCATTCTCCTGCCTCAGCCTCCCAAGTAGCTGGGACTACAGGCGCCCGCCACCTCGACCGGCTAGTTCTTTGTATTTTTTAGTAGAGACGGGGTTTCACCATGTTAGCCAGGATGGTCTCAATCCCCTGACCTCGTGATCCGCCCGTCTCGGCCTCCCAAAGTGCTGGGATTACAGGCTTGAGCCACCGCGCCCGGCCCCAGCTTGTTTTTATCAGTAAGGTTTTACATATTATCTATGATTGCTTTCACACTACATTTGCAAAGCTGAATAACTACAACAGAAATCATACAGCCTGCAAAGCCTAAATAATTAATATCTGGCCCCTCACAGACACAAAAATTTGTTGACCCATGACTTTTCCCAAATTAGTGTAAGTCTTAGAATAGTATGCTAGCAAAAAGCAGACTATTTCTTCCTTTTTTAATGAGAAAAATGAAAAAGTCCAATTAGCTTGCATATTATATCTATCCAAATTCACTCAGCCAGAACACATTTGATATTAAGAAAATAAAAAGAGTTGGGGGGCGGAGCAAGATGGCCGAATAGGAACAGATCCAGTCTCCAACTCCCAGCGCGAGCGACACAGAAGACCGGTGATTTCTGCATTTTCAACTGAGGTACTGGGGTCATCTCTCTAGGGAGTGCCGGACAATCGGTGCTGGTCAGCTGCTGCAGCCTGACCAGCGTGAGCTGAAGCAGGGCGAGGCATCGCCTCACCTGGAATCGCAAGGGGGAAGGAAATCCGTTTTCCTAGCCAGGGGAACTGAGACACACAACACCTGGAAAATCGGGTAACTCCCACCCCAATACTGTGCTTTAAGGAAACAGGCACACCAGGAGAATATATCCCATACCTGGCCGGGAGGGTCCCACGCCCACGGAGCCTCCCTCACTGCTAACACAGCCGTCTGCGGCGATCTATCCGCAAGGCAGCAGCGAGGCTGGGGGAGGGGCGCCCGCCATTGCTGAGGCTTAAGTAGGTAAACAAAGCCGCTGGGAAGCTCGAACTGGGTGGAGCTCACAGCAGCTCAAGGAAGCCTGCCTGTCTCTGTAGACTCTACCTCTGCGGACAGCGCACAGCTGCAGTCCATTAGGGGAAAGAGCGGGGCCGTTGCAGACGCGAATGACTCTGTCTGACAGCTTTGGGGAGAGCCGTGGATCTCCTAACCCGGAGGTTGAGATCTGAGAACGGACAGACTGCCTGCTCAGGTGGGTCCCTGACCCCTGAGTAGCCTAGCTGGGAGACATCCCCCACTAGGGGCAGTCTGACACCCCACACCTCACAGGGTGGAGTCACCCCTGAGAGGAAACTTCCAAAGGAAGAATCAGACAGGTACACTCGCTGTTCAGCAATATTCTATCTTCGGCAACCTCTACTGCTGACACCCAGGAAAACAGGGTCTGGAGTGGACCTCAAGCAATCTCCAACAGACCAACAGACAGTCCTTCTGACTGTCAGACGGAAAACTATCAAACAGGAAGGACATCTATACCAAAACCCCATCAGTACGTCACCATCATCAAAGACCAGAGACAGATAAAACCACAAAGATGGGGAAGAAGCAGGGCAGAAAAGCTGGAAATTCAAAAAATAAGAGCACATCTCCCCCTGCAAAGGAGCGCAGCCCATCGCCAGCAACGGATCAAAGCTGGTCAGAGAATGACTTTGACGAGATGAGAGAAGAAGGCTTCAGTCCATCAAACCTCTCAGAGCTAAAGGAGGAATTACGTACCCAGCGCAAAGAAACTAAAAATCTTGAAAAAAAAGTGGAAGAATTGACAGCTAGACTAATTAATGCAGAGAAGATCATAAACGAAATGACAGAGATGAAAACCATGACACGAGAAATACGTGACAAATGCACAAGCTTCAGTAACCGACTCGATCAACTGGAAGAAAGAGTATCAGCGATTGAGGATCAAATGAATGAAATGAAGCGAGAAGAGAAAACCAAAAGAAAAAAGAAGAAAAAGAAATGAACAAAGCCTGCAAGAAGTATGGGATTATGTAAAAAGACCAAATCTACGTCTGATTGGGGTGCCTGAAAGTGAGGGGGAAAATGGAACCAAGTTGGAAAACACTCTTCAGGATATCATCCAGGAGAACTTCCCCAACCTAGTAGGGCAGGCCAACATTCAAATTCAGGAAATACAGAGAACGCCACAAAGATACTCCTCCAGAAGAGCAACTCCAAGACACATAATTGCCAGATTCACCAAAGTTGAAATGAAGGAAAAAATCTTAAGGGCAGCCAGAGAGAAAGGTCGGGTTACCCACAAAGGGAAGCCCATCAGACTAACAGCAGACCTCTCGTCAGAAACTCTACAAGCCAGAAGAGAGTGGGGGCCAATATTCAACGTTCTTAAAGAAAAGAATTTTCAACCCAGAATTTCATATCCAGCCAAACTAAGTTTCATCAGTGAAGGAGAAATAAAATCCTTTACAGATAAGCAAATGCTTAGAGATTTTGTCACCACCAGGCCTGCCTTACAAGAGACCCTGAAGGAAGCCCTAAACATGGAAAGGAACAACCGGTACCAGCCATTGCAAAAACATGCCAAAATGTAAAGAACATCGAGGCTAGGAAGAAATTGCATCAACTAACGAGCAAAATAACCAGTTAATATCATAATGACAGGATCAAGTTCACACATAACAATATTAACCTTAAATGTCAATGGACTAAATGCTCCAATTAAAAGACACAGACTGGCAAACTGGATAAAGAGTCAAGACCCATCAGTCTGCTGTATTCAGGAGACCCATCTCACATGCAGAGACATACATAGGCTCAAAATAAAGGGATGGAGGAAGATCTACCAAGCAAATGGAGAACAAAAAAAAGCAGGGGTTGCAATCCTAGTCTCTGATAAAACAGACTTTAAACCATCAAAGATCAAAAGAGACAAAGAAGGCCATTACATAATGGTAAAGGGATCAATTCAACAGGAAGAGCTAACTCTCCTAAATATCTATGCACCCAATACAGGAGCACCCAGATTCATAAAGCAAGTCCTTAGAGACCTACAAAGAGACTTAGACTCCCATACAATAATAATGGGAGACTTCAACACTCCACTGTCAACATTAGACAGATCAACGAGACAGAAAGTTAACAAGGATATCCAGGAATTGAACTCATCTCTGCACCAAGCGGACCTAATAGACATCTATAGAACTCTCCACCCCAAATCCACAGAATATACATTCTTCTCAGCACCACATCGCACTTATTCCAAAATTGACCACATAATTGGAAGTAAAGCACTCCTCAGCAAATGTACAAGAACAGAAATTATAACAAACTGTCTCTCAGACCACAGTGCAATCAAACTAGAACTCAGGACTAAGAAACTCAATCAAAACCGCTCAACTACATGGAAACTGAACAACCTGCTCCTGAATGACTACTGGGTACATAACGAAATGAAAGCAGAAATAAAGATGTTCTTCGAAACCAATGAGAACAAAGATACAACATACCAGAATCTCTGGGACACATTTAAAGCAGTGTGTAGAGGGAAATTTATAGCACTAAATGCCCACAAGAGAAAGCAGGAGAGATCTAAAATTGACACTCTAACATCACAATTAAAAGAACTAGAGAGGCAAGAGCAAACACATTCAAAAGCTAGCAGAAGGCAAGAAATAACTAAGATCAGAGCAGAACTGAAGGAGATAGAGACACAAAAAACCCTCCAAAAAATCAATGAATCCAGGAGTTGGTTTTTTGAAAAGATCAACAAAATTGACAGACCGCTAGCAAGACTAATAAAGAAGAAAAGAGAGAGGAATCAAATAGACGCAATAAAAAATGATAAAGGGGATATCACCACCGACCCCACAGAAATACAAACAACCATCAGAGAATACTATAAATGCCTCTACGCAAATCAACTAGAAAATCTAGAAGAAATGGATAATTTCCTGGACACTTACACTCTCCCAAGACTAAACCAGGAAGAAGTTGAATCCCTGAATAGACCAATAGCAGGCTCTGAAATTGAGGCAACAATTAATAGCCTACCCACCAAAAAAAGTCCAGGACCAGATGGATTCACAGCTGAATTCTACCAGAGGTACAAGGAGGAGCTGGTACCATTCCTTCTGAAACTATTTCAATCAATAGAAAAAGAGGGAATCCTCCCTAACTCATTTTATGAGGCCAACATCATCCTGATACCAAAGCCTGGCAGAGACACAACAAAAAAAGAGAATTTTAGACCAATATCCCTGATGAACATCGATGCAAAAATTCTCAATAAAATACTGGCAAACCAGATTCAGCAGCACATCAAAAAGCTTATCCACCATGATCAAGTGGGCTTCATCCCTGGGATGCAAGGCTGGTTCAACATTCGCAAATCAATAAACGTAATCCAGCATATAAACAGAACCAAAGACAAGAACCACATGATTATCTCAATAGATGCAGAAAAGGCTTTTGACAAAATTCAACAGCCCTTTATGCTAAAAACGCTCAATAAATTCGGTATTGATGGAACGTACCTCAAAATAATAAGAGCTATTTATGACAAACCCACAGCTAATATCATACTGAATGGGCAAAAACTGGAAAAATTCCCTTTGAAAACTGGCACAAGACAGGGATGCCCTCTCTCACCACTCCTATTCAACATCGTGTTGGAAGTTCTGGCTAGGGCAATCAGGCAAGAGAAAGAAATCAAGGGTATTCAGTTAGGAAAAGAAGAAGTCAAATTGTCCCTGTTTGCAGATGACATGATTGTATATTTAGAAAACCCCATTGTCTCAGCCCAAAATCTCCTTAAGCTGATAAGCAACTTCAGCAAAGTCTCAGGATACAAAATAATGTGCAAAAATCACAAGCATTCTTATACACCAGTAACAGACAAGCAGAGAGCCAAATCAGGAATGAACTTCCATTCACAATTGCTTCAAAGAGAATAAAATACCTAGGAATCCAGCTTACAAGGGATGTAAAGGACCTCTTCAAGGAGAACTACAAACCACTGCTCAGTGAAATCAAAGAGGACACAAACAAATGGAAGAACATACCATGCTCATGGATAGGAAGAATCAATATCGTGAAAATGGCCATACTGCCCAAGGTGATTTATAGATTCAATGCCATCCCCATCAAGCTACCAATGACTTTCTTCACAGAATTGGAAAAAACGGCTTTAAAGTTCATATGGAACCAAAAAAGAGCCCGCATTGCCAAGACAATCCTAAGTCAAAAGGACAAAGCTGGAGGCGTCACGCTACCTGACTTCAAACTATACTACAAGGCTACAGTAACCAAAACAGCATGGTACTGGTACCACAACAGAGATATAGACCGATGGAACAGAACAGAGTCCTCAGAAATAATACCACACATCTACAGCCATCTGATCTTTGACAAACCTGACAAAAACAAGAAATGGGGAAAGGATTCCCTATTTAATAAATGGTGCTGGGAAAATTGGCTAGCCATAAGTAGAAAGCTGAAACTGGATCCTTTCCTTACCCCTTATACAAAAATTAATTCAAGATGGATCAGAGACTTAAATGTTAGACCTAATACCATAAAAACCCTAGAAGAAAATCTAGGTAGTACCACTCAGGACATAGGCATGGGCAAGGACTTCATGTCTAAAACACCAAAAGCAACGGCAGCAAAAGCAAAAATTGACACATGGGATCTAATTAAACTAAAGAGCTTTTGCACAGCAAAAGAAACTACCATCAGAGTGAACAGGCAACCTACAGAATGGGAGAAAATTTTTGCAACCTACTCATCTGACAAAGGGCTAATATCCAGAATCTACAAAGAACTCAAACAAATATACAAGAAAAAAACAAACAACCCCATCAAAAAGTGGGGAAAGGATATGAACAGACATTTCTCAAAAGAAGACATCCATACAGCCAACAGACACATGAAAAAATGCTCGTCATCACTCGCCATCAGAGAAATGCAAATCAAAACCACAATGAGATACCATCTCACACCAGTTAGAATGGCAATCATTAAGAAGTCGGGAAACAACAGGTGTTGGAGAGGATGTGGAGAAATAGGAACACTTTTACACTGTTGGTGGGATTGTAAACTAGTTCAACCATTATGGAAAACAGTATGGCGATTCCTCAAGGATCTAGAACTAGATGTACCATATGACCCAGCCATCCCACTACTGGGTATATACCCAAAGGATTATAAATTACTCTACTACAAACACACATGCACACATATGTTTATTGCGGCACTATTCACAATAGCAAAGACTTGGAATCAACCCAAATGTCCATCTGTGACAGACTGGATTAAGAAAATGTGGCACATATACACCATGGAATACTATGCAGCCATCAAAAAGGATGAGTTTGCGTCCTTTGTAGGGACATGGATGCAGCTGGAATCCATCATTCTTAGCAAACTATCACAAGAAGAGAAAACCAAACACCGCATGTTCTCACTCATAGGTGGGAACTGAACAATGAGATCACTTGGACTCGGGAAGGGGAACATCACACACTGGGGCCTATCATGGGGAGGGGGGAGGAGGGAGGGATTGCATTGGGGAGTTATACATGATATAAACGTCATGCACATGTACCCTAGAACTTAAAGTATAATAAAAAATAAATAAATAAATAAATAAATAAATAAAAGAAAATAAAAAGAAAGCAAAAATCATGTAATAGATCACAGAACAGCCCCCAAGATTATAAATATTAGTGTTATTTATGCACGTATGAATTCTAGCAAAGCCAGTAATGGAAATTAACCAATTCCAATTCCAGTATCAATATGTAAGCATGCAATAAATAAGCTACTTTCTAATTAAGTTATTTTAATTGGCATTTTAAGAAAAAGCAAAAAATATGCTAAACCAAGTTTTCAATTACAACATTAAAAGAACAGTTACATATGTTTTAACTTTTTTTTAACTTCTCTCTGGTTGTTTCTGAGAATAAATACATTTCTGATAAATGTTGACCTGACATCAAATTTAACAGAAGTATTAATAAATTGGGACCATATGTTAGACTCCTGCAAACAAACAGGTAGAAAACAAACAGGTTTTGTTTTCCCGAGAGATTAATGAATGTTCCCCCTCCCCACCCTGCCAAAGCCCACTAAATTAAGGTATATCAATAAAGTAGAAATTAATAAATGGTATATATACATGTTAACACATTTATAGCTTAAAGATAGCTATAATTAATTTGCTTAACTCTAATTTAATACAAATTTTTAAGAAAGAAAAAGAGGAATGATCAGTCTCATTAGCAAATATTCAGCACAGCCCTGATGAGATAATGGTGGACATAAACATCTTCTGTAAGAATATCAAACAGGAAAATTTCTCATTGGCAGAATTTTGGCTGTTACACATCTTTAGATATGTCATTAAAAATCTGTGCTACCTGGGTTACCCAAACTACCAGCCTGATTCAAATATGTTGCTAGCTAAAAAACTAAGCAAGCACATATTGGTTCTGAATTCTAAAAGTGCCTATTTTATTTTTGTTCAGGAAGGAAATACTCAAAATAACTGCAAAGGATGGTTAGTGAATCTTTAAGATTTGTAACCTGAAATATCTGTTTATTACAGGGGAAACACTAGAAATTCCAGATACAGTAATGGGCCTTACTTTATTAGCAGCAGGAACAAGCATACCAGACACAATTACAAGCGTGTTGGTCGCAAGAAAAGGTAAGAACTAGGTCCCTCAAGCTGCAATGGTCATTCTACATGGCTAGAATGAGTAAAAGTAGCTTTAAAAATGTTTACTTCCGGCCGCGTGTGGTGGCTCATGCCTGTAATCCCAACACTTTGGGAGGCCGAGGTGGATGGATCACAAGGTCAGGAGTTTGAGACCAGCCTGACCAACACGGTGAAACCCCGTCTCTATTAAAAATAAAAAAATTAGCCGGGCATGGTGGCATGAGGCTGAGGCAGGAGAATTGTTTGAATCCAGGAGGCGGAGGTTGCAGTGAGCCGAGATCACGCCACAGCACTCCAGCCTGGGCAACAGAGCAAGACTCAGTCTCAAAAAAAAAAAAGAGTTTACTTTCTCAGTAACATACTTTGAAGGGCAAAAAAAAAGTGACTCAAGAGGAAAAGTTTACTATTTAATAGCAGGTTAATTTCACACAATCTAATCCCCCAAATAATATTCATTTGAAATGTGCATTAAATAGTAATTAACCATGTTAAATTACAATGAAAAGCAACAAGTAAGCTATATACCTTATTGAAAAATGGTTTAATAAATATAATTAAATAAATGTTAAGACTTTAAATACTAACCCAAGAAAAATTTAAAAATACAAATTCAGTAAGACTTTTGCTCTAACAATTTTCCAAAATGAATCAACAACAAAAAAGTATCCAGTGTTTCTTTTCTTATGAAGATTAATAAAATACAGTATTGGTAAGCACATTTTAACAATATGCTTTTCTTTTGTAGGGAAAGGAGATATGGCTATGTCTAACATCGTGGGATCCAATGTGTTTGATATGTTGTGCCTTGGTATTCCATGGTTTATTAAAACTGCATTTATAAATGGATCAGCTCCTATAGAAGTCAACAGCAGAGGACTAACTTACATAACCATCTCTCTCAATATTTCAATTATTTTTCTTTTTTTAGCAGTTCACTTCAATGGTTGGAAACTAGACAGAAAGTTGGGAATAGTCTGCCTATTATCATACCTGGGGCTTGCTACATTATCAGTTCTATATGAACTTGGAATTATTGGAAATAATAAAATAAGGGGCTGTGGAGGTTGATATTATTAGTGTTATGCAGAAAATAAGAATGGCAGGGAGGGGCAGAGAGAAAAATCAATTTCTTCATTTAAATCAAATTTTTAAAATCCTGAACCTTAGAATCTAAAACTTACAGTAATTTAAAACCAACCAAAATCATATCCTAACTTTTCTGAGCCCTTTCTTTTCATGAACAATTACATATTATAAAACAGAAGTTTTTGGAGGTGGGGGGAGAATCTGTTTTACCATACAATAAGTTGACAAAAACTGGAGAAACTAGAACAAACAAATCCAACTATGTAGTACTGAAAACAACAAGAAAATGGCTTATTTCATTAAAAACAGTATAACCATTCATTTAAACTGAATGACCAGACTTGCTGTCTTTAAAAACCCAAACTTGAGATTAACAAAAATTTACAGTATATTTTTAACATTATACTGTTAAAAGCTGGTGGGAGTTTTAAAAGTTCATTTTTACAGCTTTTGTAAGCATACAATATTACTTTAAAAAAAATGACTTTTACTAGGAGATTCAGCAAAACAGATGTAGGAATGTTCCAACCATGGCTTGAAATTATGCATTACGATCCAAGCGGACATCAATTTCTCTGCCACTGATTTTTATGCCATTCATTATTCTGCAGGCTTTTTCAGCTGATTCTGGGGAGTCAAATCTAACTGTTCCACAGCCTTTTGACTTTCCATTCTCCATTTTTATTTCTGCAAACATTACATGACCTGTAAAATAAAAGTTACAGAATTACTAGTCAGTTTAAATGAGTTATATTTCACTTTATAGGTCTGAAATTCCTCATAGCCAATTGTGATAATTTGATTAAAAACATCATTTTTTAAAATAGCAAATAATATAAGCATTATATTTGGAGTAAAATACAATTCATATAAAGTAATAAATATATAGCTATTAGAATATACAAAACTGGAATCAGGAAAGATTTTCTTAGGATTTAATGTATTTTATTTATGTTAAATCCCTAATTCCTGAGGTTAATTTTATAAGCAATAAGTCAAGCTAGCACAAAATGCCACCAACTCACCATGCCCTATAATAAACTTACACATTTAAACAAAATTATTTTTAGAATAAATGGTTGCTTACTGCCCAGTCTCCCTAATCTCTCTCTTCCTTCCCTTTTATCCTCATTTCACTCCTTTATCCCCTGCAAACAAGTGCAACTGACCAGAAATCTAATTTCTATCAGGCTACAAAGGGCCCCACTAATTCTGCTTTGCAACCACAGTGCCAAAGCCATTTATTCAGTATCATAATTTGAGCTCAAAGTCTAAGAATGGCACCAAATATGCTACAGAAATAGTCATGGGAAAAGATAGCATAGATTTAAATCAATAAAGGTAAAAACAGTGATGTCAAGGAGAATCTCAGAGAAGCTTCAGGAAAGAGGAAGAAAACCAGAAACCTGTCCTTATGCAGTTATATCATTGCTAACTCTAGAGACTGGTATCTGAAGTAAATCAATACCATTTATCAAAATACAAAGTGGCCACAAGAATTCATCACCACAACAGAACACTTTTGAGAGTAAAAGGGGAGTTATCAATAATTACACATAAGTAACAGATGTAAAGTTAGACTATCCCCAGGCAAACTGGGATACATGGTCACTCAATCCAAACAGGTCATAAATTTAGGGTGTGACTACTTACCAAAATATTTCCCTCCCCACTAGATGTAAATGTCAAAACAAATCAAGTTAGAAGACTTTAAATATTATAGTTGCCAGATCACTATGGGCTAATTTTAGTCTGGCAACCAAATCAGACAGCCAGACATATTTAGTTCTATAAAGCGAGGAGAAAAAAAAGGAGAAAGGTAAAAACAAGAGGGCCTGTCAAAAAACTGCATAAGCCCTTTCCAGAAGGTAAGATCAAATTTTAATATCAATCCATAAGGAAGATTTTTTTCTGCGGAAATCTTGATCTGAATAATCTCTTACCTATAACATGATGGACTACTTTGTACTTTCACTTTTTCATCCACTCCCTATTACCGCATTTCTTTTTGAAAACCAACTGGTAGTCAACTGCTCACCTACTAAACACTAATTAAATGGTCTAAGATAATACATGTCATACTGAGACAAAACCAGTATCTTGTTACACATGCCAGATAGTCTTTAAATGTGTTCTGAAAAGTTACAAAATAGGCTAATCTCCAGAGAAATTACATGATAATGGGTAAAGTAGATCCAAATAATATTTAGCCCACAACTGGAATGAAATGGGGAAAAAAAGCAAAAACACAGCAATCACACTGTCTAATAAACATCATAATATGAAACTGGAAAACACATTTTAAAACAATTTAAAGATAAATGCAGCACAGTTTCCAGAGTCCTCTTAATATCTTGAATGCTGGTACCTGAAAAAAAGCAAGTTTAATTAAAGAAGCTCTTGGTAAAGGACAGCACCTTACAGTTATTTTGAAAAGAACTGTGGAGGATTTTCAAGGACTTTTAAGGTTAAAGGTTCTTCCTTATCCTAATTTTACCTAAAAACGTAGTTTTTCTTAAGTATCCCATCATAGGTTTATTAGCAATAGTAAAGTTCACCTGAGTAGGAAATCTTCTTCAATACCTCAAAGGAAAATACGTCACTATTTCTTGCATAATCTGTCTCTCAATCTTTCAGGACAGTTTCTCTTCTTTGTTTTTCTCTTAAATTGTCTCTTTCAGTTTAGAAATCAGCACTCAGACCTCCAAATTCCTGACCTCGCAATGACCTAAAAAATTTTCTAGTTGACAAGGTCCCTCAGCTAAGATACTTGAACTTTCTTACAGTTCTGATGTTCAAGCTATATGGACGGTAGCCCATAAATATTTGTTTCATGGTTAGACTGCTCCCCCAAAAAGAATCCCAGCAGGACAGAACCAGAAACAGTTATAAATTTTCTAAGTTTCTTCCTGATCCTATAAAAACAACAACTGAAATATTTTCTTTTCTAAAGATAAATAATTCAGGAGAAAAAAATTAGTTTCAAATAGCTGATTAAAATCAGACCTGTCTGACTTTTTACATGCTCTGAGAACTTCCTCAACTAAGTTAAATATCTAATAATCTTGTGCGATTCCAAGAAAACAAAAACAGGACTGCTATTTTGGCAACACCACAGGACAAAATAGTATGCCATGAGAAATCAGTATCACAGAATAATCAAACATATTGCTGTTACATATACTAGTAATAAAAAGATTCGTCCCACAGTAAAAGAAACCTTTCTGTTTTATTTAACCCAGCCTATTGACATCTTGTGGGGTATATTTTGGGATATGCTGATTAAAAAACACATGTAAAAATAGACCAAATTAAAGAATGTTCAATAAAATCTACTGCCTACATGAAGCTGTTAACACAACCATGGATGAAAAAAGGAAAATCAGACATTCTACCATAAGAAAACATAATAAGGATATAAGGAATAGAAAAGCAAAGTTTTCTGTTGTTTCTTTACAAATGAAAGACAGTGCCTATCAATGAATGCTCATCATATATCATTTGTACTATTACTGCATTTTTACTCTTAAGTTATTCTAAAGTCCACTCAAACTGCTTGAAGCAGCAAGTACTTTAATCAATAAAATCTACCATAAACCTTCATTTTCCATGCAGTTAACAAGCATACTGATGTAGAAATACTACATAATGGAAATCTGTGGAACAAAGTTATATCTGTTTATATGGTTTATAGCAAGAATAATTGAGAATGGGTTTTCCTTGTGCTGAAGTTCTAAAATGTTATAGTCTTGCATCATACTGAGCCAGAAGGCCAGAATGCAGCTAAAGTATACAGATGACATGGGAGCACATTTAAAAGACTATGTCCATGTGACCCCATTAGTACAAACTGAAATGATGTGGGGTCCAATACCAAATAGGTTAATTTATTTATACTCAGCCTTTTTGAAAATGCATCTCTCTGAGGAATTATACAAGGCAAGATAAAAAGAGAGATCTCTTTTGCTACAGGAAAGACGTGTATCTTACCAGCTAGGGTCAAAAACATTACCTTCAGGGGCTTGATGGAATTAGAAAATAGCAGTTACATTCACTTACTTCTCATCTTGTTATATTTGGGAAGATATGAAAGCAATCTTTTCTGAATTACAAAGGTTGAGAAAATGTTCTATTGAAGGTAATATAACCCATAAAATAACATTTACTCAGCCTTTGTAATTACTCCATCAAAAACAGTTAATCACTAGAGATAATTTATAAGCAGAGGGGTTGCCAGTGATATCCTTTACTGACAGACATTGTTTATGGGTGATGCATGGAGTACTACTAGATTCTTACTAAGAAGCAAGCAAGAGAATATACTTACTCCCTTTGGGCTTACAAGAAGAAGAATAACAACAGAAGACTGCCTTTTACTGCCCAAGAGGCCATTACTGGCTTGCAGCATGTTAAAAAGAAATGTCTCATACTAAGAAAAAGATTTATAAATAACTGACATGGCAGAAAAATGGATGATTCAGTTAATACTAGCTAGATAATTTGTATAGTTGTCAATAGCTGGACACTTAATTCTGCATTATTATAACTTTCTTTCCCATCAATGTAGTTCAAGGTTAAAAATAAGGGAGATATAGGGAATTGTGTAAATATGGTATTATCTTAATATAAAATCTAAGAGTCAGAGACTTTTACAAAAGAATTGATAAAACAAAAATCATTAATCTTAAAATATGATTATAATCAAAAAAGGATTATAAGGATAGAGCTAAAATAGCAAAGAATAATAATTTAACCATTATTTTATATGGCTAAAATACTGTAAAAATTTTCTATGTAGATTAGAATGCTTTTTCCATTCAAAAAATGTCTTGCAATTGCTGATGTCCTCAGGTCATCAGGCCACTCCAACCAGAAGCCCACCAAAGACTTGAAGTTTGCTGCAAGCCTTGCTCATATCTAACCTCGAAAGGAAAGCAGACTACAAAGAATAAAGAACAGTCACCTCAATATTGGTCACCTTTTCATTGTCATTTCTTTGTCCTGCTTTGCTCTTTATCTTGCTAAGTTTCATTTCTACTTTAACATAATGACATATCTCATTTGGAGATTTTTTTTTTACTGAAACAACATCAACAGAGATTATACTTGCTGCCACTGCTTGTCATTTGATGTATTTCACTAAGACCCTATATACATTCTTTCCTCTGTAGTCTACAGGATTCATGGCCAGACGCTGCTGCCAGATACTGCTTACTCATTCTGGTAGATCTTCTCACTCCTGCAAAGAAGGCCAATACCTCAATGCCACTTTACTATTTTGCTTTCTCTTAATGGTGACTATTAACCAGTTAACTTGTTTTCAACAACTTTTTCTTGAATTTTTGATTAGTGCAAAATAAAAGGATCATCAAGAAAGAAAGTCAATTATGTTGTATGTTCTTTGAGGGCATCTGACTTTTTTCACCTTCAAAATTCTAGTGCCTAGCAGACTGCCAAAAATATGTTTGTGAATTTAATGAATAAATTACTGAATAAATGAACATCTACCCAGAATGCTTAACTTACAAACTTTTCATAAACTCTTACTGTATGTACAGAGGCAACAAAAGGAGCTAAGATAAAAAGACAGTTCTTGCCTTCAAGAGTTTCCACGTAGGATGGAAGAAAACTTGAACAAATAACTATTAATATAAATAAAAGCTACAAAAGGGTAGACATAAAGAAATATGAGATAATATTATCTCTGTAGCAGCCACAAAGGTTATTTTGTGACAGAACACTAAACCTATTCCTTCATGACCTTAGAAATTATCTATATGCTACCTGACCTCAGAAATTATATATGCTACCTTATGTAACTTCCTATTGTGACTACAGTCTCTGAGATTCCATGCAATAGCAGAAAAATATTAATGCTAGCAAAAAATATTTTACTTTATAACACTCACATGAATTCTCCCATTATTGCAAAAGAAACAAAAAGTGAGAATTTAGTCAATTAAGATATTTTTTAACAAAAGTAAGTATGGTATATAAAAAGTTCTTTTTTAAAAGTAATAAACAACCTAATCTTCCACAGACCTACGGAACACATTAAGGTTGTATAAGTAGTATCATTATGGTTAAGAAGAGTTTATAAAAGAATAAGAAGGGCAACCAAAATGTACCCATGTCCAAGGCATTCCCAGTAGTGGGTTGTATGCTCTCACCTAGGTTTCCTGTGCTGGGAAGGAATACAGTGTATGTAGAATGGGTCTCATCTATTAACTCCCTTATCAATTGGACATCAGCATCTCAGTTGGTTATGCTGATAATCCACTGCACTATATTATAAACAAGGAAATAAATATAACACTTATTAATGTTTCTCATGAGAAAAAAAATTTTAATGCAAACAATTATAATATATTTATCTTTTTAAAATGAGGTAATAAAACAAGTCCTATCTTTATTAACAGAAAACAATAATAGGATATATCCTAAACCTTGTTACCTAAACCTTGTTATTACCTAGTAGTAATAGCACTGCTCTAAGTCATAAGATAGTGAAATAATTCATTTATTTGAAGTGGAATTAGACCTGGCCCACTATCAAGACTATCCAGGAACAGGCATCTGGACAGGCAAAGGTCTAAACACAGCGTATAAAACTTTAAAACCAATTTTCCTCCATAATCAATATCAACATATCTGCAGTCATTTGCATACTTACCACACTGACTGAATTTCTCTTTTAGTTTCTGCCAAGTCAAGTCAAAAGGTAGCTAGAATGAAAAGAGGTATTAGTAACACATATACAAGAAAAAAAAGAATTTCAATTATCCTTAATATTTATTTGCTTACATTTCTGACAAATATCTGGTTGCCTTTGGAGCCTATTCTCTCTCTCATTCCGCTTCCCATTGGACCCGATAAAAATCCTCGATCCATATCGATGCTCCTTTCCAGTATAGCTCCTATACCTGGTCCCATTCTATCAAAGCTGGAACTCATCCGGTCCAGTCCCATCCCCATTCCTCCAGTCACACTGTTCATGCCACCCATTCCACCACCTGGATTTTCAAGAAAGGACAGGGGGATTTGGGAATTTTGTGTTTTTGTTTCAAAAACATAAGGAAAAGGAGAAGAGGAGAAGAGGAGAAAGGAGGAAAAGAAGAGGAGATAATCATTTTGGGGAAAGAAGGGGGAAAATTAATTTGTTTATATAATTAAATAATATACAAACATAAAATTATTTTCATACAGATAACATAACAACTTTCCAAAGAACAGAATTTGCTTCAGTATATATTTAGTTAGCTGAGAAATTCTAGCCACTGTATACATTATACATATGTAACTGTATAAAATTATATTCTGATCATTAAATATATAATATATAAATCCTCTACCAATCACTGCTTCCAATAACATGACAGTTGTTCTTATCCTTATTTTTATTTTCCAATAATATCAAGCATAATAATTGCTAGAGTAAAGATACACAGAGATAAATTCAAATTATTACAACTCTAGCACTCAAGCCGCTCTCACCGTACTCTCCTACAAATATTCCTTTCCTAGCTTATCTTTCACCTCAGCATCTTCACCTCTGTTTCCCAGTTTTTATTCTCATGGTAATTCAATAATCATAGCAAAACATAACTTTTAATCTCAATATTACACAGAACTTGTCAAGGGAACAAAAAATGCTATCACTCCCCATTAGCCAGAGCTTAAGAATTTAGCTCCGAACTCATACCTACGTCATTCTTATGCACCGACTTGATTTCCTGTCCTTTTCATTTATTCCCATCTTACTCATTATCAAACCTTTTGTCTTGTACATAATATCCCCAAACATGGAAATTCTAAAAATCAACATCACCCTCAAATTGGCTTTTTGTGAATAACCAATATAAAATCAGGGAAAACAGAAGTACAGACACTGAGATAAAAGAGGAAGATACGGAAGTTAGGACTAACAGGAAATGGCTGAGGCTAAAAGATGATGGAAGGAAGAATAAAATGAGGAGCAAGATACAATGGAAATAGATGTCTTCAGCTGACAGGATTTTAGAATTTACTCTTAGAATAGTTTAAATAGGTTGTATTTTCTGTTTGTGAAATTTCATCAATTAAGGGAAGCCAAAGTATGGAGAGCTCAGAGACATGTCCCAGTAAGCAAAAGAGGTTAAAAAAATAATAATAAATAATCCATGTATTCAGGCTTAATGTAAGGCCTAAAAGGTAGTAGTGGAAATGGATGGATGGGAGATTTGGCATTCCCCAGTGTTGCAACTACTCTTGATGCTATTACGGGAAAGGTTCAAGAGGAAAAGAAATAAGTACCTCTTTCAACCTTAGCCTGACTCAAGCTCAGGAGATGCCTAAGAATGTCATTATCTGCATTTACCAAAAGACATAGATGTTTACAAATAAAATAAGAAAGGAAACAAAGTTGGTGCTAAAGCAAAACTTGTTCCTGACACATGATCAGAGAAATCCCCAGATTCCCTAGTTGGAAAGAAGGTTCTTGGATTGGCCGTTAACACACAGTTTAGAAATATCAAAGAAGCAAAATTCAAACAGTTAATTTAGAAATTTCAAACAATAATCAAACAGAAAGGCTTCACTCAATTATCAAGGTTTCTCAAATTATAGCAAGACACATTAACATATAAGAACAAAGTATTACTATACTACAATAACTACTCTTGCAAAGTCTTTGCAAGCACTCAAATATTACTGAATAAATTCTAGTAAAATTTAAACCTACTTATTCCAGATCCTACTGGACCCATGTTAGAAGCTCCTATTCTTCCTGCAAACCCTCCAATCATTGCACTGCCTAAACAAGGATGGAAAGATAATATACTAATTAATTTAAATAATCATACTTTAAAATTCCCAAGGTACTATGTGTTCTGATTTATAATAATTGAAAAGCATAAAGTCTTCTGAAAATAGAGTTCAAATATGTAGGATGTTGAAAAAGAGAGCTAGCATATTAAAATCCTTAAAGTGTTTTCTTCAGGTAATAAGTTGTATAAAATATTGATTTCTGATTTTTCACAAAAAAAGAGAAACCAAATTGCAAAAATTATAGCCTACAAAAAGAAAAGAAGTATGCAGCCAGCCCTACCAAGTCTACCAAAGGAATCTCCAAAGCCTCGATTTATTCCAATATCACCACGTCCAAAATCTCGCTCCATGCTACTAGTCATCGCACCACGGTACAGCTCTGAAAAAATTGTGCAATAAATTAACCTTTTTCAAATATATCAATGCATGACGAAAACATTCAGGAATGTATCTAAATTATAAAAAAAAACAGCATAAGTCACAAAAACAAAATAGTCTGTCATTTACCCAATTTACCTCACATGCCACACATATCATCCCCATTCCCACCAGGCCTGTCCTTATCTCCTAGTGCCTACATGCCTTCTGAAGACATTTTTAGCACCCATTCCTAAGTTATAGGGGGGAAACTTTAATAATAGGGAAAACTAAATGTGCCCACACTTCCCACTGCATACATTTACCTACCTCCCATTCGGCCAACTCCTCCAAATCCTCCCATGCTATTCATTGCTTCCAGACCACCAAACCCTATTCCTATGGAATAAAGATTCATTTTGAGATCCGACTGTCAGTGATGTAGCTGAAAGGTACATTTTGTAAATGTTAAGTCTCACCAGTAAGCTCTACATCCACCCTACCTTGTGCAGCTACTTCTTAACACATCACCTTCCTTTAAGTATGTACCAGGCTCAATTTCTGCTAGCAGCCTTTAGAACATGAGCCAACAATAAACCATGACTTTTTTTTTCATGGAATTCTCAACACAGTTTCTAGTTTATTAAAAATGGTGATGGGTACATACAAAAAAACAAATCTTTATACATACCTCCTCCAATTCTATTCATTCCTCCAAAACCTGGACCATCCATTCCCATACCTCAAATAAAATACACAGTATGTACTTTAAGTATATTTTACTTTTATGACTAAAAGATGACATAATGCATTATAGCAAAATAGATACCACTGGTATAACCACAATGAAACACTAGAGAAGCAGTAAGGTACAGGAGGCGTGGTTTAAAGTGCTATGACATAGCAGCTGCCTAATCATGAGTCTTCAAAAAGGTTTCTTTGAACATTTATTAGACAAGAAAGCAAAATTCACTAGTAACCCCACAACATTCAGTTAGAGAATATCTAGAACTAGGTAATCATTCACTTTTTTTCCCACAATAAACACAGAAATATTACTATCAATGATTTTTTTCCAGCATAGACACAGAAATATCATTACAGCAGATTTAGAGATCAGGCCAGAATGTAAGGACTCTCTAAACATGGCAGTTAAAAAGAGCAGTAGAAATTTTAAAAATATAAATAGTATGATTTAGGAGAGGGTAGGTAGGTGTGAGAGTCTAAGGCTAAGGGAGAAAACTTGTTTGGATCAGAATGATTATGATAATGAGCCTCATAATTTAAAGTGTGACTACAGCATCTCGACAAAAATAGGAATCTGATAGCATTTATTAGTCCATCAATTAAACCAGTAATTCATGAAGTATGGTTCAGGGACTCTTTAGGGTTCAATAGGTCAAAACTACTTAAGTCACCAAACACTACTAAGACATTATTTGACGTTTTACCCTCACTTTCTTGAGTTTAAGGTGTAATTTTCCAAAGACTATATGATGTACAATATCACAAAAAACTAAATGCAGAAATAGATATAAGAGCAATATTAAGTCAAACATTAAAAAGATGTGTGGAAAGGTAAAACAATGCCACTCTCCTCACCAATTTCTTTTTTGCATTGAAAAACAGTTTATTTTCTTAAAGCTTTTAAGTATGAGTTTATCATATAATGAGTTTATCATTTTTAATATGTAATTTTTTTAATTTCTAATTTTTCATTTATAATACAGTAAATACTGGTAATTATAACTAAATAAACAAACATTTTTGGGTTCTCAACAAATTTTAAGATATAAAAGGGTCCTAACATCAAAGTTTAAAAACCAATCTCTAAAAATGAACTGTGAGTTCTTCCAGGTGAGCAGTCAAATAACTAACTGAAAAGCTACCTTCCCAACTGGATAAACAAATTTCAGTTGCCTATGATATGGTAGCATTTCAGCTACTCCATAAATACTGTACATACATGATATATTCTCCTTCTGCCTTAAAAACATTTCAAAATCCAAAGTGCTAAAAGGTTAGCTACAACACAGCTGGCCCCAAAGAAACTCTCCTGACTTCTGCCTATCTCTTTCATGTCAGCTGTGCTCAAGGTTTCATCCCTTTTTCAGAATCAAGTGACATCACACATATCTAACTATTAATTAGAGTCCTTTAAACATTATTACAGACCACATCAATGGAGGCTTTATTAGCTAGCATATGTATCATTTAAAAAGAAAAAAGAAAGTTAGAATACTCACCACCTGGACCTAAATTTCCCATTACTCCACCTATGTTCAACTGGCTGGCACTAATAGGCTGTCCACCCGGACCAAGTCCCATCCCAATGCCTCCAAGACCACCTAAAACAAAAATGAGAACAATTATTACCAAGATCCATATATGATTAACTAACTGGCAATAAACTTTTTTAAAGAGCTATATACCTGTAGTAGTATCTCTACAATTTCTGCAAATTTTCAAGTAAGAGCACTGGTTCTTGTTTTTATCTAGAAAGTAGCACACTGAAGCCCGACTATAAAACCATTTATTAATGAGAAGTGTTTTATGAAATAAAACATGATATACTATAAAGTACACCTTATACCCCACTTAAAGGTGCACTGAAAGGAATAATAAAATACCTAGAGGATTTTGAGTAATATCTTATCACCTTATATATGGCACACATATCTGAAAATGAGCATCTTGCCCAAATTTGTAGACCCACTTAAAATTTGATAATTACTTTTTAAATGGTTCAAATCAAACTAAAAAGTCAATAACCATAAAAAGTATAACATTGAATAAGGCAAATATTACATTACCTAGTTTTCTCATTGATATAAATATTTATTTATACTTATATGGCACCTTAAGTGTTTCCACATCTATTATCCATAAAAGAGGAAATTTTTGAGACCTTAGGTTACTTGCATAATGACATGGAGCTGATTTTAAAACTTGGGTCTTTGTTGTCAAACTGCACAACAAAGACCAAAGTCTTAAAATCAGCTACAAGGACAGATTACTTATAAAGAAAGGACGATTCAATAAATAGCTGACTTTAATAGCAACAGTGTAAACATGAAGACTGTAGAATACTTTCAAAATGCTTAGAGAAAATAATTATCAATCTTAAACTATACAACAAGTTAAACTGTCTTTGAAGACATTTAAAAACCAAAATTGAGAGAATTTACAAATAAAAGATCCTCACTTAAAAGAGCTTCTAATATATATGCTTCAGAGGAAAAAATTTAGTGCCAGAGTCCATAAAAGCAGAGGAGTGATGACACAAGAAAATGGCAAATAACATTGTCTAATTTGCAGGACAGAAAAAAAAATAGTACAGAACTAATAATACAGAACTAAAACGCTGAGCAATGATAGTATAATTCAGTAGGAAAGTGACTGCATCAAAAGGTCAGTCTACTATTACATAAAAGAATAATTACATTAACTTCAGGCTTCACAGAAATATTAAAATATCCAGAACAATCCAAGATAGGAGAAAAATAAGTATTTGTAAGACAGAAAAATAAGACACAAAATAATATAATGGAAATTAATCCAAACGAACCAATACATGTGAAGAAACTGAACTCTTCAATTTTATGGGGAAAAAAACTATCAAAGTGAGTTTTTTAAAAAGTCTATCTAAGCCCAGCAATAACACCGTTTATAAGGGGTGTGCCTAAAACAGTAAAAAAATAGGAAAAATGTGCCAGGCAAGTACAAAACAAAATAAAGCTGCCTTACTTACATTAAAATTAGACCAAAGACTCAAAGTAATTACTAGAGAAAAAAATCACCCTATAAAATTTTTGATTCACTAGGAAAATATATCAATTCTAATCTAGATGTACCTACTAAGCTAGCTTAAAAATAGTTAAGGAAAAACAAGAAAAAGTAGACAAATCCACTATTCTACTGGGCAATTTTACTAGACACATAAGATAATAAAATAAACAGTGTTACAGCAGAAAAAATTATTAGTAAGGATCTAAGACAATTAAAATGATTAACAAACTTGATTTGATTAACATATATAGATCACTGCACTCACCAACTATACCCAGAATACTAAGAAAAATGTGCCATAGGGTAGGCCATCCATTAAGTCCAAATTAATTCCAAAGAATCACACTCACATATAAACCATGTTCTGTGACTAGATTGAAACGAAAAAGTACAAAGAAAAAAAAAACTCATACATTTGGAAATTGAAAACTTCTATTTTCAAATAATACATGGCTCAATAAGAAATCATAATGGTGATTTTTTTTTTTTTTTTTTTTTGGAGACAGAGTCTCCCTCTGTCACCCAGGCTGGAGTGCAGTGGCACAATCTCAGCTCACTGCAACCTCTGCCTCCCAGGTTCAAGCAATTCTCCTGCCTTAGTCTCCTGAGTAGCTGAGACTACAGGCATGCGCCACCGTGCTGGCTACTTTTTTTTTGTATTTTTAGTAGAGACGGGGTTTCGCCACTTTGGCCAGGCTGATCTCGAACTCCTTGTCTCAAGTGATCCACCTGCCTCAGCCTCCCAAAGTGCTGGGATTACAGGTGTGAGCCACCATGCCCAGCCCATAATGGTAATTTTTAAATACTCTAAAAACTGACCCAACATAAAAATGCTCCACAGCAAAACCCATGTAGTAACTTTATAGTCATAACTGCTTATATTAGAAAGGAAAAGCTACCAATTTGAAGTAAGCATTCAACTTAAGGAGTTAGGACAAAAACAAACTAAACCCCAATAAAGAGAAGAAAAAAAATAATAAGGCTAAGAGCAGAAATTAAAAATACAAAACATTCAAATTAAGTTATTTGAATACACCATTAAAACTGACAAATTTCTAACAAAATTAACCAAGAAAAAATTAAAAATTGTAAACATTCAGAATTTTTAAAACAGAACCACAGATGTAGCAAAAACTTAGAGATAATTTTATGCCAAAATATTTGAAAATGAACAAAAATAGAAAAAATCCTTAGAAAAATAGATATTAAAAAAATTGACTCAAAAAAGATAGAAAATATAAGCCATCAGTAGTTAAAAACTTCCCAGAAACAACAGATGAAGGCCAGTTTTACACATAATTTCTAGCAAATATAAAGAGAATATATAATTCTGATAAAAAAGAGCAAATAGTTTCCAACTTAATACACAATAACTAAAATTTAAAATAACCTAAAAAACAGAAAAATGTACAAAATGTGGTATCAGCAGTTAAAATGAAGAAACTAGAGCTACATCTATCAACATAAATGAATCTCAAAAACAATTTTAAACAAAAAAAGCAAGTTACATAATACATTATGATATCACTCAAACAAAATTTTAAATCCAACAAAACAATTCCCTATGTTTATGGATGCACAAATGTGCAGTCAAATTATTAAAACCTAAATGATAAATACTCTATCCATAAGTTGTTTCCTCTGGGTAAGGCATAAGTTGAAAGATGGGCAAGGGAGATGGGGAAGCTCCATTTTACCTGTAAAATTTTATTTATTTTAAAGAAAAAAATCTACAACAAATATGGCATATGATAACTATATGAGTAATTTTACTTTTGTCTGTATATTTAAGATTTCTTATAAGAATACTTTAAAAACCAGAGAAGATGCAGTGAAATAGTAAAAACAATAGCTAATATTTACTGAGTGTTTATGCAAAACGATTCTAAGTGCTTTACATATATTAATTCACGTAATACTCATGTCAACCCCACGAAGTAGACACCATTATTATCCCCACTTTTCAAAGGAGGCACTGAGACACATAATACAATAAGTATATTACACTGTTATAGTCATTTGGAAAACAATTTGATAATACTAACCCATGAGAACTGTAAATCTACTTCAGAATATCTGTCTGAAGGAAGTACCCAAAAACATTACAAAGATTTGTGAACAAAAAGGCATGTGTTACTCTATGGTTACTCAAAAGGAAATAAAAGTTAAAACACCTAAAATACAGAACAGCGAAATAGTTACGGAACATCTATATGTTAAGACTATTATACTAACAATAAAAATATTTGAAAATAATTTTCAACATGAGAAAATGCTTTTACTCTAATGTTAAACAAAAAATAATTCAAAATTATTTTTGTTCCCAACTATGTAAAAAATATACATAGAAGGCTGGAAGAAAATACATAAAAATGTTATAATGAGGTTACCCACAGATGGCACAATGAGAGAGGACTTTTTTTCCTTCAAGTGTATATATTTATCAAACATTTTTAAATGTATTGCTGATCAGTCAGGAAAAGTTACCAAAAAGAAAACAAAAATGGCACACAACAGTCTTCCTAATCAATAGTGCCAAACTATCTTCATAACTCCAAACTAATCCCAAATTGTGAGAAACTAGGATGTAGGCACAAAAACAAAGTTTTGCTTAGCACATAATAAAACAAACCCCAAAAAGCCTATGTTGTTTCTCATAATAGCTTTTACTTACGTGGTAATTGCGGTGTTTTACTATCATGTGAACGGTACTCTTCATGAGGAACAGACTTGTCATCCTAATTGCGAGAAAGTTTATAATATGGTTAACATATTACCAGAAAGAACTGTAATGTAGAAGAGAGCCAATAAAAGATTTGAAGAGGTTGGAGGTTGAAGTGATATACAGGAACTCACCATTTTCACATGCATAGGTCTATCAAATAAAAACTGCCCATTGAACATAGCTGTTGGTTCAGTCAAGGAAAGCCAGTTAAGATAACTATAAAATTATACCAGAACACAAACTAATTTTTAATAATCTTACAGTCCAACTATCTCTGATATTTTAATTAACATCTTTAATACTTATTGGTATTAGCCACTCAAAAAAACATACTCAAAAAAATATTCAATTCTTTGCTTTATGGTTTTATTTCATCAATAAGATGTATTTTTAATTCAACCATTGAAAAAAGTAAACTTGTAAGGCTTCGCTTAAAGTAAATTCATTAATATACAATGGATTATACAATTGTTAAATGCATGTATACAATTAATTGTGGTAGGAAGAGAGAAAAGAAAAAACTTCATATCAGCCCTGTACAATATGGCCAATCCAAGTTTTAAGAGTGACTTTAATCCTTGGACCTAGTAAGGGTTTTATTTGCTGGAGACTAAAGTCTAACACACATCTCTAAGCCAGGTAACCTTAAATTCAATTACCCCCTGCCAAAAAAAAGGTGGTATTATGCTTCTTCAACCTCATAACCAATGCTGAAATGTAAATCAGGATACAAATTGCTTGAACTGCTTCAATTGCTTGCTCAAAAGTGACAGTGCCCATTCCTCTGCTCTTGCCATCTTTGTCTTCTTTAATATCTGCCCGCTTCACAGTTCCAGCTATGCTGAACACTTCCTTTAGCTTCTTCCAACCAACTTTGAAGTCAAGCTTAACATAAAATTGTATAGTTACATACCTAATAAATCCCTCTCCCCATCTGCAAATACAAAAGAATCTTTTCTAAACTCTTAAAACCATAAAGAACTATAATTCTAGTTCAACCACATATCGATAATGTTCAAATTTAAAAACATCTTCAGTTGTTTAAAATCATTTAAGCTACATCTACATTGTTCCTTATCCTTATTTTTTTTAATTTCCAAAATCATCTCTCAAACTGCTCAAACCTGTTTTTTACATTTGAAACTTGCACATCTATTTTTACCAAGAGAAATCCAGATTCTGAAAAGTATTGTTTTCACTGACTTTCAAATGCTTAGAAAAAATGAAAAATCAACTATGACATGCATATTCACAAATATCAAGGCTATAAAAAAGAAATCCATTTACCAATATAAACCACAACACATATAATTTCAAGAACTGCTTGAATGTGTATAAATTGCACAGTTCTGTGTTTAAACAATCCAAAGAGTTGTATTTAAACTCTAACCTTGTGTGTGTGTGTGTGTGTGTGTGTGTATACGTATGTATACACGTCAACTGATTTTGAGTTTACAATAATTACTGTTTCACTTTAGTTAAAAATAAAAAATAAATAAAAACAAGCAAAATGTTTTATAAACCTATAACTCATTTATTTAATCAAATTATCTATCTATCTGAATGACAAGTTTTAGACTAAAGCTTGAACTTACATTGGCAACAAAAATTGTGGAACCAAGTCTACCGGCCTGCAAATTACTGATGACTTCAGGAGGAATGTTTGGATTATTGAGAATGGAAGGTGGTAAATTCATCAACCCTGATCCCATATCAGGGACATGTCCTCCTGGAAACGATCCTCCTGTTCGCTGCAATGCCCTACGAGCATTTTCTCCATCAGGATCCTGTAACACACATTGAATGTTAAATTCCACTAAATACATCAGTTCTATATAATTAAAATAACAACTTAAATTCTACAGTAGCTATCCCTTCTGACTCAAATTATTGACCCTCTTGAAGAGTGAGCTTTTTTTCTCATCCAGAGAATTGAGTCCCATAAAAACCTGTGGATAGACAAAAGATTTCAGCCTCCAGAGATGTCAGTTAAATATTTTTTTCCAATCACTAAAGCCACTTAAGAACTTGAAATTAGTTTAATTTTGCTCTCACGCTAGGGTACAAGTATACATACAATTAACTCAAAGAAGAGCGAAGTACTCACTGCGACTTTTCTTTCCAAAATGTAGGAATGGTGAATTCTCACTACTGGATGCCCAATGGAATGCCAAATTCAGACTAATTCAAAGCTTTTCAATAGTGGAACAGACTGTTATAAAACCCAAATACTAGGGTAGAGGATAGGATGGTCGATTGTAATCTGTAAATTTTATTCCTGAACAAAATACAATTACCCACCTTCTAAACTCTTACCATCTTCAACAATGATTATAACCTGAGATGGAGGAGGGGAGAGATAAAGGAGGGCTAAGTGTCCAAGTGAGAAATTACATTAAACATTGTTTTTTTGTTAGGTTCATTAATTTTGTAAGAGAAACACCCTACCCTTTAAACAAAACCAAACACGCACACACACATGCACTCACACAAACATAAATGTCCTTCTCACTCACCCCAGTAGGTACAATACTAAAAAACTAAAATGAATAAACAAAAACCACATAAACACACTGATAGACTATCATCTGCAATGCCAAATGATTATGTTAAAGGTAATCATCATCATCACTTCTCCATCTTTAGGCTAAGATGAAGTGTAAAGGCAACCATCAAATCTACTTTGCTGGCCTCAGTCTGGGAATACAGTACTAATAGAAAGGAAGTTGGGTGACTTTAATAAATTATCCAGGATGGATGGGAATAAAAGGTGAAAAGGTAGATGAAATAATAAAACCATTCTGGCTTCCAACATACTTCTTCACTATGAAGGAATAAAAAGGATTACAAAAGAAAATGTATCAAAGAATACTTCAAAACATGTTAATAAATAATAAATTATTTAGGTCCGAGGATTCAAAAAGAGGTAAAAATACAAAATTTAGGATAGTGGCTACCTATGGGGAAGAAAGGTAACTCAGAAGAGAAGATGTTTCCTGAACTAGTATAGTAAGCTATTTCAGTTGTCTGCGCTTGTAACATTAACAAGATGTATTGCTGTGCTCATCTGTCTTTTATACACATATATATATGACAGAAATATACACACATACAATACATGCATGCATATATAAAACATATATAAAATAAAATGTATATAAAACAAACCACCTACTATATAACATGACTTCTACTCTTCTTTTTCCCTTGCTGTCAGTCTGCTGGTTACTGACTGCTATTGCTTTTGGAGGGCCTACAGTAGCAGTTTATAACCGCTACTATTCTGCATTTAATTAAATGAAACAAAAAATGTAATTCTAAAGTCTGTTAAGGAACATTGGAAATACACCTTCCTTTGACTTTCCTCAGTAGCAGTTCTAAGCATTCATTCCACCCACACCTCTATAAATCAGATATCCCAGGAAAGGGACTGCCAAAGTGACATTAATCCAAAAAAGTCAACTGAATAAATCCCTCATCATTTAGCTGGGCCAAATTTAGCCTTTTTTTTTTTTTTCTCTTAAAAAAAGTTAAAAATGGTGGCATCCTCTTTCAACTTGGATTATATAACTGCAGGGTCTCTGAAATAGTACTGAGAATCTACAGTATGCTGAAACTTAAAGGAACACAATAACATGGCTTTGATAGTTAGCATCCAACAAACTTTTTTTTCCAATAAAAGAAAAAGACACTAAGAATCTGTAGTACTTGTCCTTTGAAGAGAAATAGAAAACAGAAAACAGAAAATTGTCAGCTCGGAGCAAAAGTAAATGCAGTTTTTGCCATTATTTTAATTCAAAGCTTTTTTTTAATGGCAAAAACTGCATTTACTTTTGCACCAACCTAACATAATCCTCAAAATTATCATTCTGATTATTATAATTTAAAGAAAATTAAGATACCAACATATTTCTGAAGCACTGGCCCTGGCTTATACATAAAAACCACCAAATAATTGGCTGACACAAATCACAACAGTCAAAATTTTTCTATACATTCCCGCTAATAACTTTTTAAATAATAAACCCCCAGACATAAACAGGACTAGGTTGCTTCCAAATAATTTGGAAGCAAACTCAAATAAAGGGACCTGGGATATATGTTATATGTTGGTAGCATGGCCTTTAATTTCAAGCTATTATCTCACACTCAGGAACAAGAGACTCTTGGACAGGAATAACAATCATTATTACTACAGCTAAAATTGATTATGTAGTTAAAATATTTTGAGCACTGTGCTTAGTGCTTTGTATAATGGTAATATCACAAGTATAATAAATAGCCAACACTAAATGGTTTACATATATTAACTCTTCGAGTCCTGATAGCACTATGAGGTAGGTGCTATTATTACCCCCATCTTAGTAATATGAAAACAAAGGAGAAAGTTTAAGTAATTTACCCTGAGTTAGAGAGGTTCTCTGATGCCAGAGCTTTTTACCATGTATCTCATTTAATCCTCATAAAAAATCCTATTGGGTAAATAAATGCACATTTCGTTTTATTGTGCTTCACTTTACTGCACTTTGCAGATATTGCACTTGTTGCAAATTGAAAGTCTGTAACAACCCCGTGTCCAGCAAGCCTATCAGCACCATTTCCCCAACATGTGCTCACTTTGTGTCTCTGTATCACATTTTGGTAATTCATGCAATATCTCAACCTTCTTCATTATTATCTGTCATGGTGATCTGTGATTAGTGATCTTTGATGTTTTAATTGTTTTGGTGCACCATCAACTGTGCCTAAATAAAACAGAGAACTTAATCAATAAATGTTCTGATTGCTCCACCGACCAAGCCGTTCCCCGTCTCTCTCCTTCGCCTCAGGCCTCCCTATTCCGAGACACAAATAATATTGAAATTAGGTCAATTAATAATCCTAAAATGGCTTCTAAGTGTTCAAGTAAAAGAAAGAGTTGCAAGTCTCTCACTTTAAATCAAAAGCTAGACATGATTAAGCTTAGTGAGGAAGACATGTCGAAAGTTTAGACGGGTGAAAAGCCAGGCCTCTTGCATCGGAGTTCCTGAAGGAAACTTAAAGTGCTACTCCAGTGAACACATGAATGATGAGAAAGTGAAACAGCCTTAATGCTATTTCAAAAACGGGTAAAAACACAAAATTTAAGATACTTGTTACCTTTGGGGAAGGATAACACAACAGAAAAGATGCTTCTTGAACTATTAAGATACTTCACTTGTTTGTGCTTACAACATTTCAGTGGTCTGAAAGTTTCAGTGGTTTGAACAGAAGATCAAAGCAGCCTTATCATTCCCTTAAGCCAAAGCCTAATCCAGAGTAAGGCCTTAACTCTCTTCAATTCTATGAAGGCTGAGAGAGGTGAGAAAGGTGCAGAAGGAAAGTTTGAAGCTGGTTCATGAGATTTAAGGAAAGAAGCCATCTCTATAACATAAAAGTACAAGTGAAGCAGCAAGTGCTGAGGTAGAAGCTGCAGCAAGTTGTCCAGAAGACCTAGCTAAGATCATTGATGAGATGGCTACACTAAACAATAGACTTTCAGTGTAGATGAAACAGTCTTCTATAGAAAGAAGATGCTATCTAGGACTTTCAGAGTTAGAAGGGAGAAGTCAGTGTTTGGCTTCAAAGCTTCAAAGGGCACACTGACTCTTCTATTAGGGGCTAATGCAACTGGTAACCTTAAGTTGACTTGAAGTCAGTGCTCATTCACCATTCTGAAAATCCTAGGGCCCTTAATAATTAGGCTAAATCTACTCTGTCTGTGCTCTATAAATGAAATAACAAAGCCTGGATGACAGCACATCTGTTTATAGAATAGTTGGCTGAATATTTTAAGCCCACTGTTGAGACCTCTTGCTCAAAAAAAAAATTCTTTCAAAATATTACTGCTCACTGACAATGCACTTGTCACCCAAGAGTGCGAAAGAAGATATACAAGAAGACTAACATTGTTTGCAGGCCTATTAACACAATATCCATTCTGTAACCCATAAATCAAGAAATAATTTTAACTTTCAAGTCTGATTATTTAAGAAATATAATTCGTAAGGCTATTGCTGTCATAGACAGTGATTCCTCTGATAGATCTGGGCAAAGTAAACTAAAAATCTTCTGAAAAGAATGCACCATTCTAGATGTCATTAAGAATATCTGTGATTCATAAGGCCAAAATATCAATATTAACAGGAGTTTGGAATAAATGGATTCTAATCCTAATGGATGACTTTAGGGCTTCAAGACTTAAATGGTGAACATAACTGAAAGTGCAAGAAAACTAGAACTAGAAGTGGATCCTGAAGATGTGACTAAATTGCTGCAACCTCATGATAAAACCTAAACAAATTAGGAGTTGCTTCTCGTATGAGCAAAGAAAGTCATTTCTTGAGATGGAATCTACACCTGGTGAATATACTATGAACACTGTTGAAATGGCAACAAAGGATTTAGAATATTACATAAACTTAGTTGATAAAGCAGCAGCAGGTTTGAGAGGACTGACTTCAATTTTGAAGGAAGTTCTACCATAGGTAAAATGTTATCAAACAGCATCACATGCTTCAGAGAAATCTTTTATGAAAGGAAGAGTCAATTGATACAGCAAACTTCACTGTTCTTATTTTAAGAAATTGCGACAGCCACCCCAAACTTTAGCAACCACCACCCTGATCAGTCAGCAGCCATCACCACTGAGGCAAGACTCTCCACCAGCAAAAAGATTATAATGAAAGCTCAAATGATCACTAGCATTTTCAGCAATAAAGTATTTTTGAATTAAGGCATGTATATTGTGCTTTTAGACATAATGCTATTGCTTTAAATAGAATATAGTATAGTCTAAATGTAACTTTTATGGGTACTGCAAAACCAAAACATATATGTGACACACTTGATTGTTTTATTTGCTTTATTGCAGTAGTCTGGAACCAAACCTGCAATAGCTCCAAGGTATGTCTCTATTATCAGCAGTACTACTACAATCACTTCAGTTTAGAGAATTAAGTAGCATGTCCAGACACCCACTAGAAAGTGATAAAGCCAGGAATCAAATCATTACTATACAATTAAATGTTGACAGTACTGCTCTACAACCAATGATTAGCATCAGTATTAGTACAAAATCTTCAGGGTCCCAAAGTTACACTATTTATCTCTTTTAACAGATTTTAGCAAGTATATGTATGTAACAGGTCTGTAATCAAACTAAGATTAACAATACAAAATAAAGGAACCCATGAAGATGAGGGATATTCAAGCCAATCATTCTCAAGGTTAAACTGTAAATGATTTGTTTGTATCTTCTAGTCATTTTTTGTCTACCTATTTACACTGCTATAATTTTGTACAAAGAGGACATTTCCATTTTAGGGGATTCCAACTTCTAGTTATAAATTTCACTAATAGAGTTATAATTTTTTCTTAAATTTTAATCTAGTACAGTTTCCAAGTAACTCTGATAAAAAGTGAATATCAGTTTTATTCAAATCCATAACATATTTGCATCAAGTGACCTTTAATTATCAATTACAAGGATGTTATATTTCTCAAATTAAATAACAAAATCGAAAAATTGAAAATGTCTGTACCAAATAAACTCAGCACCTAAAGCTTATCCCCTTTGAATTTCTAGGTCCTCAAATTTATAAAAATTATGTGCTTTTATTTTTAACAACTTGGAACAAATCAAGTATATAGGATAACTGCTTAAAAGCAAATATAAAATCATGTACAAGTAAAATTATCATCAATATATAATGCTTTAATAAACATCTATGCTTTAAAAAAAAGTTGTAGTCAGGCAAATATATTACCAAATTGAAAATCCAAGGAAAGCATGTCTTTATAGTCAAACGTTTAAATTCTAAATATGAGAAATCTTACCTCTTTAATATTTAGGGGTCTTCCACTAAGATCATATTTGTTCATAGTTTCTAGGGCTTTCTTTACAAATTCTTCATCTTTGAATTCAACCACACTTAACAGGGAAAAAATTTATAGGAAATGTTTACATGCTAATTTTTTTCCAAAGTTTAATTTAATTTAAGATACTTGAAGAAAAAATTTCTTACCCACAACCCTATATCCAGGTAGATTTGTCAAAATATGCAAAAGAAAAAAAGTTTTAGATCAGTACATGAATAATCAGTTCTAACATTTCAATCATTAAGGCAATTAATACTATGGTAGAATCACTTCACCTTTTATATCTCCAGAACATAACAGGCGAGGAACCACAAATTTTCTCTAAATTTTAAAATATATCTATTAAAAATAGTAGAATCTAACATGTAACAAGCTTGGAGCACAGTTTTTACCTTTAGGTGACTTTTCATTAAGTTAAAACTAATGTCACTGCACAAATTAAATCAACAGTAATTCAAGGAAATAACTAAAGGCTCCAATATACCTATCCTTCTACAGTTACAAATATTTTCAAAAGATGCATTATCTATGACATATTTTTCAATTCTATTAAAATCAAAATAGTGAATATTAATTTTATTTTTAACAAGTTCTCTATTAGATTAAAACTGGCTGCACATTTAACAGCACCCAGTTGGAAGTATATAAAAATCACCTACAAACTAGTAATAAATTAATTTGGAGAGTTATTTTAAAAAAAAATTCCCTGTGATTGCCATTCAAAGTCCCATTTGAATGTAATGACAAAGTTTTTATTCATCATGCACCCAACTGGTTTTACTAACATAATTAAACATTGCTAAGAGTTTTCCATTGTATTCTTCAGTATATTGCATTCTTGTTGCTAAAAATCAAAATATACTATCAACCAATTCCTTCTATGTCAATGTAATCGTAAATGTCATTCATACCAATTGGTCAGAGCACTGACTCTTATGTAGTCCTGCAGGCTACCAAATTGAGCTTTTCAGTAAAATTTCAAAAATACATTCTGAACTAACACCTTTAAGCTATAGTCCCCTCAAAAAACTCAGGAATATTATCAATTCAGTGACTTTTAAAGTATCCTTGAAGACATCAAAATACAACAAAAAAATCCTATGCTAAAATCTTATTGGCTAAGAAGAAGTATTACCTTAGAGCATTGGAAAAGTGAATGCCCTTTTTGAGTGTTTACAAAACCCATCCCTTCCAGGCAGCGAGGTTTGTATAAGTGTCAGACTTGCTGGTATAGAGCCTCAAATCTTGTATAATAAAGTAAAACAAAATGAAACTTAAGTTTCCAAAAACTGGTACAAGTATTATACAAAAAGTAAACTGCTGAGGAACTTTTAAACCTCAAGCAGATTATTGCCCACAGCACTTACCCTTGATTTTCCTTCCGCATCCTTAAAGAGCTCCACGTATGTAACCTCACCAACTACATAAGACATACAAAAGGAAGATACCAAGAAACAATACATTTAAACACCAGTATCTTGCTTTACTGCACACCTGTGCACAACTCTACAGAGAAGCACCTATTATTCACCAACAATCAAAACCAGACCAACATACCTCCTATCAATGGCTATGTAAATTTAACTAATTTTCAGAAATGTACATCATCCACGTTCTCTAAAAAAAAGCTAACAACCATATTAACCTAATTCATACTACAAATCATATTTTGGCCAGCATGATATAGTTGGTGAACAAATGCACATATACATACAAATGGTCCCTTAACCTATCATATTAAAAAACATCAACTTTAGCACTTTTCAAATAACTTTGGTCAGCCTACACACAACAGCTGTTTTAAGGTGACTTTCTACCTGAATGTCTTCAATCATGTTTGCCATCAGTAAACTAAATTTACAAATCATGCTTCACAGCAAGCCACACACTTTCTAAATAAAGTCAATGAATAAAACCAATCAAATAGTTGTCACCTTACAACAGACACACCAATGCAATTTTTTTTAAAAAATTTATTAGAAGAGATCAGCCTCAAAGCCAAGTACATAGTTTGCAGGACTGTTGAAACTCAATTTTTCAAGAGATAACAAAACTAACTTTTACAAGATCAAGTATTGAAATTATTTTTCCCCAAAACCAACCATGTATATAAGATGAAGGTTTTCAGATTATTCTGAAAACAAAACTGCAACAGCAGTAATGCAATTTTAATTTAGAACTGCAAAGACAGCATCATGGCAGTCATGACAATGCAAACAAAATAAATTCCACAGCCAGATTCCAGACTCCACCAAGATAATAACAAAACAGCTTTTGGAAAAAAAATAATCAGACCTTATTATTCATTCTTTAACACGCTAAATGTATTACTTAACTGATGCAATAGCCCTTTTAAAATCTATAAAAACTTCAACTAGACAAAGCAATCACTTTAACAAAATTCTTGGTGGCATGCATATGCTGGCTCGCTACTATCCCACTAAAATGGCAAAAAGAAAAATATCCATACTACCTTGTAATGAAATTGTGTCAAGTGAAAGAAGAGGAAAAGATTAATTCACAGAAATAAAAATCAATTTTTTGAGTCTGCGTGGCTCAGAGGAATAAAAATGTTTGTGTAGTTCCCTCCCCTGTCTATACGAAGATTATCCAACAGTGGGTTATTTCAGAGATAGTTACCTTTCTCTCTCATTAGATCTTTAATAGCTTGCCATTTCATGTCATATGGGATGTTGCTAATGAAAACTCTGTTACGATTTGGACCCTTCTTTTCTCCAGTGCCCGAATTCTTGTCTTTTGAATACGGATGAAATCTATTGGCCTTCTTACTTCCTGTAGATTTTTCCTTTAAGTCAGATTTCTCTTCTTTCGCTGACTCATCATTCTCCCTGTGAATTTAAAAAAAAAAAAAAATCAAACAAACAAAAACCCTCAGTTGTGCTTATAAGAATGGAAGTCTATATTAAACAAATATTTCATATTTATCACTTCACAAAACTCTCCACTAAGCTAGACCTCAGCAAAGTAGCTGGAGAATCAGCCTGAGAGCTTTGAAATTACCCAGTGCTATTTCAAAGCAAGAGTTTGGCTTCTCATTTAACAGTCCTCATTTTTTCCCCCACATTAAATAGTTGTAAGCATCCAAACAATCACCCAGTTTTTCCCACCACACTACTTAATTAATAAATGCTATTAGACTGGAACAGAGGGAAGAGCAGATAATTTTACTTCTAAGGTATCTAAAACTGCCACCTTTGATGGAGAATTAACTTTCTGGGCATCATTAAAAACTTTTTTAAAAAACTAATTTACACAATGATACTCTGAAAAAAGTTCATCTCTTAAAGGTTAATAGTTTCTTCTCAGAACTTTCTCCTCCCTTAATTAGAAGCATAATTAAAATACAAAGTTATGTCTATAATTCCACATCTATATATGTATATACTCATATTAAGACTCTCAAACTTTCTTCTATTCCCAATTTTGATCAACACAGAAAGCTTATAACGTATCCTAATATTTTATGTTACATTTTAACCTATAAACTAGAATAGGGTACTTCATCAAATTATGCAGTTTCATTAATATTATCTACAATGGGTAATGTAGGACAGGAGCAGTACCTAAAAGCAACATAAGCCAACATTTTATAAACCTGATTTTTTTTTTTTTTTTGAGACAGAGTTTTGCTCTGTCGCCCAGGGGTGGAGTGCAGTGGCACAATCTTGGCTCACTGCAGCCTCCACCTCCCAGGTTCAAGCAATTCTGTGCCTCAGCCTCCTGAGCAGCTGGGATTACAGGTGCCCACCACCACACCCAGCTAATTTTTTGTATTTTTAGTAGAGATGGGGTTTCACCATCTTGGCCAGGCCGATCTTGAACTCGTGACCTCATGATCTACCCGCTTTGCCTCCCAAAGTGCTAGGATTACAGGTATGAGCCACTGCGCCCAGCCAAATCTGATTTTTAATGAGGCCTTAACTAGAAAAAAAAGTAATTTATAACACTGTAATCACAGTGCAACTCTATGATGTCATATGCCAACCATCCAAAAGATTCAGGCATACACTTAAACCCTATAGATAAAAATTTGGATTTATATTTTAAAATGCAGTTTACTTTTAAAAACAAGTCTTTTTTACAGAACAAACAATAGTGTTTTGTTGTTGTTGTTTTTTGTTGTTGTTTTTTGAGACAGAGTCTCATTCTGTCACCCAGGCTGGAGTACAGTGGCAACATCTCCGCTCACTGCAATCTCCGCCTCCTGGGTTCAAGGAATTCTCCTTCCTCAGTCTCCCAAGTAGCTGGAATTACAGGTGTCTGCAACCACACCCAGGTAATTTTTATATTTTTAGTAGAGACGGGGTTTCAACATGTTGGAAAGGCTGGTCTCAAACTTCTGACCTCAGGTGATCCACCCACCTCGGCCTCCCAAAGTGATGGGATTACAGGTGTGAGCCACTGTGCCTGGCCAATAGATTTCTTATTTAAATAACTAAGTGCTCTAGTCAATTTAAAACTATTTTAATAACAAAACTTCAATTTTAAAGAAATTTTTCACAAACATTACTAATAATATCACTGTGGATAACACCTAGGAATCTAAATTTTTTTTAAAGCTTTCTGGATTATTCTGACAACAAATCAAGTTTCATGAGCCAGGCTCTAAATTATCTTCCAAGCCCAGCAATTCTGGTGACCCATACATTGCAATGCTCCTCACACACCTCTAACCGCAAGCATTTGTTACATAATATACGGAGCTTCTTGAACACTACTCTTCTTTGTAGGTAACACAGCCATAAATATAGCATGCAAACCCTATAAGAACAAAAACTATCTGCTTTGGTATCACCAGCACCTCGCACGGTGACTGCATATAACACTGTGCTGTAATTTTTGAATGAATTAACAGTCAATTAAGAATCCATACTCATCTGAGCACAGATGTTGCCAGCAAAACTGCTAGAATAAAGACAGAGACATTTGGACCAAACTTGCTTTGCCATTTTTTTAGACCTTGAAAGGGATATCTTCACTATCAAACATATTCCTTCATCAGAAATGGCATGGCCTAGGGGGGAGTCTTCTCAACTGCCTAAATCTAGAAAGTACCTACCTGTCTGAACAGAGTGACACTTTTGAAAATGGCAGCAAGCAGCCAAAAGGCACAAAGGCCTTTTCTCTGGTTTCTGGGTACCACAGATATAACAACAAACCTTTCTTTTCAATTCCCCAAAGGGCCTGTTTATATAACAGGCTTAGATGAATTCAATGAATGTTTGTAAAGTAACTGAGACTCTATTCAGTAAACAGATATCTATATAGTCTCTAGATTAATATCCCTTCCCCTGCCTATTTTCTTCCTGGATTAAACCAATTGTGAAAATTACACAAAGTTCTGAAGTACTTACAATGTTCTATTCTTGACTTGGGTGGGGTTACACAGATTAAGTATTTGCTTACAACAATCTGAAAATTCCATTAAAAGCAGTAACATTATACATAATATCTTCTTTTAAAAATTTACTCAAAGATGATCAAAGAAAGTAATTTCTTCATTTTCCCAAATAAGAAGCCTCTTAAAAATACTGCTAAACTGCTCGTCTACGATGTATGAACTAAAATTTACCTTAAGTTTCTTCCCAGTGTATAACAAAAAAAGAAAAAAAAATCTATAAAAGGCATAACAGTTTAGAGGCTACAGGAATGATCTATTAAGAAACTGAGCCATAATTATATAATTTCTGAACTATTTCCAAGTCATAAATACTTTGGAAGAGAAAGTAAAAATAGAAGTGAAAACTATTAAGGAAATGATGCTACATAATTCCAAAATATTGGTACTACCTCCAGAATTCCATGTACTAAATTCCCAAACTGTTCATTTAGACAACCACTCCCACAATGTACTTAAAACAAAAACTCTAAAATAGACATAAAAATGTTATCTATTCTTAAAATTGAACTATGCGTATCTAAATTATAACATAAATTTCTGAAAAAAATCAACCTCCAACATCAAAAGAAGAAACACAGTTTTAACGTACGATTTTAAAAGTATACTGGTATAGTATCAGATCCAATATTAATCCCAGTTCCAGAGGAAAACTACCAGATGGCAGTTCAGAGCAATAAATGCCTACATTAAGAAAAACGACCGACCTCCAGGCCAGGTGTGGTGGCTCACACCTATAATCCCAGCACTTTGGGAGGCCAAGACAGGTGGATCACTTAAGGTCAGTAGTTCGAGACGAGCCTGGCCAACATGGTGAAACTCCATTTCTACTAAAAATACAAACATTAGCCAGGGATAGTGATGCATGCCTATAATCTCAGCTGCTCAGGATGCTGAGGCAGGAGAATCACCTGAACCCAGGAGGCAGAGGCTGCAGTGAGCCGAGATCGCACCATCGCTTTTTGTTTGTTTGTTTGTTTGTTTGTTTGAGACAGAGCAAGACTCCATCTCAAAAAAAAAAAAAAAAGAATAAAGATCTCCAACAACCTAACTTCACACCTCAAGGAACTAGAAAAAAGAACTAAGTCCAAAGTTAATAGAAAGAAGAAAATAACGAAAATCAGGGCAAAAATAAATGAAACATACTAGAAAAACAATAGAAAAGGTCAATAAAACTAAAAGTTGGTTTTTGAAAGATAAGCAAAACTGACAAAGATTAAGCTAGATTAAGGGGGGGAAAACAATCAGAAATCAAAGAGGGAAAATAGAAAAATACATAAAGAAATCAAAGAGGAGACTTTGTATAACAGATACCACAGAAATACAGAGAATTATAAGAAACTACTATTAACAATTATATACCAACTAATTGGATAACTTAGAAGAAATTAATAAATTCCTGGAAATATACAACTCACCAAGTCTGAATCACAAAAAATTAGAAAATCTGAACTGTCCAATAACAAGGGAGATAGGAGTCAGTAATCAAAAATCTCCCAAGAAGGAAAAGCCCAGGACCTGATAGCTTCACTGGTAAATTCTATCAAACATTTAAGAACTAATACCAATCCTTCTCAAACTCTTCCAAAAAACCGAATATGAGGAAACTCTTTCAAATCATTTTATAAGGCCAGATTACCCTGATAACAAAGCCAGACAAGGATCCTACAAGAAAAGAAAATTACGGGCAATATCCCTGATGAACACAGATGTAAAAATTCTCAACAAAATACTAGCAAACTAAATTCAACAGCACATTAAAAGGATCATACACCATAATCAAATGGTATACACCACATTAACAGAATGAAGGATTTTTAAAAAATCAAAGATCATCTCAATAGATCCAGGAAAAGCATTTGACAAACTCAATATCCTTTCAAGATAAACACTCTCAACAAATTTAGTACAGAAGGAATGTTCCTCAACACAATAAAGATCATATACGACAACCCCATAGCTAATGTCATACTCAACAGTGAAAATTTGAAGGTTTTACTTCTAAGAGCAGGAAAAAGAGAAGATGTCTATGCTCACCACTTCTATTCAACATTGTACTGAAGGTCACAGCCAGAGCAAGAGGCAAATAAAAGACATAAAAGGCAACCAAATTGGAGAGAAAGAAGTAAAATAATCTCTGTTTGCAGAAGATGTGATCTTACATAGAAAATTATTCCGAGAAAAATTTAAAGACACCACCAAAAAAACTATTAGAACAAATTCGGTAAAGTTATAGGATACAAAGTCAACATTCAAAAATCCACTGCATAGCTACATACTACTAATAATAAACTATCCAAAAAATTAATTAAGAACACAATCTCATTTAAAATAGCATCAGAAAGAATAAAATACCTAGAAATAAATTTAACCAAGAAAGCTGGCCGGGCGCGGTGGCTCAAGCCTGTAATCCCAGCACTTTGGGAGGCCGAGACGGGCGGATCACGAGGTCAGGAGATCGAGACCATCCTGGCTAACATGGTGAAACCCCGTCTCTACTAAAAATACAAAAAACTAGCCGGGCGAGGTGGCGGCGCCTGTAGTCCCAGCTACTCGGGAGGCTGAGGCAGGAGAATGGCGTGAACCCGGGAGGCGGAGCTTGCAGTGAGCTGAGATCCGGCCACTGCACTCCAGCCCGGGCGACAGAGCGAGACTCCGTCTCAAAAAAAAAAAAAAAAAAAAAAAGAAAGCTAAAGAGCTATACACTGAAAAACTATCAATGATACAATTGAAAATAATACAAATGAAAGATACTCCATGTTCATAGATGAGAGGAAATAATATTGTCAAAATGTCCTTCCTACCCAAAATGACCTATAAATTCAATGTGATCTCTATCAAAATTCTAACAGCGTTTTTCACAGAAACAGATATATTCCTGAAATCCATATGAACCATAAAAGATCTCAAATGGCTAAAGCAATCTTGAACAAGAAGAAAAAGATAAAAACATCACACTACCAGATTCAAGTTATATTACAAATCTACAGTAATCAAAACAATATGGTACTGGCACAAAAACAAGACACACAGACCAATGGAACATAACAGAACACTCAAAAATACATCCCCAAGGATATGGTAAACTAATCTTTGACAAAGGCACCAAAAATATACAATGGTGAAAGGACAGTCTCTTCAAAAAATGGTATTGGGAGAACTAGATATTCACATACAAAACAAAATGAAAATGGATTAAAAATTTAAACATAACACCTAAAACCCTGTAACTCCCAGAAGAAAACACAAGAGAAAAGCTCCATGACCTTGGTCTTGGCAATGTTTTTTTTTTTTTTATATGACACTAAAAGCACAGACAACACAAACAAAAGTAAACAATTGGGACTACATCAAAGTAAAAAGTTATTGCACAGCAAAGGAAACAATCAATGAAATAAAAAGGCAACCTAAGAAATGAGAGAAAACATTTGCAAACCATATATCCAGTAAGGGATTAATATCAAAAATGTATAAGGAACTCATATAACTCAATAGCAATCCAATTAAAAAATGAGAAATGGATCCGAATAGATATTTTTCCAAAGAAGACACACCAATGGCCAAAAGATATATGAAAAAGTGCTCAATATCACTAATCATCAGAGAAATACAACTCAAAACCACAATGCAATATCACTTCATCCCTGTTAGAATGACTTATCAAAAAGTCAAAAGATAGCAAGTGTTGCTGAGGATGTGTAGAAAGAACTCTTAGATACTGCTGGTGGGAATGTATATTGGTACAGCCATTATAGAAAACAGCATCAAGGGTCCTCAAAAACTTAAAAACGAAACTACCATATGATTCATCAATGCTATTTTGGGTATACATCCAAGGAAAATGAAATCACTATCTCAAAGAGATATCTGCACTCCCATGTTCACTGCATCGTCCACAATACCCAAGATATGGAAATGACTTAAGTGTCCACTGACAGATAAACGGTTAAAGGAAACATGATATATATTTTGTGTTTACACAACACATCCACACTGGAATATTATTATTTAGCCTTACAAAAAGAACAAAATCTTGCCATTTGCAACAACAGAGATAAACCTAGAGGACATTATGCTATGTGAAAAAAGCCAGACCCAGAAAGACAAATACTGCATGATCTCACTTACACACAGACTCTAAAAAAGGTCAAACTCAGAAGCAGCGTGTAGAAGGGTGTTTACCAGAGGTGGAGGGCAGCAGGGGATGGGGAAATGTTCTAAGGGCACAAACCTTCAGTTATAAGATGGGTAAGTTCTGTAGATCTAAGACACAGTATAGTGACTATACTTAACATATTTACTGTATACTTGAAATTTGCTTAAAGAGTAGACCTTGGCCGGGCGCGGTGGCTCAAGCCTATAATCCCAGCACTTTGGGAGGCCGAGACGGGCGGATCACGAGGTCAGGAGATCGAGACCATCCTGGCTAACACTGTGAAACCCCGTCTCTACTAAAAAATACAAAAAAACTAGCCGGGCGAGGTGGCGGGCGCCTGTAGTCCCAGCTACTCGGGAGGCTGAGGCAGGAGAATGGCGTGAACCCGGGAGGCAGAGCTTGCAGTGAGCTGAGATCCGACCACTGCACTCCAGCCCAGGCGACAGAGTGAGACTCCGTCTCAAAAAAAAAAAAAAAAAAAAGAGTAGATCTTAAGTATTTTCAACACCAAAAAATATGGTAATTATGTGAGGTAACAGATATGTTAATTAGCTTGATTGTGGTACTCATTTCACAATTTATTTGTATAACAAAACATCACATTGTACACTTCAAAATATACAATTTTTGTCAATTTACCTCAATAAAGCTTGGGAGAACAGTTCTAGTCTTTACTCCTAATAAAAATCACTCAACTAAAGAACACATTACTTTGCTCCAATGCTTAAAATTTTATAGTACCCTAATATAACTCTCAATCTCTACCCACTCCAAAGTTATACTTAATTACACATGAATAATAAAGTTATAATAATACTGCTCTTTTCCCACCTATTCACTTTTAAGAAAAGGGGAGCCAGTATACCATTTGGCATTAAAAAAAGAAGGCTATAGTTGGAAAACGGATCTTTTCTAAAGGTGTGAACATGTAAACTAAATTCCCTCTATATGAGTTTCATAAGCATAAAAGTTCACTTTTGCATTTCTTCCACAAATATTTACTAGGCCTTAAGAATACAAAGAAGAATAAGACATAGTGGTCTCCCACCCTCAAAAACTATGGATTAACCTCAGCAAATACTATTTCAATCCTGATGACAAGCAGTACTCTGTTCAATTCCAACCAATATATAATTTGGGGCAATATCATAATTTTTATAATCAACAATGAATTATTTTTATTAAAAGTATATGGTAATCAACTCAAGGTTTATGTATTGGGGTTGTCACCCACTCCTACTAGTTCACGAAGTCAAATAAAAAGGTCTAGGTCGCTACTCAGTTTGAATGACTCATGCTGGATCATCACATATGTTCTTACAGAGTAGACAGTAAGTGAAATCCCTGAGAGTAAAACTGAACTCGATTCAACTTCTGGGAAAAAGAGAAAGGGATGGAGGTGAATTACAAGCAATATGGAAATAATCTATATTTACTAGTAATATTTCTTCACTTCTTCACCTTATATTTTTCTCTTCCTAAATGAGAAAAGGATTCTTTCTCCACCTTTCTCCTCTCTCTTTTTCCTGTCTTGCTAAATCATGATGAGACTTTAGAAGGGATTAGAGAATCTGATGGAGGTTTAGATACCAAACTTCCGCTATATCAACACTAACCATACCCAAGTATAGGAGGGCTTCTCTCTGTAATTCAAGGCTGCACTTTTTGTTCAGGAGAAAAGATGGCATGTATACTCGTGTTTAGATATGAATAGCACATATTTTTCAGTTGATCATTCCGCTGGTTTTAATGTCTATTTTTAATGCCAAATTCCCGAAAGCCCACATTTTGGCAAGCATGGTAGAAAGCGCTTCATTCCCTTTCTAGTTCCTCAGTTACTGAGGTGAACCACTCTTCATCCAGGAACAAACTCCACTAAGTTCCAATCTCTTACACCTGCACCTCTATTCTCCTAGAAGATGCTGCCGCTCCTATTCAAACTCATTTGCGAGCAAGAGTGTCAAAGAGCTGGGGAGAGCTACCCTCATCTTATCTGCCACCAACTTATACATAGACTGGTCCAGGTCTTACCATCCCATTTCAAACATTCTTATCCAAAGGTCAGACAGACCTTTCCCTTGCCTATTTTACTGTGAGCATATGTCTATTGCTTTCTGCTCTGAGGCATAACAGAGAAGGAAAAGGATGTTTTCACTAAATTATTAACATATTTCAACTTCAGGTTTAAGGAGGTAGGCATATGAAAGTAAGCGCTTAACTTCATATCCTCCCACAAGACAAGAACAAAGGGGAGCATAACATTTCCCTAGAACCAGAAATTATTATGGATTGGGGTCAACTAAATTATTTATAGGCACTGGTGACAGCTGCGACCTTGAAAGTTTTCCTTCATTTAGGGGGGAAAAAAAAAACTTAACCATCTATTATACCAAACTTAAGATAATCATACACTGAGTTGAAAAATATATATATACTCTCCACAGCTGACGCACATTACCCAGTGGGAAGGGAAGCCACGCACATCGCACATTTCCCTTTTGAAAGTACGTCTAGCCAATTCAAGAGTAACACAATACATACAGTCTAACAGCACATTATTAAACTTCCTCTCGGTATAAATCAGTTTTAAAATGAACACACACTTTAGAAAACAACAAAACACTAAACTTGTGAAGCTCAGAAAGAAGCCAGAGATATTCCTTTTAAATACGTTCTTGGTGGTTAGGAGGAAATGTCCGATGATGTCATCCCTAGATACTCCCTAGTGATGAACACTAACTACTGGTCCTTAAAGGGGGACCATTTTCCTGCAAACCGTGGCGTTCGCTGAGCTTTGCTCAAAGGTTCTTTAACCAAAGTCAGGAAAGAGGGGAGTCCGCTGTCTCGGGCTAGAAATCAGGGAGGAGCGCTGGTCCCCGGGCCCCCAGCCTCGGCTCCCGGGACCGCAGGCGGCCAGGCCTGGGGCGGGCGGGGAAGGGCCTGGGAGCGGCCCAGCTGCACCTGCTCCTCAGGCAGCCGATGGCCCGGGGGCGGGCCGGGGCCTGGGGGTGGTTATCCCCCATCAAGGCCCAGCCCGGCCTCTGGCCCCCCGGCCGACTCCCCGCCCCCCACCTCGCCCCGGTTCCCGGAGGAAAAGACAATACATTTTAACGCCATTGGAGCTGCTGCTGTGCTGCGGCTGCTGCTTCTCCGCCTCCGGGGGGTGCGGCTCTCGCCGCTGCTCGCCCGGCGGCTCCGCGGGCTGCAGGTGTGGGCTGTCGCCACCAGTGGCCCCGGGCACCTCGGCCTTGTTGGCGTCCGCCATCCCGCCGCCTCTGCCTCCGCCTCGGCCGCCTGAGCTGAGGGGCTCCGAGCGCGACAATGGCGGCTGCCGGGGAAGCGGTAACGGATCCCGATTTGAAAAGGCCCCGAGCGCTCAGTAACCCGGATCTCGCGAGAACCGGTCGAGCCTGGGCGACTGGGAGATGGTGTGTGCCGGGTGCGGGGGGTGGGAGTGCGGGGGGGAGGGAAGCCATGGGAGCGGGGGTCAGGGCCGCTGTTGCTGCAGTCGACCCTACACCTGCCTGGGAGGGCTGCGCCAGTCCTGAAAGCCCCCGGTGGTGGTTCCATGTCTGCCCACCAGCCCGCCTGTCGCTTGGCACCAGTGGAGTCTTGGCTTGCAAAGCGGGATTAGACACCAAAGCCCTAACACCCAGACTGTTCAATTCATTCCAGGTAGGGACAGTTAAGAAGAGCACACCACTTTGCATCTTTAGAGACTTCTTGCAAGTCCTCAGACTCCCTTTAGAAATCCTTTGAATGAAGCAAATATAAGTCTCTTGCCATTTCAATGCCTAGGCACCCTTCGGACATTCCATAAAGAGTTATTGATAACTGATTGCGATTCACCAAAATGAATGACTTTGAATTTCTTTGAGAAGTATTTGTTCTTAGGGGTGAGGATTTCCCAGCAACTCAGCTATCAGCTTAATAAGAGAAGACTGCAGTTTTTCTCTGGACATCAATCAATGTGGGGAATCTATAATTATAAAATATCGTCTACTAGATGGGCTAATAACGGATATTTGAGGTTTTGATTGTTTATTGTATACTGATGGAAATTCTATGTGAAATAGTTCTACACTCTCAAATTTAATTGCCATATGGAGTTTTAAAATATAGTCGTAGATTTTTCCGCCAAGTATGAAAAGGAAACCCGTTAAATTTAACCAATTCCTAACTCTTGAGTACTATAATATTTCACATTGACATAACCTTTTTCAGCTGAAAAGTTTAAAAGCCTTCCCAAAATTGTTTTTTTTTCCATAAAGAAGCAAACATGTGTCGTTTACTTACTTTACAGAATATCATACACATATCGGTGGTAAAGTTATAGTTACAAAGTAATACTCAAATAACATAATTTCATCTTCGGCTTTTCAATGTGTAGTTTCCTACCCTCTACCGAAAAATACCAAGTTCAGCTACTTCATCACACACACACACATACACACACACACATACACACACACACACACACACAATCAGAACATTTTAATGATGAGAGTGCTATTGTAGTTGCTGTATAAATTGTTTGTCATTCAACTCTTGAGACATAAGATTTATAATCGCAGAAAGGGCATTCAACTGTGACAGACAAAATATGGATTAAATCCCCAGCTCTGCCTCTTTTTGCCCATAACTCCCTGGGCAAGTCACCTCATTTCTCAGTCTCTCTACAATAAATAAGGATAGCAATACCGACCTTATAGGATTGAGGTGAGGATTAAGAGAAAGCACTTTCTGTAGGAAAAAGTGCTATATGAACATAATGTAATATCACAATTCTCTATCTCCCTAAGCTTAGCAGAGTTTTAGTCAAAGACAAGCCAAGTGATTTTTCCCACAGCACTAAATTATAAGTACTTTCAAAATAGTCATCATTCTGTTATTCTTTTGCTGTAGTTGAACTTAGTGATGAAAATTGAACCCCACCATCACTAGTACCGTATATTCTTGCCAAAATCCTTTAATCAACTCAATGCAAGGTTTTTTTAAGAGGCCTTTATGCTTCAAACAGAGTAGTAGGTACATGAGGAATACAAAAATGAGTACAACCCTGTTGGGAGAGGACTAATATAAAAAGTACTATTTGCCAGGCGCGGTGGCTCAAGCCTGTAATCCCAGCACTTTGGGAGGCCGAGACGGGCGGATCACGAGGTCAGGAGATGGAGACCATCCTGGCTAACCCAGTGAAACCTAGTCTCTACTAAAAAATACAAAAAACTAGCCAGGCGAGGTGGCGGGCGCCTGTAGTCCCAGCTACCTGGGAGGCTGAGGCAGGAGAATGGCGTGAACCCGGGAGGCGGAGCTTGCAGTGAGCTGAGATCCGGCCACTGCACTCCAGCCTGGGGGACAGAGCGAGACTCCGTCTCAAAAAAAAAAAAAAAAAAAAAGTACTATTTGAGTGCTATAATACAAATAAAAGCAAAGTATCATTAAAACATTATTTACAAAAACAGGAGACTGGCCCACATGCCTTAGTTTGCCAATGAAAATATTCCATTAAAATATTTATCTTGATTACTGAGTTTTAAATTTTGTACCCAAGACAAACGCCTCACTCGCTGTAGCTTAGCCCTAGTCCTGATAAAGAGCAGAGGTTAATTCCTACTGAGGGAATTGTAATTGGTGAGGGCCTTATAAAAGAGCTGGATCTTAAAAGACAAGGAATTAAGGCAACTTCTGAAGGGAGGAGAAGGATTAATCTTAACCATTCCATCTGACTGCTCAATAGATTGATCTTTCCTTCCTTTCTTGCTGTTAATTGCGAAAGATAAAGAAAAAAACTATTAATATTCTGTTGCTGAATCCCATTTCTGTATTTTCCTGTCTTCCTCTCTACTGTTTTGTTTTTTTGTTTTGTTTTGTTTTGTTTTGTTTTGTTTGAGACGGAGTCTCGCCCTGTCGCCCAGGCTGGAGTGTAGTGGCGCTGTCTCGGCTCACTGCAAGCTCCGCCTCCCAGGTTCACGCCATTCTCCTGCCTCAACCCTCCCGAGTAGCTGGGACTACAGGCACCCGCCAATATACCCGGCTAATTTTTTTTTATTTTTAGTAGAGACGGGGTTTCACCGTGTTAGCCAGGATGGTCTTGATATCCTGACCTTGTGATCTGCCTGCCTCGACCTCCCAAAGTGCTGGGTTTACAGGCGTGAGCCACAGCGCCTGGCCTTGGTTTTATTTTTTATTTATTTATTTATCTATTTTTTAGTGCGTGTAGGTACCTTGAAAAATTCTTAAGTAATGCTCAAATTCTTATTTTCACGATTCACATTGCAAAAGCATTATCCTGTGCAATTGCACAAAATATATTACTGGTACTTCAAATAATCACTTAGTTTTCTTTCTTACAAATTAGAATGCATGTTTATGTGTGTGTACGTGGTGGGGGTAGGGGAAAACTATTACACATATCTAGACATTTAATCCTAGAAATCACAAAATATTTTCAATTAATGCCTTAATATATGTATCACTTAGGAATTGTGTTCATCTGCTAGTAACAATAACTAGAAATAATAGTATCTTAAGCACGATATACATTTTTACTCTCTTAAGTAAAATAAATGCAGAAGGAGCATCCCAGAGGATATATAGTAGCTTCACAGTCATCATGGAGGTCAGGTTCCTGCTACTTTAATCTTTCACCATCCTAGTGTAAGGCTTCTGTTCTTAAGGTTGCCCTATGACCCAAGATGGCTGCTGGAGATCAAGGAACCTTGTCTGCACTGTGGGTCAGAAGAAGTCTGGAAAAGAAGGGCCTATCCAGAAGTCTCACACAACACTTCCACTTATAGGCGAGAACTTAGTCACATGACACACTCAGCTATGGGGGAGGTTGGCAAATAATTTGGGGGCTGGGCTTACTGCCCAGGGTTCTGTTACCAATGAGGAAGAGAATGGAGTGGCAACTAGAATGTCATCATTCTTCTTTTTTTAAATTTATTTTGTCTTTAAGAATTAAAAGACAAAGACCAACAATATGAGGTAAAACAAAAAGTATAGTATAATTTTTAAGTCAATTTGCTTCACTATATAAATTAAATTGCTGGATTTGAAGGCATGAAGTTTCTAAACTTTACAAAGTAAAAAGTTCTTTCTTTAAAGCTTAAAAAGGAACTCATAACTTTTTAAAATACTATGGGTTATATCTGAAATCTACATATGTATTTCCCTTTTTATAAAAAGTTCATTCTGTGATGAAAATGTGGACATTGGTTACTATCAAATAGAAAGTAAAGTTTAATCTTATTCTGACAGTTAACTACTTACCATTCTCTTTCTCTTTTCCTCCTTCTTTCTCTCTCTCTCCCTCCCTATCTCTCTGTCACCCCCCATACACCCTCATTACACCACAGCTCTGCTTACTTTAGGAGTCCATTTTTTTTTTTTAGCATTTAGCATTCCAAAAGTACATCCTATAGAAAGGTCTCTACCAGCTAGCTAAGTGAAGTTTAGAATTAAGACAAATATCTGAATAATCCAGGCAGAAACTCCACTTTTACCTCAATTATTCAAATAATTCAGATAATATCAAGGGTTTTGGTAGACTTCCTTACATAATTGTTTTATTTTTCAACTTTATAATCCTAGGGTAATTCTCTAATGACAGAATTACTTTTGATTTTTGTAAGCAATATTGGGGCATATTTTTTCTTTGAAGACTAAAGACCTGCATAATTCCCAGATCTTTGAGTCTCAATTTTTAACCATTTTCTAATTTCTTAACTTAAATCACCCTGAGTTTTCCTCAATCTCACTCCAGTAACTCTATGAAAAGATAGATCAGAAGAGCAAATTCTCAGGAGCTCTGCCCTACTTTCCTTCCTATAGGCATAGCCACTCCCTCCTGTTTAATGATTCCATGAATTGAGCTTACTCTATCCAAAGCCATGGATATTATATGGCAATGTTTTTAAATATCCTCAGTTTAGTATCTTAACTCAATTTTTTTTAAGATGAAGTCTCACTCTGTTGCCCAGGCTGGAGTGCAGTGGCACGATCTTGGCTCACTGCAACCTCCGCCTCCCAGGTTCAAGTGATTCTCCTCCCTCAGCCTCCCGAGTAGCTAGGATGACAGGTGCACACCACGGCACCCGGCTAGTTTTTATATTTGTAGTAAAGACAGGGCTTCACCATGTTGGCCAGGCTGGTCTTGAACTCCTGACCTCAGGTGATCCACCCACCTCGGCCTCCCAAAGTTCTGGGATTACAGGCATAAGCCACCACACCCGGCCCTAACTCAGTATTAATGAAATGATTGTTTCATATCAGAAATTGTCTTCAATTTAAATAATTGCCCTTTTTCGGCACATCATTCTTAATTTTCAATTACAACATTTAGAAGAGAAAATCAAATTCTTAGAGTGATGAATTATAAGGTTCAGTCCACATGCTGTCTTGCATATTTGAAGATAATCCTGTAAATGATGATGACAGAGATAACTGACATAATCCATCTTCCTCTTCTTATTTGGCGATAGAAAATTTTTATTTATGGTAGCTATGAATAGTACTGAAAGCCCACATTTCCTAGCCTCACTTGCAGCTACATGCACCCATGTGACTATGTTCTGGCCAATAAGATATTAACAGAAATGTTGTAAGGACCATATAGAAGTTTCCTTAGAAGAAACTGACTTAGCCGGAAGAATGGCCCTTTTGTCCTCTATTGCCTCTTCCTGCTGCTAACTTGAAATGGAGCAATGATGTCTGTAAACAACAACCCTCTTAGACCATTAATTGGAAGCTAACTGCTAAGGATGGTGGAACAGACATGTGAAATTCAGATCTCTGATGACCATGAAGCCACAATAACAACCCTGACATTCCTACCCCTAGACTCATTTTCAAGAGGAAGAAATACATTTCTATCCTGATCAATTGCTGCTGTTTGGGCTCTTTCTATTAAACACAGCTGAACACAATCCTGGTGACTGTTTTTAATTTAAATGACTTATTTCCTTCAATAGTTTTTCTACATGTGGTTACAATGTAGAAGAATTACAGAATGTATTCTGTAGCGCCACTACACTCCAGCCTGGGCGACAGAGCCAGACTCCATCTCAAAAAAACAAAACAAAACAAAAAAAGAAAACAAAACAGTAGAGAGGAAGATAGGAAAATACAGAAATGGGATTCAGCAACAGAATATTAATAGTTCTACAATGTAGAAGAATTACAAGAAGAAGAATTTTTCTGAAGACATCATTTATATTGGCTTTTGTTTTCTCTTTTGCTTTATGCTGTAGAGCACTGAAAGGTGTTTTTAATGTGATTTTCATTCTCCCATTTTAATTTTACTAGTAGAACCACGATTTTGTTTAGGGTAGCAGCATGCCCACCTGAAATACTGGGAGTGACAATAGGCACAGCTCTATCGAATTAGTTATAAGGAGTAGTGCATCAGGGATTTTCAGAGGGTTTTTACTTTCCTAATAAGCTCTTTGCCTACCTGCCTTCTTGTGAGGCTAAAGGGTGAAGTATCCATCTTGAAACCAAGAGTCAACATGTATGAATACAAATGCCACGCGCTAAGGAAGACAGGTGAGAAAGACAGGAAACTAAAACACTGATGGCCTCATAAAGTCGCTGGACAAGCCCTGGACTACCCACATCCAAACTTCTTCGTGTGTAGGGTGAAAAATTACCTCCATTGCCTTTAGGCATTGCCATTGCTTTTCTGTCTGTGGTCCTCCATTTAATGAAACTAAACAGAATCCAAAAATTGTTTTTGGATTACAGCCCTTTTCCTCAAGGGTCACACCACTCCTGATGGCTGCTTATGAGCCTAGTTGAAAGCTATGATTTTTCAGTAGTATACTAATGTGATATTTTTTCATGGTGTATTGCAAAGTGGTAGATTGAAGTGATTTCATGTCATATTTCAATTCACAAACTGTTTAAACATGCAGAATATATATGTGTGTGTGTATGCAAAATGCAGTATGTATATAAACAAGATATATTTCCCTGATTTTCATTTCTAGCTATTTTTATCAGTCAGGAAAAGAAAGCTTTTCATTCCGTCAAACTCTATAGATGTTTCCTCTAGGAAAGGATTTAATGCACAAAGTCTTAGACGCTTATACAGCAATTAGTAAGGCTGAGAGGGCAAAGGTCCAGGAGCTATTGCTGCAGTTTGAAATATTAGGAAGAGCATGAGTCACAAGGAACCATGGCCAATGATCCCTCTGACCTATAACAACAAGATAAGTCTCAAGACTTCCTTGTGTCCAGAATCTGCTGACTTAACATACCATCTGCCATTTGCTATACCCACAAAGTTACCTGCAGCCACTACTGAAATTGATGGCTTCTCTTTCCCTTCCTCCTTGCAAATTTTGTAACAGTGCCGCTCCTTGGTAGAATTTAGGTTGGAATACTATTAGCAACAGAATTTGAGAAATGTTTCATAGGAGAGAGAACTTAGAAGGGTGAAAACGATGCTGAGTGTCAATAGGTAATATTTGGCACAGTTTCTAAATCATTTGGCATGCTTTCTGAGGTACCCACGTATAAAGGAGGCAGTTATCCTATGTGTGCAATCGTGCTGTAAAAAATAAAATCAGGTCAAATGTTTTAAAATGTGTAAATTACATATAGGAAACAACAACTTACAAACTGAGAGATCTCAAACCAAAAATGGTAAGTGGAAGCTCAGAGGCATGGCATTATAGGCTGGCTTATAAAGCAAAAATGAAGCTTTAACTTTTACGGTGATTTGTCATTACCGTGGAGATTTTCAGACAACAGATTGGTTTAAAAATCATCATCTTATACCATTTCTGGAAAACAACTTAAGTTTTACTTAGAATTGTCAGAGGCATTTACAAGAAATAACCTATGTCACTCTTCCATGGCCTAACTGGTCTTGGCTGCTCAGAGGATTCTCAAACCTGGTCACCATTTTGTTTTGTTTTAAGAATCCATTCATTCATTGTGTGTGTTAGATTTAAAAATGCCTGAACTTCTAAATAAGATAAATAAGATAAAGTATGTAAAAATACTTGTGACTTACCTTATTCTCTTGACTCCATTAACAAATCTCAATTGTGAGTTCCTTGCAATATCATTCAGGCTACTCAAGAGACTGCATGGTAATACTGTCAGTCTAGATGCTCTGACAGTCCCAATGTCACAGAGCAAATGTAGGCTTGGATTAGTGTCCATGTGCATCAAACCAGATTTCTGCATCAGAACTCTGAATATTTCTGGAAACTAGTATCAACAACATTTCTGAAAAATCAAACCTTATTCTTCCCAAGTGCCTTTGCTTTGAGCACTGTCTAAAGTCCTGGGGACAGTCACATAAGAACTACTGTAGAACTACTGAAAACTAAAACATTATTACAATTCATCAGTCCTCAGAACATTAGGCTTATGTTTTCTCCTCAAAAATCTTCATATTTTTAAGTACTGTTTTAGATAATAGTCACTAACTTCAATTTATCTTATATTGACTTTTAGGTAGTATTGAAAAAGAAGGCCCCTCCTTAGTTCTTTCTGAGTGTCTCCTATAGTTGCCTAAAGTGTCTTCGCATCTCACCAGATAAACATTCCTTCAGTTTAGCTTTGCTTAAAACATGAGAGGTGTGGCTTTTATTTGGCTAGCCTAGTTTTAGAAATCGGATACCAAGTATGCAAGTGTTTATTCTTTAACAATGCACAGAACCCTGAAAAAGGAAAATAACTCACATTCTACAAAATCATACATTAAAAATAACTGGCAACTTAAGAAAATGGAAAGATAAGCCACAGACTGGAGTAAAATCTTTGCAAAACACATATCTAATAAAGAACTTATATCCAAAATATATAAAGAACTCTTAAAACTCAACAATAAGAGCACAAGCAACCCAATTAAAGAGTGGAAAAATCTGAACAGACACATAACAAAGAAGATATGCAAATGGAAAATAAGCATATGAAATTATCATTAACATCAGATGTCCTGGGAGTTCAAAATTGGGACAATAATGAGAAACCACTGTATATTATTGGAATGGCTAAAATCCAAAACACTGACAACACTAGATGCTGAAGAGGATATGGAGCAACAGGAACTCTTATTCATTACTGGTGGAAATACAAAATGGTGCAGCCACTTTGGAAGACAGTATGGCAATTTCTTAGACAGCTAAATATAGTCCTACCATAGAATCCAACAATCATGCTCTTAGTTATTTGCTGAAATGAATTGAAAACTTATGTCCACACAAAAGCCTGCACACAAATGTTTATAGTATCTTTATTCATAATTGCCAAAAATTGGAAGTAACCAAGATATCTTTCAACAGGTATATAGATAAATAAACTGTGGTATATCCATACAATGAAATATTATTGAACAATAAAAAATAAATGAGCTATCAAGCCATGAAGGAAGCTTACATGCATGTTGTTAAATGAAAGAAGCCAGTGTGAAAGGGCAACAGAGTCTATATGACTCTATACATACATTCTGGAAAAGAGAAAACTACAAGACAGTTTTCAGATCAATGGATTCCAGGGGTTTGTGAGGGGAAGAGGAAGGGATAAATAGAGGATATTTAGAAATGTGAAACTATTCTGCTTGAAAATATAATGGTGAATATATGACATTATAGACTCTTCAAAAATCATAGAACTGACCAACAAAAGAATGAACTCTAGTGTAAATTGTGTACTTAATTAATAATGTAACAAAATTGTTTTATCAATTGTTAACAAATGTATCACACTAATGTAAGATGTTAATAACAAATGAAACTGTGAGAAAAGGGGTGGGAGATATACGGGAACTTTCTGTACTTCCTGACTTTTCTGTCATCCTGAAACTGCTCTAAAAAAATTAAGTCAGGCCGGGCGTGGTGGCTCAAGCCTGTAATCCCAGCACTTTGGGAGGCCAAGACGGGCGGATCACGAGGTCAGGAGATCGAGACCATCCTGGCTAACTCAGTGAAACCCCGTCTCTACTAAAAATACAAAAAACTAGCCGGGTGATGTGGTGGGCACCTGTAGTCCCAGCTACTCCAGAGGCTGAGGCAGGAGAATGGCGTGAACCCAGGAGGCGGAGCTTGCAGTGAGCTGAGATCCGGCCACTGCACTCCAGCCGACTCCGTCTCAAAAAAAAAAAAAAAAAAAAAAATAAGTCTATCCAATAACAAAAATAACTGGCAAGATTTAGGGAAATTTTTATGTTGGAGAAAAAAGTGTAAAACTTACATAACATCACAACCATAGCACTGCAAAAACATTTACAAAGCTAAGAAAATGCTAGCACAATTAAAAATAAAAGTTATTATTTATATTTCAATATATTTAGAACTTCATAAATTTGTTTGAGTTAAGAAAGAATGATGGAATACATAAAACAAAGGTTGAGTTACAAAAACAAGGACAAATGCACAATGATCAGGAAGAATTGTGCAATAAGCATTTTCAAGACAGAGCATGTGGTCAAATTAAGCCAAGAGGAAAAAGGAGGAGTGAATGGGTGTTGCATATAGGACTACTTTCCTCCACAGCTTACTACCTTCAGCTGTGTTAGTGGACTTAGAGTGCAACTGCTTTTACTTCGTAATCAAAACATTAATGTACTGGGGCAAATCGTGTATAAAACAATTGATTTCCACATTCCATTGACATTCCTATTTGCCAATTATTTTTAACTGAATCCTATTACAGAAGCATACATTATGATAGAAAAGAAAACTGCTCTTGTTTCTCTATCTTTAGCAGAACAAAACAACTTAAGCTAATCTCTATACATTATACTGTAGTTATGGCTCGCACATTCGTGGAGATTGTACCCAAGGTACCCTCTCATACTCATTAGATTCAACAGTAAATATAGTAGAGGGCTTAAAGTACACTTTAAATGAAACAATTGAAGGCTTATGGGCAGTAAAACTAAAAGCAATTAAATGAAACTTCATTTAAATAGATCACTCTGAACCGAAACATTTAGTATATTTTTCTTTGCAGAAAAGTTTACCAGAAAACATAGCATCTCATTTTCAATGGGACTCATCAACCAGACCAGCATTAGATCATTAACTACACTAAAGTGTCATCATGCTCAATTCACTTAGGAGTCCACGTACTTAGATCATTTCTTCACTGTTGACAAAATCCCACACAGTCATTTTCTAATAAAATCTAATTATCCTATTACTGTACTCTCTAATCCTATTTCAGCACATTCAGCCTTGGCTTACTTTTGAGATATCAGATGGTAAAAATGACCTAAAGAAAGATCTCCAAGGGGGAAAAAAATAGAAAGCTAATGGGGTGGCTTTAAAATATGTAGGAGTTGACCAGGCGCAGTAGCTCACGCCTGTAATCCCAGCATTTTGGGAGGCCAAGGTGGGCAGATCACGAGGTCAGGAGTTCAAGACCAGCCTGACCAACATGCCGAAACCCTGTCTGCACTAAAAATACAAAAAAAAAAAAAAAAAAAATTAACCAGGAGCGGTGGCATGTGCTTGTAATCCCAGTTACTTAGGAGGCTGAGGCAGGAGAATCGCTTGAATCCGGGAGGCAGAGGTTGCAGTGAGCAGAGATCGAGCCACTGCACTCCAGCCTAGGCGACAGAGGGAGACTCCATATCAAAAACAAAAAAAAAGATGTAGGAGTTTAAGCCATTCAATACTTAGTTGTAAAACAGGGAATGAGATCATGTACCATTCATTTACAGCAGATTTTTCAATAGGCTCTTTGGATTACCTTGGGATTATAAAAATGAACTTCCAGAGATCCATGAATACCTGAGCTGTGAGCAAAACATCTGTATATATGTATTTTTAGGAAGAGGGCATATATTTCTTAGTGAAATTTCAAAATCATTCTTATTCCTCCCCTCAAAACAATGATTAAAACTGTGTATATAGACAAAAAAGACATGGGTAGATAAAAATAGCATTCAAATACATAGGAATTCATTTTTTAAAAAATAAAGAGTTGACTTTTGAATATAGCTAATTACCTAACATCATCTAAAGTCAAAAAAGCATCGGATTATCTTAAAAAATAGTTATACCAAAACTAATTTATATTTGTATTTAATACATGTTTTAAAATTTCACATTTGAAAGATATGCTATCCGGCCGGGCGCGGTGGCTCAAGCCTGTAATCCCAGCACTTTGGGAGGCCGAGACGGGTGAATCACGAGGTCAGGAGTTCGAGACCATCCTGGCTAACACGGTGAAACCCTGTCTCTACTAAAAAATACAAAAAGCTAGCCGGGCGAGATGGCTGGCGCCTGTAGTCCCAGCTACTCGGGAGGCTGAGGCAGGAGAATGGCGTAAACCCGGGAGGCGGAGCTTGCAGTGAGCTGAGATCCGGCCACTGCACTCCAGCCTGGGCGACAGAGCGAGACTCCGTCTCAAAAAAAAAAAAAGAAAAGAAAGATATGCTATCCAATGTTTGAATCAATAGCAATATTCAAATTAAAAAGCACAGCCATATTAAAATATTTTAGTTAAGGAATAGTAATCAAACCTCAGCCAAACAAAAAGTAGGTTTTCCTGAAAAGTTGAAAGTAACATGTTGGCCTAATAGGTTAAAGAGGTAAAGGTGATCTCACTTTGCAACAGTTGACAGCAAGAAGTCAACTAGAGCCAGGATGGCAAGAATTTATGCAAGCTAAATTTTCCTCTGAAAAGAATCCTGAGCTCAGTTATTAGAGGAAATTCTTGTTTTCAGTTGCTTTGTGACAATCTCATTCTAGAATATATTCATTAGAGTGAGGCTATCATGCTTTCTAAATTCCTGTGGTTACCATGTCTTCTAACAAGGTGGACGATTAACACTTCCAATCTCTGAGATAACAAAAAGTCTTAGTCATATAAGGGACACTATTTAGAGTATAAAAATAGCAACAGGGTAACAAAGTGGTTTGGAATTAAGCTGATCTATAATTATATAAACTGAAAAATTTCTTCTGTCATCTTGACATTTTAATACTTCATTATAGTTTAGATTTTTATCTTCATAGCTAATTAGATGATACATTTTTCTGTATGTTAGTATCCTATTTAAAATAAATTTATAAAACAACCATATACACTCACCCAATAATCAAAAAGTAGAGAAATTTATTTATTTATTTGTTTACTCTACTTCTGATTTTATGAGGACATTTACATGAGGTCACACATTAAAACAGATAACTAAAAGAAAATAATATTATCATTACCTGAGAAATCAAAATTGCAGTAGTTAAGGTGATAAAAAAAAAAAGAAGAGATATAAAACCTTAAGGTCTTACATAGTTATTCATTTTCAGCTGTTAATTTGACTCTGATATCCCTGGTAACTAAAATAAATGCTAACTTTAGTTATGTGATTACATTGTATGTAAGAACAGAAAGTACCACTTTACCCTGGGTTGATTTAAGTGAGGAGGAGAGGTATGAAAGTTCAATTCATCAAACTGGTATTGAAAGAAATGCTTTTGGGGATATGTCTATGAAATCTAAATCCATTAGGCATCTTTATATAAGAAATAGTAAGTTATATGTTGACCAAGATTTTAGTAACAACTCTGTAGTAGATATAGAGCAGGTTGTGCAAGCTGGGAGCTGTTTCATATAGAATTACTGTATATAAGCTGAGAGCATAATGTCAAAGCATAGTAAAGGCAATTCTGTTTGGGGAAGTTATAAACAATGCCACCCACATATTTACCTTTCTAATAACTGGATTGTTCTGAAAATAAATCACAGATGCTCCAGAAGTATAGGTTATCCACATGTGCTTTAGAAAGGCATTCATATATTTCATGTCTTTCAGCAAATTTGTGGAAAAGTTGGGCAGCAGATACCAGCAAGGACCTGAAGTACAATTATTCTGTGTTTTACCTTTTTGCAATTCTTCATCTCTTCTTTGGCAATGGCTAATAAAATATGAATAGCATATTAATCTGTGTTTGTATAGAACTTTGTAGAACTTGCCATATTATTTTGCCATGTATCTCAAGGGCAGAGACCAAATCTCATTTATCTTTGTATCTCAGCATCTAGCAAAGAAAGTGGAACCTAATGGATTTTTAATCCATTATGCTTTCCTGAATAAGCCATTTTGCAGACTTTTGAGAGCATCATTATCTTTCCTATACCTTGAAAAGGGTCAGGGTCATGCACCAACTAATACCAAGGAACCTAACTTATAGTCAATGCTTTCCTTTGGCATCAATTCAGAAGTGTTAATGGGAAACACTAGCAACCTTCAAAATGTAAGCATGTGTGTATGATGTCAATGACATAACAAATCAACATTCATACAAATGATCTATGAAATAAGAACCCTATTCTACCTTTTAAATTGGGTGAGAATTAGATCTGTAATATCCAGATTTTAAAAATCAGCTTCATGGGCATTCACTATGGAGCCATATTTCAAGTCATAAAATGACAAGTCACAGTCTCCAACCATGATAATAAATTATTGGAGTGGGGCTCATACATCCTCAGCAGAATCATATAACTTAGTTATGCTCCCTTGAGCTGGGCCTGCAAAGAGAATGAAGGATTTTAGATCATAGTATGGAAATACAGAGTCAACTACACCAGTAGTCCAGACAATGTCAAAATCAAAATCAAAGGAATCAAATTCATAAAAAGTTGTTAACACTGTACAGACAAAATGTTTACATGATTAGTCTCTGAGCTAATTTTGAATAAATTATTTTTGTAACACTTTGGAAGCATACATAGAATAATAGATGGAATAAAATGATCTCCTTTCCTACAATCTATGACTGACTGCATTGCCAGAATACAATATCTCTAGCATCGTGCTACTTTTATTTATTTATTTTGATACAATGTCTCGCTCTGTCTCACAGGCTGGAGTGCAGTGGCACGATCTCAGCTCGCTGCAATGTCCGCCTCCTGAATTCAAGCGATTCTCCTGCCTCAGTCTCCTGAGTAGCTGGGATTACAGGCACCCACCACCACACCCAGCTAATTTTTGTATTTTCAGTAGAGACAGGATTTCATCATGTTGGCCATGCTAGTCTCAAACTTCTGACCTCAGGTGATCCTCCCACCTTGGCCTCCCAAAGTACTGGGATTACAGGCATGAACCACTACTCTCAGCTGCATCTTGCTACTTTAATTGATCTCAAAACTAGTCATCTCTGGCATCACCTAGGAAATTGTCAGAAAAGCACAATCTGAAACCCAACCCCACACCTACTGAATCAGAGTCTGCATTTTAGCAAGGTCGTTGGAGATTCATATGCATGTTATATTTCAAGAAGCACTGTTCTAGCCCAGAGTGCTAATAAAGAATGTGGCCCTTGGCAAGCTTAAAAAGAGTCAATAAAACCATGGCCATGGAAATGTCCCTAGAAGAAGACATGTCTTTCACTCTTTCATAGGGGGCAGTTAGTTCACCTACATTTTAGGACATCTTAATAGTTTCCAATCGAAAAACAACTTTTAAAAAATGTGGTCTTCTATGAACTCCCAGTTATACATTGCCCATTTTTTTTGTAAGACCATTACAAAAAATCAGTAAACACTCTAAATAATCATAAAGTTTGTCTTCACTTTGTTATTGAATCTAGTTACACTTACATTATGTTTTCAACTTATTTTCTTTAGATGAATGTCCCAATTCTGTATCTACATTTCCCCCCAATCACTCACAGTCCAGTAGTTATAAGGCGAATAATTAAGGTTGTAGGGGATCTACAAGTGCTTGCAACTTGCAGGTTCTGGATAGAGTAGCAACACATAAATAGAATTGGGAACCCTATAACTGAGTTTGTTGAAACCACCAGACCCCTAAAATAAGGATAAAGAGCAAGGTTTCTGTTGTTTTGTTTTGCGTTGCTTTGCTTTGCCTTGCTTTCAATGTCGGTTAGGTTTAGAATCTTCATATTCAACACTGTTTAGAAAACGTACCTGGCGGCTATCTAGGGCTTTATCAGAGCGTTTCCTGGCTGCTATTTTGTTGTCTTCTAGCTTGTGTTTGGGAGCCAGATCTCAACACGCACCATTTCAGCACTACGGACAGCGCCTAGGCGCCTTCTCCTAGAAACGGAAGGGGATTCAGTTGTGTTTGTGTGGAAGGGAGAAGGGAGAGAGTAGAGGAAACGAACTCCAAACGACACATTCAGTCTCCGGTTAAACCAATACACCTTTCACTCCTGAATTTTCCTTACCGGATAAGAAGAAACATGTAAGAATTTAGTGCCTACTGTTCTACTGAAACGGCTGTCACCAAAGCACAGCAAAATGCCCGCGGCACAGCCAGGAATGCAGCAAAGAGAGCAAAACAAGGATTTCAGCAGTAAATCAATTAAACCCCCATTGCCTTACTAAACAAAGATAGTGATGAAATCTGATTGCTAACCTTCAGGGTGTGTTATGAGGGAAAAAAATGAGCGTCTATTTTTTTTCTTCCTCTCTCTTTCTTTTGGCAGAACTGAGGAATAGATAGAGCCTGTTGCTGCTGGAGCAGATTCCCTTCCCCTCCTCATCTCCCACCTCCTTTCAGTCTCACATACACACACAGACGCTGTCACAGACACACGCGAGCGCAAATATTTACACACTGCCACACCGAAGAAATCCATGCACGTTTTCCTGCAAACGCGCGCGCGCACACGTACTTCGGCGGGCGCCCACGTCCTCTGTCTCACCGACAGACACAGACATTTACACTTCTAGGCCAGGAAAGCGCTAACCAGGGTCCTGTGACTCCACGCAGGTTCCAGAACACGCCTTCTACATTGTTACTGAACCGATCAACGAACGCAGACAAACGTGCCAACACTTAAGTCTACTGGCTGGACTTCATCTCCATGGCAACAAGCATGGAAGGTGAGACATCGCTGTCTGCGAAGTAACTTTCTCCCCCTTCCCTCCGCATTAACTGACAGCGTTCCAAATGCAGGTCGATTTGAGAAGCATGTCCTCATTCTCTTGTATTTCTGAAGCAAAAGAGCGGAGGGTGGGGGGGGGAGCCAGCAGGTCTGATAAGTTCAAATTCTAAAGGGGAAACAGCACCCATAATGCTAGCGCTACTGCTGATGCGGCTGCCAGGCGGGGGAAAGTGTTGTGTACGTGCAGATTGCTGATGCTTCTCCCATAATGTTTTGCAGGAAGTTTCCATGCTTCTTCGGTTTAGTACGTAGAAAGAGACCTGGAAACAAACAACGCAGAATGATGATGATGCTCTAGGTTTCTTTAATGAGATATTTGGAGAATTTTCAGACCAGGTTTCCCAGTGCGTTGGAAGGATTGAGTGTCAGAGTCCTTGAGCCATCCAAAGATTATCTTAAGAGAGAAATTCTCTTAAGGTTGAAATCTGAGGGTTTGGGGGTGGATTCTGGCAGATCCTAAGGTTTGGGACCTCTGGAAAGCCCTGAAAATTATGCATTTCACCATGATGAAGACATCTAGGTTAGTAATTTAAGGTTTTTCTTTGATTCCAACACATTCAATTCTTAATGATTAACTACTTCTGTGCAGATGTGGTTTCAATAATGCTTCTTTTCTCTCTTTTACTGGGATATAATAACCTTTATATTTTGTGTGGAGTGTGTATATGTATGGAATGGTTCATTATTTTTTAACCTTGGGTTTTCTTATATGTCTTATTTCATGAAAATATGAATGTCATCATTAGCAGTAGAGAGTATTATATCTAATGACCAGTGCTAAAATACTTTCTACCTAGAACATCATATTCCACTCTAATCGTTACTATTTCAGGTTTATTGTTTGGAATACCATTACTAGAGAAATAAACAAGAGGAAAAACCTGTTGATTAAAATTAAGCACAGGAAGATCTTTCTTTAATGGGTATACACTTTTTAACATTGGTTTCTGTAATTGTGCATTGTTGCATGATTAAATGATTTTATCTGAAAGGTGTATTTTTATATCTCTAGTAAGGTTATTTCACAGAAGAAATAAACATCACTAAGAATATTCATGAATATGAAAGGCTGCATATCAGGTATAAAAATACTATCATCTTTGCTTAACTACTTACAGAGATATGATTTGTAAGTACTGATCATAGTAAGACTTTGTTTTTTACTTACTAGTTGCTAATTACAAAGCAACTTCATGAGATTTTGGCTATTTGATATCTACAGGAACACCCTTGGCCCAATCTTATGACTCATCAGTACTTAGAAATCTTAGTGCCTGAGAATTGCTGTAAGTAAATGTACTTTCAACCAAGTTACTCATTGCCAAAGTACCTAACCATTTATTCCAGTGAATATGGCTCAAGACAGTATTTTATCATTTGCAGCAGTAGTGTTAAAAGATACTTAAATATTTTAATCATTATATATATTGATCCTGATATTTAAACTGCATTGTTGATTTTACCCAATTTTGTGGTGTAATATATTTCAAATAATTTTTACCACTACCCAATTTTGCATTCTACTTATTTTTGAAAATTCATTTTTTAACTATTTTTATATGGATTTTTAAAAAATATATGGTTTTGTAACTTAATCTAAATTTTCTCAGATTTCTTTCTTTTTCTATTCCCCAGTAAACAGGATATTAAGATGATGCTTCTCCAGGGCTAGGCATTACAGTGTCTGTTGTGAAGAGCTCTTCCAGCAATTAGAGAAAGTGAAAATGCATATTTTATCTATAACTGTTGAGCATTTTAAATACCTTAGTAATTGTGAATGAATTAGTTTTATAACTTGGAGACTTTTGTTTTTAACAATATTTTGTTATTAACAATATTTTTATATCATATTATGCTCTATATCAATAGAAAAGCAGAAGACTTGGCACACTTAACAGTATATTCTCAAAAACTTTTGATTTGGTGTTGAAATGAGACAAGTTGTTCATTTCACGGAGCAAGTAAAATGGAAAGTTTGGGCAATTGTTTGAAAAATTTAGGCCTGAAATACTGGTATTTCAACTGCTACATATATGGTTTAATTACCAAAACCATCTATTTGCTGAACACATTGTTAGGCAATTGCTTAACTTTTTACTTCTATTTGCTTGTGTAGGCACAGCCTGCAGCAATGGGCAGACTTTTTAATTAGCCTTTGAATATTACTTTTTCAGTTGCTCTCCTTGACCTGTATTTTGTTTTCATCTTTAGTATGAAGTGTACTTTTATGATAAATATAAAAGCCTGTTTTCCCTTTTAAGATATTAATAAAACATTTGTTCTTTCTCAATCCATTTTTTTTGTTGTTGTTAAAAATGGAAATTTTATACTTCTTTGAACCCAGGTAAATTTACGTAGCTCTTCCTTTAAAAACTGAATATGCAGTCATGTCTTCATTATTGAAAGTGATTCATCTTATGATTTAACCTTCTGTACCGACTAAGTAAAACTTACTTTCTGTCAAGTTTATTTACCACTCTATTTTCTCATTACCCCTCACTTCTAAATCCAATTCAATTTAGTGTCCCTCCTGGACTCTCAACTAAATTTTTATAATGATGCAATAATTCTGAATGCCAACCATAAGACCCTGTTTTTCAGTGTTTAGTTTCCATCACCACTGCAGAATTTGACAGTTTGCTAATGCCTCCTTCTAGAAACCGTAGCCTCCTTTATTATAGGTGAATTTTCTGCTACAGATTTACTCATGGTTCATCTTATATAACTCCAGTAGGAGATCCTCCTTGTAGGAGAGGCATTCCTTGAAGCTCCTTGCTAGGCTTATTCCATCTTTAATCCTTTGTGGTAACAGAAAATAGACTTGAATAGAATTACAGTAAAATTGCTCTCTGGATCAATCTAGAACAAGTCCTTCTGGCTTTCTACAAGATAATATTTCAAATATTTGAGTCTACCTATTGTCCTCCTTGGTCTTCCCCTTCCTAGACAAAGCTCAACAATTCTATTCTCTTTAAGTTTTGATCTGCAAATATTTCTATATACTGGGCTCTCTCCATCCTGGATAGAGTCTTCTACACCAACCTTGTTCGACAACAATACCTTAAAATATTCTCCCCATCAAAAATTTTATGCTAGACAAAATGATCTGGATTAATTTATTGAAAGCTGACAATTGAGTGCCTACTATGCACCACACATGAGTACCACAAATTCACCAAGTCCAGAAATAAACTCATCATTTACTTTCTAAGTCTATACTTTGCTCTTATTTTCTTTGTTTTGATTAATAAAAACACTCTATTTACACTTGTCAGAGCTTAATAGTGTAGAGTCCTCTTTGATGTCTCTCTCTCCATGGGCCCACTACTTTCCAAATCCTACCCCTCGTATTTTTCTAAATATTTTCCAACCTCTACCCTCTTCCACACATCTACTCCCTAGTGTAGACCCTCACTGCTTCTCACCTGAACTATTTCTTTCCCATGATGCTCTCTCCCTCAAAATTATGTCCTATTCCTATTTCAGTCTCATCATCAAGCCACTCAGCCTTTAAGCAAATAAATTTCAAACTCTTAGCCTGACAGTCAAAATATTTCACAATTTGGCTCCAACCTACCTTTCCAATGCTTTGTTTCCCATACTCCCCCTTGCCTGTACCAAATTGCTCACTGTGCTGTGAATAAATCCAGTACTTTTTGCCTTCATATTTGTTGTCATGCTCTTTTCTTCTTCACAGATCTGAATCTTTCTGTCTCTCAAGATTCAGTTCAAATACAATTTATTGCAAGAAAAACTTTCCTGATCCCTCAATGGGTGAAATCGTGATTTCATCTAAACTTGTTTATCCTTTTTGGATCTTCTTTTTTTTTTCACCAAGATGTTGAACATAATAATATCAACACTATGTGGGTGTTGTGGGAATTAAATAAAATCATATATGTAAAGCAGTATTTGATACACAGTAGATTTTAAATACAAGTTTGTTTCCTCTTCCTTTTTTATTGCTTTTGTAGAAGCCTACGTTGTTGTTTTTTTCCTTGTGTGTACATGGCTCTTCTCCCTTACTAGCTGGAATCTTTTTGAGTAGAGGAGTCCATGTCTACTAGAGCATACTAGCAACCCAATAAACATTTTTCAAAGAAAGTATAGTGAATATATGCGGTTTTACTTTATATGTGGCCTGACACATTATAATAATGTTATTACTTTCTATCATTTGCACCCCCACTCAATTTAAGACATTTGCTTTTATAAGCCACCACCTCATATCTTTGGCTCAGGCTAACTTGATTAATTGCAGCTTATAGATTTATTTTACATGAACTGCCAAGTCATTATCTCCCCTGTTTGGAATTGGTGCATCTCCTTCCCTCCCACTTAAACAAAGGGCTTTAGAAATGTTTCTATTAAATTTTATGTTCTAGCTTCAACCTAGAATTCTAGGCATCAGAATTGTTTTGAGTCTTTATTCCATGTGCTGTCATATTTCAGCCAAGCCTTGTCAAATGTAATAAGCTTCACTTCAATATCTTCAACTTAGTCACTGTTCAAAAACACTGAAAAGTATGTGTAGATAAAGTGAAACCTGTGTAATATCACACTGGAGACCCATGTCCATGATTACAGAACCTGATATTTATTAGGGTAGTTCAGATCTATGAATCTGCATAAAAACACTATTATCCAGGCATATCTCATGTCTTCCCCACAAAGATATCATGGGAGACTGTTAAATGCATTGCCAAAATAACTAAACCATGTCCATGCTATTTCCCTGATTCATCATATTAGTAGTAAACTTTTGAAAAGGAAGTGCATTGGCATTACCTATTAAACTCATCTTAACTTTTAATGACTTCTTAAATATTGACAAATTGCTTGTTAAATAATTAATTATGAGTTTGCAACAAAGACCTATTCCAAGATGCCAATATATAATTTTTACAATTCCCCCTTACTCCTCTTGAAAATTGAGACATTTGTCCACATCCTTACCTCTGGCAGCTTTTTCATGGTCTGTAATTTCTCAAAAGTCTTGAAAGTATAGCTCCAAGTTATAAATTATCTGATCATGAGGTTTTTAAATCATTTAATGTGGCTAAACATTATTCTACTAAAGTATTGTCTGTTTACATTGTTTGATTGTTTTTGTGTGTGTGTCATTTCTAAAACCCATTCTATATTGGTTAAAAAGACAGAAGTAGATTAAGTAGTTCGGCCTTTTTTTGTTATTTGATAACATAAACCATCCTGTGCAAATAAAGGGCTTAATCTTATACTGGTCTATCTCTTGATCTGAGCATATTGTATGTGAAACCCTTCCACCTCAAAGCCTTTGTAAAGGCTGTTTCCACAAATTTCAAATCTATTCCTCCAAATATTTCCATGGTTCCCTTCTAGACATCATTCAGGGCAAATATCATCTTCTTAGGGAAGGCTTTGCTGACCTCTTTAACTAAAGAAGTGCCGCTTATCCACCATCATTCTCTTTCCACTTAATGTGCTTTGCTTTCTTTCATAGCCTTTATGACTATAAGTACCTGGTCTAATATATAGATGTGGATATATAGAGAGAGATAATTTTAAATAATTGTGTCTGACTTCACCACTGGATGTAACCCTCAGTTTGGCAGGTGCACATTGTTATCTAGTTCACCACTGTACTCTAGTACCAAGAAAAGTACTAGCATCTAACAGATACTCAATCTACATTTGGCTAATGAATAAATTAAAATAGTATTATATATCACCTTAAGTTCACTTAGCTCTTTAGATTTCTTGACAGCATTCTGAAAGTTTTTGGTCACTTCTCAGCATTTTCCCTAGTTATACTGCATTGCTCCTATATTTGTACCAATAATAGAGACATAGAGTGCTTATAAATTATGTTCAAAGCCATGAAACAGCCATCCATCTATTCCTCCAAGGTAATATAAAAATGGTGATTTTGTTTATTCATTAACAGTGACTCTGCATATCTATTCATTCTTTATGCCTTTACCTGATTCCAAAAGCCTTTGAAGTATCTTACAATACCTTCTTAGCTAAGGGTAACAGTCAAGTAATGTAGAGGGCAGAGACAGAGGAAGAAGGAGTAATTATACCAGAAATCTTAAGCTAACCAATGTCACTATAGTGGAATACAAAATTTAACCCTGTACTTCCTGGCACAAACTAATGCCAGAATATATGATGGCTATATATCTTTCCTTAGAAAACAAAAGGAAACTCCCAAGGTTGTTAGGAAAGATCTGTTTTCTCCACCTTTGAATTCTAAAAATGATGTGAGTCTAAGAATGCTAAGGAAATTTGATAGAAAAGAACAAAAACACCGAACTCTGAAAGAGCTACTGAGTTTTTATACTTACTTTCAAATACAATTTTTGAAATCAAATAAAAGTTTTCTTTTTCATTTTAACTAAATGTATTTTCATGCTTTCTGGATATCTAAAAACTAGAGTATTGTACAAAACTTTATTTGAAGGACTTTAGTCCTCAAAAAATATATTCTTCAATATATTTAGTTTAATTCAATTGAAATATTTATTGAATACTTACAGTGTGCTGGGAACTGTGATCATTATGTGAGAAGTAATTACTTTCCCTTATTAAAAACAATAAATAACTCATTAATTTATATATCATCTAAAGCTCTAGGAACAAAGTATTATTTGGTGTATGATGGACATATTATATTCTAAAGTATAAAAGGATTTTGTTCTAACTAGGAAGATGCCTTGTTTTAAACTAATAGTAACAAATGACAAGAATGCTTTATTGCTGCCTCTAAAAAAATGCCTCTTTTTGTTGGTTTGTTTGGTTGGTTAGTAGGTGTTAAGAAAAATAGGAGTGTAGTGGATTAATCACTGGTTAAGAGCCAACAGACTTAACTCCTTCAACAATCAGCTATGATACTGTGTCTGTGCCTACATTATGCATTTTCAAAACACCTAAATAAATTTAGCTAACATCATAACTATAATCAGTGTAGGCTACTGCTAGACAATAACAAAAAGAACTAGTTGGAAAATGAACAGATCATTAAAACTGCCCAGGTGCTTTAACTTTTGTGATGTCAATTGTTAAAGGTTGGATTTTCCAGAAGTCAGACTCTGAGACAGATGTTAGTTTGCTGAATTTTTACTGAAGACTGTCCTTGGGCTCAACAGTCATGGAAAAGTGGGGACTTAAACAGGAGTGGCCAGAAGTTGAACTGTGCTATGGACCCAGTGACAGTCTCCGCTGACCCCCTATAGAACTCTGAAACTAAAATAGATTTTAGAGTTGTCTCCCTTTGATATAAGATGGCCATGCCTTTATACTATCATATAATCAATCATTGAGAATGGCCTTCCTTGGGAAGGGCCGTGACTTTGGGTGAAGCAGCTCTCTGCAACCGAGGCAAATGGTGAAAGGGACTGACAGCTGAAGACTGTTCGCTGGCAACATTCCTTGCTGCTGGGCAACAAGTCCTTCATTGAAGGGAATCTATTGGGAAACCACAGCGTCCATCAATAAACCACTTTTATTGCCTCATCTTACCCACATATCCCCTGAAATATCCACATGTTGTAGCCCAGCAAGGTTATGCTCTAGTAAAAAAAATAAATGGACAAGTTAGTTGGCTGAATCATCTCCTTAGTCCAGCATCTCCATACAGAAACATCCTGCTATTCAGTTTCTCCATCCATTAAATAAATGATCCAGTGAGTGTATGGATCTTAACAAATGACTTTTAATTGACAAAAGCAAGAAAATTAGACATTTAGTCAGCAAAAGAAGTTCCAGTTAAGTCTGTCATTAGAGATTCAATTGAGTCTTCTGCGCCTTTTACAGGATAAATACCACAACAAGAACTCAATCTTCCAGAAGATCATTCTCAGCCAATAAGTGTCCCTATATTTAAAAAACTAAAGTCTTTTCACTATACTATATTGATTAGGACAAAAAATGACTTAGTGGAAAGAAACTCAACAAGGATTTGAACAATATTTTTCCCTTTACTAAACAAAAAATCAAACAATGAACGTAAGCCATAACTATTGAATATTTCTGCCACTTAAGGCTTGAGGATAGAGCTTTCTTGTAATCTAAATCATTATAAAACAAAATATTGATTGATATTAATTGGTGTATTATTTGCAGAATAACTTTGAAAGCTACAAGGCCTGCTTTTATTACTCTTTTTTCATTCCTTACCTTCCATCCTTTATTCTGTCTCAGTTGTTTCCTGAAAATTAGGACCAAACAAATCTCAAGGGTCAGTAATTTTAATAAATATAATTCTTAAAAATTATCAGAAAAAACAACAATAAAAAAGAAAATACCAACAGTCTATTATTTGCAGTTATTGGATTAAAAAGCTATTTGATGACAGTCCGCTCAAAAAAGGTGGCTGTACATTAGTAATTATTTGATTAATTAAATTTATCTTTATTTGTAATTAATTCATTTAACTACCTTAAGACATCAAATGGGAAAAAAATCTATTTTGTTTCAGTTCAACATATACTTTCTGAATGCTTTAGTGTTAGTTTTAGAATCTCAGCACAATAGGGACTTAGGAGTGGAAATCTCGTTGGGAGGGCGACTGGGGAGCTTGTCTTAAAGTTGAATTTGCAGAGAAAGCATGCTGTTTAACTTGGATTTTATGTTTACTTAGGGTGTTCTGAAAGTTAATGGAGATGGTGGGGAGGTGGCTAATGGCCATAGCCACTGCTGCTTATTACTTGCAAGCTGCTCTGTTCGGCACTGCCTGCATTCATGTAATTTTAAAAACATAATTCCTCTCTTTAAGAAATTGACACTTAGTGTATCCAGTGGTAGTGAAGAAAAAAATGTAAATACATACATATGAAACCTAAGGGGGTGAAAAAGAAAGAAGTCATTATATCTGTTTAAAAGGATCAGAATCTATACCAGTCAAAATGGCACTGGAAATAGACCTTGAAGTATGGACTTTAAACAGCTTGAGCAACTTACATGCTATGATTATTTATATTATCTACCTACGCATGCAAATATGAGGTGAAAATTAGATGACAATTCAGATCAAAGAAGCAGCTATCTAACTGTCTAGCAATGAATCAAAAGATTTTAGGGCTGATAATTTGAATACTCACCTTCATACTTGATTTATTTAGAGTATGTAGGCACAGTCTTGTGTCCACAAAGGTAATTCTTCAATTACAACAGTTAGAAATAGCACCTCCAATGCTAATTTGATTCTGATCTGTATCTGATGATGTTTTCAAACATCTTTTGTGAGTTAAGTCAAGAAGGTTTGGAAAATGTCAGATTTTAATAAGCAACAACCTACCCAATACCATACAAGGGTAAAACTAAACTGAGTCCAATTTTGTACCTAGGCGAAGAGTTGATTCCAGAAGGAATTGTGAAGAGCCACAACAATGTGCCAGTGAATAATGAGTAGTACCTACTGTGGCAACTCGTCAGCTAAGATGAGTGTCAACGAAGTATCAGCTTTCTCATTGACTCTGGAGCAAAAAACTGGCTTTGCTTTTGTTGGGATTTTGTGTATCTTCTTGGGACTTCTTATTATCAGATGCTTCAAAATCCTGCTAGACCCATATAGTAGCATGCCTTCCTCTACGTGGGAAGATGAAGTTGAAGAGTTTGATAAAGGAACATTTGAATATGCGCTCGCGTGAGAGTTCCAGCTATATGATTTTTATGGTTGTGCCATTGGGACACATTCTGGATACAATTGTAATTACCTTGAGTGTGTGGGAGAGAGGCTCATTTTGTTCAGTGAATTCAATAAACATCTGTGACTAATTTCTTCACCATGCTGTGTAAATGATAAACTATCATTGGGATTCGTCACTTTCCTCTGTTCCCACTTAGAGGTTTCCAATGAATAGAGCATAAGGATTGCTGCAGCAGTGTTTACCATCTTTATTCTTATCTTGAACAATTGCCTCGAATTTCTGCTTCCTTTCTTGTGCTAATAAACTGTGCTAAAGGCATCTTGCTCTCTCCCTTCTGCAAAGCCCAGGCACCCCCTTCACATTGCAGGCTCAGACCCCTTTAGCTTTAGTAAGTCAGGTCTGAAACAGAGAATTTAGTCCAAAGAATAATCAAAATATTATTTGTCTAATAATAGCCATAGGTCAAAAACATTCACAGGTGAAAAAATATCTCAAAAATCTAACACCCAAAGCCTACAAGTAGTCACAGACCCTAAAGGTCCCCAAATTTCACAGAGCCCTGACCCTCCTATCTGTCCTCTTTGTCGAATCTCTTGCAATAAAATCCCATAGCTTGCAATCCAAACCAGACCTGACTCATACTGATGCTCCCTCCCCTACCCCTTGCATAAATAGAATTTAAAAGGGAGTTTCCAGCATGACCTAGTAGATAGAGTATTCTAAGCAGAAACAAAGACAGTCTCAGCTGTGCCACCAGTAGAGCTATGCTCTAATGGGTAAGTCATCTAATCTCTGTGAGCTTCAGTGAAGAGTAGTGCTAACATCCTTTTCAATTCTAGTGCCCTATGAATGCTACAAATGTACCTAAAAATCCAGAGATCTGAAACGAAGGAGGATTTAAGATATCATGAAAAGTTTTTCAGATTAGGAGCCTAAACTCAGAGATTTGAATTCTAATGTTAGCTTAGCCAAGAACTAGCTTTATGACCCAGAAAGTTACCTAAGGGGAACCTATCTTCCACAACAAGAATTAAGAAACCCATCCTGCATATCTTCAGGAATACCGAGAGGGCCAATTAGATATAATGAATGTCAAAGCATTTTGTAAACCATAAAACAGTATCTAAACATACCTTGCTATCATTATTTATTGTCCTCATCCGTAGCAGTAATATTCTCAAACCCTAAGAAGCAATGGCTTAGTGTAAAGTATTCAATCTCTCTAGTATTTCATTCTCTTCAATTGAGAAATAAAAAGATAGAATTATATAGTTCTAAATTCTTTCCAACTACAAACTTCTGACTCTCTATGAGTCAGAATGGAGGAACATAGCAGGAGATAAATACAAAACTATTCATGTCCTTTAAAAACACAGAACTGCAAAACATACCACAAAGGAACAAGACTAATATTGCCAAGGGGTAGCACTAAATTAGTTACTTTCAATTTATTCGATACTCTTATCAATTATTTGACTTGAAGACTACTATTTCCATTTTATTTTTAATCTTAATTTTGCAGAAGAGAAGCTGAAGCTGAGAGAAATTAGCTTCCCAAGATCACCATAGCTAGGGAACGGTTATGTTAGGGATTGAACTTGGGCAGTTTTATTTCTGCTGTATCCCTAGACACTGTCCTCAACACTTCTACATAGCTTATAGACATGGTTACTGCTCAGGTCTACGGAATTCCAAAACTACCTGTCTCTGTGAGATTCCTTGATGCTTTCCATCTCATAATAGATTTAGAACATATCTGTTATTAGCTGTGGATCTTCTGGTTCAGATCCTCACCTCAAGGAGGCTCTCTGTACGCCAGTTGGTTGAAGAGTCTAGGCCTGGTACACATCTCATAGCCAGTTAGTAACTTGGCCCAAGAACAGGTCATTGGGCCAAGTTCAGCTGAACGTACTGAAAATTGTGTGTGCCAGGAAACTAGATCTCTTTATTGATCAAGTCTTTTAAAGCACCAGATGTTTCACTTGTCTCCCAGAGAAGACACCTACCAAGACCCTCCATTTTGATGACTAGAACAAACCAAGGCCAGATCTTTATTTCAAAAGAAGAAAGACCTCTACAACCAAGAAAACTTTATGAAATATGAGCATTGTTTCTGGAAGTTCAACTCCCATAAGCTTTTCAAGTATATCAACTCTACCATAATATTATTTCCAAATCCACTAAAGAAAAATTCTATTAACCAAAAGTGTCTTCATCTGTGGTTTTTATTCATGGTCTATTGGGTGCCTTAGTTTTTTGGTTTTTTTTTTTTTTTTTTTTTTTTGGTGGGGGGGTGTTGGGAGGATAGAAAAGTCAGCATCTGTATTTTCAGAAACAGAAAGAATATAAAACATATAAAAGGCTGGTTACAATATGAAAACAACATGGAAATTTCATGAAATGTTCATTCTTCTAGGAATAGATGCTCAATGTCACAGCTGGATCAGCCTCTAGTTTCCCCTTCCCAAAAGCCTTGTCAGAAAGGACAGAGGAAAGATAGAGGAGCATACCTCAAGATAGCTTGCTCCTGTTACCTTTCCCGCCTGTCTGAAAGGCCTAAATCGGATTCGCCTTTCAAGGTTGGCTTTATGGATGGTGTAAATTCATCCATATCCCCCAAAACCATCTCCCATTTGTTCCAGGATGCCTGAATCCCCTTAACAGAGAACAAAGACTTTCATTTCACAGTAAGAGATAAAAGGCTTAGAATGAAAATGTATGGTTGATGTAAGACCAAGACTAAAACAAATTCATACCACTCTGAAGTCAGGCAGTCAGTCAGCAAGAAAAAGGAAATTGACTGGTATCAGAGGTATTCACAGTCACTGGTAAAGGAAAAAGGTTGCGGAGTAAATAAGTGGCTCCCGAAAGGGTTGGAGGATGTCAGCTCATGGCTTCTGTCCTGGTCTGGTGAATAGGACCTGTTTTGGGTCCCAGCCCCATCCTAGCTGTCCCTTATCTTGATATAAACAACCAGCCCCACCCAGCTGAATTTGAAATGGGACATTCCTATGCCAAAACACTTTCTATATGAGGAATCAGAACTCTTTGTTGAACAGATAAATGCCTTGTACTGGTGGCCTTCAAGAGTGCAATGAGTTATAGGTACATACGTGTAATTCTGTCTTTATTTCTGATATAGCCTCACGACATTAGCCTGACTGATTAGCATGACATTTACCTGACGAAGAGAATCTAAAGGGTTTTACTTAGGTGTCTCTAGACACTTCTATAATCCTGAATCAGTTCACTAACTTACCTTCACACTTATTTTTATAGACAAAATATCTATCCCAATCTCTAATGATTCACCTCACAATCTTGAATGTGCTAAGAAATAATCTCCAGCTAATTGTAAATAGTGCTAAAATAGTGAAAGCAAGCACTAAGTACAAATTGTTGCTGTTCTAATGAGATCGCTTGGACACAGGAAGGGGATCATCACACACTGGGTCCTATTGTGGGGAGGGGGGGAAGGGATAGCATTAGGAGATATACCTAATGTAAATGACGAGTTAATGGGTACAGCACACCAACATGGCACATGTATACCTATGTAACAAACCTGCACATTGTGCACATGTACCCTAGAACTTAAAGTATATTTTAAAAAAAAGACATTGGTTTAACGTTTATACACCAAATCTTACCTTTGTTTAGGATACTTTTCCTGACAATCTTGTTTTGAGTGGGCCTTTATTCATGTCCTTTTTGTTTCAGCAAATAATGGTGTTTAGATCTAAGTTCTATGCCTTGGAGATGTAAACTTTCACCTGTCATCCCTTTGAAGGTGTAAATTTAGGGTTGCTTAACTCACAACAGTCTAGAGCAATGGAACAGGTAATCAAGAGATTAATAGTTTAAAGGGGGAAGAAAATTATTAACTGGCAAATAAAAAACTATGTAAAGCTAAAAAAAAAAAATTGTTGCTGTTCTAAACCCCATACACAAACTAGCTCATTCATTCCTCAAAATAACTCTACAACAAGTTAGGTACAATTATTATCCACATCTGCATTTGCAGATGAGAAAATTAAGGCACAGAAAGATTGAGTAACTTGACTGAGTTCACACAGACAGCAAGTGGCAGGGCCAGGACATAAGTTGGGCCTTCTGACTTGAGTCTTGTTCCTAGCCACTATATTACACCACAACTGAGCTATTCAGACAACTGGAAATCACTTGAGTCGTTTCTTATGAGAAACAGAGAGGACTCATTCAATCATCCTGATTGAAAATCATTGACAGACCTGAGGGAGGAATTGTTTGCTGTGTTAATAATCACCTACTTGCAAATCTGAAAAAGAAAAATCTTTTCTTCAACAAAACTCAAAAACTGAATTTGACAAAAAAATGTTTTTCCAGTTGGAGACAGGTCATTTAGTAGTGCCACTGGGATACTTACCCACAGTTTGACTCCTGCTTAAAACAGTTTTCCCGGCTGGGCGCGGTGGCTCATACCTGTAATCTCGACATTTTGGGAGGCTGAGCCAGGCGGATCACCTGAGGTCTGGAGTTCGAGACCAGCCTGGCCGACATGGTGAAACCCTATCTCTACTAAAATTACCAAAAAAATTAGCCAGGCGTGCTGGTGGGCAGCTGTAATCCCAGCTACTCAGGTGGCTGAGGCAGGAGAATCGCTTGAACCTGGGAGGCAGAGGTTGCAGTGAGCCGAGATTGCACCAGCGCACGGCAACCTGGGCAACAGAGCAAGATTCCGTCTCAAAAAAAAAAAAAAACAGTTTTCCCATATTTCCCCAAATAGAAATATTTTCAATAAATCATTGATTCCACTCCCAATCTACTTACTTCCCATGTAAAAGACTCGAGGTAACATCTACTACAAGCAAGATAAAATCATTTCAGATACTACTTTCTCATTACAGAGTATAGAAATTATCTCTGGAGAACTATATTTTGTTACACATGCTAAACAATAGGAGGTCAATAGGGCTTATCTGATATAAGACGGTGGAACTCAATCTATTCCCAAATGACTAATGCAATGCTCATATTTTTTGGACAATTGCTATTAAGCAATGCAATTGTCCTTATGAATTAAAGAAACTATGTTACTTCCTGCCTAAAAGGATTAATGGTTTACTACTAGTTACCAGTTGATGTGGTGCTTAAGGTTCCTCAGGGCTAATGACCTGGTAGGGCTTACAGTACTATTCCAGGCCAATCATTGCACAGTCATCTCCTTCAAGAAAGTTTCTAACCAATAAGCAGAAGCCTAACATTCTGGGCTGAAAGCTAAGTGCCCCATATATTCCTGGGTGACTCTGAAGCAGGTTACGTTTCCTCGGAAGAAGGCTCCTTGGTGGTAAGTTGAACATTTCTGGGCAGGGTAAAAATAATACTTAATAGTGTGTTATAAAGTAGATTCTGAGGAGTAGGTGAGGGTGTCAAGGACTATGAAGAGAAGTGTTTTCTAAAAACTAAAAAGGTAATAGCTTCATTTACAATTTCCCCAGGAAAGGATACTTGAGAAATGAAGTTGAGGGTTTTTTAAAATTCAAATACACAGCTTTAATAATTGCATGAAAGAGACAAGTTTTTATTTATATTTATCTCATGTTTCTAGAACTTCCCTTGAAAAGCTGAATTTTAAGATATAAATAAGGAAATATAATTCTAAAGAAAGTGTTTTAAGACAGGCCAGCACTATGAAATTGTGAAAATTATTGTGAAGTCTATTCATCTCACAGTCAAATATAAACCTCTCAATTATTGAGGACATTTCATTAAAGTGAGTCAGTAGAGCATGATTATTTTACCTAAATATAACAGAGGACTTTTTTAAGGTATATGACTTATTTCTTATAGATATATGACTTATTTCTATATTCATATTTTTAAGGTTTCATGTTAGTATTTGCAAAACAAACAAATATATGAGCAAATGAAACATTTGGATCCTGTAAAAGATCCAAGAATTCACAGAGACATCATCTTGAGGGGATGTATTTTTTAAATGCATATTCTAAAACACAATTTTTTACTTGTATAGGTAGCAAAATTTGGAACAAATTTATTAGTTGAACATGTACAGATTTTTATAAACTAGCAAGAATGTTTTTTAGAAGTTTTGTCTTTCATTTTACATGTCATATAGTGTATATTCCTATCAATCAAAATACTTAGCAGTTTCAGTATTTAGTACTGTCAGTGAACTGTGTCTTAGGCTGAGAACATTCTCATCAGGTCTTACTGTATTCAACAGGTAAAATTACATCTGTGCTAAAGTCATAGTGAACTCCAGTGCACTGAATCCAAGCAAATACTACAAACACAGGTAACATTTTAATGACTGCATTGGAAATTCTGTTTGCTGGAACAGTTTTCCAGTTATTTATTATTGGATTTAATTACTCACATGACTAAGGTTCCTGGACAGATAAATTTTAGTGAAATGAGTTTAAAATTGTATGTCTTGTAAAATAAAACTGTTCCCTTATATCCCACCCTTACTTAAATATATTTATATTACTTGGAACAAGTTTAATTTTCTTTTTCAATGACAGCTTTGAAGAACATCCTGAAGATTACATAGGAGACAATATAGCAAGAATCTATTTACTGAATGGTCTAGAACAAAAGCCAGGAACTCCCTAATGGAAGCACATTAGTGTTTATTTTGATGAAGAAATACATAGATTTTTTAACACAACCATAAAGTAGATAGCTCAGTAAAAAATCAATTTTGGAAGATGTCACTGAACAACTCTTCCAACATATTTCTGGATTCAGTGCCCAGTAATACCACTCGCTTTCAAGTTAATGTCATAAATGAGAACCATGAGAGCAGTGCAGTGGCAAATGACAACACTGACCCACCACATTATGAAGAAACCTCTTTTGGGGATGAGGCTCAGAAAAGACTCAGAATCAGCTTTAGGCCTGGGAATCAGGAGTGCTATGACAATTTCCTCCAAAGTGGAGAAACTGCTAAAACAGATGCCAGTTTTCATGCTTATGATTCTCACACAAACACATACTACCTACAAACTTTTGGCCACAACACCATGGATGCCGTTCCCAAGATAGAGTACTATCGCAACACCGGCAGCATCAGTGGACCCAAGGTCAACCGACCCAGCCTGCTTGAGATTCACGAGCAACTTGCAAAGGTAAGCTTGAAGGACACAGGCAAGTGTCCTCCCTTATTCATAACTTCAGGTCATTTCCTTCTCTTTCATTACACTATGAATGAATGTGAAACAGTCAAATGGAGAGGTCTATTCCAAACACTATCCATCTTACTTACAAAACTGTCCCTAGTTCCCAGTAAACAGAAAATACACAAAAAAGTGTTTCACAGATGCTTTTTTCTTTGGATTTTGTTTTTTTTTTCTTGAGACAAAGTCTCGCTCTGTCACCCAGGCTGAAGTGTGGTGGACACTGCGGCTTTGAACTCCTGGGCTCAAGCGATCCTCCCACCTCAACCTCCTGAGTAGCTGAGACTACAGGCATGCACCACCACACCTGACTGACTTTTTTATTTTTTGTAGAGACAGGGTCTTGCAGTGTTGCTGAAGCTGGTCTCAAACTCCTAACTTCAAGGGATCCTCCCACCTCAGCCTCCCAAAGAGCTGGGATTACAGGCATGAGCCACTGTGCCCAGCTCAACAAATGTTTTCTGACTTAGGATAGAGAACTAAAGAATTAACTCTAAATGTTAGGCAATATGTTGTACCTTGTTTATGATTATAGTCTACTCAATTTACACTTGGTTAAACATGTCAAACTGAATATCAAGCTGGTTTCACGTCAGTATTAATGTCTCTATGTCAATCGTATGACAAGCAAAACATTTCTGCTTGCTGTAGTTAATACTGTGGGTGCCAGCCTTTAGTGCATAGGGGTAATTTTATATTCTTTAAAGAGAGGGCAGAGATTTATAAGATTCAGCATTTTATCCCTTCCTCTTTAAAACTTTGCCTGAGGCTCCTGAATGTGCTTAAGCATATAAAAATAACTAAATTAAATTTAAGTACAGAAGCAGCAGAAGTGGCTAAACTTTTCATTATTTAAGAAACACAGCCAGGATTCCCAAGTGTGTTAGAAGTATGAGGCAGCACTTTTTCTAATCTTTTTTTTTTTTTTTTGAGATAAAGTTTCTCTTTTGTTGCCCAGTCTGGAGTGCAATGGTGCAATCTCGGCTCACTGCAACCTCTGCCTCCCAGGTTCAAGCGATTCTCCTGCCTCTGCCTCCTGAGTAGCTGGGATTACAGGCATGCACCACCACACCCAGCTAATTTTTTTGTATTTTTAGTAGAGACAGGGTTTCTCCATGTTGGTCAGGCTGGTCTCGAACTCCCGACCTCAAGTGATCAGCCCTCTTCGGCCTCCCAAAGTGCTGGGATTACAGGTGTGAGCCACCACGCCCAGCCTCCAACCTTATAACTTAGTAGATTTCTTCTTCCATAACTTTCTCCAAAATATACTGATCAACTTTATCTTCCTGCTCTTCCAGACCAGTTTGGAATAAATATCATTCTTTATGAAACATAATTACCTGCTAAAAAGAATGATTAGATGTCACATATTCAAAACAAAGAAAAAAGAAAAACAAAAAACAAAAAACAAAAAAAAAGATGTCACATATTCAAATGAGTTTACTCTTGCCCAAGTTTTGAGGAGAGAGAAGAAAATGATTGAAACAGTTCCTTTTGTATGCATTCATCCATTCATTCCTTCAGTATTTTTTTAAATGATCATCCACTCCAGAAAGTCTAGGAATACTACTCTTAGGAAAGATGCTAATAAAGGGGAAATTTTTTCTTTAGTTTCTGCTCACCTTTCCTTCCTCAAGAAAATCCATCTCTAAAATGTATTTGCTTTGGCTGCTAGGGTCCCTGACTCTGGGTCCTACCACCAGAGACTGAGTGACTTCCTAAGGAGGAGTCCATGTTTTTAATTTTGTTTCCTTATCCCCTTTCCCCACCAAACCTTGCTAGTCCTGTGTACTAAATTAGCAACAGTCTGCCAAATGGCTGGTTTCCTTATAGGCCTAAGATTTAGATTTTATCTGGCATATTTGATGCTTTAATCAAAAGAAGTTAGCAATGCAACAATTTCAGACAACATGGTAGCTCCATGAAGATTTTTGAGAAGGGAGGCAATCTGAACTCTTGAAATCCAGCTGAGGTGTCACTGTCCTTTTCTGTGTCAGGAAAGGAAAGGAAAATGGCAGAGAGAAAGAGGAGAAGAAAAATGAAAAGAAATGTTGACAGAAGCAGCCACCAGTAGTTTCCAAGACATGGAAAAGGCAGAAAGAAATTTAGGGCATCGTAAAAAGATATTTCAATTGTTTCTGAAGAATTAAAATGAATCAAAGTTCTTTTTTAAAAAGACCTTAAATTCTATCCCACAATACTCTACCACATCACGCATGATAATTTTTAAAGTTGCCTCCTTTTTTAAAGTTAGTATCACAATTTAAATATTCTCATTCATCTACTTCCCCAATTTACAACAAAAGAAAATAGAATTCTAACTTCATTAAAAAAGAAATGAAATAAATTCACATTGTTCTTAGGACTGACATTCCAGACAGAGAAAAGTAGCTTATTTATAATTGCAAAAGCCATGGCTTATGTAAATCTTTCAATAAAGAGAGAAAAGCTCTAAAGGATCAGGAGTTTAGAAAGCCATCTAAAGGCCGGGTGTGGTGGCTCATTCCTGTAATCCCAGCACTTTCAGAGGCTGAGGCTGGTGGACTACCTGAGGTCAAAAATTCAAGACCAGCCATAACCAACTGATGAAATCTCTTCTCTACTAAAAAAAACAAAAACAAACAAACAAAAAAAAACAGCCAGGCATGGTGGCACATGCTTGTAATCCTGGCTACCTGGGAGGCTGAGGCAGGAGAATTGCTTGAACCTGGAAGGCAGAGGTTGTGGTGAGCTGAGATCATGCCACTGTACTCCAGCCTGGGCAACGAGAGTGAAACTCTGACTCAAAAAAAAAAAAAAGAAAGAAAGAAAAAGAAAGCCATCTAAATGACCACACAGTAGGAATGTTATAGCTGCATTAGATAAATGTAATAGCTGTTTGGAATATTGCATCACTTTTGAACAGATAAAATGAAACTGAAGACTGAACTTTGACTTAAAGCATTTTTTTTCTTAGACACAAAGGAATGGCAAATTAAAATATTAAAAATTAGGCCTAAGCTCTGAATAATCATTTTGAACGCGTATAGTAATAAGCTACTCTTTGTAAAGACTTGATGCTCAGTTATCTAGGAAACTTCATCTTGATTAAATCATGAAGAGGTATCCACATAGCCAAATTGGGAGAAGAATTCAGATTCAACCACACAATCTACAATGTGCACATTTCTGCAGCCAGACCCATTCTAGTGTTGCTGAAATTGTACAGCCTAGCCTGCCTCTCCATGTGTAGCAGCCTGGGCCTTCTTCAGTTTATCGCTTTATTGTTTGCTAGTGAATTTGACTCAGCTACTCCCTCACTTTTCCCCCCTCAAATATAAGAAGTGAAAACCTGCAATGTGCTGTAGCTATGCTGCCACCTCCTTGTGGCCCTTGACATTTTTATGGTAGTTCCTCAAATCACAACTAGAAATCATCAACAGAACAAACAATATATGACTATACTCAGACCCTTCACAGATTTTGTATGCAAAAAATATAAATAATAGCGTTTACTTAAATCATTTAAAAGTAGAAGGTAATTGACATAGTATAAGCTAGACAATACTTTTTGTAACTGTGATTTATAATGCTTTTAAAAGTTATAATAGCAATAGCACATTCATACTGAATGGCAGAACATGGTTAGTCAGAAAACCAATTGGATTTTGTGTAAATTTTGGTTATAATTTCCAAGTGAGAAAAAAGTTACATGACAAAATTATTCTAATAGGTAAAATAAAAAACAGGTTTGAAAGACATTATTTTAAGGCTCTACCTTAAATGAAACTATAGGTGTGATAGATATTGACAGAATTTGTAATCCCAATGACTTGAGATCATAACTGAATAAATTATTTTTATTATCTATGTTAGTAAAGAGCTAAATACCTATACTTGTGACCATGAACTATAAATTTCTGAAAACTCTGCTTAAGAGCAGAAGAAACAACTATCCTTTACTTGCTCTGTACAAGCTCTTGTACGAGCTACATAACTTCTACTTGTCTTGCAAGATGCTTGTGAACATTGGTTTCTATGAGTATAAAGTCTACCCTTACAATGGGTAAGAATTCAATTAAATGATCATTGATGATAGTGGTAATTTTTATACTAGCTTTTTATTTTAAAAGTAAAATGAATACTAACAAAATATTTAACAAGTACTAAAAAATATGTAATAAAATGTTTCTCATCTAACATCAATATTCAGTTATTCTCTCCAGGACAATCATTACTGACAGTTTCTTGTAAATCCTTCCAGGAATGTTCTAGGCCTATATAAACATACACATATATCTATAGATATCTGGATTCCTATCAATCTAACTTTCTGTTTACATTTATTTTCAAACATGTACTAGAACGTATTTTCCACATTGTTCTGCACTCTGCAGTTTTTACCAAACATACCCTGGAGATCTTTCCATATTAAAGCATATGTAATAATTATTTGGCATCTGGCAAAGATTAATCTAGTGCCTTTACTTTGTAAAGAGAATTTTGCTTTCGGTATCCAGCCTAATTCCTGTGGCCAACTTTTCATACAATTCTTTACTACAGGACTAACCAAAATGGAACTCCTTTGCAGACTTACTAACCACCATTGTTGTTAGCATTTCAGAAAAATATAATTTAGAAGGATTCAAGGAAATATAGAGACTTTCTATCAAAGCCATGTGTCATTGAAATAAGCTATCTATGAAAAGTATAAAATACTATAAAATTAAGACAAATGTTTTTCTTAAAGAAGCTAACTCTATAGAAACTAATCCAAAACAAAAATCAATGGAATGATGGTATATTTGGATCATTATGCTGTTAACAACTACAAACAATTTGTAAATAAAAGCATTAGCTTTAAATGCAGTGTAGTAATAACCAACTTTTTATGGAGAACTTGTTATGTTTCAGACACTGTGCTCGCACTTAAAAAATTCTCACTCAATCCTTAACAACGATGCCTCAAGGGGGGTACTATTAGTATTGCTTTTTTATGGATGGTGAAAGTTTTATAAAATGCTACAGATCTTTTAGAAGAGAAAACAAAGACTTGCAAAAGTCAATGAACTTCCAAGGTCAAGACACCAAGGTCACATGGCTCGTAAGTTGAACTCACGTCTGCAGGACTCCAGAGTCCTTGCTCTGAAGTTCTACTTTCCATCCTCAGTCTGCTTTCCCACGGCACTTTTCATTAACTCGTTCAACAGCTGTGGAGAATGGCGGGCCTCAGGCACGAAGAAGAAAATCACACTGTCATGATGGGCTGAGCAGGAGGTTCTTCCTTGTTTCGGTCCTTTTTTCTGAGACTGTGACAAAAAATCGTATTGCTTGTCCTACAGAATTATGTCTCAATCATTTTCATTGTCATCATCAGAAGCATTTATTAACCATGTATTTACAAGAGTTTCTGTGTAAAGTGAGTTAAAGTGACTTGACTTCTTTCCTCTAGAACTTTTTTCTTTTTTCTTTTTTTTTTGAGACGGGGTCTCACCCTGTCGCCCAGGCTGGAGCGCAGCAGCACGGTCTCGGCTCACTGCAAGCTCAGCCTTCCAGATTCACGCCATTCTCCTGCCTCAGCCGCCCAAGTAGCTGGGACTATAGGCACCGCCACCACACCCGGCTATTTTTTTTTTTTTTTTTTTTTTGTATTTTTAGTAGAGACGAGTTTCACCTTGTTAGCCAAGATGGTCTCGATCTCCTGACCTCGTGATCCACCCTCCTCGACCTCCCAAAGTGCTGGGACTACAGGCGTGAGCCACTGCGCCCAGCCTCCTCTAGAATTTTATAAGTCAAATGACATTGTTATGGATACGAACAAGGGAAATGTAGTCAAGTTAACAAACACTAAACCACGTAAATCAATGTATTAAATACTTATCTTCTATAAAAGGACAAAAATGTACAAATGTTTTCTCTAGAAAATAACCTGTTCTACAGTGTTTCAAAGTTCAAATTTGCAACTTTGGCATTCAAATTGGGGATATCTGAAATTAGAAATAATTGCTAAGCTAACAAACAGCCAAATAAAATAGACATTAAAATTGAAGCAATAAACGCCTTCATGACCAGTGACCAGAAGCCACCCCTAAAATATTTGTTGGAGTGAAACTCTGCAACTAAGAGTTCATTCTGATACTTTAGTTAGAGTTTCTTAGTACTCAAGGCCAGTTCCCTGGGGAGCTCACGCTGTCAAAACAATCTATGGGAAAAAACAAAAACCAAAAAGAATTTTTTATTATAAATAGTTTAGTAATAGATGACAAGAAGAGTAGTAGTTCCCTTAAACTTATACTTGGAAAATATTAAGAACCTTTCCATTTTCTTTTTCATAGCCAGTTCATTGCACATAGCTAACTTTTGTCCTAAATTATCAAAAACACAAGTCAATTTGTGTGTGAGATATGTGGTTTCAGCTATATTAAATGCATTATGATTACAAATTGTGACCATTGGTAGTGATTTATAGGCATAATGTGTAATAACTTTCAAAACAAGAAAAAAAAGACTTTCATTTTCATAATTTAAAATATTGCCTTTTATCCCAAAGGGATAGAAACGTATAAACATAATATTGATCAGTAAAGTATGGAAATATGATTAGAAGCATATGTTTTTCGTTCTGAAATGAAGCTTAGGAATCATCTGGTTCTTACTGGGATTGGCATTTAGATAATTGAGTGGCAGGAGTGGGAGGGGCTTAGATTAGGTGGAATAAGTTTCGCCATGTGTTGATCATTGTTGAAACTCAATAATGAGTATCTGACATTTATTTTGTTATTCTCATTACTTTTACATATGTTTGAATATGACAATAATAAAAGAAAGTTTAAAACAACATGAGGATCATCTAGGTGTAAATATGTATAGAACTGTCTCTCGGTGGTGGTCTAAGAATTCTATCAACCTGAGATTAAAGGCTCAAAATTCGAAAGAATGTATAAGTAGCAAATATTATCTAGTTGGAACTTAAAGAATAAATATATTTATTTTCCCTGCCCCATAAAGATTTAAGTAACAAATAGTATCTAGCTGGAACTTAAAGAACAAATATATTTATTTTCCTCTGCTTTGATAATAGCTATAAAGGTATCTGATATGTTTCTGGGGTCTGAAAATCACATTACATATTAAATAAAATAATTTAATCTTTCATTATCAAGAACTCATTGCCCTTTAAACTGCATGTGATTGAAGATTCATTAGCTTGTCAAAACTGGAGTAGAGATAATCTTTTATCAAGTGGTCTTTCTTTCTTTTCATTTTTTAAACATACTTTGTTTTACTTTTCCTGAATCTTTAACACACAGATAAAATTCTTAGTAAATAAATAATCATTCCCTAAAGCTACATAATTTAGAATACATTTATAAAAGGTTATGGGTCATCATTTATGGTAATGGGAGTGTGAACAAACAAATTAATTCAATGTATGAAGGGAAAAATTGGTTTCAGGCAGCAATCATAAAACTTTTAGTCTTTGAGACTTTGGCCTCAAGAACATGAACCAGCCAGGAGACTGCAGGCCACTTGCTACACAGCTCATAGCCATCAGGTCCCCACAAATCCTCCACCCAAAGTCATGTTCAGTACTTTGATGATAAGATGAGTTTACAACTGCTGTTCTGATTTACTAAGGAGGCATTTATTAAAGAGTAAAACCAAGGTTTGCTTTGCCATGTCAGAACAGTAAGATGGCAAACAGAGAAAAACAATTTTGCCTTAGAGTAAATTACTTCAAGATAAGATTTTTCACAAAAGCCACTGGATTTATTCTTATTGGCAGTATTCAAGCACTGTTAAACACCTTGAAGGAGGACGCACCCTGAATTAACTGCACAACCAAAACTAGATTCCAAGTATCCTAGTTTATGGTGCCAGATTTTTTTTGGCTCCTACATGAGAGTAAGCAATGGAAATGGCTTCTGTGCTTGTAAATTTACTATCAGATCTTAATAGTCAACAAAAGAAGTATACATTTGAGGTTTTTTTCCCTCTGTGGTATAAATATATTTAAAACTTTGGAACTCTAGCGGGTTGAACATATTATTCTTACCTAAAGGAGAGTTGAACACCCTGCATTGACTATACTTTTGAATAATTTAGAAAATGATTGCTTTACTAACTTGCACATATAGTGGTTTCTCTGCCATTCTCTCATAGAATATTCTTCTTGCATCATATTGTGAAGTCCTAGTGATAAATTGAAGAACCATTAAACTGTGACCAGAGAGGGCATCCATCAGGAAGGAATGTTCATTTTAGAGGAAATTTTAAATATCCTATTCATCCTTTAGCCTACTTTGTAAGATTTGTTTACAGTCTTGGATATTCTCATCAATTCATATCTAAGGGTCACAATCACCATTGGAGTTTATCAGGTAGCAGAGCAATTTCCCATACCAAATCTTCAAGCTTAATCAGAAAACATGGGTTTTATTCCCAAGACCAACTTTAAAAAAGGCAAGTGACTAAGGCTGTGTCTCTTGGGATCCCCAATTAATTTACACAATGAAAACTGCCCTCTCCCAAAGTGAGTAACTGCTGATGGTCTGGCTATGGGATCTTGATTAACTACAATATTGACAGTTTTTTTTTAAGTTTTTCTCAAATCAAGCCAAATAAATGGATCTCCTAACCAAATAATCCCTTCAACATTCATGGACATTTTAACACATTCCTCAATTCCCTGCTCTCACTGATTATACATTTCAGTAATGAAAAAATGAAAGTTACATTTGACCTATTCACCCGCCATATGTGTATAGAATTCTTTCAGAGAAAAACAGAATTTCTAATGGACTAGAAAAACAGCCTCAAATGTTTCATGCATCTGAAATTGACTGCATTGTATAGACCTGTGCTGTCCAATACGGTAGCCACTAACCATATGGGGCTATTGAGCACTTGGAACGTTGCTAATCCAAATTGAGATGTACTGCCAGTGGAAAATACACACTGAATATCAAAGACTTATTACAAACAGAATATAAAATATTTCCTAATATTTTTATACTGATTATATATTGAAATAATATTTTATAGATATTCCATTAAGTAAAATACATTACTAAAACACTCCTGTGATTCAGTTCCCAGAAAGTTGGGGTGCAACTATTGCTAACAAATACTTATATTGCAAATATTAGAAATATGGTATTCTCCAAAGATTAAATATAACATTAAAATGTAAGGGTCCATATCTAAACCCAATTTATTGCACTAATTTCTTTTTGCTTTTTAAAAAGTAGAAAATTTTGAATTACATACTTGGTTTGCATTTGTAGCTGGTATAGATGACCAGTTTCTGCCCCACTCGGTTAGCCTCAATTTTTTGGACTGTCTTTATTCTTACACTGGTGTGAATATATTATGTTAGCTTTCAATTATTTGTGCAAATAAGGACTGAGGATATCTAAGATTAACATATTCCTCAGGTAATTAAAAACTAAATTTTAATTATTAACTTCAATCTCTTCTGTTATTCCATTTTTTCCCAATACTGTCAGAAAATAATAAAATAATCTGTCTTAGGATTCATTCTCTTCTTCTTCCCTTTTAAATGTGACCTACCCAGAAGAAGCAATAAGAAATCAGCTATCCCATAGAGATGGAAGATAAAAGAAGTAGGAGGCAAGAATGGATAAGAAACTAGGATATCTGCTCTTAAGTGGTAGAGATCATGAACTTTCAAGTCCACCTCATGAATTCAACATTGTTGAAGGAAGGAAGGGGAAAGAGAGAGAGAGAGGGACAAAGAAAGAAAGAAAGAAAGAAAGAAAGAAAGAAGAAAAGAAAAGAAGAAAGGAAAGAAAGAAAACAGGTCTATGTGTCTTTCACTGAATTCTCTTAAAGATCCTCTGAGGTGTGTAGAGAAGTTTTATTATCGTGATTTAAAATGAATAAAATGGGATAGGCACAGTGGCTCACACCTCTAATCCTAGCACTTTGGGAGGCTGAAGCAGGTAGATTGCCTGAGTTCAGGAGTTCGAGACCAGCCATGGGCAACATGGCAAAACCCTGTCTCTACTAAAAATACAAAAGATTAGCTGGGTGTGGTGGTGCATGCCTGTAATCCCAGCTACTCAGGAGGCTGAGGCACAAAAATCACCTTAACCCGGGAGGCACAGGTTGCAGTCAGCCAAGATTGTGCCACTGCACTCCAGCCTGGGTGACAGAGCAAGACTCTGTCTCAAAAAAAAAAAAAAAGATAGGCCGGGTGCGGTGGCTCAAGCCTGTAATCCCAGCACTTTGGGAGGCCGAGACAGGCAGATCATGAGGTCAGGAGATCGAGACCATCCTGGCTAACAAGGTGAAACCCCGTCTCTACTAAAAAATACAAAAAACTAGCCAGGCGAGGTGGCGGGCGCCTGTAGTTCCAGCTACTCGGGAGACAGAGGCAGGAGAATGACCTAAACCCGGGAGGTGGACCTTGCAGTGAGCTGAGATCTGGCTACTGCACTCTAGCCCGGGTGACAGAGCAAGACTCTGTCTCAAAAAAAAAAAGATTAGATAGATAGATAGATAGATAGATAATAGATAGATGATTGATAGATAATAGATAGATGATAGATAGATAGATAATAGATAGGTAAAAGATAGATGATAGATAGATAATAGATAGATGATAATAGATAGATGATGGATGGATGGATGGATGGATGGATGGATGATGGATGGATGGATAGATAGATAGATGAATAAAATGAAGTACAGGGAGTTTTACTGACAGAAGCGCAGATCCTCTGCTTAGCTCAGGAAGGTTCTCTCTTTGGTCGTAACATGACTTCCAAAGACCCTCATTTACTCTGGCTCTCCCTTCCTTGTAGCCCTTCTTTCTTTTGTTCTTCTTATATACTAAACTTATCCAAATCTGACTTTTCACCAGAGGGAATATTCTCGCTAGTGGAAGAACAGCTCAGGTTTCCTTCACCACCCCTGTAGCCCTAAAAAACACTTTAAGATGACTCACAAAACGAAGCTTTCAGCTTCCAGGGCAAAAAATATAAGTTTCATTAAAATGCTCAGAATATATTTAGTTTGTTTGGGTTTATTTTTTATTTTTTTGTGGTATTTTAAGTTTTATTTCAATTGTTTTGATTTGCCTTGAAAAGTTTTATGGAACCCTTTGTTCGTTGACCAACTACTGTGTTTTTGCTGTCTGTAAAATGCAGAATGTGGCAATCACCCCAAGTTCAGCTGACAGAGTTGCTAACGGTGATGGGATACCTGGAGATGAACAAGCTGAAAATAAGGAAGACGATCAAGCTGGTGTCGTGAAGTTTGGATGGGTGAAAGGTGTGCTGGTGAGAAAGCTCCTCTGTTTACAAATTCAAACTATGCATTCAATGTTCTAGTGGATTAAGAGTGAACAAGGCCGGGGCACAGCATTATGAAGAGCTCCGGGTTTTGTCCCACTATCATTGTCCTGTCTCGTTTCAATACCGCTTCTATCCACAGGTAAGATGCATGCTGAACATCTGGGGAGTTATGCTCTTCATTCGCCTCTCCTGGATTGTTGGAGAAGCTGGAATTGGTAAGCATTTTTCCCCTCCTAAATAATTTCGATATAAATTACAAATTCAATGAGCAATCTTTTTTCACCATTAATACTGAATGTGAGATGAAGGTCACAGAAATAATTTACAGTTGAGCTCCTTTTACTTTGCTTCTTTGACAATGTTTGTCAGAAAGCAAAGGTGAAGAGTTAACTCCTGTGAGACTGGAATTTTCCAGCTTGTCAAACAGGCGAATGCTCAAGGAGATATCTCTATCTTTTGATAGAGTTTAGGTATACAGACATATAACAGCACGTTAATTTTAGATAATAACATTTGTATTTGGGGACATATTGACATTTGCCTCTCATTTGTTATAGAGTATCCTTCTTGGGATGATTGGTAAAACTTCACTGAACAAAAATATCTTGTGGGAAAACTGGTGAAAATGTGACCTGACTAATAAAAATGCTGAATTGCTGAACTTTTTCCAAAGAAAATAATTGTGTTACTTTCAGGTACCAGCAGTAAGAAAACAAAGTCTAATCGAGTATTGCCAGATATGAGCTTAAAGTGAAAGATGAAATTACTAAGATAATATGTATATTACTGTTATTTTTTCTAAATGAAAAATGGATAATGACATTATTTTGAGTGATTGTTTAATGTTTTAAATATTACACTCCATTTTAAATATTATTTCTTCTAGCAAATCTTTTTTTGTTGAAAGTATATTAGTAAAGTTTTTTTTTTTTTTTTTTTTTTTTTTTGAGACGGAGTCTCGCTCAGTGGCCCAGGCTGGAGTGCAGTGGCCGGATCTCAGCTCACTGCAAGCTCCGCCTCCTGGGTTTACGCCATTCTCCTGCCTCAGCCTCCCAGTAAAGTTTTTATGAAAAATATAATTGAATTTTATTAAAGTTCCCCATTTAATGAGATAAAAATTAATGATGTTCTATTCCATATATGGGAAATACATTATGAATTCACTTTCCGGAGAAGACTTAGTCTCAAGAATATGGAAGTTCTATTGTGCCTTCAGATAGCACTCCAGAAGGTATCTCAATTCACGTTTTAGAAGGTAGTTGGTCATTATTTATTGACTTTGCTCTTCAAAACACATTCAGCATCACCAGAAGACTAACTCAGAAAAGAAAGGGCTAAGCTGTAAATTGAAAAACTAGAGCCAGTTCCCATAGTTTTTCCATGTTTCATGTTTGGCAACCGCTGGGTTCCTGACAGAGGGCTGCTTGCCGGTTTTATGATGCATAGCAAATGAATGCTCACAGCCGCAGGGTCCAAAATAAGTATATGCCGTTCCATGGAAAATCTGCATCTTAATATTGCCAAGGTTTTGCTCCAGGGTTTCATGCAAAATTAGGTTTTTAAGGGTAGTTTAGTAACTTATTGAGATCATCAAGAAACATTACTTTGTTTGGAGGTGTAAGAATAGCCAAGGGCAAGAGTAATTCTTTTTAATGCAACTTATTTAACATCCATATGTTTGGGCAGTAATCTGAGCTTTAATCAGATCTTACATTACTCTTCACAGTCAATGCAGTTTTGAGTTTATTGCAAAACTGTAGAGAATGAAGAATCCTATCTTCTGCTAAGCAGTTTATACTATCAGACATTAATTTTATTTTAATATAGATCTTTATATTGAAGTAGTGAAATTATATATTAGAAGAGAATTTGGGTTTTCCTTATTGGGAAAGAAAAGAAACAAATACATCTATTTGTTCTTGCTTTGGGGGTAGATTGAGGAAGAAAACTAAATACGTTTTCAAGCCCAGATCCTGGGAATACAGCCAGAAGGAATCTGGAGCCAGGAGTAACAGTAGCTACAGCCCTTGGGTAACCATTCTGGGCTATGAGTTTTGGCTGTCTTGTTCCCAAAAGCAAAGGGTAGAATGAGCTGATAATGCTGTCTAGTTGTTCTTCTCTATCTTGGAGACCTTGCTGGGGCAAGATGGCTTCCAATAAATTTAACCATCAAGCAAGGATGTTGGGTGTGAAAAGCCAGTATGACCTGAAGCAAGTCACTTATATTCAGTGTTTCCCTTTCTTTTCTAAATATTAAGGAGCAGGTTAATTCCTACCCAATGAATTCTTTGAAGATAAAGCTAAAGTACCTTTCTGAACAGGCAGACACAAGTTAAATAGGCTGAGGGTAGCTTAGTTGTCTTACTGAGGGATGCATAAGAATTATCTGGGAAGTTAGGTTAGGAAACTGCAGAATCCTGGGATTTACTTTTAAAGATCCAAACTCAGTAGGTATGAGCATTTTTAATAAGCACCTCAGGCATTTCCTGAAGCAGGTGGTTCAAGAACCACAATTTCAGAAAACAATGAACTGAATGTGCTCCCAGCTGCCTTCTACCCTGGGATTTTATTTTTGATTATGAGAGAGAAGCAAATCCCTTGCTGTTCAAAAGTATTAAAACTTTGTTCCAAGATTTCAAATGGTTTCAGAAATATATACAATGCAAAAGGATGAATTAAGAATTGTTGAAAAAAATTAGAGTCAAAAGGAAAATAATGGTGAGGAAATAATAAGGTTGGAGTAGGTTTAATGTTACGAGATGCAAATTATATGGTCCTGTAGAGTTTCTGGGGTATGCTAAACATTTTCTATCAAGCCTCTTCAAAACAAAGTCAGGAGCAAAACAAGTGCAAAATAAATAACCTTTAGTGGCACAAGGACCTGAAGCCACATAGTGATATAGAGGCGCTGCTCACCACAGTATCCCTGCAACAGATATGAAGAATTTAGTCCAACTATTTTTTACAACCCCTAGCTTTTAAGAGTCTACAGGGTCCAAAGCAATGTGGTCCAAGTTTGCAGCCTCTGCTTAGTTAGCCTCTTCCCACTGCACTTTAACCTGCAAAAAAACCTAGAGGCTCCTGTTAGAGACAGGGTATGGCCAAGAGCTTCAAAAGAACCACCCTTTAATACCTTGACTCATTCCCACTGCTGTCCTTAACCTCCTTCCAGTTTCCCTTCTCTTCCGGCATGGCCAGAGAGATAACAGCCTCTCTTGGCTAACTACCCTTCTAACCATCCTTAGGACAAGAGAGACTGCCAACAACTATGGAGCATTCACTTTACATAGGGGAACTTACCAAAAAGCCCAGACCAGAGCATTCTGGATGGAGCCAGAGTGAGTTTAGTGGCTGTGACTCCACAGCCCTCTCCCTGAATTCTGGTCGGCCTCCATTAGAGAGGGTATTGTAGGGGAGGAAAAATGGTTATCTTCTACCCATCTTAGGTTAATTGGCTGGGGGCCTATAAATTAGACTGACAAAAGTCAGACCAATAAGATAAAAACAGAATTTGTTAACATGTACATGGTACACACACTTGGGACCACTCAGCGATGAGTGACTTAAAGGGGTGGTTAGAACATGGGCTTACGTATCATCTTAACAAAAGAACAGTTAAATTGTAGAAAAGTGACAAGACAAAGGAAAAGGAAAAGGACTTTTCTTTTTTTTTTTTTTTTTTTTTTTTGAGACGGAGTCTTGCTCTGTCACCCAGGCTGGAGTGCAGTGGCCGGCTCTTAGCTCACTGCAAGCTCCGCCTCCCAGGTTCACGCCATTCTCCTGTCTCAGCCTCCCGAGTAGCTGGGACTACAGGCGCCAGCCTCATCGTCCGGCTAGTTTTTTGTATTTTTTAGTAGAGATGGGGTTTCACCGTATTAGCCAGGATGGTCTCGATCTCCTGACCTCGTGATCCGCCCATCTCGGCCTCCCAAAGTGCTGGGATTACAGGCTTGAGCCACCGCGCCCGGCCCAGGAAAAGGACTTTTCATTCATAGGGTGGCAAATGCTGGCAAGATAAACATATAAGGAAAGGAATGGAAGATAAGAGCTAGTCAGCAAAGCTTGTTGTGTAGATGCCTGTGGTGCCTTCGTCAGGCTGATAAGCATCCAAAATTGTCTCTGGTGATCAGAGACACCACTTCCTGGTAGAGAGGGGAGAGAGGACAAATTTATGTCCTGTTTTTAGGTAAATAGGAAGGGGATCGAGAGCTTTTCTTGTATCTACTTTTTTCAGTTGTCCAAATAATCCTTATGCTAAAGTGGTATATTGTGATACCCTTCTGTAGCCTCCTGGCTATGTGTTTCTTGAAGCTGAAAGCAGTCACACCTTCGTTGAATTCTGGCCTCTACCACTTTCTCCCTCTCCTTATAATCGTCAACCCTCTGAACCATAAAATCCTTGGGGCACTTTTTTAAACTTCATTTTATTTGTGCCTTGTGTTTCTTGCATTACCTGCCACATAGCTGGATATAGAGTAGGTTTTTAAAAAGCAGTAAGTATTATGACTATTGTGGATATGATCAAAAAGCAGTATCATTGAGTGTGTACTGTGTTCCATGTGCTATGCTAGTCACTTTACACATGCATTCTTTCTAATTTCATTGTTATTTTGTAGCTCAGTGATTTATTTATTTAAAGTGACTTATAATAACAGGTAACTTTCCAGAATTCACACCGTCAATAAGTTAATGAAATTTAGTTTCATTCTTTCCACTTTACCCATCTGCCAGGTGAATAATTTGCTATACTGTCTGTAGTTCCCCACCCCTATGTGACCAAATGTATGTAAAAAGATAGCAGCCTGGAAGGGTGAACATTTAATCTCAGTTATCTTGACAGCTTGGAATTGTAGGCCAATTATCATGTTATAGGTGTCTAGAACTTCTCCAAAGATGGAATTCTGTCAGGTGTAATAGTGCAAGCCTGTAGTCCCAGCTACTTGGGAGGCTGAGGTAGGAGGATGACTTGAGGCCAGGAGTTTGAGACCAGCCAGGAAAAAATAGCAAGACTGTCTCTAAAAAAAAGAAGAAGAAGAAGAAGATGGGATGCACATTAAATTTTGACCAGCCCTAGTAGTTTTGTTTTGTACAACTTAGTTCTGCACATTTTAGCTCTTGAGTTTCTTGGAACCAGAGCTACTACAAGCAGAAAACTTCAAAGCTAAGCATTTACTCCATGGTGATTTTCTGGCCAACTTGTTAAACTCAAATGTGGTCCTTTGATGTTTACCCTAGACTTGTTGGTTTTTATGTAAATGATCCAATGAATTCTTCCACCATTTAATCCCTTTATTTTTCCTCTTTCAACTGAGGTCTTGGTGTGATTATCATCAGCTTAGCCGTGACAGTGACTGGTATCACTGGTTTATCCACCTCTGCTATTGCCACAAATGGATGTGTCAGAGGAGGTAATTAAACTTGTGATCCGCACCCTCATTTGTAAGGTAAAGGCAACACAGGCTCTAATAGTTCATCACTGACCTTTCTGGAGTGTTTTCAAAGGTAATGCAAGTTGGTTTCTTTCATCAGGCAAAGAGATGCAAGAAAAATGGGGAAGGATTTAACCTTTGTCAAACCCCCAACTTTCTCATTCCGGTTCCTTCAAGCAAGAAAGAAGGTCAAATGTCATGTTTTCTCTTTTCACAGCCAGGATAGTTTCTCCCCCAGGACACCAGCATAAGTCAACTTTTCCTTTCCAAGGCTGCACTTTAGATTGTGTTTACTTTTGGAAAGCATCCTTCATCATAATGAGCAGTTCTCTGACTTGGTCTTTATGCCAGGCAAACCAGTTTCTCCTTAGCACAAAGAAACCCCATTGGAGCCCGAGGCATGGACCTGAAAACTTAAATTAAAGGGAGTGTGGTTTGCAGCAAGAGAGAATCCAAGAAAGAAAAGTAAAATGCAATATCTTCTATCTTTCATTGCTAACAGGTCTTGGAGTTCTCATAATTCTTCTTTCCACCATGGTAACTTCTATTACTGGGTTGTCAACTTCTGCGATAGCAACTAACGGGTTTGTTCGTGGAGGTAAAATCTCTAAGATATCTAATGCCCTCATCACTTGCTACGGGTAGGCAAACAGTTTTTTATACTTCTTTTTGATGGGAACAAGGAAGTAGCCCAATGTTCTTGAAGCCTGGTTATCTGGAGGAGCTGGATGCCAAAGAAAACCTAAGGTACGATGAGAATAGTCCAGGTCTACTCTGGTCTCTTTTCTAATGGATCTCTCTGACACGTTGTAGGTTGTGCTTTACAGATGTGCACCTTCCTTAGGTAAACTTTTTCTTTTTCAGGCTAGTCTGCACTCCTGTAGCTGATGTTCCTTGGAAAATGATTCCCAGATTTGGCTTCCGTTTTAAAGTTTAGTTCATTTCAGGTGCTTCCTAGACCTTCATGAAATGGGATCTTTTAGAACATTTCAGGTTTTCACAGGGAGGTGGATCTTTCTGTGACAAGATTCAGAGTGCTGCCTCCTGAAGTACTGGTGACTTCTCTCAATACTGGAACCAAACACCTCTCTTGGGGGATTTTGCAGGTCTTGGAGTCATCATCATTGGCCTGAGTGTGGTAGTGACAACACTCACAGGTATTTCTATGTCTGCTATTTGCACGAATGGAGTAGTAAGAGGAGGTAAGCCAATTAATTTACTTATGACTAGAGGTTTGGTTACTAGTAATGTCTGGAGTTAGTTTACTATTGGAAGTGAAATTAACATATTGCTAATTAGTCCCCAATATCCTAAAACAAAACAAAATAACCGAAAATTTAAACAGCAAAGCAAAATTTTTCTCAACTAAAATGAGAATATCTTCATTGACACCACCCATTTTTTGTAACGAAACATGTTTATGAAGTGGAGAGTGACTATGTGTCTAGTAAGAAGGTATGGAATATTATAGCAAAATATATGGTTTCTTTGTACCTTGGACGAGACCCACTGGCTCTCTCGCAGGTCCCCTCAGCATGGGTCTTCTTCAGTGCCCCAGTTGGCATTGCTGATGGTTCTCACTTAGTAAACCACCCCTGCACCCAGGCCTCGGGGCTCACCCCAAACACTGTGCCCCCAGTGGCCAACAGGCAAGGGAAGACCATTAAAAGGGGATAAGTAAATAAATAAGCAAAGAGTTACTTTCAAATAATCTAGGAGTAGGCAGGCCTAGGCAGAAAGTGAAATGGATGAAATGTATCGTTGTTATTCTGTCTTCCTTTGTTCGCCCCCTCTTTCCCCTTTGGTTTCTATGGTTCTCGACTTGAGCACCTTATCCAGGTCTTCCTACTCAGGGCCTTCTAAAACACCATCCTGCCCATGACACACGTCCACTCTCATCCTCTGCCTGTCTCTCATGTTGACCCAGCCTACCTAGGTAACTGGCTAGCTCATTTGTTTCAGGTAATCTGTATAAAGGAAATAATGGGGATTTGCTCCACCCAGACAATATGCTACATTTTTAGAGAGGACTTTGACCCCTGAGCCCAAAAGAGTTACTATAGTGAAACAAATTTCTTCTCAGCAAAAAGTAATTTTGTTTTGTTTTTAGGTGTGTGTGTTTGTCATTCCTGTGCCAATTGTGCCCACCTCCAAGGCCACCTCTATATAAGAAGTCAATCTTACTATGGTCTGTGATAATCAGACCTCCTAACATTTAGTCCTTTTCACCTTCAATAAGCTGCCCTAGGTACCCCTCTAGGCAGTTGACCAATCTAGTTCAATCCTTCATGTGCACTGAAGTATGCAACTATATATATATAATAGAACTACTTTTTCAATGTCCAAGGAAGAAGTAATTGTTCCAGACCCTCCCCACTTTTCTTCCCACTTGCCACTCCCAAACATTGTGCTCTCAGTGGCCAACAGGCAAGGGACCTACTGGCCACATCCATACATATATGGGTATTTAGTAATAATCATGCCTTCTTGAGCTAAAAACATAGAAAACCAAGTTTGATTTATAGAATGAATAATATATCACACTTTATAGATATCTTGTTTTATGCAGCACATATATATCAGAAAATTTTACATATGTACCTATATATGTTTTGTATATATATGTTTATATATATCATGCCTTCTTTCACTAAAAACATAGAAAAGCAAGTTTGATTTATAGAATGGATAATACAGATATCTTGTTTTATGCAGTACATATATATCAGGAAATTGTATATATGTACAAATATCTATATATGTATGTATATATATAGTACATATATACACAACAGAAAGGAAGTTAGAATAACAAAGATAAACTTCACCTATTCCATTTTCTACCTAGACTTTCCTACTCCTGGAAATTTTTTATATATAATTTTACTTCAGTTGCATTATTAATCTGAATACTCCAATGATATTTTTATAAAGTCAACACATTTCTTGGTAAAGTTTGCTGTGTTCTTATTTGTAGATTTTTTGCATTTAGGTTTTAATAGATTGGGCTTCATTAAGTCAGGATACCCCTATTGTAGATTAAGTACAGAGTACCAAGAAGGGCTACGTTATTCACTGGGTAACACAGGTTTCCTAAAATTATTAGGAAGTTGTAAAATTAATATTGAAATAATTCACACTGTAAATGTTCTCAGATAGTCACAATCATTTGGTCATATAAACCAGCAGTTCCTCAATGTAAAGTATGTTCATTTCTTGTTTCAGGTGGGGCCTACTATCTTATTTCCAGAAGTTTAGGGCCCGAGTTCGGTGGGTCAATAGGCCTGATCTTTGCTTTTGCTAATGCAGTGGCTGTTGCTATGTATGTGGTGGGATTTGCTGAGACTGTAGTAGATCTTCTTAAGGTAATTAAAAGCTTTTCTTTTTTTCTGCCAAGCAGCACAATTTATTTTAGTTTGCCTTCTCAGGGCATTAGGGGATATCATTACAGCCAAATGAGAGGAAAAAAGATAAATATAGTGGAAGGAGCCTGGGCTTGGCCTCAGAAGATCTGGCTTTGAGTCTAGGTTCTCACATTTACCAGCCAAGAAGGTTTGGATTAGTTCCTCTATTCTTCCAGACTTTATTTTCCAAATCTATAACATGGTGTAATAATACTGTTGTATGTATTTCACAGAAGTGTGGCACAGATCAAATGAAATAATGTACATGAAATATTATGTAAAATAGGAAACATCAGATAAATAATGGATATTGCTGTCAACAGTAGTACTATGATTATGGTTATAGATTTCCAAAAGGAAAGAAAGTTGAAAAATTAAGATAACTCACTCCAGAAAACTAGCCATTTCCTAGTTTAGGTGCCCAGTCTAGGATGTTGTATGTGCAAGCACATTCATTAGCTAATATATCAACTAATTTCTAGTCCTTTTCTCATAGCAATGGTAGCATTCAGTGAATTCAGTTGGAAAAAGTACCTCTACTTAAAAATTAGATAAATAAATAAGCTTACAGTTCACAAGGTATAGTACCTTCAAGAGATGCATTATCAGGTTTGTGTCATCTGTTCTTAAATAGGACGCCACTTAATTTTCAGTATTTATACTGTAAACCATTCATTTTTATTCTGCTAGGATTCCCCTTAACACACAGAAATAACTAGTCATTCTTCTGAAATAAAACACAGTATGTATGTGTATACATATTTTTACTTAGTACTACAATGGCTTCAAAAGCTAGAATGAATTCTAAAATGTCTAACTCCTAACCTTGACTATCAAAGGTCTATTATCACAGAAAAAAAAAGTTAGGTTCTTTTATCTTCATATATTTATGAATACTCCATTTTTCTATTATCCTATATGGCCCCAGGTGTAATTGTATAGTAACTCTTTTTACAGTTAAACATTGCAATAAGACTCACATGCAAAAAGCTGTATCTCTAAGCACTTAAGAATTTGTTTCCCCAGGAGAGTGATTCGATGATGGTGGATCCAAGCAATGACATCCGGATTATAGGCTCCATCACAGTGGTGATTCTTCTAGGAATTTCAGTAGCTGGAATGGAATGGGAGGCAAAGGTAAATTTCTCAAAAATGATATTATCAACAGTGGCTGGTCAGGTCCTGAACAGATTGCAGGAGTAGAAGGAACTCCATATTCAAAAAGAATTGCTGTTATTACCTGCTATGGTGAAATGCGCAGGCAAGTGCTAGGTGGAACACCAAGCCTGCAAAGCATGAAGCCCAGGCAGTCATGACTCAGGGTTCACGAGTCACATGACTGCTGTATTTTGTCTCTCTGTGCTGTCACCAAAGCGGCTGCCTTATGCACAGACCCCTTATGATCATAGCAGTGGTGCACGCTGGAAGCCTGGGTCTTTCAATCACAAACCCTGGTTCCTCTTTCAAGCTGCCTGTGGGTGCAAAAGCCCAAGAGACATGGCAAGTGTGTTGGAAACTTGCCAAAGAAACTTGCAAAAGATAAAGACACTGAAGCACCAAGAGGTTACACAATTTACTGACGGCCATAGAGATATAACCTGGATTCAAATTCAGGCACTCTTAACTACAGAGCTAGAGCTTTAAATGCTACCCTCTACTGCTACTAAACTTCATTGCCTCGCTCAGGGAATAAAGTTATCTAAAGTAGGGTTCTCCTATGTTTTTTCTCCTATGTTTTTTTAATCACAATGTCCTGTTGATACTAATTTTTTTTATTTGCTTGCTTATTATTGATCTCTTCATAGACCATATATAGGGATTAGGCCTGTTTTGGTCACAGGTGAATATCAGTGCCTAGAAGAATGCTCAACACGTGGTAGGCACTTAAGTTTTGTTGAATGTGTGAATGCATAATCTAGAAATAAATGCCATGTAGGAGTGTTTTCTATTGACTTATACAGGTGGGAGGCACCTATATAAGAGGCAAAAACTATCATTCTCTTCTGAAACCCAGTACTTCACCAGCAAATTTGGGCACATCATGGGCTTCAGAACCAGAAAATCTCTGAGTTTAACCAGTGATAAAATGGATAGCAAATTTTTGAATGATGGGAAACATGTCTTTTGCCTCCTTTGTAATTCCCTCAAGTGACCGGTGCAATTGAAAGTATTCCTACATGCCTGTGGATGAAGTAACTAGATCTCAAGCGGTCATGAGACATGGAAAGACAGCCAAAGCCTCCCACCTGTATAAGTCAATAGAAAACATGCCTACATGGCATTTATTTCTAGATTATGCATTCACACATTCAACAAAACTTAAGTGCCTACCACGTGTTGAGCATTCTTCTAGGCACTGATATTCACCTGTAACCAAAACAGGCCTAATCCCTACGTATGATCTATGAAGAAATCAATAATAAGCAAGCAAATAAAGAAATAAATATAAAAAGGGAATTCGTGAAAATTAGTATCAACAGGAACTCCTGCAGTTAGCTCTGGGAACAGAAACAACCGATAAGTGCTCTGCCAAAAACAAACAAACAAAACCCCCTCAAGTCTATCAGTGTTAAAACTTTTGGCTTCATTTACATTCCTGGGACAATGGTGGAAGTTACCCACCTGCTACTTAGAGTGTTATAGAAATGTCACCTTGAAGTGCCCAAACACGTGCTCCATTGAAAATGTGGTGTATGCATCCAAGTAGAATAAGGCCTGTTTACATGCCATTCTAATAAGGATGCACTTATTACCTACTCGGGGTAGCAGAGATTTAACTGAAATAATCAGATGGAGTCTTTCTGCAGTGGACACTTCTAACTTTTATAATTATGTAAAAAGTTATTAAATAAATCTAATTTGGTTTCCTTTTACCTTGCCATTCCAGGCCCAAGTGATTCTTCTGGTCATTCTTCTCATTGCTATCGTAAACTTCTTCATTGGAACTGTCATTCCATCCAACAATGAGAAAAAGTCCAGAGGTTTCTTTAATTACCAAGGTACATGGAATAAATTGGTTGCTTTTCATTGAATACTTCTCCATTGCTCTCCTCGTCACCATCCCCATCACCCCAACCCCAGCCATCAGAATGCCTGGCTCCCCTTTCAAGTTACCTGTGGATGCGGAAGCCCAAAAGAAATGGGAAGTGCACTGGGGAAGCATAATAGAGGCAAAAACTATCATTCTCTTCTGAAACCCAGTACCTCACCAGCAAATTTGGGCACACTATAGGTTTTAGAACCAGAAAATATATGAGTTTCACTAGTGATAAAATGGATAGTAAATTTCTCCAGGAAAGAGCCTGGTGTTGGATTCAGGAGACCCAAGGTTGGGTCTCAACTCTGCCACTTAACAGCTGGACAGAACACCTAATGTGCCTGGGTCTCAGATTTTCCCGCCAAAACGTGGACGATAATAACTTCCTGAGAGAATTTTGAGAAACAAATAAGACAGTTTCTCACAATGTGCTTTGCAATGCGAAAGTGCTTTGTAAACTTTTTGTTGTTGCTGTCAAATAGCAGAAACAGAGACACAGCTCAATTTGCTCAGCCACTGCAGAGCACTAAAGTCAAATATAGGCATTTCTTTCTTCCTGCTAGACTTGTTTGCACCTTGCTTTCCCATGGCATTACCTAGTTAAGCATCACTGTCAGGCTTTCCGGCAGAAAAGACTGCAGGAGTTACTCAGTGTAGCATCCTGTGATAACATCACAGAGCATGAAATTTGACTTCTTTCTCTCCTTATTTTACTCCTTCTCTCTGTTCTTGCCTTTCTTTTCCCTCTAGCCTGCTCAAGAATCCACTGCTGAGTCTTTAAATGTTTCCTTTCATTATTTACTCAGTTGTCAGTATTTATTTCTTTTTGATATCACATATCTTTCTTCCTGATTCCTTTTCTTCATAAAGACTTTCTGGTTCACTTTGCATGTTAATATCCTTTTCCTTTCTATTATTTTCCCTCCTTCCCACTCCTACTATATTTTTTTCTTTAAGCCTTTTTTCCTATTTTTGCATCCCAGATTCTTTTGTTCACATTTTTCTTCCTCTTCTTTTCTCTTTTTTCCTCCTATTTTTCTTCTAGGTTGTTTCCTTTTTATTTGAGTAATTTGGTGACAACCTGTGGGATGGTATTATTTTATTAACAAAGCTCCGCATCATAATATTCTCCCATACTGAGGATTTGGTACAAGCAGCTAAGATCTAATACCTAGGAGTAAAGAGTAAAAAGATTCATACATTAGTAGTAAAATTGTAAAGTAGACTCACCCACAAGGTTCTTCAACTACAAAAAAGAGGTATAGAAAACCAGTGTGTTGATTGTTTATGGTATTTATGCATGTGAGAATGTAGTTGTGTGTGTGAATCTGTGTGGTGGTGCATTTGTGGGTATGCCAGGGTGGTCGTGAGAGAATTCTTCATCTCCTCCTCTTTCAACCTCTTCTAGATGCAAAAAAGTCAGGCAGCCTGGATCTCTGTCAGCACAAAAATTGATTTTTCAGAACTATGTCATAGAGATCTAAAAGTTTATGATATATATTTTGACTTTTGGCAAATATTAACATAAAGTTCCTCAGGAGTACACCACATCTTGAAGTTCATTCCATTTAGAATATAGGAATGTGGCCAGGTGCAGTGGCTCACGGCTGTAATCCCAGCCCTTTGGGAGACTGAGGCGGGTGGATCCCCTGAGGTCAGGAGTTCGAGACCAGCCTGGCCCACATGGTGAAACTCCGTCTCTACTAAAAATACAAAAAATTAGCCAGGTGTGTGGCAGGTGCCTGTAATCTCAGCTACTTGGGAGGCTGAGGCAGGAGAATCGCTTGGTTGCTTGAACCTGGGAAGCAGAGGTTACAGTGAGCTGAGATCATGCCATTGCACTCTAGCCTGGGCAACAGAGTAAGACTCTGTCTCAAAAAAAAAAAAAAAAAAAATCAGAACATAGGAATGTATTTGCATTAAGGGCTACGGAAGCCAATGGTAACTTAATCTCCTACACTGTGAAAAATGTCTACATGGTAACTTTCTTATAATTTATGTTGCAGCATCAATATTTGCAGAAAACTTTGGGCCACGTTTCACAAAGGGTGAAGGCTTCTTCTCTGTCTTTGCCATTTTTTTCCCAGCAGCTACTGGGATTCTTGCTGGTGCCAATATCTCAGGAGATTTGGAGGTAAGTTGTTTGCTCTGCTTTGCAGTCCTGGGATGTGGGGGTACAGTTGGTGGGTAGCACAAGGAGCTAGAGAGGTTAAATGTGACCATATCACCCTACATATTCAAACTGTATGTTTCTGTAAGATTTCCTGATGATTTAAAAGTTCTTTCCTTTAATGCCAAATTTGGATTTCTATTCCAGATAATTCTTCCAAAAGTCTTATTCGGTGATATCAGAAGAACAGAGTAGTGTGATAGTGTGTCATATTTCCCCAAAATAAATGTAGTTCAGTGAAAAAAATACCAGAACCGTCCTTTCTCTTTTAAACCCAAATGAATGAGAATATTTTCCTGTAAAAGTAAAAACAAAACAAAACAAAGGGAAATAATCACATTTTCACTTAGCTTCCCACTTATTATTCTGTGTGAAGTACTGCAAAGAGCATGGTATGAGTTAGGATATGAGAATGTTATAAAAGACCAGCAACAGTGGCCTAAGCAAGATGCAGGTTTTAATGCACAAAATCTAGCTTAGTTGGGCACAATGTCATGCACCTGTAGTCCCAGCAACTTGGGAAGCTGAGGTGGGAGGATTGCTTGAACCCAGGAGTTTGAGGCCAGCCTGGGCAACACAGCAAGACCCTGATCTCTTAAAAAAAATAAAAATAAATAAAACATATGTATATTTCTTGATTAGTCTTGATATACTCATGAATAAATAAATAAACATTTTATGTTAAATCAAGCCCATAGGCCATCCTGTGGTATAAGAAAGGTCTGCTCCAAAAGGTAGCCCAGGAACCCAGATAACCTCTTTGTTTCACTGTTACTTTGGGGCTTGCTCTCTATCTGCAAGGTCACATTCCAGTCCATGAGAAGGGGGATAAGCATGTAGAGGGCAAGCAATTCCTAGAACTTGCATGTATCACTCCTGCTGACATTCCATTGGCCAGAATTTAGTCTTGTGGCCTTACCTAGTTGCAAAGGAGGGTGGGAAATGTAGTCTCTATCTGGGCAGCCATGAGCCCAGATAAAATTTTAGGGGGTTCTAGTATTAAAAGGAGGAAAGTGAGGATGTATATCAGGGAACAATAAGCTGCTTCTAACACCCCCCCCCCCCCCCCACCACACACACACAGTAGAAGACACAGGTTTTACCTCAACAAATTTATGATCAACTTTGGAAGACAAGAAATATTTTCAAGACTTATGAAGAAATATACATACATGAAAACCATATGCATTGTCCAAGTGGGATGTGAAATAAAAATACTGAAGAAAATAATTGTTAAGTTAATCAGAGATGATTTTCTCAAAGAAATAACTTTTGAACCTGAACATAAAGCAAAGGCTGGATGCTGACTATTGATGAAGAAATATAGAGTATTCCAGGCAGAAAGGATAGTCAGGCATGAGGAAACTGGGAACAGTGAGAAGTCTCTTACAGTTCAGTTGGAGAAACCCTGATGGGGCTCAATCACCTTGAAGGCAAAGGGAAACAGCTGTTGGAGGGACTTGAGCCAGAGGCGCTTGCCCTGGAACATAACTCCATGAAAGTAGAGACTTTGCCTTTGATTTTGTTCATTGCTTTATCCTCAAAGCTAGCACAGCCTCAATAAATACTAATTGAGTAAATAAAATAAAGGCATTTAGATTTTTTATATTAAGGGCCACAGTGCTATGGTAAGTTCTCAAGCAGAAATAGGGCATAAAAATATTATGCTGAAGTGCAGAAAAGTTAAGAAACTTGTTCAAAATGATTCAAGTAGTATCACTGCTGAATGAAATTTAGCTATGGATGTTGAACTTCTGGTTTCTCAGCTCTGGGAGAGTATCAGAGGTCACTGACTTAAATTTCTGCAAACTATAAACACACCTTTAAAGTAAAGAATATTGTTCTTTCTTTAGACTCCTTAAAAACAAGTTTGTATCAGATGTTTAGTAGTCAGTTCCGCTTAGCTAGCACTCACTGAGTGCCTGTTCACACCAGGCACGGAGGAAGCAAGGAGCTTCACCTGTCCCTCAAGGAGCTCAGAGTCGAAGCGGGAGACAGACTTCCCTTACATGAATTAGAACAAGCAAGAGTAGAATCAAGTGCAAAGGAAAGAGGAAGTAGCAATTGCCTGTCCCTTCACAAGTAAAGGAAGACTTTCAGAAGAGGGGACACTCAATCCAGGTTTTGAGGGATGAACAGGAGTTTGCCAACAGGACAAAGAAGAGAGCAACATTTGAAACAGAAGGAATGGAGTATAAAAAAGCACCGAGAAAGATGCTGCTAATGAGAATTATTTTATGTGCAGAGTAGGGTATGTCATCCTTCATTAATATATTAAGAAACATATTTATAAAGAATTTTCTATGTGCCCTAAGTACTCTGGGAGTAAGCAAAGAAAGAGAAGATATTATTTCTGTCTGAAAAGACAAGACTTAAAATTCCTCCCCCTTCAAAATAAGTGTTAAGTTGATTTAGGGTTGTTATGTTAGTGAAGAAGTTTTTATTTATTTAGCAGCCTCTACTGAGAAATCTCTGATTCTGAGTTCACATGTAAAGAAACTACAAACAATGGCCTGTTAGGATTTGGGGGGCATACATGGTCATAATATTATTGTAGAATGTTGCATTCTTTTTATTTAAAAATACTTTTATGATTTTATAATTAAGCTTAACTTTTAACACATACACTACTATCTACTATATACTTTTACTATATACAGAACTCAGGGGTCCTCTTAACTACAGACAGTAGAGTTTGGATATTATCCCCAAACTAGCTGGAGACTTTAAGGAGGTTAGACAAGGGAGTAACATGATCAAATATGTGTTTTAGAGCGAGCCTGCTAACAGCTTGTGGAGAGTGGTTTGGAAGGTGGGGAAAGGGTGTAATAGGCAGGAAGACTGGAGGCAGAAAGATCAATTAGAGACTATCATAATAGTCTGGACAAAAGACAACATGGGCCTGATTTAAGGCCATGCAGAGGAAAAGAACCAAAGACATCAGCTTTTGTTAGAGTTAGGAGAAGAGATAGAAAAAAAAAAATGTTTTTTACTATGATGCACTGTAAGAAAACATTATACATCACAACCAAGTGCACACTTAGAAAATTTTCCCCAAATGGTTCTTTACTTTATTACAAGCAATGCCTTCTGATATTCTCACATCAGTTCTATTCTATTGTATTCTTTTAATGCTGGCTGTAACCTGTTGAATTGATTCCACAGTACAGTAGATGAGGAAAGGAAGCTCAGATTTGTCTATTGAGGTTGAAATGGCAGAAGGACATGGGGTGGCGATGTCTAGTGAGTGGGTAGCTAGATGTATGAGTCTGGAGCTCTGAAAGGAGCCAGGGCAGGACTAGCAGCCATGGCATGGATGAGTTCATGCAGGTATGTGCAAAAGGGAAGAGAGAAGAGGTTTGAGGCAGCGTTCACAGAGACACAGACATTCAAAGGATTAATAGTAAAAAGCAAGTCCATGAAGAAAAAAGAGACAGGGCTAAGAAGCAGAAGAAATCAAAAGACAGTGGGGTCATGAAAATCAAGAGAGGAGAATGCTTTGAGAAGTAATAACGTGGTCACAAGCCGGAGGAGCCAACCATGTTGAGTTCTGGGAGGTGACAAAATACGTTGGGAAATGGGGAGGAAACTTCAGTACTTGTAGATATTATTTCTCTTTGAAAGTGAACCTAGAAATAAGACATAATGGATTCAGTTCAATTTAGGAAACATTTACTGTTTACACACTATAGGGTAGGCAAGGACCTGATCTCTACTCACAGCCTCAGAATCCTCCTCCGGAAGGAAGCTCACAGGCACAAGGGCATGCGACAAATCCAGAACCTTACATTTGCTAATAACGCACTAATAGATGATCTTTAAATATGTACCTGGGAGAAGATTTAGGAAATACCCAAGTCTAATCAAGAAAGCTAAGAAGTGATTTCAGAGAAGCAAAATTAGGATGTGGTTGACATACTGAGAAAGCAGGGATCTAATAGATTGCTTGCTTTCTGTCCTAAGGAAAAATAAAATGTCTAATGAAAAAAGGTAAAGAAGGTTAGGTTTTGGGTTACTGCTTGTGGATGGAAACTACATTTCAAGTGAAAATCAATAATTTGTCAAAGTCCTCCTGAGCCCTATCTAAGGGGAAGCTAGCCAGACCAGACAATGTGAATATCTAATCATACACTAATATATTGGCATCCAGATTTACATGTTAATTCCAGATTTACATGTTAATGTCTCGGGATCATGGTTGGGCCTGGTGGCTCATGCTTACAATCACAGCATTTTGGGAGGCCAAGGTGGGCGATTGCCTGAGCCCAGGAGTTTGAGACCAGCCTGAGCAACATGGCAAAACCCTGTCTCTACAAAACACACACACAAAAATAGCCGGGCAGGGTCACACACACCTATCATCCCAGCTACTTGGGAGGCTGAGGTGAGAGGATCACTTGAGCACGGGAAGGTTGAGACTGCAGTGAACCACGATTGAGCCACTGCACTCCAGCCTGGGCAACAGAGCAAGAATCCGTGTCAAAATAAATAAATAATAATGTCTTAGAGTCATGATCGACTCTCATGTGACTCCTGTTAAGTCATTTTAGAGCTTGTAGCAGATAGTTGCAAATAAAAACTAAGTTTGTGGGGTGTTTGTTTGTTTGTTTATTTTGATACAGTGTCTCACTCTGTCGCCCAGGCTGGAGTGCAGTGGTGCAATCTCAGTTCACTGCAACCTTTGCCTCCCAGGTTCAAGTGATTCTCGTGCCTCAGTCTCCTAAGCACCTGGGATTACTGGCACACATCACTATGCACAGCTAATTTTTGTATTTTTAGTAGAGATGGGGTTTCGCCATGTTGGCCAGTCTGCTCTCAAACTCCTGACCTCAGGTGATCTGCCCGCCTTGGCCTCCCAAAGTGCTGGGATTACAGGCGTGAGCCACCATGCCTAGCCAAAAACTAAGTTTTCGTGTTTTAGGTACAAGACTGCCTTCCATCTTCACATCTGTTATCCACATATTATATATATATATATATATATGCATAAACGTTATATATATATTTTTTTCTGTTTTTCCCACTGTCAGTTCTTTACATTTTACTCAGATCTCAAGAAATTCTTCATCAATAACATAAATTTTGGAAGATAACATGAATTAGGGGATTCAGTAGGCCCCATCATAGTCATGACTGCCTTCTTTTTCCTTCTGTGCACTGCCCCATTGCATACACCTGCCACACTGACGACAATAGTTTGGAAGGAAGAGACTGGGTATGTAAGTGTCAGAACAAACCCTGTGTGCAGATACTCCTAGAAGAGTGTGGAGGAATTAATGATCACAGAGTGGTTCCACAGGGCCGGCTTACTGCCATGTGGGGCAGGTTTGCTTGATTCAGTTGTGACTTTCAGTTGTCAAGTTGAGTCTACATTCACTATGTATAACATTTTTGATGGACTCGTTCAGCATATTTTAGTTTTCTTTTTAAAGCACAAACTTTGTTTGACTGCAGTGATTGCTTATTTGTATTGATGAGTCTAATGTGCTCTGGTTGGGGGACTCATACCTGCTGATATTGTGCTTTCTTCAATTCAATATTTATTGACTCCTACTCTGTGCTAGGCCCTGTCCTGTAAAAGTGAAGACATTAAAATTTCTATTTAATAATCCCTATTAAGTTGAGTTGAATACAATTCAATATGCTACTTAAAAATTGATTTTATATGATTTATGCCCCCCAAATAGGATATAAAATGGTAAATTAAGTATGATGTGAAATCAACTTAGTGAATGTATATACACTTATAAGCAAGAGAAAAGCCCATTTTCTGATATAAGCTTGAATTTGCCTCTTTCTTTATGTCTGCCTATGGAAATTAAATATCTCCCATTGCAGATACTTCTGAACTCGATTTCAAATAGGGAATTTAAGGGATTAAAGAATTTAGTAAGTAGATCATCCTTTTCCCTCAGTCAAAAGTGATTTTTTTAAAGGCAAGCTTAAGCTCAGTATAAAACAAATACATACAGAGATATTATCAACATGCCAGATATGTTTGTATATTTTCCCCTACAAATTCAAGATGTGATACATCTAAATGAAATTCATAGGAGATAAAGAGAAGGATGAGGCCTGGGTGAGTGAACTACCTACTACATTTTTCTATAGAAACTTCCTTCTGGACAGTTAAAGATCTCTTCTGTTCAGCTGAAAGTTTTACAGATTTCTTTATTCACTCTGCACACTTTGTCTTTGTCCAAAATAAAGCTCAAGCTCATCAACTTACCATTTCCTTGATCTTTTCTTAGAACTTGCCTCAGGACGGGTAGCCTAAAAATCTGAAAATATGAAAATAACTCCAAGTGATCTATGGTTCTTATTCTGCTCTGTATTCTTCTACCTCCACATTATTTTTTTAAAGGATCCCCAAGATGCCATCCCCAGAGGAACCATGCTGGCCATTTTCATCACCACTATTGCCTACTTAGGGGTTGCAATTTGTGTAGGTAAGTGGTACATCTCTAGTGTCTGAATGTCAGAATTACGAAGGGTCCAGTTGTTCACATCTAGTGGGCTTTCAATGAAGCATAAATACAAAGTTTTTTAAAAGGCAACAATTTTAATTCCCTTCTTGGTACCTTAATGTTAATGATTTGGATACTTTAGGGATTTGAATGCAATTAAGCTATAATACAGGCATCTCTGGGTCAGGGCTAGAATAAAGCTAATCAGGTTGTCATTCTACCTAAACACAAAGAGGGTCCCATTTTACTACCCTTGATGATAATCCCACTGCTAAGGAGGCCACCACTTCCAGCACACACTTCCCTTGTTCTAGGAGGCAGGAGAGGAACAGAATAGAGAAAAGAAGTAAAAAAAAAAAAAAAAACATTCAAACCTAAAAACAGCCTTAGGAAAGTATGAAAGATGTGGAATTTGTGACTCTGTCTCATCCTTGCACTGCTATCCTTAATATGGAAATGTCACCGTCACCAATTGGCAGGATATCAGAACAAGACCCAGCTGCTGGCAGTGTGGGCGGCCAGCCCCTACATTGCTCAGTGAACAGAAAATATGTGTACTCACCTGCTGTTCCTGAGGCTGACTTTGGTTCCACCTGCTGCCTACAGTCACACCTCCTCCTGGTTGGGGGCTGCCTCATACTTTTGCCATAGTAGGAAAGGAAGAGGTTTCTCAACATTTAGAGAAGAAAACCGTCTTCTGTGTACAACAGGGAAAAATGCTCTAGGCTGGACCACCATGAAGCCAAAGGGTATATCATAGTCCTCTTCCGCTTACTATTAGAGAAATTGAAAAGGTGCATGTACCTATAGTTAGTTTCTGGAGATAAAAAAAAAATGAACTTAAATCCTTCCCCGTCTCATTGTCTCTAATTTGAGGAAATCTGATAACTTTGTTCAAAGTATTGCTGGGGCTGGGCACAGTAGCTCATGCCTGTAATCCCACTAATTTGGGAGACTGAGGCCAGAGGATTGCTTAAACCCAGGAGTTCAAGACCAGCCTGTGCAACATAGAGAGACCCCATTCCTACAAAAAATAAAAAATTAGCCGGGCGTGGTGGCACACACCTATGATCCCAGCTACTGGGAAGGGTGAGGTGGGAGGACTGCTTAAGCCTGGAAGGTCAAGGGTGCAGTGAGCTGTGATCACACCACTGCACTCCAGCCTGGGCAACGGAGTGAGACCATGTGTCAAAAATCAATAAATAGGGAGATAAATGTATTGTTGGGGCATGTCCAAGTTTAGTTACATGTAAAGAGATTTTTTGTTTCAGTGCTTTAGGAAATCAACACATTTTTGAATGACATTGAAACCACTAAAGTTAAATTTCCCGAGTGGTTTTCCTTTTTACTACAGTTAAAGTGAGAGAATGAGTAAAGTTATAGACCTGATTTCAGAGTTTCAAGTTTTGCCCCGAATGGGTGGGAAAATACACATTTCTACACTTGCCCAACATAGGAGAAGGACAGTCATGGAGTCAATGTCCTGTCATTAGTACAAATAATGACTCATGGCCTGTCTTCATGGGAATTTTGAGAGATCTGTTATGCAGAGGTTAAAATACATGATTCAAAGACTTCAGTTCAACATAAATGAACAATGCAAACAGGTAAAATATGAAAGAATAGTTTGACTTGGTAATTGACATCCATAATTTCAAGCGTTCAAGTAGAAGCTGGCAGGCTACCTCTCAGGACTACAATAAAAAGGATCCCTGCACTGATTATTTTAAATGGCTCTTTCAGATAAAAGAGTCTATGATTGGCTGGGTGCAGTGGCTCACGCCTGTAATCCCAGCACTTTGGGAGGCCGAGGAGGGTGGATCATGACGTCAGTTCAAGACCAGCCTGGCCAAGAGGGTGAAACCCCATCTCTACTAAAAATACAAAAATTAGCCGGGCATGGTGGCAGGCGCCTGTAATCCCAGATACTCGGGAGGCTGAGGCAGAGAATTGCTTGAACCCAGGAGGCGGAGGTTGCAGTGAGCCAAGATCGTGCCACTGCACTCCAGCCTGGGCAACACAGCAAGACTCTGTCTCAAAAACAAAAACAAACAAACAAAAAAGAGTCTATGATTTTTAAGTCTCCCAAATTCAAAGAATGTGGATTCCATGGCTAAGAATCACATTTATTGCTGTCTCTGGGACCTGTCTTAAAGGTATTATTAGCAAGGCATGAGAATACACCCTGGGTAGAGTTTGAAAACCAAAGCAGTTTTATTGGTTGGTATTTAGTTTGTAAAGTATTTATCCTTCATGTAGTTCAGAAAAGTTTATATATACTTCACACGTATATCCATATATTTCAAAAATCCTATCAAAAACATGGCAAAGATTAGTTAGAAAAAATCATAAGGGAATGCCAGTGATTAAAATATATATCAGCAGTCTTTTAAATGACCATAATTCTATTTTTAAGAATCTATCCTAGAAGAAAAAGATGTTATGCACAAAGATGTTCATCATAGAATGCTATAGTAGAAAATGACAGAGACACTCAAATGTATGAAAATAATAGATCAACTAAGATAGATACTAGATCAATATTATTTGACCATTGCCTACGAAATCTGAATATTTTATCCTAAAACATTTCCTTTATTGTTTAAACCATTAAAACTGCATATAATGTGGAACTATAACTCTGTTTTATAAATTATGCAAGGAATATCATTAGTTGAAAAGACGGGCTGTGTTATCTTAATCGCTATAATAGAATTCCATAATGCCACCCCTTGGCTCTCTTGCAGATGAGGAAATAAATTCTTCTACTTGAAAAACATCCAGTCGTTAGTACTAAGCCAGACATATGTATTGAGTATGTGTTATGTACCAAGGGCTGCCATGCAAGTTTTAAAAGATAAGAAATTAAGACTGAGTGTCAACTCCCAAGTCTCTTACCACTCAAATCTAAGTCACACAGGCAGTTGAAATGGCAGCCTGTTACAGAAAAGGGGAAACCCCAGGGCTCAGCAGATGGGAGCCTCCAGTTATCAAGAACTACCCACAGTGAACAGAGGCTAAGAAATGGACCTTTTCAGACTCAAAGTAAACTATATTTTCAGAAGAAAATCCTAAGGGACCAGAACCTTATAAAGAAATAACAAGCCACGGTTGTTTCCACAGGGGCCTGTGTGGTCCGAGATGCCACCGGGAACATGAATGACACCATCATTTCTGGGATGAACTGCAATGGTTCAGCAGCATGTGGGTTGGGCTATGACTTCTCAAGATGTCAACATGAACCATGTCAGTACGGACTGATGAACAATTTCCAGGTTTGAAGCAAAATTTAAAAACGTTCATTGCCATTATTTTCATTTTTTGAATGTCACATAGAGTAAGATTTCTGAATCTGCAACTGATTGATTACTGGCTGATAAGAATCCAGCATGGAATGATTCATGTGGGAGGGAAAGGAGTCATACAGGCATTACATGGTAGCAAATCCTATGGTTACATTTCCTGTGGTCAGAGACAATAGGCAGTCATATGAATTGCATTACCAGGGAGAGATCATCTCCTGACACTATGTATCTTCCAATCAGTTGTGCAAGATTTCATGGTGGAAAGGAACTTAGATTAGTTAGCACTTGTTATGTATTTCTTTCTTTTATAATTTTAGTTTTTATTTTAGATTCGGGGAGTATCCTATATGTGCAGGTTTGTTACATGAGTGTATTTGTGGGTATTACAACAAGTAGCCTCTGTTCACTGTGAGTAGTTCACCCAGGCACTAAGCATAGTACTCAATAGTTTTCAACCCTTGCCATCCTCTGTCCCCTCTCTAGTAGTCCCCAGTGTCCCTTGTTGCCACTTTACGTTCATGAGTACTCAATGTTTAGCTCCCACTTATAAGTGAGAATATGTTGTATTTGGTTTTCTGTTCCTGTGTTAATTTGCTTAGGATAATGGCCTCTAGCTGCATCCATGTTACTGTGAAGGACATGATTTTATTCTTTTCATGGCTGTGTAGTATTGCATGGTGTATGTGTACCACATTTTCTTTATCCAGTCCACCATCGATGGGCATCTAGGTTGATTCCATGTCTTTGCTATTATGAATAGTGCTGCACTAGACATACAAGTGCCTGTATCTTTTTGGTTGAATGATTTATTTTCTTTTGGATATATATCCAGTAAACAGATTACTGGGTCAAATGATAGTTCTGTTTTAAGTTTATTGAGAAATCTTGGAATGCATTTCATACATGGCCTTCAGCTTAGACAAAGCCTTTGAGGTGGCCCTGGAGAGCCTGGAAGACAAGGCTAAGAGAGAAATTGTGAGTGCCAGAGTGAAGGTAAATAAGGGGGAAGTAATAATGGAAGTTAGGAAAACTGTAGGACTTTGAACCTATTAATTTGTCTGCATGATTGGTGAGCAGAGGGAGAAGTAAATTTGTCGTGAAAGCTTCACTCTTCTGTTTTAACAACCCACAAAGAGAAATTAACTCAACTGAAGTCATTATTCCAAAATATGACTTAAATTGATAGAATCACATCATGTCTCAGATCTAAAATTATGTTTAATGAGCACAGAAATAGCAAAGGTCTGAAAAGCCTCTGTGTGCAGGAAGAAGAAAGGTTAACGGCTGTAAAAAGACTAGTAAACAGCTGAGTCCCTCCCCAAACCGTATTAAAATACTGCTTTCTGCTGGATAGAATTCCCCATCATCAAAGAAACATATGGCCACAAAGAACAGAGGGGAAAATGTCAAAATCCTTGAAACCATTTCCTTCTTTATTTTTTCCAGTATCTTCTGGATATATTGCGGCGAGCATTTATTATCTTATAAATAACCAAAAAGGCCATTTCTATTTTTAAAAAATAAAATTAAGAACGTGAGAATGGGCCAGGTACAGTGGCTCATGCCTACAATCCCAGCCCTTTGGGAGGCTGAGGCGGGCAGATCACTTGAGGTCAAGAGTTCAAGACTAGCCTGGCCAAATGGTGAAATCCCGTGTCTACTAGAAATACAAAATTTAGCTGGGCGTGATGGCAGGTGCCTGTAATCCCAGCTACTCAGAAGGCTGAGGTACAAGAATCACTTGAACCCAGGAGGCAGAGGTTGCAATGAGCCAAGATCGTGCCAATGCACTCCAGCCTAGGCGATAGAGCGAGACTCCGTTTCAAACAAACAAACAAACAAACAAGAATGTGAAAGCGAGAAAGAAGCAGGGGGAAAAAATCTAGTTGAAAGCAATTTGCTTATGAAACAGATTCCAAATCACAGGAAGTCTCCTTACTTGTACCTCTCTTCTCAAGGTCATGAGCATGGTATCAGGGTTTGGCCCCCTCATCACTGCAGGAATCTTTTCTGCAACACTGTCCTCTGCCCTGGCCTCCCTTGTCAGCGCACCCAAAGTGTTCCAGGTAATACAAGCACAACAGCTTGTGCTTCTCCCTATTGCTGTTTCCACAGAATGTGAAGCAAGCTGAAATATTCATTCTCACTGGCAATCATTTTCCATCATTTTCTGAAACAGTTAATGTTTACATCTGGCTCAAGTGCTATGTCTGCCATATAGTCAAGATCGATTCAAATAATATAAAGAATGATAAAGTGCAGTGTTAACTTGTGCCTCATCTTGTGTATCACTTAATCTTTCCCCAAATCTTCCTGTTTGAATCACCTAGAGAAAATGACTGTGCATAGCTATAAATGACAAATGTCTTCTCTTCTTTTCCATTAGGCTCTGTGCAAGGACAACATCTACAAAGCCCTGCAGTTTTTTGCAAAGGGATACGGGAAAAACAATGAACCCCTGAGAGGATATATTCTCACTTTTCTTATAGCCATGGCATTTATTCTTATTGGTTTGTAAAGTTTTCTTGTTTTGATTGAAAACCAAAGAATTCTTCTGATTATTCATAGCGCTTTCCTTTTAGTTTGAAAAATTACCCCTTTCATGTTTAGGATCCCATTTGGGAACACTGGCATCTAAGAAGGAAATGAGAAATCCTTGTGTGTAGAGGGGCTTTGAGGAACTCGAGGTAGACTTTGAATTTTAATCTATTCTTTGAATCTGAGTGTTCGAAATCCATCCAACCAAATGCAGCTGAATCCTTCTTCTCACCTGCCTGACACTGTCTAAATCTAGAGTCTCCCCCAGCTGCCATAACTACTGACCTGATGGCTAGCAGAATTGAATTGCCTGTTACTGTTTCTGGGAATGTGGTCCACTGAGCATCTATATCGCAATCACCTGGGGTGTTTGGGCGAGTGCGGAGACTTCAGGCCCAATTCCAGAGTAACTGAGTCAGACTCTCTGAGGGTAAGGAGTCTACATTTCACAAGTCTACATTTCAAGTAGACCACTGGTATTTGAGAACCACTTACCTAGACTATAATCTTGGCTTCCTCTCCCCAGGTGATATAGAAACGGCTACATAATCTTGGAGAGGAACATTCATCAACTTAAACTTACACATGTCTCACTCCTCCCTAAGGCCTCACCTTTGCTGATGAGCATATCAGAGGAAAAGCAGCAGAAGGCAGAGGACTTTGGGAGCCACACATAGGCAGGCAGAGACTTCTTCAGCACAGCAGTGCCAAGCAATGAGGGCTCCTCATCATTACATATTGAACTCAGGAAGGGACTATAATTCACGAATCCTCATAGCATTTGTATGAGGCTGAAAAAGGGAATTTGTAACTCTCTGTGTTCGATTTTTAAAAATTAACTTAAAAGTGATTTCATATAGAGATGTTTCAATTACATAATTTAGCCTTTAAGATCTCAAATCATTGCCTCATGCTGCATTTAAGTGAGTAAGCAACCAAAGTTTTAGAAGTCTTGTATACATTAGATAATATCATTTAAAATCATTCTTTCAGAACAAGTGGATTGGCTCCATGCATAAGCTTCATGGCAGCTGTTTTGCCTACTTTCTTGTTGGTATCCATGTTCCAGAATCACACCCAGCTGCCTGCATTTGCATCACTGCATCACTTGCATCATTGCCTCATTTGCATCATTGAGGGTGATAGGTGTCTGACCTTCAGATAAAGGATGACGTCTCTATATTTTTTCTTATATTGCCCAGTAAAAAATCCAGCTGGAATTAAATCATACCAGATATTTACTCCTGAGGCAAAAGTATTTTCGGACCAGGCACAGTGGCTCACGCCTCTTCATCCCGGCACTTTGGGAGGCTGAGGTGGGCGGGTCACTCGAGGTCAGGAGTTCAAGACCAGCCCAGCCTACATGGTGAAACCTTGTCTCTACTAAAAATACAAAAATTACCTGGGCATGGTGGCAGGCGCCTATAGTCCCAGCTACTAGGGAGGCTGAGGCAGGAGAGTTACTTGAACCCGGGAGGCAGAGGTTGCAGTGAGCCGAGATTGTGCCATTGTACTCCAGGCTGGGCGACAAGAGCTAGACTCTATCTCAAAATAATAATAATAATAATAATAATAATAGTAATATATTTGGCTAGCCTTGAGAGGCAAAACTCTCTAGAGATGTGGAAAAGGTATGAATGACAAAGAGTCCTGAAAATCAGAGAACACATATTGGGTCTATGCAGGGAGATTTCCACTGGGGAGTTTTCAGTGCACTGGTATTTAACTAATATCCTGCAGAGCCTATTTATTGCATCCATAACAGTTAAAGAACACAGGATTAGATGCCTCCAGAAAAGCTACAGGGGAGTTAATTGTATGCCCAGTCCCACACCTACCCATTCATTGCCACTGGAACATTTTGTAGGTAGGGGTCTCGATTGTCTATTTTCTGATTGGTAGACTTTTTTATTTCTTCCTTTATAGAAACCCTAGCTAAGAGTAAATATATATCCCCCAAAGAAAAATGACTAACTTCTTAAACTTTGACAGATGCTCGCTATGTTTTCAATTTCCAAATAAAGTCAAGCTTCCAGGCTGTAACAGCTGTTCAGCCCCTGGTCTCATCACTCATATGTACATGTTCAATTCTGTTACTTTTACAGCGGAACTGAACACCATTGCTCCCATCATCTCCAACTTTTTCCTGGCCTCATATGCACTTATTAATTTCTCCTGCTTCCATGCCTCTTATGCCAAATCTCCAGGTAAGCTGACTTCCAAAACTAAAATATGGCTAAGCAAACAGTTAGTTTGTCTCAATAAAATGAAATAAGTCAGTGAAAAGTGTTCAATCTGTGTTTATATGTTTCCTTATATCCTAGTGAGAAGCGTAATCTACTTTATTTTGGTGAGTTTGGGGATGAGTTTTGAAATAGAAAAAGAATCATTTGAGCAATGGCCTTTTTGACCAACCGTAAAGTCAATTTTCTCCCGTGGCAATAAATTATTCATTGCAAGAGAAACCACATTTATTTCAGCAGTAGAAAAACACCACTATTTATTTCCAGGGTGAAAGTGACCACAGAAGTGGAATTAATGTATATATTTGAAACTTCCTTACTATCAATTTGTTTCCTGCCCATGGTGCAGAAGAGAAGGATGAGTAGTTCCCATAATTACCTGCTGAGTGGGGGCAATGTAGACAGGCTGCATTGATGCTGGTGGCATCAGTGCACCCTTTGGGCTATGGTTTAAAGTTGTTCAAAATTTCACACCAAGGAGCCTTCTCCTTTCTAGTCACTCCTCACCTCTTCTTTGCTTTCATTGTCCACTCCAGTTTCTTCTGCCTTTCTACCAGAATAGAGACTTATCATTACCTACCTTCAGAAAGATCTCCACCTTGAGAACTTTTACCGGATATATAAACACATTTCCACTCATTCAGGGCCTGATAAGATATTAAGCCTCCTTTGGAAAACTTGCTGCCAATAAGACAAAATATAGATGGAAGACCAATCTTAATCCAACGAATACTAGGCTACAGAAAGTAGCAGAGGACTTTCTGTTTCTTTCTGTTTTGTTAACACAGAAATGTATGACTCCATGCCACGTTATGGCCACTTTTGACAAATAAGGTGAAATAGTAGACAGCCAGGGAAAAGAGTGCAAAGGAGAATGGGAAAGAGGGGGAGAGAGAGAGGAAAATATAGAAAAGCATATAGAGGGAGACACATGGATACGCAAACCCAGAAAATGTCTCTCTCTCTCTCTCACACACACACACACACACACATACACACACACACGGACGGGAAGCCAGACTCAGAGAAAAATAAGGCTATTTTCAATGATGTTCTTGAAGTGCTATGTCCATCTTGTGGCCATTTAGGAAATTGCTCCCAAACACGTAAAGTTCTGTTGTGTTTTGGCAACTCCTATATTAAAACGTACCCCATTCTTTAACAAAAGGTGCCCTTCACATCAGAGCTTTTCTTTCCTGTCCATACTGTCTTCCAGTTGCTTCTATTTCAGGAAGCTAAGAGAACACAGAAAACCCCCACGCATGTGCACACTGTGAGAAATATTTTCATTGCAAAATGCATGACATATTAACACATTGGGTTTAAGAAGCCTTTGCTAGCCGTTGAGCTTAAAAAGCCATTTCTCCTGCTTTTTTCATCAATTATTATTTCTGAAAAGGCAAGCACTGTCCTCTTAGGGTAATGGAAGAGCTACCAGGAAGTCAAGCAGATTGACTCTTGATGATTACTCCGCCTTCTCCATGGGAGCAAAAAACCCATTTTCTTCACTTTTTCTTTTTCAGACAACCAAGAAGTTTCTCTTCCCCACCTGGTAGATCCCACTCTTTCCATTCCTCCTGCCTCTTTTCAGTTCCTGATGGCATAAATACCAGATGCTTAAGGTTTGGAAGTTTGGGAAGACAGTCAGGAGCATGGAGTATGGAGGGTCCTGAATGGCACATTTTTCAGATGCTTAACATTTCCTAAACTTTACAGCATTCTATTTGGTGTAAGTACCATCTTCATAGACCAGGAACCCAAGATCACAGGAAAATAAGCACAGAGCCTAGAAATTGACCTAAAAGTTCTGATTCTTTATATCAGGAAAAAGGCATGTTACCTGCATTCTTACAATATTCAGTGGCATGATCGTAGTAGAGTGGAAGTTTTCCTTCTGCATGTTTTATTTTCAGGATGGAGACCTGCGTATGGAATTTACAATATGTGGGTGTCTCTTTTTGGAGCTGTTCTGTGCTGTGCAGTCATGTTTGTCATCAACTGGTGGGCAGCTGTCATCACCTATGTCATTGAATTCTTCCTCTATGTCTATGTGACTTATAAGAAGCCAGGTAAGATAACAAGGACTATATGGAATAGGGTTTCCAAATCTCTCTCTAACTACTCATTTATTAAGCAATTTTATGTGCTTAGGTGAGGCATATGCAAGGTGGATACTAATAACATTGTGGAATATAATAGTAACAATAGTTGGGGCTGGGCGCAGTGGCTCATGGCTGTACTCCCAGCACTTTAGGAGGCTGAGGAGGGTGGATCATGAGGTCAGGAGTTCAAGACCAGCCTGGCCAACATGGTGAAACCCCGTCTCTACTAAAAATACAAAAATTAGACGGGCATGGTGGCAGACCCCTGTAATCCCAGCTACTCAGGAGGCTGAGGCAGGAGAATCGCTTGAAACCGGAAGGCAGAGGTTGCAGTGAGTTGAGATCGAGCCGCTGCACTCCAGCCTGGGCAACAAGAGCGAAACTCCATCTCAAATAATAACAACAACAACAACAACAACGGCTAACCTCGTTGAGCACCTGTTATATACCATGCACTCATTTAATCCTCACAATTCTATTAGTGCCATTTTACTAATGAAGAAACTGGGGTTCAAAGAGTTGACTACTTATCAAAGTAATAATCAGGATGTGATGGATCGGACCATATAACCAGAACGTGTATGATATCAAACCAACCCGACAAGCTTTCCGTTACATCACTTTCTGTTTCTGATGTCCTGATAAATTAGATATAGTCCCTGTGCTCAAGGAGTTCACAGAGTCACACTTAAGGAATTAATTATGATACAAAATAGTGACCACTATGAGAGTAATATGAGCAAATTGCTGAGAAAAGGGGAGGGAAGGATTAACTTTAAAGTTATCCAGGAAAACTTTCTGGTTCCTAACTTATGTTCACAGAGTCAAACACTCAGTGGACATTTAACAAATATTTTTTAAATGAATAAATTAGTTTAAAAAAAAAAAAAAAGCAAGCAACTGGGGTTTGGTTAATCAGAGTCAGGGAATGGTATTCTGGGCAGAAGGTGAAGCATGAATGACATTAAGGACACATACAAGTGCGGGGCGGCGTATTTGGGAAGGCTCAAGGCCTTCAACACACAGAAGGTTCCTGAGTGATGGGGAGAAGGATCACAGAGGGAGCCTGGAAGAGTGGTGGGGACCAGATAATAAGAAACTTAAAGGTCATGCCAAAGAATCTGATGTTGTGAGCAACAGGAAGATGGCACAAGCTAATCAATTGAAGAAGCAATTGGATCTGAACTTTGGGTGTTGACTTTAGTACCAGGGATATTATTAAATCGAGGAGGGGTTGCAGACAGTGCGGTGCAGGAAAACCCAGAGCCACCCTCACATTCTCCTTTCCCTTACTCTGCCAGTAAAGCAGAGCTTGTAGTAACTACCTTGGAGGGGTCTGTTTAGCTTTTATTTATTACTTTACATATTGTTAACATCATGTATAACTTACACATGGAAAAATTTATCCCTTTTAAATGGGCTGTCTGTATGTTTTGACAAACTTGTACAGTGTTGTAACCATCATCAAGATACAGGATATATCCATCATCCTCACAAGTTCCCTTATACACCTGTGTAGTCAATCTCCACCCTCCAACTTAGCCTCAGGCAGCTGCTTTTCTGATGTCTGATCCTGTAGCTTTGCCTTTTCCAAAATACCATATAAATAGAAACATACAAGATATAGCCTTTGAGAAGACTTCCTTTCACTTAGCAGAATGCTTTTAGATTTATCCATGCTGTTGCATATGTAAGTGGTTTATTCTTTGGTGTCGCTGAGTAGTATTCTATTGTATGAATACATCACATATATTCTTAAATTCTATTCACCAGTTGATGGTCATCTGAGTTGTTTTCAGTTTAGGTCCACAGGACTTTATGTGGACTCATGCCTTCATTTTTCCCTTGGGTAAATATCTGGTAGTGGGATTTATGACTAAATAGTAAGTATATATAACTTTATAAGAAACTGCCAAACTGTTTTCTGTGGTAGCAGTATTATTTTCCATTCCTGCAAGCCATGAATGAGAGTCCTAGATGCTCCACATGTTTGTCAGCATGTATTATTGCCAGTTGATTTTTTAAAAGCCATTCTAATAGATGTGTAGTGCCACCTCATTGTGGTTTAATTTACCTTTTCCCAATGATTAACGATGTTGAACATCTTATTTGCCATCCATATATCTTTTTTAGTCAAGTATCTGTTTAAATCTTTTGCTCATGTTTTAGTTGTTTTCTTATTATTCAGTAATGAGAGTTCTTTATCTATTCTGGATGCAAATCCTTTAGTAGTATGTGTTTTGCAAATATTTTCTCTGGATCTGTGGTTTCTCTATTTTCCTTACGGTTTGTTTTGAAGAATAAAACTTCTGAGTTTTTGTGAAGTCTAATTTATCTTTTTTTTTTTAATGGCTTACCATGTTGCATCTGATCTAAGATATCTTTTCCTAATCCAAAGTCACAAACTTCTAGAAGTTTTAATGCTTTGGAAATTATATTTAGGTCTATTATCCATTTTGAGTTAATTTTTGTATATGATGTGAGGTATTGTTCGAGGTTCACTTTTTACACATAAACGTCCAATTGACTAGTAGAGTTTTTATCCCTATTTAAAATAAACGGCCTAAGGTATGCTTAATGCCTGATGCACCATCAACACTTAATCAATATTGATCTTCTTTATCTCCAGATAATTATCATTCAACCATTTCCCTGGATCTCCAGAAGAATAGGTTTTGTCTGTCATCTGGGGTGTATCTGTACATTCTTGCCAGGGACTTCCTCTCATAAACCTTGGAAGATCCATTTAATACTTAAATTTGTAAAAATAAATAAATAAATAAATAAAAGGCCGGGCACGGTGGCTCATGCACACTTTGGGAAGCCGAGAAAGGTGGATCACGAGGTCAGGAGATCGAGACTATCCTGGCTAACACGGTGAAACCCCGTCTCTACTAAAAACACACAAAAATAACATTAGCCGGGCGAGGTGGCAGGCGCCTGTAGTCCCAGCTACTTGGGAGGCTGAGGCAGGAGAATGGCGTGAACCCAGGAGGCAGAGCTTGGAGTGAGCCGAGACGGCGCCACTGCACTCCAGCCTGGGCGAGGGCGAGACTCTGTCTCAAAAAAAGAAGGAGGGGGGTTGGGGGGGAGGGATGGTAGAGCTGATCTCCCTTATGATGAAGATTAAGGAATAGCTTCTCAAAGATCAAACTAAAATGTTTGCTAAAGAACCTTGACCCTCTTCATAGAATTCTAGAAGTAAGAATTCCCATGCTATTCAGTTTTACTGTTCAAAATATAAAGATTACTGCACACTTTCTGTGTATACAGAAATGCTGCTTCTCTTTTCAATTTAAGAATTTGGGCCAGGCGCGGTGGCTCACGCCTGTAATCCCAACACTTTGAGAGGCGGAGATGGGTGGATCACAAAGTCAGAAGTTTGAGACCAATTTGGCCAATATGGTGAAACCCTGTCTCTACGAAAAATACAAAAATTATCCAGGCATGGTGGCAGGTGCCTGTAGTCCCAGCTACTCAGGAGGCTGAGGCAGGAAAATCTCTTGAACCCGGGGGGCGGAGGTTACCGTGAGCCAAGATCGCATCACTGCATTCCAGCCTGGTGACAGAGCGAAACTCCATCTCAAAAAAAAAAAAAAAAAATGTGTGAAGATGCTTTGATTTTATTCAGGGATTGACCAGTTTCCCAAGTCTATCTGCCTGCCACGTGGTTATTGCACAGCCTCTCCCACCAAGCAAGATTTCTAGGACTGCAGTTGTACAGTCTGATCCTTTGCTGGAATGAAGCCTTTGCTTCTGAAGATTCACATAGTATTCATAGAAGGATACAAAGTGCTTTTTAGGAAATTCCACACTATATTTTCTCTAATTTGGGCACTCATCCTTGCTGGCATAGCCAAGGAAAATCATAGAAGGGAATGACTTGTAAGAATTATTCATGGTACACAGAGGAAAGGTCAGTGCTTCTTATGCCAATTTCCTCCTTTATCCACAGATGTGAACTGGGGCTCCTCCACACAGGCTCTTTCCTATGTGAGTGCTTTAGACAATGCTCTGGAATTAACCACAGTGGAAGACCATGTAAAAAACTTCAGGTAAAGCTGGTGTCGGTGTCTCAGGCATCCTGGTGTTGTTCCACCTTAGAAGTGGCTCTCCTTTATGAGAGACAAGGGCATTCAAGTAGTTATAAGCTTTAGGGGTACATTCTAAAAATAAGCAGTCATACAAAACTGCTCTATTTTCATGACAGCACCTCCTGTGAGTGCTTCTTTCCTTCCACACCCTACTCTGCCACCCCAAACTATAGCCCCTCATAGTGCCAGGTGTCACCTTCCATGCATGGAGATAGCAAGGTGGACTAAGTAATGTGACTTCAGAGAGACTATCCTAAATCTCCACACACATTATTCTGCTATTGTTTCCATTCCACTTAAGGCTTTAGGGCTTACTGAATTCTCTTAAAAGTAACGCTTTTTGCTTTTCATTAGTTGTATCTTATTTTGAATGAAATCTCAAACACAAGCTTGTATGAAGAATGAAAGAAAGTAACATAAAAATCTTGCTTGGACAGGAACAGATTGCCTTGGGCTTTGGGGTAGGTGGCTAGAAGAAAAAGGAGAGGGGGACTGTATTAGCCCATTTCATACTGCTATGAAGAGATACCCAAGACTGGGTAATTTATAATTTTAAAAAAAGAGGTTTAATGGACTCACAGTTCCACATGGCTGGGGAGGCCTCACAATCTTGGCAGAAGGCAAAGGGGGAGCAAAGGCACGTCTTACATGGCAGCAGGCAAGGGAGTGTGTGCAGGGGAACTGCCCTTTGTAAAACCATCAGTTCTTGGGAGACCTATTCACTGTCAGGAGAACAGCACAGGAAAAACTCACCCCCATGATTCAATTACCTCCCACTGGGTCCCTCCCACAACACATGGGGATTATGGGAACTATAATTCAAGATGAGATTTAGGTGGGGACACAGCCCAAACCATGTCATTCTATCCCGGGCCCCTCCCAAATTTCATGTCCTCACATTTCAAAATTAATCATGCCTTCCCAACAGTCCCCCAAAGTCTTAACTCATTTCATCATTAACTCAGAAGTCCACAGTCCAAAGTCTCATCTGAGACAAAGCATGTCCCTTCTGCCTATGAGCCTATAACATCAAAAGCAAGTTAGTTACTTCCTATCTAAAATGGGAATACAGGCATTTGGTAAATACACCTGTTCCAAATGGGAGAAATTGGCCAAAACAAAGGGGCTACAGGCCCCATGCAAGTCCGAAATCCGGTGGGGCAGTAAAATCTTAAAGCTCCAAAATGATCTCCTTTGACTCCTTGTCTCATATCCAGGTCATATTGATGCAAGGTGGGTTCCCATGGTGTTGGGCAGCTCTGCTCCTGTGGCTTTGCAGGGTACAGCCTCCCTCCTGGCTGCTTTCACTGGCTGGTATTGAGTGTCTGCAGCTTTTCCAGGTGCACAGTGCAAACTGTTGGTGGATCTACCATTCTGGGGTCTAGAGGATTGTGGCCTCTTCTCACAGCTCTACTAGGCAGCGCCTCAGTGGGGAGTCTGTCTGGGAGCTCCAACCCCACATTTCCCTTCTGCACTACCCTAGCAGAGGTTCTCCATGAGTGCTCTGCCCCTGCAGCACACCTCTGCCTGGATATCTAGGCATCTCCATAAATCCTCTGACATCTAGGTGGAGGTTCTCAAACCTCAATTCTTGTCTTCTATGCACCCACAGGACCAACACCACATGAAAGCTGCCAAGGCTTGGGACTTGCACCCTCTGAAGCCACCACCCAAACTATACCTTGGCCCCTTTTATCCATGGCTGGAACAGCTAGGACACAGGGCACCAAGTCCCTAAGCTGCACACAGCAGGGGAGCCCTGGACCATGCCCAGGAAACCATATTTCCCTCATGGGCCTCCAGGCCTGCGATGCGAGAGGCTGCTGTGAGGTTCTCTGACATGCCCTGGAAATATTTTCCCCATTGTCTTGGTGATTAGCATTTGCCTCCTTTTTACTTATGTAAATTTCTGCAGCCAGTTTGAAGTTCTCCCTAGGAAATGATTTTTTCTTTTCTACTGCAAATTTTTCCAACTTTTTTGCTCTGCTTCCTCTTGAACACTTTGCTGCTTAGAAATTTCTTCTGCCAGATACCTAAATCATCTCTCTCAAGTTCAAAGTTTCACAGATTTCTAGGGCAGAGGCAACATGCTGCCAGTATCTTTGCATAGCAAGAGTGACCTTTACTCCAGGTCCCAAGAAGTTCCTCATCTCCATCTGAGACCACCTCAGCCTGGACTTTGTTGTCCATATCACTACCAGCATTTTGGTCAAAGCCATTGAATAAGTCTCTATGAAGTTCCAAATTTTTACATATCTTCCTTTCTTCTGAGCCCTCCAAGTCCCTAGGAAGTTCCAAACTTTCCCACATTTTTCTATCTTCTTCTGAGCCCTCCAAACTGTTCCAACCTCTGCCTGTTATACCTGGTTCCAAAGTCACTTCCACATTTTTGGGTACCTTTACAGCAACACCCCACTCTACAGGTACCAATTTTAGTCCATTTTCATGCTGCTATGAAGAAATACCCAAGACTGGGTAATTTTTCAAGAAAAAGAGATTCGGTGGACTCATAGTTCCACATGGCTGAGGAGGCCTCACAATCATGGCAGAGGGTGAAGGAGGAGCAAAACCATCAGGTCTCTTCAGACTTACTCACTATCATGACAACAGCATAGGAAAATCTGTCCCCATGATTCAATTACTTCCCACTGGGTCCCTCTCACAATACGTGGGGATTATGGAAGCTACAATTCAAGATGAGATTTGGGTGGGAACACAGACAAACCATATCAGGGACTACAAGACTACTTTTTCCTTACTTCACACTTTTGCTATGACTAACTGAACTGAGAACACAAACATGTCAAGATGGACAGGCAGGATGATTCAAGAATTCTGGTGTAAAACCCATAAAATAGGGGAGAGGTTGTCCCATTCTTCCAAGCCTCTGTACCTGTCATCCCATTGGAATGGTTCTAAGGTTACAGACTTCTTGCAGTGGCCCATTCTCACATCATTTTTTCACTTCCAGGCCCCAGTGCATTGTCTTAACAGGGGGACCCATGACAAGACCTGCTCTCCTGGACATAACTCACGCCTTTACCAAGAACAGTGGCCTTTGCATCTGCTGTGAAGTCTTTGTGGTAAGAGCCACTTCACCCCAGGGAAGTGCTTTTTCCTCCCTGCTTGCCTTGGATTATTTTGGGTGAAGACAAAAGGTACATGCAGTGATAGGAAAATAGCAAAAAAACGGTTTATAGGAGAGCCCTCTACCTTGATTCATAGAGCAAGGACGAGCAAGAGCCCGTGATCCTGAATTTAAACAGGTAGATGTAAAGTGTTTCAGATTTCATAAGAGACCAACTAAAAGTGACAAATATTTCCAAGTGATGGCCTTTGAGTCAAGAAAAAGATAGCTGGCTCAGAAATAAAGTGAAGGCATTTGGAGTGATAACTGTCTACAGAAATATAAAAGGATGGAATGAGCCAGATAGAGCACTATTACAGAGATTAACTGATGAGGAAAGAACCAGACATAATGGCCTTAAATGACAGCACATGGAATTTAGATTAAATATTTGGATAAGTTTGATGACACTGCAGATACTCAAAAAACTAAAGCAAGTTTTTCATGCCTTAGATAAACATTCAGAGCTAAATGAATTATTTTTGTTCAGGAAATACGAGGTAGACAAATAATAACCTATTGGTGACGTCCCTAGGCGGTATTTAAAACTGGTGCTAGTAATTTAACCATAATTGTTGATCAATCTCTCAAGTGTGGAGAAAGCATTAAAATAATAATAAAATAATAAGCCAAAGGGTGCAATGGCTCACGCCTGTAATCCCAGCACTTTGGGAGGCCAAGGTACGTGGATCACCTGAGGTCAAGAGTTCGAGACCAGCCTGATAAACATGGTGAAACCCTGTCTCTACTAAAACTACAAAAATTAGCCAGGCATGGTAGTGCATGCCTGTAATCCCAGCTACTTGGGAGGCTGAGGCAGGAGAATCGCTTGAACCTGGGAGGTGGAGGTTGTGGTGAGTCAAGATCGCACCACTGCATTCCAGCCTGGGCTACAGAGCAAGACTCCATAATAATAATAATAATAATGATAAAGTCTAAGTCTTCCACACTAGCCCACCTCTACTTGTATTCCTCCCCCATCCTCACATACACACACACACACATGCACACACACCACTCAAAATTCTCAGCTAACAATGTATTTTTATAGTACTTAAGTACTTACCTATTCTTCAAACCATTTTTCTTCAAAGCATTTTTCTACAGTTTTTCTTATTGGAGCCCCACAATAGCCTACTGAAGCAGGACAGAAAAGTAGCCCTGCTCCCATTTTACTGATTGGGAAAGTGAGATTCAGGAAAATTAAATTATTGCACTGGATCACACAACAAGAAAGTGGCAGAGCCAAGATATCAGTCCGGGTCACACAAGTGTGCTAAGTGTCACACCTTGAGGAGAGAGCCTTAGCACACTTGCATCCTTGGGAGTACTATTAGAATCCAGCACCACTACTTAAATCTCCAATACCTGCCAAGGAATAGGGCTGTCAGGAAGTCAGGTGACTTTCGAGCCAGTCAACTCTGCCATGATGCTGGGGGCTAATTTACCACATGTCATCGCGATCAGCACTTAAGTATCTCTTTACACTTGGCAATATTCGAAATGCTCTATGAAGCAGTTGTTCATATTCTCTTTCCTCTCAGTGCTTGTATGACAGTAATTCAAACAATATAACTTAATGCAATTATCTGGTAGGGGATGGAGAGACTCCTACTGAGTACTTGTGAGATTGACAGGTTAAGTAATGACCAACTGTGACTCCAGAGAATTTTTAAAAATCTTATCAAGCACCTCTCTCTCATATTATCAACTTTGGTGCCCTGGATTGGTGGATTTCATTTTGGACAATGTAATATAGGAGCCAGTTTTGATGAAATAAGCAGTTTGGGGTGTTTTTCTTCTCCAGCAATTTAGAGAAAACTTAGTTTAGCGGGCAATAAAATATCTTTAGGACTGAAGAAATAAACTGGGAGTATAAACAGTCATCTACTGGCAAAGGAGAAAGGGTCTCCTAAGAAACAAGAGAGATTGCTTTTAATTAACCCTTTGCTGCTTTAACTATAATACAGGAGGATAGTGCTGGAATATCATTTCATTTGAAGTAGGCACCTTAGTCTGTGTCCCCAATGGCCCTGTTCGTTTGACACGTATGTTGGGCTGCATTATACATTACTATACTGGTCTCTCCACGTAGGGCCCAAGAGTCTTGCTCTCAGGTGCCAGGGTTCTCCTGGGGACAGAAAATAGTTACTGCATCAGTTAATGACTTTCCAGTTAGTTACTTTGTATGAGCTCCTGGGGCTGCAGATGTTGACAGCATTTTTAGACTCTAGGCTCAGTCGTCAATCATCTTTGCAAAGAAACAGATGGAAAGGGATGTAAGGGGAGTAAGAATGCCATTAGAATTTTTTTTTCCAAAAGCACAATGGTTGATGGTTAGGCCAACCTTGTGGAAAATGTTAAATAGCGATGATAATAAGAGAATGACAATTTAGTTTTTAGGTCTAGGAAGCTGGTGCTCATGGGCTTTTGAGAATAACAGTCAAGTTTCAAATCATTATTTTGCCACCTATTACTCGTGAGTCCCTTAGGCACATAATTACATCTCTCTGTGCCTTACTTTTCTCAGTTGTAAACTGAAAATAATAAAAATAGCACCTACGTTATAGAGTTGCTATTTGAATTATAGAAGATAAGCTTTCTAATGCTGAGTCCGGTGTCCCTCAAAGTAACTTTCATTGTTACTGTGATATTGTTATTGTCAATATCATTATTGATACTCCATTAACTTTCATTGTTACTGTGATATTGTTATTGTCAATATCATTATTTTTGGTATGCTATAGTTGCCATTTTTATTCCAGAAATATACTACCTTGAATGAAAACCTAAAGCATGCCCTCTTAGAAAAACCAGGTCCAGACACTGGATTTTGAACTTTGTAAGTGTGCAGCACTTTGATCACGATGAAACGGTGAGATATGTGCTTCCACCCACTAGTCACAGGACAGCAGGCTCTGGACTCCATCCTTCTGGTGGCCTGCAGCTATTGAAGTACTTGCTTTAAGTGCTATTACATTACCAGAAAGGAGCAAGATTTAGAACTCATTGGTATTTTGATGTGGGTGGGTAGAGGGAAAACATGTGGCCACAGCTGTCATTTCCTGCAACTGTAACATTTTTATATTTGAAATGAAGACAGCTGTACTCTTTGCTGGACCCCAAGCACCCACTGTGGCCTTTCAGCTATCCAGCTAATTTACAGTCTCCTGCAGGCCTCTTCCCCTCTCTTGCTTTTTTACTATTCAGCTTAAAGATTTCAAGTGAGCAACTCTTCATCAAGGTAAATTTGGGGAAGCATTTTAAAGAATCCAGCTTGGTAATTTAAAAAATACTGTCTAGTCTTCTCTTCTGAACTAACATAAAATAAATGACATAATTCTGTCCCAGTAGGCTTTGTATTAAACATGTGAGTCATTTTGCTCTTTTGTACCTATCATTCTTATCACCATAGGAAGGCAGAGGGAGAAAAACTCCACCTTGTAGTATTCCCCTCATATTTCTAAGCATAGCCAAGTTCAACAGGTTCAGCAAAAGGTAAGTTATTAGTTAAAAGTTGCAAGTTGCATCATCCAGCGGTTCTACCCTATGTATCCTGACACAAATAAGCACTGCCTTTGTCAATGAGTTTCCTCACTTATGTCATTCATAGTAGATGCAGAGATATCCAAACCAATCATCCCAGATAACTTAATTTAAATTTATGTACCTGTAATTCTCTGGGCACACTATGTTCAGTTCTAGAAGTCTTACAGGATCAGTTGACACTTACCTTTCCCAAGTGCAAAGGCATCCTACTGCAGCAGTTCCTTATTCATATACTTCTGAATTTTACATTTAAAAATAGGAATTTGTAATTAAAACGCATTAAAAAACAGATATACATTTAAGGATCAAAAGTTAATTGAATTGAAAGTCAATTCCATTAATCTGGGATTTAGAACACATATCAGATAAAGTCATTATTGTCCAAAAACACACCGCTTACCTCTTTTCTCAATTTTGCTTGTCTTACCTCGCAAAAGGCTTTCAGGTCTACAGTGGCATGTTTTATCAAGTACATTGTGTTGTGCTGGTGGCTGAAGAAATAAGATTTTTTTTTAAAGGTTGATTCTGTTTTTTAATTTTGAAACACTAAAAAAAAACTAGGTTGGTTCATATAAAATTTGCGTTTTTATAGATCAAAATCGTTGGGCACTGGTAGTTTCATATGGCTCACTATATAAAATTAAAGGAGACCTTCAATTTATATTCTGCCTTTCCTAATTCATGACTGTTAACATTCTGGGCCAGATGCAGTGAGTCCCTGCCTAAAAAAGAAAAAATAAAAAAATAAATGGTTATAGATGCTTCCACTCACTTTATTTTATTTTATTTTTTAAATTTATTTATTTGAGACACAGTCTCCCTCTGTCACTTAGGCTGGAGTACAATGGCGCAATCATAGCTCACTGCAGCCTTGAGTGCCCAGGTTCAAGCAATCCTCCCACCTCAGCCTTCCCAGTCTCTGGGACTACAGGCATGCACCACCACACCCAGCTAATTTTTGTGTTTTTTGTAGAGAAAGGGTTTCACCATGTTGCCCATGCTGGTCTCCAACTCCCGGGCTCAAGCGATTTACCCTCCTCGACCTCCCAAAGTCCATTATAGGTATGAGCCACTGCACTCAGCCTTCCACTCATTTTTTAAATGAAATAAGCCATTACAGATCAAGTTCAAGCCCCTTTTAATACCGCTGCAGACCCCTGGCTCTCTCTGTCCCCAGAGGCAATGTTATCTGAATTTTATGCGTATTCTTCTCATCATTTCACACATGGATACCAAAATGTAAATCTGTTTTCATTCATGTTTTTCTTACTCATTAATGTTACTTTAAACCTGATTGTCCTCTCCTGTAAAGGAGGAAAGGGATGGCCTTTGATCGGCTTTCTCATGTAGAATCTCTCTAAGACTTTTACCCTGTTTCTTTTTCTCTTTTTTTTCTAAAAAATTATAAAATATCTTAAGAAAACCTAAAGTTCTCTTTGAATTATCTGTTTGAGGAGTTCTCAATAAATCTCAAGAAGACACCCACCTCTTAACTCTACGGCATAAGGAAGGCAGTTCAAGCCCATATAACCCAGGGAAAACTAAAATTCTCATTTTTTCTTCTATCTTCAACCTCGTCTTAATCTCAAATTTCACATCCACCAAGGAAAAAATATATTCTTTCTAGATGCATCTTATTCCTTTTTTATCAGTGAGCCTCTGTTATGATGTTAATAAAATAGTGAGATGACCAAATATTGAAAGAATGAAATGACCTATGAATTGGCACTAGCATGTATGGTAAAATAACATGAACCAAATCAGAAAGGGAAAAATTTTCTTTCCCGCAATTCCAACCAAAGCAGCCATGAAAACAAAGACAGACTAATAAGACTTACAGTGTTAAAAAAAAAAAAAAAGTTGGAAGGAATATTGCACTTGGCAAATTCCTCTGTTTGATCCGAATGGGGTTGGAACCCCTCTACAAACTCTTTTTCATGATACTCACTTATTTAAAGTAATATCACATCAACTTCTCCACACTACACAATTAGAAATGCTTTATCCCTTTCTCAATTAATATCAAAGTTATAATATATACAAGATTTTTAAAGCTTCTTTGTTTGAATCCTGAATTAATTTATGTACTCATATTTTGGATCCCAACTGAAGCTAATCTCTATAATGTTATAATGGGGTAATAAAATTCATTTTTGTAACTATGACATATTTGAATGTTGAATAATTGTATTCCAGTATGTCTTTTCTCTTTGTTAGTTTGCTTTATTCTTACTACATTTGTATTGCAGCCTTCCTTGCTTTGCATTAATAAGTGTGCTACAATGATGTTATAATCGTTTTTAGCAAAGAGAGATTCTGCATGAAACATTTTTATGACTTCTCAATATGGCAAGTTTAGGCATTAAAGTAAATCTCACTGTCACAATTAATGTTTAATCTGGATTTTTATAATACTAACAGACATACGTTAGACTGTATTTATTTAAATAAATGCCATTCTCCCCAGGGGTTCACAGTCACTGTGGTACAACTCACTACACTGATGGTTCAAAGTCTTTCCTGTTTGTTATTCTTCTATCTAATGGCTGTTGTTACCACTGAACTTCCTTGAATAAAATATTCTTTCTTTTTCTTGCAATTGAAGAAGTTTAGAATGCTCAAAGAAGGACTAGTGATTCAAAATGCATTGACAATCTGGAAACCTGAGCTAAATTGATCCATAATGGCTTATCTTTCCTTAGACTAGGTCATCTAATTTAGTTACTACCCTCCCAATCTCTCTACCTTTTCTATCTTCATGGAAGTTTCTTGTTTTTAAATTTTCCTTTAATAGGAAGTCAGTCAAACTGTTTTGAAAAGTTGGCAGGTTCTAGGAAATACGCTGGAAAAAATAAGAATATAAAGAGTCTGATCCAATTTAAATAGAATATTAAAATGGAAGAGACCCCAGAGATTGAATGCTGTGTAATAGAAACATATTGTGTGCCATATATGTAATTTAAAATTTTCTAGTAGCCAATTAAAAAGGAAAAGAGAAATAAGTAAAGTTATTCTTAATAATGTTGTATTTAACCCAATGTGAGCAAAATATTATAATTTCAATATGGAATCATTATAGAAACATTAATGAGATATTTTACATTCTTTTTTGTACTAAGACTTTGAAATCCAGAGTGTAGTTTGTGCTTCCAGCATATCCCAATATGAAACAACCACATTTCAAATGCTTAATAGCAGCATGGACATACAGGCTATCATATTGGGCGGTGATGACCTAGGCAATTGCCTGAGTTTTATCAATGTAGAACATACATCAAGAGAGGACAAATGGCAGACCCAGGGTGTCAGCCAGTCAGTGCCAGATCTCAACCCAACATTCTGACTCACATCAGTGTTCCTGCAAGCACAGTGGTAAAATCAGGTCTGGGGCTTTGATGACATTGCACTAGGTACTGTATTATTACTACTTAAAGCAACCTTGCAGGAACCAGAGTTTATCCTCATTTTCAGAATAAGATATAAAAGCTCAGAGATAAGAAATTACCTCCTCAGGCTTAGATCTGAGACCAGTTTTGTCTGACCGCAAAGCCTGGGCTTTTTTTTTTTTTTTTTCTTGCATCCCAATGTCCTTTCTCTCCAATCTAAGACCCTTTAAGACCATGACTCCAAGTGTGGTCTAAGGAGCAACAGCATCTGTTGCCTCTAGGAGTTTGTTAGAAATGCAAAATCTTGAGCCCTGTTTCAATACCTATAAGGCCACATTTATCAAGATCCCAAGTGATTCATCTCAACAAAATACAAATCTCTCTATAAATTAAAAGAATTTCTGGGAAAATGGATTTGTACCCTGTCAGACATATGGCAGATAATCAAAAATACCTTTTGGATTGAATTACAGCATGAGAAGAAAAAAACCAGCTTAGATATTTAAGGAAGAAGAAATAAAAATAGAATTTTTCATTAAAAATGGGTTTCCAAAACTAAATCTTGAAATTATAAAATGCCCTATCAACCATCCTAACACCTGTCTTCTTCCCTCTTAATCTCTTCCACTCTCCTTAGGTCATAGGTATGTAAACTTTCGTTCCCCCCAAATTCACTGAATGACAAGGAAAGGTTAATGTATTTGAATGGAAGTGTGGCAACATTACACAGGGAAAAGTGGTATAAGAGTATTTTTGCCACACGAAAAAGCAATGCATCAGCCAAATAGAATTGTCAAGATGTACAGTTCATGGCAAGATTTGCAGCTCACCATGTTCTACCTCCCATGGAGCTCTGTCCATTTCTTGAAATTAGGCTCCAGCTGAGATTTCTTTGGTGTTCCTGAAAGTGGCTCTCGCTAACGGGTCAAAGGTTGATTGTGTATTTATCCTGAGCCTCTTCAATCACATTTTCAGTATTTTCCTCATGTGTCATGACGCCCTCAGCTCTTCCTTTCATTCAGTGTCAGGCAGTTAATTAAGCAGATGTTAATCAGTCTGGATGTTTTGGGTAGAAAATGAATGATGTGAATAGCACAGGTCCTCTCCAAAAGGCTGAATCTGCGGAACCCTGCTCAGTGAGGTGTTTGTGCCTCTTTCCCACTTCTTAACTCCATGGGGCATCGCTGGCTATTTTTGTCCTTTAGAAAACAACAGCAGTGTGATGTATAATAGCAAGGTTCTAACCAATATTTCATTGTGTCGCACAGGGACCGCGCAAACTGTGTGTTAAGGAGATGAACAGTGGCATGGCGAAAAAACAGGCCTGGCTTATAAAGAACAAAATCAAGGCTTTTTACGCTGCAGTGGCGGCAGACTGTTTCAGGGATGGTGTCCGAAGTCTCCTTCAGGTAAGGCTGCATTCAGGGAATGAGCACAGAGGCAAAGAACAATGAGTGCTCCATGTTAATGAGGCTCCCAGAGCGAACGGCTGTAGTTAGGCAGCCCAGCATCAGAGATCAGTGCAGATGGTTAAGGAATTATTTTGAATTCCTGGGTATAGGCAAAGCTAGAACAAAAGCAGAGAAGTTCTATTACAATGAACTATGAATGATACACTGGAAATGGAAAATGAGGTTGCCTTTGGCCACCAGCATACATTCTGCCCCTGTACTTATTGAAATGCAAATTTGTTCTAGTGGTTGACGACATTCAGGATCCTATTGAAACTTCAAACTATTTTTATATCTCATACTGCATATAGCAACGCTCCAGTCAGGCATTCTTTTCCTTTTTTCTTTTGCAAATGGTGTTAGGGCAGCTGCTAGACCAACTAAATTAATGCATGGTGATCTGGGCATAAAATCTCCCTATCCTCCTGAATTATTTCCAGAACATTGAATAAAATGTAATAATCTCTACAGCTCAACCTTAAATCCCACAGTTCTCTCATCTTTTCTCCCTTATTTTTTTCCTTTTTCCTTCCTTTATCTCTGCTATAGTAAGTACATAAAATCTTTCCCTAGTTCTGATCTTCACAATTTAGAGTGACGGAGAATCCTTAAAACAAACAATCCAAGAGACCTTCAGAAATTGTAGAGCTTGGCTTTCTGAGCATTTTGGGTTTCGTATGGTTGAAAAACCCTAATTATGTATATATGAAATGGTGCATTTGGCTTTCAGAGTTACCGTATCTCAGAGTGTCAGAAGTCAGGACTGCATCCAGGTAACTCAGATGCACATGCAGGCAGGAAAGAAAAAATATTGGTTAAGCTTAATTGGTAATGTTTTGGAGCTTTAGAGTATTTGATGCAATCCTGTGTCTAATTTCCCTTAATAACACTTGCGAGGTAGCTGCACATGCAGAGAAACCATTTCTGCAAAACCTATTACCCACAATGAGCCCCTTTTCATCTGTTATTAATTTGCTAAACCATGGAAATAGGTGTTACTGCAAGATGCTGATTTTTCTTTCAGTACCAAGTTAGTTTTCAATAGCTCTTTGGTTAAATATATTGGCACCATTAGTCATTTATTATAAAATTATCATAGAAGATTTGTAAAACAAAATTTTCAACTAGGAATGGGAATATGGACATAAAATAAGAGCAGGGAAAGAAAAGACACAAGTATGAAAAAGAACCCTTAGATCAGTCCAGAAGAAATGGTAGAAAATTTGAACATGCATACATTCACACGCATGTCTTCACATAAAAAGTGAAGTACAGGGGAGCCATGGCAAAAGGACAAGACAAAGTGACATTAAAGGAAGCACTGCAGTTATATCATCTCAAATAAAACCATCTTTGCATCTAAGAAGTTATGGTACAAATTATCAAATCCTCAGAGTGTAGCTGTGGAAAAGACTACATCCATAACTTCTTACTGCCACACATCTGCCAAGGGCCAAATGAGGACTCCAAGAAGCTGCCTGGCTAAGAACAGTGCACCAAATGTTTTGGAAGCAAAGTTTATTTCAGGAGCCCTCTTTCATTGCCTATCTCCTTCCACCTGCTACTGTTTCCTCTAAAATGTCCAGCTCTGGCATTTCTTTCACTCTTCCCATGACACAGAACTACCTTCCATTACTCCCACTGCTCTCCCATCTTATTTTTTTTTATTTGAGATGCAGTTTCACTCTGTCGCCCAGGCTGGAGTGCAGTAGCACGAACTTGGCTCACTGGAACCTCCGCCTCCCGGGTTCAAGCGATTCTCCTTCCTCAGCCTCAGAAGCAGCTGGGATTACAGGCGCGCACCACCATGCCCAGCTAATTTTTCGTATTTTTAGTTGAGATGGGTTTTCACCATGTTAGCCAGGCAAGTCTCAAACTCCTGAGCTCAAGTGATCCACCCACCTCAGCCTCCCAAAGTGCTGGGATTATAGGCATGAGCCATCGCACCTGGCTGCTCTCCCATTGTTACCTGTCAATGTCTCACCAACTTACAAGACTCAGTTGAAATACCACCTCTCCTATGAAGCTGGCCATGAATCCTCGCCTGTAATTCAAGTTTCCTTCCTTTGTTCTTCCATATGAGTTTCTATTACATTTGCATGTATATTAGAAGTATTTGTGTAAATATTGTCTTCTTCACCATGTTTAGTTCCATGAGGCCAAAGAATGTGCTTCACCACTCTCCCACCAAAACTGACGTAGCACTGTGCAATTCATAGGTGCTTAGTAATATTGTCTAATTAAATTTGATTAACTGGAAGCTGTATGCTGTCATCTAGTGAAGGGGAACACTTCTGATATGGAAGACGGCTATTAATGATACCGTCATATAAAATAATTGGGTTTTGGAAACATAATTCAGTCACCCTTCAATAAATAACATAAGTAGAGATTTCAGTGATCCTTGTACATAAGAATTTTCCAAACATGGATTTTATTGCTGATGACATTATGAATATAACAGGTGGAAATGAGCTTTGAACCACTAAGTTACAACATGCATACCAACAGTTAAGCTGACCCTCACTTGATTTTAAATTATTGAACCATTTTAATGAGTGTGTCAGAAGAAATGCAAATGACTGCTAATTTAGAAAAGCTACATTTCTGTCATCTAAAATCCATTTATAGCTGAGATGATTTAGAATTAATCTTTCTATTTTATGCTTGGGTACGGGCATGAAGGACATGCACTAAAATGTAATCTAATCTTCAGAATCTTCAGAACATTACTTCAGTGCTCCTTTAGACATTATTTTTCATTTGTGCTGGTAGTTTCCCAGTACGGTAAGGATTGCCCATGTTTTTATGTCCTCTGTTTAGGCCTCAGGCTTAGGAAGAATGAAACCAAACACTCTGGTGATTGGATATAAGAAAAACTGGAGGAAAGCTCCCTTGACAGAGATTGAGAACTACGTGGGAATCATACAGTAAGTGATGGCTTTCAAGACGTGTTCTTGTTTATAAAGCACTAACCAGGGCAGTATATAACTTGTACTGCACATAACACTGTTGTATCAGATTAAACTGCCTGAGAAGAGCACATTCCCCTGGTACTCTTTCTTTCCCAAGGTGAAAAAAACACCACCAATAATAGAGTTTGAGGGAATCAGAGTGTCAGAGGAGGCAGGGTGAGAGAAACACCAGTGTCAGAGAAAAAAGCAAATATTTAGAGTTACAAGCTTAAGATCTGTTTACAAGATTAAAAGCAAAGCACAGCTAAGCAAAGAGAAATTTTTCTTCAAAACACCTGGAATGTTGGGTTGGCTAGTGTCTCCAATTCAGTCATTGTCTTCTTCTGAGTCTCTGATAATTCGTTCACTATCCCAGAGCCCTATATCTCCCTCTGCTAAGAGGCTCCCATATGCCAGGTGCTTCTGTTACCAGGTGGAGGATCATTGGCTTGTGCACAGAATGTGAGGTTCTGGTGGTACATAACCTCTAATAGCTTAATATTTGAGGAGGCTTAGGATATAGGTGATAATGATAGATCTTAAAGGACTAGCAGGCAGCAGGCTAATGTCTTTAACATGAGTTATCTCATTTAATTCTCACAGAAAGATTTCGAAGAAAGTACTATTATTTTTTTCCCATTCTACAAGTGGAGACAAAGACATTAAAAATTAAGTAGCATACTGAAAAATCTCAGCATTTAGTGGCAGAGCTGGAATTCCAACCCAGGACTATCCAAATGAAAAGCTGAAACTCATGACCATAACGCTATGCTTTCTCTATATATTATATACTCCAAAACAAGTATTATATATTTTATACTATATATATTACATACCCCAAAGTATTTTATATATATTATACACTCCAAGTATTACATTATATATTATATACTCCAAAATTGTATGTATATGTATAAATATATATATGTGTGTATATATATGTGTGTGTGTGTATATATATATACTCACAGTTTTGGAGTATATAATATATAATACTTAGAGTATACATATATACATAAAATACTTGGAGTATATAATATGTAATATTTGGAGTATACATATATACTCCAAGTATTACCTGGCTTGGTTTTTTTCCTTTGAATAAGAGAAAATAAATTCTACACATACAGAGAGAAACATTGTAGAAAGTTGAGCCTTTCGACCAGACCAGGCACGGTGGCTCACATCCGTAATCCCAGCATTTTGGTAGGCAGAGACGGATGGATCACCTGAGGTCAGGAGTTTCAGACCAGCCTGGCTAACATGGTGAAACCCCGTCTCTACTAAAAATACAAAAATAATACAAAAATTAGCTGGGCATGGTGGTGGGTGCCTACTTGGGAGGCTGAGGTAGCAGAATTACTTGAACCTGGGAGATGGAGGTTGCAGTGAGCCGAGATTACGCCACAGCACTCCAGCCTGGGCAACAAGAGCGAAACTCCGTCTCAAAAAAAAAAAAGAAAGAAAAGAAAGTGGAGCATTTCTTCTAGGCTTGAAAATACTCTATCAGACTCCAGAGGGGTAATGTTAGCTGTGCCCCAAAGCCATCTTTTGTGTCAACATCTCTGGAAATGGAAGGTTTCCTGTGTCTGGGATCTGGCTGCCCTTTGATTTCAGACCACAGGGTACATGACATACCCTGGGAGATACAGCTACACTTCAAAGTTCATCCTATCCGCCGAAAACAAGTATACACTTAGCACTTCTTAAAGCAGGCTATTTCTTCTACCCCTTGTTATTATAATCATAACATTTATCATTATATTGAGCAGATTTACGCAACATATTAACAAAAGCATTCTTAGTTCTATTGAAAGGAAGCATAAGAAAATAACTTTTATCTTCTAAAAGTACAGGAATTACTGAATAAACAGAAATTCACTCAACAGTCTTTCTAATGTGGGGAACCTATCTATTAAGTGCATTGTGTTTCCCGAACATATAAAGCCTGGGTGCCACATGCTGTCATTTGGCTCCTGCTGGTGTTATAAGTTCAGTAAGTTAAGGCTAAACCAGGTGATTGGGATAAGAATTTTACCAGGCTTAGCAAACAGTATTTTGATATATTTAGAATCAGTCAGTTGCTGATCAGACATTCTTGGAAATTGACCAGATCTGTCCTCTGTTATCCAGATTCTTCAGTAAAATTTCATCTTTACCTCGGGGAACAAAAGGGATGGGTGGGGGTGGGGGGGAAGAGCAAATAGAAAGTAATGTGTAAATCTTCAACAAAATAGTCCGTTATTTGATACAGAATTACTTCAGACTATCTTCCAACCTCCCTACCATCCCAAACATTCTAGAAATCCAAAGGGAGCAAAATAATCAAACCCAGTAATACTAAACCAAGGAGGTTTCTGGCTTTTACAGCAAATTAATAATAGATCTCCTTGGTAATAAAGTTCAGTATTAGGGTGACCCATATTTGTACTAGTATAAAACCTAGCTGGATTGGTAAAGTTAAATGACTTTACTAGCACAGCAATGGGGCTAATAGTGACAATCATGTGTCCATATTACATTTCCCTTTCCAATTTTTGTGGCTTTATGACTTAAAGTACAGTATTATTGTTAACACAGGGGTATTATTATAAAACTATAGTATTTTACCATTTTTCTTTGAATAAAATATTTCAAATGTCTGTAATATTCTTAAGTATGGTTTAGTGTTTTGTTTGTTTGCTTGTTTGTTTTTTAAGACAGAGTCTCGCTCTGTTGCCCAGGCTGGAGTGCAGTGGCGCAATTGTGCTCACTGTAACCTCCAGCTCCTGGGTTCAAGCAACTCTCTTGTCTCAGCCTACCGAGTAACCAGGACTACAGGTGCACACCACCATGCCCAGCTAATTTTTATATTTTTTGGTAGAGTTGGGGTTTCACCATGTTGGCCAGGTTAGTCTTGAACTCCTGACCTCAGGTGATCCACCGCCTTGGCCTCCCAGAGTGTTTAGATTACAGACGTGAGCCATCTTACCCAGCCAAGTGTGGTTTAATTTTAATTAGAATTTGTATGTATTAGTTTTCAATGGCTGCCATAACAAATTACCTCAAATTTAGTGGCTTAAAACAATACTTTAGGCTGGGCACAGTGGCTCATGCCTATAATCCCAGCACTTTGGGAGGCCGAGGTGGGCAGATCATTTGAGGTCACGAGTTTGAGACAAACCTGGTCAACATGATGAAACCCAACCTCTACTAAAAATACAAAAATTAGCCAGGCATGGTGGTGTGCACCTGTAATTCCAGCTACTCAGCAGGTTGAGGCAGAATCGTTGGAACCTGAGAGGCAGAGGTTGCAGTGAGCCAATATCACACCACTGCACTCCAGCCTGAGTGACAGAGCCAGTCTCTGTCAAAAAAAAAAAAAAAAAGAAAATGACCACACACAATACTTGATTATCTTACAGTTCTGTAGATTAGAAGTCTGGCATGTGTGGGCCAGGCTGCATTCCCTTCCAGAGGCTCTAGGATAAATTTCTGACCTTGCCTTTTCCAGCTTCCAGAAGCTTCCCTCATGTGGGTGTGGCTCAGGAATGCCTTCCTCAATCTTCAAAACCAGCAATGGCTGGTCAAGTTCCTCTCACATCACATTACTATGACCTCCTCTTATGCCTCCTAATTTCACTTTTAAGTACCCTTGTGATTACTCTTGTCCCATCCAGGTGATCTAGGATAATCTCCCCCATCCCAAAGTCCTTAACCTAATCACATCTGCCAAGTCCCTTTTGCCATGTAAGGAAATACATTCACAGGTTCCAGGAATTAGGATACTTTGAGGATGCATTATTCTACCTAACACAGAATCCAAATTTTTTTTTGTGGAGCATATTGTCTACTTTTTATAATCGAGGACAATCAGAAACAAGATTTGTTTATGAGGAATTTACTTTGTAACAACTTGTGCCAGAATGGACCTATTCTGTTAAGAAAAGATTATTTATGGTTTGGATTTTGAGTGGATATTCATATTGCACCAAACTTATGTATACCAAATGAAAATTCAGGTTGACTTTGGCCATTGGAAACTGTTTGCATATGGTGGGACAAGTGTTTTTGGGGTAGGATGACCTAATTGCAAGAAGTCATTAAGTTTTAGATCCATAGAAGTATAAACAAAGGACCTCCCAATGAAAAAAAATTTAAATGACTCAAAGTATTAATTGACTTGCTTCCATGTTTAGCACCAGAGAAAACATTTATGTCTTAAACTTTAATCTCTTCAAACAGAGATAAAAGAAGGACAGACTTTATTTTCTTGTAGGTAATCGAATTCCTTTGGGTTGCATACAGAGAAAACACAAGAGCGAGTACATAGGGTTGCCATGAAAAAGCATTGCTCCAAGTGACCAGTTTAGAGTCAATTCTGAAAATAGAGGAACTGGAGACATTTCTAACCATGAACTTGATATCAGAAATGTTATAGGAGTCCTTCTAGGAGGCAGCCAGGTTGGGGGTGGTGGCTAATCATTTCAAAGAGTCTTTGCAGTCTGTAATCTCTCTGTTCTAAATATGCCAGTGATTGTTTTGCTCACTGTATAAAAGATTCGATTATTTTTTTAAAATGCGACAAGCTCTTAATCAAAATTCTGATGTATAGTATTATTTGAATAAATTGGCTAGAGTGAATAATTTAGTTTCCTCTACCCAAAATATACTTTAAAAAGGCATAAGGGAAGAACAAACAAACACATGCATCAGCTCTTGGCTATATTCTAAAGTGGATTTTAATAGTTTCATTATATCAAAATCCTAGAAGCAAGTGTAATACTAGTCCTAAGCTTGAGGATTAAAACAACCATTTAAAACACTAACTGCTCTGCTTTCTCTTTCAGTGATGCATTTGATTTTGAGATTGGCGTGGTTATAGTCAGAATCAGCCAAGGATTTGACATCTCTCAGGTTCTTCAGGTGCAAGGTATGTACTTTCTTTATTCAACAAACAAGTATTTATTGAGCACCTACTTTGTGCCTGACATTGTTCTAGGATATAGCAGGACACAATATAGACAAAATTCCTTAACGGTGGAGCTTACGTTCTAGTGCTAACTCATAGTGCATATAGTTCCCCCAGTATTTTCTCCAATGCTAACACAAGCAGCCTTTGCCCTGCTAACCACAAATATTGAGGAATTCAAGGTAGTCATCAATTATTTTTCTTATCACAAAACCACAAAGCCAGCATCAAGGAAAATAAACAACTTCAGTAAAATAACCTGCCAAATTAATTTCTGCAAGATGTTTCAGAAAATGAAGATTAATTCTTTCCCCAGAAAAACACGTATTTTGCTTTTGAGAGTCTATGAACTGGTTTGTAGCTAACATGGAAATGAGCCTGAATGTATCACGCTGTGAATCACTAATCTAAGTCAGAGGCAGAAACACTAATTCAGATTAGTGACTCTTTGTTTTTTCCCTGTAGAGAATTTGGTATACTTGCTTAGTCTTAGAATTTAAACATACTCTCTTGTGTATGAAATAAAGAACATACTGATATACTTACTGAAAAATTAGCACAAGATATGAATTCATGACTCATCTCTTCCGCTGAGCCTCACAGCAGAGTCCGCTTACAACACAACATTAAGAAAAAAATGATGCTTTTCTGGTGCCTGTTATGTGCCAGGCATAGTGTAGGTGCAAGTGGTGCTGGGTAGACTAAAATTAATCAATTCTGTCTGTGCCCTCAAGAGACACACAGCCTAGTAAGGGAAGTAGATCAATTATTAGCATTATAGTAAGTATAAATAAGGAATTATGGGAAAGAAGGAAGGGGCACCTACCTCACTCCAAAAAGGCGTTCTGGAGAAAATTACCTTTGATTTGAGATTCACTGGATGAGTAGGAGTTAACCAGACAAAGTTGAGGGAGAGAAAAGTAAAGAGACAGTTTGGAGAATGCATTCCTGACAAAGAGGAAAGTGTTTGCAAAGGTGAGGACATGGGAATAGAGAGGAATGGAGTATATAGACAACCAAAAGCAGATTCATGTTACTGAAGTGAAAAGTAGGAAGCCAACAATAGTAAAATATGAGGCTGCCACTATAAGGAGGATCTAGACTGTAAAAGCCTCATTTGCCATATTAAAAAGATGGATCACATTCTGTAGATAATGAGGAACCATCAGAGAGATTCAAGTGAGGGAATAATGTGGTCAAACTTGGGTTTTCGATCTCATGCTCTTTCGGTTATATAGAGCATGGACTCAGGACTACAATGGAAATAGACAAATCAAAGAGGTCTACAATAATCAAACAAGACAAGGTGACAGCTTGAACCAGGGCAGCCTCAGTGGGGATGGAGAGAAAAGAACAGAGTTGAAAAGTATTTTGCAGGTACGAAGAGCAGCGTTTGAGAGTTGATTGGATGTGTGGGATGTGGGAAAGGGCGGAGTAAAGAAAAACTCCTTGGCTGACTGGATGAGCCAGTGGAAATGGGAAATGCAAGAGGAAGTACAGGTTTAATGAGGAAATGCCTGGCTCAATTTCAAACAATCTCCCGTGGGAAATCCTACGGGAAATGTCTAACAGGCAGTTAGACAGTCCTCATCGTAAAAGAGAAATCTGAACTGGAAATACAGATTTAGGAGATGCTATGGACTGAACTGTGTCTCCCCCCTCACCAAATTCATATGTTGAAGTGCTAACCCCAGGACCTCAGAATGTGACTGTATTTGGAGACAGGGTCTTTAAAGAGGTAATTAAGGTAAAATTAGGTTATTTGGGTGGGCCCTAATCCAATATTACTGGTGTCCTTATAAGAAGAGATTAGGATACAGACTGAGGGGTGATCATGTGAAGATATGGTGAGAAGGCGGCCGTCTTCAAGCCAAGGAACGAGGCCTCAGAATGAAATCAATCCTGCTGATGCCTTGATCTTGGACTTCTGGACTTCAGAATTGTGAGGAAATAAATGTCTACTGTTTACGACACCCTGTCTGTGGCATTTGTTATGGCAACCTGGGTGGACTAATACAGGAGACATCACGGCTAATGTGGATTGAAACCATCACCCTAGAAAATAGAACTCAAAGAGTGTGTGTAGCCAAGGACTCCAAAAAGTAGGAAAAAGGCCCCCAAGAAGAGAAGGAGAGGTCAGAAAGATGAAGAAACCAGAAGTCTGGGGTCAGGTAAACCATGGGAGTACAGTGCTCAAAATGAGAATAACCAACATTGCCAAATGCAGCAGAAATGTACAGTAAGATCATGAACCAAATGGAATTGGCATGACACAGGTAATCTTAGTGAGAGCAATTTCTGTAAAGCAGGGTTATCAGAATCGAGATTGCAGTGAGTTGAGAAGAGACTATGAAATGAACTAGCAGAGAATATGGATGTAGCCAACCCTTCTGAGAAGCTTGGATGGTAACAAGAGGAATGAGATTGAGCAGGCTTACTGTAGGGAACCTATAGACCTCTGAATGGGAGATCAAATCATATTTCTAGACTGAGGAAATGGCACAAGAGAGTGCAAACATTGAAGATGTAGGCAAAGAAAGGGGTGACCCATGGAGTAAGATCCAGGAGGAACAGAAAATTGAGGGAAAGGCATGAATGGAAGAGTTGGCCTGAAACAGAAAAAAAAACAAAAAATACTTCATCTAAAATTGGAGCAAAGGAGGTGAGGATTGATGATGGGATGCGTGGATTTGTGAGAGTAGAGTGGTAAACTGAAGAAGATGATGCACAATAGTCTCAATTCTTTCTTTTAAGCTGGAGCAATGGTTTACTTCTAAAAGCAAGAGAGGAACGGTTTAACTGAGAATGAGAAGAAACTAGTAAGCATTTTAAAAAGTCATGATAGAGAATGAAAAAGATCAGCAAGAACTGATCCGTGTACAACAGTGAAAACCCAGTTGTGGTTGTCCAGTTTTCTCTGGCAGTATGAAGTCTCCAACGTACAGGAGCAGTACCAGGGTATTTCCGAATAGGTTCAGCAGAAAGAAAAAAGAATTCTTAAGGGCTGTTGCCTGATTGATTCATATTCTATTTGCTGGTTCATGATTGTCTCCATCAAAACAGGAAAGAATATGAGTGGATTAGGTGAATTTTCTGATGCAACCATTCTGGTATGTTGTAGGAGAAGAGGAGGATGAAGAAAAAACTAGAGATCAAGTGTTTTTATAAGATAGCTACTATCTGATTATGTATATACTCTATGATAATGAAGAGCATTAAAAAATAAAACTGCAAGGAGAGCGCGTCTTATGCAAAATTGTAGCACAAAAGGTTATCTCTTGGTGACTTTAGCCTTCCTTTGTATGCCCCTTTTCTTCTTTATGGATATTTTAAACTCCAGATCAGAAATACTAACTCCCACTCACTGGGCATTCACTATTAATGTATATTCCCTCCTAGCAGAACTTAATATTTTGTAGCAACAATAGTTAAAACATTTGAGCACTTATTATGCGCCATCTATTATGCTTCATGTTCACATATAACATTTATCATCTCAGCTACCCTATGAGGAGAGTATTATCATTGTCCCCATTTTACAGCTGGTAAAATGAGGGCTTACCCAAGATTCACAGGCTAGTCATTAGTAGAGCTGGGATTCAAACCTATATCTGTTTGAAGCCCCTATTTTATCTTTGAAAAAGAAGAGCTAGAGAGGATGATGACATATAATGAGAGGTAATGGTGAAATCTGAGTTCTGGGAATGAGGCAGAGCCGGTTCTATGCGTTCCTTAAGACACCCAACAAGGGAGCTGCCTGTCTATGGTAAGATAAACCTGACTTTGAGGGCAATTACAAGAACTGAATATTAACAGAACCGTTCTGTTGCAAACTTCCTAGGTTTTACTTTTTTTTTTTTTTCCTGGCTTTTGTGCTATAATGTTTTCCATCTAAAAATGAGAATGCAAAATATAACTTGTATTTAGATTACACATTTGCTTTGTGTGTTATGTTGCTCTCTTCAAGCTGAAAGATGTGATGTAGCTGAAAAGCATTGCTCCCACCCCTCATTGTTCCATCTGCCAAGATGCACCATCAATTTACTTCTATAAAGCAATACAGCAACCAAGTTTTGCTGTATTTCTCAAAGAATCCTGGCAGTGAACTGTATCCCCTTTTAATTTCCCAAGGGTTGTATCCTATTTAAATAAACTTTGATGTCTGAAATATTTCTGCTTCTTAGTCAAGAAAGGGAAAATACAATTGGATGCTAATAAAATAATTACAAGTACCAACTATCTAGGGTAAACAAAGAAAAACAATATTACACAAGTACATGAAGAACATGCAGAAAAACAACATAATGATGGAAATTAACTTTCTGCCACATTTCCATGCATTGTTTTGAGGTTTATGTAATTTATGACACAAACCTCTTATTAGATTTTGAATTGGAAGAAATAAACTTGCATTTCATTATATTATGCTGTAATTCAGGGCCTAATAAGGGCCTGATAAATCTTAAGTATTGCATTATACTATGTTAATGATTATCATCATAGCTTTTCCAACACAGGCACCACAGTGTCATCACAGATTATAATTTAAAGGAAATATTAGCAATTCAGAGCGCCCATATACTGTAGTTAATAAGGCAGTGAATAGAAATCAGCTTTATAGATAATTTACCAGCTAATGACAATTATTTTTATGTTGTATTACAGGCTTATGTGAGGAGAATAACTTTTAATATAAATAAGATCGATGCTCATAACATTGTAACTTGTATACTGTAGCAACTCATCTAATACTGATGACTAATAGTTTCTCTTAATAAATTAATTTATTGCCTGACAACACACACACAAAAAAAATCATGATATTTCATACTGCTCACCTCCCAGGGATATTTAGCAAGTTTTCCAACTACAACAAGGAGTCCAAATTATACTGGTAAGAAATAAAGTGATGGAACATTATTTGCAATATATTGCGGTCAAGTATTCCACGTAAGTACAGCATGATTTGTGACTATCTCAGAGCACGGGGATATTGCTGTGTCTGATCGAGTGGCTTAGAAAAATAAAGACAGATGGCAGTGTAGTAAATAATTACTTGATTAGAAGGCAACCACTGCAGGATTGCTTCCTGCCTTCTATTCAACTAGACTTCACCTGGGGTACAGCACATTGATTCTTATGAGCATTTACAGCTTTGAGTTATTGAGCAAGGAAAGAATTTTAACTTAATAATTAATAAAGAAAAAGGATGCTGTAAAATGGGAGGGGATTCCATTCCCCAGCGGGTTTCCCTGATCTCCCTTCTGGTGTCAGACAATTGACGACTCTCAATCCTTAAGATTCAAAGCAGGTTGTAATGTGTAGACCTCTGCCTATTTCTAAAAGACATCTTAAAAAAAAAAAAAAAAGACTGGGGACATAACATTTGAAGTAATCTTGACAAGTAAATTGAGTTTCAAAATATAGTCACTCCAACTGGGTACCATATCATCAATTTATAAAGCACTTGAAAATACAGTAACTACTATTCAAAGCAGTTTTGGCATTTACATGATGGCATGGCTCAAAGGTCACTCTTAGTTATTACTATGAAAACCGTTTGGGATGTGGATGACAACATGGATTAGAAACCTACCCTCAACTGAGAGAACCTAAAGGTCTAAGCTTTTTCTTCTACCATCGTAACTTCAGGTTGAGATTATAAATATCTTGAAGAGAGAGAAGGGCAGGCATGCTCTCTATATCTCTATCTCTATTTCTATATCTCAGTCTCTACCTCTATCTCTCTCTCTCTATCTCTATCTCTCAGTAGCAATGTGGCCTTATAAACTATGACATACTACAGAATTATCTAATGTATTCAAGTTCCCTGTAGTTACCATTACAGGATTTCCAGGTGGTGGTCCTTTCCAGAGAAAAGTCCCCTCTCCTTCCCCACTTGTCTCTCGCGCTTCCATCTCCCAGGCTTTTATCTCACTGGTCCCACCTTCTGTCCTCTATCTGTCCCTTTTTTATATAACTTTGTATACAGTATTAACTGCACTTCTTTCAAACGTTGTCTTTTGTACTTACCACACACACACACACACACACACACACACACACACACTTCTCACACCCCCATTCTTCACAACTCTGCACTTGTTTTTCTTCTTTTATAAAGACAGTACTTCCAAAACTATTGAACTGAATTGAACAGCATTGATCTGTTCTTTAATTTATTTCAACACACAATTCTTGAGTGCCTATTGGTGCAAACATGGTTCCAGGTAATAGCAGGTAGGGGTGGCACCATGAAGAACATGGGAGGGATAACATGAGGTCCAAGCATAGGGTTTGGAATAGATAAACCTGGGTTTGGATCCCAACTTTGACATCTTTTGTCTGTGTGATGCTGTTCAAGTTACCCATCCTCTCTGTGTTTCACTTTTTGCATTTTCCAGTGGGAATAATTATAGTACCTACGCCACAGATTTGTTGTTTTGGATTAAAGAATTTGATGGCTGCAAAGTGTTTGGCATTGTACTTGGCATACGGTAAACTCTCAATAAATGTTGGTGATGAAATAGGGCATAAGTTCTGCCCTCCAGGAGTCCGGAGTCCATTGTGAATAAGATAGACATCCGAGTCACACAGTTATAGTAGTTAGTAGAATAAAGGTTTAAGCAAGGTATTATGGAAATGTAGAGGAGATTGATTCTAATTGAGAAATTTGGGGGTGGTTTTTGAAAACATGCAGATTGGGTATTCCTTCAACAGGCAGCTATTGCGATCAAGGCATATCACCGAAGGAGAAGGGAGAAGAGGGATAAACACTAGAATTGGGAGCAGAAGACTTGGGTCACGAGCTGTGCTACCTTGAACAAATCACTTGAACTTTCTGAGCCCAAGTTTCCTTTTCGGTAAAATGGGGAGAATATTACCAGCTCTGCATGCATCCCAGTATTGGTATCAAATGAGATACTATGTAGAAAGGGCTTTGTAATTTCTGAAAATTAAAAATGTAGTCGTGATGGTGGTGATGATCGAATAAATAGTTTTTATTGTCAGGCTAGTGGAAATCAACTTATATCCACTCGTTCATACTCTCTTGGCTTGCTCCCCTTGTGGTTAATGGTATGCCTTTGCAAGTCATCTGGCCAGGATTTCTGTTGACAAAAATGTTTTGACAAAGTCTACTCTTAATTTCCCTGCATGCAAACAGAGGCAAGCAGTACACCAGATAGATCATTCAGAAGAACAGATAATCAAAACATCACTTCTGTTTAGCGCTGAAATGCAAAAAGGAAGGAGTGCACAGAAGGAGGCCTTAGATCACCTACCAAGTGAATAATTAAGAATTAACTTGAATAAGAACTTGCGAAAATCACTATGCAAATGGGGATCACACCATGGTATGGATCTAAAAATCCAAGATGGCAAAGCAAGCTGATTTTAGCCTTTAGAATAAATACTCTCTGTAATCTTCTGTCTCTATCGTCTTTGAGGAAACTGCTATATCTAAACCATTCGAGCAAAATTTGGTTTTGTCTCTCAGGCCTGCAATTTTGCAGCTTGCTCTGTTCTGGATGGGCTGTGCACATACCTTCAAGCAAATTGTTGGAATCGCTCCCAGTTCGCTCAGCCAGCTGACTCCATTACAAAGGAGGATTTATCTTTTTTTCCCTCTTTGTCCAAACTAGAGGACAAAGAGCATGGCAACCAGTGGCTAATCATAGGGTCCATGGGAGCCTGCCCAGAAAAACCTCCCAGGGCAGCCCTTACAGTTGCCACATCAGAGGATTGCAAAGAGCAGGTTACCCCATAAGTGGCCCCCTGCAACACCCCAGAAGGCAAAATAACAGCTAGGGTGCCGTCATCCAGGACAGTGACCACAAAGTCTGAGTACCAGTGCTGCTGCTCTAGTGCAGCCTTCTATACAGACCCGTATCTTTAGGGTCCTCATTTTAAAATTACATGTTGGATGGGCCATCATTTGGGGGAATTAACTTAGCATTATGCCATGTGCCTGAGAGTGTTTAGGTTTATCTGATGATAAAGCGTAGGAAGGTAATAAAACAACTCTGAAATAATAATAATAAGCCACAGGAGGAGGGTCTTCATGGTGGGAAGCATATGCAGATCTCTTTGCATATGAACCCTGTAACTTGCTGGGTAATATCAGGCAAGTCACTTAACCTACTAGTTTCTTCATCTACAAAATGAAGAGGATAATAGTAGTAACTATCTCAGAGTTGTTTGGAAAAGAATAAAATGCAACACAGTCCCTGGCACCCAAAGAGTGTGCAATAAATAGCAACTGCTAAAATAACTCCCAGGCATCTCAAAATACTCAATTTGTTTTGCATGACTAGGCCCATTGCCAAAATTTGTATAAATATACTGCCTACAGAATGCAGTTCTTGCTCTGTTCTTTAAGGACCTCCAAAACCCTGTGTGGACACTTTGTTTATTCTTTTTGCAAAGCTTGGGGGGTGGGAAAAGGAAAGAGTTACAGTTTTCCATTTCACAGACGGGAAATCCAAGGCATAAAAAAAGTAAATTACTTGGCTAATGTCACATTAAAGCCAGCAGCAGAACTGTAATCGGTCATGACCCCCCATTGCAAGGCAGCTTGTCTTCACCTTTCAAAAGTCAGGGGTAAGCAACTTCTGTCTCAGCTTTAACACCATCAGCCTAATTTCTCAGATTTTCTATAGCTGCTGATCTTGAGAACCTTTGAAGCTTCGGGGAAATCACATGGGTGATTTGACCTTAAATCTCATGCCACTAGCAAAAGATTAATTGCTAAGACCTGGAAAGGGGCCAGACAATTCTGTGTAGCTGAATAGCAGCATCGTCTAGGGATGTGACTATCCTGACAGATTTAGTTAGTACATAATTGATAAATCTAGAGTTTGTATAGCTTCGCTTAACAGATAGATAAGGCAATGGGCTCCAAGGGTTGACATTTACAGAAGCTCTCCCAGTGTTTTGTAACACTGAATCTAGGTTTTCTATCCTCTTCCTCTGAACATTGCTCATTTTCTAAGGCTCTGTTCTCAGCAGGCAATAAGATGAGAGCATCTGACAAGAGGGCCACCTCCCCCAGTGTAAGCAAGAAGCAAGAAGCCTCCTAAGTGTAGCACTGTCATATGACTGCTTTGAAAGTCTTACTTACCCCGATTCAGGGCGGGGTGAGGTCAAAGAAAGATCCAGCACATTACATAGCAGCTAGGAAATGTTCGTCACAATCAGAATCCAAAAAAGATAAAAGGCAGCCAGATACAACATGAAAGCTTGGATAGTGCGTCTAAACCTTGGGCAGGAAATTTTGCGCTGCTTGACTCCTGTTCCAGACTAAAACGTGTCATAAGACCCCTTTTAGCAATTTGAACCCTGACAGGCACCCAGAAACCTCAGCTTTTATTTCTTTGACTTTGGTCACCCGCTCCACAAAATATTTTGCTTATTGAAAGGAATGGTGGTGGATGCTTTCCATTGTAATTTGTATCCAACGCCTAGAGAGTTTATTGTAAGATTTTGTTATCTTCTCTTAATTCTTGCTGTCTGTTTTTATGTTTCAATTCATGAAGCATTGTTGTGTGGCTGATATATACCCAGTGTACTTCTGTAATTTTGTCACTTCCAGTTGTAAAACATCTGTACCACTAGCTTAGGTCAGTAAATCGGTGGTTTACAGTGTGAAAGATTTTCTGTTTGTTGATTTTTGCATGGTAGTGAATAAGAATGGCATTAAATAGCCTCTCTTGCCCTCACAAATAAAAATGTAGTAACTTTATGTATCATAACTTAACACATAGAGCTATTTTTTTAAGCTAGTTGTGACAACTTTCTGAATACAATTTACTAAGATACATTACTTTTTATTTTTTCTTTTGGAGACAGGATCTCACTCTATTGCCCAAGCTGCAGTGCAGTGGCATGATCACGGCTCACTGCAGCCTCTACCCTCAAGGCTCAGGTGATCCTCTCACCTCGGCCTCCCAAGTAGCTGGCACTACACACCACACCCGGCTAATTTTTGTATCGTTCATGGGGATGGAGTTTCACCATGTTGCCCAGGCTGGTTTTGAACTCCTGGGCTCAAGTGAAACACCCGTCTTGGCTTCCCAAAGTGCTGAGATTACAGGCATGAGCTACCTCACCCAACCAAAATATATTACTTCTATTAAAAGATAATATATAAAAATCATTTAGAAAAACTATACTATGTATAAACAACTATCTTATCACATACATACCATTTTACATATTAAAAGTTTATAAGATTGTTTCTAGAAACTTTGTAGCTCTGAGTTAAGTGGGTGATTGTGTCTTCTTTCATCAGAGGAATTAGAGAGATTAGAACAGGAGAGACTAGCATTGGAAGCGACTATCAAAGACAATGAGTGTGAAGAGGAAAGTGGAGGCATCCGAGGCTTGTTTAAAAAAGCTGGCAAGTTGAACATTACCAAGACAACGCCTAAAAAAGGTAAGTACTTTTTAAAATTTGCAAGAAAGTTTACAAGATGAGCCACTATTTGAGCATCTAGAAAGTGTCCGAAGTCAGCATCTAAGATGTCGGGGCATTGAGTGTAGGTAGGAACTGAAAGGTTTCTCTCCAGAAGGTAGTATGGATAAACGGTAGCAGCTATTGTCATTTATCAACCTCATTAAGTACTTTATACCATCTTACTGTCAAAAATTATTTTTAAAATGTCATATTTGGTTTGGAAGTCAAATAGTGCTTAAGCAGATTGCATGCCATGAAACAGAAGATTCTCAGTTAAGATGAAAAGGGGATAGAAAATTAAGAGTCAGTATCCAAACCGTCTTATCCACACACACCCTTACCTTTCAGACATTTCAGGGAACTGAAATATGACTAGCACATGCAAATACGATATCCAGCTAGAACGCTGATTTCAAAAAAAGCATCTTTATCACAAACCAGAATGCAGGACTTAGAACTTTATTGATACTCGCTACCTGTAGATTTCATCTAAATCGTACACTTACATGTGAACTTATGGTATGCAGCCCTGGGACAGAGGATCAGAGGTTGGGAGAGCTCGTTATACGTTTTATAAACAGACGATTCAAACGTTTGGATTTTTGAAAATTACTTTCTGAAACGCTATGGGTTTGAGTTTAATGAGGTCCACAGTGACCTCTGCTGGTCAAAAATCAGAATGTTAGCAGGCATTTATGCAGGAATGTCCTGTAGTCACTGAAGTCACATTCTGGTGTGAGGCCAGGAAAAGATGGTTTCTCTGGGAGGGTCTCCAAGTCAAACAGCAGGATCCAAGTGGAGACTTAGCAGGCTTCTGGTCTAGGTTGACCGGGGCTAACCCTTCAAAGAGGCTCTTCGACAAGGCCATCTCCTACCCCATAAATGGTTTGTCTGTTTGCTTTCCTCCTATAGCCCAAAGATGAAATTTCACCTATAATATAATAGTTTTATATATCTACAGAGAATGATGGGAAATCCAGATATTACCCCACTTCAGATACTATGGGTGCTGTCGAGTTCCTGGGATAACCCCATGGGCCGTGGCCTACTCCTTACAGTTCACCTTAAAATGACGTAGATGATGTGTTTGAATTCAAGCTGAAGCTACATCAGGATGAAAATATTTAAATAAGACTGTTCTGGATGCTAACTACTATCTTCTTTTCTTTCTAATTATTTGGTTTAACTGTAAAAAACAAAGTTAACAATCCATTAAATCTGCTCTATTAAGTGGTACAGTCTGGAAAATAATGGAAAATTCAAAAGTCATAGCCCAACAGTGTACTCTAACTAGAGAGAAGGAAGCATTAATGTCCTTATGACAGCAGGACTTGTTATTTATTCTGGAAGCTTATTTCTGCATCACAATACTTGTTTTGGCAAAAATATACTCTTCCAAAAGTCAACATGTCAAATTGTTCAGAAAAGAAAAGTAATAATGTTATATACTGTTTTAATACCTAGAAATTTAAACACAGCTCTAAAGGGCTCATTCACTACTCTAGGCTTTCATTGGTTGTCAACTCTTTTGAGTTCTAGACCAGAACCAATCCTGCCCCCAGGCACCTGAGTATGAACAGGAGGCCTCTGGATACTTTGACTTGTCTGTAAGTGAGGGCAGAGCTTGGTCCATTTTGTAAATAAATTTTTCTCCCTCAGCAGTCCCAGGGATGTAAAAACAATATCTCATCATTGCTTCAGAACTGACAGACCCTAAACACAGAAACAGCAAAAGATAAAACAAAGCATCTTCAGAACCTTTTAGATCAGAGAGGAAGCTCTGAAGAGGCTGTCAGCCCTCCTCTAAGCACCAGGCTGACACCACCTCTTTGAAAGAGAGCAATAAAGTCATGACTTTCAAAGACACAGATATGAGAAATACTATGTACACTGTGGCAGAGAAACCCCTCTTGGCAAACAGGAACAGGTCCGGCTCCAACACTGGCCGAGTTCCCTGGTACACTTTCATTGTATCCATGTTAGGGTAGAAATTGCATTTTTAAAAATTTTAACTGTTTTATATGCACCCTGAACTATAACTCGAGTAAAGATGTTTTTATTTCCATATGTTCTTTTTTTGAGACGGAGTCTCACTCTGCCACCCAGGCTGGAGTGCAGTGGCCGGATCTCAGCTCACTGCAACCTCCGCCTCCCGGGTTCCCGCCATTCTCCTGCCTCAGCCTCCCGAGTAGCTGGGACTACAAGCGCCCGCCACCTCGCCCGGCTAGTTTTTTTTATTTTTTTAGTAGAGACGGGGTTTCACCGTGTTAGCCAGGATGGTCTCGATCTCCTGACCTCGTGATCCGCCCGTCTCGGCCTCCCAAAGTGCTGGGATTACAGGCTTGAGCCACTGCGCCCGGCCTATTTCCATATTTTCTAGCTTTTTTTTTTTTTTCCATCTAATTCACAAAGATTCAAATAGCTCAAATGGCTTTACTTTAGCTTCACAAGATTCATTCAAAAGAAAGCAGAGTTAGAGTAAGCCAGGCCGACTAAGGGACCAAATAGTCACAGAGTTCAAGATGCACACGGTCCCTGGCAAATTTTAGAAACCAGACCTGAATGGAACTTAAACCAAAATAGTGCTTCACGAATCAATGCCTTAATGAAAGGATATTTCTGATTCTATAGCTTATTTCCAGAAAATCACTTTCCACCTGTGAAGTAAATATAAAAATATTAATACTATTAAGTTGCTTTATATCTGAGATTTGGGGAAATGGGGATTTCTGGCCAGTAGCATTGTTGCATGCCTAAATAATAACTCCACTCTGAGACAGATTGCTAAAGGTCTGAAAAAATCCATTGTTTTTTAATAAAAACTTTAATCATAGAGCTGTTTTACTTAACTATTGACTGTCAATATTTTATTTAACTATTGAAGGTGGTCTAAATTATTCTGGGATTGGACTTTTATCTCTGCCTTTTGAAGAATAGAGTCGCTGTTTATTTTAGGTATAATAAACATGAATCTGTGACCTTTTCTCTATTTTCATCAGTAGATTGATTGGAAAGTTATTTTGTTTCTGCCCTCAGAAGCAAACAGATGCATCAATTCCTCTTTCGTTTCAGATGGCAGCATTAACACAATCCAGTCGATGCACGTGGGAGAGTTCAACCAGAAACTGGTGGAAGCCAGCAGTCAATTTAAAAAGAAACAAGAAAAAGGCACAATTGATGTTTGGTGGTTGTTTGATGATGGAGGTAAAAACTTTCAGAAAATACACTAGGGAAAAGAATTTCTATCTTGATCAACTTAACAAACTGCATGAGAAGGTATATGGGAATAATACTAGTTAAAGAATAACATTTCTGTGTTCTCCAAAGATTGTAACTTAATTAAGAGCTATCAATGTGGGAATGAATAAAGATATAAAGCTATTCATTTCCTCCCATTTAGATATACTCATCGTGTCATAATTCACTCTTTATTCCAGGGTTAACACTTCTTATCCCCTATATCTTGACTCTCAGAAAAAAATGGAAAGACTGTAAATTAAGGATCTATGTTGGAGGAAAGATCAACCGCATTGAAGAAGAAAAAATTACGTAAGTAGTTTACCACCCACATGTTAGGTCATTTCAGAGGTTTGTTGCTTTAATGCTTTAATTTTAATAACTTTAAGTGTCTCTGAGACACAATAGACTTAAAGACAAAGCCACCAGGATAGGCCTCGTGTTTACTTGGTTCTCTGGTCAGTAAATTATTTGCATATTTTTCCTGATCACTGTCTTCAAGCAAGACCTCTTATCCTCTGTCACAAATGCTTTCCAAAAGGAAGGTGCCACAGAAGCCTCATCGCAAGTCCTGAGTGGGAGCTTCATTATCTCATATAATGCTTATTTTGTTCTGACCAGTAAAGGCATCCAAGAAAAGAAGAGCCTAAAGGAAATTTGGGTCCACTTGCTTTTTCTGTGGGAATTCAAACCTCCTAATTCATGGCAGTCACTCTTAGCACAGCATATGTAAAAGAGAACTAAATGGAGAGACTGCACCTGGGTTCTAGCCCCAGCTCTGCCATCAAGGAGCTGTAGGACTTTGCAACAGTTGCCAAACACATCTGGGTCCCCAGTTTCTCCTTTGTAGTTTGAAAGAGTTTAAAGGGATGACTGTAGAGAACTCTTCTAATTTAAATTAAAAAAAAAAAAAATCCCACAGTGTAAGTCTGTATCTTTCTCATTAATTTAGCCATTGAGAGCTGATGCCAGGTGTGAGAATAATAAGCATGCTGAGAACATGACACATCTAGAGGTCTCTGGTAGAAATCCAGAAAACCACCTTCAGCAGCTCTTAGTCCCTCATGGCACTGAGGGACTAAGCTCTGCGTCCTTCCTGGAACCAGCACTTCCAGAAGTCACAAAATAATGACAGGCTTTATTCAGTAATTTTTAATATTTTCTCTTCCCTCTTAGGATGTATTGTGCTGTGAATGTGGTATATACACACACACACACACACACACACACACACACACACATATAGTTATATATTGCTACATTGTTACAGTCTGAGAAATGTGTCAGGCAATTTCATATTGTGCAAACATCAGGGTGTACTTACACAAACCTAGATGGTATAACCTACTACACACCTAGGTCATATAGTATACCCTGTTGCTCTAGGCTACAAATCTGAACTGAATACTGTAGACAACTGTAACACAGTGGTAAATATTTGTATATCAAAACATAGACACGGTACAGTAAAAGTACAGCATAAAAGATAAAAAATGGTCCACTTGTATTGGGCACTTACCATGAATGGAACTTGCAGGACTGGCAGTTGCTCTGGGTGCATCAGTGAGTGGTGAGGGAATGTGAGGCCCCAGGACATGACTACGCGACTGTAGATTTTATCAACACTGCATACTTGGGCTACACAAAATTTATACAAAAATATTTTTCTTCAAAGCTGGACCTGAGAATAAAAAATATTTTTTTCTTTAATAATAAATTCATCTTACCTTATTGCAACTTTTTTACTTTATAATTTCTAAGCTTTTGACCCTTTTGTAATAACACAGAACTTAAAACATATTGTACAGCTGTGCAAAAGTGTTTTTCTTATATCCTTATTCTATAAGCTTTTCTTTTTTATTTTATTTATTTATTTATTTTATTTTGAGGCGGAGTCTCGCTCTGTCGCCCAGGCTGGAGTGCAGTGGCGCGATCTCGGCTCACTGCAAGCTCCGCCTCCCGGGTTTATGCCATTCTCCTGCCTCAGCCTCGCGAGTAACTGGGACTACAGGCGCCCGCCACCTCGCCAGGCTAATTTTTTGTATTTTTAGTAGAGACAGGGTTTCACAGTCTTAGCCAGGATGGTCTCGATCTCCCGCCCGTCTCGGCCTCCCAAAGTGCTGGGATTACAGGCGTGAGCCACCACGCCCAGCCTGCTTTTTTCTATTTAAATATTTTTGTTAAAAACTGAAACACAAACACACACATTAGTGTAAGTCTATCCAGGGTTAGGATCATCAATATCACTGTCTGCCACGTCCACATCTTGTATCCCACTGGAAGGTGTTCCAGGGCAATAACAGGCATGGAGCTGTCATCTCCTATGATAACAATGCTTTCCTCTGGAATATCTCCTAAAGGACCTGCCAGAAGCTGTTTCACAGTTCACTTTTTTTAATAAGTAGAAGGAGTACACTCTAAAATAATAATAAAAGGTATAGTATGTAAACACATAACCAGTAACAGTCATTTATTATTGTTATCAAGTATTACGTACTGTACGCAATTATATGTGCTGTATTTTTATATGACTGGCAGTGCAGTAGGTTTGTTTACACCAGCATCACCACAAACGTGTGAATAATGCGCTGTGCTATGCCATTATTACAACAGCTATGACATCACTAGGTGATAGGAATTTTTCAGTTTCATTATAATCTTATGGGACCACGATTGTACATGCAGTCTGTCATTGACCAGAATGTTATTATGTGGTGTATGACTGCATATATATTATACATATATGCATATATGTCTTTTCAATCAAATCAATGTTATGTATATACTAATATTATATATATTTAATTGTACTTCAAGAGGATCATATTAACATGGAAACTAACATAATGTCTATAATATTTTATATTTCTTAAAGCTGCCAATATTTTATTGGGACAATTAGTATAATTTGAAAATGTTTTGTGGCTTAAATGGTAGTATGGCATCAATGTTAAATTTTCCAATTTCAAAAATTGTGCTGTCTTTATATAAGAGATTGTCCTTGTTCTTAGGAACTGCCCACTGAAAAATTTAGGGGTAAAGGTGCCTAATATCTGCAACTGACTTTAAAAGATTAGAGTAGATAGGTAGATAGATAGAGATAGAAGTAAATAGATAGATAAATATAAAGAGAGAGAAACAAAGAAAATGGTAAATCAAACGGGACAAAATATAAACAACTGGTGAATCTGGGAGTTCTTTGTATTATCTTAAACACTTTTCTGTAACTTTGAAATTATATCAAAATTATCAATTGCCAAGAAAAAACCTCATATATATATATATAAGCCATATATATGAGGCTTATATATATGAGGTTTTATAATATACACAATGGTTTATAATGTTATAATATGTTTATATATTATATAATTTATATAATATATGTTTGGATATATAATTAATCATATATAATTTATCATATTATGATATATTGTATAACTGTCAGTAGTTTGTCAGTAACTATAAAAATTATCACCAATATAATAGTCCATAAGTATTAAGACTTGCTATCTTTCAAATAATAAGAAATGTGGACAGGTTTGCATTCTGTTCCCTGTGACATAAATGCAAGGTTGGATTGGCTGTTGCCAGTGTCTGCACCTACAGGGGTTCTTTATGCCTTCAGTGAAATAGCTTGGTCCACACTTAATGTGTTCATCAAGTACTGTAATGAAAATCAAACACCAACCAAAAAGCCTCTGTCTGAAAGCTAAGCTGAAATAAGACGTGATTGCTTTTGATATCTTAACTCAAACACAAAACTCTTTGATTGAAAATAGTTAAATATGCAATGATGAAGTATTTTCCTTTCATATTTTCAGAATGGCTTCCCTTCTGAGCAAATTTAGGATAAAATTTGCAGACATCCATATCATTGGTGACATCAACATTAAGCCAAACAAAGAGAGGTATGAAATATTTAACAAGATCCATTGATTACCCATGGTACTCTCTCATTCTCTTTTGTGTTGATTATCAAACAGTAAAAATGTTATGTATTTACTGCAGTGACTTCTTGATGGGATCTAATAAGAAGGGCCTTCAAATAATCATGACAGAACTAACAAGTACATTCTAAAGGGAAGAAAAGCTTTTACAGTGAAGACAAGCCTGAGAGGGAGAATTGTTGAAACAGATTAGTTCGTATTTTAGAATTGCCCTTCCTGTTCTTGGTTTCTATGGTGGCAAGAGTAGGGGGAAGCGCAAGGTCATACTATTCTGACCGGAGCCATCAGGGCAAGTTTTGTTATTCAAAGTTACTCGTGGAGCAGCCTGGATGGGGAGCTCTGATGGAGAAGATGTGGAAACAGCTCGTGTCTTCTCTGCACACGGACAATACCAACTCCCCAGGGTCATTTTAGCTTTTAGGCACTAAAGGCCCAACAGGTAAGGCCTGTGAATTTTGCGGGGATGTCTAAAACTATCTGAAGCCTGGAAAAGAAATGTACTGGCTCCAAAATAAAAAAAGAAAATGACAAAATCAAAGTAATCACTTAAATATCTTCAAAATGTGACATTATTTTAATCCTCATTAATTGTTATATTTATCAACTCCATTAGTGTCTTTGTCAGCTCAGGCTGCTATACCAAAATGCCATGGACTGGGTGGATTAAACAACAGACACTTATTTCTCACAGTTCTGGCGAAGTTCTGGGAAGTCCAAGTTCAAGGCGCTAACTTACTCAATTTCCTTTGAGGGCCCTCTTCGTGGTGTGCAGATGGCCGCCTCCTTGCTATGTCCTCACATGGTGGAAAGAATTCTCTCTTTCTCCTCCTATAAGAGCACTAATCCTGTAATAGGAAACCTAGCCTCATGAACTTATCTCAACCTAATAACCACCCAAAGGCTTCACCTCCAAATACTATCACATGGAAGTTAGGGCTTCAACACATGAATTTGGGTGGGGGGACACAAGCATTCAGCCTATAGCAATGATATTTTTGGAGTTTTTTGTTTTGAGACAGGGTCTCACTCTGTCACCCAGGATGGAGTGTAGCAGTGCAATCTCAGCTCACAACAACCTCTGCCTCCTGGACTCAGGTCATTCTCCCACCTTGGCCTCCTAGGTAGCTGGGACCACAAGCACATGCTACCACTCCTAGCTAATTTTTTGGTAGAGACAGGCTTTCGCCATGTTGCCTAGGCTGGTCTCAAGCCCCTGAGCTTAAGTGATCTGCCCGCCTTAGCCTCCCAAAGTGCTGGGATTACAGACATGAGCCATCACACCTGGCAACACTGATACTTGAAAACACTTGTAGGTTACATCTTCACAGTAGTTTGCAAGGGTGCAAGAAGATTGTTTAGAAACAATGGCCAATTTTAAATTAAATTAAATATTTAGAGTTATCATTTAACAATTACAAAATGTTTTCAATTATTTATAGTCTAAAATCATATTTACTGTTGCACTCAGATGCAATTTAATACATTTGATTTCGTGTAGAGTGGGGCCTCCAAGAGGAATCATACAGAGGGATGTGAAGGTCCCAGAATGGCTTAGATTATCACAGTTCTGTCAGATCTCTTCCCTTTTCTGTTGACCATCATTTCTTTTTCCTTTTGTACTTCTTTTTTTGTGTGTTTTTTTTTAAATGGAGTCTCGCTCTGTTGCCAGGCTGTAGTGCAATGGCACCATCTTGGCTCACTGCAACCTCCGACGCCCTGATTCAAGGGATTCTCCTGCCTCACTCAGCTGCTAAATAGCTGGGATTACAGGCACGTGCCACCACGCCCAGCTAATTTTTGTATTTTTTTTTTTTTTTAGTAGAGACGGGGTTTCACCATGTTGACCAGGATGGTCTCGATCTCCTGACCTTGTGATCTGCTTGCCTCAGCCTCCCAAAGTACTGGGATTACAGGCGTGAGCCACCACACCCGGCCCCTTTTGTACTTTTGATGGATTATAATTCCATGTTTTTCAAGGCTTCTTGACTCTTTCCTTCTTTTGATTTATTGCTATTCTATATGAGCTTAATAACTAACTGAAAATTATTCCAATTTAAGATGCATTCTTACTGATCAAACAAACTTGAATTTCATATTCTTTGAGGTTACTCATGATCCTTCCAAGGCAGTGGGTCAGTTAAAATGGTTTTACAAAACACCTTAACTGCAAGGCATGGTGGTTCACACCTGTAACCTCAGCACTTTGGGAGGCCAAGACAGGAGGATCGCTTGAGCCCAGGAGTTCCAGAGCAGCCTGGGCAACATACCAAGACCCCCAAAAATAGAAAAAATTCACCAGGCTTGGTGGTGTATGCCTGTAGTCCTACTCAGGAGGCTAAAGCAGGAGGATCACGTGAACCTGGGATGTCAAGGCTACAGTGAGCCATGATCACCCCACTGCACTGCAGGCTGGGTGACAAGAGTCTCTTTTTTGAGACCCTGTCTCAAAAAAAAAAAGAAAAGAAAAGAAAAAAGAGCCGGGCATGGTGGCTTACACCTGTAATCCCAGCACTTTGGGAGGCTGAGGCAGGCAGATCACCTGAGGTCAGGAGTTTGAGACCAGCCTGACCAACATGGCAAAACCCTGTCCCTAATAAAAATACAAAAATTAGCCAAGCGTGATGGTGGGCGCCTGTAATCCAAACTACTCGGGAGACTGAGGCAGGAGAATCACTTGGATCTGGGAGGCAGAGGTTGTGGTGAGCCGAGATCGTACCATTGCACTATAGCCTTAGCAACAGAGCGAGACTCCATCTCAAAAAAAAAAAAAAAAAAAAGAGAGGGAGAGAAAAGAAATAAATTACTGTGATAAGAAAGCTATAATCGACAGGGTTAAACTGGTTATTACTTTGTGATATTTCTTTACACCATACTCTAATGCATTACATTCTTATATTTCTACAGTTATAAATGCGTAAGAAAAACTAAGAACACATAATTCTTATTGACAAATGTAATTAACATTCTGATATTAACTGGGTTGTCATACAGTAATCTCTGGTAGCCTTCCACTTTTTATTCAAAGAATTTCCATTCTCTATATCATTGCATTTTGGCATTTGCAGTGTTATAATCAAACAAGCTCATCATATGGCTCTAATTGGTAGAAATACATCCTCTTTCATAACAGCAAGTCCAGCAATTCCTTAGTACATGCCACTTAACAATAGGGCATAGCCGGCCAGTGCTCTGCAAGATAGGGCCATTTTCTGTTGTCTAGTGGGTAGTCACTGTGTCTTCTACTGACTTTGGATTTCCTATAAGCCTTACTGAACATGAATTATCCACCATTTTTTTTTTTTTTTTTTTTCGGAGACAGGATCTCACTCTGTCATCTAGGCTAGGTTGCAGTGGTACAATCACAGCTCATCGTAGCCTCTAACTCCAGGGCTCAAGAGATCCTCCTGCCTCAGCCTCTTGAGTAGCTGGGTCTACAGGCATGAGCCACTATACCCAGCTTTTTTTCTGGTAAAGAAAAAGTCTCACTATGTTGCCCTGACTGGTCTCAAACCCCTGGGCTTAACTGATCCTGCCACCTTGGCTTCCAAAAGTACTGGAATTACAGGCATGAGCCAGCACACCTGGCCTCACCCACTTCTTGTAGCCAAATTCTCCTTGCTGTTGTTGGTCTTATCCTTAGGTAAGCATTATCAATGTTTGCTGACATTATCAATGTTTTGCTGACTAATTTGTGGCTCTATTTCTTTGTCTCTTTACTTGTCAATCTAGTTTTCTCAACCCAAGTCCTTATATCCTTCTCCTTCTTTCATACTAGTCTGTCCAGCTGCCACGGTCACCACCCTGCATAGCCATCCTTTCTGTCCTGTTGCTGAGGCTGATGTACCTCTTCCATTAACAAAGACTCTTTTTTCTTTGAATACTTTTCGTAGTCTGGACACTCTTCTTCTTACTACTCTGACCTTTGTCCCAGGATGTCCTCTTCTGATGTCCACCGTGTTCATTTGTATTTGTCACATGTCCTCATTATCCTGGAATAAAAAGAATTAATCTTTTTGTCAGGAAATCAATTAGTTTTCAAAATTTTGGAAGTTTTCTCTCTGTTGTTTCAAGGTATTAAGGAAAATGCAGGAAAAAAAATCCGTTCTTACTAAAATAAAAGAATTCTTGTGACCAATACACCCTGCTGATGAAACAGGAGGCCACCAGAAGGAGTGTGCTGGAAGAGCCATCCTCTTCTCTTCAGCCTCCTGCCACAGTGATGTCATATTACTTTATAAAACAGTCCCTATCTGATGTTGGCAATGGCTGTTCCAATACTTGAAAGTAACCCTAATGTAGAACACAGTACGGTCATTCAGTAAATCTCACAGATGGCCACTAGTAGCGCATCTGGCACATTTGTAATACCTTAATTAAGGCAACTCCTCTGGATGGTCTAATCAGAGAAAGAGAACTCTTCCCCTGGGCTGATGCAGCCCCAGACCCAGGAGCTAACGTTTAGAGAATAGAACACTGGCTCAATTTCAGCTCCCACCTGGACCTTGGCCAGGCAGCCCCTACCTACTGTTAACAACTATACCCTGATCACTACTCTTTCTTGGTCACCAGGTGATACACAATATGTCAAAAATAGCTTGTCAGTGATTTCCATGTTGGAGGCTAATTTTAAATGCCCTCAAATTGCCTTTAATAAATCTTTCAACTACCCATAAAACATCAGTAAGTCTTGATGGAGTAATTTTATCATAGAAACATTATCTATAAACATGGTAGGGCAAGGGTGAAAGGGAGTATAAAAGCAAAGTTAATGAGAAAATAATCGAGCCAGGAGAAACTGAAAAGCTCTTGTGCTTAAATTCCATTTTTTATTGTATAGATTGAATTAAAAGTCTTAGGACAAAAAGACAACAATCTTTATGTGGAAATCAAAGAGAAACTAGAAGCAATTAAGTAGGTAATTTAGTTTAAAGATGCTAGAGTAGTCCCAGAAACAATTGGTACATTACTTTGAGAGAAGAAATTTTATGTAGACTTGGGGGGAAAATACTATGCAATTTAAAAAATTTTAAACTTTGTTATGAGGAACAAGGATGGGGAAGGCAGCAGTTAATTTTAACAATTGAATTCTTATTTATATTTAATAGCATGTAACACTTGGCTTATTCTAGAGTCAATTAAAAGTACTTATAAGGAAAAAATCAGATTTAATGAGAATCAAAATAGAAATCTTGAGCTACGTCAGGATCCCATAGTGAAGAGAATGAAAAATAGCCAGTTCAAAGATGATCCAAAGGATAGACAAATCAAAGATGAACACAGAGAAGGAGCAGTAAGTGTTCAAAGACAAAAATGGGCAAATACAGCCCTGTTATCATCCTGTGTCACTTAGCATGTTTCAATTGCAAGTAAAAGAAAACTTAACTCACAGTGATTTAGACAATAGGAATTACTTTCATATGTAACTTAAAAATACAATCATATTTTGGATTTCAGGCTAAACTTGATCTAGGTTAATTTTGTAATCAAGCACTAATTCTCTTTCAGTCTCCCTACTTTACTTTTTTTTTTTAATAAAAGCATCCATCAAAGTTGATTTCACTTATAAAAACAAGATGACTGTCAATTGTAACCAGGACTACCTACTCGCTCATGTATATTCCATAGGAGAGAAAGTTTGTCTCTTCCCAAATTACTGAGCTCAGGGTCCAGGGCTCCTTTCAGGTTTCACTAACCTAAGCCACTGAGACATTACTGTGGTCAGCATAGTAGTGGGTACTTATTGGTTCAAGTTTCCCTATGTTATGTGCCCACCTGGCCAATCACTCTGGAAGAAGACATAGAGTTGTGCTGATTGTCTATGCTGGCAATGAAGTCATTCCCACTGAAACTACAATGAGGAAAACATAGTACAGTTGCTGGGGAGACAACCAGCAACCTCCACTCCACCTTCTATTCCTTAGGAAACTATTTTTGTCCTGTGCTTTCTAACAAGAATTTGGGTTGAGCTGCAAAGAAACTCTCATCCTGATCAAAATAAGTATATGAAGAGCTTAAACAGAAAGCCTCTCCATTGCTAACATCAATCCTGTGGCTGCTGAGTAAAGTGAATGTCTTGCCTTTCTAAGGCACTGCATGCTTTTCAGAGCACTGTCACCCAAATCATCACAGTGACTCTCAAACCAGTTTCTAGCAGCCATTGTTACTCCCCTTCTAGCAGCCATGGTTACTCCCCTTTTATAGCCTAGAATATCCAGGCCAAGGAGGACAACGCAAGAGCTGGAGCGAGAACCCAGACCCTACTCTCCGAAGCCAGCACCTTTCCATAGTGATGGCCACTCCCAGAGGTCTCTAAAGGCATGACACTATTGAAATAGGAAATCAAAGTTGAAAGAATAATAGGGCCTATCAGTCTTATTCTTTCCCTGTCTTTGCCTACCTTTCTAAAGAAGTCAATGCAATGGAAGCCTAACGCATTAAGTATCTTTTCAGTCTCTTAACAAAGGCTCACTAGTAGGGACAATCCTGCTCCTTTGTAATCTCTGCACTTTTATCTGCAAATCCTAAATCAGACCAGTTGGCGAGATAATTGAACTCATTACTTCATATTTTCATTTCCTGACTTAACAACATATTGATTCTAATTATTATTCATTCCAAAATTACTAAATTATAACTAAGCTACATTATATAAAACCAAAGAAATTGTTCTTACTTGAGATCATCTTAAAGCAGCACACTAGAGACAACTACTGCCGTAAATATAAGTTTTACTTCGTATCATTGTTTTTAAAAATAAATCTTATGAGGTTCTTATAAGTATTTTTTTAAATGTTCTGTAGCTCTTAGCTGCTAGTTTTCTCCTCAGCAATTTCTTTTTAAATGTTCTAACATAGTCTCAGATTTTTAGGCATTAAAACAGTATTGATTTTTGTTCTTTCTCCTAACATGAACCTGAATAATACTCATTTGAAAATCTCAGACAGCAACATCAAACAACAAAAGGACAAGAGGAGCATTATTTGCAGAAAGCATCCAAATTGTTCTACAATCATTAAACTTGTGGGAGCCCTTGCTGTTCTCGTCCTACCTGCCAGCGGCCTCCTGCCATGAGTGGGAGTTGCCATGTAGACTAAGGGTGAGGGTAGCCGTATCCATTTCCTACGTTAATTGATTAATTTCTCCCATAGAGTCTGTACAATAAGCAGGTGAAAACTCACTTGTGTGCTAAAGTATCTACATTACAACTGTGTCTTTGACTACACTATGCAGAAAATGTATTTGCAGAACAATTACTACCTATATGTTTGTGTGATAATATTGAAGATCTAATACCTAATAGGCTAACAAGGCCTCGAACACACTAAGGCCTTTTCTGGGGTAGGGAGGGTGTACTGTAGCCATGGTTTTACTCACAGTAAATTCCCTGCAAAGATAATTCTTAAAAGATTTGCATGATATTCAGCTCTGATTCCACAGCCAGCAGAGCCAGTCATACCTGGAGTATCTGTGAAATAATGAGTTAGTTTCCCACTGTGAGGCCTCCTTTATAATTCAAATTTCAGCTGGAAAGTCTTTGAAGAGATGATTGAACCATATCGTCTCCATGAAAGCTGCAAAGATTTAACAACTGCTGAGAAATTAAAAAGAGAAACTCCATGGAAAATTACAGATGCAGAACTGGAAGCAGTCAAGGAAAAGGTAAGGACTTGTCTTTCTTAATTTTTTTGCTGTCTCACTAGCTGAAAAAGGAAACAGTAGTTGATTTAAAGACAAAGAAGCAATATATTTATTATCAAATGTCATTATTCAAGATCCAAGGTTTCTGCATTTTTCAAGTGCTTTTCAATCATTTACTGGATATGATTATTTAGAAAACGGTTTCATTTTTCCCATAAGGTCAATTATTTCTTAAAAGTTAAAAAATAGGTTATTGGCACAGATTGTGAAGTCTCCTTTCAAATTTCATTTTAAAGAACAGGAGAGAGACTCATCAGCCTAAAATAATTTGAGTCAATATGTATGCAAAGTTGATAAAGTTAGATGGACTCACAATTTAACACAATAACAAATAATTTTAAACTGATGAAGAGATGTCTATGAAAAACTTATAAAGGCATCTGAGGAAACATCCGATGTGATTGGAACAATGAATATGGAAGCCGGATCCAGCACACATTGTAATATGGATATAAAAATGGTGAGCCTTTCTAGAGAGTGCAGTAAGATGCTCCCATCTGTGCCTTCTGTCCTGAGCCGAATGAAGCTAGTGATTTTCATTCGCGTCCGTGTGAAGAGACTACCAAACAGGCTTTGTGTAAGCAACAAGGCTGTTTATTTCACCTGGGTTCAGGTGGGCTGAATCCAAAAAGAGAGTCAGGGAAGGGAGATGGGGTGGGCCGTTTTATAGGATTTGGGTAGGTAAAGGAAAATTACAGTCAAAGGGCGTTGTTCTCTGGTGGGTAGGGGTGGGGGTCACAAGGTGCTCAGTGGGGGAGCTTTTCAGCCAGGATGAGCCAGGAAAAGGAATTTCACAAGGTAATGCCATCAGTTAAGGCAGGAACAGGCCATTTTCACTTCTTTTGTGGTGGAATGTCATCAGTTAAGGCAGGAACCAGCCATCTGGATGTGTACATGCAGGTCACAGGGGATATGATGGCTTAGCTTTGGCTCAGAGGACTGACATTCCTGTCTTCTTATATTAATAAGAAAAATAAAACAAATAGTGTTGAAGTGTTGGGGCGGTGAAAGTTTTTGGGGTGTGGTATGAAGAGATAATGGGCGATGTTTCTCAGGGCTGCTTCAAGTGGGATTAGGGGCAGCATGGGAACCTAGAGTGGGAGAGATTAAGCTGAAGGAAGATTTTGTGTTAAGAGGCGATATTGTGGGGTTGTTAGAAGGATCATTGGTCTATAGAATGATTGATGATGGCCTGGATGCAGTTTTGTATGAAAAACTAAAAGGAAGACACAAGGTCCAAATAAGAGAAGGAGAAAAAACAGGTATTAAAGGACTAAGAATTGGGAGGACTTAGGACATCCAATTAGAGACAGCCTAAGGGGGTTCAGCATAATTACTTGGTTGGTGAGTTTTTAGGCTCTACCCAAGTTTTTGGGGTGCAGTTCAAGTTGGGCTGGTGTCTGGAATGAGACCAGGACCTAATAAAAAGGAGCATCCACACAGGAGCTCAAATGGGCTGGAACCTGTAGCATTCCGAGGACAGGCCAGAATTCTGACAAGGGAAAGTGGTAAAAGTATTGTCTAGTCCTTTTTAAGTTGGTGACTGAGCTTGGTGAGGTGTGTTTTTAAAAGACTGTTAGTCTGTTTTACTTTTCCTGAAGATTGAGGACAGTAAAGGACATAAAGGTTTCACTCAATACCAAAAGCCTGAAAACTGCTTGGGTAATTTGACTAATAAAGGCCGGTCCGTCATCGGACTGTATAGAGGTGGGAAGTCTAAACTGAGGAATTACATCCGACAGAAGGGAAGAAATGACCACCGTGGCCTTCTCAGACCCTGTGGGAAAGGCCTCTACCCATCCAGTGAAAGTGTCTACCTAGACCAAGAGGTATTTTAGTTTCCTGACTGGAGGCATGTGAGTAAAGTCAATTTGCCAGTCCTGGGTGCGGGCAAATCCCCGAGCTTGATGTGTAGGAAAGGGAGGGGGCCTGAACAATCCTTGAGGAGTAGTAGAATAGCAGATGGAACACTGAGAAGTGATTTCCTTGAGGATAGATTTCCATGCTGGAAAGGAAACGAGAGGTTCTAAGAGACGGGCTAGCGGCCTTGTAACCTAGATGGAAGAGGTTATGAAATGACTACCGAATAGAATGGGCCTGTGAGGCTGGAAGGAGTTATTTTCCTTGGTCTAAGAACCATTTGCCTTGTGTGGGAAGAGATTGATAGGTGGAAGTTTCCACAGGGGAGTAGGTGGGAGTGGCCAGATGAGGAGGAAAAACTGCCATGAGGGATAGAAGTTGGAACGCTAGCTGCTTTTTTAGCTACCTTATCAGCATAAGCATTTTCCTGAGCGATAGGATTTGATGCCTTTTGATGGCTGCTTTTTTAGCTACCTTATCAGCATAAGTGTTGCCCTGAGCCGATGGGATCTGATGCCTTTTGATGGCCTTTGCAGTGAATGACTTCAGCTTCCTTTGGAAGTAAAGGGGCTTTGCCAAGCGTTTTTATTAAAGAGGCATTAATGATGGAGGACCCTTGCAAGGTGAGGAAATCTCTTTCAGCCCATATAACAGCATGGTGGTGCAGAATATGGAAAGCATATTTAGAGTCAGTATAAATATTGACGCATAGTCCTTTAGGAAGAGTGAGGGCCTGAGTTAAGGCAACTAGTTCCGCTTGCTGAGAGGTAGTGGAGGGTGGCAGAGCAGTAGCCTCAATGGTAGGTGTGGAAGATACTATCTTCGGGGGCGTGGAAGATACTATAGCATAGCCTGCCTTTGCTGGTGAGTGGTGATTAGGCCTGGTGGAACTGCCATCAATAAACTAAGTGTGTTCAGGGCGAGGGACATGAAGAATATGGGGAAATGGAGTGAATGTCAGGTGATTAGAGATATGGTCATGGGGGTCAGGTGTGGTATCAGGAGTAATGTGGGAGGCCAGATTGAAGTCTGGCCCAGGAACAATGGTAACTGTGGGAGACGGAATAAAGAATGAGTATAGCTGAAGGAGCTGGGGAGCAGAAAGTATATGCGTCAGATGGGAGGAAGAAAATGGATTTTGGAAGTTATGAGAACTGTAGAGTGAGTTGAGCATAGCTTGTGATTTTTTAGGGTCTCTCAAAGTATTAAAGCCGAGTGGTAGCTGCTGCACGCAGACATGAGGGCTAGGCTGAAAGAGTAAGGTCAAGTTGTTTGGACAGAAAGGCTACAGGGCGCAGTCCCGGCTATTGTGTAAGAATTCTGACCACCCTAACCATGCCTAGGAAGGAAAGGAGTTGTTGTTTTGTAGAAGGGATTGGGGTTTGGGAGATTAGCTGGACATGATCATCAGGGAGAGCATATGTGTTTTTATGAGAATTATGCCGAGATAGGTAACAGAAGAGGAAGAAATTTGGGCTTGACTGAAGTATTGGGAGCTGTCTGTGAAGCCTTGCGGCAGTAGAGCCTAGGTAATTTGCTGAGCCTGATGGGTGACAGGGTCAGTCCAAGTGAAAGCAAAGAGAGGCTGAAGGGTGCAAAGGAATAGTAAAGAAAGTTGGCTGGGCGCGGTGGCTCAAGCCTGTAATCCCAGCACTTTGGGAGGCCGAGACGGGCGGATCACAAGGTCAGGAGATCGAGACCATCCTGGCTAACATGGTGAAACCCCGTCTCTACTAAAAAGTACAAAAAAATAGCCGGGCGAGGTGGCGGGCGCCTGTAGTCCCAGCTACTCGGGAGGCTGAGGCAGGAGAATGGCGTGAATCCGGGAGGCAGAGCTTGCAGTGAGCTGAGATCCGGCCACTGCACTCCAGCCTGGGCAACAGAGCGAGACTCCGTCTCAAAAAAAAAAAAAAAAAAAAAGTATGTTTGTGATCCAGAACAGAAAAATGGGTTGTGGAGGGAGGTATTGAGGATAGGAGAGTATATGGGTTTGGCACCTCGGGGTGGATAGGCAAAACAATTTGGTTGATAAGGCGCAGATCCTGAACTAACTTGCAAGGCTTGTCTGGTTTTAGGACAGGTAAAATGGGGGAATTGTAAGGAGAGTTTATAGGCTTTAAAAGGCCACGCTGTAACAGGCGAATGATAACAGGGTTTAATTGTTTTAAAGAATGCTGCAGGATGGTATATTGGTGTTAAGCGGGGTAAGGGTGATTAGGTTTTAATGAGATGGTAAGGGGTATATGGTTGGTTGCTACGGAGGGAGTAGAGGCGTCCTATACTTGTGGTTTAAGGTGGGGAGAGGCAAGGGGAGGATGTGAAGGAGGCTTTGAACTGGGGGAAAAGGTGGCAGTGAGGTGTGGCTGTAGCCTAGGAATAGTCAGGGAAGCACATAATTTAGTTAAAATGTCTTGGCCTAATAAGGGAACTGGGCAGGTGGGGATAACTAAAAAGGAGTGCATAAAAGAACGTTGTCCAAGTTGGCACCAGAGTTGGGGAGTTTTAAGAGGTTTAGAAGTCTGGCCATCAATACCCACAACAGTTATGGAGACAAGGGAAACAGGCCCTTGAAAAGAAGGTAATGTGGAGTGCCTCCGTATGGATTAAGAAGGGGACGGACTTACCCTCCACTGTGAGAGTTACCCAAGGCTCGGTGTCTGTGATGGTCCAGGGGGCTTACGAGGTGATGGGGCAGCGTCAGTCTTCAGCTGCTAAGCTGAGGACATTGAGGAGGAGTCAGCCAAGGAACGTGGGGTTTGGGCTCCAGGGGCTTTAGGAGCGGCGGCAATGTGAGTTGGACAGTCCGACCTCCAGTGGGGGCCCAAATAGACAGGGGCTGCGGGCATTCCTTGGCCCAACGGCCAGGCTTTTGGCATTTGAAGCAAGGCCCATGAGGATGTTTTGAAGGAGCCCCTGGGAGCTGTGACTTGGATGTTCTGAAGTTCTTGTATGCTGGAGACGTGGTTGTGGGTTGTCTTACAGCGGAGGCAAGTAGCTGTAACTCAGAAATGCGTTGCTGTCTGGCTACCTCGTCTCTATTACTGTACACCTTGAAGGTGAGGTTAATTCCTGTTGTGGGGTTTGAGGGCCAGATTCCAATTTTTGAAGCTTTTTTCTAATGTCAGGAGCTGACTGGGTGATAAAATGCATACTAAGAATAAGGCGGACTTCTGGCCCCTCTGGGTCTAGGGCAGTAAAGCATCTAAGGGTTGCTGCTAAGAGGGCCATGAACTGGGCTGGGGTTTCGTCTTTACCTTGGGTAGTTTCTTTAAGTTTGTCATAATTAACAGCTTTGTAAGCTGCCTTTTTAAGCCCTTCAACTAGGCAGGAAATCATGGAATCTCGCCTAGCTATACCTGGGGAATCTGCCTGATAGTTCCACTGGGGATCCTCTCGGGGAACTGTTCTAATGCCTTCCTGGAGGTCTGGCTCGTGAAGCCGGCGGTTATCAGCGTGAGATTGGGCTAGAGAAAAAACTCTTTCCCGTTCATCTGGGGAGAGGGTAGAAGTCAGGATGACATTTAAGTTACTCCAGGTTAAATTGTAGGCCAGAGTTAGATATTGGAATTCCTGTATATATTTAGTGGGGTCTGATGAGAAAGAGCCCAAACGCTGACTGATCTGAGAGAGGTCTGATAGAGAAAAAGGTATATGCACCCTGACTATGCCTTCAGCTCAAGCCACCTCTCTAAGAGGAAATTGTTGGGCAGGTGGGGAAGAGCCAGTCGCGGAACTAAACTGTAAGCCAGACCGGGTGTGAGGAGGGGAGGTGATAGAAGGATTATAGGGTGGAGGAATGGAGGCTGAGGAAGAATTGGAACTTAGCTCGGCCTGGCGACGAGCAGCCTGGGGAGGAGGGAAGAGGTCAGATGGGTCTGTAGAAAAGGAAGACTGAAAAGACTCAGCGACGCTTGGGGTTGGGACTGCGGAGACAGGCAGGAGGGAAAGAAGGAGGATTTGGGAAGAATCGCATTGGGAACAGAGACTAGGGAAGGAACGAAGTGTGAAAACTGCCTGGATGTAAGGCACCTCAGACAATTTGCCCATTTTTTGACAAAAATTATTTAGGTCTTGTAGGATGGAGAAATCGAAAGTGCCGTTTTTCTGGCCATTTAGAACCATTGTCAAGTTTGTACTGGGGCCAAGCAGTGTTGCAGAAGAAAATAAGATGCTTAGATTTTAGGTCAGGCGAGAGTTGAAGAGGTTTTAAGTTCTTAAGAACACAGGCTAAGGGAGAAAAAGGAGGAATGGAGGGTGGAAGGTTACCCATAGTGAAAGAGGCAAGTCTAAAGAGGCCTAGCGACATGGAGAAGAGGGTGGGGAGCAGCTAAAGCAGGCGTCCCCGCAATTGACTTGCCACCAAGGGAATGTGGGTGAATGATCAAGGCAGGCATCCCCATGGAGATGAGACACCAATGGAACGTGGGTGAATAATCAGAGAGGCGTCCCCGCAATGATTAAGCACCAAGAGAAGGCTGCCTTCCTGAGTCCGTGACCAGCGCCGGAGTTTTGGGTCCACGGATAAAATGTGTCTCCTTTGTCTCTATCAGAAAATGAAAGGAATTGAAATTAAGAGAAGGGAGAGATTGAAGGGTGGCGCCAAGATTGAAAGGAGAAAGAGGTTGAGGAATAGTGAGAGAGGTTGGAGAAGAGAGTAAAAAGAGGCCGCTTACCCGATGCAAAATCGGTGAGATGTTCCTTGGGCTGGTTGGTCTGAGGACCTGAGGTCGTAGGCGGATCTTTCTCACAGAGCAAAGAGCAGGAGGACAGGGAATTGATCTCTCAAGGGAGGTCCCCCGATCCCAGTCACGGCACCAAATTTCATGCACGTCCGTGTGAAGAGACCATCAAACGGGCTTTGTGTGAGCAACAAGGCTGTTTATTTCACCTGGGTTCAGATAATGCCATCAGTTAAGGCAGGAACAGGCTATTTTCACTTCTTTTGTGATGGAATGTCATCAGTTAAGGCAGGAACCGGCCATCTGGGTGTGTCCGTGCAGGTCACAGGGGATATGATGGCTTAGCTTTGGATCAGAGGCCTGACAGTGATAATGAGAATAATGCGAAGGGCAGGGGGTCAATAACTAGGTAGAAGAATTGACACCTGAATTGGACAGAAATGAAAAGGGACCACAAGAACTTCTAAACTACAAAATCTTGAGTGTTTTCACAGGAGCACTCAAGCACTGCTAATCTCATTGTACTTTGAGTATAATTGCAGGCATTTACAAATGTTAGAAAGAAATCTTACGGCCGGGTGCAGTGGCTCACACCTGTAATCCCAGCATTTTGGGAGGCTAAGGCGGGAGGATTGCTTGAGCTCAGGAGTTCAAGGCCAGCTTGGTTAACAGAGCGAAACCCCGCCTCTACAAAAAAAAATATAAAATTTAGCCTGGTGAGGTAGCATGTGTGTAGTCCCAGCTACTTGGGAGGCTAAGGCAGGAGGATCACTTGAGCCCAGGGAGCAGAGGTGAGCCGAGATCGTGCCACTGTACTCTAGTCTAGATGATAGGAGTGAAACTCTGTCTAAATAAAAAAAAAAGAGAGAGAAATCTTAGGATGAATGGGTTAATCAATTTAAAAGCTCATAACTCTTCAGGTAGGATTTTATTTTACTGGAACCTGTGGGATTTTGGACAGTGAAGGAAAATAAGGGCCACCCTGAGACCCTGAACCCTGGGGCCCACGAGCCTCAGAGAGCCTCGCTTGGACTGACTGTCTACCATGCCCTACATCAACTACATTAGGAGCTGAACTTGGAAAAATTCAAGCAAGAAACACTAAAAGCCTTTTAGATTTAGTGAAAAAAAGAGATTGAACTAGAATCATCATAAAGTCTGTGTGTCATAAGCTGCCCAGTTCTGACCACGTTTTGTCATATAATTGAGCAAATCATGCATCTGAGCCTTGGTTTCTGAACCAGTGAAACACAATAATAAATATTACTCTCATCACTGCAAAGTGGTTATTTTTCCAAGTGAGTCTTTTGGTGGCTTTTTAATTGAAGCCAGCCCCCTCTGCTTACAGAATATTCAGACAGCTTAAAGAAAGGCAGACTAGAATACAATCTGTATTCTTAGAGTATCAAATTGGCATCAAGATTCGATCGGTTTTTTTAAACAGAAAACCTATTGCCTCAAACTGGCCATTCCACTGTGCATGGGCATGGGCACATGCCACTATGCCCATGCAGGTTCATGAGGCTCCTTGTAGTGTAGGAAGAGGCCAGGGTAGGAGAAAACACCTTCTTTTTAGTATTATCTATGTTGTTTGCTTCCCCTCTCCCTAGAATTTAATAAGCCACTATAGCAAAATGAAAATCTTTGTACTGCATCTTATTCTTTGTATTTCTAAAATTTCTCATGAGGTTTTAAAACACCGTTAAGTTTCTAAGCCTGAAAAAGTAATTGTAATTTTTACACATTTTTTAAGATGAGATTTTCTGCTTGTTCATGATTTAAGAAAATAAATTCTCATTCATAATTCTGGTAGAACTGTACTCAGCAAATCTGAATGTTGCCCACAGAGTTACCGCCAAGTTCGACTGAATGAACTCTTACAAGAGCGCTCCAGAGCTGCTAATCTCATTGTCCTGTAAGTATCATCGCAGGCATTGAAGAACATTAGAAATAAATCTTAGGGTTAATGGGTTAATCCATTTAAAAGCTTATGACTCTTCAGGTGGGAATTTTGTTTTGTTTGTGTGTGTGGTTTTTTTTTTGGAACACGTGGGATTCTTTCTTAGACAGTGAAGGAAGATAAGTGCTACCCTGAGACCTTGACCCCTCAGGCCCATAAGCATCAGAGCCTCACTTGGACTTCCTGTCCGCCATGCCTTATGAAGAGGTGTGTGCCCATCTAGTAAGACCACGCTCCAGGAACCTGAGACCCCAGATTTCTCTGCCTAACAGCCACAAGTCAGCCACCACAGCTCACAGGCCCCTTCCCTGGGTGGGTGTCCCTGAGCCACTGTGCCCATGGCAGGTTCATGAGGCTCCCTGTAGTGTAGGAAGAGGCCGGGGTAGGAGAAAAGGCAGAGGCATTTCCATTTTCACTCTTCACACTCTAGCCTTACAAATGTTAGGGTCGCGTCTACTGAAAATGTATGTTTGTTTACTTAAAGATTGGTATTTAAACAAGAAAATCTCCAAGGACTTCACATTTATACCTCACGAATTGACTCCTATGTATAAAGATAAATGTATCTTCACATAGTGTAGACTGGAAAAGTATCCATCAAAGACATTGTATAATGGTCTCCTGGATTGGGTGGCAGGATTCCAACAGATGGTTTTGGAGGTTTTTCCCAAATATGATATTTAAATTATTGGAAAAAATCATTTACACCAAAAAGGGGGGCAGGTATTGGCTGATCAAATTCCCTATTTAAAGAAAAGTGAAAATGTACATTTTTGTTTTGTCTTTACAATACCTAAGCCTGTTTTTCTTATTTATAGATAGTATTACCTGAAAAATACATCAGTTTGCTATCTACAGTAAAAATAATTTCGGTGCTTTAATCTTGGGGTGGGGTAAAAGTTAAGGCTGCCAGTTATTAAATAGTTAAGTTATTTATTTAAATTAAAAGTTAAGGCTGCCAGTTATTAAATATTAGTGCTGTTACTACCTATAGTAATTTTCACTTTCATTTCTAAATTTTTCTTTCATGTCATTAGGAGTCTTCCAGTGGCAAGAAAGGGATCCATATCGGATTTGTTGTATATGGCTTGGTTGGAAATCCTCACAAAGAACCTCCCACCTGTCTTACTAGTTAGAGGAAATCACAAAAATGTCTTGACATTTTACTCTTAAAACATGAAAGATTAGAATACATTTTACCTTAATGTATATGCATAATTAAGAAACATGTTCCAGTACTTTATGTTGTAAATCTGATCTGTGGATATGCAAACCTCTGGAGATGATCCTACCAGATTCTACATACACTGCATAATTTTTATCCGTTAATGTGAGCTTTTTTTTCTCTTCTCAGCTTAAGGGGTTGTCAAAGCCAACGCTATCCCTAGAAAAACATTTTTGTCACTGGTGTTGATAAAAACGAAAATCAAGGAAATTCATGTTGGCTTATGCTCATGAAAACCACCAATGTGATCGCAAACTTCTCCAGACAAACGTAATCTTTTGTTTCCAGAGTGTTTGCTCCTCAGCCCTGGTATAGGTCTCAGCCCCACAGCAGGATCTCAATAAATGCTTATTGACAGGCTGGCATAGTAACCACAGGTGGTTATCAAAGGAAAAGACCAATAGGCTGGAGAACATAATTATGCTTGGCCCCCTCATATGCTTATACCTACAAAGCAGATTTAAAAATCAATAACTCAAAACTTTAAGAAGTACTTGAGTCTACGAAAGGTTCAAAGCAGTTACCTAAAATTTAATGTAACAGATTATATACTTAAAGTGATCTGAGCAATCATTGATAACATATGGCTTAAATTTGCTGCTGCCTGAAAAGCATATTAACTAGATTAGAAGACACCATATACTCCAATAAAATGAAATATATTCTATTCTCAACGTATAAACTTTAATTGTACTCCCTATCAAATATTTTGAAATTTCCATTACAGCATTACTTTGCATTTTTTTCTAATTAAATGGTTAGTACAGATGAAATCTTTATAGATGAGTACTTGAAAACTAAGTGCCACCAATATTCAAACCCTTATTAAGAAATATATCCTGAATCATATATTTAGTTACTTTCTATAGTGATTGTATGGATTTAAAAGAATAATTAAAATGTGAAGTTGAAAAACTTGTAAAATTTGGAATATACAGATACTGATTTTTTTTCATTTTTGTTAGTACACCTATAATACTTAATCATATTGACAAACCAATGAAAATATTGTTTTTCTGATGAATGGCTTGATTTTGCTCCTTGACATGTTTTGACTGTTCATTCTACCTGAAAATATATATGGGAAAATAGGAACCTGAAATAAAAGCACTCAAATTCGATTGCTTTGGTCTAGGTCATGTTTTTACTTTCAGTCACTAAAATTGTGGTGCAATGGCATATCAGATGTGAGCCTGAAGATTTCAATCAGTGGCCTCATCTACAGTTGTTTAAAGCTAGGATTCAAGATCAGGACTTCCTAACCCAGCCTCTCTGTTCAGAAGGATGGCCAGAGATAAAGGAGACCATCAGCAAAGCTTAGGCAGCTGGCTATCCTTATTCCAAATCCAGGGCCACTGCGCTTAACTCTGCCCTCGATAAAACCCTCTCTCTTGAGCACTGAAATCCAAATGCCTAAACTCAGCTTCATGTGGGCCTGACAGTTCTCTGAAATACTTGAGGGTCTCTGGGAAAGGTGAGAAGTAATACAACTTCTTTAGCAGGATGTTCTGGCTCTTGTTTCTTTCTGGGCTGCTGCAAGTTGGGTCCCCTGGGAAACAGACTCTGAGACAAAGTTTAGCATGATTCCCTGGGGATTAACACCTGAGGGAAGGAGGGGAAGAAACAGGAAGCACAGAGGTAAGCAGTGAGCTGCAATGCAGGCCCAACGACACCTCTGCTGACCCTACAGAGAGTTGTCTCAAGCAGGGCAGAGAGGGCCAGGCTTTTGTACTCAGCTTTTATCAGTTATTGCATGGGGGCTGCCTGGGAAGGAGTGTGACCTCTGGGGCAGGGGGTGGGCGTGGGGCAGCTCTGTGCAGCAGAGGCAAACCCCCAAGGGCCTGGCAGGGAAAGTCTGTGTGCTCACAGCACTCCTAACTGTTAGGGCAACAAGATCTTCATTAAACAAAGTCTGGGTAGGACCAAAGGGCCATACAAAGTAGTAGAAACTGAGTTACTGAATTTCCTGAGGGCTAGTAGCAAGAAGATGGCTGAGTATAGCCCTTGGATTCCAGGTTAAGGGGTGGGTGGCTCTAAGGTACTAGAGATCTTGAGGTCAAGAGCAACTGTATTGGGAATAAGTTCAGAGAGCAGAAAGTCAAAAGGATAGGGGCCACGGTCACATAGCCACAGATTGTCTGGCCCTTGGTGCCCTACTATTGTCCTTTGCTTCACCCAACTCTATTGATCCAGCCACCCATCATCTCCATGTCTGCACTCAGGTTTCGGAGCAAGAAGGAGAACGTTCCACAATCATGTGCATTGGTGTCCAACTGTCTCTGTCTCCTCACTTTGTGCATGTTTGTCATCAGCGTCCCCACCCTTTCCTCACCATGACTTCAACATCACTTTTTCAGTTGCTGTCTCTGCTTCCATCCCCACAAACATAGACATATTCATAGACATAAAATTTTTTTCATAGATAGTGCTATACTGGGAGCATTGTCCTATGAGTTTTTCACTTAACATTCCATTTTAGAAATATTTAAGTTGAAGCTTTATTTATTATAATTAAATTATATTATAATTATTTAATTATAATAAATAGAGGCAAAGACTGGCTGTCTCACCCAGGATGGAGTGTAGTGGTGCAATTTATAGCTCGCCATAACCTCAAACTCCTGGGTTCAAACAATTCTCCCACCGCAACTTCCTGAGTAGCTAGGACTACATTCATGTACCACCATACCTGGCCAACCTTTTAAAAATTTTTTGTAGCGACAGTATCTCACTATGTTGCCCAAGCTGCTCTTGAACTCCAGGCCTCGAGCAATCCTCCTGCCTTGGCCTCCCAAAGTGCTTGGATTACAAGTGTGAGCCACCATACCAGGCTTTCAATGGAAACTTTAAAAAGAGAGTATAAATTCTTGGGGACCACCATAGCCCTGGTAAATTAGAATCTCTGGGGTGGGACTGAGGGTCCTGCATGTTCTGATGATCTGCAAGATTCTGGAACTACTGCTCTGAGGGCAGTCCCCCCCATTTCCATGGTTTGATTTCTACTACATGTTGGTGTCTCCTAAACTTACATTTTTAACTCAGATCTCTTCTAAGTCTCAGATCCATATATTTAAACACTAATTGTTTTGATCTCTCTCTCTAGGTGCCCTGCAGATACTCTAAATGCAGATTGACCAGACTTTTGTAAAAAACACACACATAAACTAGAGGAATGGCCTCTAATTCTCTCTCTCTCTCTTTTTTTTTTTTTTTTTTTGACATGGAGTCTCCCTCTGTCACCCAGGCTGGAGTGCCGTGGCACATTCTCAGGTCCCTGAAACCTCCACCTCTTAGGTTCAAGCAATTCTCATCGCCTCAGCCTCCAGAGTAGCTGTGATTAGAGGCATCCACCACCACAGCCGGCTAATTTTTGTATTTTTAGTAGAGAGAGGATTTTGCCATGCTGGCCAGGCTGGTCTCGAACTCCTGACCTCAGGTGATCTGTTCGCCTTGGCCTCCCAAAGCGCTGGGATTACAAGTGTGAGCCACTGTGCCCGGCCTATCTAATTCTCTTTCTCGATGCATATCAGGTCTCCCCTGAAATAGCAGAGATCACGCCACTGCACTCCAGCCTGGGCGACAGAGTGAAACTTTGTCTCAAAAAATATAAAATAAAATTTTTTAAAAAACAGAAGAAAATCTGCATTATAGCAGAAAACTAGGCCGGGCGCGGTGGCTCAAGCCTGTAATCCCAGCACTTTGGGAGGCCGAGATGGGCGGATCACAAGGTCAGGAGATCGAGATCATCCTGGCTAACACGGTGAAACCCCGTCTCTACTAAAAAAAATACAAAAAACTAGCCGGGCGAGGTGGCAGGAGCCTGTAGTCCTAGCTACTCGGGAGGCTGAGGCAGGAGAATGGCGTGAACCCAGGAGGCGGAACTTGCAGTGAGCTGAGATCCGGCCACTGCACTCCAGCCTGGGCAACACAGCAAGACTCCGTCTCAAAAAAAAATAAAAAATAAACAAATAAAAATAAAAAATAAAACTCTAGTATGGTAAATTGTTAATTACAATAAACATTATCTATTTGTAGTAAAATATAAACTACTAAAATTAACTCAAAAGGAAATAGAATGCCTGATAAAATCTAATACTTGAGGATAAAACACGAAGATTGTCAAAGATTTAGCTCAAAAAAGGTTTCAACCCAAAGGATTTTTTCTAGGCAACTTCTTTTAAACTTTCAAAGAAAATATAATTACCATTCTGTTTAAGCTATTGCTGAACAGAACAAGATAAAACATTGTCTTTTCCTTTCTCAGTTGTTTTGCAAAACTGGCATAAACTTGATACCAAAATATGGCAGACCACAAATATAGGATACTACAAATCAATACGTAGGAAAATCCAAAACAGAATACTAGCAACTCAATTTTACCAACATATTCAAACAATATTCCACTATAATCAGGAATATGGTATTATAGGAATACAGATGTATCTTATTGCTAGGAAATCAGTTAATTTAATTAATCCAATTTAGTGAACATTAGTTACCACTTACTTATTCATATTTTTTTGAATACTTATTTGTAAGTACATAGTGTACCTCTAGAAGAATGCACAAGAAACCAGTTAGGGTTGACTTTGGAGAAGAAAACTGAATGGAGGACAAGTAAGATATTTCATTTTTACTTTATACAATAATAACTATTCAAAACTAATATTTAAAAAATTAAATCCATAAATAAGCTACTTGTCTACCAGACTGTATTTAATTATTAACTCATGTTTGATCTGACATATATTGTGAAGGTCATATATAATAAATTTCTAACACTCAAACATATAAGACATTATACCATCATTATTGTGTTGTGCTTATATGTAAAATAAGTAAGCAACTAAAATATCACTGTAAAAAAGAAAAAGTTGACCCCATCACATACCAAGTGATAAACTTAGGTTTTTGCTTTTTTTTAAACATGAGATCTTTTAAAATATATATATGCCTCTTGCCGGGCGCGGTGGCTCAAGCCTGTAATCCCAGCACTTTGGGAGGCCGAGACGGGCGGATCACGAGGTCAGGAGATCGAGACCATCCTGGCTAACACGGTGAAACCCTGTCTCTACTAAAAATACAAAAAACTAGCCGGGCGAGGTGGCGGGCGCCTGTAGTCCCAGCTACTTGGGAGGCTGAGGCAGGAGAATGGCGTAAAACCTGGGAGGCGGAGCTTGCAGTGAGCTGAAATCCGGCCACTGCATTCCAGTCCAGGCAAAAGAGCAAGACTCCGTCTCAAAAAAAAAAAAAAAAAAAAAAAAAATATATATATATATATATATATGCCTCTTTCTTGGGTGGAGAAAGTGATAGAGAAATATTGCATCAGATTTACTACTATACCCCTGTAGACGTTATTTAGGTCAGTAAGTTCATATTCCATATTTTACTTTCTGAAACTCAGGAATAGACAAGTATAATCTTGTGCTGTGTTTTGTTTTGTTTTGTCTGGAGACAGAGGCTCTGTTGCCCAGGCTGGAGTGCAGTGGTGTCATCATAGCTCACTGTAGCCTCTGAACTCCTGGGCTCAAGTAATCCTTCCACCTCAGCCTCCCAGGTGGCTGGGACTACAGGTGCACGCCACCATTGTTAGCTATTTTTTTTTATTTTTCCTTTTTGTATAGATGGGGTCTCACTTTTTTGCCCAGGCAGGTCACAAACTCCTGGATTCAAGCAATCCTCCCACCTCAGCCTCCCCAAATGCTGGGATTACAGGCAGCAGCCACCATACTCAACCAAGTATAATCTTAATAGTTTACTGGGCCAAATAAAACTTTAATAAAGTTTTATTAAAATAATAAAAATAAAAAAAATTTAAAATAAATAAAAAATAAAATAAAATAAAAATAAAAAATTAATAGTTATTAATAATCTTAATATTTACTGGGCCAAATAAAACTCAGAATTGATATTATCCATAGTAGGATAGGGCAATTATTATAATGTGACTGAAATTGTATGAATATATGTATTACAAATATAGTATGTTCTTTCATCGTTTTAAACACAGAACCCAAGTGGGATGTGTATTAATTTTCTACTGCTGCATAATAAATTATCACAAACTTCATGGTTTAAAACAGTACCCATTTATTATTTCACAGTTTCCATGGGTCTAGAGTACAGGCATATCTTTTATTTTATTTTACTTTATTTTATCTTATCTTATTTATTTTTTTGTAGAGACAAGGGCTCGCCATGTTGCCCAGGCTGGTCTAGAACTCCTGGCCTCAAACGATCTTCCTGCCTCAGCCTCTGACAGTGCTGGGATTACAGGTGTGAGCCACTATGGCTGGCCAGACATACCTTAATTGGGCTCTCTGCTCAGGATCTTACTATACTGAAATCAAGGTTTTAGCTAGGGCTACCGTCTCCTCTGAGGTTCAGGATCCTCTTCCAAGCTCAAGTGGTTGGCAGCTGTATTAATTTTCTTGCTGCTCTAGAACTCATGGCAGCTTGCGTCTTTAAGGCCACCAGGGAGAAATCCTTAAACTCCAGACCCTCTGTTAAAGGGCTTACCTGATTAAGTCAGGCCTACTTTGGTCAATCTCCATTATGATTGAACTTAAAGGCTGGGCATGGTGGCTCACACCTGTAATACTAGCACTTTGGGAGGCAGAGGCTGGTGGATAACCTGAGGTCAGGAGTTTGAGACCAGCCTGGCCAACATGGTGAAACCCCATCTCTACTAAAAATATAAAAATTAGCTGGGCGTGGTGGCTCACGCCTGTAATCCTAGCTACTTGGGTGGCTGAGGCAAGAGAATTGCTTGAACCCAGGAGGCAGAGGTTGCAGTGAGCCAAGATTGTGCTACTGCACTCCAGCCTGCCCAATGGCAGCAAGACTCCATTTCAAAAAAAAAAAAAAATGATTGATCTTAAAGTCAACAGATTAAGGATTTTAATTATATCTGCAAAAATTTTCATCTCTTTCTTATAAAGTAAGCTAATAATTGGAGAGGTACCCCATCATACTCACAGGTCCCTCCCAGACTCAAGAGGAGGAGATTACACAGGTCATCTTAGAATCCTGCCTGCCACATTGCTATCTCACATTTCTAGAGATCATATCTATCAGCTACTAAGAGCCAAGCTGGGAGTCAGATAAGTTAAAAATGGTCCATGAAGTGTACCCCAAAAAAGTTCCACTCTCTGTGCCTGCACAACAGATCATACTCATTTGGAGGGATATCTAGACCCATAAAAATAAATTAAACCTGGAAAAGACCTCAGATATCCTCAAGTACTAAAATAGTGTTTCCATACAGAACATTTGCACACAATTCTAGTTACATTGTTTTCCAGTCAACAAAATGTTAAATGAGCCGTAAGTGACACCAGGGATAATGCAGCAAATCATCAAAAACTTTTAACAAAGGAAATATAAGGCTCAAAAGTGCAGTAATCTGAGGTCAAAAATGTGAGAGGCACAGATTCTACATACCTCAGTAGAGCTTGAGGACATCATTACTTTGTAAGAGGACAGACTTTGGCAGAAAAGCTCAATTTTGTTCCATGTATCCTGGTTAAGAAAGCAAGGATACCTGCATTGAAATTCACCCTCAGAAAAATTCTCGTCCACATGGCTGGCATCAAAAGATGGCTAAGCTTCAGTTATCTGGAAAATTCATTTACATATACTGACTCTTTCTGCAGTTAAGCAGAGTATATGGAGCCCTAGTGTAAGATTTAAACAGTATATTTTCAGGTTAAGTAATTTAAGATGAGGAATGCAGAAAGGAGAACTTCTTAGAGGTTGAGGCCAAGAACCAGGTCATGAATGTCATTACTTCAGAGAAGGTGAGAAGCAATGACATGTGGGACAAGAAGACTAATTTCCTCCTCAGCCTGGAAGATATATTGCAGCAGAGGGTAGTTTGGGGCAAAACTCAGCAGCTGATTTTTGAGAGAAAGGCCTGAGTAACTGCCAAGCTGTGAGACTTGGCTGCAGACCCTGGGGGCTCAAGCCCAACCCTCTGTTGTCATGCAAGGCGCTGTTCTCACACAGCATGGCTTTCCCAGACTTCCAGACCTGGATCATCTGCTCTTTTGGACGCCCAAGAGATGAAGAAAAAGAGACTGACTTCTCTGTTATTATGTACTTGCACTTTCTGATGTTCCTATTGTACTTCTGCCCAACAAAAGGTGGTAAAATTATTCTCAGGGAAAGTGAGAAGTTCAGAAGAGTAAGAAATAACAGGTATTAAAAGATGTTAGGCCGAGCACAGTGGCTCACATCTGTCATCCCAGCACTCTGGGAAGCCGAGGCAGGAGGATAGCTTGAGCTCAGGAGTTCAAGAACAGGCTGGGCAACACAGTGAAACCCTGTCTCTACAAAAAAACATTAGTCGGGTGTGGTAGTGTATGCCTGTAGTCCCAGCTACTCGGGAGGCTGAGGTGGGAAGGATCACTTGAGCTCCAGAGGTGGAGGTTGCAGTAAGTTGTAATTGTGCCACTGCGCTCCAGCCTGGGTGACAGAGCAAGACTCTGTCTCAAAAAACAAAAACAAACACGCAAAAAAAAATGTTAAACAACTCCAACTGCTAACACAACATGCACATTGGAAACAGGTCATCATACTATGATTTCCTAATGCTCAAAAGTACATTTACAAAATGAATTGTACTAAAAAGAAAGTATTATTTGTGCACTTTTGACTTAATACGTCCAAAAGTGAGCTCTTACTCTTCCTTCCCAAAGGTGCTCTTTAACACTCTTCCCTCATCTCCATACATGACAATGCTATCCTTGCCATGAATCTTGGAGTCATCTTTGACTCTCACACACACATCTGATTTATCAGCAAATCCTACTGGCTTTAGAATATATCCAGAATCTACTCACTTGTCACCATCTCCACTTCTACCTCTCTGTCTCATGTTGTCACTGGACCTTTTCTCACCTGGTCTTTCCACATCAGGCCTTACTCCTTCTCTGCCACATTTCAACATCTTCTCAAGGGTCTTTCCACATCAGGCCTTACTCCTCCTCTGCCTCATAGCAACTCAAGTAATCCTGCTAAGTAAACTACAGATTGTCATTCCTGTTACCAAAATCTAATGGCTTTCCATTTCAGTACAAGGAAAAGCCACTGTCCTTACAAGAGCTTACAAGGCCCTACCCCTGCACCCCATCCACTTATTTCTGTGACTTCAACTCCTACAACTGTATGCCCTCCTCTGTCACTGTTCAGACAACGTTGGCCTTCTTACAGGTGAGTTTGCACCCTGGGACCTTAGTGCTTGCTGTGTCCTCTGCCTGGAATGCCCTTCCCCAAGATATCACTTCCTTCAGGTTAGGTAAAACAACCCCAGCCCCCAGCCCCACACTCAGCAAATAGCATGTTCTCACTGAGGCCTTCCCTGGCTTCCCTCTCTGAAATCACAAGTCTAAATCCCATACCTTCCGCCCTGCTTTACTTTTCTCCTTAACTCTCGGCACTGTTCATTTGAATCACATCTTCTATCTGTTGTCAGACTTATTTTGTCCGTTCTGTTCCCTGCTATATCCTCCAAGTCTAGACCAGTGCCTGGCACATATAACACATTCAACAGATCTTTGTTGGAAGGATAAATTAATACAGGGCACTGAGGGGACATGGCAAGTATGAAACTCCCTTGGGGTCTGGTCTCTGACTCACTATGAAGCACTGAATTCTGCCCTGCTCAGGGCCTCCCACACCAACTATGCCCCCACACCAGCACACACTCTGTACCCTCTAGGGCTCTGAATATGCTCATCCTGCTGCCTGGCATTTCTGACTGTCTCTCTTTTTTTTTTTTTTTTTTTTTGAGATGAAGTCTCGCTCTGTTACCCAGACTTCCTGGAGTGCAATGTGCAGTGATGTATCTCAACTCACTGCAACTTCCACCTTTCAGGTTCAAGCAATTCTCGTGCATCAGCCTTCCAAGTAGCTGGGATTACAGGCATGCACCACCATGCCCAGCTAATTATTGTATTTTTAGCAGAGATGGAGTTTCACCATGTTGGCCAGGCTGGTCTCAAACTCCTAATCTCAAGTTATCTGCCCGCCTCGGCCTCCCAAAGTGCTGAGATTACAGGCATGAGCCACCATACCCAGCCCCTCTCTCTTTTCTTTTTCTGAGACAGAGTCTTGCCCTGTGGCCCAGTCTGGAGTGCAGTGGTGTGATCTCGGCTCACTGCAACCTCCCACTCTCATTCAAACAATTCCCCTGCCTCAGCCTCCAGAGTAGCTGGGATTACAGGCACCCACCACCATGCCCAGCTAATTTTTGTATTTTTAGTAGAAACGGGGTTTCACCATGTTGGTCAGGATGGTCACGATCTCCTGACCTTGTGATCGACCCACCTTGGCCTCCCAAACTGCTGGGATTATAGGTGTGACCTACCACACCCAGCCTCTCTTTTTTCAATCACTGTTATTTTTATCCTTATTTAGTTCACTACTATACTTACTGAACAGTTTCTCTTGAGTTTATTGGCCATCTGGTGTCAGTTCTTTTGTCAATTGATCCAACAAAAATGTGTCAGGCTGTGAAGACACAAAGATACATGTTCTAAGCTCTTAAGATATTGGCATCCACATTCCCTGCCCTGAAAAAGTTAAAGGTTTAGACGAGAAAACAAGCTACACATAATAATTACAAATTGTGAAAAATACTGTGAAGGAAATGAAGAGAAAGTATTGAGATGGGATAACTCTGCTGACCTTGACTCCCTTTGTGGGCTGAAGCTGGGGTGGCTCCTTTCACTCAGTCCACTGTCAGCCGCTCCTCACAAGAGCGAGTCTGCGAGCAAGCGAGTGCAGCAACCGAAGATGAATGCTGGAACTGGCCCATTACTCCTCTCTGGCAGGAGCAGGCTCTGTGCAGGCCCTGTAGCAGCATCCAAGCCCCTGACCTCTCCGCACCTGGGCATCCAGGAAGAATCAGGCCACAAGAACGGATGGAAGGGTGGTTGGTGTATGCGGAGGGTTTTACTAGGCCATATAAGTGGCTGTCAGCCGGATAAGGAATTGGAAAGGGGATGGGTGTGGGAAGAAGGTGATCTTTCCCTGAAGCCACACTGTCTGAAGTTAGCCACATCTATCCGTAGTCTCGATGCTCAGCAGCTTGTATCCTCACTACGCCACTGCTTACGTTGCTCTGCCAGGTGAAGTCTTTTTATGTTAACAGGATAGGGGCGTGGCAGGCCAAAAAAAGCAACATTTGGGCCGAAAAACAGGGTCAGCTGTTTTCACTTAGGGCTGTAGTTCCAGGCTTAAGTGGGGGGGGGGGGGGGTTAGCCAGGAGCCCAGCTGTTCTGTATCAGTATGACAGAAAATAATGGAAATAGTAGTACTTTATTAGGGTACTCAGTGAGGGTGTCTTTGAAAAACACATAAGGATAAGAAGGTGCTGATAATGTACAACTTTACCTGGGCCCTGGGCTCGTGGAACAGCACAATCATTAAGAAGTCTCCCCAACTTTCTGTGTTCTAGAAATAACTAACTGAAATGAACCGCCATTCCCTATATGACTTATACAAGACACTGCCAACTCTTTCTCATGATTCCTACAAGACTGTGGATGATTCCTTTGCTTACCTGTAACAAGGTCACCCCAGACTTTTCCCCTTTAAACTGAGCCTGCAGATAAGGTCAGACAGACACCTTCTAACTTTATTCTTTGTCTTGTGGATGATTAGCTGAGATTAGGTTTGTCCTCATAAAACTAGCTAGACACAGAAATAAACAATCCCAACTTCAAATTTACTCCCTAAGACTTGTCTACTCTTCCCTATAAAAATCTAAGACAAGGCCAGGCGTGGGGGCTCACACCTGTAATCCCAGCACTTTGGGAGGCCAAGGTGGGCAGATCACTTGAGGTTAGGAGTTTGAGACCATCCTGGCCAACATGGTGAAACCCAGCCTCTACTAAAAATACAAAAAAAATTAGCTGGGTATGGTGGCGGGTGCCTATAATCCTAGCTACTCAGGAGGCTGAGGCAGAAGAATTGTTTGAACCCAGGAGGAGGAGGTTACGGTGAGCTGAGATCACTCCACTGCACTCCAGCCTGGGCAACAGAGCAAGACTCTGTCTCAAACAAACAAACAGACAAAAAAAATCTAAAACAAAACTATCCTGCTAGATACACTGTAGTAGGCTGAATAATGGCCCCTAAAGATATCCAGGTCCTCATCCTTGAAATCTGTGAATTTTACCTTATATGGAAAAAGGGCTTTTGCAAATGTCATTAAGGATCTTGAGATGAGGCAATCATCCTGGATTATCTGGCTAGGTCCTAAATATAAGCACAAGTATATTTTTAAATTTTAATTTAATTATATTTTATTTTAAATTCTGGGATACATGTGCAGGATGTGCAGGTTTGTTACATAGGTAAACATGTGCCATGGTGGTTTGCTGCACCTATCAACCCGTCACCTAGGTATTAAGCACCACATGCATAAGCACAAGTATCTTTGTAAGGGGGAAGCTGAGGGACATTTGACTATAAGCAGAAAATCATGTGATGGAAGCAGAGAGAAGCAGGGTCAGACAGAAGATGCTACACTGCCGGTTTTGAAGATAAAGGGGCCATGAGCCAAGGAATGCAGCTCTAGACATGGGAAAAAGCAAGAAAACAGATTCTCTCCTGGAGAATCTGCATCTCTCCAGAAGCAATATGGTACCAGAGACACCTTAATTTTAGGCATGGAAGACTCATTTTGGAATTCTAGCTTCCAGAACTGTACGAGAATCAATTTCTATTGTTTTAAGTCACTAATTTTGTGGTAATTTTTTATAGCAGTAATAGAAAATAAATACATACTCTAATCTTCAAATCTGGGGTGCTTTCCCTATTGCAATAGCCAAAATAAAATCAATTTCCTTACTTGTTCAGTTTTTGTCTTTGATGGTGCTACCCATATGAAGAATAGAGAGTAGAACAGGCCAGGCAGAATGAACACTATGGGCAAAAGCCCCCAGGCAAGAGAGGACTTGAGATGTTCTGGAACCTAGGAGATGAGTGTGACTCAAGAGAAAGTTGAACAATAACAATCTGATCGTGCAGGGCCTTGGACCATGACAGGGAATTGGGGATTTATTATATGTGTGATGGGAAACCTTCAGAAGATTTTAAGCCATAAAGGGTGAAAGCACGGAGGTTAGTTAACAGTCCCGGTAGCCGGGCGCGGTAGCTCACACCTGTAATCCCAGCACTTTGGGAGGCCGAGGCGGGCGGATCATGAGGACACGAGGACAGGAGATCGAGACCATTCTGGACAACATGGTGAAACCCTGTCTCTACTAAAAATACAAAAATTAGCCTAGTGTGGTGGCGGGCGCCTGTAGTCCCAGCTACTCGGGAGGCTGAGGCAAGAGAATGGCTTGAACCTGGGAAGCTGAGGTTGCAGTAAGCCAAGATTGTACCACTGCATTCCAGCCTGGCGACAGAATGAGACTTCCATCTCAAAAAAAAAAAAAAAAAAAAAAAAAAGCCACAGTCCTGGTAAGAGATGATGGTGGCCTCAGAATGCAAAAAGAATTTAGATTTGTTTAGATACAGATTAGTAGGGCTGGGTGAACCAGATTCTGTCTTTGTGTGGGTCACAGTAGGAAACAGAGAACACAGTTAAATTAGGATAACTTGAGGAGGGTTTATTAAAGGGACTATTTATAAAGATGTGGGCAAGAGATGAAAACCCAAAACCACAAGGGAGAGTCCAATACCTACAAGCTGGGAATAATGCAATGCTCTTCCCTTCGCCAGGTCCGAAGAGAAAGGGAGAGAACATCATTTCTAGAGCTTGGAAGACAGGGCAACTTGACAAGAGCAGTGGTGTTCAGTAGAGGTATAGCACCCACCTGACCTTACCCTCCCTTCTCCCTCTGGTCTCCTGCTAGGGCTCTCCATTGTCCTAACCCAAATGGAAGCCAGAAGACAAAGGAGCTTGTTGGTGACGCCCATATAGGTCAGCCGCCTGGACAGAGAACAAAGTGTAAAGGGACAGAGAGTGGGCATGGAGGGAACAAAGAAAGGTATGTCAGGGATAGTCCAATCACTACAATTTACTAAAAGAAAATGCAGAAACTTGGCCGGGCGCGGTGGCTCAAGCCTGTAATCCCAGCACTTTGGGAAGCCGAGACGGGCGGATCACAAGGTCAGGAGATCGAGACCATCCTGGCTAACACCGTGAAACCCCGTCTCTACTAAAGAATACAAAAAACTAGCCGGGCGACGAGGCGGGCGCCTGTAGTCCCAGCTACTTGGGAGGCGGAGGCAGGAGAATGGCGTAAACCTGGGAGGCGGAGCTTGCAGTGAGCCGAGATCCGGCCACCGCACTCCAGCCTGGGTGACAGAGCCAGACTCCGTCTCAAAAAAAAAAAAAAAGAAAATGCAGAAACTTGAATTTTCTACATGATTTCCTTAATACTCAGTTTCACCTAGCCTATACCTATAGGCACAAAAACAATGAACTCTGACCTTCCTGACATTTTTTTTTTTTTTTTTTTGAGACAGAGTCTTGCTCAGTCGCCCAGGCTGGAGTGCAGTGGCGCGATCTCGGCTCACTGCAAGCTCCGCCTCCCGGGCTCACGCCATTCTCCTGCCTCAGCCTCCCGAGTAGCTGGGACTACAGGCGCCCACCACCACGCCCGGCTAATTTTTTGTATTTTCAGTAGAGACGGGGTTTCACCGTGTTAGCCAGGATGGTCTCGATCTCCTGACCTCGTGATCCACCCGCCTCGGCCTCCCAAAGTGCTGGGATTACAGGCGTGAGCCACCACGACATTTTTTTTTTTTGAACATTTACAATTGCTCTTTTGTCCCAAAGGCAATCGGGAAAGAAAGTAATTAAAACACTTATGAAGATTAATAAAGTTCAGTGGAAAAATTATTGTGGTAAAACTCTAAAATTTGAGAAAACATTGCTATCAGAGAACTGGATAATACCCACTTTAGACTACAGAGATTTGAGTTTGTGCAGTCTAGTAAGTAAAGGTTGTTTCACCAGGGCAGAATACTGAATCACAATCACCCGAAACCACAAGCGGAATTCATATATCTCCCTGCATACATACCCATATTTTGCCATTGCTTAAGTTACCTTTTTGTTGTTGTTGTTATTACTCTGGAAGATAATTCAATTCATATTGCACATTTCCTTGCAGAAAATTTGAATCTTATGAATATAAAAATCATGGACTTTGCCCAATTTTATTTTAATCAGTTTTTCAGTTTCCTAATTCAGGATTAGCTTCCCAGTATATATGCAGACGTTTAGTAGCAAGTGCAACATTAAAATATGGAGAATTTCAGCAGCAATTTGAGTTATAGTAATTACTGGGTTTGTTTACACAGAATAGATGAAAAGCATAACCTTTTTATTTTTTTTTAATCTGGAAAAATCATGTGTTACCAGCAGAAAAAAATTATACAATAGTTGTTTAATGTCATGGAGGAAATCAGGTGCAACCAATGAGACCGAGAAATAAAGAGATCAAAATTGTGTAACGCAGTGTTTTAACTAGGCATCCTTTCTCCTGGAGTTACCCGCAATAGCAGAGAAAGGCTCTCATAGGCACATTCTGCTCAGAATGATTGCCACAACCTTCACCCCCACCCACATCACCTACCCAGTGGACACCAGGATCTCCACTTTCCAATTCCAGTGCAATCCCAAAGTCATCTGCCACTGCGCTTCAGCAATCATTCATCATATCTTGTTCCCTGACCGCATTTGCTCCATCCAGGAAATCAGACTGATTGGGATGGAGTTTGTAAAGGGGAAGGAGAGAAGAGGGAGGAAAATGCCCTCTCTGTCACCCTAGCAACTGGGAGTCAACAAGAGAGGCACTAGCGTTCTTGGGGAAGGTAGAAAAATAAGTCCATCCCCGGGGACACTCAGAAACAGATCAGGCCTGCTTTTGAAAGGCTTATTGATACCAGATCTGAAAGCTCTCCCAAGACACTCAGATTACTGCTTTCATGACTACAGGGCTGTTTCTCTAAAGGCAGCAAGCAGGCATAGAGACCTTCACGAGTCTTACAATGATTAAAAAGGGGTAAAATTACCGAAATCACCAATAATTCATCTCAATATCTTCTTCCACCTATTCTACCCTATTTGCATATCAAATTGACTTACTGAGCCATCAATTCAGCTAAAAGGGAAGTCCTATTGATTGCTTAAAATATGTTTTAAGTCTTGTGGTAGACAGAAAAATGGCCTTCAAGGATGTCCACACCCAGATCCCCAGAACTATGAATATTATTACCTTACATGGCAAAGGTGACTGTGCAGATGTGATTAAGGTCACCAACCTTGAGATAGGGAGATTATCCTGGATAATCTGGGTGGGCCCACTCTAATCACATGAGTCCTTAAAGAGAAGAAACTTTCTCAGCTGTGGACATAGAACCAGACAGGTGGCAGTGGCAGCATGAGAAGAATGCAACCTGCTGTGTTGGCGAGGAAGATGGAAGAAGGAGGTCACAAAGCATGGAATGCAAGCAGCCCAGCAGCTGGGAAAGGCAAGAAAATGGATTCTCCCTCAGAGCCTCTAGAAGGGAGGGCGGCCTTGCCAACACCTTGATTTTAGTCCAGTGATACCCATGTCAGACTTCTGACCTAAAGAACTGCAAGGTAAGAAGTTCATATTGTTTAAGCCATCAAGGCCGTGGTAATGTGTTACAGCAGCAATAGAAAATTTGGACTGTGTAGTCTTCATCACCTCAAGCTTGGATTAGCACAATAGAAAATTTTCAGTCTCCCCAGCCTCCAGCCTCTTAGTCTCCAGGTCATCTTGGAAAATCTCATTCCACTAAACTCTTGTCATATATTACTCTACTCATTCTACTCCCCTGTTCAAGAGCCTACAAATGGCAATATTTCAAACTAAGCACCTCTGAACATCAGAAGATCCACTGTGGTGTCCTCTTTGGGCCTGCCAAGAGGGGAAGACGGGAGGCTCACCATGCACCTATTTTTATAGCAAAAGCTCTGCTCTGTTTTACACTGTGTACTTCAGAATAAAATTAGCCTGAAAGAAATGGTTCCATTGCTTTACAAGTATTTCACCTATAGCATTAAATATAAACTTCTTGGCTCAATTTTTAAGGCCTGCACAATTTCACCTTATTCTATTCCTCTAGTCTATGAACTCCTTTAGTCCCCAAAAGTAATCTTTCACATCAAGCAGGACAATTTACTCACAATACCTACAAATAGTTATGTTCCTATTGATACCTACACCCTGAAGAGTGCAAATACTGAAGCTTAAAATCATTCAGTTTCTCTCACCTCGGAGAAAGCCTTTCTATTCACCTCCAGGCCTTTTTTTTTTTTTTTTTTGAGACAGAGTCCCCCTCTGTCGCCCAGGCTGGAGTGCAGTGGCACGATCTTGGCTCACTCACTGCAAGCTCCGCCTCCCGGGTTCACGCCATTCTCCTGCCTCAGCCTCCCCAGCAGCTGGAACTACAAGTGCATGCTGCCACGCCTGGCTAATTTTTTGTATTTTTAATAGAGACAGGGTTTCACCATGTTAGCCAGGATGGTCTCGATCTCCTGACCTCGTGATCCACCTGCCTCGGCCTCCCAAACTGCTGGGATTACAGGCGTGAGCTACTGTGCCCAGCCACCTCCAGGCCTTTTTACACCCAGAAGTCAACCCAACTTCCTTATTCCCTCCCTGCCAAGTAAAGTCTACCTCTTCCACTCCAGGGAGCATTTACAGGTTAAGTATCCCTTAACTGAAATGCTTGAGACCAAAAGTGTTTCAGATTTTGAATTTTTTCAGATTTTGGAATATTTGCATATATATAATGAGTTACGTTGGGGATGAGACTCATGTCTAAAGGTAAAACTCATCTATGTTTCATATACACCTTATACACATAGCCTGAAGTTAATTTTATACAGTATATTGAATAATTTGTGTATGAAGCAAGGTTTGTGCATATATGAAGTTGATGTACATTGAACCATCAGAAAGCAAAGGGGTCACTATCTCAGCCACCCATGTGGACAGTCACCTGTTGTCCGGCATCACCATCATTCCTGACTTTGAATTGATATGCAACCAATAAGCAATCATTTTCTTATATTTATTCACATATAAGTACTTAGTAAAAAATATGACATGCCACTAATATGGTGAAAAAATGTGTTCAAGGTAACTAAGTGGCACAATAGCACCACCAGAATACCTGTATCATCCATTAAACAACAGCAACCACAAACAATGACAGGCTCTCAGTTTCCACCTACAATTCTGTGTTTTGATTGAAGTTATTGTACACTGTAACCCCTTGGGAATGGTGAATAAACAGTGTGTTTTGTGTCTAAGTCTTGACTGCAACCAGTTACATGAGGTCAGGTGTGGAATTTTCCACTTGTGGTGTCATTTGCTGCTCAAAAAGTGTAAGATTTTGGAGCATTTTGGATTTTCAGATTAGGGATGTTCAACTCACAGAGCTATAGGGAGTCACTGTGTATCCCAAGGGAATGCCTCTCCTGTCTCATGAGTCACTTTCCTCCAGCTTATTTGAGAGTCAATTTGTTTTAAGGTCTAATTCTACATTGTTGCCTAGTTTCTTCTCAGAACCACCCGTTTAGTCCCCCCAGGTCTCCAAACCCCCACTCAGATGGGGCCTCTGATCACTTCTGTTGATTACTGAGGGGATTCTAGGATTTCCTTTAGCATAATGTTGTCATCATCAGGTTAAAATCAAAGGAAGTGTGATCCTTGGAGAGAATACTCCCATTCTCCACTTTATCCCTTCTTAGCCTAAAATGCCACTAACCTTGTATGCAACATGCTTTAATGAAGGTTTGTAATAACTGAAAGGATCACAATGTAGATCAAAAACAAAAATGGAAAGAAAAAGTAAAACTGGATGTGAAATTTGACTACAAACAAAGATCAAGGTTAAATGTTAAAAAATTTAATCGCAAAGTTTCCAATAGCTGCCTGTTCTTCCTGGGGCTTGGTAGTTCAACAGGTTGAATGATATACCTATTGTTCTTCCAAATAAATGGTATTTGTTGATACAGTTAGCTCAGGTTAGTTTCTATGACTTACCAGCAAAAGACTACTAATATATCCTTTACAAAAAATGGTTTTATGGCCAGATGTTTGGGAAATGCTTCCAGAGCACATAGCACCAGCTTGGAAATTCACAATGGTCCTTAAAGACGCTGAGAAGTCCTGCAATACAGAAATCACTTTAACTAGTTAAGCCATTATTACCAAAGGGTATGTCCCGAACTTTTGTCAGTGTGAAACTTCCATTAGCATCCTACAGAACTTATATTTAACTTCAAGGAATACGTGAATACAATGAATGCATGGAGGCAATCACATCGTTATTCCAAAAGATTTTGCCAATTGATCAGATTGTCTTGGCCACATTTCATGCAGTATTTTATGAATAATTTGCATTAACATATTGATTAAAAGTAAAAGGGATAATACTTTTGTTTTTGAGGCAGATTCTCACTCTGTGGCCCAGGCTGGAGTGCAGGTGGTGCGAGAACTGCTCACTGCAGTCTCGACTTGCCAAGCTCAAGTAATCCGTCCACTTCAGCCTACCAAGTAGCTAAGACTACAAGCACGTGCCACAATGTCCAGCTAATTTGCTAGGTTTTTTGTTTTTGTTTTTTTTTTTTGTGGAGACAAGTTCTCACTGTGTTGCCCAGGCTGGTCTCAAACTCCCAAACTCAAGCAATTCTCTCGCCTTCGCCTCCCAAAATGTTGGAATTACAGGCATGAACCACCACACGCAGTCGGGATAACACTTTTGAAATGCCCTTCTTAGTAATCCAGGGTTTTTTCTTTACTTACCCTTTATTGCTCAGAATATGGGAGGGTGAGATCGAACAAGTTTATAAAGAAGAGAAGGTCTATAACCAACAAGAAAAGACAGGAAACAGCAGAAAGAAAGAATATGGCAGAGAAATCTGACTAAGGATCCTACCTTTCCACTGCTACCCTCCTCACCTCTCCTAAGTCAAAAATATGGGGAAGAGGGGTATTTGTTGCTCTCCTGAAAAGTTTTCAAGCCCTTTAAAGAAGCCCTATGATACAGAAATGTGTTTGGTGATCTGAAATGTATTCCCAAATGAAAATACTGCAAAGAAATGTGTATTACATTAAGAAATAATTAAGGCATGTGATCAAGAATACACACATATTTTGCGACAGCATTTTACAGGAAAAATATCTTGATTCCTGTTGTGGACTGAATGCGCCCCACCCTCCCAAATTTAATGTTAAAGTCCTAACCCTTGGTGTGATGGTATTTGAGATGGGGCCTTGGGGAGGTAATCAAGTTTAAATTAAGTCATAAGGGTGGGGTTTTAATACAAGGAAAGATCACATGAGGACACAGAGAGAAGGTGGCCTCTGCAAGCCACAAGAGAGCCCTTAGCAGACCACCACGATGATGGCACCCTGACCTGGGAGCCTCCAGACTGTGTGAAACTTAATTTCTGTTGTTTAACTCAGTCTATGGTATTTAGTTACGGCAGCCCAAGCTAACTAAGACATAACTAAGACATGTATAAGTATTTCAAAGGAAGAATATCTTGATTCTTGAGCTTTCACAAAATGGGTTAAAATGTTCCTAGTTCCCAAATCTCGAATGCAGTAACTGCAACTTAGTGCCCCTTAGTTATAATATAGATTTCCAGACGTTACTTGTTTCTGACATTGAGTCCATATTTACCTTTGTTTGGTTTAATATAATTACACACAGGAACATTGCTTGAGCTTCCATCATCGTACCTTGAAATTTATGAGCCAAAAATCAGGCTGAAAGGCTAATGAATATTACTGAAGATGAACTGAAAAGATTCCTTGGGCAGATTGATTGGTCAATAGAAGTTTCCAGGGTTTTCATCACCAAACATATTTAACAATCGAAATACCCTGGGCAGCTTACAAAATCTCAGTATTTGCCTGTTACACTGCTTTACCACTACTATGAAAATAGTCTATGTAGTGGAGTGAAACCAGTTCTGCTACTCTAGCCAGATGGAGCCAAACAATTAATGTCTGAACCAGGTATAAAGATGGTCTGCATTATATGGTTAATTTTCCAGTCCAATTGGATGCCCTACAAAGATGAGAGAGGAGACACAATATAAAGAGATCATATAAGCCAGAAGAGACAGTGGGAACTTAGAGCTGATTTAGTTTTTGAAGAACTTTCCAGTTTAGTCCGTATGATTCCCCTCCTCCTAATTCTTTTCCCCTTATCTAATCCTGCACAATTAAAGCCAGCAAATATATTTCTTACATTAAAATTTAAATTAAAATTTCACTTTACATTCTACAGTGTTTTAGCCTTGCAGTCCTGTTTAACTATTGGGACATCTTTAGGGACTTATTTAATAGTCTCAGCATAACTAAGAAATAAGCAAATATTCTGAATGCTGCCTGGTCTGCAGTTATTCTTTTTAAAATTATTTTTCTTTAAGACTAGTCAAGCATAGTAGTGAGAAGGGGAGAAAGTAGAACAAGGAGTTTCAGATCAAACTCCCGTGAAAAATCAGTTGACATAACTCACTACCTTTGGGACAGCCATGCAATTACTCTTAATACAATTGTACCACAGATGTATTGCCAAGAACAAAGGCCCTGGCTCTGCTCCTGTATTTAAGGTAATGGAGCCTTTATTAAAACAGTCCACAGTATAGTATACTTGGTAAAGCTGATAATATTGGTTAAATGTGACATAACTCTTTTCAGGATGTCTTGACCGCTGCAGATTCTCTAGAAATAAATCCCCTAGAGCAGCGGTCTTTTACCAGGGGTGGGCAACAGAATCACCCTGGAGGTTTTGCGTAGTCAGTTGGTGATGGGGCTTGGACATGTGCATTTACTCTAGCTCTTTTGATGATTCTCCTGTGTACCCTGGCACTTAAGCCATCTGCTTATAAAAGGTAATTCTTTTTCTTTTTTCTGAGATGGAAGTTTTGCTCTGTCGCCCAGGCTGCAGGGCAATTGTGTGATCCAGGCTGGCTCACTGCAACCTCCACCTCCTTGATTCAAGTGATTCTCCTGCCTCAGCCTCCCAAGTAACTGGGATTGCAGGCATGCACCACGACACCTGGTTAGTTTTTGTATTCTTAGTAGAGACGGGGTTTCACCATGTTGGCCAGGCTGGTCTCAAACTCCTAACCTCAAGTGATTTGCCAGTCTTAGCCTCCCAAAATGCTGGGATTACAGGCGTGAGCCACCACCTCCGGCCTGTTTTTATTTCTTCACTTCATAAAACTCAATGATGCTTTAAAACGAAATAACGAGTCTTTCTCTGGACTGTAATTACAGAACTTTTGTCTCCTGGTGCTTCTACGCCACTGGCATAATTCAGAGTATGCTTTTCATGGTGATTATGTTTGTTAAGAGAGATTGGGTATTCAGTGTATTAGGCAGAACTATAGTTGTGAGTTTGCGGCTTAAGTATTCTGATCCCTTTGAGCCTTTAGTTCAATGAGGCAGTCATTTGTGAGCAAGGAATCAAATATGTCTCTCATGTGAACACTTGAATAACTGGAGAAAGTACTCCAGCAAAATAAGGGAGTAAAATAATGTTGGCTCAAAATGAGGTCGAAAAGTTGCAGAGCTCGGATCGTGTTGCTATAGGCATAAATCTGGGAGTCCTCAAGGTGTAGCTAATATTTAACGTCCAGAGAAGGTAGTGTATATTCCATAGCCTCATGCAAAGGACTTTCAACAAGGAAGAGGAACCAGTTAAGGAGACCGAAAAGGTAGGGCCTGTATGAAAAGGCACAGCAACGAATGTAAAACTTCCCCAATCATACTCTAACACTTCTACTTGTCATTTATCTAAAACTGTCCCACAGCTTAACTTTGAAAATTCAAAACCATGCAATTCAGCTCTCAGATTTGTGTGAGAAATAACGAGATACTTGCAGCTCAGAAAAAATTATTAACAACTATCTAGAAAGTGACTGCTTTAGCCCCCACTGTAAACTATACCACTGCGGCCCGATCCTTGTTGGACTCCTAGCCAAGGGGTTCCCGCTGCGTTTCTGTTGGGTTATCCTAAACCTGATAGGATACTACCGCCCTTCCTGCCTCCGGTCGAAAACACTACAACGTCTGGCACGCGGTGCTGAAAGGAAATCGGGCGCGGTGTCTTGCCCACAGTCAGGCGAGCGGCACCGGGTGCAGTAATTGTCACCGGCACCCACATGCGGTTCCGGCGCTTAGGGCGCCGCTGAACTCAGAGCCCGGGAGTCATGGCCGCTGGCGGTGACGCCCCAGTCAGCCCAGGAGCAGGGGCCGGGCCTGGTGGACTCTCGGAAAAATGGGGGCCAGAGCAAACAAGAAGAGCGAGGGCAAGAGGCGTAGGCACCCGGGGGCGGCAGCAAGACTCAGGACGCCAAGGGCACCGTCTTCCTGGTGCCCCAGAGCCTGCGCCGCCTCTCCACGCCCCTCGCGCGGCGGCGACTGCTTCCGAGGTCATGTTCCCGGGACGCGCGCGTCTTCAGGGTGGAAGCCTGGCGCACGTCCGGAGGTGCCGAGAAGCCAACCAGCCCAAACTCTGGGGGAAATGACTCTCCTCTGCCCTCGCCCCGCGCTCTGCTACCATTTCTTTCCTGCTCTGCTTCGCTCAGCGATGCAAAACGCGCGAGGCGCACGGCAGAGGGCCGAGGCCGCGGGACTCTCCGGGCCAGGCCCGCCCCTCGGCCGCGCAGCGCAGCACGGGACGCCCTGGCCGCTGTCCAGCGCTGGCAGTCTGAGCCCAGGCTGTCGAGGAGCCAGTACAGCCGGGGCCGCGGGCTGGAAGGGCGAGGTTCCTAAACCGGGGGAATGCCCGGCGCCCGGGGAGGGTAGGAGAGCGGCGGACAAAGGGCCCCGGCCCTCCGGAAGGAAGCCCCGCGGCTTGAGGCGGTGGGGGAAGTAGGGCGGCGGGCGGCCCCTGTGCGCGCAGGGGGAGTCCATTAGGGTCTCTGGCGGGGGGGGGCGGCTTTCTAGTGTGTGAGGGCGACGCCCCAAAAGCTGTCACCCAGCGTCGGCCCTACGCGCTGAATGTGGATAGTTGACTGGGACCCAGTAGTTTCCGATCCCAAACCTGCTTTCTGAGAAGGGCTTCTAACCCAAAATGTGAATCCCGCCTCCCCTCTTGGCCAGAACTGTGGACTCGTCCGGAGGGGGCGGTGGGCAGGGCGGAGCTGGCGGGAAATTTCGGTTTGGCGGGTTCCCTGCGGCGCATCTGATTGTTGGCTCTCTTGTTCCTCGTGTGCTCTCCTCGCTCGCCTTCTGGCTTTGCCATGCCCTGCTCTGAAGAGACACCCGCTATTTCACCCAGTAAGCGGCCCCGGCCTGCGGAGGAGGGCGGCATGCAGCTCCGCTTTGCCCGGCTCTCCGAGCACGCCACGGCCCCCACCCGGGGCTCCGCGCGGGCGGCGGGCTACGACCTGTACAGGTGAGCGGGGACCTCCCGGCGAGGAGGCTGGGAAGGGCCGGCCATCCGCTGCCACAGCTAGAAACAGTCATCGAAGAGATCACAGGAACACACTAGTTATAAATAGGATTTCAACCTTTTTCATGTTGAAAGTTTTAGCTTTCATCTTTGCCATAAATTTAAATAGAGATTTGGGCAAAGACTGCAGAATTAGTAAAATAACTATACGGCATCTAGCAAGGCGTTACTTTGCAACGTTTATTGTGCCCTTGCTAAATAGAAGATAGAGAGGAAGGCACATGGTGGCTTTCGAGTGGCCTGAGGGTGATGCCTGTGCTCAATAGAAAAGCCAAGGTGAGAGCCTAGATGTGAGCGTGAAAACACCTAAGAAGGATGAACAGAGGTGTATCTGCCTTAAAAAGTTATTTTCTATACATTCATCTGGCCCCACGGCGGAATTTCAGAAGGCATGCGAATACGAAAGGCAGAGCTGCCTGTAATACTACCGCACTTTCTTCTCTACAGCACGTTTTACCTGTACTAAAAACTTGCCTTATGCTGTTGTATTTAGTCCTCACAACAATCCTTAGCTAGGTAAGTGTTACTTTTTACGCAGGCGGTAGTTTGTGAAGAGCTGAATTTATTTCCCCAGAGACTTGAAGATGATACAATTTTTTATCCCGGATTTTGGGCTTTTTTTTTTTTTTCTTTTGACTACTGTGCCCCAGTTCTTAGAGCCATTAAGGTAGGAGAAAAGTAATGCTGAGAGGGAAGGAGAGTTTATACTAAATCCCAAGCATTGGGATTTATTTTAAAGTATCTCAGGTAAATCAAACATGAGAACTATTGGTTTAAGCACAGGAGAAAAAGTAGTGCATGATGATAGCAACAGAAAAGAAAGTAAAAGGAAAGTAGGTATGGACAATTGCAGCTGGAAAAACTACAGTCTCTTAATTTTAATGAATAAAAGAGTGGTGTAGTTTGACTAGACCTTTCCAAAGTATATTTTGGAGCACTTTTTTGAGTCCTAGGGGAGTCTTTGATTTAAGATACCTTAAGTAGCCTCCTAATCAGGTGACTTTCTGTATACTGAAATAGACATGGAAATAATGTATCTGTAATAAATTAGGCCGTAACTAATAAAGAGGGATTTCAGCAAAAGAAGGGGAAGTATAGTACTGCTTTAACAGACTTAATGAAGTTCTCCAAAGTAAACTTCTGGTTCTGCTCATTGTAAAATCTCTTAAATTTCTACCCAGCAGAGGGCCACAGTAATAGCAAGAGTAGCAGCATTTGCTACGTGGATCTTAGAGGAATTCTGTTCCAAAACAAGGTCCATCTTCAGGGACTGTTCACAGTGATCAGCTCTCTCCCTCAGCCAGGAAATTCATCGCCTAAGCTTGGCAAACCACCAAGCCCCGCCTGACAGATACAACACAGTTCTTTATCCCTCTTATTTTGTCCACCCATTTTCTCCTTTCCTTCTGCAGATATTCCCTAATCACATAAAAGATTGTGAGAATAAAATGAGTTAATATATGTAAACCAGTTGGAACTGTGCCTGGCACATAGTAAAGGCTTAATCAATGATAGCTAGTATTATTAGTAATATTTGGCCTTTTTTCTTTGTTCTTTCTTCATTTTTTTCCTTTTCAAACTATGGTAGTAAAGCATCCACCTTTTGAAAGTTTGCCTTTCTGCCCTTTCATGCTAATAAGTACCTCAGTTTCCCAATAAACTTGTTCAGGGGCAAACATTTACAATGTTGACATCTCTTCACACCACCAAAAATATTCACGGAGAATTATTTTATCTAAAGCTGTCATTTTAATAATAAAATAACTACCTCTACCTTCTTCATAAACTTTTATTTTTTTTTTTTTTTTTTTTTTTGAGGCGGAGTCTCGCTCTGTCGCCCAGGCTGGAGTGCAGTGGCCGGATCTCAGCTCACTGCAAGCTCCGCCTCCCGGGTTTACGCCATTCTCCTGCCTCAGCCTTCCGAGTAGCTGGGACCACAGGCACCCGCCACCTCGCCCGGCTAGTTTTTTATACTTTTTTAGTAGAGACGGGGTTTCACCGGGTTAGCCAGGATGGTCTCGATCTCCTGACCTTGTGATTCGCCCGTCTCGGCCTCCCAAAGTGCTGGGATTACAGGCTTGAGCCACCGCGCCCGGCCCTTCATAAACTTTTAAGATGAATTGGGAATTCATCATAGCAAGGTTGATTTTAGAAACTAAAGTTGCATTAATTCATTAAATATATTGAAAGCAATTTTATATGCTTGGTCACAAAGAAAATATAAAAACAATTTTATAAATAGATTTGCAGTTATTTTCTTTCAATATTTTCTTAGTGCCTATGATTACACAATACCACCTATGGAGAAAGCTCTTGTGAAAACGGACATTCAGATAGCGCTCCCTTCTGGGTGTTATGGAAGAGTAGGTGAGTCATTTAAGAAACAGGTAACTATTTGTCAAGTTCTCCTTTGTGATACGTTCTTCATGTTTCATTTGGGGTAATAAGCAGGCAATATTGCTTGGGCTGTGCCCTAAAAGAAGCACCATTTGTGATAGCAAATGCACTGTTTGAAAGGCTTTATTTACATCTTTGCTTTGCCTCTTTTTGACCCTTTTGTTTTTCTCCTTCCTCACTGGAGCTTTTAGGCTCACATTGGCCTAGAAGGCTGTTCTCAGAACATGGCATTTTATATTAGGAGAGTAAAACTTGGGACCTTGGTCCCAGAGTGTGTAAGCCTACTTAACCTTTTCTTGTTTGGTCATGGGGTTAGGGTAAGGGATACTCTTCAGTGTTGTAGAGGCATTGGGAGGAGGTAGGACAAAATGGAGTACAAGTCAACAGGTTTGATTTTTCTGGAGCGGATCAGTTGTTACCAGACAGTTCTTTGCAAGAGCGTAAGTTCTTTTTGACTAACCAGAGTAAACATAAAGGAGTCAATCGAGCTGTGACGCCCTCCTCCAGGGAAAGGAGTTAGACTGGCACTATCTTATTAGCCACAAGTGGGAAAAACTGCCAGTACTTCAGCCCTTAAAAGATAGCAAGATGGCCTCTCATCTCATCTCTTGGGCATCATTGACTGCATTTTTTAGAGTTTTTTCAGGGGAAGGGGCAGGAGATGGAGTGAAATAAAGGTTAGTATAGAAAGAGGCAGCATTATTGACAAAGTGCCTGATTTAAATTATTCTAAAATAAAATACTAGTTAGGATAATTAATTATAGGCCTGATGCTTGAGACTGCAATAATAAGGTGTAACCGTAGCTTTTTATTTTTTTCAGTTTTTAGGATTAAAAAGTAGACTAGTATTGAATCATGGAGACTTGGTTTTTGGCGTTTTTAGTTAACTGATATTAGCCTGTTTATCTTACTCTGGTTCGTGTGTTTCCTACAGGCATGTCTTTTGGCATCTGAATCATGAATAGTGGGGTTCCAAGTTGTAGGCTATGCTCTGCTACTATTTGGTTAGGTTTGTTTCCATCTCCCTTCCCCTTCCTTTCCCTTCCCATCTACATTGTACATGTTGTGGTTTCCCATTTAAAACCAAAGTCTTCCTCCGTAGTGTTCCTGCTGGCCACACTCCTCTTTCTTCCCCTTTGAGGCTTAACTTCTTGAAAGAGCAGCCTACAGGTGTTCCCATTTGCTCACCTTTCAGCTCATTCTAGCAATCCTTCTCCCCTGTCTGCAGCACCACAAATTCTAACTGAAGTCACATGGGAGTGGTTTAAGTTAGTTTTGAATTAAAACCTTGTAGAATTTTTCTAAACTAGTCTTTCCAACTTTGGTAATGCAGTATGATGAATATTCTTTAATTCAAAACCATGTGCCAAAGTTAAGATGAAGATGTAGATATTATAGGTGAAGAGAATGACATGCTTAAATTGCATCAGTTATCTCTGGTATAGCCCTTCCCCCTTAAAATAACCAAAGTCTCCTTTTTTGTTTTTTAGCTCCACGGTCAGGCTTGGCTGCAAAACACTTTATTGATGTAGGAGGTAATACATTTCCTTTTTTATTCTGTAAATGCTTGCAAGCATTTTGTCTTTGTTTAAAAGGTAATATTCAAACGACAGATTTTATTTTTAAGAAAATGAAATGACTAGAGGAAAGCTTGTTATTATGAGGAGGCAAAGCTTTGTGGTTATTTTAAGCAATTATATTTTGCTTAACTACTAACTTAAGTTTTAAAATAATTATTACCTGATTATTAATGACTTAGATTTAGTGATGTAATAATTAGGTAATTATTTAAGCAACAAGAGTTCTAGAAAACACAAGGCTGTCTTGTAAGAATTTTCTTCATAAGAGAGCTATCTGTCTTTAGCAAAATATAACAAGAAAATCTTTTCCCTGAAGTCAGGAGAGAAAACACCTTTCTCTAAATTTGTCAAGACAGTCCTCTGTGGTACCTGTTTCCCTTATAATAAAGTCTTTCTCAGGTCTCCCAAAGTTAACCCTACCTCATGTGGTACCTTTCATGAAGAACCTTCAGTGTCCTCTGCTAACTACTCTTGCTACAGAGCTACTCCTCTTATCGTAAGGAAACTTCTGCTTTCCTGATGTGGTTTCCTTGTTTCGGGTCTCCTCCAACTGGGATTCAGACCCCACTTAACGTGGTCCCTACATACTGATCCTTTATCCCATCAGTAGTGAATATTTCATTTAACAAGATATCTTGGCCCCACATAAGTAGGTATGCTAGATCTCCTCCACCCGTTTTTACAGAGCTACTTTATATAGCTCTGGCTTAGAAATGAGCCCACGTGGATATGTGGTAACAACTGGAGTCTCTGTGTGATTCCAACCCCCTCGTTCTTTCCACTGCAATTAAGTGTGAAGATTACCCTGCTGTATCCCCCTCACCAACTAAACATGTCCTGAATTAGCTCACTTTTATGTGCCACTGCAAGGGCTAACTAAGCACTTAATGAAACCTGGCTATCCTAGACCTGGTCCTTAGTCTGACATTTGGTGGGCATGGTGTCTCTCCATAGTGTCACTAGGTGGTGCTGTTGGCCAAGACAGGACCCCAAAAGTTCTTAGGGACTAAAGGGGAGCTAAGTTTTACATAGCAGGGATGGACATTGACAGCCCACTCTCTGGTTGAGGATTCCTTGGGCTCTGTAAGTTATGCTCTGTAAGTTGACTTTTTACAAGGTCAACTATGGTCATTTGGGACTGTAACTTAAGGATATAAATGATTGTATATATTTTCTTTTTTTTTTTTTTTTTTTTTGAGGCGGAGTCTCGCTCTGTCGCCCGGGCTGGAGTGCAGTGGCCGGATCTCAGCTCACTGCAAGCTCCGCCTCCCGGATTCACGCCATTCTCCTGCCTCAGCCTCCCGAGTAGCTGGGACTACAGGCGCCCGCCACCTCGCCCGGCTAGTTTTTTTGTATTTTTAGTAGAGACGGGGTTTCACCGTGTTAGGCAGGATGGTCTTGATCTCCTGACCTCGTGATCTGCCCGTCTCGGCCTCCCAAAGTGCTGGGATTACAGGCTTGAGCCACCGCGCCCGGCCGATTGTATATATTTTCAACGAAGTTTCAAATGATTGTGCAAGGAACAGGAGCTTTGGAATAACAACTGGATTTAGGTCCCAGCTCTGTCACTAACTAGTTATTAACGTTTCTGAGCCTGTTTCCTCATCTTTCAATGGAAATTAGTGTGCCTGCCTCTGAGTGGTGGGAGGATTAAATGATAATATGTATGAAATACCTAATACAGTGCTTGGCACATATTAGATTCTGTGAGATATAATTTCTGTCCTTAGGGACTTCACAGATTGTTTTTATGTGGAAACTTTTTCTTTTTTTCGACTTTGTTACTAATTTTTGCTCTGTTTAAAACAACTTTCTGGAAAAAAATTCATGTAAAAGAATGGAAAGTTAGTTTGCCTGGTGGTTGGTATGGTATTATTCATAAAATTACACTGTGGTGTGTTCTTGGATGCAGAGAACCTTAACAATCTCCCTTAGGCACAAGTTTATCATAGTTGGCAACAGTTTTTACTTCTGAAAAGAGATGTTGTTAGAAATCCCAGGCTGTAAATAAGGGTCAAAGGGAAAAGTTGAGCATTCAGGATTCTGTTCAGAATTCACATCTGGTAGGTGTGGATAGTTTTTCACTAAAAAAAGGTTTCCAACAAATGACATGCCAAACTCTTGACACAGTAAAACTTTTGCCTGAAGTCAGTTAATCACTCTGCCAGTTCCAATGCATGATTTTTCCAGTGATAACTTCAAGATACTTTCTGCTTTCTCTGAGGAAAAATGTCCCTGATACTTACATCCTGTAGGCAGAGAAGGCTTTTCTTGAAGGTCGAATGGCAATTGGGTGGTAAATGAGTTTGGAACTACTGAAAGTTTTATACCATCAGCATTCATGTTAAAAAAAAAAACTGTTGAGGGCCTTTTTTTCTGCCATACGTTTGAATTGACTTCAAACTACTTAATTTCTTTTAGTCAGTTACAGGTTTTTCACATTTTCTTGGCCCAAGTGTAAAGAACACCTGTCTCTAGAATTCAAGAAACCCGGTCATTTGAGTAGTTCTGATAGGACTACTTTACAGGTACAGCAGAGGCCTTTACAGAAAGAGAATATTTTTATATGTTAGAAGATACTATAAAGCCAACAAGCAAATATTTACAATTTATACGAAAAAGAATAAATGAGAAAAAAAACATGAACAAAATATAGACGAGGACATGCAAATGTCCAACCAATGGGAGGAAAAAAGTCCAGCCTCACTAATCATCAGGGAATGAAAAGTAAGGCAATGAGATAACCATTTTGTACTCATCATATTGGCCAGAATGTAAGAGATTGTTGCCATCAGATATTGGCAAGCATTTTGGAAATGGGCATTCTCAAATATTGCTGATGGAAGTCTGAATGGCTACACCTTTTTTTTGCAACCTATTTGATGAAAATAAAAAGTATTAATGCACAAGGATATATTTAAAGGGCTTCTTTATTTTTTATAGCAAAATGTAAAAGCAGCCTGTGTCTGATATTATGTAAGAGAATAGTTACATAGAAACATATGGTACAGGTTGGGCATCATGGCTCATGCCTGTAATCCCAGCACTTTGGGAGGCAGAAACAGACAGATTGCTTGAACCCAGGAGTTTGAGGCTCATTTGAGCAACATAGGGATACTTTCTCTCTACAAGAAATATAAAAATTAGCCAGGTGTGGTGGTGCCTGTGCACCTGGAGGCTGAGGTGGGAGAATCACTTGAGGTTGAGGCTGTAGTGAGTTGTGATCATACCACTATACTCCTGCCTGGGCTGTAGAGTGAGACCCTGCCAAAAAAAGAAAGAGAAAAAGAGATACCGTATTTCCATATCTTGTATCTAAAAAGAATGGCTAACATTTACATTTATTAATCTCAAAGGATAAACAGAAAAAAAGTAGTATGTAAGATATATTTCTGTAACATTAGCTATCTCAGGGAGGGTAAGAGAATGTTATAAGCTTTTACTTTATATGTATTTGCATTGTTTTGGTTATTTAAAAATTTTCGAATAAAGTAGAAACAGAATAGTTCAGAAGTCAGTCAGTCCATATTGTCTTTCTCTAACTCATTCAAGATAGATGAATTACTAGCCTGTACCTCAAAATCTCCCAGCATGGAAGTTCTCTAGCCTACTGTGGCCATTTTTTTCTAACATGGAACAACATGCTATGTTGAGGGATTTCTTCATTAAATCTAATTTAAATTGTCCCTGCAGTCAAAATTTTTTCCATATAGGTAATGTGGAAAACAGCTGGTTTCATCTTTATATCAATTTTTTTCATAAATATTAAGGTATAAATTAATGGTCAACTGACAGTGGAGAAATAAAGCAGGGTTGGTAATTCGAATTGGTCAAGTTCAGTAATTGATTGTTTCCTTCAGGCCAGACAGGAGATGAACTGCCTTTGCTGCTTTTCTGCCCAGTTTTATACTCACTCTTCTTGTAAACGTATCGCATCAGGAACCTTTTAAGAAGTGCTTAAATTCAGATCCACTTGTCCCTAGTAATTCATTCATAAAGCACAGGGGTTCATTTAAATGTATGTTGTAATCCGTTTGGAAAATCTAAAATGTTGTTTTTGCTGAATATGGTGGACCTAAGCGTTTGGTTTTTTTTTCCCCCCCTTATATGAGAAAATTGAAAGGATATGCTTTGGAATTACCTTTGTTCTAAAAAAATGGGGGGTGGGTATGTTTTGGGGTTTTTTTGTTTGTTTTCTCAGCTTTCAAATAATGAGGAGTATGGGCAAATAGCGTTACTGCCCATTGAGCTGAACACATGATTATTTTTAGTTCCATATTTTTTTAGTTCCATTTTTTCCTTCATCAGGGTTTTTGTTGGGGGTAGAGTATTAATAACAAGTAAGATGTGACATGGAGCTGTATTTAGTTAGATTCACGTGAGTCCTGTCAAGCCTTTCACAAACTGAGGGGAAAGAATTACATGTATAGCAGGAAATTGCGAGTGGGAGGAGGAAGGGAAGTGACTGCTAATAAGGTAGGGGATTTTCGGAGGGAGGGTAATGAAAATGTGCTATAATTGACTGTGACGATAGTTGGCCAACTCTGATACATTATAAACTGTGGAACTGTAACACTTTAAATGGATAAATGGTATGCTTTGTGAATTATTTATCAATATAAAAAAGGAAAAGGCCTGTTGCACCTGTATTATCTGTGCTTGTGTTTATGGAAATATTTTAAATTATTGGCTCAAAGATAAATGCTAGCAAGTCTGGTAAGTGTAACTCTCTGGGCTATGGCAGGGATGTGGCTTAAGTCTCCCTTGCAAAGATCTTCTCCCCCGTGTTCATAATCTCAAAGAAGTACTAATTACACATATAAAGTTGTAGTCATGAAGCCTATGTGCTACTGTCTTCTGAGAAATCATGCTCTAAGAAAGGATGGTGGTTCAAATTAAAAGGAGAGGAAGATTATGAACTGAAAAGTTCAGGTACATTTTTAGTGTAAAAATGGAATGTTCTAAGATTTGCAAGACTGCTGCTTCACAATGTCAGCGTTGACTTATTCCACTGCAGAGCTTTAGGCTTTTTTACATTTTTATTTATGACTCAGTCGTATTTCAATCTGGGTATTAGTGGGAAGCTGATACCAGGAAAAGCCTTTAGAACCCAAATTGTAATTTTCTCCTAGTCTTTTTGGCAAGTGTGCGGTGGGTAGACAGTAGGTTGGAGATGGTCATTGCTACTCCCAGCTTAAAAGAGGAAATGGTTGCCATTTGATAAAGAGTGACAGGTTGGAAAATTAGGATCTGTTTTCTAAATTTTTATTTGTATTTTAGTAATATCATTTCTTGGTTTTGAGGCTTTACATAGTACCAGGGCAAGATTCACTTATTCAATTGTAAGAATACAAATCTCAGAGCTACATAACAGTGATTTTGGGATCTTACACCTCTAGTATTCAGATAGCAAAAATTGAGATAATATTATTTTTCTTTTTTCTAGCTGGTGTCATAGATGAAGATTATAGAGGAAATGTTGGTGTTGTACTGTTTAATTTTGGCAAAGAAAAGTTTGAAGGTATGTTAAATATATACATTCACATAATTCTAGTGAGTTTTCGGAGTCATGTATGTGTAAATAATATTGACTCCTTTAATTCTCATTGAATAAGACAGGATGTGGAGAATGTCAGTAATATCAGTAATAAACTATTCTTTCTTTGAAGTCAAAAAGGGTGATCGAATTGCACAGCTCATTTGCGAACGGATTTTTTATCCAGAAATAGAAGAAGTTCAAGTAAGTATTATAAAGGATGATAGAGAATAAGTAATATAACATCTTAAGTGAAGAAATATGTATAATCTTGAGGATTTAATATGCTGTTTGTAACTAAATAGTATATATGACTAAACTTATTTTAAGCAAATTTAAAATACTAGTTTTAAGAATTTCTTAAAATGGTTTTCATGTAGCTATTATGTAGTATTTACTTTGCATAATAAGTTATTTAAACATACTGTGAACCTCTAATATTTTATTAGATTTTTTAAAAGTTATCCAAATTTAATTTTCTTCTTTCTGTAATCTCCCTTTTGAAAAGATGATATAGCAAGAGTAGAATTCTGGCTATATTTTTCTTAGGAGCTGGAGAGGAAAACTGAAAGAGGCTCTAAAAAAAACTGTGAAGCTTACCACCTTTCTATCTGTCTATCTTTTAGGCTTTGGATGACACTGAAAGGGGTTCAGGTGGTTTTGGTTCCACTGGAAAGAATTAAAATTTATGCCAAGAACAGAAAACGAGAAGTCATACCTATTTCTTAAAAAAAAAAAGTTTTTGCTTAAAGTGTTTTGGTGTTTTGCACTTCTGTAAATTTACTAGCTTCACCTTCGAAAAGTACTGCATTTTTTACTTTATTATTTTTTTTTTATGGTCAAGGAAGAGATCATAAAAAAAAAACACAAAGCTTTTTGTGTTTGGATCAAAAAGAAACTTTGTTTTTCTGCAATTGATGGTTGTATGTAAATCTGCTTTGTGGTGACCTGATGTAAAGTGTCTTCTTAAAATCAAATGTACATCAATTACAGATTTAAAAAAAAAATTGTATTTAACTCAAATGATCCTCCCCCTTCAGCAACTTATTCTGCTTTAATTCCTTTAACTCTTAAGCAATATGTTGTATTCAGTAAACTTAAATTCTTATACAAGGTACAAAATCTTGCATAAGCTGAACTAAAAGAAAATGAAAAGGAGAGATTAAAGGTATTCCTTCTTCTTCCTTCACTAGTTTAAAAACTTCTTTTTAATCTTAAGATTCTTTGTGATGAGGGTGAGAAAAGAATCCTCAGTTTATTTTTCCACTATTAATCTTTCTTTTGATAAATCCTCTATTGACTGGGTAGAGGTATGTTTGTGAAAGACATGTAACTTGGGGATTTGTTACCTTTGATTTGTTCCCCTGAATTTCATCTCATCAGGCAAGTTGTACTAGTTGTAGCTATGAGTTTCCCTAAGTGAAGTAGCAGTAGGCTGTAATCAAGAAAATATGCCATTTATAGGGATAAGATAAATGAAATAATACATACTTCGGCCACCAGGTTTTTCTATCTCATACATAAGCAGCACTTCATTGCAGATATGGAACTGATTCTGTGGCTTAGCTTGATTGACATCTTTTGGAAGTTTCTGCTAGTGTGCTTTCCTTTCTTTACTGTGTTTCTCAAATTCCTTTGTGTCAGGGTTTTTTGGTGTCACTTAGGTTTTGTCCATCAGATTCTATGAGACACCAGGCATCATTTTGAGGATGTGGGTTATACACGTGGAATGCTTCTGGAACTATCAGTTCGCTTGGCCACCCAGTTTGTGGAAGCACAGGCAAGACTGTTCTTTTCTGGTGATTTTCCAAGCCATTTAATACCCTGCAATATAATTGTCCATCTGTGGGTCACAGTTCATTAGTGAGTCTTGAAATCAACTCACTGGGACATAGCCACCGTTTTTGTGTACTGGGTTGGGCTATAAATTATTTCTGTTGTCAATAAAATTTAAATGTTTTTCTGCTAAACTAACTAGAATAGATTCTGTTTTATGCACCTGAACTATGATCAATACCGAATAACAGCTGAGTAAGAACAAACAGTATTACATGGCTACCGAGAAATATGGTCTTAGTTTATACTGTTAATATTAGTTACCTCTTACAGAAAGTCTGCTGTAGGCCGGGCGCGGTGGCTCACGCTTTGCTCTAAAATCCTAGAGGCCTCTGCTGTGATTCACCTATGGGAGTCTGCCAAAGGCTCCAAACAGCATCCCTATCTGCCACTGTCACCTCAAGCACCATTGGATCTGCTGGGTCATATGGCCTAAGTGGCAGAGCAGCTTGCACAGCAGCCTGGACCTGTTGCAGAGCCTTCTGTTCTGGATCCCACTCAAAACTGGCAGCCTTTCAGGTCACTCGATAAATGAGCTGGAGTAAGACACCCAAATGAGGAATGTGTTGCCTCCAAAATCCAAATAGGCCCACTAGGCGTTGTGCTTCTTTCTTGGTTTTAGGAGGGGCCAAATACAGCAACTTATCCTTTACCTTAGAAGGAATATCTCGACAGGCCCCACACCACTGGACACCTAGAAATTTTACTGAGGTAGAAGTTCCCTGAATTTTAGTTGGATTTATTTCCCATCCTCTGGCACATAAATGTCTCACCAATAAGTCCAGTGTGCTTTCTACTTCTCACTGGATCCAATCAGCATAATGTCATCAGTGTAATGGACCAGTGTGATATCTTGCAGAAGCAAAAAGCAATTAAGGTCTCTCCAAATAAGATTATGACACAAAGCCAGAGAGTTAATATACCCTTGAGGTAGGACAGTAAAGGTGTATATATATGCCAACTGAAGGCAAATTCCTTCTGATGGGCCTTATGGACAGGAATGGAGAAAGGCATTTGCCAAGTCAATGGCTGTATACCAGGTACCAGGAGATGTGTTAATTGGCTCAAGCAATGAAACCACATCTGGTACAGCAACTGCGATTGGAGTCACCACTTGGTTAAGTTTATGATAATACACTGTCATTCTCTAAGATCCATCTGTCTTTTGCACAGGCCAAATGGGAGAGTTGGATAGGGATGTGATGGGAATCACCATCCCTGCATCTTTCAAGTCCTTGATGGTGGCACAGTAATCTCCGCAATCTCTCCAGGGATTCAATATCAAATTTTGATTTACTCATTTTTTAGGTAGAGCCAGCTCTAATGGCTTCCATTTGGCCTTTCTCACCATAATAGTCCTCACTCAGTCAGGGACCAGTGTGGGGGTTCTGCCAGGGCTCAGTATGTCTATGCCAATTATGCATTCTGGCACTGGGGAAATGACCACAGGATGAGTCCAGGAACCCACTGGACCTACTGTAAGTCGGACCTGAACTAAAACTCCATTAATTTTCTGACCTCCATATGCTCCTACTTTAACTGTAGGACCATAATGACATTTTGGGTTCCCTGGAATCAGTGTCAGCTCAGAGTCAGTGTCCAGTAGTCCCCAAAATGTCTGATGATTTCTCTTTCCCCATTGCTCATTTACCCTGGTGAAAGCCAGATGTCTCCTTGGGGAAGGATGAGAGAAAGATTCACTGCATAAATTGTCGGTAATATAGTGGGGTCCTTCCTCAAGAGAACCTGGCCTCCCCTTCATTCAAGGGGTTCTGGGTCTGTAAACAGGCTCAAGTCTGGAAACTGATTGAGGGGCCATGATTCTCTGTTTTTATAATTCAAATTAGTCTTTTGTCCATTAGACCTAGAAGTGTTCTGTTTGTATGATTTAGGTAGGAATGCAGTAGGCTTCCTATCAATTTCATTTCTAGGAACACTGATTAATTAGCCAATGCCAGAGCTCTACACGAGTCAGACTATTCTGATTGCCGCTTTGCCTCTGCTGTCCATTATGGTTACTATGCCCACCTTGCCTTTGATGGTTGAGTGCTGCCACTTGGCCCCTGCCACCTCAGGATCCAATTATTCCCATTGTATTTAACTTTTGTAGTTGAGTGGCTGCAGTTCCCACTGTTAGATCTAACATACAGAGAAGAGCAATTACAGGGCTCTTCAGAGATGCAGATACTGTCCTCACAAATCTATTTCACAAGACATTGGTCAAGGGTATATCTTCTGGACCCTCCCAGCTGGGAGGAGTAGGTCTAAAGTGACTAATCCACTCCACCATTCCAATCTCCCTAAGCTTTTGGATCCCTTCCTCTACATTAAACCAAGGGAGATCAGGCATTTCCAGCTCACGGTGGGCCAACTTTTAATCCGTATTTCAGCTAAACAAACAAACTATAAAAACCTTTTTTAACTCCCCAAGCTGCAACATTAAATGCAGAGTCCCTACTTAGTGGGCCCACATCAATAAATTCAGCCTGATCCAACTCTATGTTCCTTCCACCATTATCCCATACACTTGATATCCATCCCATGTCTGTTCTCCAGATTGCTGTTTATATAAATTAGAGAACTCAAGCAGTTCTTTTTGAGTGTAGAGCACCTCCTAATGGGTCACATTCTCAGCCTCACCTGCAGGGGCTCGCTGGGACTTTAGTTATAGGTCTAGAAGCAAACAGGAGTGGTAGGGGTGGCTCCTGAGAAGAATCAACATTATTTTGCCTGGAACTGCCTCAGGGGAGGCCATCACTGTTGCCTCAGGCAGCGCAGGGTTTATCTCAGACAAAGGTGGAAAGGCTGATATGGCAGCATGGGTCAGGGTGGGGGTGATGTTGCCTCTACTGAAGATGGAGAAACTGTCCCTTCTGGCAAAAAATGTTCATCAAAAGTTTACAAATTCAATGTCCCCAGCTTCATCAGGGTCCTCCCACACATCCCCATTCCAAGTTGCAGGGTCTCATTCTTTTCCAATCAATACCCTCACTGTAACAGTAGACACCTCCCAAGGTTGTGCATAAACCTTTCTGTTGCAAGTCAGCCACTCTGTTGCAAGTCAGCCACTTGCGTGATAAGAGTTTGTGTCTTTTTCCACAACTTCAGATCTTTCTCTACAGGAGATAGGACTCACTCAGGGCAATCTTAGCAGATTTGAGGCTCAGTATCTGCTTCTGAAGCCAGGAGACGGAATCCCTGAGTTCATCATTTTCTTTCATCACTTTGCTGAACTTAGGAGCAAACAACCAATTTCATTATGTTCCTTGGTTGTCCACATATGGTCTAAGGTATTATGTATAGAGTCCCTAAACTCCTTGCCTCTCATGAGCAGTGAATCAGGAGTGTCAAATGCATTTATTTTGCGTGACTGTCTAAACAGTTCACACCAAGGACTATCAATGTTCTCCATACTATTAGAAGTAGAGTCCTTAGCATTTGGGGATCTAATCATATTAAGCAGCCAACTCCAGAAACCCCAAAACCAACAAAAGAACTCCACCCTTAATATTCTGTTCCTCTAGAACCACTTCTGGTACCAAAATCTGTATTACTTAGGGTTCTCTTAGAGGGACAGAACTGAAAAGAGGAGAGTACTAAGTATTAACTTACAGGATCACCAGGTCCCACAATAGGCTGTCTGCAAGCTGAAGAGCAAGGAGAGCAGTCCAGGTCTCAAAACTAAAGAACTCAGAGTCCGATGTTCAGGGGCAGGAATCATCCAGCGCGGGAGAAAGATGTAGGCTCAGCGTCTAGGTCCATCTCTCCTTTTTCACGTTCTTCTGCCTGCTTTATCTTCACTGGAAACTAATTAGATTGTGCCTACCAGATTAAGGGTGGATCTGCCTTCCCCAGCCTGCTGAATCAAATGTTAATCTCTTTTGGCAATACCCACACAGACACACCCAGGATTAATACTTTGTATCCCTCAATCCAATCAAGTTGAGAGTATTAACCATCACAGGTAGTTTGTGTCTTTTTAGAAGTTTCTCCATTTCATCTAGGTTATCTAATTTCTTGGCATACACTTGTTGATAGTGTTCTTATAATCCTATTTGTTTATTTATTTATTTTTGAGACAGAGTCTCACTCTGTTGCCAGGCTGGAGTGCAGTGGTGCGATCTCAGCTCACTGCAATCTCCACCTCCTAGGTTCAAGCGATTCCCCTGCTTCAGTCTTCCTGAGTAGTTGGGACTACAGGCGTGCACCACCGTGCCTGGCTAATTTCTTATTTATTTATTTATTTATTTTTGTATTTTAGTAGAGACAGGTTTCACTGTCTTCTGACTTCAGGTAATCCACCTGCCTCGGCCTCCCAAAGTGCTGGGATTATAGGCGTGAGCCACTGCACCCTGCCGATCCTTTTTATTTCTACAAGGTCAATAGTAATGAACCTCTTTTATTCCTGATTTTAGTAATGTGAGTCTTCTCTCTTTTTTTATTGGTTAGTCAAGATAAAGATTCATTACTTTTATTGATATTTTCAAGAATCAAAAGTGGTTTTGATTTTTCTACTTTTTATATCCTCTACTTCATTTATTGCCACTCTAATTTATATTATTTTCTTTCTGATTGCTTTAGTTTGCTTTTCATTTTCTAGTTTCTTAAGATAGAGAATTAGATTATTAAATTGAGGTTTTTCTTTTTTTAAAATATGGGCCTTTACAGTTATAAGAAAGAAGTAAAAATGAAAATAAACTGGTGTTCTAGGAGGTGGAAGCCTTTTGCTAATGAGGCTTGCTTCCTGAGCTCATTGAGCTTTCCATTCCCATTTGCTAGATTCCTGCTGGGGCAAAGGGAGACCAGGGAAGTGTCTTTTTCTTTTTTCTTTTTTTTTTGTTTTTTGAGACGGAGTCGCGCTCTGTCGCCCAGGCTGGAGTGCAGTGGCCGGACCTCAGCTCACTGCAAGCTCCGCCTCCCAGGTTCACGCCATTCTCCTGCCTCAGCCTCCCAAGCAGCTGGGACTACAGGCGCCCACCACCACGCCCGGCTAGGTTTTTTTTGTATTTTTTAGTAGAGATGGGGTTTCACCGTGTTAGCCAGGATGGTCTCGATCTCCTGACCTCGTGATCCGCCCGTCTCAGCCTCCCAAAGTGCTGGGATTACAGGCTTGAGCCACCGCGCCCGGCCGGAAGTGTCTTTTTCTAAAGGCAAGTTCTTCTGCACTAGAAAGGAAACCAAAGTTATTTACTTATGGCCAAAGAGAAGACCTTATGATTTTCAGATTAGCTACGAATGGAATAGCAGACCATTTTGCCAGTCTTAATAATTTCTGAGCAGAAATCAGGCAGTTTTCTTCTTTCTTGACAGTCTGCCTCACTAATGATGTCCACTGTTCATTCCTGTCCTCGGTGCTATATGTACATCAGAAGAGAAGTAACGGGCAGTCTCCTGCAGACTAATCTGACGCTCAATCAATATACTTCAGCGGGGCTGTTTGCAGTGGAAGCAACATAGTATTATTTAAACAGTTGACTTGGCTGGGCAAGGAGGCCAGGGCCCGAGATCTGAGTTTCATAGCACCTTCCCTTCACAGTACTATATTTCCTGGCCGTCTCCATGCCACCTTGCAGGAAATTGGTACCTCAACTTCTTTTTCATCTTTTCATATCTTATCAATGGAAGAACAGGGTAGGCTGGAGGGCCAAGATATGCAGACACCTGGAGTGTTGTGAAGCGAATACATGAGAGAATGGGGTTACTGGGCCTTGAACATAACTGGCAAAATTCAATGAGTATTGAGTAGTCCAAGTAGTCACATAGAAAGCGTTCTCAGCAGAGCTCCTGCCCCAGTCCCCGTGTGCTGATTATCTGTTGACTGTCCCCAGACGACCTATGTCTTACTTGCCCTTCTTTCCCCCTGCGTCTTCACCTCCAGCAGGGCTCTCTGGTAGGACAGTACCAATAGTTCATACTATCTATGCAACCCAGCTTCCTTTCTCTCCCTACTGCTTATTTCTACTGCATACCCTAAGGTAGTGGGGATCGACTATCAGTCACCAGAACTGCAGATTACGTAGGATAAAAGTAACTCAGGAATGGAACACCAAACATCGTATGTTCTTACTGATACGTGAGAGCTAAGCTATGAGGATGCAAAAGCAGCAGAATGATAGAATGGACTTTGGGGACTTGGGGGGAAGAGTGGGAGCGGGGAGAGGGATAAAAGACTCTACACTACACAGGGTGCAGTGTATACTGCTCGGGTGATGGGTGCACCGAAATCTCACAAATCACCACTAAAGAACTTACTCATGTAACCGAATACCACCTGTACCCCAATAACATATGGACAAATAAAATGAAAAAATTTAAAAATCATATGGGACAAAATTCAGTTATGAGATGGTCAGCCCTCTGTATCTATGGGTTTTGTGTCTATGAATTAAACCAATCATGGATCGAAAATATTTGAAAAAAGAAATAGGTGGTGTGCCTGTACTAAGCATGTGCAGACTTTTTTTTCCTTGTTATTATTCCCTAACCAATACAGCATAACAACTTTTTGCATAGCATTTACATTGTATTGGGTATTATAAGTAATCTGGAGATGATTTAAAGTATACAGGAGGATATGCATAGATTCTATGAATATGACACAATTTTATATAAGGGACTTGAGCATCCAAGGATTTTTGGTATCTGCAGGGGGCGGAGAGGTCTCCCAGAACCAATCCCCCGTGGATACTGAGGGACCATTGTATTAGCAGTAGTACTTACAGATTCACAGAATATCTCTGGATATAGAGAAAACTTTACACACAAAATCCATGCTAACAAGCATGTGAACACTCTAGTAAAGATAATAGTATAATTCTTGATCAAGCATTTAAAACCATTTTCATCTTCCATTCATTAATGTAAAATATATATTTTATTGGTAACTGACCTAGTCCTTTTATTTTTATTTATTTATTTATTTATTTGTTTGTTTATTTGAGATAGAGTCTCACTCTGTCGCCCAGGCTGGAGTACAGTGGTGTGATCTTGACTCACCACAACCTCTGCCTTCTGGATTCACATGATTCTCCTGGAGAATTACAGGCACCCACCACTATGCCCAGCTAATTTTTATATTTTTAGTGGAGACTGAGTTTCACCATGTTGGCTAGGCTGGTCTTGAACTCCTGACCTCAGGTGGTCCACCCGCCTCGGCCTCCCAAAGTGCTAGGATTACAGGTGTGAGCCACCACACCAGGCTGACCTGGTCCTTTTAGCTGAGAAACACCATCTAGTATTATCATCCTAAGAAGAGAGGTGAAATGGGGAGAAGTAACTTCTCAAAAGGGAAGATAAAATGACTTTTGTGAAAAGATGCTTTTCCTTTGGAGATGGGTATGTAAACAGTGTTTTGATTTGCTCTTTTTCTTACTGAAAAGGGAATGAAAAAATGGAAAAGAAATTATAAATGAAACAAATTTTCACTGGAAGAATTCTCTCAAGAAGCATATGATTAAAAAATACTAAAAAGTCTTTCATGTCAACTAAACACAGTTAAGTTGGGAAGATTCTAAAAGATCCAGGATATCTCATAAAGAAAAAGTCTAATAACTACGAGAGTAAGATTAGAGAAAAGAGTTAAGATTAATAAATTACCGGCCGGGTGTGGTGGCTCACACCTGTAATCCCAGCACTTTGGGAGGCCGAGGCAGGCAGATCATGAGGTCAGTAGATTGAGACCTGGGTGAAACCCCGTCTCTACTAAAAATACAAAAAATTAGCCAGGTGTGGTGGCGGGCACCTGTAGTCCCAGCTACTCGCGAGGCTGAGGCAGGAGAATGGCATGAACCCGGAGCTGGAGCTTGCAGTGAGCCGAGATCGGCCACTGCACTCCAGCCTGGGCAACAGAGCGAGACTCCATCTCAAAAAAAAAAAAAAGATTAACAAATTACCAAATTATATCTAAGTTTGATCCTATGTTTCAAAATGGGTTTACCTGTGAGTAAAGAAAACTCTAGGAGAATATATGCCAAAATGATGATATCTTTGGCTGTTGGAATTGCAGGTACTTTTTTCCTTTTTGCATGATCTGTATTTTAACTGTTTTTTTTTTTTTTTTTGTCTGATACAGAGTCTTGCTCTGTCGCCCAGAGCTGGAGTGCAATGGTGCAATCTCGGCTCACTGCAACTTCTGCCTCCCAGGTTCAAGCAATTCTCCTGCCTGAGCCTCTTGAGTAGCTGGGGTTACAGGCATGCGCCACCATGCCCGGCTAATTTTTTAATATTTTTAGTAGAGAGGGGGTTTCATCATTGGCCAGGCTGGTTTTGAACTCCTGAGGTCATGGTCTGCCCGTCTCAGCCTCCCAAAGTGCTAGGATTACAGGCATGAACCACTGTGCCCAGCCTATTTTAACATTTTTTAAACATGAAAACTATATTACTTGACTAAGAAATGATTAAAATTTTATCATAAAATACTTTTGTTAAATTTGTATTGCATTTACTACTTTAACAAATATTTTTAATATTGAAAATATATGGGAACATTATAAATTACAAGTTTTGAAGTAAAAAATGATCCTGATCTAATGAAAAAATAGTAACTTTGGGAGTTTTACATTTGAGTTTGAGTTCTGTTCTTGGCCGGGCACCGTGGTTCACACCTGTAATCCCAGCACTTTGGAAGACCGAGGCAGGTGGATCACCTGAGGTCAGGAGTTCAAGACCAGCCTGGTCAACATGATGAAATCCCATCTCTATTAAATATACAAAAATTAGCGGGTGTGGTGGCGGGCGCCTGTAATCCCAGCTACTCAGGAGGCTGAGGCAGGAGAATCACTTGAACTCAGGAGCCGGAGGTTGCAGTGAGCAGAGATCGCGCCATTGCTCTCCAGCCTGGGCAACAACAGCAAAACTTCGTCTCAAATAATAAAAATAAAAATAAATTCTGTTGTTTTACTAACTAAAAGATCTTCAATAAATAAACTTCCAGATCCTCAATTTTTATCATAAAATAAAGAGAGTGGGTCAGATAATCTCTGTTGTCTTCTCCCCCTTTCCCGTTTTATGAAGTAAGACCAGACTGTGCAGCCGTGGCAAAGTACTGCCACCTGGTGGCAGTTATCTAAAGTGAGCTGGCTGTATTTAAGGGATAGAGTCACCATCATTCATGCATACTTGTGTTTGCCTAGCATCTATGTGCCAGGCAAGTGTCAGCATTATTGTTTATTCAATTTAGTGCTTTTCTAGATGATGTAGGTGAAACAACCAAGACATGAGCTGTCACATGCTAACTGTGTGCCCTTAAGGACATCAATTGAACCTTGAGTCTGCCTTTCCATCTGAAAAATAAAGTTAATATCTACCTTACATTATTAGAAGATCTAGAGATGATAGGTGTAAAGTATCTTACACAGTCCAAGGCAAAAAGTATTTAGTCAATAAGTTGTAGTAATTATCCTTAGGAAGGTTACCATCTGTAGCAGGGGAAGTAAGACAAATATAGGCATCTGTGCAAATACAGATAGTGTGACATGTGATGTGCTATGAAAATACAAAGAGGGCATGAGGTATATTCAAGAAATGGCAAAACCAAAGTTCCAATGGACTGGAGTATAAAGGACTTGTAGGGAATTGTTGGTAACTCTTCTGGAATGGTAGGTTGCAGATCTGCTCTAGAGGGTCCTAAACGTCAAGGAAGCAATGGCCAGTCACGGAAGAGTTTTGGACAAAGAATAATTTTATCACTAGAGCTGGGCTTCAGGAATACTGATATTACTCAAATGTCTGACAATGAGGTTAAGAAACCAGGTAATGAGCACAGAGGATGGCAAAAGAAAGGTGGGAGGAGACCGGGCGTGGTGGCTCACACCTGTAATCAGAGCACCTCGGGAGAAGTGAGGTGGGCAAATTGCTTGTGCCCAGGAGTTCAAGACCAGCCTAAGCAACATAGCAAAACCCTGTCTCTACAAAAAATACAAAACTTAGCCAGGTATAATGGCTCACGCTTGTAGTCCCAACTACTCGGGAGGCTGAGAGATGGGAAGATCACTTGAGCCCAGGAAGTTGAGGATGCAGACTTTTGGTAATTACCCCAGGCAACGAGGCTGTTTTACAGTGTGGCATGATCACGCCACTGCACTTCAGCCTGGGCAACAAAGTGAGACTTTGTCTCAGAAAAAAAAAAAGAGAGAAAAAGAAGAAGAAAAGAAAGAAAGATGGGTAGGAATGATACTGAAAAACTGCAGAACTGTAGTTGTGAGTGAATCTTTACAAATGAACTACCTGAGACAAAGGGAAGCTAAGATGTATTTGGTGTCAGGACACCAACCAGTCACAGCAGTTGTAGGACTAAACTCCAGGGTTCCTGGTCTGGGTCTAATACCCTTTCCCCATCCATGAAAGGCGTTAGCCCAAATTTCTACTGAGGTCTGAACCAAATACGAGTTTGGCCTTCGAATCACACATTGTTCAATACATAGGCGAGTAACTCTTTGTGACTATTTTAGAATGTACCAGGAGCTAGAGAGGAAATATGACAAAATACTTTTCTACAAGGTCATTCACTTTGGGTATTAGAAAGAACATTCTACTTAGAATAAAATAAAATCCCAAGTGTGCCCATTTTAAAACCCCTGTGGGATTTATAATGGCTTAACTTTTAGTTGAGAAGAAATATTATTTTTTTTCTGGCATCTTAGAGAAGCAGACACTTTCAGAGGTGATGCTTTGACAAATGGTAGCATAGATCAGGACAAATGACAGGAAGCTCTCATACAATATACTTTGATGAGAGCGAAGGCAAATAATGATATAACGCCCTGCAGCTACATGTTTGAAATGGAAATGTTTAGAAAGAGGATGTTAAGGAAAATAATATTAGAAAAAGACTAATGCTATATGAGGTTCCTGTCAGATGGGGAGTGTAGGATAATTGTGTAATAGTGAAATAATATGGTTTAGAAAAAAGAAGGTGTTGTTGACTGAGACTGTTAGATTATCACAGAAGAGATGAAACACTTTTTCATAGTCAGAAAAATCAATGTACAGCCCAAGAAGAGAAGTCGTTTTATGATAAGGCAATAAAAACTTCAAAGTGCAAGTTAAAAATGTTTCCTAATTCATTTCAGCCTAAACTGATCCCTGCACCCGTCTCACGCTGTCCGCCAGCTCTTTTGCTGGAGTATGTTACCCTTTCTCCTTGGAATCATTACCCGGTCTCCTTGGAATGGAAACTGTGTCAGACTCCAGGGGTGAGTGGGAGGGAAAATGGTGCTGGCAGAAAGAGAGGAAGTGTTTTTTCAATTTAGAGCTAGAAGTAAGTGCTGACATTGTCTCATGTGTGTTTGGGACAATGGCACAGGCCAGCGGTAACATGTCCACTTTTCTGTGTCCCTTGCTCAGATGTGTTTGGCATGAGGCTGCAGAACCCACAGCTACTTTATCCCCCCACCAAATCTCTGAATCTCTTTTCTCCCTCCTGGAAATGTGAAATGTGGACAACATGCAGTTTCTACCTTTGTATTGTTAACGTAATTATCCACATGAATTCTCTTATTTCCCCACACATATTTTGCAACAAAAAATCCTTTCCCCTCTCTTCAGAAGCACACCTTCTGTGGGGTTTGAATATTAACCTCAGCTGACTTCACAGCTGCACTAACCAAAGCCTGTGTTTTCTAGGCCAAAGCAGACAAAGTGAAGTTAAAGGAGCGGTTGACAGTTGATGCTGACGAAGGTAGAAGAGAGGCTGGGTACTCACGCTAGGTTTCACCCCCTGCACCGCCTTCTCCCCTAGTACAGCTCATCTGGGAGTTCAGAATCCTCAGCCTTCTAGGTCACCTCTGATGAGCAGGGGCTGTGATAACTGCTTAGCCTGTTGGCTACTATAGTGTGGTCGGGAGAGAAAATATGTATTAATATTGTTTATTATTTAAAGATGGTTTTATTTGTGTGTATATTGAACATCTCTTGTTTAGAAGGCAAAAGAATCATCTGCCTGCCACAGTTTACTTTGTAGGCATAGAGTATCACCTTTTTGGTTTGTTTTTTTTTTTTTTTTTGAGACAGAGTCTTGCTGTGTCGCCCAGGTTGGAGTGTAGTTACACGATTTCGGCTCACTGCAACTTCCGCTTCCTGGGTTCAAAGGATTCTCCTGCCTCAGCCTCTTGGTAGTTGAGATTAAAGGTGCCCGCCACCACGCCCAGCTAATTTTTGTATTTTTAGTAGAGACATGGTTTCACCATATTGCCCAGACTGGTCTCGAACCCCTGGCCTCAAGTGATCCACCCGCCTCGGCCTCCCAAAGTGCTGGGATTACAGGCATGAGCTACTGCACCTGGCCAGAGTATCATCTTTTAAACTGCTTTGTTCTGATATAATTATCTGTGCACACATTTTTAGAATTAATTTTCAGAACTTAAATTAGAATACAAATAATAAAAGGAAGAGAGCTAACATTTTTTAATTGCTATATACCCCAGGTGCTATTCTATTTGTGTTACTTTTACCTGAACAAGGTATTGTAAACCTGGGGGCAGAATTTACTCTTAGGGTGAAAACTGCTCTCTTTATTTTTAGGGAGTCAGCAAGCCATTCTGATGGGCTACTCAAATGTTAGAGTAGGATTTCAGAGTTCAAGGGCTCACTTGGGTAGGCTGAGAAGGAGAGGCAGAGATGTGAGGGACTCAGGAGTTGGTGGTGAGGGTGGTTAGCAGGGGGCAGGAACACCAAGATATGGTAGGAGGCTAATCAGAGAAAGGACCAGTGAGAAATTTTCTGTATCAAGGAGTGCCAAGACACTTTTAAATTTATATTATGGAAATTTCTAGTATATACAAAAGCAGAATGAGAAGTATAATGAACCTCGTGTAATCATCACTCAGCTTTAACAATGATCCTCTCATAGCTGATTTTGTTTCTTCCTTATCCCTACCTACTTTCCCACTCCCAACCCCCAGTAAATTATTCTGAAGCAAATCCCAGACATGGTATCACTTCACAGATTACATTTTAATCTGTTTTCCGAGCCATCTGTGCTGTAACTCCCCTCTTATTACCCAAACTTCAGTCAAATCCACTCCTTTAGTGTCAGTGGGACTTTAGAGGGGGACTAAAAGCAAAAGAGTTTGCATCTGGGCCAAAGTGGGTGAAGAAAAAGTAGTGAGAAGCCTGAGGCACAGCTGAGATGAAGAATAAGCAGAGCTCCTGAGAATCCTTGAAAAGACTGGAGGTGAAGGGATGCTAGTTTCTCCACAGAAGTCAGATGGGAGTTTTATACAGGAATGTGTGTGTGTGTGTGCACACTGTATTAAAATGAAGAGTGACTCTAAAAGACTGGAAGACTTGGGGACAGCCAGACAGCTGGCGTTTGGGTTACAGTTGCATTTTCCAAGTTTCCTTTCCTTGCAAGGAAAGAAAATACTAAATTTAAACACCATCTTTCAATTCCTCAGTCAATAATTTCCTTTTCTGTCTCTTTCACAAATGCAGTTTCAAGACATCAGTGCAAGGCATTTATTTTCTACGGCGCCTTTCAGAAACATGAAATCCCTGAAGGAAAGTTGTTAAGCAATTCCAATCCCAATTAGGTTTGCAGCTGATGTCTATGTAGCCTTGTTTAAGTCATTATTCTTTAACAACTTGTGGTGAAACTAGCAAAAATTGTGAGAAGTGGACCTAGATACTTGCAAAATTACCCTGTAGCATTTTCAAGGTGGGGGAAAGGAAAATATGGACCATAATTGAACTAAATTTAATTTTATCAAGTTAATAATGCCTTTAAGATTTTTTTTTTTTTTTTTTTTTTTTTTTTTTTGAGACGGAGTCTCGCTCTGTCGCCCAGGCTGGAGTGCTGTGGCCGGATCTCAGCTCACTGCAAGCTCCGCCTCCCGGGTTTAGGCCATTCTCCTGCCTCAGCCTCCCGAGTAGCTGGGACTACAGGCGCCCGCCACCTCACCCGGCTAATTTTTTGTATTTTTAGTAGAGACGGGGTTTCACCGTGTTAGCCAGGATGGTCTCGATCTCCTGACCTCGTGATCCGCCCGTCTCGGCCTCCCAAAGTGCTGGGATTACAGGCTTGAGCCACCGCGCCCGGCCAATAATGCCTTTAAGATTATAGATAGGCCGGGCGCAGTGGCTCACACCTATAATCCCAGCACTTTGGGAGGCCGAGGCGGGAGGATCACCTGAGATCAAGAGTTGGAGACCAGCCTGGCCAACATGGTGAAACCCCATCTCTACTAAAAATACAAAAAATTAGCCGGGCATGGTGGTGAGCACCTGTAATCCCAGTTACTGGGGGGTTAGGCGGAGAATCACTTGAACCTGGGAGGCGGAGGTTGCAATAAGCTGAGATCGCGCCATTGCATTCCAGCCTGGGCAACAAGAGCAAAACTCAGTCTCAAATAAACAAAACAAAACAAAAGATGATAGATCAACAGAGGAATTTGGGACTTGAAATGTCATCTTCTCTTAAGATGCATCTAGACAGTTGATAATTGCTCAAATAAGTTTAATGTGGGATAGACTGCGACATTTTTTTGCATGCAGATAGCATGAGTTATAACTGAGTTATTTCCTTATTTATATTCTAATAGAAAAAGAATTTTTCTTTGAGAAAAGAAAATGGCAACTTTACTATCTTTATCAGATGTATTTCTGCCTTGAAAAAAGACAGAGGCTGTATGTGGGAAACAAAAATTATAACCAATATTAAGACAATATGTTGTTGAAAATATTGCTATCTAGAGGCCTTAGGAAATAGTATCTAGCAACCACTAGATGTCACTTGATGTTTGCTTTTTTGAGTTTTTTCTTTTGTTTTTGTTTTTTCATAGTTTATCTGCAATTATAAGTCTACAATTCTCAATGGGTCTAAGATGGCTGCAAACAAAATGCTGCAATATTTGAGTGAAAGCAGGCGAAAGTCATTACATGAGAACAATAATTTTAACTTTAAATAAGATTTGGGTGGTTGCAGGGTTCGTATAATCTCTCCTGGCATTTGTAAGGACCAGAGAAGCCAGCAGCTTTGCCCTCCTGCTGTGTTTAAACAAAAATGGAAAATTGTAATGAACAGCTAGATTTTTCCTATCTTTCATTTTTTTCTTCCTCCTCCCTCCCCATTTTTAGGAGAATGTGACTTTTAAAATGATTGCCCTTTAATGAGGTTACTTGCAGCATTTGAAGATAAATCCTTGTTTGTTCTAATTTCTGCCCACAAATTAAAACTTTTAATCTTCATTATCTCAGTAAAGTGCATGTGACAAAAGTAAATGGAGAAGATGTCTAGAAATGTTGTGAGGGTTCTCTGGGTTTATCCACTTCCTGTATTTGCTAAAACTCTAATAATCAGTTCCAGTAGAGACCACATATCCTGGGGTTTTGTTTTGTGTAACAGCTATTTGTTTATTTTTTTTAAACTGTCATTGTATTTTGGCTTCATGATGGTTAAATGAGTCTCCGTATTAAGTAAACTTCTCTGACCCTGCCTATTTCCTGTCTTGTCAAACCTTTCCTTGTAAGAATAACAGTGTTCTTTTATTTGGTAGTGTGCAGCATGATGTTTTTGGCATGACCAACATTTTTGACTTGCAAAAATTTGTGACCTCAAGTGTGAGAGAAGTGCATGCTTTCTTCCATACCTCACAGGGTCTCAATTTTAAAAAGTATCTTGCGAAAGAATTATCAGCATGTTTATTTCCCAAACATCACAAAAAACAAATAGAAATAGTTTTTTTTAATAAGCTACTAAAAATATTAAACCAATGAATACTTGGTGAACATTTTGCTACTAAACTTACATAATTTCTCAAACTGGCCTAGCTATATGAAGACACAGAGATTTTATTTATCATGTTCTGTCTAGTAATTCATAGTTTTGAAAACATATTTTCAAACCAAGACACATTATATGTGAGAGGAGTATTGCTATTCCAAGTCATAGAAAGGAATAAATATCTTTGTTGCCTCATCCTTATATACCTAGGTCTATTTAGTTCTGAAATGGATTCTATAACATAAGCACCATCAAAATCAAAAGTCTCAAACGCCCCTCCTTTTTTTTTAAAGTAGCTAGCTATTTGCTAGCATTTTTCTCTATCTTTTGGTTTATTTTTCAATAATGTGGACATTATGAGAATAAAATCATGGTAAACATCTCTTGCATTTAAAGATTGACATCTGCTAAATATTAATTTTGAAATATCGATAACTAATTAGAATCTGAAGAAAATAGATTGTGTTGATTTGAAGGTGTCATGAATACATTCCTATTCACATAGCAGTAGTTCTGAAAGTCTCGGCTAATAAAAATCTAAATATCTGCAGCAAATGGAATTTGATAAAAATACATCAACTAGTAGTTTTTTGTTTTTTATCATTGGCTGGAAATACAGTTCTAATAAAAAGCCTGTGATGTATAGGCAGTAACAAAGAAAAAGTTGAGGACTAAAAAGATACATTCATCATTCCAGCATGGAATATTTTTTCTGAAAATGTCTGAAACATAGAACTGTAAACTTCATTTAAGATTATTAGCCTGAGCAACATGGTGAGAACCCATCTCTACCAAAAATACAAAAATTATCTGGGTGTGATGGTACACGCCTGGAGCCTATAGTCCCAGCCATTCAGGAGGCTGACGTGGGAGGATCGATTGAGCCTAGAAGTTCGAGGCTGCAGTGACCCGAGATCACACCATTACACTCCAGTCTGGGTGACAGAATGAGATCCTGTCTCAAAAAAAATTATTTTTTCTTAGACCTGTCATCAAACTTCCTTTAATGGTTCATTGTCATTATTTCTTTTTCAGAGCCAAATCCAAGGAGACTTAAATTGTATTATCAAGATTTGTTTCACTTATACCACACACATATACTTTCCTAGACTATAGTTTTCAAAACACTATTGTATTGTCTTCCTTTTTAGAAAAAAAATACAGTAATACTTGAAATTATATTAGCATTTTAACTAGCCCAGTACCTATTTTTTTCCACATTGGTGGTTTTAATAGGCCTCCAGAAGTTATAGGTGTAGCCCCTTGTAGGTACAGATTGCCTCGTTTAAATAAAGGAATCGTTTTTTCTTTAATAGAACTTATTTTTTTAAAAGCACATTTAAGTTGTGCAGTTGTGATTTAAAAGAATGACAAAAAGTGATTACACCTAAAAGTTCTAAACTGCTACAATATTATCATGCCATTAGCTGTGATGGAGCTGAAAACTGATAGAACTTACACTTGTATCTCATGACTCTGCTTCCTTTGAAGTAAGCACTGGTGGCTGACCAAGTTTAATGTCCTAGCTTTTTGGATCTTTAAGAGGATTACAACGTGATTTGATAACCTGCCACAAATTCCTCTCTATGCAACTTACTATGTGCTACCTATGTGTTTTTAAATCAACTGGAGCATGTGCCTGTAGTCCCAGCTACTTGGGAGGCTGACTCAGGAGAATCACTTGAGCCCAGGAGGCGGGAGGTTGCAATGAGCTGAGATCACACCACTACACTCCAGCCTATGGGACAGGGAGAGAGTCCATCTAAAAAAAAAAAAAAAAAAAAAAGCAAAACAAAAACAACAACAACAGAAAACCAATTGGAATCAAAATGTGTTTTGAAATGAGTCACTTTATTTTCGATTTCTTAGAGTTTTCTGAATTTTTTTTTTTTTTTTTGAGATGGAGTCTCGCTGTCTTGCCCAGGCCGCAGTGCAGTGGCACGATCTCTGCTTGCTGCAACCTCCGCCTCATGGGTTCAAGTGATTCTCCTGCCTCAGCCTCCCGAGTAGCTGGAACTACAGGCGCCCGCCACCATGCCTGGCTAATTTTTTTGTATTTCTAGTAGAGATGGGGTTTCACCGTGTTAGCCAGGATGGTCTTGATCTCCTGACCTCGTGATCCACCCGCCTTGGCCTCCCAAAGTGCTGGGATTACAGGCGTGAGCCACCGCGCCCAGCCTTCAGAAATTTTAAAAATTGCTTCAGCATAGTGCTAAAATACTTTATGTATATAATGTAGAAGTCAATGCAACAATGAAACTATCAGTCCTCTATCTACCCCTCTCCACTCTGAGTCCAAACACTTTCAACTGTCTGTGATTTACTTTCATGTTCCTAAATAATATGCAAGTGCAGTTATTTCATTTTGTTTCAAATGTAGGCAGTTTCTACTGGTTTTGTTCTGGGGCTGATGAGAATTTAGCTTTCTTACCATACTCCCTTGGCTGCACTCCTCCCATGCCTCCACTTTGTCCTTCCTCTCATCCTCCCAACATAATCATCTAACAATATTCTGGCTAAATTTATAGCTGAGTCATATAGTGTACTATGGTAACATGTTTATGTAACTTTTTGTGGATTTCTTTTTTTCATTAATAATAGCTTATTTTTTGTTGTTGCTTAGTTTTTTACGCTTATTAGGAATTTCTCCCCAAATTCTTTGGTAGAATTGCAATACTCCCTTGAATAGAGTTGGACCCTAAGATAATCTATCAGTTTCTTTTTCATTTTTTTCTTCTAGATGCTTCCCCACTTTAATCCCTTTGTCTCCAGCTCCAGTTACTCCCGACTACTCTGCAACTGCCATCCTGGAGCTCAGTCTTCTTGGGAATCCCTTTCATCTGTGTCCTCCGTGCAATTTCCTATTGCCTGGATCCCATGCTTTTCCAGTTTGGGTTTGTTCCTCACTTTGGTAAAGCATGGTCTCCAGCAGCTGCTTTTTAAACATTTTAAAATTTTATTTGATTTATTAATTTTTTTTGAGATGGAGTTTCACTCTTGTCGCCCAGGCTGGAGTGCAGTGGCATAATCTGGGCTCACTGCAACCTCTGCCTCTTGGGTTCAAGTGATTCTCCTGCCTCAGCCTCCCAAGTAGCTGGGATTACAGAAACCCACCACCACACCTGGCTAATTTTTGTATTTTTGTTAGAGACGTGGTTTCACCATGGTGGCCACACTGGTCTCGAATTCCTGACCTCAGGTGATCTGCCCGCCTTGGCCTCCCAAGGTGCTGGGATTACAGGCGTGAGCCACTGCACCTGGCCTAAACATTTTTTTTAAATTGAAGTATAGCAAACCATTTGCTAAACTTAAGTACACTAACTTAGGCTTGGATGTCTGTGTTCATGGAGTTGCAGGACGGTTTCCACGTGTCCCCTTTCAGTATGTGGACTTTCACTTAATCCTTCTGTTTCTGTCCAGCCTCTTACCCTACTCCTCAGTATCACTGAGTCAAGAATCCTGCTGGTTCAGCCTCTCCAGAGAGCAAACATCCTGCCTTCTACCAGGGAAGAGGAGAGATGCTCATCTGGCTGGGGGCACTGGGAAGACTCTATAACTTACTTTTATAGACATTCAACAAAGTCTTTGCTTTTGGCTCCACCCATTCCTGTCATCTTCATCAACACCAAGAACTATCAATCCTGATCTTTCCTAAGTTCTTTAGAGCAACTTATCTTGCTTCTTCTTGGCTTCCTCTTAGATTTTATTAGGCTTTTAGGTTTTGGTTGTTTTCCCCACTTTACTCAGTCAGCAACTCCTCTCTTTTTGGCTTTCCATCTTCCAAATACAATTGTCAACTTTTGTCTGATATCTCCTCTACAACTCTCTCTCTTTTTTTTTTTTTTTTGAGACTGGGTCTCGCTCCGTCGCTCAGGCTGGAGTGCAGTGGCGCAATCTCCGCTCACTGCAAGCTCCGCTGCCTCCTGGGTTCACGCCATTCTCCCGCCTCAGCCTCCCTAGAAGCTGGGACTACAGGCACCCGCCACCACGCCCGGCTAATTTTTTTGTATTTTTAGTAGAGACAGGGTTTCACCGTGTTTGCCAGGATGGTCTAGATCTCCTGACCTCGTGATCCGCCCGCCTCGGCCTCCCAAAATACTGGGATTACGGGCGTGAGCCACCGTGCCCGGCCTACAACTCTCTTTGTCCTTACGAGTTTACACCTTTTTAAATCCCCTTACTGTCATTTTCAATAGGTTCCTCCAGAGAGTATATATAAATGTTTGTCTTTAATTTTCAATGTTTAATTTGAAACATAATTACTTTCTAAAGCCAGAATACCATCATGTTACTTCTCAGGCTAAAATCTGTTCCTAGAACTTTAATCTTACAGCATGAGTTCTAACCCGTAACCACGCAAGATCTTTCATGATTTAACTCTTGGTAGCTTTTCCAACCTTAATAAAACAACCCAGACAACGGGTTTTGTTTTGTTTTGTTTGCTATTTTTCAAATATTCCTACACTTTCTTGTTTTCAAGGCTATGCATAGACTTTCCGTTACCTGGAACATACTTGTTTTCTTCCTATGAAACACCTACTCATTATTCATCTTTCCTATGAAGCATTCTTTGACTTCTCTAGATCAGAGTAAGTCTCTTCTTGTGTGTTCATATAGCACATAATATTCTTCTATTAAAAACAACTATATTTTCCCAATCCCACCGTGGAGAATTTAGGCGTAGTATTTTGCAGTTCCACAATGGAGGACTGCTGCACAAAATACTGCCCTCAATGACTGAAATTGTGCCCTATTCTTCCTTGACTTTTCTAGCACTGAGCAAAGTGTCTGTCATATCTCAGCCATTCAGTATATATTTTATGAATGAATGAATAAGGAAGATAAAATCTGAGACCTCTTGGGTGTTGCAAAACAACTGCATCAAAAGGCAAAACCTTCACCCTGGAGCCAGGATTTCCAGGTCCTGATTTTTGCCTCACTTGGGCTTGCAGGATATAACCTGGCATAACCCACTGTCACTTTTCTGCCCTTGAATTTACTCACTTGTACAACAGGAATATCTCTCAGAATGTTATCTTCCCCCTCTGCCCCCCGGTTTTATTTTTTTGAGTCAGGAGTCTCAATTTGTCACCCAGGATAAAGTTCAATAGTACAATCATAGCTCATTGAAGCCTCTACTTCCTGTGCTCAAGTGATCCTCCCACCTCAGTCTCCTGGGTAGCTGAGACTACAAGCATATTCCACCATACCGAGATCATGAAAAAGCAAGATCCTAGAAATAGGTCTTGCTATGTTGCCCAGGCATCATAAGTTTTGAAGACAGGTTAAAAACTGCTTTGAGTTCCAAAGTCTCTTAGACCAGCTGTAATAAAGTCATGGGCAATTCTGTTTCAAACTCTGTAATTGAATTGTTTTCCTAATTGTTCTAGATAAGTTTGCTTCTCCCAAATGCCAAGAAGACAAGGACACCACCATTAGGAAATGCCCCACATCTCGGCATGATAAGCTACCCACCACACCATGGCTTTGTTGTTCTCATTAGCAATGTCTTCCTTTGGTAAATATCACCAAGGCTCTTTACAAGATGCACCCTTTTTGTCTGACCTTGTTTGCTCGACAGTGACCTCAGATGAGCCTACACTCAAGATCCACCCCACAGCTGTCTCCTTGGTAATCATGTCGTGGGCCAGGATTTGTTTTGTAAAAGATCCAGCTGTACGGAAAGTCCCAACAACTGCAAATGGTCAATAGAATAGAATCTTTAACTCTGTTGCTGAGACTTCCAGGTGGGGAAACCTGTGAAAGATTGGTTCCTCTCAAGAAACTTCATCTACACGCCAGTGCACCTTTCCTGGGAACAGTCGGACGAGCACATTTTTCATTTAGAGCATCAACCCTGAAGGCAGTCAGACATGGGATTCTGCTCTTTTTTGCTGTCTGACCTCAGCAGGTCTTATCTGATTGGCTTTAATGCGACCCCCAGAGCAAATGCCAGAGAAAAGGCAAGTAGGCAAAACAAAAAAACCTTTATTTACAAACCAAATGTGAGGGAGGGGCGAGGTCCACTGGCCTCCGGCGGTGGAGGCCGACGAAGTCACTCCGGCGTTCTTGGGCAAGGTTCCTAGGTCCGCACAGGAGCAGGGGCCAAGGAAGCTCGCTCCGGCGCTCTCGGGCGAGGTTCCTGGGTCCCACGCAGGAGGAGGGGCCAAGGAAGCTCGCTCCGGCGTTCTTGGACGAGGTTCCCGGGTCCCGCGCAGACGAGGAGGGGCTGAGGAAGTTCGCTCCGGCGTTCTCGGACGAGGTTCCTGGGTCCCGCGTACGAGGAGGGGCCCAGGAAGTTCGCTCCGCGCGCCCACCGGGAGCGGCTTTTGTGTCCTGGGCCCAGGAGTGGGAGGGCAGTGGGCGGGACATAGGCGGGTCAGGGGCGGGTCGGTAGGCGTGGCTAGGCGGGTTCCGGTTTCTCTCCGTCGGAGGTCGGGTTGCGCCTGCGCAGTCGACCCGTGTCCTTCCCGGGTGCGGGAAAGTTGACAGTGAAGAATCCGGAACTGCGCCATCTTGCCTCTGTTCATCCAAACAGTCCAACCTTTTATTGATAATAGTGATAAGGGGCGCCATGGTTTGTCTGGCTACTTCCTGCTGTTAAGGGACGTTGTTAAGGTTGGGGTCTATGGTTGGTATTTGGACGTATGGATGAAGAACCATCTGGTTGAAGGTGACGCGCGTGATCTCTTGAACTCTGGCTCGGAGAAATTTGATTAAAACAGGAGCAAGACATAAGACAAAACAGAGGATTAGTATGGGAATTAGGAATGGGAGCATCTGCTGTATTACGGGCAGCAGCCATACCGGTGGTCCGGGGGTGAAGGGGGTATTGTAGGTTTTTAATTCTGCTTTAATCCTGTTTAGGGTTTGGATGTTAGTGTCTACTAGGCCTGACTCGTTTACGTAATAGCAGCATTCTTCTCCTAAGAAGAGACATGTTCCTCCTTTTTCGGCAGTAAGTAAATCTAATGCTCGCCTATTTTGTGCTGCTACCTGGGCCACTGAGGTAATTTGACGCTGCAAAGAAGCCAGGCTTTCAGCTGAAGCCTCTATGGCCTCTCGGATTTGAGCTGCTAGAGATTGGGTAGACTGTACCGAGTGGGCAAGTGCCCCAGTTCCAAGCCCTGACGCCACTAAGGAGGCGGCCAGGGAGACTCCGATGACTAGGGGAAGGAAGACAGCCCGTTTTTGGAGATCATTAGGAGGAGGGTTAAATTGTACGATGAGTTCAGCTACTTCTGCTTTGCTATATAAGGTTAAACTAGGTACTAGGGACACTGGGACACAAAGGGATTGACCAGTGGATGTGTGATTAAGGACCTTGAAGAGAGTTTTGTTGCACCAGAAATAACCTCCAGTGGGAGCCGTGTGGGTCTTAGCGGGTGGCTGGGTATAGTTACACCAGGAGGTGTTTGGGGTAGAGTAGCAGAAAGGAAGGATTGGACTTTCTGGGCTTTGGTATAGTGGGACTTGGAGTAAGAATGGTTTTTGGGAGGTGCCTATGGAGTTAGTTGTAGCCTTGAAAGCAGTAGGTAAAGGGACTGCCACTAAGGGGGCTCTTTCAAGGGCCGCACAGAGGAAACAGTGGGAGAGATTTGTTAGGTTGGCTGCCCGTGTTAGGTTTAACCCTTGACGGACTAGTTTTAACCATGAGAAGGGGTCCTTATTGGAGGAGTGTAATTGATCTTGTAAGGCCTGTTCTTGTGCTTGTATGGCTAAGGTTAAATTCTGTAGGGCTTGTATGTTTTGAGGAAGGGATTTTTGCTGGACAAGTGTTCTTTTTATCAGGAGAGTAGCCATGGGATATGAACTAAGGATTGTGTAGCCTGTGTAGAGTCCACCTTTGACTCCGTCTGCCCATCGGGGGTCCCATGGGTCTTTGATATTTAATTGGTATTGAAGGGGGGTTCGTTGATTCACAATGGTCAAGAGAGCAGTGGGTTTCGTCTGTCTCAAGGTTGCATAATGGATCTTACAATAAATATAAGGGCATCCTAGGTTCTTTTGTTTCCAGTAAGTCTTACAATTGTAATGTGTCTGATCGTGCAGGAAGCAGAGAGCCTTAGCTCCGGCCGCACTGCAACACGATAGGGTGAAATTTATAGTAAGATGGGGTTGGCAGCCTGAAGGGGGGCAGTCAGCAGTGCCTTGTAGCTGTGAGTGCTGTTTATTTTTGTGTGACCAAGTTTCAACTATAGAGAATCTCCATATGAAAGTTGGGTTAGTAATAGAGATTGAAATGCAAGAAAAAGATAGTAATATAAGTATGAAATAGTACTTCATCTTCAGTGTAATCACAGGGTACACCCTGTCACTGAAGATGTTCTATAAAGGTAAGCGGGAGAATCACTGTGATGGGCTATTATCTGGAGGCAAGTAGGGATCCGGGGTAAGATATTGGAATTCTGTTATGTTTATATAGAGTATGGCGAGAAATCGGGATAAGCGCAAGGGGTCAGGGAACGTGTGGTGGTTGAGAGAGTTTGGTGAATTTGAGACGGGTAGGGGTAAATCTAGTAGATGTCCACTGATTGTCTTCTGCGGGGGCCTTTTTTAATTGTGATATATGGATCCAGTGCGTGTGTCCTAGAAGTTTGGCTGCTGTGTATGTGGATAGGAGGACAATATAGGGGCCTTTCCACCTAGGCTGAAGATCTTTGGCTTGGATATCTTTTGAGTATACTTGGTCTCCTGGGCTGAGAGAGAGATGTGGGCTATAGATGTCTGTTGGAGAGGGGTATGCTAGTTCTGCATGTTGTCTCAGGAGTTGTCTCAAGAGGGTGAGGTATGGGAGATAAGTTGCCAGCGGGGAAGAAAGGGTGGGTAACTGCTGGAGGGTGAGCGGCTGGCCGTAAACTAATTCAAACGGACTGAGGCCTGTTGGACTCCGTGGGGCTGCTCGCAGCCGGGTTAGGGCCAGGGGAAGGAGAGTTACCCACGATTGTCGAGTCTCGAGGGAGAGTTTGGTGAGTTGCTGCTTAATGAGCCCGTTGGCCTTCTCTACTTTACCAGAAGACTGAGGTCTATAAGGGATGTGGAGTTTCCAGGAGATGTGTAGGAGGGCTGCCACCTGTTGGACTACCTTGGAGATGAATGCTGGGCCGTTGTCAGACTGAAGAGTGAGCGGGAGGCCAAACCTGGGAATAATGTGTTCAGTGAGTATGGAGGCAACTATATTGGTGGTTTCTCCTGTAGTAGGATAGGCTTCTATCCATCCTGAAAAAGTATCAACAAGGGTTAAGAGATATTTGAATTTTTTATGCCGTGGCATGTGGGTAAAGTCAATTTGCCAATCTTCGCCTGGTTGGTGCCCTCTGAGTTGATGGCTCGGATGGGGGTTGTGCAATGCGCCTTGAGGGTTTGACTTGAGACATGTGGAACACTGTCGGTTGATTATAATTAGGTGTTTCATGAGTGTGGGGCAGTGAATGAGGGGGCTTAGGAGGTTATATAAAGCTTTGGGTCCTATGTGTAGGGAATTATGTATGTCTTTTAGAATGGTGTGGAGCTGAGTTTCAGGAATAACTAATTTATTATTGAGGTAAATCCAATTGTCTGCGGCTAGTTTGGCTGTTGGATCTTTTAATAGTTTGGTCTTTTCCTCTTGGGTATAAGTAGGGGTATATTGAGGAGAGAGAACACAAATAGAGGGAAGCGTGGGAGTGGAGAATCCGGCTACCGACTTGGCAGTAGTGTCGGCAAAGTTATTGCCAGCCGCCACCGAGTTAGATGGAGTCTGATGACCTTTACAGTGTATGATGGCTGCTCTGGAAGGTGCTGATAAAGCGTCTAGCAGTTTGAGTATCTGTTTTTTGTTGACTATAGGGGTACCACTGGTGGTTAGGAACCCTCTCTCTTTCCAGATGACAGAGTGGGTGTGTGCAATCAAGAAGGCATACTTGGAGTCTGTGTATATGTTTACCGTTTTTCCTCTGGATAGGAGGAGAGCCCTGGTTAGTGCGATAAGTTCTGCCTGCTGTGATGTTGTTTCTTGTGGTAAAGGCTTAGCTTCTAGGACAGCAGAAGATGTAACTACCGCGTATCCTGCCTGTCTGTTTCCTAGAGAATTTATAAAAGAACTGCCATCTACAAATAGGGTTAACTGTGAGCCTTCCAATGGCTGGTCATGTAAATGTAAGTGACTAGGTGGTTGGGCCTCTAAAAGTTCTGGACAGGAGTGTTCAGTACGAGGTTGCTTGAGAGGGTCAGGAAGTAGGGTTGCTGGATTCAGAGAGGAACAGACTCCTAGGGCAATGGTGGAGTCCTCTATGAATAGGAGGTGAAAGAGTTGGAGTCTGGACGGGGTTAGATGGCTAATACTTCTGTGGGCAATAAGATCTTGAAGGCGGTGAGTAGAGAAGACTGTTAGGTTACCACCCCCAATGAGTTTCTTTGCTTCTTGGGTTAGCCAGGCTGCTGCTGCCAGGGTCCGAAGACAGGGCTGCCACCCTTGTATGGTGGGGTCTAATTGTTTAGATAGATATGCCATGGGGCGGTAGGTGGCGCCTATAGATTGGGCTAAAAGACCCACTGCAACTTTTTGTCTTTCATCTGTGAAAAGCTGGAAGGGGCATTGGAAGTCTGGGAGTGAGAGAGTAGGATGTGAGAGAAGGCAGTTTTTCAGGTGACTGAAATGTTTATAGATTAACTTTGGGTTAGACAAAGGTCCTTGGGGAGTCTCCTTGACAGCTGCATATAGAGGCTTAGCCAAGATTCCGAAATTAGGAATCCAGTGTCTGAAAAATCCTACTAGGCCCAGGAAGGATTGAATTTCCTTAGCGTCTTGAGGAGGAGAAAGATTTTGTATTAGAGTTAAGCGGTCTGTAGTAAGTGAGCGCGTCGTAGGAGTGATCTCAATACCTAAATATATGACACATTGTTGTGCGAGTTGAGCTTTGTGTTTGGATATTCGGTAACCTTTGGATCCTAGATGATTAAGGAGGATCGCAGTGTCTAAAAGAGAGTCCTGTCCCGTGGGACTACAGAGTAAAAGGTCATCTACATATTGGAGAATTTTACTATTGGTAAGAGGACAGGAGGCTAAGTCTTTTGCTAGGGCCTGCCCAAAGAAATGGGGGCTGTCTTGGAACCCTTGGGGAAGCACTGTCCATGTCAGTTGGGTGGAGGTATGGGTGTCTGGGTCTTCCCATGTAAAAGCAAAAAGAAACTGACAATCTGGGTGCAGGGGAATAGTGAAAAATGCATCTTTTAGATCCAGTACAGTAAAGTGTGTTGTATTAGGTGGAATGAGAGAAAGAAGGGTATAGGGGTTGGGAACTACCGGATGGGTGGGACAAACAGCTTCGTTGATAAGACGAAGATCCTGCACTAACCGAAAAGTTCCATCTGCCTTCTTTACAGGTAGGATTGGGGTGTTACAGGGAGAATGAATGGGGATGAGGATGTGTTGGCTGAGTAACCTAGTAATGATTGGTTTTAGTCCTCGTAAGTGCTGTGGAGAGAGAGAGAACTGTGGGCGGGTTGGAAACTGAGATGGTTTCTTAAGTTTTAAAGTATTGGTGGATGATGTTCCGCCACGACAGGAGTGGAGGTGTCCCACACTTGGGGGTCGATAGGAATGGGGAAATCGGGGAAAGGGTTAGTAGGATTGTTGGAGTCATTTGAGTTAGTCAATACTAGAAGCAGATGGCGGGTAGGGTGGGGGGGCGCTAGTAGGAATGGAGATACAGGCTTTCAGTTGACTTAAAACATCTCGGCCCAGTAGGGGAGTGGGGCATGAGGGGATAATGAGGAACAAGTGTGCAAAATAGTTGTTGGCCAGGCAGCAATTAAGGGGTGGGGTTTTTCGAGGGCTGGACGGGGAGCCATCGACTCCTACAACAGAAATATTAGAGGGAAGGCTAGGCCCTTCGAAAGACGGCAAAACAGAGTAGGTAGCCCCGCTGTCGATTAAAAAATTAATTGTCTTACCTGCTACCAGGAGAGTTACCCGCGGCTCGGTGAGGGTGATGGGGGTCCCCGAGTCCCGGCACCTTCAGTCGTCATCCAGATGTAAGAGCTGGAAGGAGCTCCCAGGGTCCTGAGAAGGGACATCACGTTGAGGCGCCATGCCCGTTCTCAGGGTGGGGCAGTCAGACTTCCAGTGCCCTGCTTCATGGCATGCTGGACAAGGAGTTGTTGGCAGACGAGGGTTAGGACACTTTTTAGCCCAGTGTCCAGCTACTCCGCACTTGTAGCACGGCCACACTGGCTCAGACGGTTGGGGACTCTGGGGACATCTATTAGCCCATTGCCCTGGGTTACTGCATTTATAGCAAGCCCCTTTTATTGTCCTTGAGCCTCCGGGGGTTTTGCTCTCCAGTTTTGGGTCACGGCTAGGCTGCAAAGCAGCAACTAAGGCTTGAGTCTGGAGCTGTACCTTCTGCCTTAGGCGGGCCTGTTGTTGGGCCTCAGCCGTTTCCTCCCTTGAATTATAGACCTTGAAGGCCGACTTGACTAGGTCTTGAATAGGAGTTTGAGGTCCATCCTCTGCCTTTTGGAGTTTTTTCTGAATATCCGAGGCCGATTGTGAAATAAAACATGATGCTAGAATAGTGGCCCCGGCTGGGGAACCTGGGTCTAACGAGTGTATTGAATTAAAGCCGCAGTTAGCTTATTTAAAAATGTGGCCGGGTTCTCATCTGGACCTTGAATAATTTCTTTTAGTTTATTGAAATTTACTACTTTATTTGAGGCCGCCTGCATACCAGCCAGAAGACATTGAGTCATCATATCTCGTCTTTGGCGGCCTGGCTGGCCTACTTAATAGTTCCAGTCTGGGTCTATAGAGGGGACTGCTTGTTCCCCTAGTGGGAACACAGGGTCTGTTAAGTGTAATTGGTTGGCATGCTGCCTGGCGGCCACTAGGATGCGCTCTTGCTCCTCAGGGTTTAGAGTAGAGGTAAAAATAACCTGGAGATCATGCCAGGTTAAATCGTAGGCCTGGCAAAGGTATCTAAATTCTTTGGTATAAATTGTGGGGTTGGCAGAAAAATCTCCTAAGCGTTTTTCAATCTTTGAAAGATCTGCTAGTGAGAAGGGAACATGAACTCTAACTACGCCCTCTGCTCCGGCCACCTCACGCAAGGGTGCTAAGACCGCGGGGCGGGGGGTTGGATAGGGTGGGAGTAGGAGCGGGGGCAGTTAGGCAATCTTTAGAGCGGGTATGGGCAGAGATAGGTGAGCTAAGATGACCAGGCGGAAGTGCCCAGGGGTCGGAGGGAAGTGTAGCCTCAACAATAGTGGGAGGGGCTGAGGAGGGAGGTGGAACAACCGCCAGAGCGGGAGGGGGAGGTGGAGCCGAAAGAGGAGGTGGGGCCGAAGCAGGAGGGGAAGGTGGGGTATACGGCGGGAGTGGAAGGGAGGGAGGGGAAGTAAGGTCTTCGGGCAACTCAGACAGGAAAGATGACTCCTCTTTTTCGGACTCTGTTAGGCCTGCGTCCCTAGCCAACATGACTTGAGCCAAGGAACACCGGCCACACAGGTCCGGACGAGAACGCAAGGCCCAAAATCCTTGTATATAATTAATTTCGGACCACTTGCCTAAGCGCTGACAAAAACTGAGGTCGGTCAAAATGTTACGGTCTAGAGTGCCCTCAGGCGGCCATTGAGACTGATTGTCTAATTTATATTGTGGCCACGCCACAGTGGAGAGGAACACCAGTCGCTTTCGCCTGAGATCTTGTTCTAATTGCAAAGTTTTGAGGTTTTTTAGAAGACACCCTAAAGGGGAGTCTCTAGGTATTTTGGATTGGGGGTTTCCCATTGCCTTCCTCTCGCCAATAGGCGGAAACGGAAACCGAACTCTACCTGGCTACAAAGCGTCCTTTGGAGCCACCAGAGACCGGTGAGAGGCTCCTGGAGCCGGAATGGAGATTACCTCCAGGCGGAGGTCTCCGTCCTGGATGGGTCTTCCGCGGAACGGAATGGAGTTCCTTTGGGCAGACGTCTCTGCCTTTGGGAACTCCCCTGGGTCACCTGGTGACCGGAAAAAAACCTTGGGCCTGCGCAGGACTTCTGGCCAAGGGATATGAGAGGGAGGCAGAAGGTACTCACCCCTAGGAGACTTGGAGGTGGGGAAAGCGATGTCCAGGTCCTGCTCCGTCTGGGGCGTGGAAGGAGGAGGCTCCTCGGACCTTGGGGGGCCCTGAGGAGGGGTCTCCTCCCGGGTTTCGGCACCAGCTGATTGGCTTAAATGCGACCCCTAGAGCAAATGCCAGAGAAAAGGCAAGTAGGCAAGACAAAAAAAACCTTTATTTACAAACCAAATGTGAGGGAGGGGCGAGGTCCACCGGCCTCCGGCGGTGGAGGCCGACGAAGTCGCTCTGGCGTTCTCGGGCGAGGTTCCTAGGTCTGCACAGGAGCAGGGGCCAAGGAAGCTCGCTCCGGTGCTCTGGGGCGAGGTTCCTGGGTCCCACACAGGAGGAGGGGCCAAGGAAGCTTGCTCCGGCGTTCTCGGACGAGGTTCCCGGGTCCCACGTAGACGAGGAGGGGCCGAGGAAGTTCGCTCCGGTGTTCTCGGAGGAGGTTCCTGGGTCCCGCCTACGAGGAGGGGCCCAGGAAGTTCGCTCCGGCGTTCTCGGACGAGGTTCCTGGGTCCCGCGTACGAGGAGGGGCCCAGGAAGTTCGCTCCGCGCGCCCGCCGGGAGCGGCTTTTATGTCCTGGGCCCAGGAGTGGGAGGGCAGTGGGCGGGACATAGGCGGGTCGGTAGGCGTGGCTAGGCGGGTTCCGGTTTCTCTCCGTCGGAGGTTGGGTTGCGCCTGCGCAGTCGACCCGTGTCCTTCCCGGGCGCGGGAAAGTTGACAGTGAAGAACCCGGAACTGCGCCATCTTGCCTCCGTTCGTCCAAACATTATCTATTTGAACTGTTGACTGCGCTGTTGTTGAATGGAAGTGTCACTACACGCCTCAAAGGGCTGGGTGTAAGAATTCAACATCATGTGTGTAAGGCAACTAGCACCCAGCAGGCATCCTCTTCCAGTATTTTTCCTCCCAGAAAGGAAGTCACCATTCTGCTCTCTAAATTTTTACTTTTTTTCCTTTTACTGTTGGTACTTTTTATTTTTTTTTTGGCCAGTCTTTTATTGTTCCACCCATTATATCATCTTTCATTTTCCCTTATTTAGGGCATACGTTTTTAGTTTAAAATTTAAATTTAAAAGTATACATTTCATAAAGTTTAGTTAAATGTTGGTCATATCTCTCACATCTGCTTTGTGATGATTTCCATCTTTTTTACTTTATTTTCCTTCTCCTTTTTTTGTCATGTTGTGTTATTTTAGTTTGGTGACTTGAAGGGTAATCCCAGATAGAGTTTGGGGGTGTTTTATTCAGGCATCCATCTTCACAGTTAGAAGGAACAGAGAGCCAGGAAAGCCTACTCATTAGAGGTGAGGGTAGTTTGGAAGGAGAGTTGGGAGTGGGGTTGTGGTTGAGGGATGGGGAGTGATAGTTACTAAACAGAGAAGAGTCACAGGAATTCAAAAACAAGAAATGAAATAGCATGGGAACTCATGGAACTTGGAATCTTGCCAGGAACCAAAACCACTCTTTTTTTTTGAAACGGGGTCTCACTCTGTCGCCCAGGTTGGAGTGCAGTAGTGTAATCTCAGCTCACTGCAGCCTCCGCCTCCCAGGTTCAAGTAATTCTCTACCTCGGCCTCCAGAGTAGATGGGATTACAGGCACCCACCACCACACCTGGCTAATTTTTGTATTTTTAGTAGAGACGGGGTTTCACCATCTTGACCAGGCTGGTCTTGAACTCCTGACCTTGTGATACACCCACCTCGGCCTCCCAAAGTGCTGGAATTACAGGTGTGAGCCATCACAGCGGGCCCAAAGCCACTCTTTTTAAGGGTGTTCCCCTTTCCTCTCTGCCTCCTCCCTCCCCCTTTCTCTACATCTGCTCTGTTCTCTTGTCATATAGAACATGTCTCATGGTGGCTAGCCCAGCTTCCCAGTCTTCATCTTCTTACAGCTAAGAAGTTAGTCTCTCAGTTTCTCAAGTCCAAAATTTTAAAGAAAGTAATCTAATTGGCCTGGCTCAGTTTTTCTCTTTTCTCGCTGGCCTGGTTATGAATGAGTCAGCATTGATCAATGTCCATCCTAGTCCAGCTGGATATTGTCTAGGAGAATAGCATTGCTTAGAATTTCTGTGACTTTCTGGGTATGCCCCTTCCAGCTGGAACATGAATGTTTTCGGAGATAGTATGACCAGAGTTCCGAGCTCCAAACACAAGCGGTGCACTGGATTGGATCAAAATTACAAATATTGGGATGCAGCCAGGCGTGGCGGCTCACACCTGTAATCCCAGCACTTTGGGAGGCCGAGGTGGGTGGATCACCTGAGGTCAAGAGTTCAAGACCAGCCTGGACAACATGGTGAACCTCTATCTCCACTAAAAACACATTAAAAAATTAGCTGAGCATGGTGGTGTGCACCTGTAATCCCAGCTACTCAGGAGGCTGAGGCAGGAGAATCGCTTGGCCCTGGGAGGCAGAGGTTGTAGTGAGTTGAGATTGCACCATTGCACTCCAGCCTGGGCAATAAGAGTGAGACTCTACCTCAAAAAAACAAACAAACAAAAAGAACAAAAAAGAAAAGAAAACAAATACTGAGATGCTTATTCTAAATAAGAAAGTCCCCTCCCCCCCAAAAAAAACAACTAATGTATCAGAAAAAAGACTTATCCTATGATGTAGAGTGTTTTTGGAATTTTCTCTATTAAAAATTTAGGTACCTGAGTGATCACTCTCCTTCTTTTGGAAACTTTCCTTTATGTGGAAGCTATTTGCAAATAATTCTAAAGTGACATCATTCCAAACTTTAAAATCTCACCTCTGGAAACTCCCAAGATGTAGCACCACTTGTTTCTTCACTAACTCTTTTAAGAGGGGGTGACCAAGGGGCACGTGCCACAACTGAGCCAGCTTACCTGGCTACAGAGTTAGATGGGAACCTGGCCTTCAGGCATGTCACCTGCATACATCTCACACATAGGCACACGTGGGCTTGATGAGGGAGCTCCTGAGGGATGGGGTCCACAGGGGTCTCTGCCATGAGGCTAGGGACCTGGCACTTGTTCATCTGGGTGACCAAGCCCAATTGTTCACACAAACATTAAATCTATTCCCTGAAATTTTCTTTTCTGAGTGAATCTCCCATCTTCCAGTTTATACTTAAAATTCTTCTACACATATCCAGAGGCAACATAGTAAAATCTCACAAGCTTTTCTGAGTTACTCTCCTAACCTAGTTGTCTCAGCAATCTCTCTCTTTTCATCTCTTCACTCTCTTTTTCTCCTCTCCAACAACCCTCCACTCCTACCAGGTTGTGCTCTCCAACTCTCCTTAACGTGGCTTTAGGAGTAACCTTTAACAAGATCTAACTAGTGGAGTCAAATTCCCATAAAACATCTGAGCTCTCACTCTGACAATAACGGGAGTACAACTGTAAGGCCAAAGTGACACCATCCCTCAGCTTAAGTGATGAAGATGCTCTACTCTGCCTCTTCTCCTTTCCTTCCCATCTTCTCAAAGCCAGCTTTTGTAAGGGGTAGATGACTGGGCACAGGGAATTTGCTTCTTATCAAAAGCATGAAAACTGGAACATAAACCCTTATTACTTTTCCCTATCCATTTTCACTGCTTAAATCTGAAATGTTTGACTCTGCTTTCCTACCAAGTTCAATGGTTTCTTTAGGAAACAAGAGTGTAGGCCAGGCATGGTGGCTCACGCCTGTAATCCCAGCACTTTGCGAGGCTAAGGCGGATGGATCACGAGGTGAGGAGTTTGAGGCCAGCCTGGCCAATATGGTGAAACCCCGTCTCTACTAAAAATACCAAAATTAACCAGGCATGCACCTGTAATTCCAGCTACTCAGAAGGCTGAGGCAGGAGAATTGCTTGAACCCAGGAGGCGGAGGTTGCAGTGAGCTGAGTTGTACCACTGCACTCCAGCCTGGATGATAGAACGAGAATCTGTCTCAGAAAAAAAGAAAGAAACAAGAGTGTAATGTACCTCTACCATTGATGACAGAGAATTATTTTACTACACTTTAATTTATAAACAGTATAACTTACCCAAAAGTACAGTATTTAAACAAGCTAGGGAACAAATGTCAGGCAGAGAAGGGAGTTATTTATTGTTATTACCAACTTTTCTCCTTTCTGATGAGAACTCTTTGAAAGAAATGGCCATGCCTCTATTGAAAAACATCCCCCCAAACAGTGCTGGTTAGTGTTTCTGTCTGTTTTCTACATAGAGTGCTTCGTGAAAGACACGCCCAAATAGCATAAGACCAGAGCTTGGGAACCTCAGTCTGTTCCAGAAACCAGAGTTCCCACATAACTACATAATGCACTGCTATCAGGTTACCAGCTCACCACAATTGCCTAATGTAACAGTGAGTTTGGGGCGCTGCCGTGGGGAGGTAGAATTACCAGGGGGGATGACTTGGGCTGAGTGGTTGCAGTTCTTACGAATTAACGTGCACAGCTCATAAGCAGGCTAGTGCTCCACCTAAATATTTAATCCTAGGACAAGGATATCCAGGATTAAACTTCCCAAGATCTTTTCCTCCTCTCTGAGATAATATTGTACATTATCTATTGTTTCTATGACATAAGAGTCAAGCAAAGGATAACATTTAATTGCACTGCTGGTCTTGTTTTCATGCCTCTATTTCAGAGCATGTTTTGATTTCAGAATCTCTCAAATGATTTCTGACAAGGTTTCTGGTTTTTCCTTTGCAGTGCAAAAAATTGCTTGTTGACTTTTTTATAACAGGTTCAGGATGGTGATGATGATGATGATGGTGGCTTGTGATTAAATGTATTTTGATTTTTTTTTTTTTTTTTAAGAGACGAGGACTTCCTATGTTGCCCAGGCTGGAGGACAATGGCTATTCACAGGCACAGTCATACAGTAGTATAGCCTTGGCTTTCTGAGTTTAAGAGATCCTCCTGCCTCAGCCCCCTGAGTAGTTGGGACAGCAGGTGTGCACCATCACACCTAGCTTCAATGTAGTCATTTTTATATCAAATTTCAGCCTGCATCTGTTCTTGTTGCTAATCATTACCCGGTTCCAGATCCTCACCTGGAATGGTCAGGAGTGGAATTTATGGAGTTTATCAAATTTAGGGAGATGACAGGGTTGAATGTTGACTTCACACATTCGTGGAAATGACAGGTAAAAGTGGAATGCTTAAAAGACAAGATCCAATCCTGTTTAATGTGGTTGGTAGCATTTCCAGCAGTGCGTCTAAGCTCCCAAGAATAAAGTCCAACCTGGGTCCTAGGATTTAATAGAATTCTGGCATAGGTATGAGAAAAGTCTGGAACTTGATCCCCTACATTCACTTCTCAGTTCCTACTCACTACACACATTCCCTGAAGCGGTCCTGCTTGGCTCGGAGTTCCCACTACCACAGCCTTGGTGGGCCACCTTTTCTGACCCCGGATGACCAAATCCGCATGACTTGTAATCCCATGTCTTAAGTGTAATCATCACCCCACCTCCTAGCTCCCATGTGACAGTCTAGGTCACTGTTTACCTCTCCTAATGGTAAATTCCTTGGCTGAAAATTATCCAGATGTCCTGCAGAACTAAATGGGCAAGAGGTTAAATAGTCCTGTACAATGACGATTTTCCAAGATTTTTCCAAAGGAGCAAAATATTCTTCAACTTAAATCTTATGCAGATGTCCAATATCCAAGACAGGTGAATGTGGTACTGCAGGGATGCTCCACCATGATGTCATGTTGACCTTAAGGAAACTTCACAAACGGTACCCTAAGGCTCCCCAGAACATGGACTGGAAACCACTACTCTACAGGATTCTGAAAGGGATGAAGAAACCAAAAAGTTTGCAGCTCATTTCAACAGTTTCTTCACTTAGTAATTATAGCTTCTGTTCCATGATCTGCCTCTGAACCCAAGCCTCTTGGATTCTATTCAGAGCCAGGGAATGGGGTGACCTCTAATAAAGCAAGCTTCCCAGTCCCTTGTTTGATTTCTTCTCCAAGTTTTTCACCAGCTTCCTGCTCTTGTATGTCCTGCAAGCCTCTAGTCAAAGGATCTAGATTCTAATTCCGGTTCTGCTTCTTCCAGCTGTGTGTAAGGATCATTTGAACTCCCTAGGACCTGATTTCCTCCTGGACTGATGGTGATAATAATATCTACTTTACCTGTTGTGAGGATAAAGATTAATATAAGCTAACTGTATAAAAGTATTATGTAAATGAGGCATGATATATATTTTGGAAGTTGTCATTAATACATACACTAGAGTACTGGAGACGAGAGATATTACCAAAGATTTATGGTTAAACTGTAATCATTGTTCTTAACCTGGATAGCTATGGAGGCACACACAGAGGATACAAATGTTGAAGAAGGAGGCACACACAGAGGATACAAATGTTGAAGAAAAATGACCTGCTTTTTTTTTTTTTTTTTAAGCATCCTCCCGGTGCTATGAATGCAGAGTTGACCTGCGACGTATAGTCACAAATCTCAGTGTATGCTAGCAGGAGATTTAAGGAAGATGGACATCTCTCCTGGTGAAGTGTCACAGAGCAGAAGATGATTGCCAAACTCAGACATTTGGCAGCACCGGGAAAATGATGAATTTGTTGACAACCAGCATAGGGTGTTTGACCAAGCACCTATGTGAGGCTGCAGGCAAAGCAAGGCAAGTTTCAGCATTTGTCCTGCATCATCCATGGGAAAGTAGCCATGGAGCCAGTGACTGCTTCCATGCATTCACGCAGAAGCGCTCAGGATACTGGAGAGGACAATGAAGACTGACAGTGGCAAAGAGGAACCCTATTAGGAGTAGCCTAAGGCAGGTCACTGCTGTAATCTCTCACACATTAGAGTATTCTAGAGTATGATGAAAGGAATTTAAAGATTATTTGGTACAGAAGTCAGAAACCCATGGCACTTATACTGCATCTTACCTGTCCCAGGACCATGGCAGACACCACTAAGCAAGACTCACTGTGAGACCCCTTAATCATAAAATGGAATAATAATGACACAATTTATGTAGATCACTTAGAATAGTGACTTTCACAGAATACTCAAAAATTGCTAGTTTTCACAATGACCCATGTTAGCATTTTCTCACTTAGCCATGATGTAGTTTCAGAATCCCTTTCCAGACACGACGCTCTAGGAAGCCACCTCCAAGATGTGAGAAGAAACTCAGGAGCCGTTTCCGATGATTCCTAGTTCAACCCCTCCTCCCAGCCTTGCCCCCACCACCATTTCGTGATGAAGGAAACTGACGCTAAGGGAGAAGGAGGGCTGCCTGTCCACTATACTGTGCACCCTGTAAAGACTGACTATGGTTGGAAACACCGGTCATTGTATCTGCTTTCTGGAATGTTACTGTACAGCATCTCACCTCCACTTTATTTTTTATTTTTATTTTTATTTTTTTATTTTTTTTTTTGAGACAGTCTTGCTCTGTCGCCCAGGCTGGAGTGCAGTGGCCGGATCTCAGCTCACTGCAAGCTCCGCCTCCCGGGTTCACGCCATTCTCCTGCCTCAGCCTCCCGAGTAGCTGGGACTACAGGCGCCCGCCACCTCGCCCGGCTAGGTTTTTTTTGTATTTTTTAGTAGAGACGGGGTTTCACTGTGTTAGCCAGGATGGTCTTGATCTCCTGACCTCGTGATCCGCCTGTCTCAGCCTCCCAAAGTGCTGGGATTACAGGCTTGAGCCACCGCGCCCGGCTCACCTCCATTTTAAACAGCCCTTCATAAGCGGGACACTGTCTTCCAAGATTTTGGTAACTCCCTCTCCCCATGTCAGTGTCACTGATCACTTAGTCAAATTACTGTGAGGTAAGGTGAGGTGTAAAGGAGGCTCAAGTACTTGTGCAGAGTGACATTAAACAAAGGAAACCACAGAGTTTTCGAGGGGAAGAAAATGAATGACTTCACAGTCCATGTGAATGACAAGACCGGATCGAATCCATAGTGTTTTGTTTTTTCTAAGACCACCAGATCGGGCGCAAAGGAACCAGCGACTAGGCAAGGGTAGGAGCAAAACTGCAAGTTTATTTGGTCACCTAGCTTCAGGGGAAGAAGGTGGGTAAGGAGAGGTCTGTTGGCCTCCGGCAAATGAGGCCCACAGAGTTCTCCGTGCTGCCCTCGGACGGAGTTCCGACAGTCCCGACCGCAGTGGGGAAGCTGGGAAGTCCGCGCGTGGCACTCGTCCGGAGCGGCTTTTCTGGGAGTGGGAGGGCGATAGGCGGGGCACGGGCGTGTCCGGGGGCGTTCCGCAGGTGCGACCAGGTAAATCTTGGTCTCTTCAGATTGACGTCACCTGGCGCATGCCCAGTTGGTCTGCACCTTCCCAGGCGTCGGCTGCATTTTTGCGCGCGCGGGAAAAGTTGGGGGGATGAAGAACCCGGAAGTGCGCCATCTTGCCTCCGTTCGTCCAAACAGTCCAACCTTTTATTGGTAATAGTGATAAAGGGGCGCCGTGGTCTGTCTGGCTACTTCCTGCTGTTAAGGGGCGTCGTTAAGGTCGGGGCCCATGGTTGGCATTTGGACGTATGGATGAAGAATAAAATAAGGCACAGTATTAGTATAGGAACGAGGTATGGAAGCATTTGTCGGAATATGGGCAAAACCCAGAAGGAAGGTCCTGGTAAGGTTGGGGTGTTAAGGTTTTGTATCTCAGTTTTTTATTTTATTGAGGGTTTGAATGTTAGTGTCTACTAGGCCTGACTTGCTAACATAATAGCAGCACTCTTCTCCAAGGAAGAGACAAGTGCCTCCTTTTTCAGCTGTAAGCAAGTCTAGGGCTCGCCTGTTTTGGGCAGCTACTTAGGCTATTGAGGTAGTTCGGCGCTGCAGGGAGGCCAGGCTTTCAGCTGATTCCAATAACTAGAGGGAGGACAACAGCCCGTTTTTTTTTTTTACGGGGGTGTCGTAGTGGCATGGAAAGTTGCTGGAAAAGCTCTGCTACTTCTGCCTGGCTGTATAAAGTTAGACTGGGGACCAAGGACACGGGGACATAGAGGGATCAGTTAATGGCTGTATGGTTAAGAATTTTAGAGAGAGATCAGTTGCACGAGAAATAGCCTTCAATGGGGGCTGTTTGGCCTCCATTGGGTGCCTGAGTATGATTACCTCAGGATGAATTTGGAGTTGAATAACGGAAAGGAAGGATTGGGCAGTTTGGATTTCTGGTATAGTGGCGCCTGGAGTGTAAGTGAATTGTGGGATGTTTGACCAGTTGTGTTGAAGGCCATGGGCAGGGGGCTGCCACTAGGTGGGGGCCTTCTAAAGCCTCACAGAGGAAGCAGTGGGAGAGATTGGTTATATTCACAGTGTAGGTTAAGTCTAGCCTTTGGCAGATAAGTGCGAGCCATGAGAAAGGGGTCTCTATTGTGTGGAGAGAAGTTTGATAGCCTTAAGGAAGGCAACTGGCAGAGCTATGTACTACTGAGTGTGTTCGGCTGTCTTGTGGCCAAGTTTCAGTGATGAGAAAAAAATTGCCATACAGTAGGCGGACTAGCAAAGGTCTGAGTGTATGAGTGAAACAGCAATATAAGTATAAAATGAGACTTCATTTTCCGTGTAGTCACGGAGTGTCCCTTGCCACTGGAGATGTTCAATGAAGGTTAGGAGATGGGAGAACCACTGCTCTGGACTATTGTCTGGAGGTAGATATGGGTCTGGGGTTATGTATTGAAAGTCTGATAGGTTTATGTAGAGATGGTGAGAAAGCGAGCTGAGCGCCAGGGGTCAGGGAGCATGAACTAGTTAAGAAAGTTTTGTAAGTTTGAGGTGAGTGGGGGAAAGTTGAACTGATGTCCACTGATTGTTCCCAGTGGGGGCCCTCTTTAGCTGGGAGATATGAATCCAATGCGTGTGTCCTAGGAGTTTTGCTGCTGTATGTGTAGACAGGAGGACAATGTATGGGCCTTTCCACCTGGGCTGTAAGTCTTTGGCTTGGATATCTTTTATGTATACTTGGTCTCCAGGACTGAGGGAGAGATGTGGGTTGTAGGCGTCTGTTGGAGGAGGGTGTGTTAACTCAGCGTGTTGTCTTAGGAGTTGTCTGAGAAGAGTGAGATATGGGAGGTAGTTCGCCAAAGGGACTGGCAGGGAAGGTATTTGTTGGAGGGTTAGGGGCCGTCCGTAGACTAATTCGAACGGACTGAGACCTGTTGGGCTTCGAGGTGCTGCCCGCAGCCGGGTCAGGGCTAAGGGAAGGAGAGTTACCCACGACTGCCGGGTTTCGATTGAGAGTTTGGTGAGCTGCTGTTTGATGAGTCCATAGCCTTTTCTACCTTACCAGAAGACTGAGGCCTATAAGGGATGTGGAGTTTCCAGGTGATGTGTAGGAGGGCTGCCACCTGTTGGACTACCTTAGAGATGAATGCTGGACCATTATCAGATTGAAGAGTGACCGGGAGGCCAAACCTAGGAATAATATGTTCAGTGAGTATAGAGGCAACAATGTTAGCGGTTTCTCCTGTGGTAGGATAGGCCTCGATCCACCCGGAAAAGGTGTCCACAAGGGTTAAGAGGTATTTGAATTTTTTATGTTTTGGCATATGTGTGAAATCAATTTGCCAATCTTCACCTGGTTGGTGTCCTCTGAGTTGATGGCTGGGATGGGGATTATGCAATGCGCCTTGAGGATTTGCCTTTAGGCAGGTAGAGCACTGCTGGTTGATTGTAAGTAAGTGTTTTTGTAGTGTTGGACAGTGGAGGAGGGGATTTAGGAAATTATATAAGGCTTTGGGTCCTATATGTAAAGAATTATGTATGTCTGTTAGAATGGTATGGAGTTGTGTTTCAGGAATAACTAGTTTGTTATTAATATAAATCCAGTCACCCGTAGCTAGTTTGGCTGTTGGATTTTGTAATAGCTTAGCCTTTTCTTCCTGAGTGTAATTAGGGGCATACTGGGGGGAGAGAAAACAGGCGGAAGGAGGCTTAGGGGTGGAAAATCCGGCGGCTGACTTGGCAGTGATGTCAGCGAAATTGTTGCCAGCTGCTACCAGGTTAGATGAAGTTTGGTGCCCTTTACAATGTATAATGGCTACCTTGGAAGGTGCCGACAGTGCATCTAGTAGTTTGAGTATTTGGTTTTTGTTAATAATAGGGGTACCGCCGGTGGTTAAAAACCCTCTCTCTTCCAGATAACTGAATGAGTGTGTGCGATTAGAAAAGCATATTTAGAATCTGTGTATATGTTTACTGTTTTTCCTTTTGATAGTAGGAGTGCCTTGGTTAGTGCAGTGAGTTCTGCCTGCTGTGATGTGGTCCCTTGTGGTAGGGGTTTTGCCTCCAAAACTGTGGAAGAGGTAACTACTGCATATCCTGCCTGTCTGTTCCTTGAGGGTTGATAAAGGAGCTGCCATCCACAAATAGGGTTAGTTGTGCATTCTGAAGGGGCTGGTCATGCAAGTGTAGGTGGCTGGGGGGCTGAGCCTCCAGAACCTCAGGACAAGAATGTTTAGTATGGAGTGGTTTAAGAGAGCCTGGCAGTAAAGTGGCTGGATTTAGAGAGGAGCAAACTTCTAAAGTAACAGTGGGGGTTTCTATGAATAAGAGATGGAAAAGCTGGAGCCGGGATGGAGTTAAGTGGCTAATTCTTTTATGAGAGATGAGATCCTGAAGACGATGTGTGGAGAAGACTGTCAGATTACTGCCTCTAATGAGCTTTTTTGCTTCCTGGGTCAGGCAGGCTGCCGCTGCTAGCGCACGCAGACAAGGTTGCCAGCCTTGTACAGTTGGGTCTAGCTGTTTGGATAGATAGGCCACAGGACGGTGGGTGTTACCGACAGGCTGGGCTAAGAGACCAACTGCCACTTTCTGCCTTTCATCTGTAAAGAGTTGGAAGGGACGCTGGAAATCAGGCAGTGAGAGAGTGGGTTGTGAGAGAAGGCAAGCTTTTAAGCGGGTGAAATGAGTCGAGATCTTGGGGTTGGACAAAGGCCCATGTGGGGTTTCTTTAACTGCAGCGTATAAAGGTTTGGCTAGGATTCCAAACTTGGGGATCCAACGTCTGAAGAAACCTATTAGACCTAGGAAGGATTGAATTTCTTTTGCATCTTGAGGGGGAAGAAGGTTACGTATTAGGGCCATGCGGTCGGTAGTTAGTGACCGGGTTGTTGGGGTGATTTCAATTCCTAAGTATATGACGGTTTGGCAAGAAATTGGGCCTTGTGTTTAGATACTCTATAACCTAATGAGCCTAAATGGTTGAGGAGAGTTGCAGTGTCTAGAAGAGAGTCTTGTTTGGTAGGGCTGCAGATTAGGAGATCATCTACATACTGCAGAACTTTGCTATTTGTGAGAGGGCAAGAGGCAAGGTCTTTCGCTAAGGCCTGACCAAAGAAATGGGGGCTGTCCCGGAACCCTTGTGGGAGGACTGTCCACGTCAGTTGAGTGGAGGTATGTGTGTCTGGGTCCTCCCATGTGAAAGCAAAAAGGAACTGGCAGTCTGTGTGTAGGGGTATGGTAAAGAAAGCATCCTTAAGGTCTAGCACAGTAAAATAAGTAGAATTGGTGGGGATATGGGACAGAAGGGTGTAAGGGTTGGGAACTACAGGGTGCGTGGGACGGGTGGCTTCATTGACTAGCCTAAGATCCTGTACTAACCTATACGTTCCGTCTGCCTTTTTAACTGGAAGTATTGGAGTGTTACAGGGGGAATGTGTGCGGACAAGAATATGTTGGCTAAGTAGTCGCGTGATAATTGGCTTTAAACCTTGTAGATGTGTCGGAGAGAGAGAGAATTGGGGGCAGTTTGGGAAACGAGTGGGATCTTTGAGCTTGACGAGAACTGGTGGGTGGTGGGCAGCTATGACCGGGGTGGAAGTGTCCCACACTTGAGGGTGTACAGAAATAGGGAAGATGGGGGGTGGGGGCGACATAGGAGGAGCCTGTGCACTTGCACAAAGCATGAGCAACAGGTCATGAGGGGGTTGAAGGGGAGTGGATGAGTTGGTGGGAATGTATATGGAGGCCTTTAAGGTGCTCAGGATGTCTCGGCCTAGTAAGGGGGTAGGGCATGAGGGTATAATGAGGAACGAGTGCGCAAAGTAGTTGTTGGCCAGGCAGCAACTGAGGAGTGGGGTTTTTCGTGGGGTGGATGGCTTTCCGTCTACTCCTACTACAGAGATATCGGATGGAAGGCTAGGTCCAGAGAAGGACGGCAAAACAGAATAGGTAGCCCCGCTATCTATTAAAAAATTAATTGTCTTACCCGCTACCAGGAGAGTTACCCGTGGCTCGGCGAGGGTGATGGGGGTCCCCGAGTCTCGGCACCTTCAGTTGTCGTTGTCGTCCAGATGTAGGAGCTGGAAGGAGCTCCCAGGATCCTGGGAAAGGGGGTCACGTGGAGACGCAGCACCTGTTCTCAGGGTGGGGCAATCAGACTTCCAGTGTCCTCCCTGCTGGCAAGCAGGGCAGGGGGTTGCTGGTGGACAAGGCTTAGGATATTCATTGGCCCAATGTCCTGACGCCTTGCACTTATGGCAAGGCTGTGTTGGGGCTCGGGGACCTTGCGGACACCTATTGGCATAGTGTCCCGCCTTGCCGCACTTATAGCAGGCTCCTTTTGTAGCCTTGGAGTCTGCGGAGTGTGTACTCTCTGGTCTGGGGTTACAATTGGGCTGTAAAGCCGCTGCTAGAGTTGGGCCTTCTGTTTGAGGCGTGCCTGTCGCACTGCCTCAGCCGTCTCCTCTCTGGAGTTATAGACCTTAAAGGCTAATTTAACCAGATCTTGTATTGGTGCCTGAGGACCATCCTCTACCTTTTGAAGTTTCTTACGAATGTCAGGAGCTGATTGAGAAATGAAATAAGACGCCAAAATGGTGGCCCCTGTGGGGGAGGCCGGATCTAACCGGGTATATTGGGTTAGAACCTCAGTCAGCCTATTTAAGAATGCGGCTGGATTTTCTTCTGGATTTTGTATAATTTCTTTTAATTTGTTAAAATTTACAGTTTTGTTTGAGGCTGTTTGCATACCAGCCAACAAACACTGAACCATTATGTCTCGCCTACGGCGCCCAGGCTGGTTTGCTTGGTAGTTCCAGTCTGGGTCTGCCGAGGGTACTGCTTGCTCCCCTAGTGGGATGGTGGCATCAGTTAAATGTAGTTGGTTGGCGTGCTGCCTGGCGGCCGCTAGGATGCACTCTTGCTCCTCAGGGTTTAGGGTGGAGGTTAGGATAACCTGGAGGTCATGCCAAGTTAAGTCATAGGCCTGACAAAGATATCTAAATTCCTTTATGTAAACGGTGGGATTAGCTGAGAAATCCCCTAAACGCTTTTCAATTTTGGAAAGATCGGCCAATGAAAAAGGGACATGTACTCTGACTACCCCCTCCGCCCCAGCCACCTCTCGCAAAGGCGCTAACACTGTAGGAGGGTGTGGGGCAGGAGTGGAGGCATCAGCAGGGCACTTAGAGCGGGTGTGTGCAGAGACAGGAGACTCAAGACAGCCAGTTGGGGGCCCCGAAGGAAGCACGGGACTGAGTGGATTACTAGTAGGTAAGGAAGAGGAAGGAGGAGTCCGGGCGGAGGGAGGAGAAGTATAGGGCGGAAGTGAGGGAAACCCTAGATCCTCTGGCTGAACAGAAAGGAATGAAGACTCCTCTTTTTCGGGTTCCTGTGAGCCGGCGTCCTTGGCTAGCATAACTTGGGCCGAAGAGCACCGGCTACACAGGTCGGGACGAGAGCGTAAGGCCCAAAAGCCTTGTATGTATGTAATTTCAGACCACTTGCCTAACCGCTGGCAGAAATTGCTGAGGTCGGTCAGAACATTGCGATCTAGGGTGCCCTCCGGTGGCCACTGAGACTGATTGTCTAGTTTGTATCGGGGCCATGCCACAGTGGAAAGGAAAATTAACCGCTTCCTCCTAAGGTCTTGTTCAAGCTGTAAGGTTTTTAAATTGGCTAGGAGGCACCCCAAGGGGGTGCTCTTTGGAAATTTGGACTGGGGGTTTCCCATTTGTTTCCTCTTTACCGACACAATGGACCCAATGGACATGGGAATGGATCCCTGCCTGGCTTCAAAGCGTCCTTTGGAACCAGCAGAGACAGACGAGAGGCTCTTGAAGCCTAAGTGGAGATTACCTTCAGGTGGACGTCTCCGTCCTGAACGGGTCTCCCGAGCCACTTGGTGGCTCCAAATGGACCCCGGACCTGCGCAGGATTTCTGGCCGAGGGAGGTAAAGAGGAGACAAGGGCACTTACCCCAGAGAGGCCGTGAGAGTGAGGGAAGCGGGTCTCAGGTCCTGGTCCGTCTGCGGCGTGGAGCGAGGAGGAGGAGGAGGCTCCCCAGGCCCTGGGGGCCCCAAGGAGGGGTCTCCTCCCGGGTTCGGCACCAACTGTTTTGTTTTTTCTAAGACCACCAGATCGGGCGCAAAGGAACCAGCGACTAGGCAAGGGTAGGAGCAAAACTGCAAGTTTATTTTGGTCACCTAGCTTCCGGGGAAGAAGGTGGGTAAGGAGAGGTCTGTTGGCCTCCGGCAAATGAGGCCCACAGAGTTCTCCGTGCTGCCCTCGGACGGAGTTCCGACAGTCCCGACCGCAGTGGGGAAGCTGGGAAGTCCGCGCGTGGCACTCGTCCGGAGCGGCTTTTCTGGGAGTGGGAGGGCGATAGGCGGGGCACGGGCGTGTCCGGGGGCGTTCCGCAGGTGCGACCAGGTAAATCTTGGTCTCTTCAGATTGACGTCACCTGGCGCATGCCCAGTTGGTCTGCACCTTCCCGGGCGTCGGCTGCATTTTTGCGCGCGCGGGAAAAGTTGGGGGGGATGAAGAACCCGGAAGTGCGCCATCTTGCCTCCGTTCGTCCAAACACATAGGGCTGAAAAGAGACTAGTATAACATTAATCATGTCATGCTGGCAACAATAGCTGGTTCTACTCTTAGTATTTTAATCACTTCTTCATTCGCTAAGCTTCTTGATGAGCTCAAGTAGTTGTACAACCCAGGGGCGGCGAAGTGAATCTGCCTGAGAGGCGGTGCGTCACTCCTCTGAGGCTGCCCCGGTGTGCGGCTATCTGGACTTGGGCCATGCTTGCTCTGCCCCCCTACCTCCCTCCTCCTCCCCATTTCTCCCCAGACAGATTGTGAAGTCTCTTTGCTTTGTCCACTCCCTGCCTGTCTCCACTCGATTGCTTCACCTTCCCCGGGCTACCATTATCTGTTGCGACCCACCCTTTCAGCATCCAGTTCTCGGTCCACACCCAGCATTACTTTTCTGTTCATCAGCCTCTTTCTCTGCTCTCACTCCCACTCTCTGCTGCAGCTTATTTCTTTCCATTCTTCTCACTCATTAGTTTCCTGAGCTCCACCCTTCCTTATTTATCCCAGTTCTTATCTTTTATGCCTATTCCTCTAGACATTCTTTTCTTTTTAAACATCACAGTGCTGAAATTTAAACTCAGAGGAAAGTGTCTTTTGACCTATACTACCCTTCATAGCACATTTTCTCAAGGGTTTGACATTTCTCATCATGATCTGCATTCAAACTATTCATTCTCTTTCATCTACTGATAGACTTTCTTCAATACCATGCAGCTATAAAGTCCAATCGAATGTTTTTTCTTGTTGCATTACTGGAGGTGGACAGGAGGCTGAAAGAGCAATGAGCACAAGAACGTAGAAGGGATTGGATTGGATTGGATGACTTCTAGCATCTTCATGAGCTCTGCAGCCCTGGAAGCTAGATTTTACTTCACCATTTGTACTCATTCTCTCCATATCATTTCTAAGAATATAGTCACTCCTTTATGCACAGAAAACCTGGATTGGGGTAGAGAGATGGGTCTCCCTGATAAAAATCTTGGACAAATTACTATTTGCTTTATCAAGTGAGGGGAAGTAAAGGGATAGGGATAGAAGGGAATAGAAATAGTATAATCAATCTCTCTCTCTCTCATCCCCTTCTGTCAACCTGCAAATGAAGAACTGGCAGCTAAACCATGGAAATTGAATTAGTTTAATCTGGTTTTCAAAGATGGAGTTGCACTGGATGCCTTGGTAGCTATAAAGTAGGCAAAGTTAGTTTGCTCTGCCAGAACCATTTGGGTTGCATAGATTCACAGATCTCTTCCATCTGGAGATGTAGAGCTGAGCTAGCAGTTGGGACCCATTTTTGAAAGTGAGGGCTTGTGTGCATGAAGTGGGAACTCAGTCACCCCAGGTGTTTCTGGACATCCCCTGGGGTGCCTCATATGTGCTCCCACCCAGTTCTCACAATCATTCACTCCAGCCCTCTCACAGGTATTTGCTGCCCCAAAGTCACTGAACACTGTTTGGATGAACGGAGGCAAGATGGTGCACTTCCGGGTTCTTCATCCCCCATCCCCCCCCCCGCCATTTCCCGCGTGCGCGAAAATGCAGCCGGCGACCTGGGAAGGTGCAGACCAACCGGGCATGCGCCAGGTGACGTCAATCCGAAGAGACCAAGATTTACCTGGTCGCACCTGGGGAACGCCCCCTGACACGCCCGTGCCCCGCCTATTGCCCTCCCACTCCTAGAAAAGCCGCTCCGGAGGGACGCCACGCGTGGCCTTCTCACAGCCCCACTCCTGTCGGGATGTCGGGACTGTGGGAACTCCGTCCGAGAGCCCCACCGGGGGACTCTGTCGGCCTTCTTTGCCGGAGGCCGACAGACCTCTTCCCCACACCTTAGGTGACCAAAATAAACTTGCAGTTTTGCTCCTACACTTGCCTACTCGCTGGTTCTTTTGTGCCCGCTCTGGTGGTCTTAGAAAAACAAATCAAACACCTTGCCCCAGCCCTGTGAGAATCCCACCAGGTCCCTCCTTGGTATTATTTCCTGGTGATCTCAAAGCTGAAACCCTGGAGATGCAAAAATGACAGCAGCTTCCCCCAGATCCTGACAGCATTGGAGCATCTTATGTTCCCGGCAGGCCTGGTAGAAGGCAGTGATACCTGTCACAACTGTCATCCAGGCCCCAAAGCCTGTCTGCTCATGGCCTGTGGCTCTGTGGAGCTCAGAGAAGGAACAGAAATATGGAAAGATCTCAGCTCCCCTGCACCTGCCCCCAGGCACCTTCACACAGCAGCCTATCAAGAACTCCCTTCCTCTCTCACCCCCACCCTCCCTTGGTGAAAATCAGCACTAAAAAAATAGCCCAGTCAACTCACAGATTGACTTGAAACTCTTTGCCTTTGATACGTTTTGGCTCTGTGTCTCCACCCAAATATCATCTTGTAGCTCCATAATTCCCATGTGTTGTGGGAGGGACCCAGTGGGAGATGACTGAATCATGGGGGCAGGTGTTTCCTATGCTGTTCTCATGATAGTGAATGTGGCTCATGAGATCTGATGGTTTAAAAAATGCGAGTTTCTCTGCACTAGCTCTCACTTTGCCTTCTGCCATCCATGTAAGATGTGACTTGCTCCTCCTTGCCTTTGGCCATGATTGTGAGGCCTCCCCAACCATGTGGAACTGTAAGTCCATTAAACCTCTTTCTTTTGTAAATTGCCCAGTCTCGGGTATGTGTTTATCAGCAGTGTAAAAACAGGCTAATACAATAAACTGATACCAGTAGAGTGGGGTGCTGCTGAAAAGATACCTGAAAATGTGGAAGCAACTTTGGAACTGGGTAACAGGCAGAGATTGGAAAAGTTTGGAGGGCTCAGAAGAAGACAGGAAAATGTGGGACAATTTGGAACCTCCTAGAGAATTTTTGAATGACTTTGACTAAAATGCTGAAAATGATATGGACAATGAAATCCAGGCTGAGGTGGTCTCAGATGGAGACAAAGGTGACTCCATCTTTGTTGGGAACTGGAGCAAAGGTGACTCTTGTTATGTTTGAGCAAAAGTGACTCTTGTTATGTTTTAGTGAAGAGACTGCAGGCATTTTGCCCCTGCCCTAGAGATGTGTGGAACTTTGAATTTGAGACAGATGATTTAGGATATCTGGCAGAAGAAATTTCTAAGCAGCAAAGCATTCAAGAGTTGACTTGGGTGCTGTTAAAGGCATTCAGTTTTAAAAGGGAAACAGAGTATAAAAGTTTAGAAAATTTGCAGCCTCACAATGTGATAGAAAAGAAAATCCCATTTTCTTTAGAAGAAATTCAAACTGGTTGCAGAAATTCACAAAAGTAATGAGGAGTCAAATGTGAATCTCCAAGACAATGGGAAAAATGTCTCCAGGGCATGTTAGAGGTCTTCACAGCAGCCCCTCTCATCACAGGCATGGAGGCCTACGAGGAAAAATTGGTTTCATGGCCTGGGCCTGGGGTCCTCATGCTGTGTGCAGCCTAGGGACTTGGTGCCCTGCATCCCAGTTGCTCCAGCCATGGCTGAAAGGGGCCAATGTAGAGCTTAGGCCATGGCTTCAGAGGGTGGAAACCCCAAGCCCGGCAGCTTCCACGTGATGTTGAGCCTGCGAGTGCACAGAAGTCAAGAATTGAGGGTTGGGAACCTCTACCTAGATTTCAGAAGATCTGTGGAAACAATTGGATGCCCAGGCAGAAGTTTGCTGTAGGGGTGGAGTCCTTATGGAAAACCTCTGCTAGGGCAGTGCAGAAGGGAAATGTGGGGTGAAAGCCCCCATACAGAGTCCCTACTGGGGCACCAACTAGTGGAACTGTGAGAAGAGGGCCACCATCCTCCAGACCCCAGAATGGTAGATCCACTGACAGCTTGCACTGTGCACCTGGAAAAGCTGCAGACACTCAACACCAGCCAGTGAAGGTAGCAAGGAGGGAGGCTGTACCCTGCAAAGCCACAGGGGTGTAGCTGCCCAGGACTATGGGAACCCACCTCTTGCATCAGTGTGACCTGGATGTGAGACATGGAGTCAAAGGAGATCATTTTGAAGCTTTAAGATTTGACTGCCCTGCTGGATTTTGGACTTGCATGGGGCCTATAGACCCTTTGTTTAGGCCAATTTCTCCCATTTGGAATGGCTGTATTTACCCAATGCCCATTGTATCCAGGAAGTAACTAACTTGCCTTTGATTTTACAGGCGCATAGACGGAAGGAGCTTGCCTTGTCTCACATGAGACGTTGGACTGTGGACTTTTGAGTTAATGCTGAAATGAGTTAAGACTTTGGGGGATTGTTGGGAAGGCATGATAGGTTTTGAGATGTGAGAACATGAGATATGGGAGGGGCCAGGAAAAGAATCCTTTGGTTTGGCTCTGTGTTCCCACCCAAATCTCATCTTGTAGCTACCATATTTCCCATGTGTTGTGGTAGACGACTGAGTCTTGGGGGCGTGTCTTTCCTGTGCTGTTCTCATGATAGTGAATGGGTCTTACAAGATCTGATGGTTTTAAAAACAGGAGTTTCTCTGCACAAGCTCTCTCTTTGCCTGCTGCCATCCATGTAAGATGTGACTTGCTTCTCCTTGCCTTCTGCCATGATTGTGAGGCCTCCCCAGCCACATGGAACTGTAAGTCCAGTGAAACCTCTTTCTTTTGTAAATTACCCAGTCTCAGCTACGTCTTTATCAGCAGTCTGAAAACAGACTAATACGGCCTTTTTTCTGAATATTGATATAATTCTTAGCAGTGATGGACATGTGCTATTTAAAGTCACATTGTAGCCAATGGAAGAAATAAAAGTAACAATGTAACCATTAAAGATCAGGAGGATAAGGGGGAGGGAAAGAAAATATTCTTTCTGATTGTTGCCCTTCTTCTTCCCCTTATTTCTTCTCCATCTTCTCTCTCTTTCACTGACTCTCTCACTTCTCTTTCTCAGACTCCCATTGGCCCCTGACTTTTTGTTCCAATCAAAATGTTCAGTTCCTGCATGCTTGAAACTCTTGTATATTAGAAAGCACCTGTGCCTTCCAGGTCTGTGAACAGAAGTCAGCACCTTCAGGCACTGCAGACTGAAAAGAGATTGTTAAATGAGGCAAGAATCTATCATCTTTGAGAGAACAGTTTCCATGAGTTGCTGGGGTCAGGAGTCAAAATTGCAAGGTTTTTTGAAATTGCACTTTTTAATTTTTGATAAAACTTTAAGGAAATATGTTAATGAAAATGTACTCAATTCTACCTGTGAAAATTGTTTTGCAGCTGAGTGTGAGGCTGAGGGCTGAGGATTTTGAGTCTTGAATTCTGGTAAAGTGTCCAGGAAGTGTAAGGCCAAAATAAAGCTCTTTCCAAACAAGCGAGAGTATTCTAGCTTGAAGTTAGTTAAGGATGCACTTCAGAAAAAAATAAATGAGAATGAAAGTCAAGGAAGAAGCAGCATAGGATTCTGGAAACAGAAAGTGCAACCCAAAAGTACAAAAAAGGAAGCTCTCAGAGGTCAGTCGTGAAACGGGAGGATGCACTGCTTGGAGAGGAAGGCTTGCATTTGACAGCACAACTGAGGGGATGAGAAAACTTGAGGAAATTTTAAAAGCACATTATTATTTTGTCAAGAAAAGGCAAAACACAGGACAGTTCTCTAGGTGGCCCTGGACAGACCCAGTTCTCACCTCTTTCTCACTTTTTGCTTTCAAGAATAGCTGTAGAATATTTGGGGAAGGCAACTTCCTGAGATAGGGAGGGACTGACTGGAACAGCCTGGGTTCTGTCCCAGTCCAGCTACTTGCAGGACAGAACATCCTTCAGTGCTTCATCCCGCAGGGTCCTGTTACCCCAGGGTATATAGAGTCTCAGCTGTGGTGCAAGTAGAGCATGCACAATTGAGACGTCATCTGCCCTGTGTAGTTTTCCTGAGTTTTGGGGAACTGGCTTACAATTAATTCTGGGATTTTGCAGTCTCTTGCTACATATCTGTCAGTAATAAATTTGCTTCATATAACTTGTTGCATATGAGTATGTTCTGTCTCACCAGACTCGGGCAAGTTGATAATCAATGCACAGTGAACTACTTCACATGAAGGACATTAAGAGTGTCAGGAAAAACAATAATCAGGACAGAAAATCGTGGTCTAAATATGGAGTAAATAATAAAGGGGTATGATTTCAAGCAATTTGATACTCTATAAGAAAAGGGAATCTGTTTGGCCTGGCTGTTATAAACATTTTCCTTACATATCCCAGAAGACCTTTGAGAAGAAAATGCAATTCTAACATGCTACTTGGGTCAGCAGTGAGCAAGATTTACTCAGTTACAGCCATGCAAATGCTCTGTATTCACTTCTGCTTTTTAAAATTAATCAATAGACAAAGTACAGATGCCTGACAACTGAGTATAAATAAATATTAACTGCTATTGTTATGCAAAAACTATGTCTATAGTTGTAATTTACTCTAAAAAAGGGAGTTGAGATATTGACTAAGGTTGATGGAGGATGAAATAGTGATATAAATATGTTATTTAAAGTCACAAAGGCAGTCAATGAAAGAACTGAAAAATAGTAACAGAACTATTAAGGATCAGGAGCATAAGGAGGAGGGAAGGTGAAGAATGATGTAAAGAGCTAAATTGTCATTTTAAAAGTAAATTGATATCATTTAGTGCTGATAGATCAAGAAATAGAAATCTACACCTATTGCCCAGTACTAGAGATGTCATTGCTTGCCTCAGGGAATGGGATGGGTGGTAGGGGAAGGTATAGAGAAAGACTATTATTTTAAATCTCTTCTCCATTTTTTTTTTTTTCTTAAATCATGTGTATTTGTTCATTCTCACGCTGCTAATAAAGACATATCCAAGACTGGGTAATTTAAGAAGGAAAGAATATTAATTGACTCACAGTTCCACATGGCTGGGAAGGCCTCAGGAAACTTACAATCATGGCAGAAGGGGAACCAAGACGTCCTTCTTCACATGGCAGCAGGGAGAAGAAGAACGAGAACTGAGCGAAGTGGGAAGCCCCTTATAAGACCATCAGATCTCGTGAGAACTTATTGTCATGAGAATAGCATGGGGAAACTGCCCCTATGATTCAATGACCTCCCACCGAGTCCCTCCCATGACACCTGGGGATTGTGGGAACTACAATTCAAGATGAGATTTGGGTGGGGACACTGCCAAGCCATATCATCATGCTTATTCTTATATTCATACAGTATGAACTTAAAATTAAATAATGCCCCACTTTATTTGTACCTATTCAGGACAGGGAGCACCCAGAAACCACCCCAGATTAGGCTTTCAAAAATGTTCATCATACACTATGCGTTCATTTTCATTTTTCACCCTCATATTCCCCACAATAAAATGGTGAGGTGCTGACCTTTGCACTGATGTCATTTCTTTGGAAACAAACATCGCTGTTTCCAAGCTTGTCTATTTACTAGGCCTGGTGAGGCTGAGGATGGACAGCAGGGCAGGAAGCATTGTCCCCAATGCCCATAAGCCTTTGTTTTCTTTTCTTGGAGGATGACACTTAGAACGTTCTGTTTTCACAGGTGGTCTCCTTCCTGAAATGTGAAAGGAAAATTGTGAACAGCAATTTGCAACCTGTTTACCAAATTCCTGACATAGTAATCTTGTAGCTCTGCCTGCCTGGAGGGGAAAACAGGAAGGAAGCAGTGATGATTCCTTCCATCTTTTCACTCCCAGTGACCACCTTGGAAGGATATGAGGTGAGACTCTATAGCTGGCCATTGAGTGCTGGTCTTAGCTTAGTCACTCAGAAACTATTGAGGAGCATCGTACAGCCCCACAACCCACCCAGGCCACGTAAATTCATATGTGAACACACTGCAGAACATTTCCCCATTCGGTATGTCCACAATTCAAGTGAATTGAGAGCCACCTGTCCATTTACTTGAGGCAGCAAGATGAACTCTGAGCATGGGTGAAGCGTTATGAAGCCCGGAGGCAGGCAGAGGGCAGGTAAGCCCTTTTCCAAAACCCAAAGCCAAAATGTAGTTATAGGTACTGTGGTAGCTCTAAAGTGTTAACATCCATTCTGCAAATCCCTAGCTTCCCTCTACACTTAGTTCAATATTTAATGAGAAATGCAAAATTAAGTAAATGAATCTTTTTTTTTCTTTTTTGAAGCCATCACAAACTTCTGGGTCACCTCATATTGACAAATATTTGTTGGTCAAATAACTTAGAATACCACAGACTAAATTTTATATCCAGTGAATTCAGACCTTTGTAGTTAAACCCATTCTCAGAGAAGATGAGACACAAGATACCAGACCCTATGCTTGAATTGGAAGACTAAAGGTTATAAAAAAAAATCTATCTAAAGTGGTTATCATAGTGCCTCACCCAAAGTACATTCTCATAATTGTAAGAGTGTTATCATTACTACTGCTACTACTAAGGTTCTACTTTTTATAGAATAGCATACGATGTGTGTGCTGAAAAATGTCTTAGTGATTATAACAATTGGGATGCTTTTGGCAGCAAGTAACAAAAGACCCATGCAACTCAGCATGGCTTACATGATAAAAATATTTATGATCCATACGAGAAGTCTAGTGGTAAAACAGTTCCTGAATGGGTTAATTCAACACCTCCTTTATGTAATGAGGAATGTAGTTCTTTCCATCTTGTCTGGCCTGCCAGGCTGACTGTGTCAGGTTTTGTTTTTTCCTCTAATGGTCCTATGGCTGAGACTCTAAACATTGCATTCTCACACACCTATATCCAAGTCTGGAAGAGAGAAGCCTCCTTCCTTATGTCTCTTTTTAAGAGTGAGAAAAACTTTCCCAGAAACCTCTTTGCAGACTTCACTTTAATCTCAGTGGCCAGAATTGTATGATGTGCCCATTTCCAAACCAAGGAAGGACAAAGGACAATACAATGCTCATAATTGGTCTAGGGGAAGAGGCCAATACTTCCTAAAGCCCATGTACTCCTGATACCTGAACAACATCCGGTGAAGGGAATTCAGGTTCAAGAAATGGGGAATGGTCATTGGGTGCACAACCAACAGTGACGGCCACAGTGTTGGAGCTTTATGTTAATGTAATCAACCTGATTTCAGCCTATACTTTTCACAGGTCTAACTTTAGACTCTTTGAGAATAGCAAAGAAGTCTTATTTATCATTAGATCCCCCCAAAATGCTTAAAATTAAATGCTTTTGTAGCTCAATAAAGTAATTGCATATCTTTTCCATAGCTATGTTTTGTTTTCATTATGAGAACTGAGAGCTCAACTAATTAATAAAAACAAGATTTCCGGTTGTTATTTTTCCTCTGGTGACTTTTCCTTTTACATTTATCCTGAGTTAAGAAAATCTGAAACTATCTTCATTAGGGTTGAACATTACCATGAGAATAAAGAGTAGAAAGCTAAGAAAAGCGTGTTGTCAGAAATTCCTTTTTTCTAGTCTTCAGCTCTATCCTTATCAAAATTTCAAATGTAATAAAGATAGTAGGAAGAATGAATACTTTTGTTTGATGGAATCAAAATACCAAATTTTTCATTGAACTGAAATGATTAAAACTAATTTTTATGAGAAAAACAAATATAAGTTGCTAAATCAAATCCAAAAACCAATTACTGAAGTACAAAAAGGAGGTATGGGAGGATGCGTGAGTGGTAAACCTGACCCCACATGTAAAAACACTTAGACATTGATTTGGAAAAGCATTATACTGCAAAAGCAATCCTGAAATCTTGTGCACAATGCAATAAAAGTTTATTTTTCACTTTGTGAAAAATACATTTTGTGTATTTTTCACTTTGTGCTGCATGTCCGGGCAGTGTGCTAGGGCTGCTGTCCTCCATGCACTGGCTCAGCATTCCAGCTTGATTCAATCTATGACACCCTTGGATCAACACATGGGTTGACAATAGTCGGGATGGGCAAAGAGATGCCTGGAAAGATGAGAATAAGCACTTAGGTGCCTGAACCTGGAATTGACATGTGATACTCTACTCAATTCTTATTGACCAAAGCTGGTAACATGACTATTTAAAAAACTATTTTTCTCTATTCTAACAACACTTCTGACACTACATGTGTGGGGATTTTTCTCACACCAATCAACTTTTCCAATTTTCAACTAGGTGTCCTACAATTTAACCCATTTCTGACACTATCTGCCCAGAGTTGGTGCCGACCCCACTGGTTAAGGTCTCAGTCCCATGAGACTGCACCACTAAAGGATCCCGAGCACGGAAGTTTCTGTCTCCATGGAATTTGGGGTGCTCCATCTTTCCAGCATGTGGATGCATTGTTGGTCACCAACCTGGAACCTCTCCAAACCCCTTTGCTTAATTTTTTATGAAGGTTTCATGATATAGGCATGATTGATTAAATCATTGGCCATTGATGATCAGCTCAACCTCTAGCCCCTCATCCCTCCCAGAAACGCAGAGGGTGTGAAACAAAGTTCCAATCCTCTAATCACATGGTTGTTTCTTTTGGCAATCAGTTCCCATCCTGAAGCCATCCAGGAACCCCAGCCACCAGTCATCTCATTAGCATACAAAATACACCTATCATTTGGGAGATTCTAAGGATTTTAAGAACTGTATTCCAGAAAACGGGCAGAGACAAAATATATATTTTGTATTCTGTCATAATGACAGTAGCTATCTTCAAGAGGCAGGGAAGTGTACTACCATGTGCTCAGAGAGTAGAGCAGAACTGGTGATTGGTGACCAAGGGCCATGCCTCGCCAAAAATTTTAGTGGGAAGTAAATTAACTATGAGTTCAAAATACCACAGGCTTTAAGAAACAGGTAAATAAGAAACAAAGTCAATAGAAGCAAAATCTCAAAATGAAGAAACTAATAATGGTGTTGGTTCCTGTCCCTGAACAGAATATACACTGAGTGCTGTGCTCATACGAGGGACTGAACGTCAAGAGGTCCTCTGGAGGTGTTCAGAGGGGAGTAACTAGATGCAGAATAGTTAAGAATTCTTACTGTTTAGAGAAACCTGAGGACAAAATAGCCATTCATTCTCAAATATATGAATATTTGATTTGCTTGGAGGAACTGTGTGTTGTAATTGACACAGAGACAGACCCTTTAAGAAAGAGTATTTCGCAGTCACACTGTATTAGTTGCCTTGGGGAGTTCTCCTTCTCAAAGGGTGGGGCTCCAAGCATGAGATGAACGTCCTCTGGCACAAAGAGGAAAAGAGGGAATTCAGGCATCATGTGGCTCATTGGATTAGATGACCCTTAAAGATGCTTTTACTCTCAAATTTGATAGTTGGGTGGGACAGGTGCCCACAATTCCCATTTGGATGACTGCCCCAGGACCTCCAAAACTACTGTCACTTGCTTGGACTTCCTCTCAGAGCCTGGGGCCATACATTGCTAGGATCTGGCTACACAAATTAGAAGCTGATGACTCATATCCCAAAGGTGAAAAGATGGGGTGTGGTTTTGAGTCCTGAGTTGCTGTATTTTATCCAGAATTGAATTCACAAGGCGGCTTCGAGTCATTCCAAAGCTAATGTGGAAACACACAAGATGCCGCACACCCTATTGTCTTCCTGCAGTGAAGTTGGGTCAAACTAACGCAAACCAAATTTGATTTAAACAACAACAACAAACATCAAATTCTTGACAGGCAAAATCTTTTTATGTTGTTTTATTCTTGAGTGAATATTTACAGCTGAGTTGGAAACTCTATCAAACAGGAATTAGAACTTCTTTGCCAACTCCTGATGTACATCCTAGCCAGGGTAGGCACGCAGCCTCTTCAGAGCTGCTTTGCTTCACTGACCAGGGGTTAACTGAGTTCTTCACTCTGTAACCATTTCCTGACATCCTCCACATGGACACTCTTGTGCAGACATTTTTTTTTTTTTTTTTTTAAATCTAGGAGTTGCACTTTCTTGGTTACTATGGCTGCAAATTGTTTATACTGGATTCATAGTCAGGTTTTTATTTCCTTTTGTAATTTTTCCCGTGAACTAATAAGCCACAGTGGAGTTAAAAGTGCGAGTAAATGTGAACTCTACACAAAGCATTTTTATGTTCTATTGCCATTCCCTTCCTACCCTTAATCATTTAGAGCTGTTAACATAAAAAAAAATAAAAGTGGTCAGCCTCCTCTCTACCCCACTCCTTTGCCCTCTCATTTCCCAAGCATCAGAGGGGAAGAACCACCAGCCATTTCCCATCAGGACTGTTTGCAGAGTAACATATGTCCTCAATTACTGGGATCAGAAACTGAAGGCACCTTGGGTTGGTGATAGATGACTGGCTGGCCTCTGCTGGATATGCATCATGGATGCCACAATGGGAATGGCTTAGCAGGGCAACAGTTTTCTCTCCTATGATTCACTAAGCTTTTGGCCTGGGCCATGGACTCAGTACCCATTGGATATGGGCCCAGTTTCAGCTTATATGTGAGCCACTCTATGAGATAATGCAAGTTCAGAGCCCATCTTAGGGGAGAAAGATCTCAAACTGAATCAAGAAGGGGAAATGCACAAGAGTCACCTTTTGGCCAGGTGCAGTGGCTCACACCTGTAATCCCAGCACTTTGGGAGGCTGAGGCAGGCAGATCACAAAGTCAGGAGATTGAGAAAGCCTGGCTAACATGATGAAACCCCGTCTCTACTAAAAATACAAAAAATTAGCCAGGCATGGTTGCACATGCCTGTAGTCCCAGTTACTCATGAGGCTGAGGCAGGAGAATTGCTTGAACCTGGAAGGTGGAGGTTGCAGTGAATCGAGATTGCACCACTGCACTCCAGCCTGGGCGACAGAGCAAGACTCCATCTTAAAAAAAAAAAAAAAAAAAAAAAAAAAATGACCTTTAGTAATAGGAAGACACTAGGTTCTAGATAAAACTGCTTGGGTTTGAAACTTGGATCTACCACTTGCCAGTTGCATGACTTTTTGCCAAGCCACATAACTTCTCAGCCTCAGTTTTGTTTTCATCTGGGAAAAGGAAATTAAGAATGATAATCCCTAACTCATGGAGTTGTCATGAAGGTTCAAGCACACTGCATGGCATTGATTAAGTGCTCAGTAAGAGCTAACAATTATACCAGTCAAGAACTTTTTGGTAGCAATGAACCAAACATTTCTCACAACTTAAGCACAGAAAGGCGGTGATTGATTCATATAAGATAGGGATGGTCCAGGGACTCAAAAAGTGTCAATAAGACTCAGTCTCTGCTCCCCTTGTTTCTGCTGGTGTGGTAGCCAGCCTACCAGGTGACTGCCAGTGTTCCCTACCTTCTGACAATGTCATCTTTGTGAAGTTCCCTCCAGCAGTGCACCAGGATGGGTCTATGTGACCAATATAGTATGGAATAAAAAATAGTATGTTGCTTCCATGTTTAAGTTATAAAAGACGCCATGTCTTCCATTTGGTCTCTATCTCTGTCTCTATCTCCCTCCCATTATTCACTCTGGGGAAGTCAGCTGCTATGTTGTAGCCAGTACTACAGAGAGGCCCATATGGTAATGAGCTGAAGTCTCCTGCCAATAGCCACATGAGGCCATTTTGGAAGTGGGTCCTCCAGCCCTAGTCAAGACTTCACGACTGAAGTCCCTGCTGACAACTTGACTGTAACCTCATGAGAGACCCTGAGTGAAAACTATCCAGCTAAGCCACTCCTAGGTGCTATCCAGCAAAGTCACACTTGACCCTCAGAAGCTGTGTGAGATAATACAGATAGTCTTAATTGAATATGGTTCTATTTAAATGATTTTTTCGACCTTATAATGGTGTGAAAGCAGTATGCCTTCAGTATAACCATACATCAGGTACTTATACAACCATTCAATTTTTCACCTTCAGTACGGTATTCAACAAATTACATGAGATATCCAACACTTTGTTATAAAATAGGCTTTGTGTTAGATGATTTTGCCCAGCTGTAGGCTAATGTAAGTGCTCTGAGCAAGTGTGAGGTAGGCTAGGCTAAGCTATGATGCTCAGTGGGTTAGATGTATTAAATACATTTTTGACTTATGATATTTTCAACTTATGATGGGGTTATCAGGACATGGACCCATTGTAAGTTGAAGAGCATCTATACATATTTGTTTTTTTAATCTGCTAAGTTTTGGGGTATTTTAAAGCAGGAATATAATACCTACTGCAACCATCTACTCTGCTGGCCTCATTGGTAGGAAGGTATCTCTGAGTTGGCCCTTGGCAGACCCAGACTTACACTATCCACCCAGCTAGTGAGTCTAGTAGAGATCTTCCCTTGTCCAAATATGGCAACAAACTCACTGAACTGGTCTTAGTTCATGGACTTGGTTAACTGTCCTTCCCTTAACTGATACTTTTTACAAAGTAAAAGTATATAATGACAAAAACCACCATTGCTTTTGCATCAATCTAATATTACTACCAGAAGGGGGAATTTTTTGGACGGCAAAAACAATAGATGTCTGCTATTGCTGTTATTACTAATCACAACACAATTATTTATCTTGTATAGGCTAATGTGTTTGGTAATAACAATAATGGCTAACTCTTCTTAAGTGCTTGCTGTGTCAGGTCCTGTTCAAAGCATTTTGTATGTATTCACTCATTTAATCTCTGTAACAGGCTGTGAAATGGGTACCATTACTATCTGTATTCCATGAGGAGTAGAGGAACAGAAAATTTAAAAAACTTTCCCAAAGCCACACAGCTAGTAAGTGATCAAGCTAGAATTTGAAAGAAGACAGTTTAGTTCTAAGGTGCATGGTCACAATCACATTGCTAAAACACCAATACTATGAAGTATCACAAGCTATTGAGTTTTGATTTCAGGTATTTTTGTCCTCTGATGTCTCAGTTTTTCTTTCTTTCTCTCTCTCTCTTTTTTTTTTTTTTTTTTTTGAGAAAGAGTCTCACTCTGTAGCCCAGGCTGGAGTGCAGTGGTACAATATTGGCTCACTGCAACCTCCACCTCCCGGGTTCAAGTGATTCTCCTACCTCAGCCTCCTGAGTGGCTGGGATTACAGGCATCTGCCACCATGCCCGGCTAATTTTTGTATTGTTAGTAGAGACAGGGTCTCACCATGTTGACCAGGCTGGTCTTGAACTCCTGACCTCAAGTGATCCGCCCACCTCAGCCTCCCAAAATGCCGGGATTACAGATATCAATTTTTCATTTATGGAATATGTGTCTCTACTGAATTAGAAATGGAGATGGCTTGGCCTTAACTCTGAAGTGCTGGACAGATGCAGTTAAATACTAGTGTGGGGGGAATGTATAGATACTTTCTAGTGATGTGCATTCAGAGTTCTGCTGCAAGCACCTCCTGACTGACAGACCATTCACACAAAGGCACCCTCTCTTCCAACACTAAACACCAGTGACGGACAAGTGGACATTTAAAAAGTCATGGATTTTCTGAATGAATATTCATGTATAGAGGTATCTTTAAGATGAACCATTAACATTGGCTATAACCCATTTAAGTTCCTATGTTTATATTTGTTCCAATCAACTGCACAACAACCTTCCTCATCTGGCCATATTAGCAGGATATTTAGTGTTTTCTTCTGAAGACTTTGCTCCCAACTTGAATTGCACAGAAACCTGGCAACTTGTTCAGTGCAAATGGGTTAGTTTGGCTCCCAAGCTTTAGGCTGCTTGGGCTGTTAATGCCCTAGTGTGGTTTGCAGGGTCCCCTGCATGTTGTCTGCTTGGCAATGGGCCCCCATGAGCCCTGCACTGGCTCTGAATGTACCTCACCTCCGGGCTTCAAGGTGTAGGCTCTCTTCAGTTATATGCAGAAGGTTATTTATAGCCTCCCAAACATAAATACCACAGCAGGGTGGTTGGTCTTGGCTGAGCATGCAAGAGTCCAGCTCCGGCTGCACTCCTGGAACCAGCTCTTCCTACAAACCTGTAGCCTTGTTCATCGATCCAGACTCCTGCTTCCTGCCTGGGAAGTTTCTCTCTGGGGCCCTTGACGTCCCAGGGAACTTCTGTTAGGACTGTCTCCATCCATCAGAGAGGCATTCATTCTGTAGTACTGCACAAGCACCTCAGCGGTTCTGAACCTGGAGTGTGTAACACACCCTTCTCCCTGGAGAGTGGCCAAGTCGGCATAACCGAGACCATCCAAGTGTTGCAGGGAAACATCGGGTATCATCTTTCACAGGATGACTTTCAGCATCTTCCTAAACACAAAAGCTGTTGGCAAATTTTCTTTCTAAAAATGTATTGAAGTTATACTTGGCTGGACATCCTGCTAGAGAAATTTAACAACTTCCCAGTGTATCAGAATCTTAGGCATACTCTCAGATGGAGCCGGCCTTTCTAGCCCCACATCTTCAATAAATCTACTTGATTAGAGAAGAAACAACTCCCCAAAGAGAGGGCACTGCCATTCCCAGAAAAAGAGAGGGCTGTTGGGCAGACAGACCAAAGGTGACGAATACATTGAACAATGTGTCTGTGTCTGGCTAGCTTTGTGCTTGAGAAAGGGGAAGACACAAAGTTTTTGATTCCAGCTGGTCCTATTCTTACTGCAATAAACTAGGTATTGTTCACCGTTTATGACATTTTAACAGAAAAAATAATTTTGAGCTAATGAAAATTTGAGACAACTATATGGATTCTGAGGTAACAGGGAGATGGGGAGTAGTTACTGAGTAGATTGGTGTCCTTGCCTCAGGATCTTGACACTCTATTCATTCTCTATGCCCCAATTCCATTGGGAATAAGAGGGCAGCGATTTATCAGTTAAAAATACATAGTAATTACATAGTGGGCGGTTTCATCTCAGAAATAAGAAGGTACCAAGCAAAGCACTAGGAAATACCAAAACTATTTGGATGACCAATGTTGAAAGGAAAGAACTCACCATCTCTTCTCTCCTCTCCTCTGCCTTCTCCACCTCCTTTCTTTGAGTGAGTAACTTGCTGAGGATTAAGAATCCTTGGCAAAAGCATGTCCCTTTTGAGGCAAGGGGAAATTAATATTGGGGGCGGGGGAAGAGAAGGATCGGGAGAGGTGGAAGCAAGAAGCCAGGTGCCGATGATTTCCCTGGAAACATAAGACTTTCTAATTAAAACCTGGCAGCCCCACCAAACAGCTTGCACCATGTGGGAAAGAAAAGCCTGAAAGGTTGGGACAAGGAGGCCTGATGTAATCACATTCCATTGAGTGAGGATCCTTTCCTGTGGGTCAGTATTGTCCTGGGAATATCATATTCTGTTCCTAATAAATTTCAACAGGCAAAGACATAGACACATCACCTGAAAGAGGTCTTCCAATGATTATGGTTCCTAAAAGTCAGGAAATAGGTCTGATTTCCCATTAAAGTAGGTTTTTTTGTTCAGCGAGGTTCCCAGGTCTCCGTCATAGAAAAGTTATTTGCTGACTCATCTTGAAATTGGAGAATTTTCAGTTTTCCATTGTGCATAGTTCTCTTTCCAGAGAAGTTTTATTTTTAAATAATTTTGTGTAACATATGTGAACTATGTTTCCTTGTTTTATATCCTAACAAGAAATGTTACTTGTTCTTGATTCCGATAAAGGTGGGGGAAACACAGTTATTTCAGCACTTCTCAATGTAGAGTGTAAAAAAGCAGAAGACATGGAAAATTAGTGGCCTCATATTTTGAGACAAACTATTGAAAAATGTGTATTTTATTTAAGTCTTTCCAAATTTTAGTAAGACTTTAAAAAATTACTGCACTTAAGAAGTTTTGGGGGTTTTCTTTGGTCACTCCTTTGACGCTTATTTACCTATATGGCCAAAGAAACTAGCTTAAAAAAACAAGCAAATCTTTGTTTCAGTAGGAAAGAACACGGCTTCTAGTAACTCTTCAGTTACTTTTAAAAAAGCACTATCTCTCTGTTCTGGTACAGGGTCCTACTCTTCCTCTCTTGAGTCCTGGCCCTGGCTAGGTGACTGCATCCTGAGATTTGGGGAATGGAAAGAATTTTGGAGACCCTCTATTTCATATCACAACTAGTAAAAGGTGCCATACACACCACCATCCCTCTCATTTAGGCCTCTGCTTGGACATTCAGGGGTGTCTCTATTTTGTGAGGCTTTTTCCTAGAGGAGATAAACTCCTTTTCCAAGTTGGGCAGGACAGAAAGACTGGATACATTCAAATTCATTTGTTAATTCATGCATTAATTTATTCCTTTGACAAATATTTAATGAGCACCCTTGTGCTAGGCAGGCTTTGTGTTGGCACTGAAGACAGAGATCAACAAAGCAGACGTGTTCTCTGCCTTCCTGCAGGTCCCAATAAGGGTGACAGACATTGACCAAGTAAGTGCAGGGACAACTAATTGCCAACTAATTGCTCATTTTACAATTATGATAAGTGGCATGAAGGACAAGTAGAAAGGATGATAGGGCTAATCATAGGAGAGACAGCCTAGACTAGGAGGTCAGCTGGAACTATTAACTAACACTCTTTTCATTTTTCTCTTATCACCCAAGAAAGCTGGGAGTATGAAAGTATGAGTTAGAATTCCATAAAATAATTACTTATTAGAAAGGGCAAGAAGTATCATAACTGAGAGAGTATTGATACAACCTAGATGTCATTGATAAGGGAATAGCTAACTACTTTATAATATACATTATTCGGCAATATTATTTAGCCTTAAAACTAACTTAGAAAGGAGTTATTATGGGTTTCAGAAAATTCTTATGCTCTAGCATCGAGAAAAGTTGCAAATGCAGTGATTATCTCAAAGATACTATATACACACATATGTGTAGCAAAGGTCTGAACATTATATCAACATGGTTTCCATTTTTATTTTTATTACTAAGGACATTACTAATGTGTAGATAAAACATATTTTCAATGAGTACATGTAAAGCAAACATCTGTGTAACCACAGCTAGATCAAGACAATCTAGAACACCGCCACCATCCACAGGCCGCCCTTTCCTCCCTTTCCCCTTGAACAGCTTGCATCATAATTCTGTCTCTCTCACCTAAAGCTAAACACTATCCTGATTTTTGTGATAATCATGTTATATATATATATAACATTGTAATATACAAATGTTATATATATATAGTTTTTTCACCTATATGTATTCCTAAGCAATATAAACTAGTTTAGCTCAATTTTAAACTTGATATACATAGAATTATACTTTCCTTGCCTTTTAACTCAACCTTATGTTTGTGGAATTCATCCTTGCCATTGTGTATAGCTGTGGTTAATTAATTTCATTGCTTTGGTGTCCCTGGGTATGAATGAATATAACCCAGTTGATTGATCTATTCTACTATGGGTGGATATTTGAGTAGTCTCCAGCTTGGGCCTGTTGTGGATAGTATTGCTGCCAACCTTCTTGTCCATGCACATTGTACACAGCGCATTGAGCCTCTTTACCGTATAAAGCTCAAGTGGACTTGCTGGGTCATAGGAGGTGCTGGTTATTTTCAGTTTCTACCCTCCCACCTTAATCTATTCTTTGCCTTTCTGTGCCTTGCTCTGTGTTCCTTTATGTACCATATTACTACAGTACCTTGCCTTCAGCTTTTTCTTAGGTTTGGGAAATGGGAGGTAACTGTGTGAGTTTAGGGGGTGGGAAAAAGAGAGAGTTTGGAGCATTCCCTGATTTCCTCCTGGCCTTCCACAGTTCTGGCAGCAGCCACACTGCCTTTTCTCTTAGGTTCTAGCTCTTACAAGACTCTGGTAACACTCTTTCCTCCTCTTGTTGTTTCAGGCTTAACAGGCTTTCCCCACTTTCTGTCCCATTATTCTCATTGCCAGTGGCAAGGAGCCAAGAACCTTCTTGTCTCTGCAGCGTAGAATAGAGACGGAGCCTCCTGCCCAGCCTTCCAGGAAGCCCGAGTTCTCATCTTAATTCCCATACCCTGTTTCTCTGGGTTCAGGCTAAGGTTACTTCTCTGTTCACTAAAGCTGCATTTATTTTCTGGGTTTTTCTCTGATCCAGATCCAGAGACTATGACTCTAAGAGCAAAGCAGCCTGTTCACGAAATAGATCATTCCCTCTCAGTGCCCAGATTCTGTTGACCTAATAATCAATCAGGCCTTCTCATCTCCTTTCTCTCTTCCTTCATCTTCTACTTTCCACACAAACTGTTACTCCTGTAGCTGCTCTTTGCCCTCTCCAGGGATGTTCGGGTCTCCTGCGGATCTAGACAGGCACTAGTGGTGAATGCAGGTTTGCAGTCAGAGTGCCTGGGCTCAAATCCCTGTCCTGCTATTTATTAGCTGGGAACCCTTGAAGAGGCTCCCACTCAATTTCTAGTAGGGCTTCTTCCTAGTCTGTGAAATGGTGATAATGTAAGAATAAAATGAATTACTCATATAAACTTCTTAATTGTGTCTGGTACCTGGTAAATTCTTAATAAACGTTAGCTATAATTATGGTTATTATCTGATACTTATATAAAAACCCATCATGTCATGAAAGCCCTCTGTCATGAAAAAGATATATACATATTTAGATTCATGTAGTAGTAAAGTGTTTAGTCCTTGAAAAAGCCCAAAGGCAAGCAGACATATAAGAAAGAACACTGTCAGATAAACTGTTTTATATCATCATGACCAATCCTCTCTTCCATCACTTCTCAAACCCAAATCCTTTAGGGTCTACTTTGGAAGTGGGGAGGGCAGAGGTGCATGGAAACAGAAGCGGCCGGGGGTGGGGTGCTGTGTTTCATGCCTGGGTTATGGTGCACGACAGACACCACACACTGGAAAGTAGAAGCTTACCAGAGGAGATGACAATTACAAACACCCTCAGGAATTCATAGAAACCAGGGGGAGAGCTTTACATTTCCATAGGCTGGTGGGGTTGGGGTAGGAGGTGATGATAGGATTCAAGCCCGTCTTACTCTGATGTAAGAGGCAAAGATGCGCCATTTGAGTTATTCAAGTAGAGTCCACTGGCACCATCTCCCCCAGTTGTTGACAGCTGAGCAAGGAGCCGGGCGTTCTCCCCTCCCCTCCTCCTGCTGTGCTCTGTCTTGGCCGCCTTCCTTATGGATAGGCCATATGGGCCGTTTTAGAGCCTGTGTTTGCTTTGGCGAGGTGGTTCGCAGCTTACTTCCTGTTAACATTCCTCCACCTCTCACCCTACAATATGGGTCTCTCTCAGCGCCACCTGCTCTTTCTGTTCTCTGTGCCCATAACCTCAGCTCTCTGATTTCTCCATTCGTTGCTTGGCTCTTAACTGGGACTCAAATCTCACTTCTATTTAAGTATTTTCCATGCGAGCTTCTTGTTTGGACCAGATAGTGTTTCACTGTGATGGGCCTTTACTAGGAGACAAAGGGGTGATTGGGGTGGTACTGGAAAAGGCAAGTTCATGTATCCAAATGACTCTCAAGTGAGACCAGAAAAAGTCCTTCTTCCCTTGAGTTTTTGTCCAAAAAGCATCAGGCCTAGTGTAGAGGCGATTATGGCCAAAAAGGCGAGCGCTGACTTTGAGGCCAAAAAAACAGCCTAGGAGTGTAGGGAGGCACAAAACTGGCACACGTGCCTGTAGATTCTCTCACATTTACCCTCCTGGGTCTCCTTAACCCAGGCCCTTGGCCTAGTAAGAGTGCCAGGCCAGGCCACAGTCCAAGGCCAACGTATGCATGAAACTACCACACCCCACATGTGGCATGACTTGTTCTGGCTCCTCACAAACGACTTGATGTTCATCTCCTCCAGTGGAGTTCAGATAAGGCCTTTCAGCTTGGCTGTCTCTATCTGGTTTTTCCCATTGAGCCCAGGTCTGGTGGCTCCACAGAGAAACACATTAACCTGTCTCAAGAACCTCTTCCCTTGACTTCAACTCAGGTGGATGTCCCAGCCAAGAATGCGTTGGCAGGACGGAGCAGTGCTGTGGAGTGTGTGTTCAGGGCATGGGTTTAAATAGCACTTCAACCAGGTCGTAGCTGTGTGACCTTGAGCAAGTCCCTTCACATCGTTCTACCTGTTTCCTCTTTTGTGGGTTGGAGCTAATTATGCAAAGAGGTGTGAGAATTCAAAAAGATTACTCACGAATAATAAGATGGGTCAACTCCCTGAAAAGCACAGCTGGCCTGCTGAGACAGGAAATAGGCTTGGTGTTGTGTATGGAGAGGTAGCCTTTCTTTGCCATTTAGGAGATGAGATCCATAGCGCAGTAGGAAGTACGGTGGGTAGCTGAGTCTGGAAAAATAACTGTGTGTGTGAGTGCAAAGCACTGCATATAAAGTGCCAGAGCTGTGCCTGGCACTTGTTCTTGGCCAGCCAAGCGTCCCTGAGTTGAGATGACACACACCAAGGACAGTGGAGAAGAGCAGATGCCATCCTTACATGCACAGTGTTTTTGGCCTTGTTCCCATTCTGAAAATGCCTGTCTGAAGGGATCTGGCTCCTGGAATGGGCAGGGGTTGCCTGAGGGGCCAGGTCATCTGTTTCATTGGGAGGACGTCAGCGTCAGGGATTTTGTAGAATCTTAATGATGACCACCAGGCTGTGGCATCTATATCCAAAAACAATGAGGTTCCTTGGTACACTAAGGAAGGCTTGGGTTTAATGCCTTAGGGCAGTACTCATCTGGACCAACTTTTTGGATGGAAGAAGGCTTCCTGGGATCTTGGGGCTCTTACATAGACATAACAGGGGTGCCAGAGCATTTAGTGTACACATTTGAGAGACTGTGACTGCATTTTATATCCCAAGCCCGTGAAGCAGCTACATTTGTAAAGTGGTTAGCAGGCTGCCTGGCACATTTTAAGGGCTTCATAAATGATGCTCATTATTATTAAGCACGTGTGTCACAGCAGCCAGAGGACTGAGCAGCGCTCCTTGGCAGCTGCAGCTCCCCAAGGGGAGGGCGGTGCCTTACGAGTTGGGAGAAGACAGTGGAATCATTAAGCAGCTGACACATACCCAGTCACTCCAAGGAATCTCCCATCCCTGTTCAGAAGTCTGACCCAATTTGCTCAGTTTTCCCCCAAGACTCTCTGGTTCCAGCCACAAATCTGAGCTGGGAGCACCCTTCCTCTTAGCCACCTGCGACTGGGAGGCAGCGGGGGTGGCCCAGAGCCCACCTGGTTGGGAGACTTGGGCAGTAGCTCCTCTCCTCCAGCATTCTCTGGTGGGGGTGTGGAAGGCTGTGAGTAAGGGAGGAGAGAGGGTGTGGGGCACCCCACGTGGTCAGGGAGGGCTCCCCTCCCTTGGAACTCACAGCAGCTAGGTCATGGGCTCACTGGGGTTGTTTATCATCCTTAGTCTGGGGGAGAACAGGCTCACATGACAGCGCTTTACAAATCGGAAAGTTTTTTTTCCAAACATACAAAAACCTAGACCTGGGGTTTAGGACTTCTAGAACTTCAGAGCACAAGGTCCTGTGTCATTACTCTCAAACGGGGACATGCATCACTTAAGTCAAGTTGAGGTGGAGCTGTCACATTAGTGACTGCAGTTTGTAATACTTGCGTGCCAGATTCTTGTCAGGTACCTCTCTGTATCCCTACAGAAAGCAGACGAATGGAGAGTGACTTGCAATGGGCTGTCCCAGGCATTGAATCTCACAGAATCAGAGAGCTGGGAGCACAGAGGGTGTGGAAGTGGGAACAGAGGAGGGAGATTGGGGGCAGGCAGATGTAGGAGGTCACGCAGGACAGCTTTCAGGCAGAGCAGCATCATCTTCCTTTTACAGATGTGGCAACTGAGGCACAAAAAGACTCACTTGCTCCCCAGACCCACCACGACCCACTGCCTCTTCCTGCTGCCGCACCAGATAGCCTCCTTTTTTCATGAAAACAATTGAGTTCATGGTGTTCCTGTGAACTTAGCAATTGTAGAATGTGGTTTTGCCTGGTGGCTGGAAAAGATCAGGAACATATAGAAGGAGTAAACCGTTTTCAACTTGTACTAGTCCAGAAGGATAAAGGGAGGTACCATCTAATGTGGCAGGAAGAGGCGCGGGGTCCATGGTGGGTCAGGGCGAGTGATTTCGGTGGGGGTCCAGAAAGGTTCCTGGCAAGAATAAGGAAACCAAGCAAGGCTCCCCGGCTGCAGCGGCTGATGTGCCCTCCACCTCAGCCTGTCCTGTGCACCACCAGCTCACACTCGCTTCACCTTCTTTTGTTTGTTTTTATTAAAAACAACAGCAAAGTCCTACACACGCTCTTTACATTTTAGTTTTCCATAATCACTATAACTCCATCTCCTCAGTTCATATTTAGGGGACTAGGTAAAGGTGGAAAAATGAAGACGAAGAGAGAAGTGACTTTCGCTAGGTCACTGGGCAGTAGAGCAGGGGCAGGCCCTCTTAACTCATGTATCATTTCCTTCCACTTTCTGAGCCACCACATTGTGAGAGGCCGCCCTGTGTGGACTCCCGCAGGATTTCATTCTTTCCACAAAGGACTGAGACAGACACAGCCCCTGCACTCATGCCTGAATGTGCAGTGGGATAGGTGGGCACTGGCCTAGTGACTGCAGATGAGCAATGTAAAACAGAGTTCAGAGACTTTCTGAATTGTTCCACCACCCTAGTCTCTGGGCTTCCCAGACATATCCTGTGCAATCCTGCTCGATTACTCCTCCGAATGTTCCCAAAGCTGCCCACTGTATTCCAAATTACTCTAGACAGGCATTCTGGCCCCTCTACGACCACACCTCCTAACCTACTTCCTTTACACATGGTGCCTGCCAGCTGGCCTGTGGCCCACTACACTGCCCTTACTCGGGATAGCCTCTCTCTGAAAAAGCCCAGCCTGGCTGTCTCATCTCCAAGCAGCTTTCCCCAACACCTCTGATGGCAAGGATCTTTCAGCACCTCCATTACATACCCCCCATACTGAATGTTAGTACTTCGTTTTGTGGAAAAATACATGCAATGCGATTCAAGAAATTTACAACTCCCTTCAGGTAATGAAAAGCCCAAAAGTAGACAAAATGAAACTGGAAGACCTTGAACTAGCCATCTCTCAGCACACTTTTTTTTTTTTTTTTTTTTTGAGACAGGGTCTTCCTCCATCCCCCAGGCTGGAGTGCAGTGGTGTGATCATAGTTCACTGCAGGCTCAAACTTGTGGGCTCAAGCGATCCTCCTACCTCACCCTCCCAAATAACTGGGACCACAGGCCTGCACCACCACATTCAGCTATCTTTTGATTTTTTTGTAGAGATGGGGGGTCTCACCATGTCACCCAGGTTGGTCTCAAGCTCCTGGCTTCAAGTGATCTTCCTGCCTCAGCCTCCCAAAGTGCTGGGATTCCAGGCATGAGCCACTTGCACCTGGCCACTCAGCACATTTTTCTAAAGCCCACTCTTATCCATAGACCACTCACAATACATCTTTTCTGAGCAACTGTCAAATTCTGGGTATTGAACAACAAAATACAACATACAAAACAGGGTCCCCAGCCTCTGTGAACTTACATTTTGAGAAATCCCTGGAAAGGCTACAGTCTACATCAGCTGAAAAACATTTCCTAAGCTCCATTTTTTCTAGAGTACTGCCCTCCCCTAGGAGCTCACCCGGTGATATATATCATTGCGTGTGATATGTCTCATAAATATATCTCACAGCACCACTGCGAGACATCCTTATCTTCCCAACTCTGCGTGTTTACTCTGGTTCTTCTCAGCCAGAAACGTCTTCTTCATATTCACTTTTCAGCACCCTCGTCGGGTTTCCTTCTTTCCGCTCCAACCTTATGATCTCTGAATCCTTTGATCTTCTTTCCAGACTGGTAATTTGGCCCCATACAGTTTAGCTCTTCCTCCTACATGATTCAGAAGCAGTGAGGTTTGGTGGCTTTGGGGTCTGTGGCAGAGAAAGCCAGGATATTTGCTCTCCTTCCATTAGTTAGGTTGTTTCTGGGAAACAGCTATCTGGCCACTTCATTTCTCAACTCCTCTGCATCTTATGGGGGCCATGTAACTAATTATGGACCACGAAATAAAAGTGATTTATCTCATTTTGGGGTAAGAGTTGTCACAGTATCTAATGTGCCATCATCATTCAGTCTTCTGATGACCTAAATGCCACCTGTTGGAAACAGCAGAGCTTCAGGATGGAAAGGACTGGGTTCCCGAGTCACCACTTGGAGAATCACCTCAGAGGACTTTGGGCCACAAATACACTTTTATCAGTTCGAGCCACTGGAGGTTTTCTTGACCAAAACAAAGTTAGATAAATTTAGGATTGAGTCCCATCTCTGCCACTTGACAGCCCTGTCATGTTGGGAAGATGACTCACTCTTCCTGGGCCTCATATTCTCCATCGATAAGAAGAGCTCAGTGATACCCAACCTTGCAGGATGGCTGTGAAAAGTAAATAAGCTATTTCTGAACTACTTGAAACATTATAGAAATCCAATAATTTGTATATCTGTATGTGTGTGTGAGGGCGTGTGTGTGCCCACAGGGTGAGTGGCTTCATATGTGGTACTCTTGCTGCTAAATTGTAAATAAGTGGCTCAATGTTGTAAACCTGTATTCTCCCTAAAGCCTAGCACAGTGCAAAGCAAATAGAAGATCTCAATTAATATTTACTAAGCAGCAGAAAAACTTGTTGGCTTAAAATATAAGGAAAACTTGCTGTACTGCCTCCTTATAACATTCCCCTGTGCAATGGGAGGACTTGACGGCCCTTTCCCGCTGGAGCAATGCTTCCCTTGGCTTCCCACTGACCCTCTCTTCTAAAGTGGATTTTTGTGTATACTTGCTGCTCCATATGTGAGTAAATGGGCCTATCTATTTGGATAAAAGTGCTTTTGTGGTTTGTGACAAATGGAGCAGAGGCCAGACAGGGAAGGGAGGGGGCAGATGATTGAGTTCTTTGGAAATAGATGGTGAGGAAACCATGCTAAAAGGGACCTTGCTTTGTGTTTTTGTAAGTGAGCTGTAGACACCAGCTTGTGTGATGAAATCTGAGTTGAAAGATATCGTTAAGCATTCCTGCCCAGTATAAAATATCAAGTTGACGAGGATCAACCATCTCATCAGATCGGTATGTTGAGATTTTGGTAATCATGTCAATATGTTTTTAAAAAGAGGACACATATTTGAAGAATAAGAGCAATGAAGGAATAATGGATTATCTGAGGTCATCTTAAGCCAGCACAGTTTAGTTCATCTTTTAAAAACAAATCAGACTTGTACTCCACTATTGAAGAAGGAGTTGAAGGTCCTTTTAAGCCTGTTCATTTTGATATGCTCTTTGCATGTTAATCCCCTGACAAAAGCTCTCTAAAAAAAGCAGAGTAACACCAATAAGTATTCTGATTATATTAGGTAGAGAATAAATGCCCAACCAAGAGAAAGCAAAATGTTTTTGCTTGAAGGACCATTCAAAAAGTTTTTTTAAAGGTGGTCTGTAATCCTAGCACTTTGGGAGGCCGAGGTGGGCGGATCATGAGGTCATGAGATCGAGATCATCCTGGCTAAAACAGTGAAACCCCGTCTCTACTAAAAAAATACAAAAAATTAGCTGGGCATGGTGGCAGGCGCCTGCAGTCCCAGCTACTCGGGAGGCTGAGGCAGGAGAGTGGCGTGAACCCAGGAGGCAGAGCTTGCAGTGAGCCAAGATCATGTCACTGCACTCCAGCCTGGGCAACACAGCGAGACTCCATCTAAAAAAAAAAAAAAAAAATTTATGAACTTCATTTTAAAAGAGGATAGACTGGGCATGGTGGCTCACACTTATGATCCCAACACTTTGGGAGGCCGATGTGGGAGGATCACTCAAGGCCAGGAGTTCAAGACCAGCCTGGCCAAAAGAGTGAGACTTCATCTGTACAAAAAATAAGAAAAAAAAGTTAGCTTGGAGTAATGGTGCACACCTGTAGTCATACCTACTCAGGAGGCTGAGGCAGGAGGATTGGTTGAGACCAGAAGTTCAAGGCTGTAGTGAGCTATGATCACACCACTGTATTCCAGCATGGGTGACACAGTGTGACCTCTTCTCAAAAATAAAAAAAGTAAAAGAGGATGTACGGTATACACACATACATGCATGCACATATACACCATCAGGAAGTGCAGCATCCACAACTGTAGTGGAGCACTCTAAATATTATTTCTCTTTCATAGAAAGAGTTTCATTCAGGAGGAGCTGAAATTTCAGAAACAACATATGCACAATTAGCACATATGGCAGAGTCTTCTTGAAATTCAGGGCCTTTGAACACATTTTATGTATAATGAGAACCAGTGGTATGGAGAAGATGCAGGCTGGGGGGATTGAAATTGGACTGAATGGAAAGAGAAGTGCAAATGAGTCACAGAGCAGGGACAACAGCCAAGAGCCATTCCACTAGGATCTCACTCCTGGAAGTGTGGTCCACAGACTACACCCAGGACCTGGACTAAGGCAAGGTAAGTGGGGCACTCTTCCAGAACAAGCTCAGCACCTAGAATAAATAATATTTTATGCAATATTTTAAAAATTCAAACTGCAAACTGTGACTGTGGTCTGGTGGCCTGTTTTTATAAACAGGATTCTGTTGGAGCAGTATGAGCATCCCATGGGTGTTTGTTAGAAATGCAGAATCTTGGGGGCGGAGCAAGATGGCCAAATAGGAACAGCTCCAGTCTCCAACTCCCAGCGCGAGCGACACAGAAGACTGGTGATTTCTGCGTTTTCAACTGAGGTACTGGGGTCATCTCACTAGGGAGTGCCGAATAATCAGTGCTGGTCAGCTGCTGCAGCCTGACCAGCGAGAGCTGAAGCAGGGCGAGGCATCGCCTCACCTGGAAGCGCAAGGGGGAAGGAAATCCGTTTTCCTAGCCAGGGGAACTGAGACACACAACACCTGGAAAATCGGGTAACTCCCACCCCAATACTGCGCTTTAAGGAAACAGGCACACCAGGAGAATATATCCCACACCTGGCTGGGAGGGTCCCACGCCCACGGAGCCTCCCTCACTGCTAACACAGCAGTCTACGGCGATCTATCCGCAAGGCAGCAGCGAGGCTGGGGGAGGGGCGCCCGCCATTGCCGAGGCTTAAGTAGGTAAACAAAGCCGCTGGGAAGCTCGAACTGGGTGGAGCTCACAGCAGCTCAAGGAAGCCTGCCTGTCTCTGTAGACTGCAGCTCTGGGGACAGCGCAAAGCTGAAGTCCAATAGGGGAAGCAGCGGGGGCCGGTGCAGACGCGAACGACTCTGTCTGACAGCTTTGGGGAGAGCCGTGGATCTCCCAACGTGGAGGTTGAGATCTGAGAACGGACAGACTGCCTGCTCAGGTGGGTCCCTGACCCCTGAGTAGCCTAGCTGGGAGACATCCCCCACTAGGGGCAGTCTGACACCCCACACCTCACAGGGTGGAGTCACCCCTGAGAGGAAACTTCCAAAGGAAGAATCACACAGGTACACTCGCTGTTCAGCAATATTCTATCTTCGGCAACCTCTGCTGCTGATACCCAGGCAAACAGGGTCTGGAGTGGATCTCAAGCAATCTCCAACAGACCAACAGACAGTCCTTCTGACTGTCAGACAACTATCAAACAGGAAGGACGCCTATACCAAAACTCCATCAGTATGTCACCATCATCAAAGACCAGAGACAGATAAAACCACAAAGATGGGGAAGAAGCAGGGCAGAAAAGCTGGAAATTCAAAAAATAAGAGCGCATCTCCCCCTGCAAAGGAGCGCAGCCCATCGCCAGCAACGGATCAAAGCTGGTCAGAGAATGACTTTGACGAGATGAGAGAAGAAGGCTTCAGCCCATCAAACTTCTCAGAGCTAAAGGAGGAATTACGTACCCAGCGCTAAGAAACTAAAAATCTTGAAAAAAGAGTGGAAGAATTGACAGCTAGACTAATTAATGCAGAGAAGATAATAAACGAAATGACAGAGATGAAAACCATGACACGAGAAATACGTGACAAATGCACAAGCTTCAGTAACCCACTCGATCAACTGAAAGAAAGAGTATCAGCGATTGAGGATCAAATGAATGAAATGAAGCGAGAAGAGAAAACCAAAAGAAAAAAGAAGAAAAAGAAATGAACAAAGCCTGCAAGAAGTATGGGATTATGTAAAAAGACCAAATCTACGTCTGATTGGGGTGCCTGAAAGTGAGGGGGAAAATGGAACCAAGTTGGAAAACACTCTTCAGGATATCATCCAGGAGAACTTCCCCAACCTAGTAGGGCAGGCCAACATTCAAATTCAGGAAATACAGAGAACGCCACAAAGATACTCCTCCAGAAGAGCAACTCCAAGACACATAATTGCCAGATTCACCAAAGTTGAAATGAAGGAAAAAATCTTAAGGGCAGCCAGAGAGAAAGGTCGGGTTACCCACAAAGGGAAGCCCATCAGACTAACAGCAGATCTCTCGGCAGAAACTCTCCAAGCCAGAAGAGAGTGGGGGCCAATATTCAACGTTCTTAAAGAAAAGAATTTTCAACCCAGAATTTCATATCCAGCCAAACTAAGTTTCATCAGTGAAGGAGAAATAAAATCCTTTACAGATAAGCAAATGCTTAGAGATTTGGTCACCACCAGGCCTGCCTTACAAGAGACCCTGAAGGAAGCCCTAAACATGGAAAGGAACAACCGGTACCAGCCATTGCAAAAACATGCCAAAATGTAAAGACCATCGAGGCTAGGAAGAAACTGCATCAACTAACGAGCAAAATAACCAGTTAATATCATAATGACAGGATCAAATTCACACATAACAATATTAACCTTAAATGTCAATGGACTAAATGCTCCAATTAAAAGACACAGACTGGCAAACTGGATAAAGAGTCAAGACCCATCAGTCTGCTGTATTCAGGAGACCCATCTCACATGCAGAGACACACATAGGCTCAAAATAAAGGGATGGAGGAAGATCTACCAAGCAAATGGAGAACAAAAAAAAGCAGGGGTTGCAATCCTAGTCTCTGATAAAACAGACTTTAAACCATCAAAGATCAAAAGAGACAAAGAAGGCCATTACATAATGGTAAAGGGATTAATTCAACAGGAAGAGCTAACTCTCCTAAATATATATGCACTCAATACAGGAGCACCCAGATTCATAAAGCAAGTCCTTAGAGACTTACAAAGAGACTTAGACTCTCATACAATAATAATGGGAGACTTCAACACTCCACTGTCAACATTAGACAGATCAACGAGACAGAAAGTTAACAAGGATATCCAGGAATTGAACTCATCTCTGCACCAAGCTGACCTAATAGACATCTGTAGAACTCTCCACCCCAAATCAACAGAATATACATTCTTCTCAGCACCACATCACACTTATTCCAAAATTGACCACATAATTGGAAGTAAAGCACTCCTCAGCAAATGTAAAAGAACAGAAATTATAACAAACTGTCTCTCAGACCACAGTGCAATCTAACTAGAACTCAGGACTAAGAAACTCAATCAAAACCGCCCAACTACATGGAAACTGAACAACCTGCTCCTGAATGACTACTGGGTACATAACGAAATGAAGGCAGAAATAAAGATGTTCTTTGAAACCAATGAGAACAAAGATACAACATACCAGAATCTCTGGGACACATTTAAAGCAGTGTGTAGAGGGAAATTTATAGCACTAAATGCCCACAAGAGAAAGCAGGAAAGATCTAAAATTGACACTCTAACATCACAATTAAAAGAACTAGAGAGGCAAGAGCAAACACATTCAAAAGCTAGCAGAAGGCAAGAAATAACTAAGATCAGAGCAGAACTGAAGGAGATAGACACACAAAAAACCCTCCAAAAAAATCAATGAATCCAGGAGTTGGTTTTTTGAAAAGATCAACAAAATTGACAGACCGCTAGCAAGACCAATAAAGAAGAAAAGAGAGAGGAATCAAATAGACGCAATAAAAAATGATAAAGGGGATATCACCACCGACCCCACAGAAATACAAACAACCATCAGAGAATACTATAAATGCCTCTACGCAAATCAACTAGAAAATCTAGAAGAAATGGATAATTCCTGGACACTTACACTCTTCCAAGACTAAACCAGGAAGAAGTTGAATCCCTGAATAGACCAATAGCAGGCTCTGAAATCGAGGCAACAATTAATAGCCTACCCACCAAAAAAAGTCCAGGACCAGATGGATTCACAGCTGAATTCTACCAGAGGTACAAGGAGGAGCTGGTACCATTCCTTCTGAAACTATTCCAATCAATAGAAAAAGAGGGAATCCTCCCTAACTCATTTTATGAGGCCAACATCATCCTGATACCAAAGCCTGGCAGAGACACAACAAAAAAAGAGAATTTTAGACCAATATCCCTGATGAACATCGATGCAAAAATTCTCAATAAAATACTGGCAAACCGGATTCAGCAGCACATCAAAAAGCTTATCCACCATGATCAAGTGGGTTTCATCCCTGGGATGCAAGGCTGGTTCAACATTCGCAAATCAATAAACGTAATCCAGCATATAAACAGAACCAAAGACAAGAACCACATGATTATCTCAATAGATGCAGAAAAGGCTTTTGACAAAATTCAACAGCCCTTTATGCTAAAAACGCTCAATAAATTCGGTATTGATGGAACGTACCTCAAAATAATAAGAGCTATTTATGACAAACCCACAGCTAATATCATACTGAATGGGCAAAAACTGGAAAAATTCCCTTTGAAAACGGACACAAGACAGGGATGCCCTCTCTCACCACTCCTGTTCAACATAGTGTTGGAAGTTCTGGCTAGGGCAATCAGGCAAGAGAAAGAAATCAAGGGTATCCAGTTAGGAAAAGAAGAAGTCAAATTGTCCCTGTTTGCAGATGACATGATTGTATATTTAGAAAACCCCATTGTCTCAGCCCAAAATCTCCTTAAGCTGATAAGCAACTTCAGCAAAGTCTCAGGATACAAAATTAATGTGCAAAAATCACAAGCATTCTTATACACCAGTAACAGACAAGCAGAGAGCCAAATCAGGAATGAACTTCCATTTACAATTGCTTCAAAGAGAATAAAATACCTGGGAATCCAACTTACAAGGGATGTAAAGGACCTCTTCAAGGAGAACTACAAACCACTGCTCAGTGAAATAAAAGAGGACACAAACAAATGGAAGAACATACCATGCTTATGGATAGGAAGAATCAATATCGTGAAAATGGCCATACTGCCCAAGGTGATTTATAGATTCAATGCCATCCCCATCAAGCTACCAATGACTTTCTTCACAGAATTGGAAAAAACTGCTTTAAAGTTCATATGGAACCAAAAAAGAGCCCGCATTGCCAAGACAATCCTAAGTCAAAAGGACAAAGCTGGAGGCGTCACGCTACCTGACTTCAAACTATACTACAAGGCTACAGTAACCAAAACAGCACGGTACTGGTACCAAAACAGAGATATAGACCGATGGAACAGAACAGAGTCCTCAGAAATAATACCACACATCTACAGCCATCTGATCTTTGACAAACCTGAGAGAAACAAGAAATGGGGAAAAGATTCCCTATTTAATAAATGGTGCTGGGAAAATTGGCTAGCCATAAGTAGAAAGCTGAAACTGGATCCTTTCCTTACCCCTTATACGAAATTAATTCAAGATGGATTAGAGACTTAAATGTTAGACCTAATACCATAAAAACCCTAGAAGAAAATCTAGGTAGTACCATTCAGGACATAGGCATGGGCAAGGACTTCATGTCTAAAACACCAAAAGCAACGGCAGCAAAAGCCAAAATGACAAATGGGATCTAATTAAACTAAAGAGCTTTTGCACAGCAAAAGAAACTACCATCAGAGTGAACAGGCAACCTACAGAATGGGAGAAAATTTTTGCAACCTACTCATCTGACAAAGGGCTAATATCCAGAATCTACAAAGAACTCAAACAAATATACAAGAAAAAAAACAAACAACCCCATCAAAAAGTGAGGAAAGGATATGAACAGACATTTCTCAAAAGAAGACATTCATACAGCCAAGAGACACATGAAAAAATGCTCATCATCACTCGCCATCAGAGAAATGCAAATCAAAACCATAATGAGATACCATCTCACACCAGTTAGAATGGCAATCAGTAAGAAGTCAGGAAACAACAGGTGTTGGAGAGGATGTGGAGAAATAGGAACACTTTTACACTGTTGGTGGGATTGTAAACTAGTTCAACCATTATGGAAAACAGTATGGCAATTCCTCAAGGATCTAGAACTAGATGTACCTTATGACCCAGCCATCCCACTACTGGGTATATACCCAAAGGATTATAAATTATTCTACTACAAAGACACATGCACACGTATGTTTATTGCGGCACTATTCACAATAGCAAAGACTTGGAATCAACCCAAATGTCCATCTGTGACAGACTGGATTAAGAAAATGTGGCACATATACACCATGGAATACTATGCAGCCATAAAAAAGGATGAGTTTGCGTCCTTTGTAGGGACATGGATGCAGCTGGAAACCATCATTCTTAGCAAACTATCACAAGAGAGAAAACCAAACACCGCATGTTCTCACTCATAGGTGGGAACTGAACAATGAAATCACTTGGACTCGGGAAGGGGAACATCACACACTGGGGCCTATCATGGGGAGGGGGGAGGAGGGAGGGATTGCATTGGGGAGTTATACATGATATAAATGATGAATTGATGGGTGCTGACGAGTTGATGGGTGCAGCACACCAACATGGCACAAATATACATATGTAACAAATCTGCACGTTATGCACATGTACCCTAGAACTTAAAGTATAAAAAAAAATATAAATAAATAAATAAAGAAAGAAATAAAGAAAAACAATTGTAAGACATTTTACACACCATTAGGAAATAAATAAATTACTTTAGGGCCCATGTAAAAAAAAAAACAAAACACAAATGCAGAATCTTGGGCCCTATACCAGCCCTTCAGACTCAAAATTTGCATTTTAACAACACTTGCAATTGGTGTGTGTGCACATTAAAGTCTGGAAAACACTGTTCCAGGAGACTTTAAGGCAGGCTAGGCTGATGTGTGGTTGCTCTAGGCAGGACAGTCATTTGTTGCCCTTCAAGGTGGATTGATTATTAAACATTGATTATTTAGCATTTATTTACTAAGGACAGGAAAAAACTAAAATAGATCTCTTTCTTCACATTTAACACAGAGAATTTACTGCATGCATTGAATGAAACATAACATTTAAACTTACTTGGAACAACTTTTTTGTTTCACATCTTTTTACTGTGTATAATTGCATAGCGTTAGTCCCTTGCACATGAAATATACCAACATACAATTGAGCTTTCTTATTCAAAATATATTTTAAAGTTCCTTTTTCTGACCCTCATATTGGCAACAACATCCCACTTTTCTGTAGCTGATTTGTCTTCAATTTTTCTTTTGTGGTTTTCTGAATCAGAAAATTTCTAGGGAGGCATAGGAAAGGTTTAAATTTGAGGTAACCGAATGCATTGCCCCTGCCATGCTTTAACTTCAGCATTTCAAGATCAGTTCTCTTGAGCCTGGAGGTTGGTCAGCATGCTGGTTGGCAGCCCAGCCTGTATCCCACCATTGAACACTTTTAGCAGAAACTGATAGCTCCTTGAAAAGAAAAAGTTTCTGTTTTCACTCCAATGAACTATTTTTTTCAAAAGAATTAATCTCTGTTTTCCAGTTTTGTAAAGAGTAGTATGAGACAGCTTGAGTTAACTGGGCCCTGTTTCTGATTTGTATATTTTAGGGAGTTTCTCCAGTATTTTGCTGTGGACAGACTTCACATTGGACACGCTGACTCCCTGGGAACTACCCAGTGTGGAGGCAGGAATTGCAGTGTTGCCCAAGGCTAGCCTGAGAGGAGTCAGATAGCTGGTTAATGTAGGAAACCACGTGGCGGCATCCACGCCTCACTGCTGCTTGATTCTTGACTACTGATGACACGCCACAAACTCCAGTAAAAACACAGCTCACAGAGTCAGGAAACGGCATGGTCAGTGTTGTTACGTGCTGACACAATGTCCTGCTGACTAGCGATAACGATAGTGGAAGGACGCATATCAGAATTAAATGGTGGATTTCCCAAGAAAACACCCTTATCTGTGTTATGGAAAGATTTAGAGCAGTGGTTCTCAACCATGGCTGCAAATTGCAGTCAACTGGAGAGCTTTTAAAATGGATAATAGCTGAACCTCAAATCCAGATTCTGACTTAATTGGTCTGGAGTGCAGCCAGGACACTGGGATTTTTTTTTTTTTTAAAGCATCCCAAGTGGTTCTAATATGCAATCAAGTTTTAGAACCATTGCTGTGGATTCTTTATAGTGAAAAAGTGGAGAATATGTATTTATTTATTTATGATGTATTTATTTGTATGAGGGTAATTAATGTAGCTGGTACAACAAGAAGTCCCCAGATATCAATGGTTTACTACAAGACAGTTTATTTCTTGTGAGTGTGGATGATTGCACAGGTGTTTTCTCAGCTAGACCTGAAAATGGTATATACATCACTTCTTCTGACATCCCGCTGGTTAGAATCACATCACCCAGCTCCAACCTAATGGCAGAAGAAGTTAGGATATGCCATCTTTCTGTGGGCCCAGGGGAAAAAATACAGGGTTGGTGAGCTTGTAGTCCATTCCTGCCACATATAAATATCATAAAAATGTTTATAACTTCCTAATTTAAGAACCAAAGGCTTAGAGTTTAAGTACCAATATTTAAAAATAACTCTATATGGCCTGGCACAGTGGCTCAAGCCTGTAATCACAGCACTTTGGGAGGCCAAGATGGGCAGATCACCTGAGGTCGGGAGTTTGAGACCAGCCTGACCAACATGGAGAAACCCCATCTCTACGAAAAATACAAAATTAGCTGGGCATGGTGGTGGGCGCCTGTAATCCCAGCTACTTGGGAAGCTGTGGCAGGAGAACTGCTTGAACCCCAGAGGCGGAGGTTGCAGTGAGCCAGATTATGCCATTTCAGTCCAGCCTAGGCAACAAGAATGAAATTTCATCTAAAAAAAAAATTAACTGTATATATTATTTTTCTTTTCTATTCACAGACTCAATCACACATACACATTTTATATGTATATTGTTTTTACACACACACACACACACACACACATTGGAAAGAAAAGGGTCCTTTACAGCATGAAATATGTCTGCCCATACTGGAGTGCAGCAGTGTGATCATGACTCACTGCAGCCTTGACCTCCCAGGCTCAAGTAATCCTCCTGCCTTGGCCTCCCCAATAGCTGGGACTACAGGCATGTGTCACCATACCTGGCTAATTTTTGTGTTTTTTGTAGAGATAGGGTCTCCTTATGTTGCCCAGGCTGGGCTCAAGGAATCCACCTGCCTCAGCCTCTCAAACTGCTGAGATTCTAGGCATGAGCACCCCCCACTCAGTTTTTGTTATAATTTTTAATAAGAGTTGTCTTGGAGGCAGTGAGTGTCTCCAGGCTGCCTAGCTTTGCTTTAACCCACAAAGCTCTGCTTGTATTTTATGTATTGGATTTCAGAGTAAGTTTCATTTAAGTATAGAAATTTAACTTTAAAAATGAACTCACCACTGAAAACCACCATTTTCTGTGAAAACTACCACAGCTTTATATGGGGACATAGGTTAGAAGGGTGTTTTAATTTCAGTGATTCATGAGGCTCTAGACACGGGGCTTTACAGATGTCAGAAGGAGCATACTACATGAGCATAGCTTGCCTCCTGGTTTCTGGGACCACGGCACTGAAGATCATACACCCTGCTACTTCATTTAAGAGCCTCAAAGGCTCACATCCCCACTAAGACTAGAGCTGGGAGAGAGCTGCTCTGCTACCCCGTAGTTGAAAGTACCTCTGCGCTAGGAACCTGGCTTCGTTCATCTTTGTCTCTACTGCTTCATGCAGATGGCTCAAGGCAAGTGCTCAGAAAATATTTTTTTCAGAAAAACAAAGGAAGGGAGGGAGATGAAGAGGAAGAGACAGAGAGGATAAATAGGTTGCTCTTCTGCAGAGATTTTTCCTATTTTCCTTCTCCTAATCTCAGTCATTGATCCTTTCAACACATATTAAGTGCCTACTATGTGCCAGGCACTGAGCTGGGTGACAAAGCCACAAGGACAAAGCAGGCCCAGTTCTTGCCATCAGAGGCCTCTTTTAGCAGCAGCGGGTTACAGGGGCCATGATGAGATTTACGGAGGGGCGAGGGAGGGGAGCAAGCAGAGGAGCAAGAGGACTGAGAACAATATGGCCCACCCTCTCCTCAGCCTTCTCTTGGTTTCTAGAAGAGCAGAGAGAAGCCTAGATCTTGAATCACAAATGTAATTTGTAGCTTACAGATTCCTATTTTGCTTTCTTGTGTTACATTTTATTCATTTTTCTGGCATGCACAGTGAACTGGGCATGCACTGTGTCGTCAGAAGATCTGGAGTTTTTAGTCTCAGTCGCAACTCTTTAGTTTGAGAGACCTTTGGCAAGAGACCTCAGCTTGTGCATGATGAGGATGATAAAAATCTAGGATTGAGGTGAGGATTGAGGATCAGAGGTCACAGTTCACAAGTGCTTGTTAAAACTGTGAAGTTCTACAGAAGTGTTAGATTTTTATATATAGTGGGTACCAATGGTCCTGCAAAGATATAGGGAAGGTGTTACTATTATCCACAATAACAAGGCTGAGAGACATCAAGGAGTTGCCCTGGGTGGAATAACTAGAAAGGGATGGAACTAAGACTTGAGCACAGTTTTCTGACCCCAGATGTCCTGCAGTATCAGGACTCTCAGGCAGGTGCTCCTCAGGAGCAAAATGAGCTCTCAGGGAACTTTCTTTGCAGCCCACAGAAAGGTCAAAGCTCTGTAAACCAGGAATCACTGACGCTAGGGAAAAAAAAATCAAGTCTGAAAGCATCAGCTTTTAAGGATGGTGCACCTGGCTTCTATGTCCTCTCCCAGCAGGGGTGAGACCTGTGGGGGTGAACATGTAGGCATGAGATCAGGAGCCATTTTCTCCTGGGGAGCTGGTTCCACAGCACGCTGACTCCTCAGCTGGAGGCACCACACCTCCTGTGAATGACCCACCAGAGAGCCCACGGAAGCCAAGCCACAAAGGCGCAGGAAGCAGCAGGCCTCAGGGAGGAGCTTGCCACCTGGCCTGATCACGGGCCTGCCCAAAGAAGGATAATCTCCATACAGCTGAAGACAGAAAGGCTGAGCAGCCCATCGTGCTGATTTCATGTAGTTACCAAAATACACAGACACAAACCCAATCTCGTCTGTTGAGCCTTGGAAATTCTGATATATTCAGGTCTCATTAATCTTTTCTGACAGGTCTGGACTTCTCCATAGCAGAGCTGGTGGGGCCACACAGAGCAGAGTTCACCATGTAGACACAACTACAAAGGCCTGTGACCTCTGTCACTGTCTAGTGGGACTGATGGGATGTGTGATTATCATCAGGATGTTTTCAAACGTCTCCATTTCCAGGAGAAGAAAAAATTTGATCATGTAGGTTTGATTTAATTCTCCCCAAGAGAGTATTTCAGGGGAAAAAGGAAACAGATTTCTCCTTATTTCCGCAACTCCCAGCACAGCTGCAAAGAATACATCAGGTGGGATATGGAAGTTAGGAAACGCTCAGTGGAGCAGCAGCTTTTTGCTTAAAATCTCCACCTCTGTGTTACTTAGATTTGAACCCAAGCTATGGATTCCAGAAGTACTTGGAAGGCTTGATGCCTTCTAGCTGACACCATAACCAACCCACAAGGGGCACAGGGGAGCAAAGAGAGGATAATTTTGCCTTCATTTATGAAATGGGAATGGTCACAAAGATCAAAAATCACAATGAACAGACAGCACAGGGTGGAGCTGGCCAGAAATCACACCCACTTACCTGCTATAACTTGGTTCAGTTAAAAAGGATGCACCTTCTACCATCCAACAATAAAAAATGAAACTGGCCGGGCGCCGTGGCTCAAGCCTGTAATCCCAGCACTTTGGGAGGCCGAGACGGGCGGATCACGAGGTCAGGAGATCCAGACTATCCTGGCTAACACGGTGAAACCCCGTCTCTACTAAAAAATACAAAAAACTAGCCGGGCGAGATGGCGGGCGCCTGTAGTTCCAGCTACTCCGGAGGCTGAGGCAGGAGAATGGCGTAAACCCAGGAGGCGGAGCTTGCAGTGAGCTGAGATCTGGCCACACCCCAGCCTGGGCAACAGAGCCAGACTCCGTCTCAAAAAAAAAAAAAAAAAAAAAAATGAAACTGACATCCATTTGTAGAGGTTATAATTCAGATTTTTTCTTTTTTCTTTTTGAGATGGAGTCTCACTCTTCCATGCAGGCTGGAGTGCAGTGGTGTAATCTCAGCTCACTGCGACCTCCGCCTCCTGGGTTCAAGCAATTCTCCTGCCTCCGTCTCCTGAGTAGCTGGGACTACAGGTGTGCACCATCATGCCTGATTAATTTTTGTATTTTCAGTAGAGATGGGGTTTCACCATGTTGGCCAGGCTGGTCTCAAACTCCTGACATCAAGTGATCTGCCCACCTTGACTTCCCAAAGTGTTGGGATTACGGGCGTGAGCCACAGTGCCCAGCCATAATTCACGTTTGAATCAAGGATTCAAAGCAGCCTATGTCCTAAAACGAGGTTTATGACTTTGTTTGAAAAAAAGAAAACATTTTAGATTTATTAGCAGTTAGTTGAAACAACAGATTTTGTGATTTTTGTCAGGTCTTGCCAAATGCATGTCGAGTGTCAAATGTACAAGACCCTCATGTTTATGCAGATATTTGTGAGAATGCCTTTAACTGAGATCCAATCCTGTAAATAAACCCAGTCATGAATACACATGGAAATTTGCAAAATCAAATGTACGGCCTTCTTCTATCTCTCTAACCCTAAAACTTAGAATAACATAGACAATCTTTTCCTAACTCATATGTAATGTCAGGCTCATATTGGGTTTCAAAAAAAGCATAATGAAGTAAATTGGTTTTTTTCTTCTTTTTTACAAAGTGTTATTTTAAATTGGCAAGGGGTAAATATCTGTCTTCAGGTATAAATGTGAAACTAATATTTCTGCCAGTAATGATCTTCTAACTTTAAAAGCAATGTCCTTACATCATTTAATAATTACATTTCTAATTACATTTCTAATACAGTTCTCCAAGAACTACAGTTAAAACCAGAATAAAGTATATTCTGTGGACCAAGTTGACGGTAATTTTAAAATCCCTAACAGTTTATGGGTATATAACTTTTAAGGATACTAATACAGCATCAACCCAATTGTCCTTTATTTTGGCTCATCTAATTTACAGACATGATTTCTGAAGTTTAACAGTATTTGTAATGGCAATGTCCAAAGTGATTTTGGCTGAGTAAACTGCTATTTGTTGAACAAAAATGTAGTTGTTTGTGCAAGTTTAAACATTTCACAAGGCCAGCTGAGTTCATTTCAATCCTACTTACAAAATAATTATTGGCAAATGAAATGGGCTGAGGGGGTAGAGACAAGATCTTTTCAAGCTTCTGAGAGATTTACAAAGCCAAGTTCTTCAACTATTGAAAGTGAAATTGAAAGGTCACAGACAATTGAAAGGTACAGGTTGAAATCTCAGGATTAAAGAGTTCCAACAAGAGGAATATTTACAATGGAACAATGAGGAAAATGTTTTGTTACAGTCAGAAACATGGAAAATATGCTGTTCAAAATTGTTGGCTCTGGAATAAATAAAATCCAGACTTGGACTATTAAAAATATCAAAGTGATCCACTGTGTGCCAACTCCATTTTCTCCCGTTGTTTGTTATAAAGAAAAATCCATTATTGAATATAATGCAGTTCTGGTTAAATCATCAGACATTTTCCATATGCAAACTGTTGTTTACCATATGCTATATATTCTTCACTAACAATTTTAATACACCTCTATCACATGGTTCCATAGGTGCAGAGTTAGACGGAAATTTTGAATTATATTTTAACCTCTTACCCAAGGTACAACCCCCCTTTGTAATAGCCATTCAGTTCATTCTGTTGAGCACCTATTATAAACAAAATTAGAGATACAAAAATACCTTCAAGATGTTCATGGCCTATTAGGTGGAAGAAAGCATCTTTGTCCAATGGTTGCCATTAAGCCTAGACTGAAACTCTTCTATCTTGTGACAGGGAGCTCACCACAGTGCAAGGAAACCCATTCTTTCAGTGAGTAGCTCTGTAATTGGGACCGTGTGTATTAAACTGGGACTGACATCAGCTGACCCTGGTTTTGCCTTCCAGAATAGTATGAGCCAAATCTACTCCATTTTTTTCAGCTGAGCTCTTCAAAGATTTTGAGAGCATTTTCCTGTGTCCTACCTAGTTTCTCCACCCCCCACCTTCATGCAGCAATCTTATTTCCCCTTATTTTCACTACCATGAAATGCTTTCCTGCCCTTAGGGATTTAAAAAATTATTTCATATCAATGGAATGAGCCTAACAGCTAAATACTCAATATTGCACTTAAAATAAAACAGACTTAAAATTATGACATTAAGAAACCAAAAGTTATAGTAATTGGATACAGTCTGGGATTATCCCTTTGTAATTAGATGAGCATTGACTAACAAAAGATGTTTGGGGGAAAAAAAAATGGAACAGAACAACCTAAGTCTTGCCAAAACTGTGTGTATTTGAGAGGGGGGCATGATAAACCTATTATAATGAAATTCATGTGCTGTAAGACAATGACTGAACTTGATATTTAAAACTATTTAAATCTGAAAGTTTAAAAGTCACAAGATTAGTTAGGTCATGTTTCAGAAATGACTCTACAATCTAAATTTCTCACAAGCAAGTCAGGTTAATGACACCAGACTCTGCTATCTTCAATGGATAAAACAAGGGATCGACTTACATGTTAAATTTTCTTCTAGTGGTTACAGATTTGGTACCTTTATAAGCCATAACTAACAGACCCAGGATAATTTAAATCCAGGAGACTTTATTTAGCATCCAGAATGGCCCCTCCAACCCCAAATCCATGCAAGAACACAAAGCCAAGGGGTAAACTAAAAAAAAGAAGAGATTGTTTTATTGTGACATTTATGACATTGACCCCTTGTTGACAGGAATGACCGAGGGTAATCTTGGCATATTGCACATGCTGTGATGAAGGATGCACTGGTGATCCTCTGGCCACTGAGGCTGTTTCCTGGTCCTCCCAGACCTCTATGCACGCGTGGGCCAGTCACAGAAATTTCATTACCATTTGGTGTATACATTTAGCAAGTCTTTGGTCTTAATAAGCACCATTACAAACCCTCACATTAAGGGCATTATTATTCTAGTTTATAAATGTTTCAATGATAAAAAATAGCACGATTACAGTATACACACACTTAATTTACATGTAATGTATTATACTCATAACTGAGATAAGCTACTGAACTAACTTTGGTTGATTGAAATTAATGAAGTATTGGAACTGAATACTTGTAATTTGGTTTCTAAGTTGTGTAAATATTACAGTGCATTTATAAATCTAGTTTGAAAATTTACTAGCACCAAATAGGTATCATAAATGGCCAACCTAGTACTGGTATTTGGAGAAGCAAAGTTTACAAATTTGCAAAAACATAGTCCATCAATTGAAAGCACATTCCTGTACGTTTGCTGGAAGGATGGCATGTCAGCATAAATGGCCAACCCCCAATGGAAATACATGTCCCAGTTTTCAAGAATCAACACATATGACAAGGTAGCTTAGCTACACACACGAGAAGCCTGAGAAAGTGGTTGTTTTGAACTAGGGTAGTCACCTGTACCTTGCTTTGGTAATACAAGAATAGTGCTTATTTATACAAATTTACTTGGTGAAAGATTGTACCTATGATATGATGATTCTGATTGGGGGAAAATATAGTTCTACCTATCTATATTTGTTTTTCTTTTAATTATTTGGTCTCTGGATGGTGAATTAATGAAGCAAAACCTGGATTTTCATCTTCAGATTATCACCCAGTTCACCACTGAGGTAGTCTTTGTCATATTTGTCTTCTAGTTGGTTAAGTTCTTTCTTTTTATAAAGTGGAGTACTACTGATTTGTAATGAATAGGTTCCAGCCACTGGCTTCTTCTTTGTGAAGTGGAGGTAGCTGATCCCTTCCTTTTGGTTGATTTTAAAGAAGCCATCTTCATTTCCAGATTCGATCAAGTATCTGTTGTGATTCGTCAGAGTTGTAAGAGCTGGAAGGAGTTCTAGGATTCGAACCTTGTTACTGACGTGGGAAATATTGAAAGCGAAGATGGCCGTCTTCTCAACATCCCAACTTGCAAGACTCACATTGGCTTTTGTTTCCGATTGATCCTGGAAAGACATATGGCAATGAGTTAAATGCAATGTACATATGCCACTTAGCTGTCATGTTAAAGAAAAAAATGACTCAAATTTCACACTAATACAATTTTCTGCCTTATGCTGCATATACAATATTGAAAGCATTTTGTTTAGACCACGAATGTACTAAATTGGCACATATTTGTAATATTTGAAAATATTAACTGATGTCAGGGAGAAAAGTTGGAATCATTTGTATCTGGAGGTCTCAAAGTGTAGTCCCTGAACAAGCTGCATCAGCATCACCTGGGAATCTGTTAGAACTGCAAATTCTCGGCATCACCCCAGAACTACTGAATCAGAAACCCTGGGGATGTCTCCCAGCAATCAATTTTAACACGACCTAGTAGGTGATTCAGATGCACGCTCAAGTTTGAGAACCACTGTTTTAATAGATTATTTTCTTTCCAAAGACTTATCTCATTTCTTAAACGACAGCAGATGGGCTGCAGCACCAATACGAAGAACCAGACTATTTCAATTTGATTCACTGACGCAAAACCGTCTCCTCCTAAGGACACACCTATGAGCCTACTTCCTGACTGTGATGATCTGCTAATAGTCAATGCTTCTCACCTGGCTTCTTGCTTGCCTCTCTGGGGCCACATGTGCTGGATTCTATGGGCCCAGAGCCAGAGGTCTGGGTGAATATCTGTGCACTTCTGAGTTGACTGAAAGGCTGCAGCAGCCGTAGGCAAAGGAAACCAGGCTGCTTCAGCTCCACGTTATTTTTGTCTACGATCCAAGTTCCCTCACACTCCACATGGCTCTTTTCAGTACAGGAGCCTCTAGCTTTCAGAACTTGGCGTCCCTACGTAGGGAGCACTATGTCACTTCGCTATTCTGCCCACTTGCTGTCCTGGATCTCAGGCCTTATCCTTTCAGCAGACTTTGGGTGGGTATTTGACTTTTTTTTTGGCGAGACAGAGGAAATGAGCAAGTATGTGAAAACCTTCAAATGGGCACTCCCGAAAAGCAGCAAGAAACTCCAGAAAGCCCCACGGCCTCTTGTAAAATACAGCCTAGAGCTCAGGGAATGTCTGGAGTTTCTCCCTGGGGAGCTTTTTCACACTTTGGAGGAAACCACAGGAATCTGGAAGGACTTTCCACTATAGGAGACATCAGAAGAAACTACCTTCTGACCCACCTCGATATTGGAGGCATCAGTTTCGTTTGTGCTTCTCCGTTTCCTGCCCCGTTTGGGGTAGCCATTGATCTTACACTCGTAACAAGCCTCTGGGGAGAGCGAATTGTCATCCATTTCACCACTGACAGGGGGCTCTGGGTTTCCTCGGCCCATGCCCATTCCAGAAACACAGTGCCTGCAGCAGAAGGGGAGCATAGATGTTTTTAATTAGAATGGGAAGACAAGGTAGGTGGTGCAAGAGTTCTGGTGAAGCCTGCTCCCTGCACTTGTGAGATACAGCCCTTGCTTGTCCGCTGGAGGATCAGCTAGTTCTGAGAACTACATTGAGGTCCTCCGTTTGGCCTCTAATTCCCAGTTCCCTGAATGTATTGATTTCTTTCTACTGCCTTTCAAGACCCTGTCTTGCATATTTATTTATCTCTTCATTTCCAAACCTAACATGGAAAGCATTTTTCAGTACTTATACTGGGGAGGAGACACGGAGTGGAAACAAGAGAACAGTCGATGAGGGAGGCCATGTAACTTGGGAGGCTAAATAAAAATGGCTTCTTTTGATGAAACAGGCTCCATGGGAGTGAGTGAGGTGTGAGACATCACTGTTGGGTTTCTTGCATTCCTCCACTTCCATCATTATTCTTCCTCACTCAAGCTTTGGAGCAATTGCTCCTATTCCTTGACGTGTCACTTTTGCTGATGCTACTGAGGATAAGAAGAAAGCCCAGGTGATAATGAAGGTTAATTTAATAATAAACTATGATGATATGCAGTATATAAAATGCATGTATCAGAGCTTGCCCAACTGTGGGAAACTGTTTCAAGTCATTCAAAACCACTAGGGCCACTGGCTGTGACTCATGTGAAGATGGATAAATAAATCCATGCCCAAGAGAGAACTCGTTCAGCTGTTTTTCTTTGCCTTTCAGTTATCAAAGCCAAGTTATGGAGGGAGGCTCGAATGTTTCACAAGTACCTTGTTTTGTTATTCTGCTTACTATTTCAGAGGCCACTTGGAATGTGTATTTATCAAGCTCCTCTTTCCAAATGTGTTGAAACATTCTAATGGTCCTTAAAAGAATCTTTATTTGGGGGCAGAGTCCACTCTAGTGATTCAGAGGGGCCAAAACTGTTTTAAATGGGTAGATTTCTAACAATGGGTCATAATGTAGACCAAAGATTATTTATCTGTTTTTCTGTAGTAGCTGATCTGCTCTTTAGAACTCATTTTCCTATATACCCTCAGGATTCAAAATATGTTGCCAATAAACAGAATATCTGTTGTATTTCAAAGCAATTTATAGGTTCCTACTGTTTCCCCTAAACTTGCCAGAGTCCAACACACTTCCTTTCCTCTTTATCTTGCAACATGAAATATGTAGAAACAATACAATGGATGAACTGATAAATGCTCAGCCTGTGGGTGTGTGCGCATGCGTATACATTCACACAATGATTACATTATTCGGAGGTAAACTGCAAATTTGCAGGCTTTGGTTCCTTTCTCAGAACTCCTTTCCAGTATTTTCATATCCCGGGAGCACCACTTATAAGAAGTGTGACTACAAAATCCCACTGGCCAAAAGCCAGTTTAGAGTGTCACAATTTTTGCTGGGAAAAAATGGTTCTGGCATTAAACTATAAAGAATGAGTCTACTGAGAGCCAGACACAAACATCTGGGAATTTGTGTCCGATTGCTGGCATTCTGTGTGCTTCCCACGAAACATTCTTCTACCTACCCAGATCCAAAATGAATCACTTGATGTTTGTATGTCAAGAAATCAAAGACTGCTACATTAATAATTTGGTGTAAGTGTGGATGTGTGTGGGGGTGTGTGTGTACATGCATGTGGGGGAGTACATAATATGTATATATATTTAATGTCTACGTGTTCCTAATTAAAAAGTTAAAATGTGCACTTCCTCCCAGGATAGCTAAAACTAGGCAGACACCCGAGTCCAGATTAATTCAGCAGGAAAAAAGATTCAAACTTTGAAAACTTAACACTAAACTTTTAAATCAGTGAGTAAACTAAAAATAGGCCTTCCCTGCCCCAACTCTTACACAGACATACCTATAATTTAGTGAAGTGGTTTTTTTTTTTGTTTGTTCGTTTGTTTTTGTTTTTGTTTTTACCAGGAAAATACAGTAAGTGTTTCAATTCTCATGCCCAATGCACCTTTGGTAATATTTAATGTACATTCAAGTCTGAAATGTAAAATATAATTTAAAACCTAAATGATCTCCAACCCAAAGGGATGTCTTTGACTTATCCTAACAGGAGCTAGATACAAAGGCATTTTAAGTCCAGATAGAATCCTCCCTGCCCCAGAAGAGAGGATCAGTCGTGTCCAGGGTGAGCCCAGTTCTGTCATGAGTTGGCAGAGGTGTATTTACAGAGAGACAAATCACTTCCCAACAAGACATGAAGATCAAGAGAATGAGATAGAGAAGTCATATAGTGAGATATTTACAATGTAGTTTCATTACTCTGTTTGATGTTTCCAGAAATCCAGATGCTTCCTTTCAAATAAAATAACCTAAAACTTTTGCCAAGCTAACTGGAATTAATTTTAGGATTACAAAAAGCATGGTTCTCCTCTGCTAGGACAGGTAATGTTGAGTTCAGTAGACTTAATTATATTACGAATGACAGAATCTCCAACCATGACCAGGAAGAGCAGTGCTTACCCTTGGCCTATGCGGAAGTAACCAGGTGGACAGCCACACAGGTAACCACCCTCGGTGTTGGAACAGCCGTAGCTGCAGGGGGCCTGCGAAGAGCCACATTCATTGATGTCTTGGCATCCTCCACTGAACTGTTCATACTGGAAGCCGGCGGGACACATGCACTTGTAGCTCCCCAGGGTGTTGTGACAGGAGGCTCCTCCGCAGATGTGAGCGCTGAGGCATTCGTTTTCATCTGCAGGGCAAAGAAGAAGCGGCATGTGTGGCAGCAGCCAGAGATTTCTATTGAGGACATTGGATCTGGCCACTCGCTGCCGGCCAGCTGGCCCTCAGCTAGGCTCTCAGGAAGGGAAGACAGGCAGAGGTGGCTGGGTGGAGAGAGCAACAGCAGAGGAAGACGCGGGCAGGGATGTGGCTTTTTGCTATGTTGTAAGTAAACATGGAAGATGAAGTCAAATGCACCAGGCAGAGGGCATTAGAGGATGGCATTCTGAGGACCAGCAGACTCCAGTTCTCATCAGAAGTCAACACTGGTATCTTCTGCTCCATGTAAACATCCAGTCACGAACCAACATGGTGCTGGTCCGTAGCTAGGATTTAGGGTTCAAGGTGGGAGGGAAGGAATCTTGCAGTTCTCTGTGCCCTGGCTTCACAAGTGCCCAGCAAGGAGACAAATATCTCAAAAGCAGAGACCAACCATTTTCCCACAGGATGCTTTCCCTGTCCGCCTATTTCAGGATGTGCCGATCTGGCAAGGGCTGATATCCTGCCCCAAGTGTCTGCCCCATTTGGACTTCCTTTTCAAAAATCTGCAAAAGCCCCCAGGTACTTGTTCTGGGAGATGAATAATGCCTTCTGGTATGTCTGCTCCCATCACTGAATCGGCCCCCTCCTTATTCAAACCAGCCTCCTGCCCAGAGTGTCTGAGCCCTGTCTAAAACTAAGTGTGGCTGGAAGAGAATCGGTGCAGACTTCACGAGTAGTAATTGGGGAAAACCCACAAGAGAGACAGAAGCTGCAGGACTGGCTACCCACAGGGACCTGCCAAGTCTGATGCTAGGAAGCAGGAAAAAGAAATCTGACTTAAAAAAATCAGCTAGAAGGGAGAAAACCATGAGTTTCTCATTATTTCTGATTTATAATTTTTGGAAGTCTCTAATATATTTTTGTAGACCTGCCTTTGCAGGGCAGGTTGGAAACTTGCTGGTAAGACGTTTCTTAACTGCCATAGCCCATTTTCAGGCGTACGTTTATTTGAATGTAGATAGACTGGCCTTCTCTTAGTGAATACCCAATTCCTATGGAAGCGAGGAAGGGGAAGCAAATGAATGTTTATTAGATACCTGTTTTATGATAGATAGGATACAGGCGTTGCCCATTCATTTCCTTAGCTTTCCTAACAATCCTGAGAAAGCGGTATATTCTCTGTTTTACAGCTGAAGAAAGTGAGACTCAGAAAGCTCTTCCAAGATGTCACAGCCAGCAGCAGCGGGGCAGAAATTCACAGCCAGGTCTGTTGGACTGCAAAGGCCATCCGTGTGCTTTCCTTTATACTACAGTGCCTCTCAAGAGATGCTCCACATTTAAGCTGGTGCTTCCTTTCTCCTGTAATACGTTTACCTTCTTTGCTAAGGCAGATTCATTTATAAAGAAAAACACTGTTTCTCAAAAAATCTATTTTTTCTTTTTTTTTTAAATTAGAAAACAGGTGGATAAAAGTGGTGGGGAAGGATGCTCACTTGTATATATTTAGTATATATTCATATTTCCTTCCTGCCTGCCTTCCTTCTTTCCCTCCTTCCATGCCTACTTCCCTCCTACCTTCTTTCCTTCTCTCCTTCCCTCCCTCCCTCCCTCCCTTTCCCTCCTTCCTTCCTTCCTTCCTTCCTTCCTTCCTTCCTTCTCTTTCCCTCCTTCTTTCTCTCTTTCCCTCCTTCCCTTCAGCTACAGGTCTTTGACTTTAACTTTGCCTGTCTGAAGATGTTTTATATCCAAAGACCTTCAAGTCTCCACCTAATGTCACTTGGGCACCAGGCCTCTTAAAATAGAAATAACAATTTTCTCTTTCTTATTCTTCCCTTTCTCTTTCTGTGTTCAACACATTGTCTGTGTTATTTCTCCTTATTTTAAATTGAGGATGAAGTGCGCAATAGAGAGCAACAGAAACCACTGGCACCAAGCTCCATGTCAAACAAAGAATGAAGATCCAAGCATATTTAATTCAGTGGAGAGAACACCCCTGGGCTGATGTCTTCTTGCTCCTCCATGTCCATCCTCCACCCTCTCCACCTGCTCGTGGCTCCACGTGGCTGATCTATGGAGCAGGAGCAAGCTCTGCTCCCCTGTTCCCCACTTTTGGTTGGCCTCAGCCATCTGTTTCTTGCTGGGACCCTGACTAATAAAACCTGCAGGGCGTGGGTATATGAGGGGGAAGACTTGTCATTCTTAGAGTTATTCTGTGTCTTTTCCTCCAAAGAGCAGAAGTAGGACCAAGTGAGAAATTAGAGGCAGGAGAAATGATTTTTTTTATACCAAAAAAAGACATTTCTAAGTATTAAAAGCTGTCTACACATAGATTGGGCTATCTTGGGAGACAGTGAGCGCCCTTTAAGGTGGTATTTCAGCCAAACTGGGATAAGCAAGGAAGTTATAGAAGGATTTACATATTAGGAAAGAGGGAAGGCTAGATCTAAGGTTCTTTTTAACTTTGAGCATCTATCTGTGTTACTACAAGGATCAAGAGTTCTCCCCCTCCCCTTCACATTCTTTTACATTTTATTTTACATTTTCTTCCCTCCCTGAGAATTTAATAAAGTTTAAATTAAACTTGCTTATCTAGGTTGGAGAGGTAGGATGGAGTAGAGCACAGATTAAAATAAGAAATTGGCAAATATTCAGTGTTTACATTTTAAAAAACAGCATGTTTGTGCACTTGCCCTTTGTATCAATATACAAACACCACGATTTGGTTAACATGTCTTGCACTCTTCCTGACCTTTTTCATCCTCTGCACTCTGCAGCAAATGACTCCACAAGGAATTTTTTTTACACTCCAAAATATTTGTTTTATTCTTCCAGTTGGTACTTAGATTTGGCGAGGGTTTTGTTTGTTTTATAAAAAGAGACAATTCGAGTTTTATCAAAATAGCATTAAAGTCTGAGAACCACTCCTTAAAAGTGGATTGAAACCCACCACTCTGTCCTCTAAAATCAGAGATTTCAGCATCCAGATTGCACTGTTCATGTTAGCTGTGGCCTTAAGGGAGTACCGATAGGAAAATTCACAAATGCAGGATGGGCTTTCTTTTACTCACTTTCTCTAGAGGAAAATGGGTTAACTCTGTCTATCTGCAAGCTAAATTTTTGAAATTTACTTCTAGAAAGCAATGAAATCGGTGGCCTCCTTACCCCAAAGAGTGAACTTCCAGCCACCTGGGAGTGAAGATCCAGGAAGGGCTGGTCTAAGAGATCTGCTCTGTTTCTTGTCTTTCTGGGGAAGCTCTTTTAGCCCAAGGCAATGCTCATTCTAGATAACTCTAATTCTCAAGATTTATGAGGGCAATTTGGCAGTTGGAGGCATTAAGAACCCCAAACTTCTTCTGACTTCTAAATCAACTTATTTTTTTAGAGTGTCCAGCCAGGAGATGATCTTCACAAGACTAGAGCAGAATCTCCAAGACACTAGTGCATGGCCTGGTCGCCTCTACTATCCTCAGACTGATGGTAGGACGAGGAGGAGAAGGTACAGGAGCGACATACCTTTCCTCTCTTATGTTTTTTCACTTAGCTCCAGCATTATTAAAAGGACCTAAATAGGCTGGGCGCGGTGGCTCACGCCTGTAATCCCAGCACTTTGGGAGGCTGAGGTGGGTGGATCATGGGGTCAGGAGATCGAGACCATCCTGGCTAACATGGTGAAACCCTGTCTCTACTAAAAATACAAAAAATTAGCTGGGCGTGGTGGCGAGTGCAGTCCCAGCTGCTCAGGAGGCTGAGGCAGGAGAATGGCGTGAACCTGGGAGGCGGAGCTTGCAGTTAGCCAAGATTGCACCACTGCACTCCAGCCTGGGCGATAGAGCGAGACTCCGTCTCAAAAAAAAAAAAAAAAAAAAAAAAGACAGGCTCATAAACGGGGTACTGGATCAATGAAGTTCACTCTGGAAGTTCTGTGAACAATGTCAGAAACTGGTGATTAACATCAAAGACCTCCCTGAGCTGCTAATGAACAAAGACATTTTGATTAAAACCAGATAGCTAGCCAGAGACTTGCGCAGTCTAAACTCCTAGAGCACAGGGGTCACTTTAGTCAACCCGATGCACCACTGCAAAGCTGTCCTGTGTAGAATCAAACTAGATGACCGAGATGATTTTGATAAATGAAAACACACCAAATATGTCTTCATCTGCATGAAAGTGAACCATTGCAATGCAGAGCCTGCACCCAGGAAGCAGTAATTCTTTGAGTTTTTGCTAAGGAGGGCTCTACCGAATAGTGTAGTGGCAACCAGAACAGTTTACCAAAGCACCAAGCTTGCAGTGGCACTCCAGACACTTGCTGAACGAACAAAAACAAGTGAATGTGACACTTGAAAGGCAGCTCTAATCAGAAAGTTAAGAATTGTGGATTCTAGTTCCAAGCATGTCACTAAATAACTGGACAAGGACATACTACCTTCCCTTTCTGGACTTCTAGGTCCTTATCTGTAAAACAACGTGCCTGAGCTAAACGGCTTCTGGTATCCCTCCAAACTCACAATGTTTTGATTCTGTGATGTGCATTAAGAGTTATTTTCCCATGACATTGTAGAATCAAAGATGACATCATTTCAATTTAATGAGAGAGTCTGTAGATCTCCCTTAATTATCAAAAGAACTTAGCAATCTTGAAAAAAAAAAAAAGAAAAAAGAAAAACCCTTGCTGTGTTTCCTGCTTGCACTCTATCCCAAAATGTGTAGAGCTGAACAGAACTACTTTGGCATCTTCAGGCCAAAAGTCACTCAAAATAGCCTCTGGCTGGCTGATATTTTTCAGTCATAAGTAAGATTTTTTGACCCCTGATGTTAACATAACTCAAGTGTGGGCTGATGACTAGCGGTGCAGTAGGAGGGTGGAGGATACTGGGCTTCAAGAAATTCTGGGGACATTTCATTTCAGATGCTCTCAAAGTATCCTTGATTACGATTTTTTTTCCTTAGTTTGCTGCTTTTGCAAAGACTGTTACTTCCCTTGGGTTTCAACCAGGTTAGGGCAATTTTAAATGAGTATTTGTTGCTTCAATAGCACATTTACAGCTTCAGAAAGAAAGCAGTGTTTTGCTTCATAGGAGCTGATAGCCATGCATCTTGAGAGTGAGGAAAAGTTACTTGCCAACACACTGGTTCCACTGGTAGTGCTGGAGGTAGCCCTGGGGGCAGCTGCACCTATAGCCCCCGATGATGTTCTGGCAGCCGTGCTGGCAGCGGTGGTTACCCTCGCACTCGTCCACGTCTGAAAAAGAAGCAGAGCCACCATGACGCCAACTCAACATCTCTCTCTGAAGCCACACAGATTCTAATAAGAAATCTGGCCCCTACACATCCTACACATTATTCTACCACCAAAAAATTCAAGAATATCTCTTCTGGAACTGCTGCTTAGTCCAAGGAGAAAAACATTCAGAGAGCCCTGGCAAAGTCTACAAATAAAAATGATCAGGAAATTAGTGCAAAGTCCAAGGCACTCTCCGGGACAGCTCTGTAAGTTATAAGTTATTTGTGTTTGCTGGTTTTTTTTTTTTTTTTTGGTGCCACAATTAGAAACCAAAATGTGTCAAAGCCACAATCAACTCCTAAAAATATCATTTAAACTTTTGATTAAACGTCATCAGAAGAGCTATTCCTCATATGTTTAGTCCACATGGGAGAAATCCCTTTATGGCTCTGGACCAAGTGACCAGAAAATTAATGAATCAAAGTCAAGAGTCTGCCTATTTTTCTTGACTGAGTTATTCCCCATTAGGTTAAATTAAAAACGGAGCAGAAAAGGTCTTGAAATACTTAGGAAAGGCATGTGTGTTAGACACAAGCATGAGACAAAACATGAATCTCTAAGATACAGGACCTGTGCACACTGTTTTAGCTGGGTGCCCCCCTGGGCTCAGATCTGCTATCTCACAGAGGCTGATGATGAAGGTGCCGATAGCCACGCTTGCCACCACCACAAGGATTTACCAGCTGGATCGCAGCTGAGGTCTCCACCCACCTTCACAGCTGGAGCCGGTTTGATCAAGTGAGAATCCCCGCTGGCATTCACAGGTGAAGCTTCCAGGAGTGTTCTGGCAAATGCCCTTAGACCCGCACAGATTGATGTCAGAGGTGCATTCATTGTTATCTATGAGAAGCAGTGGGGGCAAAGACGGGTTAAAATTCCCCAAAGCTCACTTTGTGTCGTTTAAAAGAAAGTTAGAAGGATGACTCAGAAAAGACCAAATAAAGCCAACAACTCTTCACATACATATACAGGTGTGCTCACACATACACACACTCCTATATTTCTTTGAGCTTTTGTTTTCTTATCCCAACAGCAGAGGAAATAGAAAATAATCCCTTAAAAGAATCGCTACATTCCATGTAGGATTTTTCCTCTCCTACTCACCAATGCAGGCCGTATGGTGTTGGGTAAATCCGGGAGGACATTTGCATGTGAAGCCACCAATGGTGTTAACACACAGGAACTGGCAGTTGTGTTGCTTGGTTGCACACTCATCAAGATCTATCACAAAATGCAAGATAGGCATTTGAGTCAAGTCAACAAAACAGGATCAGGGAAGCTGCCCCATGAAGCAGCTCTGAGTTTGATCTGGAAGTCTCAACTGACCCTGACTAGAAAGAAGCCACAGCAAAAGGCAAGGAGAGACACAGGGGGTAAAGATCTGAAAGATAAAACAAGGTATCAATTTAGACCCTCCTCCCCTCAAAAAAATTAGAGAGATCTTTGGGGGATCCAAGAAAACATAATTCTAATAGGAGAAATGCAGGAATTCCTCGACAAAGGAATTTCAAATAAATCATGACATTTTAAACAAATTTTTAAATGAAGTAAAAGATGAATGATTCTGCAAATTTTCCAGAGCATTGAAAAGATCTATTTAAGTTAAAACATAAAGAGAAATGTTGAAGCTGGAAATTAATTTGCTGGCTTAGTTCTTTTCTGTTTGCTGTTTTTAATCTACTCAAAAGAACTTGTCAAAAACAAAATCTGATTTCTTTAATTAGGGATTCGTCTTAGGATAAAACAAAATTGAGCAATCAGGAAGGAAACAAAGCAAAGGAAAAATTCATTTTAATAGCTAAAGGCACTTTAATAAAACTGCCTCCAGGCCAAGCGTGCTGTATTCCCAGCACTTTGGGAGGCCAAGGCAGGCTGATCACTTTGAGCTCAGGAGTTTGAGACCAGCCTGGGCAACATGGCAAAACCTGTCTCTAGTGAAAACACAAAAATGAGCTGGGTGTGGTGCTGCATGCCTGTAATCCCAGCTACCTGGGAGGCAGAGGTTGCAGTGAGCTGAGATCGCACCACTGCACTCCAGCCTGGGCAACAGAGTGAAACCTCATCTCAAACACAACAACAAAAATAAAGAAAAACAAAAATCCAAAACTGACAACTGCGTCCAGTGTTTATCCAACATTGTTTCCCACATCTCCATAAAGCCCTCTGCTTTACCAGGCCTCTCTCCTCAATGCCTCAACTTGTAGTTGCATTCTTAACTCCAATGTTATTTCAGGATATCAAGAGATGAAATGTTGTGTTCTAACTTCTAGCTAAATTTTAATGATAATTTTAAAACTGCCACATATTCAGGAAAAACACATAAGTGACTTTATTTTATCACAAATTCAACCACTATGCCCCCACCATCTGCACAACTGTGTTGGAGCTGCAGATCAGTGCTAGCTTTGCCAGTGACTGCGTTCACTCCACAGGGCCAGCTCCTGGCTAGAGTAACATCTGGAGTGGACCTACACTGAGAGACCCTTCCAAGACCTGTCCTAGTTCCGGCTTCTCTTATAATGCATCCCGTCCTGTGCTCTTTCCACTGCTGAAAGCTTGACTGATACGCACTGTCTGTTCAGCTTTCTCAGAGCCTGTGGACTGGTTTCCCCTATCTATGGCCCAAGGAGCTTGGCTAGAGCATCATGACACATTTGCTGAAGCTCACCGGCAACAGGTGAGGAAGATGACTCAGTGATTTCTCCTAACACTATTTCATGAGTACAGCACATGAAGAACAGCAGCACTCGCTGCTCTTGCCTCCAAGAACACCCTTCCTCCTCTTCTCCCCTCTAATCTGCATCCCACCCATTGGGGATGTGCTGCTCCCATACTCCTCTCACAGCCACCCTTCTGGCCTCTTCCTTCTCAGTGTCCATGGTGCAACTATCTGCACTATTCATTTGATATTTAGTTATACATACCAAGTAAGTGGAAGAATTTGAACCTTATGAGAAAAAATAGGAAAAGGGACAAGTTGTGAGTGGACATGTAAAAATTACAGTTGCTCTTTGCACTCCTAAAGCCATAAACAGAACTTTACTGATGCATTTCCATTTTTCATCTTTTAATTGCTAGAAACTTTTGAGAATTTTCTGTCCCCAGAGGTTAGAAAAAATGCTATAAATTTGTTTTGCTTGTTACAGATAATATATACAATGAGACATATTTTCCCCTTGAATTTGGTTCTTCATTTATACAAATACATTTATGGCTCTGAGTTATAGCTCCACATTGCCTAGAACTCACAGTGACCCCAGATGTAAAATAAGTTCCACATTTGAGAAGAACAAAGCTATGAGCAACTGTTCATTTAAGATGGTTAGAATGTGTAAGTAGGTCTCTCAACTTCCTCTCCCCAAACTACAGGATTAGACAGGCTTTGTGCTGCACAGGAGGGCCTCAGGCAGTTGCCCATGATGTCATCCTCTATTACATGCCTCTTAACTCTCCCTTTCAGCAGACACAGGAAAAAGGTCAAGAGCCCAACTTCTTGCTGCTCTCCACTTCTCTCCTCTCCCCTCCTCCAATCTGGATCCTATCCATCTTCGTGGGGATGTGCTGGTCCCATCCTCCACCCTTCTAGCCTCTTCTCAGATTCAGTGGTACACACAGCTGCATCATTCATTTGATATTTAGTTATATATACCAAGTAAGTGGAAGAACTTAAGCTTTATGAGAAAAAAATAGGAAAAAAAGATTCCACTCTACCCTTTACCTTCCTTACTTCTGTACGTTTCTATAAATTTCCTTCAAAGTTTCATGGCATGACATGATATCTCTTGGTCTACCACTTGGTTTACCTTTTCTTCTCCAAATCGCTCATTTCCCAAATTATTGTTAAGTATGACTCACTAGTGCTATTCACTAAATATAACATTCTTATTGTTGAGGAAGATGTTCACAGGAGTAAATTTACACCAAAAAGTTTTGCAAAGGATAACTTCTGGTTGAGAAGGGATTTCTGCCCAGAGCTTTGCTGGTTCTTAATTCTGTGTGATATTTATGTCTCAGGGAAGCTCCTAGAAGGCAGAAATGGACTTTTTCTGCAGAACAAAAATCTGGACACAGCACCTAATTCATTTGGCATCATGTCCTCTAGGATCATGGCACTGATTATTCCGAGGCAGGACCTCCCTGGAAACCTGAACTATACAGCTATAAAGAATAAATACAAAAACCAGAAAGCAGAGAGGAGGTCACCAATTAAGAATCTGCCCCGCTAGAGCCACTGAGAACTGGCCCTGCTATCTCTGAGACTGTCATGGATGGCCGCCATGGATGCCCAGGGGGCATGCAGTGAGGATGGCTGCTCCCACGGGTCCTCCACAGTCTCCCTGGCTTTAGCCTCCCTCCCTCCAGCATAGGAGGTAGGTCCCATGGAGGCATTAACCCCAGGGAAGCACCTCCTGCCTGCAAAGCAGGTCTTCGGCTTGCCTGTGGAGTCCTTACAGGCAAAGGAATGCAGCCATGTGTCAGGAGCTAGGTGAGAGGCAATGGTCAATTCTACTTTACCTTTGCAGCTCCTTCCATCCTCTTGCAGAATGTAGCCTTTCGGGCATGAACACTGGTAACTCCCTTCTGTGTTTTTGCAGATAAAATTGCAGGGTTTGGGAGCCTGGTTGCACTCGTTCAGATCTATGATCAAAGAAATACAGTGTGACTGTGCATCTACAAATGATGTCTACATGCTCAATTTCCACAGGGTCTAACAAATAATTATAGTTTTGGGGAAAGAAAAAGTAAACTCTGTGTAGACTTTGATGATTGTCCTATGCTTTCCTATGAAACTGCATAGACTTTTTAGAGCTTTAGCTTTGGGTTTTTTTTTTTTTTTTTCCATAATCTAAAATTTCCACTTGAGGATAAGCCATCAGAAATAGACACTTACCTACACAGGAAGTCCCGGTTATATCTGGAGTGTACCCAGTTTTACAAATGCAATGATACGATCCTCTGTCATTGACACACTCCCCATTTCGGCAAACATCATGAATAACCTTGCATTCATCGATATCTGTAATTTAACAAATATAAATTAAGATAAGCAATGTATCATAAAATTGACAACATTAATATGCAGGGGGTCACTTCAGTGTACATACTAATAAATTGTCTTACTATATTTTCGGCCTAAGAAATTAAACCAGTAAAGATGACAGCATAAATTTAATATGTAACAGTAGCTATATCAAAAGGCAAACAATCAACTTCATTAGACTATAATTGATAAAATAATTCAGCTACAGAAAGACTTTAAAAACCATTGGTCTTCCAAATATATATTTTTCTCTTCTGGGTCCATAGACAGCCAGCGCATCTAGACATATTTGGCTTTTTGTGTCATCTCATGCCATTAAGCTTGCCTCCTGCTGATATCTCATAAATGAATCACAGAAGCAGATCCTTTTGACGAGGAAACCCCATTTCCCCCCTAATATTGCATGCTCAAAATAAGAAGTAAGGTTTCTTTCTTTTTTTTTTTTTTAACATTATTTTTGTTGTGTTTGTGGTTAATCTTGAAGAAGTTCAAATTACATAATATTGGGGAAATGAGATGAACTTCTGTCCTCTAATGAGGGAGAAAACTAACCAGGGCTCTGAGGTGGATGACAGTGCTGGGGTTTTGCAACCTGCTAAGGAAGGGAGACCCTTACTCATGGCTCTACCACAGAGAGAAAGACTGGGTCAACATGCGCTGTTGAGCATTAAAGCCACTGTCCTCCATATCTTGACCCATTTGCCACCTTACTGCTTGGCGAAGTGCCAATACAAGCACTTTCCACATGGGTTTGCAGCCCTTGACTGCCAAATAACCATTTTATACCAACAGCTGGGTACAAGTCTGCTCTGAAGTGCAATTTAGCATACTCTTATTGGTCTCTAGAAATGAGTTTTTTTTGACCATCTTATTGCTATATCCTCCAAAGAATCATAAATTCCTTTTGGTCACTCCATCTTATCTTTCTAGGTCTGTGTTTTTTTTTTTTTAAATCACCTCCAGTTTCGTTATTCTGCCTTCAGCTACATCTTTCCCATATAAACACAAATCCTTCTTAACCTCCTTCTTCCCCTTTCACTTCCAATTCCCTCCCAAGAAGCTCAAAGAAGCTCTCACCTTTTCTCAGTCCTTTTATGAACTAAAAACCAATTGTAGTTACAGTTGATAAACACAGGAATCATATTAGTGACAGGCCTAGAAATCTCTAGAGTTGCCTTAGACACTCTAACATTCTCCTCATCCTGCTTCAGTTAAGGAGCTTGTGCTTTTCCAGATGCAATCGTGTTTAATTGCCAGGATATCAGCATGATTTATACTTCTTTTATGCAATATAGTTTGGCCAGTTTTAGGAGTTCCATATCTTGGTGGACTGTTTTGGGCCTTTAATAATCATTTATTTCAAAGTTCATCGAAAAACTTAAAAAATTATATTCCGAGTAGCCAACTGACTTATAGTAAACTTCTGTTGAAAAAGTTGAAGGCTTGCTGGAATGCAGAGGGAGAGTCCTCAGCACACACAGCTTAATCAAGTGGACCAAGGCCACTTTGGCAGCATGACCTCAAATGTCTAAAACTCCAAAATGAAGAATTTTTGTTGGCCTCAGCTGTGCAACTCAACCTAGCCACATATTGCAGATTCTGTATTTTCATCTGTTTTTCATACAGAAAACAAACAGATTCCCTGCAAGTATTTTTGGATTATAAATGAAGTACCTGCTCCGTTGGTCATGAATCCCCGGCCATGGGGACAGAGTTTCTTGAAAGCCACAGTCCCCTGGAAAGGGCAGATCTCACAGTGGGGACCCCAGCCTCTCCCTCCATCACAGCAGCATTCAGATTTGGTGACAGGGTTCCTGTTGCTGGAGCCGATCTGACACATGTTTTGTAGCACCTCTGTGAAGCAGTACCCTTCCCGATTGTCTGGAAGGGACATTATATGGCAAAGGGGATGTCAGGAAATGTTAAGAGCAAACAAGGTATTAAAAATTTGGTCAGATATAAAAACCAAAAAAGGATGTAACACTTTACCCTGGGTGAGAAGAAGCAAGAGGGGAAAGCTGGAGACAGCAGTAAAAGAAAAAGGATGACGTCTGAGGGAAACAAATAAGACATTCAGTGAGTAGGCAGAAAGACATTGGCCTAGACAAGCTTATAACTCTGTCTGCTCCCAGAAATACAGGGGAATAGCCATGCTTACAGAGAGAGGGGCAGAGAAACATATGGAAGTGGATCCTGATCACCAAGGGCTTCAAAGGCAGCCAAGAAATTCCAAACAAGTGATTCAGGATCCAATTAGCAAAGGAAGAATTTAGCTGCAGGGTGGTGCTAAGCCCAATGGACAATCACAGTCACTACGGCATCTCCAAAATATGAACATTTTTTATCCTTCCTCAGATTTTGACATTTTCTTGTATTTCAAATAAGAGGTCTGGGTTTCCGGCAGCCCAGTGTGGAGGCTGAGCTTAGGAAAGCATGCTGCCAATTGTACTCACCAAGGCACTCGTCCTGGTTGGGGCTGGCGGTAAACCCATCATTACACTCACAGGTGTAGCTCCCACGGGTGTTGAGGCAGCGCCCATTCTCACAGATCCCTGGCTTCGTCTGACATTCATTCTCATCTGTTTGATTTTATTGAAGGACCAAAAACAAGACGAGTCATCTGACTATTTTATAGAGGATGGAGTTCCTTCCTTGGTTCCTTCCTTCCTCCCTCCCTCCCTCCCTCCTTCCCTTTGTTCCTTTTTCTTTCCTTCCTCCCTTCCTTCGCTCTCACCTTCCTTCCCTCTCTCTCATCTTTCCTTCTTAACTTAGCTTTTGAATCACTAATCTGTTCACATGGCTCAAAATTTAAAAGGCATGAAAGGGACTTCATTCATTCTTAACTGTTTGGTTCCATTGAAGGACTGAAAACAGAAAGAGCCATCTGAATCTTTTATAGGATAGATTTTCTTCCTTCTTTCCTATATAGTTTGTAAATAGCTTATCTCTTCACAGGGTTCAAAATTAAAAAGGTACAAAAGGGGATTCAGCAAAAGTACCCCTTTCATTCCCTATTTCCCAGACACCAAACTCCTCTCCTGAAAAGCAACCAATTCTGGGGCCAATTTCTAATGTATCCTTCCAGAGCTGGATTACACATATAAAAGCAAATACATACATAATGTATGTATGTGTGTGTGCACTTCTGATCTTTTAAAAGCATAACTGATAGCATTTTATATACTTAAACATAGATGGTGGCATTTTATGCCCACTTACATTTTTCATTTAGTAAAATTTGAATCTTTTCATATTTGGACGCAAAAAGGACTCTCAAAAGGTTATTTCAAGTGAAGGAGGGAAAAATGTGAATATCAGCATATGAAAGAAATATTTTAATACATATTAGAATAATGTCTATAATGGTCAATACTGATCTGGGGCAGTTTGTCTAGATTAATCTTGAGATTAATCTAGATTATATCTTCAATATAGGTTGTGTTTATTGTAATATTTCAACAATATTATTAAGAAATCATAAACTACAATTCAGTTTCCCAGGTTTTAAAAAAACATTAAAATATCTATAGATTCTTAGAATTATCTGATGATTATTTAGAAAGATCAAAAATAATTTGCTGAGGTGCTTCCCTTCCTTTGAGAATAGTTCAGGGTCCCTCAGATGGAGCTCTCACTAGGAAAGACAGAAAGTTGGAAGGTGACATCCCGAACAGTGTTAAAACAGGTTCAAAACCCCAATGCCCAAGCCACCCCAGACCAATTCAATCAGAATATCTGAGGTTGAACTTGAGCTTCCCAAGTGATTCCAAAGTGCAGCTGAGGTTGAGAATTACTGATCCAGGAGGATCCAGTGTGTGAAAATTTATCTACATATTTTCTTTTTCTGTGCTTTTAGAGTCTGTTCTTTAATTACTGCTTCAATCTGTATTGTAAAGAGCAAAAGGGCAATGGAATTCTTAATCTTCTTGAATGACAACATAAAATATATCTTTATAACACCATTTATTTTTAAAAAGAAAGGGTATGCATGTGAGAAGATTTTAATAATTTTCTCCTATAATTATTATCTAAGCAGTGGTCAGGAAACTTTTTGTTAGGGTCAAATAGGAAATATTTTAGGCTTTGTGGGTCATATGGTCTTTGTTGCAACCACTTGGCTCTGCCATTGTGGCATGAAAGTAGCCATGGACAATATGCAAATGAATGGTTATATCTATGTTTAATAAAACTTTATTTATAAAAACACACAGTGGGCTGGCAGGCTGGAATTGGCCTCTAGGCTCTAGTAGTTTGCCAACTCCTGGTCTAAAGCTGAAGTTCTCAATGTTGGATCCATATTAGAATCAGCTGAGGAGCTTTAAAAAAATATCAGTGCCTGGATGCTACTCTCGACAAGACCAGATTTTCTGGAGGTAGATCCCGACAGTTTCGAGACATTCCTGATTCAGAGGTACCTGGCATTTGTATTCAATGTCAGGGCACTGGTAGAAAAGTTAAGTCAATAGGGAGGCATTCCAATGTGATGGGGAGAATTGACCCCCAAATCAACAAAAGAGTATGGAAAGTAAAGGAGGAGAATAGAGAAAAGGCAGGCTGTTCAAATCCTGGCAGCAAATGGGTTAAGAAAGTAGAGAAAGGCCAGCTCAGAGGGACAATGACAGTGCTCTTGGAATTCACAAATGATCATGAGGCAAGGGCACCACCATGGAGAGTCTTGACATGAGGTAAGAGAACAAAATGGGTCTCACCAAAAACAGTGTCACGAGAACACAGAGCCCAGGTTCCTTCTGTCCACTGTCACTTCTGATGCACTCAAAGCTCCTTCCACAGGGATCCTCTTACCTACACAGCCTTCTCCATCAGGTCTCCGCTGATACCCGGGTCCACAGATGCACATGTATGTGCCAATGAGGTTCTTGCATTCCATTTGTTTTTCAGTACAGTCATGTTTTCCCTCTTCACACTCATCCTCGTCTGTAAAAAATGTACGATCACAAATTTGTCAAAGAAAATGCATATATCTGCCTTAATTACCTGACTTTTCAACATAAAATTGTTAGTAAGTAACCAATTTTCATCTATGTTATTTCAGTATTGGCTGTATTTCCTTCTGCTGTGTTGAGTATGATCTCTAAAGAATGGAAAGGAATCTTCTAACCACCTTTGAACTTGAAGAAATTGCTCCCTAATCAACTGACAACCTCTTCAAGAAGCATGATTCTAATCATGCTTTTTCTCCCTTCCCCTTCCTTTATTTATTTTTATTTTTATTTATTTATGTTTTTGACAGAGTCTCTCTCTGTTGCCCAGGCTGCAGTGCAATGGCCCAATCTCAGCTCACTTCAACCTCTGCCTCCCAGGTTCAAGTGATTCTCATGCCTCAGCCTCCCGAGTATCTGGGATTATACAGGCATGCACCACCACACCCAGCTAAATTTTTTTGTGTTTTTAGTAGAAACGAGGTTTCACCATGTTGTCCAGGATGGTCTCAAACTCCTGGCCTCAAGTGATCCACCCACCTTGGCCTTCCAAAGTGCTGGGATTACAGGTATGAGCCATCGCGCCTGGCTGTCCCTTTCTTTATGTTTTATACTCCTTTGTTGAGGCCTGATTTCTAATTCTTGTTGATTAATTGAACTAAAAGGGCCTCATGTAACTATAATATAATGGATATATCTTAGTATAACAATAATTATAACAGCATTGTAATCACAATATATGATAATGCAATAATTATAATAACAGTACTATAACCATAATGGATCATAATAGAATAACAAACCAAAGCTTACATTATGCAATAAATATAATAATAACACAATATATTATAATATGATATTATTATTTTTTTGAGATGGAATCTTACTCCGTCATCCAGACTGGAGTACAGTGGCATGATCTCAGCTCACTGCAACCTTCACCTCCCGGGTTCAAGTGATTCTTCTGCCTCAGCCTCCCGAGGAGCTGAGATTACAAGAATGAGCCACTATGCCCAGCTAATGTTTGCATTTTTAGTAGAGAGAGGGTTTCACTATGTTGGCCAGGCTGGTCTCGAACTCCTGACCTCAGGTGATCCACCCACCTTGGCATCCCAAAGTGCTGGGATTACAGTCATGAGCCACTGCGCCTGGCCAATATGACATTATTTTTATATGGTAATATTAATAAACAGGATACAATAGTAGAATGACTATTTTATATACATATGAACATATATTCATTAAAGTATAAAAACCATATATCTATATATGTTTATATATAGAACAAAATGGGTCTCGCCAAGAATACAGTGTCACAAGAACACAGAGCCCAGGTTATATATATAAACACAGAACCCAGGTTTATATATAAACATATATATATATGGTTTTTATACTTTAATGAAAAGCCAAACATCTAAAAATATCTTATTCTCTACTGGTTCTTCCCTCCTTCATTTCCTCTTCTGGACTTGGTTGGGCCTTCCTCAGTCTTTACTTTCTGTCCTATTGCACTTCTTCCTTTTTTATCTTTCCCTTTTACATGCTCTGAGCTGAGACATTTAAAATTTATTCTGCATATTATTAGGACTTTGCATTTAGGAAATTTCCCCACTCTTACGCAAAATTATATTTATGCCATCTTGAGAGAACAGGTGTCTGTTCATTTAAGATCTTGATAGGAGCAAATCAGATCTCTTCAAGAGTAAACTCAATGATTACTGAAGCTTGTGAAATAGAGCCTAGTTCAGTGCTTAGGAAATTGCAGGTGTTCAGGAGGTATTTTTAATGGAGATGGTTTAGCTAAAGTAGATTCCACGTGTTACCCCTTTCTTGAAATAGAATATCCTTTGGTGTTCTCAGAGCATTTTGTATATATAACCACCATAGCATTTATTACACTGTATTATGAGAACTTATTTATATCTGTCTCAATCTCTTCATATTGGGTCTTTTGAATGTGGGGAAATGTCTTTTTCTTTATATTCCCACATCTTGTAGAAATACTGGCATGTTGTGAGCATGCAATGCACAGTGAGACATAATAAAGGATCTGCAGTGCAGTCCTTGACTTGGCTTGATGATGCTTCCAGCTACAATTTAGGGGGAAACGTGGCAGTGAGTGACAACCCCCGTTTTGTCCATGGACTATTTATATTCCCCAATTCCCAGCCCTCCCCTACTAATGGAAGCTTTGAGGGACATCTCCCCTCACAGAGTTAGAGCTTCCTAGCTTAGATGACCTTGAACACAATGACTCACCTTTGCACATCCTACGGTCTTCTCTGAGCACATATCCCACGGGACATTTGCATTCATATGACCCATAAGTGTTTACACATCGGAAGGCACAGAGCAGAGGATTCTGGGCACATTCATTTATATCTGCAGCAGAGGAGGGTAAGAAAATAAGGGATCATGGACAGCAACAAAAGGGAACCTACCAATTAAATAAAAACTCTAAAACTTTTACCAAAAGTTGCAATGCTTCCTTGTCATAAACATGAATGGATCAAGTGGTCTCCCATTTCCAGGAAATTATAAAATGGGTTGATTATTTTATATTTGGTATAAGTAGTGTGACTCTCCACTCCCGATTCTCTCAGAACAGTCCCAGTTTATGTTTGTTGTCCTGGTATAATTATTAATGATTATTTAGGTGGATGGGAAATTACAGGCCACTCAACATAGGAGGAGCTTTTCTGAAATTCTGGCTTTGAAGGCTCAGGTTGACCATTTGTCACTCCCTACAGTTACATGGCGTGGGAATCAGTTTTGCTCCATTCCGCCAAAACAATTGTGGTCAGCATAGAAGCCAACTCCTCCAATACTGTTAACCACCTCTCTTTCCCCATACAAAGAGGCTCCTGTGAAATAACAGCGATTATTCTGCCCAAACAAATAGTGTTCCAGATCATTTTATACTGACAGAGACACTCAGTTTACACAGATGCCCATGTTCAAACCTTAAATAGATGGGAATGAATTTACCATTGATGGAAAAAGAGTGATTTCTGCAGACTGCAGAATTTGGAACCATCAGAATGTGTTTTGGAAAAGCAGGATTAAAATAGACCATCTCAACTATCATGTTGCTCCCCAAGGCCAGTGCTGACTAAGAACATGAGTGAGAGCCCAGATCATGACTTAGTCACAATCTTTAAAGATTTACCACAACTCTGACAATGGGCATTGATGGATCATATCTGATGAAAGCTCTCTTTGCTACCAACTTTATTCTCTGCCTTCACCTCTCCTTCATTCTTTCCTCAGGCCAGTGAGTCCCTACTTGAGAGCGTATCAGATCACCTAGAGGGCTGCTGGGCTCCACCCCACTCTCTGAGTTTCTGATTTAGGAGGTCTTGGATGAGGACTGACAATGTTCATTTCTAATAAGTTCACAGGTGATGCTGATACAGCTGCTCTTGGGAACCACCCTTTGAGAGCCACTGCTCTAGACACTCCCTCCCTTTCCTTCTTTTCATACATTCCACTAGGCTTATGGATGGACACTTTTCAGATGCTTATATATTATAGGCAACCACTTTTGCTGTGATTGCTTCCAAATGGCTACAGGATGTTGGTGGGTATCTTAGTGTGCAGTGCTTCTAGAAACAGAAAAGTAGAGAAAAAGAGAAAAGAAAAAGAAAGGGAACATGAGAGACAAACAGAAAGAAGGAGAAAGTGAGAGTAAGAAAGAAGGTATTAAACAACACGGGAGCATCTAAATATAAGTAGTAGGGAGACACCAACAAGAACTCTCTGTAATATACAGTGTAGATGTGCCATGAGCACACAGCTGTAGCTTTCTTGGATATCTCTCTTTCCCTACAGAGAAGAGGCCACAAAAGAAGAATGATCAAATGGCCCATCAGGCCTAGATGATCTTTATTATATACACCCTGAGTTGTATTTAATATTAAGACTTGTAATCAACCAATTGTTCCCATGATCAGTACATGTAATCAACTGTTCTCTGTTTAAGAGATGTACCTTCACATGTCATCATTGGACCGGGCTCAAATCCCTCCTCACAGGTGCATTCAAAACCTCCAATCACATTCTTGCAGGTTCCATTTCCACAAGGATTGCCGACAGAACATTCATCAGTATCTGCAAGAAACCAGGAATGTATCCAAAACATGATGAATTGAGATAATACCTTTTATTCTATCAGAGGATTTTAAACTGTAATTTTTTTTTTTTTTTTTTTTTTTTTTGAGACAGAGTCTCACTTTCTCATCCAGGCTAGAGTGCTGTGGTGTGATTTCAGCTCATGCAACCTCTGCCTCTCAGGTCAAGTGATTCTCATGCCTCAGCCTCCTGAGTAGCTGGAATTACAGGTGCACACCACCATGCCCAGGTAATTTTTGTATTTTTAGTAGAGACAGGGTTTCATCATGTTGGCCAGGCTGGTCTTGAACTCTTGACCTCAAGCAATCCGCCCACCTCAGCATCCCAAAGTGCTGGGATTAAAGGTGTGAGCTACCATGCCCAGCCTGATCTGTAATGTTTAATTCTCATTCTGTTTTTGCAAAAAAGGAGTATGCATGTCTTATTATCTCAGGTTTATAGCCGTGAAATTCGACTTGCTCAGTGGCAGTGACAGTGACAGTGAGAATGACAGTGCCTGGACATCTAGCCCTTACAGTGCTCTTCTCCATGAGTTTCTCCAGCCTCCCACATTATAAACTAAATCTTCTATTTGGAGTAGATGCTCTAAGGGTTAAAAAAAAAGGCCCCTATCACCCATCAAAAGTTTCTGCTTGTTTAAAGCTAGAAAGAACATCCCCAGTTTGGCTTTACATTACATCACTCCCCGAGAAGCCTTACACATGATGGATTTTTGCCAGATATTAAATGAAAGACTAAACTTACGTAAAATAAAAGACCAGAGGTTAAGTAAAATTAATACATCGAATAAAATCATGATTTAAGTAGATTTTGTTGATTCTGTTGAAACCAGATGGTTTACATTAAGCAGAGGAAAGGCTAGAAAAAAATATGTTTAGGTTATGATCACTCTAAAACACAGGCAGAGAGAACAAATCTTACCAAAGAGACCTAAAATATGTGTGTGTGTGTGTATGCTTTCTAATCCATCCACCTAGAATACTCACCGTTCTTATTCTGGCACATCCCTTAGGGGAGAATATCTCCCCTTGGGAAAGAAATAATTTTAAGAAATAACATTGATATTCCAGCTATCTAAGGCACAGAAGAGTAATGGCTCTTGTCAATGGTTGTATCTTGTGCTGAGGTTCTTAAGTCAAAAGTGAAGGCAAGAGGCTATGGTGGGGAGCTCCTAGGCGAAGAGGGTCATTTCATATGCACATATTAGCACTAACTGAAGATTCTGAGGAGAAAACATTGAAATATTTGCTTTTGTTCTACTATAATATTCAATCACATTGCACTGTCAAGAATATTATTTCTCTTTCAAGTTAATAAAAATCCCAATACCACTGATCTTTAGAGCTGCAAAGGTAATTAGAAATGTTATTTACTTGCATAATATTACATTCTAAGGCCTAGAAAAGCTTAAAAACTTGCTTAAACTCCCACAGCCATAGCTGGAGCTGAAATCTACATAACCTGATTTCTTGTATGAAAAAAGTACTTTCTAATTCACACAGACAAACTCTCAGCATTTATGCTAGTATTAATTACGTTATATTGAATTGCTTTGGAATTCCTAGATAACTAAATATGATACTTGGATTTAAGTTAGAGTTAGTGTTGATTAAGGGTCAAAGGCCAGTCAGAGGAGCCATTATTTGACATTTTAAAAACAGGGTTACAACAAAAAGATTGTATACTGGTTACATAGCCTTTCATCTTACTAAATGTAAAAGAATCCAGATAAAATTTTTATTTGATAATGGAATAAGATTATGACCATTAACAATTTTTAAAAAATTTTACGAAGACTTTCATTATGATGTTGTCCTTTCTGGTATCTCTTCTGATATGTCCAGTGTCTGCCTTCACCATTAGGCTGTAAGGTCCATGCAAGGAAGGAACTTGTCTTCTTGGTTCAGTGTTGCAGCTCCAGAGCCTAGCACAGTGCCTGGGACCTGACGGTGACTCACTAGTATTTTAAATGAATGATATATGAGTGGAAGGATAAAACTTATTTCAGGCCAGGCGCGGTGGCTCATGCCTGTAATCCCAGCACTTTGGGAGGCCGAGGCAGGCAGATCACAAGGTCAGGAGATTGAGACCTTCCTGGCTAACACAGTGAACCCATCTCTACTAAAAATACAAAAAATAATTAGCCAGGCGTGGTGGCGGGTGCCTGTAGTCCCAGCTACTCCGGAGGCTGAGGCAGGAGAATGATGTGAACCCGGGAGGCGGAGCTTGCAGTGAGCTGAGATCGCGTCTCTGCACTCCAGCCTGGGTGACAGAGCAAGACTGTCTCAAAAAAATAAAAACAAAACAAAACAAAACAACTTATTTCAGTGCCATCTTGGTACTTATATTCATGGATATACAGTGAATACTGTATAGCCTAATTTTTAATTTGTAAAATTCCAATGGAAGAAAACTTATTACTCACCCACACATTCGTTCCCTGCTAGAATATAACCAAAGGGACACTCGCAGCGATAGGAGCCATCTGTATTGATGCACTGTCCATGTTTACAGACATCGGGTTCTTTGCATTCGTCCATGTCTTAAGCAAGAGAAAAAAATAGTGAATAACAAGGTATTTTTTTAAACATGAAGACAAATTATGATCATTTCAGTGTTTAATCAATAGATTATCTAATAATGCAATAATAGAATTGCTGTCTAAATGAAGTGACAAAAAAGTAGCACTTAATTTTCCAAGATAGATGGAAAGAAATAAGAATCACTAGAGAAGAAGCTGATTGAGAATACTGAGAAATGCTGAGAATCCAGCACAGGCAACTGACCAACTGCTGAATCATCAGGTCCCACGATGATCCCACTTCCATAAGGACAGATCTGGCGGAAGGCCTCTGTGGCGGAGACACTCATTAATAGATAGAACAATAGCAATTCGTTACAAGCTTCTCCACAAGCATTCTGAGGTAGCCAAATAGCCACATGCTGTGTATATTGATAAATGATGGACAAAACAAGCCCAGAAACCAGAGGAAGTTAACGAGACTCCCTAAGATGTTGTGCCTACTCCTTGGGCATCTGTGATTCATGACATAATTAAAAAGAAAATAACTACCGAGGTCCTGAGATAACATAATTTTTAATGAACATTCTAATTAGACTTACAATTAAATTACATTGTGTTACTGTCTTTAAGGCCTACAATCTTACTTACATCATGGCCAGTCTGCACCCTGCATGGCCCAAAGAGAAATGCAGATGACAAACATACCATCAGGTTCCGTGGGGCAGAGCTCGCAGGGGTCTCCCCAGCCTTCTCCCTTCAAGGCACAGCAGCATTCCTGCTTGGAGTGATTTCTGGATTTGGGTGATGAACACTTTCCTCCTTCAAACTTCGCGTAACAGTAGCTCATTCGCAAATCTGCAGCATAAATTTATGACACTCCTCAGTTGCTTTTCTACTGAGTCCTTACTGCACGATAGTGAATAAAGAACAATCCACTATGTTATATATGTTCTCCTCTCAGGACCACAGCAATACTCCTTATGTGATTCTAACAGTAACAGAGCTGAGACTGTTACAGTCATGGGTATCTTTTGTATAGTGAGATCTGACGAACAACTCTGTGACCTTAAATTTATTACTTCTCATTTTAGTCACTATTTCAAAGTAACCTGATGTGAATCTAATAAAATCTCAAACTGACAGTTTTCAAAATTGACATCTGTCAGTGACTTCAGGATTGGAAAATCCACAGATGGAATCATTCACAAGATTCCTTTATTGACAGCTCTGCTTGCAATATCATGTTTAGTGAGTACACTAGACTAAAAGAACCCTCTTAGTTCTAATATTTACTGTGACATCACACTTTGTTGTTTATTCTGTGTCCCCTAAACTCTGGAACCAAAATAAAATCTGAGATCACAGGCACAGAACAAATATAGAAGTGGCAACTTTGTAGATGGGCAAAAACACAACACAAGGGTTGGTCACTGAAGCAGATACTCCTGGAGATGCTGGCTACAAAACGCAAGTAGGGCTTTTTGTAGATTTTACACACACACACATATGCAGAGCTGTGTCAATGTTAAATTTTTAAAAGAAGCTTGTTTAGTTCAACACAGAGAGGGAAGGAAGAGGAGGGCAGGGCTGTGGGTGGGTAGGAACAGAATAGTATTTCCTTGAAAGAATATATTTCAATATCGATTATTGCTTGATGACTCCAACAAAGAAGATGGGATCTACTTCCTATAAAATTCTCTAACGCTGCTTGACATAATTTTGGAAACGGGCCTTTCTATTTCGTATAGAACACACTGACTCCAAAAAGTGAGCTCAACCAGGAGTATGGACTGTGTTTTCCCTCAAACTTGACTTCTCAAAGCCTTGCAAAACTCCTCTCATTACACAGAGGCCACAATCTGCAGGTTTAAAAGAAATGCTTTCACACCCATATTGTACTATTCTTCTTTCTTTATATCTGACCACCTCTGCCTTTTTCATTCACTTCCATCACTGTTTTTCAATCCCAGGAACCATACTATGATAACCACCTAAGCACTTCTGATAAAACAGTTTCCCCCAGCTTTTACTTCATGACAAAGAAGACAATGTAGGAATAACAGAGTTGCCAGAGATAACAAAGGAAAAGTTTTCATGAATTAAAGTTTCTATCTATCTATCCATGTATCTATTATATTTACCAAGTTATGTAAATCAAATTCAGGTAGCCTTCCCAATGAACTTGCTCAACCTTTCATGGCTACTAACTCATCCAGATAAATCATCTCTCTAATTTCTTTTATTTTGTTGTTGAGACGGAAGTCTCGCTCTTTTGCCCAGGCCGGACTACAGTGGCGCTATCTCGGCTCACTGGAAGCTCTGCCTGCTGGGTTCACGCCATTCTCCTGCCTCAGCCTCCTGAGTAGCTGGGACTATAGGCACCCGCCACCACGCCCAGCTAATTTTTTATATTTTTAGTAGAGACGGGGTTTCACCGTGTTAGCCAGGATGGTCTCGATCTCCTGACCTCGTGATCCGCCCGCCTTGACCTCCCAAAGTGCTGGGATTACAGGCGTAAGCCACCACGCCCAGCGCATCTCTCTAATTTCTATTCCACTTCCCCATCTGTTGTGGCTAGGACCTAGCAAGAACCTTTCAAGCCTTCTGAAGGTCAAGAGCAACAAAAGTCAGTCCTGTGGCATATCTGCCACCCGAATGTTTGCTTTGCTGAGAAACTTCAAGATTGAACAAATTCTCGTTTCTTGGAGAACACTTTTGATCTCTTTTATTCTTCAAGTTCTTTGTCACATATAATGTTTTGTATTTATCAGTCTTGTTTTTATTATTTATGCCTCCAACTACCTTTAGATATAATTCAGTGACTACTCACAAAAATGTCTCAACAAATATATAAAAACTTAATTCTCTGCTTTGTCTTCCAGTTTGTAGTGTTTTTTTAAATATGTATGTTGAAATATTAGTGTGTTAAAATTCTCATTCTTTTTTCCTTTAATAGCTGACCTCGTCCCAGACCCCAGCTCTATCTCCCCTACACCACTCCACTCCGAAAAAAAAAAAAAATCTTGGCATTAGACAGAGACTCAAATGCATGAAGTTTTGAGTCAGCCTAAGTGGCAAATTCCCTTTGTTGAACTTTGCAAGTGGGAGTGGCTCATTTACACCTGTGGTCTTTAGTGCCAGGCTCTGTCCACCTGAGTCCCATGGCATTTGCTTTTTAAAAAACATTATCCACGGTTCTGTGGAATTTTCTCATTTCACGGGCAATAGAAGTCTGACTCCTAATTTGTCATCTTACAAGAAAAACCCAGCTCTCAATTTCCTGGCTCCAGCAAAATCTATGCTCTGTAGGAGATTTACTTTAGCTTGTGGTGATTCTCTAGAATTGGCTTATTAATCAAGGGTGCCTTGAGTTGGGGAAGAGAGCTGTGCTCACCCACATACTTTAGGACTCCCTGGGATGCCTGTTTACCAGTCCATCTGCAAAGAGCCCTTAATGACCTCGAAATTTCATCAGAACTACAAAAGTCACTTTCCCTGCTTGCATTCCTCAGTTCTGGCTCTGCCTCCTGGAGCTGAGCATGTGGCAGGGCTGCTCACAGCTGGGCTGATTCTTCCTGCAGCGTTAGCTTGCTCTGTGATGGGCCAGTGCAAATTGAATTAATAGCCTAGGAGTTTCCTCTGGCCTGCCACATCGGCAGATTCACACCTGGTTTCTCACTGCTTTCTTTCCAAATTCAGGCCAAGCCAAAGGCACACAAAAACAAGGGAGCAGGAGTTAGAATTTATCTGGCTGGTCTGTACCATGCAGAATATCTGTTGGAATTAAGCACCACCCTGAAATCCACACAGACCACAGACAACTACCAACAAGCTGAAAGCAACCAGAGAATTCTCAACGCTCTCCTTCTTACTTCCCAAATAACTAGTTGAAAAGTAAAAAGTTAATCAGATCATTAGAATAACAATAAGAGTCTACAAAGGACTCAGAAACTAACAAAGCTTTGTCACATATCCAGTAAGGCTGGTTGGGCAGATACTATTGTTTAAAATGAGGAAATTCAGCTTTCAAAAGACTAAATGACTTGTTCTAGACTAAATATGGCAGGGCTGGGACCCCCAAACTCAATTTTTTGAATCTTAAATGATATCCAGTGCCTCTTCCATGTTTGGTAATATGGAAGCAAAACCAAAAAACCATGCAAAAAAAAAAAACAACCCCAACAACCAAAAAAAAAAAAAAAAAAAAACCCCAACTCAACAACCAAACAACAAAAGATACAAGTGGAAAAAAAAGAAATACATGTTTGTTTCATCTCCCTTCCCCAGAATTCATGAAACTAGTCTGTGTATGTAGATAGCCATACAAAATTGTATTGTTTAGAGAAGTCTAAACAGTTTTCTGGGACTTAAGCACATGCTGTGTTATGCCGAAGTTCAGGATCCTTTTGATTTTTGTTCAAAATTTGAAAGTCGTTGGCAAACCCTTGAAAGTCGTTACTGAAATAGTTGACAAGTATTATTCCTAAAAATGAACAATGGTCCAGCAAGAATCCTGGTCAGTTTAAATTTATTTTTGTTTTCTTGGAGAATTTGTGATATAAGGGATGGGTACTATATTGCGAGGGCAGATGGTAATTAATGTGCAGTTTTTCATTCTCGAGTCTAACTTTGGACCCATATTTTTCAGCTTATCTCTTCAGATGTAGGGGATATGTATGTAGCTCAACTTCCCCCAGGCTTTGCTGTTTCGGTGGCTCAAGGTGCTTCCCCACTGATGGGCCTATCAGCATTTGTGTTTTTAGTGGGAGAGAGGTTTAAATGTCAGCACAATTGTACAAGCAACCATAACTTGATGGATGAGTTTTTAACCTTAAAAGTGAAAATGAACCTTCTGACATATGGTTATCATTAGACCTCTGGGTGAATGAAAACTCTCCATCTTCCTGTTCACAAAGAAACAGAGCTTTGCCATGTTTGAAAAATAAGACCACCATAAATAAACATGGAGCAATGAAAGCCCAAAGACTTCAAAGACACTTACCTTGGCACCTTCTTCCACTGGAGGACAAGGAAAACCCTTCTGGACACAGACATTTGAAGCTGCCTTCAGTGTTACTGCATGTGCCCAGGGCACAAATTTCTGGCTCTTCAACACACTCATCAATATCTAAAAGAATCACATGAGTCAAACAAAGTCAAAACACCATGGAGACACCATCAGGTACCAAATACACAATGTGGCCATACAAAGGGCAGCCGAGTTTCCAAACTCTTACAATAATAAAGGTATTTTTCTGTACCATAATGCTGTGGACTGGACTTCTAGGTTGTCATGGCTTTAAAAAAATGAGTTTTGACAGTTATTGATATAAAAATGGAACGTGCAACTGCCTTTTAAGGGGTGCAGTGACCAACATCTCTTACCCCGACTGAGCTGCCTGGCTAACTAGAAAAGTCAGAGTAATTTCATAGCACCCTAGGCCAGGAAAGAAGCATGAAACTCTGTAGAGTCACACTGTACCATTGTTCAGGAAGCAGAAATGCTGACACTTGAAGCACATTCATAGTGAGTCACTCAATGTGAGATCTAGGCCTTTGAACCAAATTTACTCCCCTCCAATCATCCACAGAACTTTTCCCAATACTCCATGCTCTAGCCCTAAAACTGAATTTTACAAGAACACTAAGACTCATGACAATAAGTATAATCCTATGAAGTGCTAACTAACGGTAGATATCATAGAAGATGAAGCTCCTAACTGATTTGTGGGTTAATCTTTCTAAAGACACAAAAATACCTTTCTTGTACAGGCTTTTTCTTTCATCATATAGATAATAGGAAATGGTACACTTAGAACTGTGGCACGTTTTCTTTAGTACATTATACATCTTAGTTCCTGTACAGGGGTAGTTAAGAGTAGCCAATATGAAGTTTGAATGGCTTGAGTAACCATATGTCCTAGTTTGCCTGGGGGAGCCCCAGCTTATGCCGGTTGGCCTGACTTTACTGTTAATAGTGCCTTTTCTACTTTCAAAATTGGCTTGGCTTGGTCAATAAAACATATGATTACCTATAGAAAAATATGCCCACTCTATTCCAACAAACTCACTTATCTTTCCTTCTGACTTTCAGCAGGAATTTTTAGTGAACAAAGTGGTAAGTCTTAATTCTGAGCCACGCTACTTTTATGAGAATACTCTTTTTTTTAAACAAAAGACAAAATATCCTTATATCCTGGGCTCTTTATTTTCACATTTGTGCAAAGGTTTCTACCCACACCAAAATGTACTTGCATTATACAACTTTATTCTCAAGAGACCCAACTAAGGAAAAGTTGAGAAATTAACTTTATTATCTTGACTTAATACTGCAAATACCACACAATAAATATTCTAGAAATGTGCAATGCCAAGTGATCCTCTTTCTGTGCAATGCAAAATCAGCTTCTCCATCATGCCAGGTTATTGGGTTGCATTTATACCTGTGTTATGTTCCCTGTGGTTTATTAATGAATCTGAGCTACTATTGCTGATCGAATTACTCCATTCCGACACTCCTTCCACCCCTATATCCAACCTTTTCTTAATAGAAAAGTTGACTTTTGTGAAACTGCTCAAATGTTTTGGGTTGTTTTTAACTATTATTACTATGACTATTTCTGTTATGGTAGAAATTAGCCTGTACATGCCAACTTATTAGGATAGGGCCAAATATTGTAGAATGGGCACATTCATTGATTGTGCAGTCATTTTTCTTTCTATATATATTCATTCTGTTCTAATTTTAGCGAACTGATGTATTGATAATAGAGTAAATAAAGCCAATTTTTAATAAAAGTAAAATAACATGCTTAAAAAATTTGCATCTAGAATTTCAATAAGGTATTTCCATTTTAAATATCACCACTTGATTGTTATTTAAATTGGATATATAATAAAATTTCTAGTTGATGATATTAAAAGTAGAGAAAATTCTCATTGAGGATTAGATGCAGACCTGTTTAAAGTCAGGGGCATGAACTAGGTGACTTCTTGAAAATCCTTTCAACCCTACTTATTTATGAAATTGTAGCAGTTAATGTCCTTCACTTAATGATACGACACATTCGTTGAGGTTAAAGGAAGGCCCTTGGGAGGCTGAGGAAGGAGGATCATTTGAGGCCAGGAGTTTGAGACCAGCCTGGCAACATAAGGAGGCCCCCATCTCTACAAATAATTAAAAAATCAGCCAGGCATGGTGGCACATGGCTGTAGTCCCAGCTACTCCAGAAGCTGAGACAGGACGATCACTTGAGCCCAGGAGTTCAAGTTTACAGTGAGCTATGCTCATGCCACTGTACTCCAACCTGGTGACAGATTAAGACCCTGTCTCCATAAAAAAAAAAAAAAGAAAAGAAAAGAAAAGAAAAGAAAAGAAAAGAAAAGAAAAGGACTATAATGCTATAAAATTTGCTGAGAATTTATTTCAAATAACACATTTCCACTGCTCTATAGATAAAAACAAAATAGACAAACAATATAACCACATTCATCCAACCTTGAATGTGGTCATTTAAAGATTTTAACTGGAATCAGGAGCTATTTTTAGCTGCAAAGAATAGCCACTTAAAAAATGTAATTGAGAAATACTGGGAGGGGGACACAGCATTCCTACCAACCATATGAAAGCACAGTGGAAAAGAGTCAGGATCATATGATCAGTCACAGGCACAGAGCAAAATAACTTCATTAGAGATTAGCATCAGAATTAGTGCTTCTTGTCTTGCCAGAAGGATGAGACCATGTCATACCCTACGCCCTTGGATTTGTTTCTGATAAAGTATTCCAAAATGAAGACGTCAACACAAAAATTCTCATTTTGCTAAGTCCAGTGGATACCCGACACTCCTCATTTGCTAACATTGACAGCCTTCCTACCTTCACACTTGTCATTTTGAAGACTGTATCCAGGTGGGCAAATGCATCTGTAGGACCCATCCAAGTTTTGACAGGTACCTGGTGCACATTTTCTGGGTTCTAGAAGACATTCATTGATATCTGCAAAGAAAAGGGAAAAATAAGGAAGAGGTTCCCACAGGCGTAACTTCCAACAAACAATTAAAATTTAAAAAAAACTAGAATAAGTCAAAGAAATACACAAAGCAAATTAAAGTTCATAAAATTCCACCATGGAGAAAAATAAGTGATAATAAAAATAAACTTTATCAGCTTTCAAAAATGTGTAGTATAACAACCATATTTTATTTTACCTACATCAGATTAAATATTTCCAGAAAACTATAGCATGTGAAAAGTCAGTGAGTACATAAAGATTTTAAGGATACTCAAAAGGTATGAGCGCTTACTACAAAAGTATTTTAAAGAAAAAAATTTAAGAAGGGAAATCATAATTGCTTACAGAGCAATTTAACAATTTCGCTGTTTAACAGTTTAAGTATTCTCTGAGAATACAATAGCTTAATTTTTAAAATAAGGGAAAAAGTGATTTTTTATATATATATACATATATAAATGTATATATATTTAAATACAAACAAAGCCTTTATAGGGAGGATTAATATAATTATACTCTGACTTTTCCTCCAGATTTCCAGAAAGAAGCATTAGAATAGAGACTGCATGATTCCTTGAGTGGTCTCTGGAAGCATTCTTTCCAGGTCTTTCCAAGCCCTGTACTTACCCACACAGGTCCTCCCATCTGGAGCCACCTCATAGCCTTCATTGCACTGGCACTGGAAAGACCCCACTGTATTAATGCATTGGCCATTTCTGCAAAGGTTCCCATTTCCACTTGCACATTCATCGACATCTGCAGAAAAACCCCCAACAATCCTTTAATATATTCCAAAGATGTCATAATCCCAGCAATAATCAAAACTTTTGAAGGAAAAAATACTTCTTCTAAATTTTAGTGGCCTTTGCTGGCTTAGCCAAACAAGAAATTCCAATGAAGATCTAGTATGCAACAATAGAAGTGGCTTTAAGCATCTATGCACATTTAACAATAAGATTACATTATTATATTAGAGACTGACAATTTACATTCAAATTTCCTATCAGTTTTTCCTTGATTTTCCTTTAGATTTTATTTTTAAATTTTAGATTTAAAATTTTTTTGATTTAAAAAATAAAATCCTAATACACAATTCAGCTGAGGACATTATTTTATATTCTTGCAATTAGAAATATTTAAATTAGCCTATAGCACAATAAAATTTAAAGAACTTGGCTTATTACTCTTGCTGAGTATGTTTTAGAAGGGAGAGTCTGTAGATTCGATGATTTATTTAAGAGAGGCTACGTGAAACATCTAGACCAGAAGGTTCATATTCCTGAATCGTATAATTTCTGTACAAAGAATCACTTTTGTGTATTTAAAATTTTTTAAGCTTAATCCAATTCCATTTATTTTGAAATTTATTTAATTTACAGCAAAGTAGACACAAAAATTACAGCTGCTAATGAGCAGTTTAATAAAAGTAATGGATATAGTTACAGTGGTTCCCCCTTATCTATGCTTTTGCTTTCTGGGGGTTCAGTTATCCAAGGTCAGCTGCTATCCCAAAACAGGTGAGTATAGTACAATAAAATATTTTGAGAGAGAGAGACAGAGAGACAGAGAGAGAGAACGCACACAAGAAAATACAGTCACATAACTTTTATTACATTATATTGTTATAATTGTTCTATTTTCTTATTAGTTATTGATGTTAATCTCTTATCATGTCTAATTTATAATTAAACTTCAGTCTAGGTATGTATGTATAGAAAAACACATGGTAGATAGAGGGTTCAGTACTATCTGTGGTTTCAGGCATCTTCTGGGAGTCTCAGAACGTATCCCTCACGGATAAGGGGAGCCTTCTGGAATATATTTGATGTGGAATTAGCATACCGTATTTGACAAGTCCCGTAAGCAACTGTTATGCATAAGATAGCATATAATTTTAAAAGACAGCTGGAACACTAGAAATGATGCTAATTACAAAGAACACATATAAAACTGACTTCCTTTGCTGATGCATAATTTTGCACACGCACCTATACAGTCATTGTTGTGAGAAAGGATGAAACCATGATTGCAGCGGCAGTTGAAGGAACCGATTGTGTTCCGGCAAGTTCCATTCCCACAGGCATCTCTTTCACACTCATTTATGTCTAGTAGGAAGAAAGGCCATAAAGAAACATAATTATAAGTAGAAAAAGTGGTTCCATGGTTACAGCGGCTAAACAGCATTCTAGGGTTCACCAAGCCTCATCCATAGGCTGAGAACTTCTTGATGCTGGTATCAGCTCCAGCAGCAGTCATCCCTGCAAAAAACCAGGCAGCGGCAGAGCTCTAAACCTTGGGAATAAATTGTTTCCTTGGCTGGCCAGCGAAAGGAGGCAAGCTAAGGACATGAGACCTGAACAAGAATTATTTTATTCTATTTACTTCTAGAATTCTCCACCCTTGCCACTTTTCTCAAATATTTTCACTTGAAAATGGAAAAAACTCTGTGTGCATCTGGGTCTTGAGGTGTTGCCACCTTTGGCAAACTTCAACCTTCAAGATTCTCACTCCCATTTACCAAAAAGCAGTGACTCACCTGGCATGACCCCACAATCAGCAACAAAATAACTCAGCTTTCTAGCTCACCTGTCATTTCAGACAACTTTTCCTTTTTGCCTACACCCCTAAAAACATAGAACAACTTCCACCAATGATGACTTCTCTCACTCTTCTAAACCACCCCAACGAGATGGCACTTAATTTGTTCTTTTCATACACACTTGCATTCTCATTCGCCTTTTGATTGGTCTGTACTTGGATGATTTTGTAAAGCTACTTTGGCATCTAATATGTCTTTGTATCTCATCACAACAGCTAGCATATTTCTTATAAAGAGTAGGTGCACATTGTATTAAGAAGGAAGTAAGAAAAAATTTAATGAAAGAAAGTCGTTACTGCTGGTTTGAAAGAATGAGGCACCATGAAGAGGGACAAGGATGAAAGGAGAGAGAGAGAGTGGAAGGTAACAATGGAGAATAGCAGAATGTAATGATTAGAGGTAGGATTTCCTTTCTTTTCACATTTTGGACATGAAGATAAATTATCTGTGATTCCTGAATCAGGAAGCTATTGCTAACCCAAAGGGACTCTAAGGTGTGTCTGTGGTTGAAGACTACACCCAGATGAGTCACTGCTAGCAATCAAGAATTTCTGCCTTGATTCATTTTTAGCCAAACTGGTGAAGTTCTTTGGTTGGGGAGGTTCTATGTTAGGGGGCTCCAGAAAATTCAGATAAGAGATGTAGAAAGAAAGTTGGGGAGGGTCATCATAGCTTTTGCACAGTTTAGCTGCCCAGTAATGAGCACGGCTGTCAGTGCTCCTGTCATGACTCTGAAGAAGATACAACTTTATGAGAATGTTCCCAAATGAATGAACCCAGTCACAGCCAAAGTCAAGGGCTTAAACATTACAATATTAACTGTTCTTTCAGCTGTGAATCTGATTTATGTTCTTAATGTCCCCAAAAGACTTAATGATACTGCTTTAAAGTAGAAAAAGAAAGGAAGGAACAGGAGAAAATGATTGATCACACACTGAAGTTTATTCTAAATCAGCATCCTGACACTAGATAAATCAGGGAAGAGATTTAAAATCCTGAGCTCTTTTTCCTCTAGAAAAATGATTAACTTTTCTTTGCCTTTGTAGGATTTATAAATTTGCCTTTGAGAATCTGGTACACACTATAAACCCTTCTCGAAAAAATGGTCATCTCACACTCAAAAGCTCAACTCAAAAGGAAATCCACATCAATACTACATATAAATAATAGTCTATGAACATTAATAAAAATTATTTTTTTGTATTAATATCTTTTTCAATTTACCCCTTAGTCAATTTTTTCTAAACTCACAGCCAAATGAATAACAAGGAAGAGGTTTATCATGTTCAAACTGCCAAACATTAAATAGGATATCACTGCTGCATATCTGTCCATGCTTTCATTTTGTAGATAGCAAAATACTACTAAAAGACTTAGCATTAAATTTTATCCATATTTATATTCAAATGAAGTTTTCAATAGCATATGAAAAAAAAGAATAATAATTGCATACTTACCCAAGCACATGGTTTGGTCAGCATTTGTTTTAAAGCCAGTATGGCAAAGGCAATAAAAGCTTCCAACTGTGTCAATGCACTGCCCATGACTGCATATATTGGGGATTTCCTGACATTCATTGCGATCTGTAAAGAAAAAGCATCTTAAGTGAGAACTTCGAAGACAAAATACAACTGAATAACTTACTTCTAGCTATTATTCTCAAGAGTAATCGTAGCTCTAAACTAAGTTAGTGAAACAGATATATTTATTTTTGCATCAAAATGGATTAAAACTTACTCTCATTTACCAGGCATGGTCAGAGTATGTTAACAATATATGACACAATAAAAAACAAGGGGAATTAATCAAAAAATATTCTGAAAGATGAGAAGACTTAGAAGTAAAATGGGTGGAAAAATTCAAGCTGGGAGGATTTTCTGTTTGATTATCAGCCTACGCAGCACCACAGACTGTGGAATTAATTGAAGTATTTTGTCTAGTTAAGATTTGGTGCCTCAAGTCATGGATGGTTCATGGCTTCCTCTGGAAATTTATATCAAAGTCAAATCCCATGGCTAAGATTAAGTTTTTCTTGATGGACAACACACATGGCCCCTTGTTCAAGTTGCATCTCTTTGTCTTATTCCTGCAACTTTTTGTTTCATCTTCACCAAGTATTAACGTCTACATAGGGCTCCTTTTAGCATGTGACAATCTGAACACTGTCTCTTTCTTTTTACTCTCATCCATTCATTCAAAAGGAAGCCCTCTCATCTTGCTTCTGCCAGTCTTTAAGCTCTACATTATATTTATCAACTGAATCTTTGTTGCTTTCCTGAAATCTGATGATCTGAGGGGCAGAATTTAATGCATGAATTCACATATGACATAATTACATGCCAACTTATGTCTCTAATTTTTTAAAGCTCTATGCTTAGAGTAAATGTACTTAGAAGAGCACTGTGCCATTCTGACTTTCCTACTGTCACAGAAGAAAGCACATGGAGTGCCATCTTTGCTGCAGATGCTGTAGGGCAGATGGCATTTCGCTCTTAGTTAAATAATCCAGACTTGCTGTTTGCCTGAAAGGTCTACTCAGAACACAATAATCATGAATGGAAACTTTTTTGCTGCACACAACAATCCTGCTTGTGTCAGAATCATGGATATCGCCTCCATTTCATGTGTCCGGGCTGCCATTTTATGACTATCTCCTATTTAGTAGATGAATCATCATACCATTTAGAAGTTCGAAGTGAAGTTGAGTATATCATTATGAGGGGAAATTGAAATAGAGCAGCTTAGGAACTACTACTGGCCTATGCAGAAATGCTATTTAACAAAGTATGATTATTCCCATTTGAGAAAATGAATTTAAAGTGAGCCAACTGCTTCCCAGTATAGGCAGAGAACACTGATTTCTGATCTTGAGGAAGGGTATGTCAGGTCTTACCATAGTTAGCCCAAAACTTTGGCACCTTCAGGTAGGACTGGACCTGGAAGTATGCAGGGGACAAAGTCCGTCTCATATCTGGTTTCCACAAGGAAGTGGAGAGCCTTAAGGATCTTATTAGAAAGGGATCCCCAATTAGGAATTTCCTTTCATCTATTGCCCTATTTCAAGATGGTTTAAATAAATGAAAAATGAAATATGGAGAGTACTTTGGAGTTCTACTGGTAAAACTAGAACAGAAATCTAGGTTTCTACAAGCACCAGAATTTGAACCCTTAGATGATCATATTTGAGGTTGGGATAGGAGTTCTGAACAGGCTACTGTGGAAAGAAACCCAAACAGTCAACACAGAGAGAGAGGAAACCACAAGGAAGTAGCTGGGAAGAAACTGTTTCTTGTCTTCAGCTGGGCAAGACATTTCAGAAGGGGGTTGCATTTGCTCTAACTATGCAGTTTCTGCTGTTACACTAGCATCCTGAGCTCAGATATCTAATTGTTCTCTCAGCTCTCTCAGCAGTAATGTGGGTGCTATGGTCAGGTGTGATTTGGGTGTGAAATAATGTGCTTATGAATTCAAACAAAGATCTCATGATGGAGAGAAAGATTTAGTTATTTTCATTTTAAACAGAGGCAAAAAGGAGTACTTTATAGCATGCCTGAAAAAAAAATGCCAAGTATAGAATAGCATTTAAAGATATTTTAAAAGTAAGACATAAATAAAGACATTTCTAGAATGAAGTCTTCAACCCAACTGGTTGAATGGTTGCAAAACTCAAGTTAATTCCCTTTCTTCTGAGGATTTCAATGAATAAAGGAAATCAAGCTTTTGACGGCAAATGATTCTCACTCACAACACTTATAGCTGGGTGCATTTTAGGTATGTCAGTCTTCTACAGGAAAACAGTAAAGGGCTTAAGCCCCAGCAGGCTATGGCTGAATGTCTTATCTTGATCTATAAATAGCTCTGTCCCACTTCTTACCTGAGTATGAAATTATATGAAATGACTCATTCTATATTATCAGCAATTCTTTATTTTGACTGGAATTATTTCATCCAGTTCTAAAGAAATATAAATTATGAGCAAAATGCAGGGAAGTGGTATCCATGCCAAGTTTCGCTAGGGTATTGTGGCTCATATCAGAGAAGTCCCCACTTTTCCTGTCCTGTATTTTTAATACATGGATAGAAACAGCTCTGTTGACAAAATGCTAAATACTTACACATGTTCCTTTAAACTCAACAAAACAGGTCTTGATTCTCAATGTGACTTTTTGTTTGGCAATTACACCCTCTTCCCACCAAGGTCTCATAAAACAATGCAAAATACCCTAAAGAGAACAGTGCACTTCCTACCACTTAATCGCTGGTAGGCAAGGAAATCCAAGGAAAATCTGACCACGTCCCCCTGTGTGGTTTCATTCACGAATGCATAAAATATCCAGGAAACCCCCTGTGAAATGAACCGTGAGCAAAATAACACATTCTTCCTGACTAATATACAATGATTTGCTTTGCTAAATATACAGTGATTTTTGCTAAATATACAATGATTCAGAATTACTTAAAAATTTACTAGAAAATCATTCTGAGGTGTTATTTTGCTTCTGGGCTGAAACACCAGTCTTTTACATTTTTTTTTTTTACTACTGGCTACAAGATACCATCAGATACTGAATAACTTCACCATGCACTGAAATTGATAACATGTGCATGCTTCCTATTTCTATCACATCCTTGACAAAAGTGAACACCAAAAAATCTAACCTCTAGGGGACACGGTAATAAACAGCTAATAAAGGCTGTTGATGTTTGCTGCCTTCAGTGAGTGAGCTGTAAGATGACTGGGAAGAAAAGCGATGGTTTTGTTTGTTCTGTTTACACAGATTAATCTGACCCAGCTTAGGAGAGCTTCACTGTCTAGATTTGGGGTATGTAGCCAAGATGGTGAAAACCTCACCTTTCTGAGAGGGGTTCTGTGGAAGGAAAAATTCATTTGGTCCTAAATGTTGCTTAGGGGAGTGTGTGTATGCATAATTGTGTGTGTGTGTGTAATGTGTGGGGGTGAGTGTTTGCAGGCAGGGCAGCAGATAGGCAAATATGAAATCTATGTATGCAAAAGATTTACTTCTTGTTTTGAAAATATCTCATTCAGGCCGGGCGCGGTGGCTCAAGCCTGTAATCCCAGCACTTTGGGAGGCTGAGATGGGCAGGTCACGAGGTCAGGAGATCGAGACCATCCTGGCTAACACGGTGAAACCCCGTCTCTACTAAAAATACAAAAAAAACTAGCCGGGCGTGGTGGCGGGCACCTGTAGTCCCAGCTACTCGGGAGGTGGAGGCAGGAGAATGGCAGGAACCCGGGAGGCGGAGCTTGCAGTGAGCTGAGATCTGGCCACTGCACTCCAGCCCGGGCGACAGAGCGAGACTCCGTCTCAAAAAAAGAAAATATCTCATTCAGAAAGAGGATTAAAAAGCTAAGTGTTTAGACATTTTGACAATATCCTTTTTTCAATTTAGTTATTAGAGTTCATCAATCTAAATCTTAACTCATATATTCTTCAGCTTAACTATCTGAAAATAAATCCAGACATCTGAAGTTTCATGAAGACAAACTCTCGGGTAGGCCTGTCCAGCCTGTGGGGCACTACATACCATTGCACTGTCCTGTGGAGGTGAAGCGGTAGCCGGGCTTACAGTCACAGCGGTAGCTGCCTGCAGTGTTGATGCATTCGGCGTTGCGCTGGCACACTGGGCCGTTCTGACACTCGTCAATATCTACGAGCAGAAGATAACTGAATTTGAAGGAGAACAGAATCTGGTGTCCAGTCAATAAAGCCTCTCACATGAAAACAAATTTATATCTTATTTTGATCTGTTCTATTGAAAAGACAACATAGATGTGTACAGCAGCTTTATTTATTGCCAGAAGTTGGAAGCAACCAAGATGTCCTTCAATAGGTGAATGAATAAATAAACTGGGGTACATTCAGACAACAGAATGTTATTTAGCACTAAAAAGAAATGAGCTATCAAGCCATGAAAAGACATGGAAGAAAATTAAATATGGCCAGGTGTGGTGGCTCACACCTGTAATCCCAGCACTTCTGGGGGGCAAAGGCGGGTGGATCAAACTGAGGTCAGCAGTTTAAGACCAGCCTGACCAACATGGTGAAAACCTGTCTCTACTAAAAATACAAAATTAGCTGGGCATGGTGGTGTGTGCCTGTAATCCTAGCTACTTGAGAAGCTGAGGCAGGAGAACCGCTTGAGCCTGGGAGGTGGAGGTTGCAGTGAGCCAAGATCATGCCATTGCACTCCAGCCTGGACAATAAGAGCAAAACTCCGTGTCAAAAAAAAAAAAAAAAAGAAAATTACATGTATATTACTAAGTGAATCAGAAGCCAATCTGGAAAGGTGACATAATGTATGATTCCAACCACACAACATTCTGGAAAAGGCAAAACTCTGGAGACAGTTAAAAAAAATCAGTGGTTGCCAGGGGTTAGGAGAGACCAGGGGATACATAGGCAAAGCACAGATAATTTTTAGGGCAGTGAAATTATTCTAAAAATAGCTATGGAATGGTAGATACATGTCATTATAATTTTTTCCAAACTCATAGAATGTACAACACCAAGAGCGAACTCAAATGTAAATCATCAGAGGGGACTCTGGGCGATAATGATGTCACTGGAGATTCAATGGTAACAAATGCACCACTCTGATGGGGGATGCTGATGATAGGGGAGGCTGTGCATGTGGAGGGGTAGGGAATACATGATAAATCTTTGTACCTTCTTCTCAATATTGCTGTGGACCTAAAACTGCCCTAGAAAATAAAGTCTATTAAAAAAAAAAAAAGAGAGAGAGAAAGGAAGACTGAAAGCCCATTATCCAAACTTTCCCACTTCAGTAATATTTATAAATGCAAGAGCTTGATTTATGACCACATATGGACTCTAATGATGCTCACGTCTAAAAAAAGTCATGAAACTTGGCTGCTATGGCCAGCACTTGACATGGGTATAGATTAATATCCTAGGAAGCTTTGTATTTACTCAAAGATCTGGATTTTATGATTCAATAAGGTTGCTATTGTCTGAAAGGCTGCAAGAGCAGAACGTCTCAAATCTTAAAGACCACATGAATCACTTAGGATCTTGCTAAAAGGCAGATTCTGACTTGGCATGTCTGGGGAATGGCCTGAGAGTCTAAATTTCTAATAAGTTCCCAGCTGATGCAGGTGCTCCTGGGTCTGTAGAGAGTGCTTTGAGGTACAGGGCTGTAGAGACACCTGCTCAAATTACTGCCACAAGGCAGTTAAATCAAGAAAACCTAACATGGGAATCATCATAAAACTATTGAAAACAAACCAACTCTCATTAAAACAGAAAAGATTTTGGATAATGGATATTGTGTGTTCCAGAGCTTTGACTTTGCTTAGGAGGTTGTCTACTTAAAAAACAAAACAAAACAAAACAAAAAACAGATACCTAATATAATTCAAATTCGTGGCATCACAAAAGTTATTACATGTCCATGGTATATCATGGGGCAAAATACGTTTCCCTCTTCCCTGCTCCAGTGGAACAATCTAATTCAGACTAAGTCCAGTAAAGGGGATGGACTATAACAGGTGAGGGTTGGCTCTTAGTACCAGTTCTGGGCTTTTACACAGAATTTGGCTCGACCAAAGAAGTTCTTACAAGGGGGTGGCAGATATATCAGCCGATGCCTCTTGGGCGTGGTTCTGTGGTGGAAAACCCTCAGGACTGTCAGTTAGTCAGCAGGGGTTCCTGTCTAAGGCGGGTGGATTGTGCCTCTCTGGGCAACAGACCAGAAGTAGGACTGTGCCTGCCTTGGGTTACAAGGGACCCAGCACCGCCTCACTCACCAAGTCTGCCCTGCTCTGAATTCAGGATGTATAGAAACACGGGGGAAAGACTGTGCCATTGGAGAAACTGAGTAGTGTCTATGATGTGGCATCTGACAATGTGGCTACTTGGCGAGAGCAGAGGCATGGAAGCTCCCTAAATCACCTCTGCAATCCATTCCAATTTCAGCGTTGCTGAGGCATGTGTGCACTCAACCTCATTTTCATATTCTAAGAGCTAAGAGTATGCTGGGAAGCAGCTGACCCTGGATTAAACATTCACCCTGAAGATGAATATTCTGTGAAACAGCAATCAGAAGTTGGAGTACTTAGTTATCTCAATATCCACAGAATGCTACCCTGACAGCAAAATGCCTTGCATTGGTACAGCTGCATGTGTTTAATCTCATGCATGCAGCAAGGTCTAAGTTGCCTTGGTGGTCATGGGTGGTCTTGTCTATGGGTTCTGGCCAAGGGCTGCTGCCTCAGCAAGTGTAAGTGGTTAAAAGGTACCTGGGTACAGTAATCATCAAAGCGATCTCTGAGGGGAAGGGTAGGGAGGAAAACGCCACAGGCAGGTGGCAGGCAGGCTGAGCATGTTTGAGAGGGGGGGAAAGTGCGGCTGTGAGGGAGGCGGCCAACTCTAGCACTGTAAGATCATCTGCTGTGGGTTCCCTCTCCCACATCTATGCTTCCTCTCTAGGTACCTGATCCTTGATGGCTTCCCAAAGACCAGGGACTCAGGCCAAGGTCTGAATTGGCTATCTTCTTAGGAAGGCTCGGAATGGCTATCACCCCATTCCCACTAACTCACACAGCAGGCAGAGTAAGGGACATGTGCCCACTTGGCCACAGTAACTGAAAGCCTGGTGAGAGGAACTTAACAAGTATGTGGTTAGGACTATAACTTTACTTGTGGTATATAAGTTGTCTTCAGTTTAGACAAAAAAGTTTTTTTTTAACATTACAGTGTTGACATATGTGCTATAATACGTGCTCTAAGGGGTAATAACCCTTTCTAACATGAATAAAAACTCTGCTAGAGGCCCAAAGTTTAAGTATTAAATAGAAAATTATTCCAACTATCCTGGGCACATGGTATATTTAATAACCAGTAATGTCCCTTTTACTAAAATGTAACAGAACTATCTTTCCCAGATGGAAAAAATATGAAGTGTTATAAGGAATGCTCCGAATCACAGTACATATACATGGCAACAGGAGGCAATTTGAAAATGAAAAAAGTACATGCGCATGCCAACATTCTTCATATAAAATCAAATTTGCTGTTCTTGCCATTTGGAATTCTCTCATGCATTTAGAATATTTGCATTAACCTTGTTTTCACTTGGGAGTAGCAAAGTCTGTCTGGAAGAGAAGTGATTTTGAGAGTCAACTAGGATGACTGTCCACTCGTTGATTTTCAAGCAATGTGAAACAAAAGCAATCTATGTAACACACCCAGGAACTCAAAGCTTTTTCATATCAGCTGGGAAGTCTAATATTAATACACTGTGTGTTGGGGGAAGGGGGCTGGGAATGCGCCTCCTGGTTTTTCCACTGAAGTTAGTGAATTTTTTTTTTTTGCAGGAAATTTCATGTTGTTCCACACCATACCCTTTACTATTTCTAGAGCTTAATGCATTTCTGAAATTTCAATGTTGTGAAATTCGCCAGTGTGTATCATTAAGTACCTTATCAGTTAGCTCTTTTCTGGATATGATCAAGTCACGATGCCACTTACCTTCACAAACCAACAACTTGTCATTATAGAAGAATCCCACTGGACATTCACATCGGAAGCTGCCAACCATGTTGATGCACACTCCATTTTCACAGACCCCTGGGATCTCCCGGCACTCATCAATATCTAGAGACAGAATAGTCATTCGTGAGTGACAGGACAGCACATGATCCCTGTGCAGGGTAAGACAAGATGGAAAGTTCTTGTGTGTGTGTGTGTGTGTGTGTGTGTTTGTGTGTGTGTGTGCATGTGTTGGGGTGATGGTGATGGCAATAGGGGACATCAATGAATAGCAAATTGAGGTAACTAAACCACTTTCCAGACATATGAGTCTAACTGGATTTAAAATATATCTTTTGGGTTTTGCTTCAGAATGTCAATTTTGTACAGGTAGAAGGCATCCTTGTATCCTCTGGGCACTGTGGATATACCAGACGAGTAAAATAGAAGGGATGGTCAAGGGTAAACAGTCTCTCCACACAAGTGTGCCTGTATTTAGGGAAAAGGGAGAGGTGAGCTGGTAAAGAACTGCAGAGGAGCATATGGTCATATGGAACTCTGACTTTTCAAATTCCAGTTCAACTCCCCGTTCCTATTTCATGTGGCTTTAGAAAGGAGGGAAGTCAGGTGTGGGGATGTCAGCTAGGCCAGGGCTGACAATGAAGACGAGGTCAGCACTGAGGAAGAACTGTTGCAGTAGACTGTGTGCTTCCTAAGGCTGGGAGTTGGGCTTGGTTCTCCATCACTGTGTTACAGTTCCTTAGCACTCTACATGACAGGTAGTAAGTGCTCAATTCAAATTTGTTCAGTTAAGAGCAAGTGTCTGGCAGTGCGTTGGTGAGCACTAAAACAAGACCAAGAGTGCGAACATGGCCAGGACCCAGGCTGCTAAGGCAGGGCTGGCCAGCTATGGAGAGAGACTTTGGGCACCTCACCAGCCTGGTAGCGTCCCCAGCCTGGGGTGGTCCCATCTCTGTCTTACCCACTCTGAACTCCTGACCACTGAAGTGCCCTCTAGGATAAGAGTAGTAATAGTAATAACAATGGTAATAGTATTAATAGTAACAGCATCTCATTTGCTGCATGCCTGGTACATTTCTCAAGCATTCAACCTGTATTTATTGGCTGAATTATCACAGCTTACCCTATGAGATGGTCTCAGTACTATGACTATTCTAACTAAGAGATGATGCCAGTGAGGCCAAGCCAGAGTATATAATCTGCCCAAGACCAAGCAGCCTTGGTCTGCTTGGCAGACCAAGACCAATGAGAGGCAGAGTCAGGATTTGACACTGGGACTCAGTTAACAGGCCACCCTGCCTCCTTTTTCATATAAGAAGATCGTATTAGGGTGATTTCCTACATCACCCTAATACAATCTTCACAGAACTGTCATCAACACTTTTGTTATCCTGGAGGGCCCTTCCACCAGCCCCTTGGCTGGGTCTGATGAAACACCCCAGCTGGGAGGTATGCAAAGCCTTGGTCTACAATCCAAAGTCTTCCAATTCCCTAGTTTGTGTGACTGTTGTTGAGATACTTTGTTTACTTATTATAGTCAGGAGTCTTTGCAAAGTACATGCTTTGCTAGCATACTTTATGAGAAGATGATCATGGACTGAAGTGGAGCCTACAAGAGCTGCTGTAATTTTAGAAGAACCATACTCTATGACCCATCTGTTTTAAAGGAGAAATTTGATGTCACAGATTTATTTTAGACCCTTTTTAAAAAAAGGGCTTGATTTTGTGTGAAGGCAAAATTGACCTATTTAATGAAAAGAAACAGCTTAGACTCTCAAAGGGTTCATTGCTATTTTGAATATAGGCAATTATGTCTTTAGATCTTTCACACCTTTGTCATTCATGTCATAAAAAAGCCATGTAAAGTTACATCACAACTGTGTATCATAAGTAAACAAAAAACAAATTCAGATGCCATTCATTCAGTGTGGGTTAGAACATGAAACATCATATTCACATTCATTTGTTTTAAATATAAGTGATGTATTATTATCGAGTTTAACAATAACTGGCTAAGTCTAATTTCCAGCCATTGTTAGGTGTAAAATAGCAAAAGGATATACTAAAAATTATATTTTCTTTTCCTGTCAGGATTTTATTTGAACTTCAACTTAGAGAAGTTTATATTTTAAGACAAGATTAATAAACATGCTATAGTTTTAACCCTATATGAATGGACTCCACATATCAACAATCGTAAGATCTTCCAAAAGGAGAGTATAAAGCTTAAATAAAACAAAGCTTTTTAGTCATCTAAATATTTTGTCATGGTGGAATTTGGTAACAATAAGCATACAGCTAAATATCAGATGTCCAGTTTTCAAGAGCTAGAAGCAAACTAAGCCACGAGTCAGGACTGTGTTCTGGTCCCTGCTCTGTTATTAATTAGCTGGGTGGCCTTGGGTGAGTCCCTTCTCCTCTTTGGGCCTCTGTCTCCTCAAATATGAAGCAAGGCTTTTGGACTAGATGAAGTTTGAAGCCTTTCCAGCTCTCCTAGTGGACAACGCTAATGTTGTTTCTAGTCTTTGCTTACTGCCAACCTTGGAGGGCAGCCTTGCTGGGGTACACGCCTGGTCGGTCCGTGGAGAACCATTACCATTACAGACCACTTATCTTGTGATCACAGATTCTAGGGAGATTAAAAGATCTGTTTTGGGAAGGGGAAAAACAAAGCAGCTGGGGCCAGGTGTTCCATGCCAATGTCATTTAGCAGTTTTTCTTTCCAAACCATGAAGTTTCTTTGGACGTGGACGAGACTGTGGAGCCATATGGATTTGGCACTAAGGGAGCCAGGCTGATTGCTGGACCAGACTCTTGTTTTCTTAAACAAGGTCACTGGAAAGGCTGATGTGGACTTTAGTTTACTTATTATGAATAAGGTGGAATAAAGCAAGTGGTGATGTTTGCTACTAGACACAACTGTGCAGACTTAAGAGGGCATCTAAGGATGCATATAAATCACACCAGGGAAAAACTCAGAGAATGCAATAGCTTTCCATCTACTTTTATGTTATTTGGTTTTAAACCACAAGGGCATTGCCTGCACTGGCTGAGTGCTGTGCAATACTTCTGAATCTTGCACAAGCATCTCTACCAATGTTGCGTTCTCTGCTTCATTTACCAGGTAGGGCCTCAGACTGAAAAGATTTTTATTTCACTTCTGAAATTCTCAAAGCAGGTGACCTGAGGAGATTCCATGTAAGATAAAATCGATCCACGAGAGAACTTTATGTAAACAATCTACATGTAAGGATTGGTGTGAAAAGTCACTTAACCTGGTCTTAGTCAGAAGGAAGGATTGGGAATTATAGTCAAATCAAATGTCCACTGGTCCTACTCCCAGAATCTCTCCCCGTGCTGATGCCTAAGGTTGGTTTAACTATGCTTGATTGTCATGTTGGGAAACGTTTTCCAATCCCCTTAATCATGAACAACAAATGCTGTTGCCAATTAGGTGGAGCTGCACAGGGTGTTTGCACCGTTTGTTTCAAACTAAGAATCAGTGTTTCAATAAAGTGAAAGGCATTGTTTAACGTTTTTTTTTCTTCCAAGAAAAAAATGGGAACTGAGAAAATAATGGTGTACTCCTCTTGCTAACACAAAGGCAAAAAACAGAAAGTCCTGACAATGCCGTCATGACTCACCAACGGGTAAACCGGTGTAAATGTCGATGACAAAGCCTGGCCTTTGACTTCCACAGAGTGTAGCAAACTCATCTGCAATGATTAAACAAAAGTGGGATGGGAGGAAAGGAGTCAGCAAAGAGCAATAATTAGACTGAAAAAAATCACTTTGTAAGCATTCTTGAAAGGTATTTGTCTGTAGTTTGAAGAATTTAAAATAAAAAGTAAACCTGAAAATTCCTGCAGATATAATCTTGCCTGTAAGACAAATATTGAAAAAAAAAAAAAAGATCTCATGTTGACGTAATAATGAAGGAGAAGTAGAGATCCCCAGATCACATGCCACTCATTCACATGAGTTTGCCTATAGGAGTTTGGATTTTGATATGGGTGTTGCTCAGCTCTGAACTCAGGGACTGGTAAGAGTGCCTCTCTCTACTCTGCATTAAGAGATTTAGGGTTTGAGGAACACATACAAAAGCCATTTTCTCAGTAGATTATAGGAGACCATAGCAAATCTAGCCACGTTCTTGACATCACATTGATTAATGACTAATTTGGGTCAATCAACCAACCTTCACCATTTTTTTTTCAGTTTTTGGAGCTGGATTTCATTTGGTACAGCTCTGTCATATTCGCTCCCTCTCCCTCTCCCTCTCTCCTTTTCTGTCTTTCTCTCACTTGAATTAGTCAAATTTAACAGATAATAAAGGATGAACTAAATTCTATCGGCAGTCCCTTCTAACTATGAGATTTTGTAATTCCAGATCATGACTGTAACTGGTAAGGTATGGTACCAATATAAGCTTCAGATGACCATTGCCTTATTGGTCACACTCAGTGAAAATTAGTATAAGATTTCTGGAAGTATTTTAATCAAAATATAGCATGCTATTCTCCTTGTGTTTTGTTTCCTTAATCTATGAGTGTTCACTTCCAACACTGTAATGCCAGCTGACACTGGTCATCCAAAGAAATTACAGGGACTCTTAAAATATGTGCAGATTTCACAGTTAACAAAAAGCCATGACCGAATTTGGTGAATATCCAACATCAAGAAGAAATCTTGCATTTTACACAAGAGTACGTAGATATTAAAAACTCAGGCAACCATTTCTAAAAGTAAATGTTAGTCTATATTAAGGGTTTCCAAAGTGGTCTCCAGAGGAATATGCAATAATCCATTAGGATAAAAAAGAAAATACTAGGACTTCTATCCTTGGAAAAATCTAATCTTTAAAAAAATTAATTTTGTGCACACTTTATATTAGAACAGCTCAGAAAAATAATAAATGCATTTTTCAATATAACTGAAAACAAATACATATACACATACATAGACCTATACACGTAGACTTTTACATATAAATGCACACCAGGTGTGTATAAGCTCCAGATTTTTACCAACAGGTAAGTATCATCTAAAGTTGTAAAGACCATTGCTCAAGATCAAGGGTCAGCAAACTTTTTAATAAAAGGACACAGAGTAAAGTATCTTAGGCTTTGTAGGCTGTACAGTCAGTCAAAACTATTTAATGCTGCCATGAAAGCAGCAGTAGACAATACAGAAATAAATTAGTGTGCTCTAATAAAGTTTTATTTATGGGCAACAAAATCTGAAGTTCATGTAACTTTCATATTATGAAATACTATTCTCCTGATTTTTTCCAACCATTTAAAATGTAGACATCCCTCTTAGCTTGCAGGCCATTCAAAAGTAGATGGTGGGATGGATTTGGTCCATTGGGTGTATTTTGCCAAGCCCTGGTCTAGAAACATTTTGCAGGGTAGAGGTAAATCAGAATTCTAAGTGGTGGTTATTATATTCTTTCTGGAGTAAACAATGGATGGAATAATGCATTTTACTAAAAAAGAATTTTCTGCTGCATGCAATGTCAGGTAGTGCCAAACAACAGATTTAATATTTTATATATCACTGTGGAAAATGGGGTAGGATTCCCTTTATAGAATACCCTAATCAATTCCTTGCATGATAATTTCAATTAACCCAAATTATAATCTTGGCAAATGATGTCATCATCATATACATAATGCATAGTGTATACCATATGATATAAGAACAGTATACTAATGTCTTCATTTCCTCAAAGGATGCAATTTAGCCCCCTTCCCTTTTTTGAAGACAAATAACATTATTTAGTTTCTTTCTCTATGAGAATATAAGAAGAAATTTATCTTGGATCTCAATATCAAGAAAAGTTGCACTTTCCTTTCATTTTGAGTTTTCTTTATGGTCATTGAGAATTTGTACTTGATTATGTCTCCCTTTTCATAGGACCTGCTAGAAAGTTTGGAGCTAAAGTTATTGCTTATTTCAGGCAAGTGTGAGGAATTCCCAGCTTGGATTTTGTGTATTAGTCCTGCTCCTGGCTCTACCTTTCTTACTCTTGTTTGTCATTTGCCTTATGCTTATTTCTTGTTTAACATTTACATTTTTGTAGGCTGCCTTTAATCATTTTTGGAATGAGTTTAGCTTTAAACAAGTAGAAAGACAAGGAATTATGTTTCCTTTAATGTCACATTGATTTGTCTAATGTTTCCAGTCTTTTAGTTACATGAAGAATTCAGTAACAATGAGAACATTGTTTATAGTTTATATTTTTGTGATATGCTGAGTTTACAAGTCTGGTTATGTGTTAGGGTATACATTAGAAAACACATTCTGTGACTCAATGTTCAGCTGGAATGACCAGCATCAATTGTGAATTTAAATCATGAGCCATTTTTTTTCCCCTGTAAAGATAAACCATGCACACTTTGCTTCCTTCACTAAGACTGATTTTCCCAACAATTCATGGGTAATTTTTCAACCTATATTTTTGCTAATGGAGAAACTAAAACTCACCTGTACTTGGGATGGGACACTGTTCACAGGGCTTATTCCAGGCCCGGCCAATGTTGTAGGAACAGCAGCACATCTTCTTGGTCATGTTGAATAACAGTTCTCCATCACAGGTCTGGTTGTCAGCATAGTAGTTTCTGTAGCACAAACTTCTTCTCATATCTAGAAGGGAGGTAAAAAAAAGGATTGGAGGGCTAGTGATGCCATGTGGGAAATCACGACAAATTTCTAAGTGGATACTCAACAAGCAAGTTTCATTTGAGTTGTATTGTAGCTTGACTTTGATAAGGGCACAAAAACTTACTCTTACACAACATTCTAGCTACCTATGCTGCTACAAGAAAAAGGACTTTCAGAAGTATATTCCCTGATATTTCATGCCACAGAACTAAGTCATTATGTAGCTGTAGCATTAATAAACTTCAAATGACTCTTTGCCCAGTCTCCTAGTAATAATTCTCTACTACCATTTGGCAGTAAGTTTCTCATTTTCGACTCATGATGTTTTAATACTGTAGGTCAGTGCTGTAAATATAATTGTACAAAGATACACCCAAAAGTCAAACAAAAGAAGTACTATTAACTGTTGTTTGGGATTTTCCAACATTACATTTTAGAGAAAACTCCCAACCACCCACCCGTGGTGGTGAAAAAATGTCAAGTTATGATTTACAGGGGAAGAGGCTCCTAACAAGACAGTGAAGGGATGCCAGCACTCAGTCTGATGAGTAACACCTCCCTAAGGTGATGAACTTGTGAGCTCTCTTCCTCTTTGTCGATGAGAACTAAACATGCATTACTGAGAAAAGCCTGGACTTACCCATGCAATTATTTCCCCCATTCACTTGCATGTAGTCTGGAGGACAGATACAGGTGTAGTTGCCAACGGTGTTGTAACATGTCCCTGGACCACAGATTCCAGGAGTCTCACATTCATTCACATCTATAATCCAAAGAGAAAGTGGTATGTGAATATGAAAACTTCACATTTTGGAATGGCCTGATACTTAATGTCAATATGAATGTTGACATAATAAAGGAGAAAATCTATAGGGTATTTTCAAATAAGATAACAAAAATAGGTATTTCATTCATCTGTGTCCTCTCTCTGTGCAAATGTGTGCCTTTTGAGGAAAGAAGGTTTTAGAAAAGGAGACTCCGTCTCAAAAAAAAAAAAAAAAAAACAAAAAAAAAAGGAACTCTTGGCTGGACATAGTGGCTCATGCCTGTAATCCCAGCATTTCGGGAGGCCAAGGTGGGTGGATCACTTGAGGTCAGGAGTTCCAGACCAGCCTGGCCAACATGGTGAAACCTCATCTCTACTAAAAATACAAAAATTAGCCAGGAGTGGTGGTGCACACCTGTAATCCCAGTTACTCTACTCGGGAGGCTGAGGCAGGAGAACTGCTTGAACCCTAGATGCAGAGGTTGCAGTAAGCCAAGATCATGCCATTGCACTCCAGCCTGGGCAACAGAGCAAGACTCTGTCTCAAAACGAACAACAACTAAACAAAACAAAACAAAAACAAAAAACAAAAGGAACTCTTGCCTTCTGACATGAGACATATCAAATATTATAATGAATCTCCTAATAAGTGAACCTATAACATCCTCAAAGGTAGGCAGAGATAGAAATATGGAGAAATTAAAATATCAAATATCCTTTAGGAAGACAAGCACACTTCTTACATTCACAAAATCTATGATAGGGTATATAGTATCCTGAAGTCATTAACAGCTGGCTTCATGAATCTGCATTGGTAAGGCAGCATGGAGCATATTTCACATCCTCTCCCCACTTCCAAACGAAGGAGTTGATTCTAATCTTTGTTAACTCCATGGGTCTTAGATACTATGACCCATCATCACACACTATGATGTTCAACTAATACTCAATGAGGTTGCCATTTGTCTGGGTGACCTAGTAAGACATTTAAAGAGCCAGGGGGATATTTCTTATGCAGAGCACAAGGAGGTCTTTTTCCTAAACAGTTGTGTGATTCCTCCATGTAGATGAAAACCATGGCTCATGGCTGAAGTGCTCTGAAACCTAGAAGTGGTTAATATTCTCCAACTTTCCAGTAACACAGAATGAACAAGGGCCACCACTCATAGCATAAAGCCAAAGGGCCGCCTTCTAGGAGAAGCTTATTTGAATACATGAGCACCAATGACACGTGGTGAAGGATTAAAAGAAGAGGGTCCAGAACTCCCCCAAATAGAGAAGTAGCACTGAGATGGGACCTGTGCCACTCTCGTAAAACATGGCTTTTCTGAAGAGCACGGAAAACTCTTTTGTAAGCATAAATGAGACTATGGTCCAGCAGAATAAGATACTGTTTTTCTCAGGAAAAGAGGGAGATTTAGAACTTACCAGAAATGACATCATCTGAGTAACATTAGTCCAAATTGCTACATGTGTGACATATTTACCTGGCTATGCTCATGTTTAGACCATTGTGCTACACTGCTAAATTCTATTTTCCTGGTAACCATATTCTGGTTTTGCAGGTCAGTTCTTGATATCTGTAAGACCTTATCATCCTACAAGGACCATTTACCATCACACACTCGTGTATCTTCATTCAGGTAGTAGCCGGTTGGACAGCGGCACTGGAAACTCCCAAAGGTGTTGATACATTTTCCTCCTTGGCACAGCCCTGGTAGCTCCTGGCACTCATCAATATCTATCAAAATCAAAACAAAGGCATTCCTTTAGCATTGTAAATAAACCCAAGGAAATACAAGTTGTGCACTTTAAGACAAAGGAAACACAATTACCTTCCAATATAACGGTGATAGGATTTGGTCGGAAACCTTCCCCTCCAGGACAAAGAATTTTGTACTCGGCTATTGAAACAAAAATTCAAATTGAGTTGTTTTGAATCTAAAGTTTTTAGAAATGGTATCTTCAAGAGAAATACTGACTAATCCCAATGAAAATGTCCATTTTCAGGAATCTTTAGTTGTTACTCTGCACGTCTGAAGTAAGGTAACACCTTTGTGTACACTTCCCATTTTCCAGTGGTTTTTATTATGTGTCCCCAAGGCAAGGCCACTGTCCTCAGTCCTTGGACTCTAACCACTCCCTGGTCTTATATGCGTGTGGACTATTTATCCGGTACCTTCATCCCTTGTTTCTTTTTACAGATTTTCTTTCCCTTTTTATTTTCTGAAAAACTTCATCTTCATTTTTATGTTCTGTTCGGCCTTACTTTCTGGGAATTACAGCTTCCCTTAATAACCTTAATTGGCTTGTTTCCAAAACCCTTTCCAAATAGAGCCTTGGGAAAAGCTGTTCTCTGTTGATTCCCATCCCAATTCTCTCCTTAATGACTAGAGACCTTTCTTGTGCCTCCGTTTCTACGGGTAGCAATATTGATTCTCCTGGTTTCCAAAAACAACTTTCTACAGTGTCCTTGGGTTTCCCCCATTCATTCTCTCATCCAAGTATTTTTACCCAGAACCATTTATTTCAGTGCCATGCACCAGCACGGTGACATGTACAGGCCATGTGAATAAGAATGTCTGTAACCTGCTGCATCATCCCAGTGAGGATCTATAAGATCAGTTCTTTCATAATGTCATGGTCTGTCCAGATCTGCTAATCCCTGTCCTGGCTTCCTGAAATTATATGTACACAGGCCTATATGTATATATTCCAGTTCTAACTCTGGTCCAGATCTGGTGTGGCATGGATATCTATTGTTTTGCTACTCATTATTAATCTACAAGGCTGACTCCCCCAATTAAGTATCTTAGTTTGCCCCCTTCGACACCAATGAAATGAACAGTTCTTCTCTTTCACTTGTTCTCCTCTTTCTGCAATCATTCACACTTTTTGAGTTTCTTCTTTCATGTCACAACCTTCTTGAAAGCTCAATGAAAAAAAGTACAAAGCCCCACCCTCTCTCAAGCAGAACTGACCTCTGTTTCCGAAGAGAAGAGAGAAGGAGGAGACAGCTGAGCACTCACCCCTGTGCTGGGTGCTCTGCATGAGTGATTTCATTTAATCCTATGAGGTATTTTATGAACGCTAAGGAACTTGCCTGAGGTTACACGGGTGACAAGTAGTGGAGTCCTAATTCACACTAGGTGTGCTCTTTGTACCAACACAGCACTGTGTCTGCTCTTTCTTCTCTTTCTGAGGCCTATTTTGAATTATAGCGCTTATGTTTAGCTCATAATTTGCCGACTGTGCTGTATTCTCCTGAAGGGCAGAATCCAGTCTAATTCATCTTTGCACATCCAGAGTACACACTCTAGGTACCCAACAAATATTTTTAGAAGAATTGAATAAATGACCCTTCAGCAAAAAAAGAATCCATACCTATCCCAATATATGCTATAAGCAGTAGCCACTGACTTTTGCCAAAGAAGCTACATCTAATTCTGAATCATAATACAAGACCCACTTGGAAAAATGAAAACCCTTTAATATTTTTAGGAGACGTAGTTTGTATGTCCTTACAATCACATGCTAAAGCTTTCTTTCAAGCCACACCATGAGAAAGGAATAATCTTCCATTTCGTAGTTGCTTCTAATTGCTTCTCTTCAAACCCAGCGACACTGAGTCTGGCCTAGAGCTTTCAAAACTAGTCAACAGATGAGAGGAGGAGAGATAATCAATGTGTCCCTGGAAGGTAAGCAACATGGTGTAAGTAACCGAGTCTGGAAAATCTTTAAAATAATGCTTTGTGTTTTTCACTTACACAGAAGTGAGATGTTACCTGCCCTACCTGATCTTTTGGTGGGAGCCAACCAGGAATATTTTCTGACTCTCTAACTGGGAACAAGGTCCCCTCTACAGGGCTGAGAGGACTTATCTTTCTTCTATGATCTAAGAGTAGAAAAGGTTTATCTTCTGATCTAGAAAGGAGAACCGGCTGGGGTTGAAATGATAATAAATAGGAGGCCGTCCACTTACACGTGTTCACAGCAGGGCACATCTCACAAGGAGTACCCCAGGCTTTCCCCAGAGAACAGCAGCAGGAAGCTTTGGAAACACCAACTCCAATTTCATTGCTGCAGGCTGTATCTCCATTGTCTCCTCGAGGTCGAATATCCAAATAGCAGTTTCCAGAGCGGGTATCTATTTACCGCATACAAACACAACAGCGTCAGGCAGAATCGTTCTACTGGGGTTGAAAATTCAAACCCATTTCAGGAACTGTTCAAAAACCATAATTTACTTTTACTGAGAAACTAAACAGTGCCCATGAACATTATACACTACCGAGAATCTTCCCGATGGAAAAGATATCTGAACATAAAGCAGAGACAGGAAACGTTTAAATTTCTGTATCATTCATTTTGCAAACTTTGAGAATGGAATGTTTGGTGCTGTTTTCAAAATAATACACGGTATGCTTGCTTCTCTGAAAAGTTTTTAAGGTCTTACCAACACAGCCAACTCGAGTTGGGTTCAGTTCGAAATCAGGTGGGCAGTCACAGGTATAGCTGCCTGGAGTGTTGATACAGTTCCCACTGATGCACGTGGTTGGATCCAGGCATTCGTTCACATCTAAAACCGAACAGCAAGCAGTGGAGTTAGCACCTGAGCCAGGGCAGGCGGACATCGCCGTCAAAGAACAGGGCCCAGTCTAGAGCTCCAAACAAGAATTTTAAAGCTACTAGTTACAACTGCGTCTAGAAATGCAGTCTTCCACTTCAGAAATAAAACCCCTCAGGAAGGAAATATGGTATAGTCTTTCGTTGTCTTCCCCCGGAACACATCTACCATTCAAATTTGTCATCAGGATAAAATATAACTTTGGAACCAGGAAAAATATTCCAGTCAAGGTAACTGAAGGCAAAACACTGCTGTGATCTGGGTCAAACAAACATTCAGACGCCGTTTTTAAGAAAATATATTGAGTATATGTGGCTTGTTATTTCATCAAATGAGAGCAAGATGTCCCAGGAAACCCTCAGAAGGGCAACTCTTGCTGCTTCCCCTGATACACACGTGAAGCTTAGCGTGTTCCCTGAGGTTGGCAAGGAGTCTCTCTCCCATCACCCATGCTGAGTTGAGTATTTCCCTTTCAGTTTCTATTCCAAAAATATGTATAGAATTCCAGATATTTAGGACATGGGTTTTGGCAAATTCCACTCTGTACAATTCCTTTTGTCTGTTTTGAACACTCGTGAAATACTCAAGAATAGAAGAACGGCTTCTGTGAGGAGGGAATGGAGAAGAGGGACGACACCTTCGCCTTGATCCTCCCCTTGGATCTGGCAACCCTCCTGTGGGTTGTGCTGCAGAAGATTTTTTTGTTCAAATTGCATGTGAATTTGGATGGACAGGGCCAGAGTAACATAAATGAGATTAGACAGAATGATGTTGATAGTGATCTGGGGCACACAGGAGAGGGTACAGGCCATGGAGAGGGGACTTCCTGAGGCATGCAAGAGACCCAGCCTGGTCTCATCACAGTTTTAAGGAAAACCAAGGGAAGAATGTGTGGCTGGAGAGGAATACACCATCCAGAGCATTTGCAGGGTGGTAGTGGTGGTCATGATCTGGAGAGCCCCTGAGTCATGGTTTGTTTAGGTGGTTGAAAAGATCAGATTTTTCCTGAAATTTGAACTCATACAGAACATAAGTTGTTTCTTCAGTACCCTCGAACAGAGGGGTGAATTAAGAAGGGGAAATGCAAATGGCTTTCAAAGTCTTAATGCCAAAGAGAACCGAGTGGCAGTCTGCTGGGTGTCTACAGTTTTTCAAAGCTTTTTATAATGTTCCCTGAGAGTCCCTGGCTCAACAAGAAAATGATTTATACACTAGAGATAGGTGGCTGAGCTCTGTGACCAGGTACTCCGGTGACCACGCGCAGGGCAGGGGTAGGAAGGAGTAGGGTGGGTATTGCAACAACAAAGTACAAGGAGAAAACCCATGATCCTAGGGCATGGCCTCCAAAAGGAAACTCTCCGACAATGTACCCAAGTAGAAAAGGAAATGGCTGGGAAGCTACACAGCTGGAGAACCCCTAGAACATTCCTCTGTAGCCACAAACTCAATTTCAAGGCTACGAACTCTGCTCCTTCAATTGTCTTCGACTCTTCCCTCTGGATCCTCACCTCCAATCAGTTCCAGTTCCACCTCCAATCACCTCTCAGTCAGGTGTGAGAAAATGTATCTGTGATTCTTATTACTTCCCCCTAGATTTTCTTGTCCTCTGTGATGGCCCTTGTGTAGCCCCAGGGAGGCTCTACTAGCTGGGTCCCCCGGGACACCAGGGAGCCAATTTTGATGCGAGCAGAGGTCTTACCTGTGCAGTTCCCACCGCTTCTGTCCAGTTCGTAGCCTATCTCACACTCACAGCGGAACAGGCCTGGGAGGTTGTGGCAAGTTCCAAAGACACAGATGTTTGGAAGGGAGCACTCATCAATATCTTGGGGGAGGGAGAAAAAAAAGCAAAGCAGTTAATTTATATTTTTCTAAAAACATCTGCCAAATATAATTAGGCAACTAATGTAAATATTAAGAAAATGCAGACTACCTAACACAAATCTGGGCACTTCTCCTATAGACTTTTAGATGATTTGTCATACACAGGGACGTCTTGTAGGTGACAGGTTACTTTTCCTCAGTCCCTATTACATGCCAAGCAGCAGGGTGAGCATTTTACAGATACGTATCTCATTTGTAGTTTTCCCCGTAGGTCCACATCAGTTCCGTAAAGTAAGAGCCAAGCAAGCCACCTTACACTAGATTTGTGTGTGCTTTTTTTTAATCTATCTATCTAGTCACTGTTTTTGTTGTGAATCAAAATTTCACAAGCTACAATGTCTTTTGGGGAACTGTCATAATTAGTTGCATAATCTCCAGTGTCCCTAGTCCTATGGCATGTGTTTGCCTTTGTTGATGAAGATTGAAAAACCGCACATGCTTCTTCCAGGCCTCTGTCTCTGCCTCCTGTTAACATTCTTCATGTGCAGTTGACACATAGTCACATTTTCAGCCTTGAGACTAGCTTTAAATAGCCATGACCACTCCGCCAGCCATGATTTATATTAAGAACAAACAAACAAACAAAATCGGCCCTTATAGCAATAAGAGAAGCACAACTTTCACTGTGACTATTTATGTTACCAGAGGTGGCACAGTACCTGTTTTCCTTGGATACTTGGAGTAACAAAAGTAAACAAGGCATTAGGCACATGATCAAGAGCATAATCTGGTTTCTTGACTCCAAGGAGTTTTATATCAAATTCTGCACATTTAATATAAACTGTATAAAGAACACCCAATGGTTCCATAACAAAGAAAAGTATTTACATAAAAATACATGAGGGAATGAGTATGCATGTCATAGCTAATGACTGATTTTGAGTTCATGTCTTGTTAACAAGGAACAACTATTAACTAATACATTAATCAGGTCTTGTTTAAACTCCTACTGACAATCGTTATCATTTGTTTATTTCTACTGAAATCTTCTTTTCAATGAAGGAGAATGTGCTTAAATTTGACAAATGTGGGTAAACGGAAGAATCTTGTGTTTCCTAATGGCATCCAGCCTTAGCTAACAGGTTCCCAGGACTCTTCCTGTCTGACTAATACTTATCAGAATGACCAGAGCCTAAAGCTGAGAGATACCATGCCATATGGCAGTATCCCAAGGGTCCCCTATTGAACAGATTTGCAAACCGGTCCCATGTTCACATATGTTAGATATTTAGAGCAAATGTGAGACATACCATTCTAGGTATGGACGAGACTATTTGCTCTGCTTTTATTTCTAGAAACCAAATACAGTGGAGATTAAAACCTGTGTTTCCATATTTAGTGATAATCCCATAACGGGACATTATCAGGGAACTTGCACTTTGAGCTCTTTTCCCCCTCAGTAGGGATAAATGGGTTGTGTCCCCCTCAGTAGGGATAAATGGGTTGTGTCCCCCTCAGTAGGGATAAATGGGTTGCATCTCCCTCGGTAGGGATAAATGGGTTGCACCTCCCTCGGTAGGGATAAATGGGTTGCGTCCCCCTCAGTAGGGATAAATGGGTTGTGTCCCCCTCAGTAGGGATAAATGGGTTGCGTCTCCCTCGGTAGGGATAAATGGGTTGCGTCCCCCTCAGTAGGGATAAATGGGTTGCACCTCCCTCGGTAGGGATAAATGGGTTGCACCTCCCTCGGTAGGGATAAATGGGTTGCACCTCCCTCGGTAGGGATAAATGGGTTGCACCTCCCTCGGTAGGGATAAATGGGTTGCACCTCCCTCGGTAGGGATAAATGGGTTGCACCTCCCTCTGTAGGGATAATGGGTTGCACCTCCCTCGGTAGGGATAAATGGGTTGCACCTCCCTCTGTAGGGATAAATGGGTTGCACCTCCCTCGGTAGGGATAAATGGGTTGCACCTCCCTCGGTAGGGATAAATGGGTTGCACCTCCCTCGGTAGGGATAAATGGGTTGCACCTCCCTCGGTAGGGATAAATGGGTTGCACCTCCCTCGGTAGGGATAAATGGGTTGCATCTCCCTCGGTAGGGATAAATGGGTTGCATCTCCCTCGGTAGGGATAAATGGGTTGCACTGAGTTAACCACACCTGGTTACCCTCACTGACCAATGGGTATACCCTTGCAGACCATGCGGCCAAGGCTGGATGTACAGCTTGTGGCCAGTCAGCTGAGGTTTTCTATGCACCAAGAGAAATGGTCAGCTGGAAACCTAACCCCTCTACAGACTGAACTGACCAGCTTAGACATGAAGCTAAAACATACCTCAGTTAAAAAAAAAAAAAAACCCATCAGGAATGTTTAAATAACCTAATCTCATCAAGCCCGACAAGGCTCCCAGCGGCTTCCCCATCAGTTACCTTCACAGGCTTTCCCATCAGCACTGGGCACGAAGCCCATGTCACATTCACAGCGGTATCCTCCTGGGGCATTGAGGCACTGGCCATTGCCACAGAGATTCAGATTCTCAGAGCACTCATCAAGGTCTACAGCCAGAAAGAAACACACGTTACTCTTCCTCGCTTAGGGGCTTTCGAATTCCTCAGGTCTAACAACTTTCCAGTGCAGCAATGTTTTGGCATAACATCAATGTGACACATTTAAAGTCATTTATTTCTCTCTTTGGAAGGCTAATCTTGAATATGCAATTTACATGGGGCTGATTCAGAATCCTGAATGATGATTTACCCTGAATGAGGTAAAATGAATAAGCCGAAGGAATCATGCAAACCAAGGCCTGTTCAAGAAGGGTCATCTGCATGGAGGGCACACCCATGACGGGAAATGACACATCATGTTTGTGCCTATTTCTCAAGTTTCAGGCTTAGCTTAGATGGGCACCAAAAGTGCAAAAGAATGGCAACCACAGGGGAGAAGAAAAATTTCATCTGTTTAATCTCTACCTAGTTTTCTTGATAATCACAGGCATTTAAATATCAAACACATAAACCACACATGTCTAATACATGGAATTTGAATATGTTCTCAAAATGATGGGAGGTTTTTGATGACAAAACATCAATAAGTTAGGCAAAAATGATTCCCTCTGAGATAAAACTTTCAGTGAATAAAAAAAAAATTCCAGGTAAATCACTTAATGGGCCTTAGCCTCTATTGTGCTTAAATGACTTTTTATGAACAAAGTGCTCAGGATAAATTAATGTTTTAAATTATAGGAACAGCTATGCGACCTAATGGCCAATGGATCTTACTATTTTATTTAACTCCAGAGCTCTGATATAAAAAGTGCTGTCTGTAAATACACGCACATGTAAGTATACGTATAATTTATGTAATGACAAGTCTAATCATGTATGTTTAAATGTGTATAGCAGTTTATGTTAATTCAATGACTATTAATTAGAGCCAAAAAGAAAATTTCATTAATACATTATTGCAAAACCAGAAGTGAATGAATTCCATAGCAGGTTTGAAATTTTTACTCATACCAATATGGAATGTTGATGATGATGATGATGATGATGGCGTGTTGGAGAAAAATATATACTGTTCTTCTAATCTAGAACATCTAATCCCTTCTCCTTACATAGCTTCCTACAGCAAGCTTATCCTTGTGTGGTTACAGAAAGGAAGTCGTTGATGAGAAATAGGCAAAAAACATAAAGGCCAGGCATATAAAAAGAAGTATGATTTGTTTAAATTAAGGACATCATTATATACAGCTATATAATGATATATATGCCAATTGTAAATATTATAAGGCCTAGCTGACTTGAGGTGGAGAATGGTATGACTTTTTTGGTATCATTTTGTGTTAGAGCACAGATCACTGTAAATGATGTGATAATGGCATCTAAACATCTATCTATCTATCTATCTATTTATCTATCTATCCATCCATCCATCCATCCATCCATCCCTCCATCTATGTATCTATCGAGAAGCTTTTGAGGTCTCCCTAATTGACCTGGTTCCAATTTTTTTTTTTTTCCCCCACAGAGCTCTAGTGTCAAATGATGAATCTTTTCTATTAAGTGGCCTAGTCTTCAAAAAAGAATTGCTAGCCTGCGAAATGTGGAATGCCTTGCTTCTCTGACTAGGGTTGACCCGTTTGTTTCTAGTGTGAACATACCTGTACAAGTGAAGCCATCGCCTGTGTACCCTTCCTTGCACAGACAGCGGTAAGATCCCATGGTATTCTTGCAGTCTGCATGCTGGCTGCACATATGGGTTCCATTGGAACATTCGTCCAGATCTTATGGAAAAAGGTTATATCATTATTAACAGAAAGTGTGGCATTTAAAACCAATAATACACAAATTAAAATAACTTTACAGAATTAATATTTTCATATGTGTCATCTACGCAGTCCTTGATAAGCAATCTCTGTTACTTTCCTACTCACCAGTGCACTTAATGCCATCTCCAATCCACCCAGGACTGCAGCTACATTTGAAGCTTCCTGCTGTGTTGGTACATACAGCGTGTCTGCCACAGTTGTGTGCTCCAATTTCACATTCATTGATGTCTGGAAAAATGAGCAGCGATTTAGAAAAAGGCTCAGCACAAACGTCTTTTGGTTTTTAAAATAAGTAATATTCAAAAGTTGACTTGCCTTCAAACTTCCCATGGTATAGTATAGATTGGTTTTGCATCCATATACAAACTCTACATATATTAAACAGCTTTAAATTTCAAATTATAAAGATATAAGAATATGATTGTACTAGCTACTATTAACTCTATTTTCCATATTTTAATGTAAGTTTCCAGTCACTGCAAAGTGACCTTTTACAGCTGAAGACCATAAAAAATGAGTTGCTTAATTTTCTATGGTTTTAATACTCCTTGTCATATATTTTCTATTGCTAATATTTTTAGTAAGTCAACTATGGAGTAATGATGCACATTCTTTTCATATCTTGCAGAGACAAAAAATACAAACCTGTTGGCATGTTAGAAAATTTTTGCATTATATTCTATATATAAAATATATTTTATTCTTAAATTTAAAAGTTATTTATTTATTTATTTTTTTTTTGAGACGGAGTCTTGCTCTGTCGCCTGGGCTGGAGTGCAGTGGCCAGATCTCAGCTCACTGCAAGCTCCGCCTCCCGGGTTTTACGCCATTCTCCTGCCTCAGCCTCCGGAGTAGCTGGGACTACAGGCGCCCGCCACCTCGCCCGGCTAGGGTTTTTTTTGTATTTTTAGTAGTGACGGGGTTTCACCGTGTTAGCCAGGAAGGTCTCGATCTCCTGACCTCGTGATCCGCCCATCTCGGCCTCCCAAAGTGCTGGGATTACAGGCTTGAGCCACCACGCCCGGCTGAAAGTTATTTAATTATGCTTTATTTCTATAAAAGCTTTACTTTAGGTATTGCTAATTTAAGCATTTGCAGAAAATGTTCCTTAAGGCAGTATATAAGCCGTCTTTCCCTAGCTTTTTAGAGTCCTAGCACATTGGAGAGCCTAGCTTTCTTGTATATTTCATGTAAAACTCAAGTTAATCCAATGGGGATTTTGTCAGAATATAAGGAGTACCAGATTAGGGTGACATTACTAAGAATCCAAATTTTCCAAAATGCTCTATTCTTCAAAATTCCATTGTCAACTTTAGCCAAGATAGACTCTCTAATATAAATATGTTATAGAAAAGAATATAAAGTTTTTTTTTTTTTTTTTTGAGACGGATTCTTGCTCTGTTGCCCAGGCTGGAGTACAGTGGCCGGATCTCAGCTCACTGCAAGCTCCGCCTCCCGGGTTCACGCCATTCTCCTGCCTCAGCCTCTGGAGTAGCTGGGACTACAGGCACCGCCACCTCGCCCTGCTAGTTTTTTGTATTTTTTAGTAGAGATGGGGTTTCACCATGTTAGCCAGGATGGTCTCGATCTCCTGACCTCGGGATCCACCCGTCTCGGCCTCCCAAAGTGCTGGGATTACAGGCTTGAGCCGCCGCGCCTGGCCTAAGAATATAAAGTATTAAGTGAAAATTTCCTGAAATGAGCCTATTCTATAATGGGTTATAATGGGTTATTCTATAATGAATGCTAATTTGGTTGATTTAATTATTCCACATTTTATGCATGTATCAAAACCTTGCACTTTACCCTTGTATACTTGTTAACATAAATGTATAGTTGTTAATTAACAATAAAAATAATAAAACATTAAAAATTGAACCTAGGACTTCCAGGTAGCTGAAGAAAATGACAGCTGTCTAGCTACCTGTTTTTCCACGTTTTCTCCAAAAGCAATACACAACAAGAATAGGGAAATAAATCTCCACAAAAAACATACACTGAGCGTAATTTAAAGACAGAATGCTGATACTTCAAACTAGCACTGAGAAAAGAGAAAAATCATCAAATCTACACTATCTATACAATTTTTTTTTTTTTTTTTTTTTTTTGAGGCGGAGTCTCGCTCTGTCACCCAGACTGGAGTGCAGTGGCCAGATCTCAGCTCACTGCAAGCTCCGCCTCCCGGGTTTACGCCATTCTCCTGCCTCAGCCTCCCAAGTAGCTGGGACTACAGGCGCCCGCCACCTCGCCCGGCTAGTTTTTGTATTTTTAGTAGAGACGGGGTTTCACCGTGTTAGCCAGGATGGTCTCGACCTCGTGATCCGCCCGTCTCGGCCTCCCAAAGTGCTGGGATTACAGGCTTGAGCCACCGCACCCGGCCTATCTATACAATTTCTAATGTTCTTGCCCCACTCTTGCCTTTCCTTTAAACTTTGTGGTGAGCAAAGACAGATTGAAAAAAACCTGCTAGGGATACAGAAGAGAGAAGCTAGCAAAAGGACATGTAATGGACCTAAAATCACCTGTAATAATAAAGCATCCTAGCCTTCATGTACAACTTTGTCATTAACTAAGAACAAAAACTCATAAATATGGTACTCTATATGGAAACCAATATCTAACACAAATCTTAGGTCAAGAAGAACAATTTTGCCATACAAAACACTGAAAGAATTTCCAGTGAACACTTGAATAGTGGCGTGAAAAAGAAACTGGGCAAGTAATTCATGTTTGCCGTTTTGTTTACTTATGAAGCCCAATTAAATGATTTGAAAGTATTTGCAAACATGCTATTTGCCAAGTGTTCCATCTGAAGCTCTGAAATGGTCCTGGGATCTTTGGCTTCTTTGTAACTTCTACAGCAAACACAAAATGAAATAAGAACAGATTGCTCCTATAAAAGAAGTTTATAATATCACTAATGATCATAAAAATGAAGCAGCATGCCTGGAAGAATGTTCTTTCAATCATGACACATTGCATAGGTGGATTTTAGTGTAATTTTGGCAGCTACACGGACCTATCAGGTTATTACTGCAGGTCAAGGGAGGCACGTAGCTTTAGACGGTGACTGGAAGCTTTAACCAGCTAAATAATTAAGCATGGTACATTCCAAGGAAATGAGGAGGAAGGCCAATTCAGGGACAACAGTGCTAAGTAGGCACAGGAATTCAAGAACGTATGTCTTCCCATACCTGACCTAACAGACCCTGCAGAACTAGCACAGATGCTCCCAAGCAGGACTGTCGAAACTTCTTTCTGCCACAGGTAATCGCTCCCCTCAGAGGTAATGCAACAAATTACCATTTTTGTGGAGTCCTGCCTAAATGTCTCTCCCATATTTGTCATGATCTCTGACAAATCATCTTGTGTGGACACAAAAAGCTTCAACTATATAAGCATCAAAGCCTCCAGATGTTATAGAATCAAGGAGTTTTCTAAGTGGAAAGAACTTGTAATTCAATTCTCTCAATCCTCAGTTTCTCAGAAGAGGACACAGAAGTTGGGCCCCATAGTCAGTGAGGGGCAGAGACAGGACCTCCTAAAACTCAGTTTCCCCATCTGGTGATTGGCACTCCTTCCCTTGGACCACAGCTGCCTAGCTGAGCCCCCTCTCCTCCCCTCCCCTCCCCTACCCTCCCCTCTCCTTTCCTTTCCTTTCATTTTATGGAGTTTTGCTCTTGTCGCCCAGGCTGCAGTGCAATGGTATGATCTCGGTTCACTGCAACCTCCACCTCCTGGGTTTAAGCAATTCTCCTGCCTCAGCCTCCCTAGTAGCTGGGATTACAGGCGCCTGCCACCACGCCGGCTATTTTTTTTTTTTTTTTGCATTTTTAGTAGAGATGGGTTTTCACCATGTTGGTCAGGCTGGTCTTGAACTCCTAACCTCAGGTGATCTGCCCACCTTGGCCTCCCAAAGTGCAGGGATTACAAGTGTGAGCCACTGTGCCTGGCAGAGCTCATTTCTTTAGTCATATCAGGATTTTATTCTAAGCCTTGCTTTATGGAGTTCCCAAAATATTGGTGAATATTAAGTGACTTATAGAAATATTCACTAATATCTTCTACTAAGCATAATTTTCAGACATGACCACAACCTATTAATCTAGTAATTCTGTAATCTTTTTCTTTCCAATTTTCTAATGACCAAAGGTACTCTTATTTTATGAGTATTATCATTTTCATATGGCTTTTTATCTTCCACGTTTAATCTTGCAATTAAGAAAATTATCGGCCGGGCGCGGTGGCTCAAGCCTGTAATCCCAGCACTTTGGGAGGCCGAGACGGGCGGATCACGAGGTCAGGAGATCGAGACCATCCTGGCTAACACGGTGAAACCCCGTCTCTACTAAAAATACAAAAAAAAAACTAGCCGGGCGAGGTGGCGGGCGCCTGTAGTCCCAGCTACTCGGGAGGCTGAGGCAGGAGAATGGCGTAAACCCGGGAGGCGGAGCTTGCAGTGAGCTGAGATCCGGCCACTGCACTCCAGTCCGGGCAACAGAGCGAGACTCCGCCTCAAAAAAAAAAAAAAAAAAAAAAAAAAAAAAAAAAAAAAAAGAAAATTATCATTTCTTTTTAAAGGAGAGTCTCTTTTAAAAATCATCAATAATATGCTAACATAAATTTATAATTTAAGAAAGTGTTTTCAGTTTTATGGCAATGTTTTGAAGGTGAAAAGAAACTATATTTACAAGAGGCTGTGTATCATGGGCTTTCGGGTAATAGGAGAGAGTAACTCAGAAGCCAATATTCAATTCTCCATTTTGTGAATATTTGTGTAAGTTATTATCTCAATGCTTTACACTCCCAGTATGTAACAACTGGAGAGACTTCAAGCGGTCATAAAGTATAAAAGCATCTCCAAATAAAAGGTTTTTGCATGTGGGTGTGTGTGCATGTATGCACCAACCATTATTCATTAATTGTTTCTATGGCAGATTTGGACTGTAATTCATCATAAAAGCAAACAGACGGGGAAAGTGAGCCATAAGGAAAACAAGCAAATGAAAATGCTGTATTGAAACACTCTTCAATAATGTGAAGGAAACATAGTATATGTTTGCCAGGAATCTCTCTTTCTGTAAAACTGTTCTCTTTCCTGCACAAGTTCACTGCAAACAGAAAATTCCTTTTTAAGATTAAGAATAGCATAAGCCAAGAAAAGCAAAGAAATTCAAATTTAAAGGTGACACCACAACCTTCTTAACCTCACCAAACCTTTGTCACAAAGACTCAAAGGCCCTCTTGCATGGCTGTCTTGAAGGGCAAGGGTGCGGCGTGGGCAGACCCTGCTCACAGGCTCTGCGTATGTCCCATGCAAGTCTGATATCCAAGTGCGGGCTTGTGCTCGGGGCTGCTGTGGCCTCCTCTTATAGTCACACAGAGAGAGGCTGTATCACCCACACAAACATCTGCCTTCCCCGCCATCTGGGCATCCGTCTCCTGGATCCTAACCTGGCAGAACTGTGCACTGCAAAAACTCCTTGATTAGGCATTGAGGAAGAGGGCGTTACCATGAATGGAGAGGCCAAACGTGAAGTCTACTTGGATTTCTTAATTTGGATCCAAATTTGAGCCAACACTATTAACTGAACACCCTGGAATTTTCAAAGGCTGACAACCAGTGAAGGAAAATTAGCAGTGATAAGAAACTGGAAGGAGATGAACACAAATTCTCACTGACTGTTGGTGGTTGAAATATGTGATTCTCTCCTATGGACCAAGACCCACCAGAGACATTTCTTTTGTGAAAGGAACCAGCTAGTTTCCAATAAAGAATGACCCAGAAATCCTGCTATTTTAACTGAAAACAAGTCGGATTTAATTCCACTTAATGGTATACTTGCTTTATTCATGAACTAAGTAAGCACGTGATGGGAGGCAGGGTCTTAAAATTAGCCTGTGAAAGCCAGGACCACCCATCAAAGATGACACCTAGCAGGGCCTTAATTACGTAGAACAGGCAGCAGACGCCTTACATTGGGTCACAGAAAAATTGTAATCCAGCCCACTTAAGCCAAGGATAGAAAAGCTGTGTTCTACGTTTCAAGCAAATGTGTTCTCTCTCCATTAAATGGAACTTTCCCCCTTGGCAATACCCACGGTCTGAACAAAGCTTAAGGAGTAAAAAGAAACCCTTAGCATCTGTGTGGGCTGGGAATGTAAGTCAGTGGGTGGATTCTGAACATTGCTAAAGTGATTGGGGGAAAAAACATGTTTATTTGTTAAAATGGAAACACTCAGTAACGACAGGGAGCTGAAATATTCAGACAAAACTGTAATGGAGCCCAGAGGACCTTTTCTTAGTTCTCATGAAACAAAATTGCTCCTTATGAAATAGCATACATATTTTCATAATTCCTTTCATTAAACGATAATCTAAATAAATAAATAGATAAATAAGTAGACATATTCCTTTTGTCTGCTTGTTTATCCAATTAGGCAAGACACATCTCTCTACTTACATTAGTTGCCTGGAGCATTATAAACAAAGCCATCACCAAGGTAACCTGATGGTGTTCTAAGTTGTGAATGACACGAATTTTAAACTAAAAGCAGCTAAAAGAGCCTTAGTGACATGGGATTCAAAAAATATTTTGCCCCAGATTTTTAAAAACATGTTTTCAAGTATACCAAACTTACTGTTTGGTTAAGCCATTTCCAATCAAATTTGATATCCTTCCACAGGTCAGGGCTGTTACTCACCCAAGGAGAACATTTGAGTAACTGCAGAGCACCCTGGTGATTTGTTCAAGATCATGAATGAGAGGATTTACTAAGAACACAATTCAGGATACTACTCCTTCAGATGAGACTATCACATGCCATGTTACTCTGTATCAAAGGGGCATAAAAGACTCAAGTCTTCCTACGTGCTAGCTGGATTTTATCAAATTGGAAAATCATTTTAGGCTGTAATTTTTAAAACTGGAGGAAGAGCTCAAGTGTTTCTTTGACTTCAAATCTATGTTCATGTGATTGACTCAAAGACTGCTGTTCTTTTTTTTTTTTTTGAGACGGAGTCTCGCTCTGTCGCCTAGGCTGGAGTGCAGTGACCGGATCTCAGCTCACCGCAAGCTCCGCCTCCCGGGTTCATGCCATTCTCCCGCCTCAGCCTCCTGAGTAGCTGGGACTACAGGCGCCTGCCACCTCGCCCGGCTAGTTTCTTGTATTTTTAGTAGAGACGGGGTTTCACCGTGTTAGCCAGGATGGTCTCGATCTCCTGACCTCGTGATCCGCCTGTCTCGGCCTCCCAAAGTGCTGGGATTACAGGCTTGAGCCACCGCGCCCGGCCAGGCTGCTGTTCTTAATGTAAAGCTGGTGTCACTTCATGCGACTGTAGTGCACAGCTCTGTTATCATGGTCTTAGTATCTGTGCAAATTCAACTACGAAACGCAAGCCTTTCTATATAAAGAGGAAGATTTTCCTTCTTTAAACTGATTTCAAGCATGAATCGGTAAACAGTAGCATAAAATTTTTGCTAGACTGTTACATTCTCAAATGAAACAAAATAATGGACAATAGATATAGACTAGAAGCAATGGCTTTCATTAAAGTGGCCTCTAGACACTGTGTCTACGTTTCATTTAATTTGACAATAGCTTTTATATATTGACCAGCACTGCACCAACAGCATTGTATACATTATATCTAATTTACCTAAAACTATATTAAATAACATGAAAATTTAAGCTTTCTTCAGGGTAAGGCCTAAAACAATCCGCCACTGCACATGACACAGTTAGTTAGAATTTGGAGCACTGAATTCTAGAGACCCCTTTCTTATAGGGAATGAAGGCTGTTCCATGAGATTAACTTCTCCTTTCTTTTTTATTTTATTTTATTTTATTATTTATTTATTTATTTTTATTATTACACTTTAAGTTCTAGGGTACATGTGCACAACATGCAGGTTTGTTACATATGTATACATGTGCCATGTTGGTGTGCTACCATTTGACCCAGCCATCCCATTACTGGGTATATACCCAAAGGATTATAAATCATGCTGCTATAAAAACACATGCACACATATGTTTATTGCAGCACTATTCACAATAGCAAAGACCTGGAATCAACCCAAATGTCCATCAGTGACAGACTGGATTAAGAAAATGTGGCACACATACAACTTCTCCTTTCTTAAGCATCACTGCCTCTGGGTTGAATTTCAAAGTGCTCAACTTAGCCAAACAATGGTATTATCCTCTTTTTAGTTAAAACATAATACAGAACTGTCTTACGTTTCTTTTCACTACTGCCAGACCATCATCCCTGACCAAGTCCTATATTTATAATGGAAGCTAAAAATAAAGCTTGAACCATAGACACACAAAGCTAAGCACCATTTGTACCAAGAAGCCATATGGGGAGTCGAGAGTTTAAACACTGTGCCATTTATCAGAATGGACCCCTAGTCAGGCTTTATGTAAGGAGTAGCATAGTGAAAATGAAAACATTTCAGCTTCATGCTTCTTCTCATAATTTGGCTAGCATCTGTTATTTCTGAACCAACAATAATATTATTGCCCTTATCCTACATATCAATAAATGTGAAATAGCATTATTGGCCAGTTTGAAACAATAATAAATATATTTTGGTGTTTTCTTGAAATATGTTGACATAATTAAGAGGAGGAGCTGCACATTTGCCACACGGCCAATCTGCAAATATTTTAATGTTTGTTTTAAGTCATAAGAGCTTGCCAAACTGGTTTTTGGAATTAAAGACTTTTATAAAGAAATTATTCAGTTACCTAATTCAAGCTCACCATGGTTTCCACTATGTTTTAAATTATGTTGTATGCCATAATCTGTTAAATTAATGTAAGTAACTAGAGTAAAACTTTATCATATCATTCCATGGACTTAATGTCATTGCCTCATATTTGAAAATACCAACTAAACACTTATAAACTGAACACAATGTCATTACCACAGAGTAACTTCTTCCATTTGGCATTTAATAGGATAGTCTCCTACAAATATTGTAAAAACATTTTCTCATGTGCTATTGGTAATAGACAAACAACACTTTGCAAATGGTTCCATTATCACTTTGTAAGATTTGCTAAGCCCCACGAACGAAGATTCATTTGGACTAACACAACTTAATACATGAAAAGTGCTCCTATTTAAGGCACTGGAAGACTAGTGAGAATTGATGAAATATATGAATTGTAGGATGTGTTCCTTTAAAGAGCAATTCCAGTTATAAACCGTAAATGAAGTGTTGGCAAAGGAGGTTATTGGAAAAGGCTTGCTTAGGTCAAGGACCATGAATATTTGGTAATTAGCATGTTCAGTAATTTGATATGAAAATGTGATTTTTTAACCTCATAAAAAATGTGTTATTTACAGTGTTAATTTATTCAATACACCTTTTTTCCCCCAACAGGTCAACAAAAAACCTTCAACTTGGATCCAATATAAATGACGACAAGTTTCAAAGAAGTGGTAGCTAAATTAATGAAAAATGTTATGCAAAATGCTTTTTAATATAGTTAAAATGTATGAGTTTTAAAACATGTATCTATAATTATGATACCAATCTCTTAACTACTTAATTTTTTATTGTTCTACTTGAACAAACACACCTGTACAGCCAGTTTTTCCTTTTTTGCCAGAATAGCCCATATCACAGTGGCAGATAAATGAGCCTTTCGTGTTTTCACAGGTTCCACTTAGGCAGATGTTTGGATTCAGGTCACACTCATTGACATCTGTAAAACATAGATATTATTAATACATGTAGCTATTTGATATCATTGCATACTTTCCCCCTGAGATAAAATAACTATGACAAATAAATTAGAAAAGGTAAAATGCTCTCACTCAGAAAAACACTATTAAATTTTAGAGGCCAATTTACATTTGCTCTTCATTCTTTACATTGCAAGCTCATCATTCAGACTGGCTTTCATCTGGCCCATAAGCAGCCGGCCAGGTAATCAAACAAACGGATGGACTCCGTGCTGAGTTTAGAGCTCGTTTATTTGACAGTCTAGAAAACGTTTTAGAACAGCATACTTTGTTGCAGGATGAAAAGTTTAATTTCAGTCTGCATGATGCTAATAATTTAGTTTTCATATTTTGAAAGAAAGGATAGATGAACTGGTTGCCTTAGTGTAAGCAGTTAAGGATTTCACTTCTTTTCCAAACTAAAAATTATTTATTTTTTATGACATTCATTTTAATTTCTAGGACTTCCAAAATTTTCAGCAAAGGCTTTCAGAAGATAAATGTGATAAAAATTTAAATATAATCAATACTAGAGTCTTGCTTCTGGCCAGGATAGAATAACAGGGATTAAAATTACATTCTCAAATGAAACAACCAAAAAGTGGACAAGAGATACTTTTAAAAATGGTTTTCTAGACATTGGACATTAGGCAACAAAAGACAGTGATCCCTGAGAGAAAGAAAACAAACTAGGTGAATTCTACAATTGCCCCAGATTACTAAAGAGGGAAGTTTTAACTCCATGGCGTAAGCAGGGGGTACCAGATGGAACCAGGCAGTGTCCCTGAGTTGAGGAGATGAATCTGGGTATCTGGAAGGCTGAGGTAGTTAGGGTTCATAGGGCAGAGTGAAGGACAGGAGAGAGAGCTACACAGAAGAAAGCAACGCCAGAGATCTGCCAAAAGTCTTCCTCAAGTATTCAGATGAGTAGTGACCAGCACATTCATGTAAAGAAACAAATTACTCCAGGCTGGGGAAAGCACTACCGAAGAAAATGAGAGGGAAGAATCCTCAAAGTTCACAGGGGTCTGGAATTGTGCCTGTTCCCACTAGTCAGACTGGAAAACCTCATAATTCACAGGGAATTGGGTAGAATATCCAGAAGGGTCTTGCTTCACTAACAGAGCAAAATTACCCCCTAGACTAACATGGCTTAAAAGCTTAAAGGCAAGACTTTGAAAGGGATCTCTATGTTTCCAAGTAATTTATACTTCAGAACAAAGTTCAAAAATATTTCTAGGAATACAAAAATATCTAGCACTCAGCAAGACAAAATTTACAATATCTGGCATCCAATCAAAAATTACCAATCACTCAAGGAAGCAGGAAAACATGACCCAAAATAAGGAAGAAATTCAATGTATTCAAATGACCCAGAACTAATGCAGATGATAGAATTAGGAGACAAATACACTAAAAGTTATTATAACTGTATTCCGTGTGTTCAAACAGCTAGAGGAATTATTGAACTTATTATGCAGAGACCCAGAAGATATGAAAAAATACCCAAGTCCAACTTTTAGAAGTGAAAACTACAACACCTGAGATGAAAAATACACTGTATGTGAGGAAAGTCAGATTAGATATCATAGAAAAAAAGTTTATCAAATTTGAAGGCAGAACAATAGAAACTACACGAAACAAATAGATCAGTTCTAAAGTTTACTGCATTCTTGTCAGAGGTAAATTTTGTTTGCTTTTAGTCAAGCATTTAAAAGCCTACACTCTAGTCACAACAGAATGAGGGTTAAGTGGACAAAAGTAACGGATAGGCATTAAATGTCCATCTGGAGCTGACAGTCAGTCAGTCCACATAACGTATCTGGCAAGAGTACCATTTAATAGTCACAAGAAAGCTCTCTTTGGAATGCTGGTTAAAATATGAGTATTGTGCCCCTAAATATCCTTACTTTTCCTATGGAATCTTTCTATCAATGACCCAAACTAACTTGATGTCATTTAACAGTGCTTATAACTAACAAGGCAAGATGAAACATTCTGTCTTCTTTGCTTACCGACACAAGTCTTCATGTCTTCAGATGCCATGAATCCGTCATAACACAAGCACCTGTACTCTCCAGGGATATTTGTGCACTGACCACCATCACAGATATTGGGATTATCTTCACACTCATCGATGTCTGCAAAGAATAAAACCAACAACCACAGGTTGTTGATATTGGTTCCATTATTCATGGAGAAAACATTAACTGACCCAAGCCAAATAAACTTAGCCTACTAGCATAAGACTATGAACACTCAAATCCAAATGAAGCTTTGCATAAACTAGTCCATTGGGTTATCCTTGGTAAAAAAAGGAAAAAATAATTTTCTTTTTTTTTTGAGACGGAGTCTTGCTCTGTCGCCCAAGCTGAAGTGCAGTGGCCGGATCTCAGCTCACTGCAAGCTCCGCCTCCCGGGTTCATGCCATTCTCCTGCCTCAGCCTCCAGAGTAGCTGGGACTACAGGCGCCCGCCACCTCGCCCCGCTAGTTTTTTGTACTTTTTAGTAGAGACGGGGTTTCACCGTGTTAGCCAGGATGGTCTCGATCTCCTGACCTTGTGATCCGCCCACCTCGGCCTCCCAAAGTGCTGGAATTACAGGCTTGAGCCACCACGCCCGGCCGGAAAAAATAATTTTCAATATTTATAATATACTGTTCAAGGGCAAAGTCCACACCTGCTTAAAAGGTTATTATTTATTTAAAATCTTTATCTCATTTAATTTATCATTCAAAAATCATTATAAATCTTATTTTCCTTACTGTCAAATTATAAATGCGTGAAGTCTATCAAGTGTTTTAGCAATATTTTAAGGTAAGAAACACTTGAAATAACCATACCTACTTAGATGCTCTTAGTAATAATATTTACTTTCAACAATTTTTTTTTTTTTTTTTTTTTTTTTTGAGATGGAGTCTCACTCTGTCACCAGGCTGGAGTGCAATGGCGTGATCTTGGCTCACTGCAACCTCTGCCTCCCGGGTTCAAGTGATTCTCCTGCCTCAGCCTCCCGAGTGGCTGGGATTACATACATGTGCCACCACATCCAACTAGCTTTGCATTTTTAGTAGAAATGGGGTTTCACCATGTTGGTCAGGCTGGTCTTGAACTCCCGATCTCAGGTGATCTGCCTGCCTCAGCCTCCCAAAGTGCTGGGATTACAGATGTGAGCCACCGTGCCTGGCCTTATTTTCAACAATTTTTATAGCCAAATTTATATCTAAATTTTTCAGGGACATTTTTCTAGGTCAGTAAAATAATTTTGGCTCCTAAATCCAAACTCTCTTCTTAAGCCAAGCCAAAACCAAAGCCTATGTTATTACCCACTTTGTTTCTCACCTCTGCCTGGCTCACAGCTCTCGCAGCCAGGGTGATACAAAAGGAAGTATAAATTAGACTACTGGTTCTCAAACTTTAGCATGCATCCAAATCATTTGGAGAGCTTGTAAAAACACAAATTACTGAGATCTACCCCAGTAGTTTGTGATACAGTAGATCTGGAATGGGGCCTGAGATTTTACATTTTTTAACAAGTTCTCAGGTGATGCTGTTGCTGATGGTTCAAGGAATAAACCTGGAGTTGCACTGAATTAGGCCAAAACATCAAAAGTCTGGTCAATGAAGGAAAATGTATTTTATATTTCACTTATTATGTGCCAGGTACTATGGTAAGCTCTGTAAATACTATTTTATGCAGGCAATTTGAACTCCATTTTATAGATGAGGATTCTAATACTAGGTATATTGATCAAGGATACAGTTAAAATATATGACAAACAAGGGTTTGAACTCAAGCCTGCTTGACTCTAAAGCCTGGGCCCTAAACTACTTTACTTAGGAACCTACTGACAGATTCAATATGAGGCTAGAACCTACTCACCGGTGCATGATCTCTGGTCAGGCATTAGTGCAAATCCCGGCTGACAGCTACATTCATAGCTGCCTTCAGAGTTTGTGCAGAAGGTTTCACAACCACCATTCATTATGCTGCATTCATCAATGTCTAAGAGAAATGAAAATAAAATCACCTTCTGGTATGGTTTGGATGTCTGTCCCCTCCAATACTCACGTTGAAATTTAATTGCCATTGTAACACTATTCAAGAGGCAGGACCTTTAAAAGAGGTAATCACCCTATGAGGGCTCTACCCTCATGGTGGGATCGGTGCTGTAATAAAAGAGCAAGTTCAGCCCCCTCTTGCTCTCTTTCACCCTCATGCTCTCTGCCATGGGATAATGTAGGAAGAAGGACCATGCAGAATCCTGGCATCTTGATATTGGATTTCCCACCCTCCAGAACTGTGAACTAATAATTTCTGTTCATTATAAATTACCCAGTTTCAGGTATTATGTTCTAGTATCACAAAAACGGGTTAACACACCTCCCTCTGTGTTTATGGGCATGGCACATTTTTAAAGTTTCCAGGCATAGGTCAAATAAAGGGGGGAAAGCACTTTTTAGGGCAACTGGCAGTCACTGTTTGATTCCTTCAACAAACATTAATGACATACCTACTATGTGCTAGAGATGAGAATCTAATAATGAATGGGACAGACACAATCCATGCCTTCAAAATGATTACACTGCGGCCAGGAGAGAGATGAACAATTAATTGCACGATGCATGATGTGCCATTTGCAATGCAGGAGAAGTATTGGGTGCTAGGAGAACACATCTCAGTTATGATAATAGGCACGTGGATGAAATTCTCTTAGCCACAGATTCACTTACAAACTTGAAATTCAGTTTGATTGGCTGAGGTTCCAATCTTTTTCAATAACCTGAGTTGAAGTTCTGAGTTGTCCTGGGCCATGTTTCAGAAAAATTTGGGCTGATTTATGGTTTTGGGTGGAAACCATGTGAGACTTGGCAGTTCCACATGGTGTACACCCCAAACCAGGCAAAAACTGGCAGTTTCTACAAAGTTTCACTTTGACTCGGGGCACAATAAAGCCACAGGACTGTCTGTGCCACTCTTCACAGCACGACTAAACCTACAGAGGGCTGACCACAAAGCAAAATCCTTGTCCCACAAAAACCCATCTTTAAGGAGTGCCAGGCATAGCCTCAACTGCAGTGTAAGATATGAACATTCCATGGTCTTCTTTCCAATAGCTATTTTTTGAAATCTTTTAGCCAATCTAAACCACATAAGGGCAGAGATTTCACCTTAGCTTTTTTGTCTTTTCCACAGCACTCACCGTGTTTAGTTTATTTCAGGTGGTCAGTTACCATTTGTTAATGTGCACTGGTATGTGCGTGTGTAGACAAAGCACGTGCTACTACTGCTCCCCATCCAAACGGCATGGGTCAAATTATGTTTATTAGAGCTAAAACATCCTATGTCCTTCATTTAACTGGCTCTTTAAACAGATAATGGAGATGAGATCCAAAGATCGTGAGCCACTATAAAAAGAATATTGCAGGGAAACAAGAAAGATAAGTAAAAGTAGTGATGAAAACAAAACTCAGAGTACACTGAGTGTTTTAGGAAGAGATGAAATAAAATAAAATAGAATAAAATATAGAACTTACCAACACAAAATAGCCTATCGGGAGTTGAATGGTAGCCAGGGTTGCAGGTACACTGATACTTCCCTATGAGGTTCACGCAGCGGCCATTGGGGCACAGGTGCGCACTCAGCTCACACTCATTGATGTCTGTTGGGAAAATAAGAAGAACAAACACCCAAACATAAGCTCCCGACTCCAGCAGCGATGTCGTTCAAACAACTGACCTCAAGTCAATGGTGTGAAAGTCTTCCTCCTTACCGATACACGCAGAGATGTTGGGGGACAGCTGATGGCCAGGCGGGCATTCACAGCGGTAACTTCCCTCTGTGTTATGGCAAACACCACCTCGGCACAGGAGAGGATCTCTCTGACACTCATCGATATCTGCGAAATGGAAATGACTATGTGAAAGGTGGGGGCCTCATCTCCTCTACCAGACCAGAGCACCCCCTCCCCTGCCCGTTGCTGGGTGTCCATCTTGACCTCCTTGTCTCAAGGTGGGACAACTCTCTGGTGCTATTCATACACCAGAGCTTCCTGCAGGATCAGACTAAAGCCAAAATGCAGCCAAACTCTTGGTTTATTTTCTTCTCCTGCACTACCCTGCTTTCCTCACTTCCTGACAAGTACCTTCTGACAGAACTTGCTCACAGAAAGAAAGAACACTTTTGCAAGAATCTCCATTTCAAACTTTGTTTCTAGGAAACCAGACCTAAAGCAACGAGCTTATCAACTGCCTATTCTAGAAGTGTTGGACAGACATCCTGTAAAGGGACCTCTACTACAGCTTCTGTTTCAATTGTCCTCTCTTCCCCCTGGGTATCCATTCTAGGTGTTAAACTCACTTCTCAAGGACCCACAACTGGTCTCCACCATCACCCACAAACCCACAGCATGAATTCCCTCATTCTTTCTACCTCAGTCTCCCTCTGTTGCAGACTGATTCCTAACTCACTGGTCTTGAGCCCAGTGCACTGGGGCAGCAGGAAGAACCTGGGACGTAGGCTATGAGCCATCAAAGCTTCATGGAATCCTTCTCTTTCTGTGTTGATCACATGATTCCAAACTTACCCATGCAGTTCTTCATCATCATGAATCCACTTTCATAGCCTTCGTCACACTTGCATTCGAAGTCCCCAGGGGTGTTCACACACTGGCCTCTGCCACAGAGGTCAGGAGATATGCGGCATTCGTCAATGTCTGCACGAAAACAGCAAGTGGCAGCAAATGAGTCTCAGGACAGCCTTAATTCTTGCGGCAATATGTTAAGGATAAAGAGTTTTAAAGGATATCCCCTCTCCTGGCCCTTGAGGCTCATTCACTGACCTGTGCAGTTCCTTTCTTCGGAATCAAGAGCAAAACCGCTGTCACACCTGCACTTAAAGCTGCCGATGGTGTTTCTGCACTTGCCATGGGTGCAGAGGCTGGGAATCATCTTGCACTCATTGATATCTTCAAGAATAAGAAAATGTGGGGCAAAATAAGTTGATGAGCAACCAGTCAGGAGGTCTCAGTGCCCACCATTTTAAATCCTGAAGGTTGGAAGTTCTTGATTTAAGATCTTGGCAATACACATTTCAAAGAATGTGTGATGATCCATGAGATATATGACTTTGTAAACATTTCTAGCCTTTTAAATTTCTACATTTTATAAAGCATTGTTAAAGAAGCAAAGAATGTGTCTATTCAGACTTCTAGGGCCCAGTACACTGCCTGATACATAGTGAGTACTTAACCACTACTTGCTGAATGAATAGATAATATGTTCTAAACCACTAGTATCTCTATTTAAAGCACATAGAACATTATTAGAATATATTATCCTACAGCTATCAATTGACTGTGTAGCAGAATGACATATTCACGTAATACTGTTTGGTGCTTTTTTGGATGTGCCAAAAAAAAATTTCAAAGATATAACTTATAATTTAAATTATTTGCCAATAATTTGTACAATTTAGAAATATTTTCTCAATGTTATCTTAAATTTTCTTTCTTCCTTTCTTTCTCTCTCTCTTTCCTTTCTTTCTTTCTTTTCTCTCTCTCTCCCTTTCCTTCCCTTTCCCTTTCTTTCCTTCTTTATTTTCTTCCTTCCTTCTTTCCTTCCTTCCTTCCTTCCCTCCCTCCCTTCTCTCTCTCTCTCTCTTTTTTGACACAGGATCTGTTGTGTCATCCAGGCTGGAGTGCAATGGTGTACTTGGTTCACTGCAGCCTCTACCTCCTGGATTCAAGCAATTCTTGTGCCTCAGCCACCTGAGTAGCAGGGATTACAGGTGTGCACCACCATGCCTAACTTTTTTTTTTTTTTGTAGACGTGGGGTTTCACCATGTTGCCCAGGCTGGTCTTGAACTCTGGACTCAAGTAATCTGCCCACCTTGGCCTCCCAAAGTACTGGGATTATAGGCATGAACCACCGTGTCCAGCTCAAGATCTCATTAACATAATTTAAAGAGTTTCTTGTAGACTAGAAGACTCTGCATACATGTAACATGTGACCTGAGTTTCCTACTACAGGGGCCTTTTTCCAAAACAAGACCAAACACTTAAGAAATATGCAAGTTCATTTCTACATGTGAGACAGAACTGGGAGATTAAATCTCCAGAACACCAAGTCCTTCTTCAGCAATGAATTACCATAGCCTTTGGAAGCAAAATTAAAGTTCTTTTGAATTTACATAACCGATATTTCAGAGGGCCATGTAGAAACTATCTCTCCATACAGAACAATTTTAACCCCCAGGGCTTCTTGGACCAAATAGTTAAAAAAAAAAGTTCATACTTTTCTAAACAAAGATAATTATATAATTCAGAAAGCAAAAAGTGCATGCTGGGATGATCAAGTAGAGTGCTGAGATCATGAAAATGCATCCTGTTGGTCTAAAAAGAAAGGCAATTGGCCATGGAAAACATAACACTGTACCTTTGAAGAAAGGCTTTCCATTTGTAATTTCTTTTGTGGCAAATCCGGGTCCTCTGGGACACAGCTCCTCATACTCAGGAGTACTTCTCATGGGACACTCCTCGCATTCCTCAGTACCCCAGGCTGCCCCAACGGAGCAGCAGCAGGCATCCATGCGGTGGCGGCCAGCAATAGGCAGAGTGCACTCCTCGTCCTCATACCTCAGGAAGCAGGTTTCCAGGCGGATATCTGTCAGAGGGAACCAAGGGAGGTTAAATAGAGCTGCACGGCTTCCACTGCCCCAAACTGCCAACACTCTGTTAGGCAAAGTACTGCACACGTAATAATTTGCTGTATTCTTATTGACTGGAATTAATTTTATTCCTCAAAAACAAAACAAAACAAAACAAAAAAAAACCCCCCAGGCTCTGGGGTAGGTATCCTCGCCTAATAAAGACTCTCTTTGTCAGCCCATGTTTGTACCTCCTATTTCTGAAAAGTTCCCTTTCAACGTTAGGTGTTTTCTGATAATTCTACATAAGGAAAGGTATTCTAAGAGATCCCACAAGGCTCTTTCAGGAGATGTTTTCTCCTGTACAGAAATTCCTATCACCGATGCATGCACGCCATGATGCCTTGGCATGTCCTCCACAGCTAAAGGCCAGCTGTACTCTTTATTGTTGGAGAATGTTTGCCCTAGTGCAATCACCTTTTCCTCAGACCCACTTCATTTTTGGGAAGGTAGAATGGGGAACTCTGCAAAGAGGACCGTCTTACTTGAGATTGAAGAGAAAAATGCAAAGAAAAGCCATTCACTTTTCTTCTCAAATATTTCTTTCTTGTCTTACTTGAGACTGAAGAGAAAAATGCAAAGAAAAGCCATTCACTTTTCTTCTCAAATATTTCTTTCACCTCAACATGTGCTTATGGGCACATTCTTCAAGATACATGTGGGAGCCCTCTAGCCCCAAACCCAAATTCATGGATTACGAAGAAGAATAGAAAGCCTAACCAAGCAGAGGTCAGAAGAGCTGGATTTTGGTCCCATTCTGTAACCCAGCGGATTGTCCTCAATAAATTATCCTAAACCTGAATTTCCACATCTGTTATAGGATGTTGCACTCATCCCTCTTAAGGTTCTGTGAAGCCCAAATGAGATTATACATCTGAAAGTAATGAAGTGTAACTGAAACGTGAGATGTATCCTCCTTCTCTTTCTCCTTCACAATGGGGCCATTAACAATTTACCTAACTCCCGGGGTTTTCTCTAACGTTAGAAAGTTTTTGAAGTATTCTGGGCAGCTTTATATTCAGGCTTCCCATATTAAGATAAATTATTTTAAAATGAATCCAAAATTAAACACTGAAGCATCTTTCAAATGAAGAACCTAGAAGAAGATTCTCATTAAATACCGATTCCTCCTAAACAAAGAAACTAAGACTCAGAATAGCATTAACTGACATCCTTAATTACAAAAATACTTTTGGCTTTGAATTCCCACTTCCATTCCATATTATTTATTTATACTATAAACTATAAAGTTCAATATTTAAAGGTTTGTTCATTCTAATTGGTAACTGATCAAAATCCTTCACTCTATACCACTTTTTAAACTACCTACAGTAGTCTTCACTGAGCATGCACTTCAGAGTAATGTGGTTTCAGATGTGAAATACAGGTAAGCATCATTTCCAGAGTCATGGACTCAGAGACCAGTGATCCAAGGGATATACTCTACGCAGAGGCAGAAGCCATAGTAGTAACACCAGTAGATGCATGACGGTGGGATCTCAAACTTGCTGCTATCACGAGTCCATGGGGACTTAGGACTTAGAGTTCTAATGATTAAGGATTCTTAGGGTTGGCGTGAGACAATTTGGCTTGAGGATCCCACTTGGGCTCTAGCAGTTGGCATAGAGTATCCCACTATGACTAGCAGTGATACCTGCCCTGGGCTTTCTCAGGTTCACTTTTCAGGGGAGTGGCATCTTCACTCCTGATATCCACAGGTGTTTCTGCAAGGACCTGTCCTTTTGGCCAATGTCAGGATATGCTTAGAAGACATGGGCTACAGTTTCCAAATATGTGCAAATATTGTTCTTTTCTCCACCACTCAGCTTGTATTTGATAGTTCGTGGCATATGGGGCCGATTTAAGAGTTCTGGAAAAGTAACTGTGATGCTAGTGATTTAAGGAATAGCTGCATATCAACAAAAACTACAGTTGCTCCTTACTATTTGAAAGATTGTCAACGGAGCGGCCATGGACCCTAGCAGACATGCTGAATTTTGGAGTGTGTGTCTGTACCTGAAGCTAAGTGCTCAGCTATATCTTAACTGCATTTTTAATAATCTTTAGTACATTATTATTAGAAAAATAATGAGCTCAGTATTTACCAAGACAGATCCTTCCTGTGGCATCCAAAGTCATTCCACTGGGACACTGACACTTGAATGATCCCCTAGTGTTAACACACAGGCCATTTTTGCACACTCCTGGGAACACTTCACATTCATCTATATCTAAAAAGAAAAAAAAAAGCATAAAGTTAATATATGTTTATAATATCATTCTACCTTATTCTACTCATGCAGTCATAATTATTCCCCATTTTGAACCTGGTAAGTTGATAAAACTAGTTTGCCTACAAATAGTTTGTGTAGAATTTCTAGGGTGCCTGAATAGCAACCAGAATGAGCCTACCTATTACTAAATATGTAAGAGTTTCTCCACTGGTTTCAGGGAATAACTTTTGAGTTGCAGAGACAGGCAGCTGGTGTGAGTTCTTAGAGATAGCTCTGGTAGCGGTGGACATTTCAGGTAAGGTTCCCGGTAATATAATTTGCTTTATGAGACCAGATGCCCGGAAATGAATGGAGAAGCAAAAACCTGGTTTTTCAAACTAGCAAAGAAGAAACAGCTTGAAGGTCAGCATAGAAAAATATCCCACCAAGGAATATGTGGGCCAATGAAGGGTGTCTTTTAAGAAGTGCTGATAAATCACCAGAAAATGTACAATCAATTCTAACTCAGCCATGGTCTCAGGCTGTTCTGTCCATGCTTTGGTCTCAGCTTGGGCTGAGGAGAATGAAAAGATACTCATGTTCATTCATTCATCATTCATCCAATCTCTCTCAAATGTATCAGTCCTTCCCAGTTTGCTTAATGGAGAGCAATATGTTCTCTGCACTTAATTTGGAAAAGTATTCACCACCAAGTTAATCAAAAGAAAGGCACTTACTTGCCAATGCCAAAAAAAAAAAAAAAAAAGGCGGGGGGAACACTAGCTAAGAAACTCATATACACTGTGTCTCTATTTAGAAGAAATAACTTTCCACACCAGGAATGTTGAAAACATATTCTGAATCTTTCCTTGTAAGAGAGATCAATGGGGAGAGGGTGGAATCTACCTTTTTGGGTTTTTTGTTTTGTTTTGGCCACTTGTACAACAAAATATGCTGCTGAGGTCAGATAAGTTATTAACAGCGGGTCTGGACCAGAGAAAGGCCAAAGGATTCAGTCATCATTTGGAAAGCAAGACCTTGGGTGGGGGTTGTAGTGTGCCTCTTTGTTTTAACAGGGAAAAAACTTCATTTCATCCCACATATGGGACTAATTGCTGTTTTTAAAATTTTTCAGCTGCTGTGTCATGTCAGGTTGTGTTAGTCACCATGACCTATGTCTATCTGAAACTCCACGAGAAAGAATCACAGCAAACTGAAGAAACTCCATGCAGACTTTCAACAAAGAGAAAACAGAATGTGTCCTTCTAAATCATCCACGACTGTGAAACAAACAAACAAAAAATGCCAGGACAAACCAAAAAAACACACATTTTACAGACTCATCAAAAACGTACTGTTTTCCTCTTCCTGACAGCATTGTGAAAGTGCAGTCTCTCTCAACTGTGATCAACCTAAAACATCTTAAGCTACCCACCCTGTCCTTTGGACATAGCAGTCTGACACTAGCAATAGTATATATACACTTGTGAAATTAACAGCTGTTCCGTTTTATAGTTCTCATTATTTTTTTTTCTCTGCTGCATATTTCTCCCTGTTAAGTTACATGACAGCTTTATCCAGTCCAAGTGAATACAAACATTCATTATGCACAAAAAAATGTACGGTTTATAAGTAATCAGAAATACCTTCACACTGTGTTCCTTTAATTCTTGAGTACCCTTTACCACATATGGGATCTGTAATAAAAAGCAAAAAACAAAACAGAAAATTAATTTGAGATAACAATATCCAGACTTTGCAGTTCTGACACAGTATAAGAAACATGAAAGATGACCTGGAACATGAAGTAGATTGTGTTGCTATAAGTATGAGATAACAAAATGTTTCTGAGATTGCATAGGTGAGGAAGAACAACAATGAAATATTTGTCTCCTCAAATAAAGCTCAATTCCACTAAGATATTCCAAAAGACACAGAAGTACCCTATAGATCATGTTAAAGTGATAGCTAAGAGGGAAACTGAAGGTAGATTTCTCTCTTGCTGTTCACCTGAAAATAGGAATCACACTATAGAATTACTTTAACATGAATATGGAAAACTCAAGTCTATAATTTGGAGATCTCACGCCCTCCGGCATTCACATAAATTTATACATTTATATATCTAAACAGTAAATCAGCAAAACCATGAGCAAGGTTCTCAAACCTCGAATTCCCAACAGATTTAGACGTTCACCAGAAATCCTCCTGAAGTTTAGTCATGAATACTGGTTTCTTTACATCAATTAGCTTTTTGAAAGAGAATCTGTACCTATAAAAAGCCCAGAACCCCTAACCACAAGGTTCCCAAGAGACCTGGTAGGCACTGGTGCTCCAGGGAAGCAACACCAACTAACCACATTACAATGTGGAAACAGAAAATAATAAATTAACAAAATCACATAAACATGGATACTTCTTATTTCCCATTCAGCAATAGAGTTGGGGTCATCAGGATTAAATCTTTCAAAAGTCTCATGTAGATCAACGAAGGACTAGGCTTCCCCTTTTTAGGCAAAGACCAGTGGAGTGGTGTAGGAACCACAGCATGGGTTTCTCTTACCAACTTGGCATAGGGTGCACGGGCTTCCCCACGCAGCACCAAGGGAGGAGCAGCACTGGGACTTTAAGGTGGCTCCATTGATGTTGATCTCACACCGCCCATCGATGACAGTCTGCCAGCAAGTTCCCTTGATGGTTTCTGCAGATGAGGGAATACTATTTAATGAATCAATATAAAAATTCAAACATACACCTTGGAATCATAGGAAAAAATAGCACTTGAAACAAAGAATAATGAAGTTTTTAATGCTGTTCATCCATACTTAAACTCTTTTGCAGGAAAAGCTGATATTAAGTATAACAACATTGATAAACATATAAAAATCATTCTCAGAAAGATAAATACCTATGCAGATGGTTTTTGTTGGATCCAAAGTACTTTCAGAAGAACATTCACAAATAAAAGAGCCTGGACTGTTCTTGCAGACTCCATTAATGCAAGGACTTGATTCGCATTCATCAATGTCTGAAACAAAAACAGGTCTACATTACTGCTAAAATTTAGTCTTGGGCCTAAAAGAGTACTTCAACTTTGGCCTCAATTGCTACTACATATCCTTCATCCCACACAGTAAAGCTGGCCTAATAGTTTTTCCTATACTAGATGGAATGCCAAAATAACTCTATAGTATAGACTAGTACATCTCTATAGTATAGAATACGGGACTAGGCTGAACCTTTCTTTTTATTCAGAATATCTGCAGTAAATGTGTACGTGATTTCTGAATTAACAGCTCAAATAGCAGACACATAACATTTTCTTTATCTATTAAATGATGGCAATTAAAATGCCAATTGCAAGTAAATATCATGAGTGGCTTACAAAGTACATACTAGTGCCATTTAGAACCACAGAATTTCAACTAAATTGGCATAACTGTCTAAAATACAGGGGATTCTAATTTAGTCTTATGGTTTTCTAATGGCATTCCAAACGATAGCAAAGTACACAGTATAAGAACAAAAATATGGTTTACCTTCACATGTTTTTAGGTCAGGTTTGTAGATAAATCCCTTGGGGCAGGTACAGACAAAACTTCCAGGAGTATTTCTACATTGTCCATTGTCACAAAGGAGACTGTTCAGTACACATTCATTAATATCTGGAAAGTCAATGAAAATGAACACTTAAAAGGGTCCAGACTTTGCCTGTATCTTCTTTGCTCTTTTACATTAGATCTTTAAAGTAATAATGATATGATCGATTCAAGTAAAAAGGCAAAATTCTTGTATCATTAGCTTTTACCTAAACTATCTAATTTTAGGAAAACAGAGGTTTGACCTGGTTTTATTTTATTTTATTTTATTTTTTGAGACAGAGTCTCGCTCTGTCACCCAGGCTGGAGCGCAGTGGCGTGATCTTGGCTCACTGCAAGCTCCACCTCTTGGGTTCACGCCATTCTCCTGCCTCAGCCTCCCGAGTAGCTGGGACTACAGGCGCCCGCCCCCAGGCCCAGCTAATTTTTTTGTATTTTTAGTAGAGACGAGGTTTCACTGTGTTCACCAGGATGGTCTCGATCTCCTGACCTCGTGATCCGCCTGCCTTGGCCTCCCAAAGTGCTGGGATTATAGGTGTGGGCCACCGCGCCCGGCCGACCTGGTTTTAAACTAAATATCTAAACTGAATATCTACAAAGCCTAAAGTCATTAGACTATTTAACTCACTTATTTCTTTAGCAGGAAGAAAATATAGATTTGCTGGAAATCATTATCTTTATATAGTTACATTATATAATTAAATTTATATAATTTAATTCATTTTGTCAAATTAAAAGGATTAACCTTATTGATTTAAGGAACTAAATAAATACTTAAAAGGTGTGGTCCATCTTTGACATGTGTTAGTTCCAGAACAGGTGTTTCTTCCTTATAATAATTCAAACTGTCTCCAGGTATGATTATAAAGTATAAAGTAATCTGTAGCATTTATGATTGTCATGGAGAATTTAGATTCATGATTCAGGGAGCTCAAGAAAACTGCTTGCTTTCAGCTGAATAATATGCCTGTCTGAAGCAAAACCCAACTTTAAGGGTTTAATTTAACAGAGAGCAGGTATTCCTGAAAGTAAGCTGTGTTTTCTCTGATTAAGTCTAATAAATGTTTGGGAGAAGAGCTGCTTCTCTCTCAGTAAAAACAAGGTTGACTTTGTAGTCACGTGAGAATGGTTCAGAATCTCTGTATCTCATATCTAAGGAGCTTCTCTTTGAAGGAGTGAAATCTGATACATCTTTATTTTAAGGAGTAAATCATTTCAAGGAATGAATCTGATACATCATTATTCATAAATTGTCAAGATTCAGTCATGTAAATTTTTGTTACTAAAGACATGCATCTGCTGTGCTGACATCTGAAGTATAAAGTGTCCTTCTGCCTAGTCCTCTAAGCTACTCAAAGGCAGTTTTCTCCCAGCAATGAAAGAAGGAATGCATTATGCAGGAAATGTTTCAGAAAACAGGTAAAACTTCTTACCAACACAGTTCTTCCCAGTCGAATCCACTTCATATCCTGAATTGCATATACATTTATAGGTCCCACGAAGGTTTTCACAGATTCCATTTGGGCAAATATCAGGATCTAGTGCACATTCATTTATATCTGCACCACAGAAAAGTTCAGAATCAATTAACATTATAAAATAAACATTGAATGAATTGTTAAAAATATAACACTACAATACATGTAATGACCTTAGGACCTACTGGAGGAAAAGAATCGATTTCACTGGAAAGAGAACACTCGATCTCTTTTTCTCACTGTAAGATATTCTGAGTCAAGTCTATCTCTCACAAGTTCCTGAGAGGAACTTGGCCTCTCAGCCGGAACTACAAGATAACCAATCCCTAATCAAGCTGAAGGAGACCTCCTGGACTTCTCCTAGTCCAAGCACCAAGATGGAAACATGGATCGACAGCAGGTCCCAAGTCTCTACAACTGGTCTCCCTACCACCAGCCCTTCTTTCTTCCATCTACCCTCTACACTGCAACCATTCTTACCATCCTAAAAACAAGCTGATTATATCATTCTCATGGTTCAAACTTTCATAGGTTCAACAATATCCTCAAGATTAAACGAAAATACAAATTTTTTGTTTACTTATCCCAAACTTCACACTCTTCCGTGAACATATAATGCCCTCTTCGCTGTGTGTCAGGAATGCCTGCAGCAGGCTTATTTACAGGTCAAAAGCCAGCTCCAACACCACATGCTCTGAAAAAGCCTCTGCCGCTCTGCCCACCTGAGGTGGGGCCCTCCCTCTTCTGCACCCTCACAACTGAGGAGTCAAGGCAGGTGCAGAATGACAACCAGTGAATGGATAGTCCCAAATCCTAGTGCCTGATTCTTCTATAAATTAGAGTTGACTTTTTTCTTCTTCCAAGTCCCTATCACAACTTACTTATTTCCCATTAACTCCTTATTCATTATAAGTTTCCTTACCTCTCATCTTTCCTCCTCTGAATATCCCCTCCACATTTTCATTCACACACAATGATGAAACTAATCATGCTGAATGAACTGACAATCAATTCAGCCAGTCCACGTTCTTTCAGATCTCCCTGAATCAAACTGCGTAGCTTTATATTAATAAAATAATCCCTTCCACTTTCTTGTCACCTATTTTCATACTTGTTCCAATTCTCCCTTTTAACTTTAATTCCTTGCATGGCACCGATATTTCTCTAGCTAAATATTTCATTCTCTTCCAACTCAGTTAATTGCTGTCACTGCTCCCTACTGCCATCTTATAATACTGAGCACTTAACAGTTAAGAATCCTTCAGAATGCAGATGGAGAATGGTTCCACCAGCCCATCATCCTGAGTTGTACTTGATAGTGGAAGATCCACAGGAGAGTCAGGCTGCCCCTTCTCAAGCATGAGCAACAAAAGTCATTATATGTCACCTGCGAGCACCCATCAACCGCAATGGGAGAGCACCTGACCCCTTCAGTGGCCAAGCCCCACAGCCACACCCAGAAATCCTAGAGCCCACAGTGCCCTGGCTGCTCCGCCACTGAAGGCTTCTGAGCATCCCAGATACATGGCACAGCGATGGCCAGAGAGGGAGTCAGGTCAGACTAGTGTAAAGGGATCAATGCGAAACCCACAGGAAAGCCTGATGCTGCCTCCGCACATAGTGAAGGTAGTAAATTTTGAAAGGAATCCTTACCACTGCCTGCTGACGTCATCCCCGGCCCGCTGCTGCAGAGCGCCTGATATTCCGCTGCAATAAATTAACAGACAGTAAATGATTCCCTTGTTTGCAGAATAGGTCGATCCTGCCCTTGGTTTTGCACACATCATTTCCTCCAAAGTGAGTAGAACCAAAATTAAGTGGTAACGGAAAAGGAGGTATCTCCCCAGGGAGTCACCTTTACATCAGGCTCCCATTTTAAAGGCTACACATCATCGAGGAAAACAACTTTTAAGGATATAGGCAAGTTATAGCAATTCCTTGTACAAAGCCCTTTCGGAAAAGGTGTTTTTCCTATAACTTGATTTTGTTCACCAGGGAACACTTTACACTTACGGTGAAATGTGCCTGTTAAAATGTGGTTTCTTAACTGTTAATAAAACTTTCTCCCACCATCTTGGGGATAATTTTGTTTCTCATTGCTAGCTGTTTTTTCAGTACAATTGGTTCTTAACATTTCCTCATTTCTCTCTGTAAATTCTCTAGCCTCCTCTCACAAGTGCAACAACAGAATACCTACTCTTGCATTTAAGTGTATTTTTAAAGTTAATATTTATCAGGATACTGGATTCATTCTCTACGATATATCCATAGAGAAAGTATTGCTTAATGTTAAAACTGTGAGATTTTAATTGAAGAAACTGAAGTACACAGAATATGTCCCCAAATTTGAGATAGAATCAAAATTCTATTTCTTAAAATTAATACTATGTTTTACATACAATTCCAACAATACTTAACATAAGAGTGAATGATGAAAATGTAGAACGAACTGGAATCACACTATCCAAGGAAAGGAAACTAGTGTCCCCTTAGTTGCCAATGGTTTCTGGCAAAAACAGTCTCATGGTCAAATGTAAATCATCTGTGCTTAAGTGGAAGGAGAACAGGATATCAGGGCTGGGGCTTATTGTAGAGGCTGACCGCACCTCACTGCTGAAGCAAATAGTTCCTATCTTCTGCATGCCAGAGAATTGCATCCTGATGACAGTGGACGTAAATGAGTTATACAACCAAAAATTATCATGTCTTCTAACAAATGTGAATTTGAGAAAGCAGTGATGATTTAATTTTCAAATCGTCTTAGAAAGGGCCAAAAAACCAACAGATGGGAAGGTGTGTTTGAAAGCCAGGTCTGGGAACAAAAAGAAATTCATCCTTTTTATTCTGTTATATCAGCAAAAAACTAAAATATGTAAGAAATACTGTAATAAAACAAGAAAACCAAAATCATGCCAGTTTCATAAAAAGGACTTTTAGAGATAATGACAGTTTTGCTGAAGTTTGGCCTAAATGGAAGCAAATTATTGTCACCATTGTTTTCCATTTAGGCAGGATCTGGTTCTAGACCATTTTTTGTAGAGTTCAAATAAGCATGGGTTTTAATACCAATGACAATGCTAATTGCTGGGAGTTTTGGAAGCAGCCCTTTTCCTCTGTTAGTTTCTTCTCCCATAAATTTGGAACGATAATTCCCATTTCACCTGGTGGCTGTACAGAATTAACATTACGTGTTCAATGATTTAATATGTACTGTGCACAGCTCACGCCTTGAATAAAAAATAAGTAAATAAAAGTATTATAAACACATATTAAGGGGTAGGTATTGATGAGCTAACTCAGCATAGTGCCATGGAGACAGTGGCATGAGGGATCTATGAGAAAATTCCCCAGAATTATCCTCCTGTGGGTTTAACTGACCAATCACACTCCCGTGGGTTTAACTGATCCATTTCTGTGAAACGCCATTGTCAGAAGGCTGAGGACACAAGAGGGCTTGCTGAACAATGTGAATGAGCTCCAGCAACCAGTGAGAAACAGCTTCATATGCAGCTTGCCTGACTTGCAGACCACGAAGATGAACTTCGGATTTTGCGTATTTGGAGTCTCTCCCTCAACTGACGGAAGACATTCCTTTTGAATATTTTCAGTACTTTAAACAGCCTACCCCCCATTCTTGAAATGAGGGATTTTCCTACATTGGGATGGTTCATGACCAAAGAGGTGGAGAAACCAAATGCATGAAACTACTTCCACATGTGGACCTTTTCTGGGTAAATTCATTCACATATAAGACAGAAGTTAGTGGAACCGGGCCTTACATTTAACTCTCGTTAAGCTTTACTGTTGCTATGGTTTGAATGTGTCCTCCAAAGGTCACGTGCTGGAAACTTAATCCCCAATGCAACAGGAATACTGCGAGGTGAGGCCTAATAAGAAGTGATTAGGTCGTGAGGACTCTACCCTCATGAATGGATTAATGTTATTATCATGGGAGTGAGTGAGTTATCATGAGAGTGACGTTGTTAAAAAAGCACATTCAGTCCTCTCTAGCTTTCTCTCACTCCTGCATGCTCTGGTGCCCTTCCGCTTTCAGCTGTGAAGTGACTTGGCAAGAAGGCCCCCGACAGATGCTGGCGCCTTGATATTGGACTTCCCAGGCTCCAGAACTGTGAGAAATTAATGCATTTTCTTTATACATTATTCAATTTGTGGTACTGTGTTACTGCAACAAAAACTGGACTAAGACAACTGCTAAAGAAATCTGGTCTTTTGGTCACCTTTTTATAAACCCACATAATTTCCCTATGGATCTTAAGAATTCTTTGGAAGTGTACTTGGTCCTGAGGAAAATGTAAAGGCAAATATCTATATGCACCAACGCTCCTGGATTCTAAGTCTTGGCTCTTCCAATCATTCAACATGTGAACAAGTCACCTGTACTCTTGTGTGCCAGCTTTCATGATACTTGTCTGTATTGCAAATTCAAAGTAGGTAAGAAAAGTATTTTGAAATGTTAAAGTAACATGCAAAAGGATGATATTAATAATACACAACTATGAAGTTATAGGAAAGTGTCTTTGATAGAATTATATTTGTATATAATAAAATTATTATAAACACATTGAACTGATTGGTGATCATACATAAAATAATTTCCATATTATTCACTGGGTGAAGTCATTAGCCAGAACAAAGTTTGCTTTCTTTAAACTGGCATCCCTCATTTCTTTTTTCTTTCTTTATTAAGACAGAGTCTCGCTCCGTCGCCCAGGCTGGAGAACAGTAGTGCTATCTCAGCTCACTGAAACCTCCACCTCCTGGATTCAAATGATTCTCCTGCCTCAGCCTGAGTATCTGGGATTATAGGCGCACACCACCACATGTGGCTTTTTGTTTGTTTGTTTGTTTGTTTGTATTTTTAGTGGAGATGAGATTTCACCATGTCAGCCAGGCTGGTCTTGAACTCCTGACCCCAAGTGATCCACCTGCCTCGGTCTCCCAAAGTGCTGGGATTATAGGTGTGAGGCACCACTCCTGGCCCCCCATTTCTTTTAAAGGCTTCCATTTAACTTTCTCTAACTTTTCATAATATATTTTAATTTCTGTTAGTTTCAAATACTATTATTTTTAAAATAACAAATCTTTTAAAATTATGATTTACTCTTTAATTTGTTTCCCTTAGGGCAGAAATAAACTGACTAAATCCTATATGTAAAACCAACCAATCAGAGCTACATATTTTCAATATTAGGTCTAACTTTATTTCAGGACATTAGAGGTCCACTGCCAAGTGACCTTAAAATTGTGTTTAAATACTGGTGGAACATTGTTTTAATTTCAGTAAAGTATTCTTGTTTTATAAATAAAAATAATTTACAACTAGACAGGACCTTTTGGATTATCTAAGGCAACTCATTTTGTAGATGAGATGTCTAAGGATAGCTTTTCTGCATTATTCTATTTTATAATTATGTTTATTAATATAAGCCACCTCAAATCCTTTCGAAAAGTAGGTGAGGCAAGTTCGGAAATAAGCAAAATACACAAATAACTAAATCACCTAACTAAGTAATTTGGCTGCCTGTTGGAGCCAAACAGGCATCTGTTCCTGGATGGAGGAACAGAATTCTGACTCGCTATCCAGTTCTCTCTTAATTAGGCCATGTCACTTCAACTGGAGAAAAATACTTTTTTTCTCTCAGGTTAAATCAAATCATTAAAGAAAACCACACCTGGCCAGGCATGGTGGCTCACGCCTGTAATCCCAGCACTTTGGGAGGCCGAGGCGGGTAGATCATGAGGTCAGGAGTTCAAGACCAGCCTGGCCAATATGGTGAAACCTCGTCTCTACCAAAAATACAAAAATTAGCCGAGTGTGGTGGCACACACCTGTAATCCCAGCTACTCAGGAAGTTGAGGCAGAAGAATCGCTTGAATCCTGGAGGCGGAGGTGGCAGTGAGCAGAGATCATGCCACTGTACTCCAGCCCGGGCAACAGAGCAAGACTCCATCTCAAACAAACAAACAAACAAAAAACGAACGAAAAAGAAAACCATACCAAAATCAATACGTGGGATGTAAACAAAATTTACAAATGGTCTTTTGGAAAGCTATTGGAAATAGCCAAGTAATATGACAGTTATTTACTTTTATGCTGTGTAAAAGTCTGCTTTTATAAGAGTTTCTGCAAAATGCAAACATCATGAAACAACTTTAGAAAACAAGGCAAGGTGCATGTATTGCAAAGAGCTTGAGTATTATTGAGGTAGGGGAGTTTATATGGGAGGCACAAATGCAATACCTATTCCAAATGATTATGATAATCATTTGGAATAGGTACCTGTGACTAGACACTGGCTAGCCTCTGCCAAGACCCCAAGAAGGCACATGGCATACCCAGAGAGCGAAATGTCATCTTTCCCTGTGAATTCCACAAATGCAAAGACCTCAATGGTGGCAGAAGGCTGGCAGTACGAGGGCATCTCCATGATACCACATACCTGAATTCTGTGCAGGACATGGCTGGCAAGGTTCCCCAAATGCATACTCAGTGCTGGCACAACAGCATTCAGATTTCGTGACAGCACCAAACAAAGGTTTGATACATTGTCCTCTCTTGTATCCACCATAGCATGTACTCCGCATGTGTGTGTCTAAACAGGAAGAAGCATCTGTCATCACACTGTCACTTCAAACAGAGGAGAACCCCCCAAGTCAAAGTTGAAGAGGGCTTTGTTTATCCATCATCCCTGGTGTAACTCACAGGGAAAGCCTCTGATATTAGGGCTCCATTTGAAGAAAAAATAAACAAAAATAGAAAAACACAACACATTCAGCTTCTAAGCATTGGAAACCAATGGCCAGATTGTTTCAGTTTTCTAGGGACTATCATGGTTTACCAAAATGTGAGGCCCTTCAATGCTGGAATTATATCTCATTTATTTTGTCTTTCTCAGGCCTGTACAGAGCAGGCACTTAATAAATGTTGAATTAATAATGGATGAATGTTGAATCTCACATCCTGCTAAATAAGACCTTTATTAGAAATGTGGCCTATCCCAAAATAAGCATGCAATTACTGAACGTCTGAATTAGGTATACTTTCCAAAAAGGAGAAAGTTTAATCTGTAAAAGGCTTGTTATATAAATCTGTAGATATTGGTCAACTAAGCTGTGTTATCTTTACCACCAGGAAGAGTGTTTCCAGCTATGCCCAATCCTTTTCCAATTCAAATGGCTTACTGAGTACCTTTCTTAAAAATAATCTGGATAAAACTGGTATCAATTTTTCAACAAGTCTCATACTTTTTATAAAGCCTCATAAAACTATTACCATACAGGTTTCTGGGTGATCCATATTCTCCTTTGCATTCTATACTGCCCATGGACATCAATTTTCTATTAAAATGTTCATCATGAGATAATAGCATATGCACATCAATTTCAATGACCAATATCAACAAAGGAGGGCTGAAGAAAACTGAAGACAGCTATGGGATTAGGGAAGAACAGGGGGAAGGATAGGTGGGTATTCTCTTGCTTTTCACTTAGCTCATCTTTCTAATCCTCAAATTAATGTCAAATTTACATAAGAAGAGAACTGACCTTGTTGATCTGTTGCCCTGCAAATATTCTTTATATCTTATCTGCTACAGTAGAGAGCGTTTGTTACTAGTGGGCTTTATTGAGTGACAGAGGTTGAATCTCTCTCCTAAGTCTAGCCATAATGTTTTCTTACCAACACACACACGTCCATCCAGACCCACAGCCAGTCCAGGGAAGCATTCACATCTGTAGGAGCCGTCAGTGTTGACGCAACGCCCATTCATGCAGATCCCAGGGGTTTCACACTCGTTAATGTCTGTGGCAGAGAAAGGCACTTATTAAAAAATGAAGTGACGTTTATCTAAAATTATAACATATTGACAATTATGTTTTAACACTTGAAAATGGGGAAGATAGGAAATAACATGCAGCATCCGCAACAAAAGCTCAAATGGCATTCTCATTTTCCTCTGAAAGAACAGTAACAAAATCAAGAGAAATCAACTGTTGGAACGTATTTTCCATAAAAAGCAACTTTAATATATTCTCCCAAGAGATTTTTGTATTCAAAATAATCACAAAGGCAAAAACAGAATAGGAGGAAGGAGAACAATGGCTGCTAGAAGACAAAGGGTTTTGTGTAATGCATAACCACGGTAGCTCTTCCAGGGCTCTCAGAAATCTAGGGTAATAATAAACTACAGGAGGACTTTCCTTTTGGTATTCATCACAAAGACTGGCATCCCGTCTAGTATCACCCATGTCTTAGCTCTCTGGGACAATTCACCTAAAATGAAAGGATATACAACTAAACCCTTGATGGAACACCATAGAAAAAGAACAGAAAATAAATATAGATTACTTCGACGAGCATTCTGGGCCAATAACAGCACTGTATGTAATTGGAACCCAGCAAAGAAAAATCTTTCTTAAACTTTACAAATACTTTATGGTATTTTATGTGTATACTTAAGGAGGTCTGGTAAAATACTTTATTGGACACATATTAATAATAGCAGAGGGGTTTTTTCCCTTTAATATGGAGAAGTACAAAAGGCACCAAAATTGTGGTTTGGAAAACATACAACACTTAGAAGCAAATGATTTTAGGCCAGGCATGGTGGCTCACTCCTGTAACCCCGGTACTTTGGGAGGCCGAGGTTGGGAGATCACTTGAGGCAAGGAGTTCAAGATCAGCCTGGCCAACATGGTGAAACTCCGTCTCTATTAAAAATACAAAAATGAGCTGGGCATGATGGCATGCGCCTGTAATCCCAGCTACTTGGGAGGCTGAGGTACAAGAATTGCTTGAACCCAGGAGGCAGAGGTTGCAGTGAGCTGAGATCACGCCACTGTACTCCATCCAGCCTGGGAGACAGAGTGAGACTGTGTCTTAGAAAAAAAAAAAAAAGAAAAAGAAAAAAAGCAAATGATTTTATAACAACTCCTTTTACAATATACAACTAGTGTATGTGACTATTAACTTTCTCCTGACCTTAAAAAGGCAAATTGAGAGTAAAACACCTTCGTGTTTTACTTAGCTTGTGTTGTTTGGCACAAAATATATTCGGGTGGTCCAAGGTTCTGTGTACAGATTGTATTTGAAACAGCAGTTATATTTAAATACAGGAACTCAAATTGGTTAGTTATTCTAGTCACCTTTTTGTTCAAATTGTGACACACAATAAAACGTGGAGACTACAACCTGAAAGGTAACACAAAGAGCTTTTAATAAGAATGGAGATGTAAAGTAGATCCAAAGGAAGGTAACTTTGGTCAAATTTAGTGGCCTCAACTTTCAGAGAGTGAACAGAGAAGCCATGTTGTTGATCGGATGAGTTAACTGCGGAGATTGAATTAGCATTGTTGATTCAGCTTTGAACAATCACATCTTTGTGGGCTCAGGACTAAGTGCTCAGGGCTAAGAGAAAATCTTATCCTATGGCATAAAGAGAAAGATTATAAAAAGGAAGAAATTCAGTGCACATGGGATTAATTTCTGTCTTTTTTCATCCTTCAGTCTTATTACAGTGTGTGTACTCTATGCTCTATAAGCTAGAAAAACGAAGACATTGATAATAATACAGAGCTATGGAGCTCTCTCTCTCTCTCTCAGGTCCTTAAGCCAGAATGCTAAAGTCAGAACAAACCATCCATATCATCAGCACTTTCAAATTAATAGAACCATCAATTTATTGATAGGATACTATTTCACTGGTTGCTAATGGTGGCCAAACCTGGTTTCATCTGTGAGGTCACAGCATTATCTGTTGGCCATACTTAATGCAGAGACGCTGTGGCCTGGGTCAGCAGGAGCCTAGAGGCACTAAAAGTGAATCTTGGTGTGCTCTGTGTATCAACAAGAAGATTATGTATTCTCCTAGGTCTGCTCACAAAGGGGCTTTTATATTTCTTTCTATTATTTTTTTTGGAAGCCCAATTCCAAATATTCCAGCAATCATTCTCTTCCCTTTTCTTTTTCACTTGTACAGTGCTAAATTTGCACAATTTGACACTTTGTTTTATGCTATCTTACACTGTAGAATATTTCTATGTGTTAATCCTGTCTTCTCATATAAGTTCCTCCCACCACAGGGCTCAAAAGTACAGAAACCACTTTCCTACTTCAAATTTGAAACACCCAACTGTTTTCTCTTGCTGGGAAGACAGATTTGCACAATATTAAGAGCCATTGATGTGAAGGTCATAGAGAATGTAGGTAAACAACCAAGGGCTCGAAGTTCTTTTAAGCCTGGAGAAAATGCACATCTTGCCAAGGACTTAATACAAGGCTTTCTTCCATAACACGTTTACCAAAGCTGTCCACTAGGGGCACACAGAGAAGAGGCACCATAGGACTTTATCCTGCTTTTCTCTACCTTGACTAGCTTGACCCTCTACACTTCTGCATCTGAAACTATGCCCAGAAGCTCTAAGTGCAGCATTTTAGCAGATTTTCTGGACCTGTTTTGAGTATGAGGTTCTTTAAGAAGTCTGGTTCCAACTCAGATCCTGGACCAAGTGCAATAATCACTGATCCCTGCATAAGACAGGAGACACTAAGCACAAATTTGTCTCCAGTAACTTTTCTTAGGACCCCAATTCTCAACAGCAAAAATAAAAATCCTCATTTTTGCTTCAATACCTGGAGCAACGAGATTATTTCAAAATGGTTTACCAAACTAAAAAATGGTTGTTGGTTGTTTATTTATTCTGCTTAATCCTGTTTCCCTTCTTGCTTACGTAACTTGATAACGCCTAAATAAATTATCCTTAAAAAAATTCTGTGTCTTAAGATGCCTGGAGGAAATTATGAGGAAGAGATCATTGCAAATAACATTCTACACTATTCTGTCCAGGTAAAGATGTAAGAGGTGGCAAATACCAGCCATCAAGAAGCCTAACCACCATTACTCCCTAACTGGAAAGAAGAGGTAGAACTCAGCTTCTTTAGAACAATGCCCACATCTGTTGGAAGACCAACATGCAGTTTGGATTATTTATTTGCTACATAGCTTTTGACTCCGTTGAGAAGACCTCAAATACCGTTTCTGAAATAACAACAATCTTCAGGGCATAAACTGTAGCTCTTTGGATGGCTGGATTTAAGAAGGAGTTTCAGTCAGGTTTCCCAAACCAAAATTCAAGGTACTGTAAGTGGGGAGAATCAGTAAAGAAAGGCAGTACCTCTAAACAATGTAAAGAGGAGAAAAGGCAGGTGAAGAACATGATCTAAGGTTTCACAGCACAAACCTTTGCAATAACGCCCATCTGATGCCAGCTGGAATCCAGGTTTGCAAATACATTTAAAACTGCCATCTTCATTGATACACATTCCATTAAGACACATGTTCCTTATGCTGCATTCATCCATATCTGAAAAATACAAAGCATACATTTTCTTATGACCAGAAGAGTAAGCTTATGAAGGAAACCAATCTGGATGAAAATAATTCTGTTTCTTCATATTTCTTTCTTTTTGTTATTACAGTCTAAGGCTAATTTTCATCCAAATAATATCACCTAAGGAAGGAGAAGATGGGACATAAAAAAAACATATCTCAAATTCTTGAATTTTGGCAGGTGCATGTAAACTCTAAGGCTAGATTTATAGGTATATCTATTTATAAAATATATAAAATTTGACTCCATAGAAGTTATCAGGGTCCTTTTTAGGAATAATAGTTTACAAACTGAAAAATGTGCTAATAGCCTAGTGGGTATATTTATTTCACAGAATCATATTACTTCTAATGCTCTGAAAATGAAAATAAGTCAAAACTAAGATCAGAGGAATTTGAAATGTATTTAGGCTACATCCTAATTCTTTTCAAGATGCAAACCAGAAGATAACTTGTAGTTTGAAGCAATTTTAAATAGGGGCAGGTAAAAAGTAGACTTTTAAAATACATGGCTCAACTATGGATTATAGCTGTGCCAGTGAACCTTTAAGATCCCTTAAACATTGGGGATGGTTCTTTAAATTCATCAGTATGTTATTTTATTTAATATTAAAGCTGTCTTGGGAGGCACTTGCTCTTCCAGACACAGTGTTTTCACTTATAGGCTTTAGAAAGACCAAAGTAATTTATTATATATACATATTTTAGATATGATATATATATTTTGGACATATATAATGTATATTTATTTTAGATGTATATTTATATCTTAGATATATATTATTTCTATTTAAATATGTATTTTATGAATATTATCTATATATTACATATTTAGAAATACATGTATACATAATATATATACATATATTACATATATAGAAAAAAATATAATATGTATTTTATATTATATATATTTTAGATATATATTTCTCATACTGATTATAGCATTTTATTACTAGGCAGACACTTTAAGCAAAAAGATTATAAATGGCTAGATAATACATGGACTTAGGTATGTCCTATTTTTAAAAAATGTACAAATTCTGATTGTATAAAATTAGGATGTATGAATTGTGCCACAAAAGTTTCATCATCACCAGGGAGCAAATGTTATTTGATTCACACAAATGTAAATTAAGAAATGAATATTGTGGAAAATTAGGTTTCCCTCCCAGATAAAATATATAAAACATATCTGATACTTTGACATTTCACTCATTATTTGGTCTCGTTAAAGACCCCTGATACTGAAATTGCAATGGAAGGAGAGGACTAACATTAGTATACTATTATTACCTTCACAGTTCTTCCCATCTCGTGTAACATGAAAGCCTGCATTACACACGCAATGAAAACTGCCATCTGTGTTGATGCAGCGTCCGTTATTGCAGATCCGGCCATTCTGTAAACACTCATCAATGTCTAAAATCAAAGTTTAAAAAGAAGAAATAGCTTTATTTAGGGGAGTTAAAATTATTTTATTTCCCCCTCCCTCCATTTGCAAACTCATGATCTTAGCTTTTGGTTTTAATTACTTAATAATATTCTCCAACATAAACTGGTTATCAAATAATGTGATATTTAGGGTTATCAGAGTTGAAAAGACATGATAAAAAACCTGTATAATTACATTAGAGCTAACTCTAATTTCTAATAAGACTCCTTAAATCTGACGTCTGTAAACAAAATAGATCCTTCTTCACTATTTTCCAAACACATTTATTTAACCAGTATAAATCATTATACTGAAATTTGGCTGGCATCTTTAAAACTCATAATTTACAGCTATCTCAGAACAATACAAAAAGCTCTACTTTTTTAAACAATCACCTTAATTCTGCCTGAAAACCACCAATCACATCTCTAAAATGTTCATCTTCTTTATGGTAATTCTGGTTTACGTCCAGGGTTATTGCTGATAGATTCTTAGTCTTTTAAAAAACAACTTTACGAGTATTCTATCTACCAAATAAAATATTGATTCTGTGAGGGTAGTTTTCTTTTTTTTCTATTGTGGTTAGTATTATGCCAAAGTACACAATAAAGCTTGATACAGAAGTGTTAAAATAACAATAACTCAAACAATCTGTATCTGATTTCTCACTTAAAGATGAATAATCAACCCAAAGTGGACAGCATGGTACCCTGGATTATCTGTTTCTCTCAGTTTCTAGAAGCTACAAACCTGGATACACATCAAAGAGGATGAACACAAACCTCTTTGTCTACACAGGCACAAAATCACTTCCAGGGCTTATTCCCAGAAGATAGGGACTGGGAAACTATGTGGAGTTGGATGGGAACATTCCTATCTATGCAGAGTTGAGGCCACATTTGTCTGAGTATAAGCGCCCTAAATATCCCCTGCACAATGAGCACGTGCGTTTATGGCACCTCAGTTACTCTGACTGTCTACCCTGCGTCTGCATGATGTCTTGTGGTTGGCCCTCAGATGCACTTTCTTTCTGGGCAGATCCTGCAGTGGTTTCCACACAAGTCATTGGACGAGCAGAGGCAGTCTGGGCTTTTCTTCTGTCTGATCTTTGTGCCAACAACCTATGATCTTTTTCTCTCTCATTTATTTCTTAATCCTTGCTAAAAATCAGACTTGCTCCACACTCCAAGAAAATGGTAAAAACCACATATTCTTGAGCAGACTTTTTTTTTTTTTTAAGGATCCTGTAATTTTTTGAGGCCCAAGTTGAAAATAAACAGGATAAAGAGTTCACCTTTTTCTCTCCTCATTGATTTCAGAATGCCATGGGGTTCCCCATTGCCTTATAAGACAAATTTAAAGCTGGCCATTCAAAGTTCTCCTCTACTGTGTTTCTGCCCGTCCTTCCGTCCCCTTCTGTTCGGCCCCTCACATACTTCCCAGCTATGTGCACAGCCTTTTGGACCATTCTGTGGCAACTTTCATCCACAAAATCATGTGAACACATTCTCAACTTCTTATTTTCAGGATAACCTTAGCGCTAGCTCTTAAAGAAGTCAGTGCTTGAAGTATTCCGGTCATCCTCAGTCTCCAATACTAAGTCTCAGATTGATAACAACCACATACATGCGTTTATACTGGCTGGCCCTTGCCCCAGCTGAGTGCTCTCAATAACCACTTCTCTTGGCTTATTTAACAGTGCAGTCTCTGGACATTGATTTCATTTTATTTTCTACTACTGCAAAATGCCTAGTACGCTATTTGTACATGTTAATTATTTTAAACAATAGTCATAATATTAAGAAAGTTTTCAACTCACTTAAGTGTTCAACCTATCCATATTTATATTTAATTAATAGAAATGTTAGCAAGTTCAAAGGCCTTATTCCAGTTTTTCTGCTTAAAATGGTCATTTACATGTAGTGCACTAAAATACACTGATGGCAAGAAATCTGTACGTGAGAACCAAATTCAAAATTTTGAAACCAGTTCACTGATAAAAATTAAAACTTCTATAGGTCTTCAACTCATGAAGAGCTTTTGCTAAAAGAGGCAAATAAGATTAACTCTTGTCAATGGCTACCAATTTTCTAAAGTGATATAAACCTCGCTATCTTTTATTTAACTTTAAAAAACTTTTAAGTTCAGGGATACACGTGCAGGTTTGTTAAATCGGTAAACTTCTGTCATGGGGGTTTGTTGGACAGATTATTTCATTACCCAGGTTTAATTAAGCCTACTACCTATTGGTTATTTTCTCTGATCCTCTCCCTTCTCCAACCCTCCACCCTCCAATAGGCTTCGGTGTGTGTTGGTCCCTTCTATGTGTCCATGTGTCATCATTTAGCTCCCACTTAAAAGTGAGAACATGTGGTATTTGGTTTTCTGTTCCCATGTTAGTTTACTAAGTATGATGACTTCCAGCTCCATCCATGTCCCTGCAAAGGACATGATCTCATTCTTTTTTATGGCTGCATAATATTCCATGGTGTAAATGTACCACATTTTCTTTATCCAGTCTATCATTGATGGCCCCTTTTATTTAACTTTAACAGAGCATTTGCCTGTTTTTTTCTGTCTTGACTGATTAATGATACAGTTCATTTTGTGCTCAATTTAGAGACAGAGATGGAGATAGATGTTTGGGCTCCCTGACAGTGATTGTTATTTATTTCTGTTTTAGAAACTTAGTACATTAAAGTCATTTAATAAAAGGCATACTGGATGGCTTAATAAATTAGTTAATAAGTCTGATGGGAAATTTTTTATGAGGGACATTTATAGCAGTGCTTCTCAAACTTCAATGTACATACAGATCGCTGGGGGATCTTGTTAAAATACAGAGTCTGCAACAGTGTATCTGTGGTGGAACCTGAGATCCTGCCTTTCCAAGCAGTTCTAGGTGATGCTGCTGCTGACCACACTAAAAAGCAGCAAGGGCTTAGAGCAACATCCTTATCTTTTAGAACTTTCCATTAAGAAATTAATCGCACATAATTTCAACTGAAATTTTCCTCAGTTGCTGTGTCACAAAGGACAATCCCACTCTCTACTTCTCAGATGAAAACTTAAGAGGCAATAATAGTGACGAGACAACAGTACTGAAAATAAGATTTTTCCTGCAGGCATAGATGCATCTTATAAAATAACTTCAATGCTTGCCAGATTTTATGACACTGTCTTTCAGAATGACAGTAGGTGGAACCAAGTTCAAAAAAGCCATGGAACTATATTAGTCTCTTCCGGCATGGGTTATTTAAACTCCATGGAACTTGTCTGAAGTCAACCCCCAGTTAGCATACATTCCACGCCAGGACCATACCTCGGCATTCTGTCCGTGTGAGTGTGCTCTGATATCCAGCTCGGCACTGACAAGTGTACGAACCCTGGTTGTTAATACACTCACCACCAGCACAGGGGTTTTTCTCACATTCATCAACATCTGCAAAGCACAACGTATTTTAGTGCAAAATTAGATAGCAATACCTCATAATTCTAAGATGTTCTTGGTTCCTTTTATACATATAAAACATTTTCCTTTTGAGAGATAAATAACATAATAAAAGGATCTTTTTTCTTTCCACTACAATATGTCATTAGCCATTCGAAGACTGGTTGAGCAGTTAAAGTGTATTATTTTCATGTGTCATTTTGCGGAGAAAAATTCCAAACAAGTAGCAGCTCAACAATCTGATCTAATAAACATTTTCTCTTCCTTAAGTCTGATCGAAGAGAACCAAACAGACTAACATTTCAGAAGTGGCTTCTGGATAGGATTCCAAGTATCTCTTGAAGCTCTATTTTTTCCAATGAAAAGAAAGTCTAACCATATCCAAGCATTCCCTGCTGAGTTCCACTAAAATGTTAGAACAAAACATGAAGCAACTGTTGTTTAAAGGGCAGTTCTCAATCACCATAGAGTCGACTCCATCCCCAGATGTGTTCAATACACAAGCTCACACTAGTTTTAAAGTCACTTAGAATTATCAGTACATTTAGAGATAAACTGGTTTATATGACCCTACTTGTAAACAGGAGGAAGCTAAAATTTAGCGAAGATAACCCAGTTGTCCATATGATTCTTAGTGGCAGATACAGATCTGACCTCACATTCCCCAACCCTGAGTTAAATGTTTCCACTTCTACTCAGATCTGGATGACCTCTAGAAGGGGTGTTCACATCACCAGGAAATTAAATAGTTTGGGAAAGTAAGAACTCATCATTTCTGACCAATCATAAATTTACAATTATAAAATTAGAATTCATAACAGAACTAAGAGGTGAGCTTATTTTAAAAACAAGTTGATAGGAACTGAGTGTTCTTATCCAATCCAACAAATTGATTACTCCTGTATTACATTTTCTCCCTTCACCAGCTTAAATGCCTCATCAGCAATTTAAAATTTCTTTCTTCCATTTAAAGTAATTAGTCTAAGAGAGTTGGTAAGCTACACATTTAGACTAGTATAATGTGCAAAATTCCACAATTAGGGCATATTTCTAATGCTTTCTTTTAATGGTTAGGCTTTTGGTAGGTTGTCTTAAATTGGAGTTACCAGAAACGAATTGAATATCTTTTACAATGAAAGTTAAAAGTAACTTTAATAGGCAGAATAATGACCTCCCAAATATGCTCATGCCCTAATTCCCAGAACCTATGGATATGTTATATAGCTAGCAAAGGGGAATTAAAGTTGTAGATGGAATTAAGGTTGGTAATCAGTGATCTTGAGATGGAGAGGGTCTCCTGGATTATACAGGTGGCCAAATGCAGTTACAAATATCCTTAAATGTGGAAGAGGGAATTGCAAGAGAGAGTCAGAGAGAGAGAGAGAGAGAGAGAGAGAGAGAGAGAGAGAGAGGGACGGAGAGATTTGAAGATGCAATGCTCCTGGCTTTGAAGATGGAGGAAGGGGCCATGAGCTAAGGACACAGGCAGCTGGTAGTGGCTGCAAAAGGCAAGGAGATGGATTCCTCCCAAGAGCCTCCAAAAGGCACACAGCCCTCCCAACACCTGGATGTTAGCCCAGTGAGACTTGTGTTGGGCTACTACCCTACAGAGCTGAAAGATAATATAAATTTGTATTGTATTAAGCCATCAAGTTTGGGGTAATTTGTTACAGCAGCAATGGAAAACCAATAGAGTCAAGGAACAGAATTGCAACAGACCCGTGGTGCCAACCTAGGATGGATCACGTACCAATACACTCCCCACGAAGGTCCAGCTGGAACCCTTTGTTGCACTCACACCGGTAACTCCCAGGAGTTGGAATGCAGCGTCCATTCTGACAGAGATACCGGACCAACTGGCAGTAATCAGTGACATTGACTGGCAGCACCCCTAGAAGAACATTAAGCCCCATTAAAATTATTTTAACTATGGTACCTTTCATCAGTACTTAATCTGACAATAATGAACAAGATGTTGAATCAGAAAGGAAAGAGGACACTCTTTGGGCAAAGGTCGTCTAGTGACAACAGAGCATATTTCCACCCTGCCAACAGAGATCACATTGCACTACGTATGCATAGGGGAGCTAGCAACCCAGCTGCAGCCTGCTTTTCCCTGCCCTCTTCACCACCTCACTCTCAAACCTCTAGTTTGCAGAAATAACAAAGGCAGAGAGAGATTGGTATTGAACTACTTATAAAACTGCCTTGCAAGCGCTATAATCTAAAGTATAATTTTATATCTCCTCTATTAATCCTTTCTGTGAATCAGATTTAACTATCGCCCGTAACTCTCCCATAGTTGCCTGAACACATCAATAACAAAAGGACATTAATCTCTGGAGAAGAGGAAGCCTCCCGTTTTTCTCTATGCAATAGGAAAATTGAGATATATAGATGATATAGATACAGATAACATATGCAAACCAAAAATTAATATAACAATTTATAAACTTATTTAATGACTAAAGCAGCATAAATAAACAATAGAAAATGTTAACTTGAACAATGCAAGAAAAATAACTAGATGATTTTTGAATTCTTACTTGGTGGTTCCCGAGATGGATATGGATATTCCACTGGTGGTCGAGGGACCGGAATTTGAGGTCCAGGAGGAAAGCCAGGAGGAACAGGGAGAACTGGAGGAATGGGGCCAAGGGGTGGGGGAGGATATTCTGGTCTCCCAGGAATTACCATAGGAACAGAGCACAGCTTGTTGAAATCCTCTAGAAAAACACAACAAAACAAAACACAACAGCTGAGCTGTAGCTTATGATCATAGGCCCGCAGAAGTCATCCTTATTTTTTTAAATATATTTTTGAATAAAATTGATCCTCAAAACTCACAGGTCCATTGGAGAAAACAAAAAGGAGCAACTGACTGGATTTCCATTTTTAATACCTGCAGCAGCAACCACTCTGGAACAATATTTCAAAACCAAAGCCATGTTCCTCCCAAAACCTCGGAGTTTTTATTTGTATCAACATTCACCTCGTGGAAAACATAAAGTATTACTTTCTCCATCCAGTCCCACCTGTGGATCCCACCGGGCTCCACAGAATACATTAAAAAGTTTGGATTTTATTTTATGCACAGTGTAAAACCACTGGGTATCTTCAACGGGGCGGGACATGATCAGATGACCATTTTCAGAAGATCATGCTTACAATTACAACATATGAAGAACATTACTGCGGGGAGGCAAGGCTGTCGCAGAAGACCAAGGGGGAGATGATGATGTCTGGATGGGGCAGGCAGTGATTGAATAGGACAGAAGTGGACAAATCTGAAGCACATTTTAGAGATAAATGTATAGTGCCCAGTGAAGTAATAAGTGTCAGAGCTCAGGAGACAAGAAGTCAAGAATGACTCCTAGTTTTCTGGTTGAGCAATTGGGTGAATGTTGGTGCCCTTCCCTGGATGGGAAAAACCATGGTGGTAGCAGATTTGGTGGGTAGAAGCCAAGTTCCATTTTGAGATGTCAGACATCCAAGTGGCGCTATCACTTCGCAGTTGTAAAAGACAGTGTGAAGCTTAGAGGAATCAAGGCTAGATGTGAGTTTCAGAGTCATCAGTACAGACAGGTGATATTCAAAGCCATGGGGATGGATGAGCTCATGTAAGAGTGGTGTGGAAGGGGAAGAGAAGGGAGTACAAGGACAGAACCCTGAAGAATACTAATTCACAAAAGAAACATTATCAATGGAGAAGTGGCCCATAAGGGGAGGAGAAATACCAAGGGGTGGTGGGTCTGGTATTAATGCTGTATAGTGATCCTCTGAATGAGGACATCCTGACTTCATCATCTGCTTCCCTATGATTCTGCATTTTCAGGATGATTACTATTTTTCACAGCGTCAGGTCTTTATCAAATAAACCATCTTTAGGTTTTGACACATTTGTTCTGGGCTTCCAAAAAGGTGTTTTTAAGCAGTATCCAGGTTTCCAAGGATGTATTTATTTTATTCATTTTCATGTTGCCTACAAATAGCCATGTTTTATCACAGTTGCCTTCTGTAGGTAGCCTATGTGACTTTTAAATTTCATTTTTTTCCTCTCTTGCTAGGATGTTGGTAATTTTATTTTCACAGTTGTACAGTGATTTTCTCATGGATACCTTCTATGCTAGTTTTAGTCATTAATAGAAATTAGACTAAGATTTTTCTTTTCCTTACAGACTACAGTTTAACTTATTTTCAGATAGTAACATGTCTTACTGAAAGGCATTCATATTTCAACCCCATAGGACATTCTGCCAATTTACATGAGGTTAAATATGCCTGGTTTCTATGAACGGTACTTTCTGGTCCGTTTCTAAAATTTCTTCATTCATATTTGACATTTCCAGCTCAGGTCAAGTTTATGTTTTCAGAGAATTCTCTTACAGCATTTTAATTATGATTTAACTGGAATTTCAAGTCACAGAGATACTGACATACTTGAATGTATTTGTAAAGGAATTCTACGTTGTTCACGCTTCCCTGACTCAGGATGTCACAATCCTGCTTGTCAACCAACAATGACTCTTCCTATAGACTGATCATCTGTATGTGCCATATCCATCATTCCCTGGGAACCTGCTCTCACCAAATTCCCATCACTAAGACTGTGTAGTCTTCGAAGTCAGGGATCATCTCTAACTCATGACTAATTCCCACTCTCAGCCTTGCCCTGCAAATTGCACATAACAGGAATTCATTAACTATGTGTTGGATTTAATTGAATGACAATTATATTATGGAACTCACTTTGCTTCCAAGCATTTGTAGGTACCAATTCAGTCTTTCTTTTTAAGACTTTTTGAATTTATATAAAAGAAATAGCTTATCTGCCTTTGTGCTAATTAGGTGGGTATTTTACTTTAAGAATGCCATTAAATTCATCTTAACTTCTCTAGGAAAGTGTATCAGACGGAATCCTATATTTCTTCCTATTTTTTACAGATTAGTAATCTTCTCATTGCCCCTTTACATTCAGGATCAGCAACATAGGGCTAATTTTGTTCAGCTGATGTCCATCTTTCCTATCTCCACTTAACCCAAGACGATGCTGACTTATTTTTTAAAGAGTAAAAAGCTGGCCAATCTAAAATCCTTCCTGCATCACTCTCTGTAAGAGCCCAGATCTCTAGCACTGGTACTGGAACATTTGGACAAACAAAAACCTACCTGCAAATTATTTTGCTCTATAAATCTGTTTTGCCCAATGCCTCTCAGGGCTGTGCATCTCTCAGTGGTATACCTGGGAGAACAGCTCCCTGTAAAGCCACACACAGGAACCTGGTCGTCTTCTCCAACTGTCCCAAAGTAGGTCTTCCTGCAGGCACCTAAATCTGCTCTAGTCCTCTTCTCTATTCAAAGCCTTAACACAGGAAGGAATCCACATCAAAGCTGCTGATTTCCTAAGTTAACATATGCATTTTAAAAGCCATTGTCCTGGTACCTAAGCCATGTCTTAGAAGTAAGTCATGTGCTTCTAAACAGTGATCCACTAAATGGTTCCCTACTGGACTAAAGAAGGTAAAGTTTATCTATGCATCTGTTTATTTATGTATTATTATTTTGAATTGACAAGTAAAAATCATATATATTCATTGTGCACAACGTGATGTTTTGAAATATGCTCAACTGGTGGGAAAGATGTTGCCTAATAAGTTGCTCTATTTGAATGCCTCCTATAGCAAGATTTTGCTAAATATTGTGGAAGTGTAAAAAGCATGAGAAATATGAGGCTACAATAATGAATGAAATTTCCTAATGAGATTGATCAACCAGTAAAAGAGCAATGTGTGAACACACATATAGGACTCATGCCACAGTCATACTACCAGCCAGAACCACAGGAGCACGAGGAAGAAGTGAGCACTTCCAGCTGCGGCTACCTCGGGACATTCATGGATTAGGTCATGTTTGAGCAGATCTTTAACAAGACTAGAGGATATATAACAGGCAAGGATGGCAGGAGTAGGGAGAAAGAGCCTGAACTGGCAAGAAGTTTTAGAAAAAAAGTCAACTTGAATTTAGAAATGCTCAGATTGGGTGCAATGAAAACTCAATCATATAATTTAAACTACTATAAAGAACAAGAATTAAAAGATGAACTGGGATCAGATCTGGGGACTCAATGTTGTGCTAAGTAGCAAATGTTCTTTGCAAGAAATGGAGTGAATTGGCCACTAAATATTGCCTGAGTTCATCCTGGAGAAATATTTTTGGACATCTTTCTGGAATAACGAAAGTGTGCTGTATTTATATATTTGTTTAGTTATGTATTTTTTAACTAACAAATAAAAATTGTATGCATTCATTGTGTACAACATGGGGTTTTGAAATATGCTCAATTAGTCGAAAGGTGTCTCCTTTTTCCCCCTAGACACAATTTTTTAAACTGAACTTCACTGACTCATACTTTGGGAAAGATACATGGCAACGGTGGATTTCAGAGACTAGTTAGGAGGCTGCTGGAACAGTCCAGACTAGAGAAAATATGCTTCTAATGGAAACAAAGAAATGGACAGATAAAAGAGATCACGAGGTCAGGAGATCGAGACCATCCTGGCTAACACAGTGAAACCCCGTCTCTACTAAAAATACAAAAACTAGCCGGGCGAGGTGGCGGGCGCCTGTAGTCCCAGCTACTCGGGAGGCTGAGGCAGGAGAATGGCGTAAACCCGGGAGGCGGAGCTTGCAGTGAGCTGAGATCCGGCCACTGCACTCCAGCCCGGGCGACAGAGCGAGACTCCGCCTCAAAAAAAAAAAAAAAAAGAGATACTGCGAAGAAAAAAAAAAAAATAAGCAGGACTTAGCAGGAAGGAAAGAGTCCAATGTTAGGAAAAAGGAAATGTGTCTCCTGAACAACTTACCTGAAAAATTCTGAGAGCTGAGTTTTACCCTACTGAGCTTTTGAGTACTACGTGAGAGTCAGTAAGTACTAAAATGAGAATAAGTACTTCCCCAAAAGGTTTCTGTTAAGTAATAATAAGCCAGCTAAGTCAAAAGCAGTACCTGAAAACAGTACTCTGTGTACAGACCTCTGTTTTTTCCCTCTGCATTATGTGGGGAGATTTCCCTGGATGTCATCTCTTGTATTTTCTGGAGTCTATTCATTTACCCAGGTTTCCACTACGTATGCATCATGCACATTGTCATTGGGCTCGTGAGGATATTCTGCAGATAACAGGAAGGGCTCTTACCGGTTGCTCTGATGGGACACATCTCAGGGGCGACAGTGACCCCTGGAGACCAGCATCGGCCGGCATCACAGCAGCACTGCATTTTGGTTATGGACTGTGGCAGCTGGTTAGAGCAGCGCCCATTTGTCAGAGCTGTGTAACAGTATCCTGGGCGAACATCTGAGGACAAAGAAACACATACACACACACATCACTGAGATGAGACTTGTAACAACACTCCCCGGCCACAGCAGCTCCACACTTCACACTTGAGCTACGGCAGGATTAATTCACACCTTTGCCCCCTGGAAGGGAAGCTGCCAGCGCTGCACAGGAACAATGCTCAGTCAGAAATCCCTGGTCTCACACCTTTTGCCCCTGTGTGCTGGTGCACATGGCTGAAGTCCCACATTCCATACCCAAGGTGGGAACGAATGATTAAAACCATGTGTATCATAGGAAAAGAGACTAAGAAAATCACCAGCAGTGACAGTTAATTATTTATAAAGACATGTCTCTATGCTGAAGAGAGACTGAGTTTTCCTTGGTTTCAAACTACTTAATTCGAGTCATTTAAGGAAAATAGTTATGTAAATCTATTTTAAAACAACATTCAGTCTATATTTCTAAAAGATCTTTCTTATTTTTCAGTCTGTAACTGTGAGAGTCAGGCATAAGTTTTTTTTGTTTTGTTTTGTTTTTTTAAGAATGAGCCACTTTGCATTTAGATCCGATGCTTATTAGCCAAGATTTCCTTTTGTCTTGGGGCCCTAACAAATTTTATAAGGTACTAATTATTTATAACTTCAAAATGACACGATTCCAAGTTCTGAGTCCTATAGGATACAATAACTCTAGAAGGATTTTGTTATTGTTTTTGGCAGAAAGTGTCTTCTCAAAGCAACATGGTAAGACACATTTCTATATCACTTTTATTGGGTTACATCATGTCTAACTGTCATTACGTCCGACACACTGCAGTGCAACTCTGGGTTACTGAAAGAGTTTGTGACACACGAAAAACCTAACGGCTCCCTATGCCTTTGAGATACTACCATGAAACAGTGAAGGCAGGTAGCAAAATGCAAAACACTTTTACCTGCCTGACATGTGCTGAGGGTGTACCTCTCTTTAAGTAAACTGTATCTCTATAGAGATCATATAAAATTGGCCGGGCGTGGTGGCTCAAGCCTGTAATCCCAGCACTTTGGGAGGCCGAGACGGGTGGATCACGAGGTCAGGAGATCGAGACCATCCTGGCTAACACGGTGAAACCCCGTCTCTACTAAAAATACAAAAAACTAGCCGGGCGAGGTGGCGGGTGCCTGTAGTCCCAGCTACTCGGGAGGCTGAGGCAGGAGAATGGTGTGAACCCGGGAGGCGGAGCTTGCAGTGAGCTGAGATCCGGCCACTGCACTCCAGACTGGGCGACAGAGCAAGACTCCGTCTCAAAAAAAAAAAAAAAAGAGATCATATAAAATTAAATTTTGAATAGTAAATAATATTGTCAATATGCTTGTTATTTAAAGCAGGGGTCTCCAACTCTCAGGGGCCCCAATCCCCAGTTCTAGTCTGTGGCGTGTGAGGAACTGGGCTGCACAGCAGGGGGTGAGCGGCAGGTGAATGAGTGAAGCTTCATCTGTATGTACAGCTACTCCCCATTGCTGGCATTACCGCCTGAGCTCCACCTCTGTCAGATCAGTGGCAGCAGTAGATTCTCATAGGAGGGTGAACCCTGTTGTGAACTGCGCATGCGAGGGTTCTAGGTTGCATGTTCCCAGCGAGAATCTAATGCCTGATGATCTGTCACTGTCTCCCATCACCCTCAGATGGGACCATCTAATTGTAGGAAAAGAAAGCTCAGGGCTCCCTTTGATTCTACATTATGGTGAGTTGTATAATTATTTCATTATATATTACCATTTAATAATAATAGAAATAAAGTGCACAATAAATGTAACGTGCTTGAATAATCCTGAAACCATCCTCTCCTCCAAGTCCATGGAAAAATTGTCTTCCACGAAACCAGTCCCTTGTGCCAAAAAGGTTGGGGACCACTGATTTAAAGGAATATAAAGGTTAAATCCTTTTGTAAAGCAAAGATCTTTCACAGCCAAAAATCCATCCCTGGGTTTCCTGTAAGTCTGAATGTTAAATTTCAAGTTTTCTCAAAGAGGGCCATACCTGCAATTGTTATCATCTACATCATTCGTAAGAACACAAAGCCCTCATGTCTTGAGGTTTCAATAAATTAATAAAATGAAATAAAATAAAAACAAGGCTAATTTAGAAACATTTAAATTATTAACATCAAGTGAAGAAGGCTAAAACAAACCTAGACAAACCATAAAAGAAAATTATGGGTCAGTTTTAAAGGATACAAGATTATTTCCGAAAAGTACTTAAAACCACTAGCCAGTATAAATGTGCTTTCCAGAATTTTTTTGTGGTTCCAGTTCCTGTACCTCTGGTCAGACTAATAGTTTCACCAAAGAGGCAGAACAAGTTTTATTCCAGCCCGGTCCAGGATAAACGGCTGGAGAGGGAGTATAGACAAGTATGCTCTCTGTGAAGCCTCAGGTGGCACCTCCCCCCTCAAGAGGGCAGAGAAATTGAACTTCCTACATTCTAATTTGCAATGCCTTAAAACCACTAATACTTTATATACTTGGGAATTAGTAAATATTTGGGGCATGGAAACCAAAGACTGTTGAGAATGGGAAGAGATATTCAAAACTGGCTTATATCCCAGCTTCAAATGAATTCGGTGGTCAAAACCCAGTGTAAACACTTGACCAAATTATGGAATTTGTACATATAATTTTCAGCATGGGCTATCTTTCAGAGCAAAACTAGGGCCTACAGTTGCCAATGACAAAAGCTTAATGGGCTAATGTCTATTATTTTGCAAATTAACTACGATACCATGTTATTGCCCATCTGGCTGACTTATATGTTAAATCAATGGGTCACAAACTCTTGAGCAAAATGGTGAATGCTGGGGGTAAAAAAAATTACAAATCAAGTTTGGGTTACTGGCAGCCCCTGATTTACAGATGGCACCTGCACATATAAAAATAATTTTTCTAATTTCTTTTTTTGCTGAAGAAGTACCTTTGTTAAAAACACACATTTATATAACTTATAATTTTAATGAAAACCTACAGGCTAATAAGTAAAGGAAGTAAAAAACTGAAAATCAGAAACCATTTGGAGTACCTGACCCCCAGGACACCCCAGCCTGAAGTTTTTCACTTCGTTAGGCAGCAGTGCCACATCAAGTTGCGGGGGAGCCATTGTGGTGATATGACACTTTGTACAGAGGGTAAGGGGTGGCTGTAGACTAAACTGAAGACCTTCAGGAGCCAAGCTAAGGGGAGAAGAATGTCAGGATCTGGAGGACATAAAGGGACACAGAAGGAACCACAAACACCTTCCATTTTAAATCTGCCCTGGCCAAGACACCTGGCAAGGAGGAGGAAATCTCACTGTTTTCTCCCCTTTTGAATCACTTGGCTCCTTATTCTCAGGACCCAGAAATCACATTATATCAAAGCAAATATATTATGGATTAAATAGGTGTTTGAAGGTCGTCCTACCCTGTCAACAGGCCTCTCCTACTCTGTCATCAACATGGTTGTGTACAACCAGGAGCTAGGAGTGGTGAGGCTCAAACTAGGGAAAGGACATCTTTATGACTCCTAGGAGTCAAAGAGAGAGAACACAACAATATAAAAAGACAACCTTACAGGCAGTACTACAAATGCCACAGGAAGATCACAGAACAACAAATAAAATAATACTAAGAGAGCTTAGAACACAAAGGGAGCTCGGGGCTGGGAAGTCTGAGAGTCTCAGAATGTGGGGGCAGAAGGTACCAGGTGGAATTTTACAGTTAGAAGAAATGTGCACGGAAGATACTGCACACCACTATCTACCTAGTGGGTTTTCTATTGGTGAGACCTACTAATTCCAAACAACTGTCTTACGAACAAGCCTTGGATTTGTTTATACTGTTAGGGGCTATTTGTATTTTCTCATCACTAGGGATAATTTGGGGGTCTCTGTTGCTTACGATGGAGGGAAACAGGAGCACTGGGGAAGTCAGAAAAGTCACTTGGATCATTTTGTATGACAAGTTGCTAATTATGGGCACAATAGAGTACCAAAGAAGAAACGGGGCTTCCTAGGGATCTAGCAGGAAAGAGTGAAGTGCATCCAGAGTTGAGGGGTAGGAGGCAATGAGGGAAGTCTGGGCTGTGCACTCAGGTCACGATGGAATCCCAGATCCCTCTCTCACTACCCACTTAAACTATTGGGCCATTATTTATCTAACCTTTCTCAATCTCAGCTGCTTCCCATCTACTGCTGTGAAATGAACATTAAGTCAGATAATTTACATAAAACACCTCATACCCCGTGATCCAGGGATCTTAGTTCCCTTTCCTTCCTCCTTTGTAAAAAGTTAGTATGGATATATTTGATAAAAAGAAAATAACTTTTAAAATGTGAACCATCTGATATGTAAATATATCTTAATCTTCATGTAGGTTGAGGCTCTCTTAAAGTCCTTAAATATCAGACTGTGCACTTTGGAACTTGAATTTTAATCTAGAACACTGCACTTTGAAAGAAGTCTTAACAATTGTTAAATCCAGCAGCTGTCAACTCTATTTTTTTTTTTTTTTCCAGACGAAGTCTCGTTCTATCGCCCAGGCTGGAGTGCAGCGGCGTGATCTCAGCTCACCGCAACCTCTACCTCCCGGCTTCAAGCGATTCTCCTGCCTCAGCCTCCCGAGTAGCTGGGATTACAGGCGCCCGCCACCACGCCCGGCAAATTTTTGTATTTTTAGTAGAGACAGGGTTTCACCATGTTGGCCAGCCTGGTCTTGAACTCCTGACCTCAGGCAATCTGCCCGCCTCGGCCTCCCAAAGTGCTGGGATCACAGGTGTGAGCCACTGCGCCCAACCAAATCTAATTTTTAAACAATAGAACCCCTTATTTAATTGATACCTGACATGGAAGCCTAACACAGCAGATAAAGTGAAATTGCTATGCCTACAATGTGTGTGGGAGTGTGGGGGGGACAAGAGCCCTTCCCACTCAGCCCTCTCCCTTTTCTCTGTGCTCTCCCCAATCCCTGCAGCCCTGGAGAGCTTTGAAACACCTGAAGGATCCACTGGACAGACTGAAAACCACTGATTCCTAAGTCCTAATGGAAAACTGCTGAGGGTTTGAGCAAGAGTGTTATTTAATCAAAGCACTATTTTAGGAAGATAAATCTGACAAAATGGATTGTAGAGAAGCCAAGAAGCAGGGAGACCAATTAAGAGATTATTAAAAAATTTCAGGCCAAATTAACATAGATTCCGGGGAATGACTGAAGGTGGGGGTAAAAGAGAGAGACACCTGGGATGGCTTCAAGGTTAAATGCTGCATGACTACAACATTAATTAACAGACTGAAGATATCTGTAAGGTCTCCTGGATCATCCCTCTTTTATGGGAGGCAAAACATCTCCAAAAAAGACCACAAGGTGCCTCTGTTCTTTAAGAGGGCAGTCAACTGTTTAACACTTTTCTAAAAATGTACATTTTACCTCAACTGATAAATTATATATGCCCCTTAACAAGCTTGTCTAGAAAGTTGTTTGTTATGGAACTGACTTACACAAACCATGCATGCTGTTTGTAATTAAACCTACCTATGCATCTGGTACCATCTGGAGAGGTGTAAAAACCAGGAGGACATTTGCAAAAGTAACTGCTGACTGTGTTTGTACATTCGCCCCCATCACAGATTCCAGGAATGGTGCTGCATTCATCAATATCTGGAATATAAAAAAACAGTCTCGGCATTTGTAGAACACAATATAAAACCGTTCATCAGTACAAGGATTGAGATGTAAATACTAGACAAATCATGTCCCTGGAAACAGCCACCTTTAAAAAGTAAAAGCTGCATGGAGAACAGTCAATTCAAAGGTAGATGCTGCTTCTCTCAACAGACTTACCCAAAAGATTTACCAAATTCAATAGATTAGGGCAAAATGAAATCACCCCCCTTTAAAATCTAAAACTGTGTACTGTTGTTTCACCAAGTAACTACAGCATGCTAATGTTACAAATGTCATTTATTTTAAAATTTTGTTTTCCTTTTGTTTCCATGTTTGGCATTAAGTTAAACTCCCTGACTAATTATTTTATATTCCGTATCACTTCTTGCATTGCTTTTCAATCTATTTTCCACAATGCAGATACTGAAATCCTACAGAGATCTTGTGGTCTGAGTGCTGACCCCAACTTGGCCAATTTGGTGTTCTCAGTGGCACCCAAACTACCATTATGATGGTCTTCTGTGGTTGGTGAATGAACTGTGTTGGACTGGGTGCTCTAACCAACGGGTCCCCTTCAAAGAGGGACTTGCTGGCTAGGAGGCTGGGAATACTGTCAACAGATGGTCTTTGGCTCTCAGCCCCTTCCAAGATAGCCTGAGTCACAGAGAGCCCCCTTGCCCGAGGTCACACCCTTCCCAGGCACCCCACACCCAATAAGCAATTGTGGAGGAGGATCAAAGTCTGGTGCATCCTGCCCCAATGGGAGACAACACTGACGGCCACTGCAATTCCCCAATTCCTTCTGGGGCCGGTGGAGGCTGTTGATGGGCTGCACCCTAGCTTGCCTTCTCTGCACGCTCTTGCCTCTTCCCCTTCTCTTCTGCAGGTGTTGATCCCAAGGACATCCTCTAATAAACATCCTGAATGCAACGGAGGCCAAAGCTGGGGTTAGCCCTCAGACCACTGGTCTCCATCAAGGAAGCAGTAAAATTCCCTTAGGACAAATTTGACCATTTCCTTCAAGGAGAGATTTTCAATGGCCTGACCCACACACTGACAAATGTCAACAGATACGGCACCAGCAGAAGAACAGGAAAAAAATGAGAGCTTCCTTCTTAGGCTAGAAGTAAACTCAGGGCACACGGAATCTGCCTGGCCTCCTCTCTGAGACCAGTAGAGCTTTCTGCACTGACCTGGGGAGAGGTGACATTTGACCCAGGCCTCCTGGCAGTATTACAATGGCCAGGCTGACACCATTAAAACTGGGAAAGGCTTATGACCCCCAATAAGAACATTTATTCCGTAGGCTAAGTACTCTCTTCATTTATAAAACAAAATAGAGTTCTAAGTGAACCAGATTCAAGTATCTTCTGACTCAGGTTCACCCTGTTAGTAAAAAAGGCAGCAATGACAGTGTTTACATGCAGTTTAACCTTTTTAAAACCAAAATCACCATTCTTCCAAGCTAGGCTAGAGGCTAAACCAAACAATATTTCACTGCTTATATTAGAGTCAATGCTAACATAAACAGCACTGTCACTGCAAAATTATGTAACGGTAAAGGTGCATATTCTATTCTGACAGATACAAATTTCACTAGAGTCTGTGAAAGGGGCAGGCAGAGAAACTGCCAAGGGCAGACAGAGCCTAGGGTTACCCATGTAATATCTCAAGGCAGCCACACTTCTACTTAACACAAACAAAAGGCAAGTATGTTAAAGAGCCTACAGGATTCAAAGCTTCATTTAAGGATAGAGGAAGGTATAATTACAAGGAAGAAGAATGTACCTTTTCCAAAGTGTCCCTAAAAGTTAGTATCTGAGTCCTACAACACCTGCCAAAGATCACGTGAGGAGACAATGTGGTATTATATTTTTTCTCAGCCCATTAATATAAATGACAGCTACCATTCGTATTAAGGCCGCTTAGCATACATCAATATCCCAAAAGTTTAAGTGACAGCCTATGTCAGAAAATTTTATTTAAAAAATAGAATTAACATTGGCAGAATGGGGGAATCATCTTTTCCATGCTGGCTGAGTGAGATTTGAGCCCTTTATTGAAGATAACAATAACAATGACAATAATGATGAGAGTTTGCAGGTGCTGAGTGCTAGGCAGAGTCAAAATGCTTGATGAGTGCCCAATCATCTAATCCTTACAATACGGGTAGGATTGTGGGCCTGATTCTATACCTCTGCTGCCCAGGTACACCTCTTGCATTACACTGAGGCCTTCAGAAAACTGACACGAATCAAACCTGAAACAACAGCAGAGAGGCTCATCATTTATAAAGTGAGGCTAAATCCAAGTCTCCAACTGGCAGGGGTTTTTAGGGTGCGTGTGGGGAATTTCCACCTAGGTACATGTCTTTGAAAGCCAGCAGGTCAGGAAATATGTCATACTGCACACCTCCCTGAGTTCACATAGATTAAGGTAAAATGGGACTAGGCCAAATCATTACATTTGAAGGAGCTTAAATGGCTTCAAATTCCCCCTAATACGTCCCCTTCTCAGTGACACACCCTTTTGCCTTCAGGTGTCTAGTGCCTTCCCCCTTTCCTAAACCATCTTGCTTCTCAGTGGCATGGCTTCGTAACAAATAAAAGCAAGAGTTCTATCTATTACCAGGCTGTGGTGGAAATTCCTGATGGCAAAGGCCAGAATAAGGTGTTTGAATTGGATTCGCTCACACTCTGAAACTCGTTCATATGAATTTATTATTTCTCCAAGTTCTTCCCACTCGGTGTTCATCTCCTTTTAACTGAATTTCAGGCATCCCAAGTTAAGAGGGAACTTGAGAATGGTGACTTTCTCAGAGTTTCTACAAATCAGGCTGTGTCAAATGCCAGCCACGAAAGTAAACCAGGTGGGGAGGTCTGGTGGGGAGTGGGGCTTGGCTGGGAAGAGCTATTTCGTGCTCTGGACACTTCTCCCTGCTTCCTTGAGGCAGCAAAGGAGGCAGAGCTGCTGGGGAGTAGCTGTCCCATGGTAGCTGTCCACAACCCCACTGGCTTCTTGCTGTGACCTTAAGAAGAGACACAAATGGCAGATCTCTTCCTTCCTATTTGCCACCTGTCCTTTGTTTTTGCTCCTTCTCATCCTCCAGTCTCATCTGTTCTCCCAGAGCATTCTTCCCATGCCTAGGCCCCTTTATCCTATGGCTCCTCTGGCAGAATAGGAGGAAAGAGTGTGGAGGGCAGATGGATGGAGCTTGGTGTCTGTTCTGGGATGGGCATCACCATCTATTACTCGGCTATCGAGAAGCTCCATCCAAGATTGTGGACGTGACAAGAGAAACCCGATCCTGACAGTTAACCTGATCCTGACTGCCTAGATACTAACACAATGAGAGAAAAAAATTAAAACCTATGGCAGCTGTTTAAAAGTAACATGTGACACACTAATGATCATGAATGCCACTGAGCCTGTGAGCTTAACTTTGATTGTACAAACTCAACCCAGTGTAAAATGTATCACTAAAAAGTAAACAAGCTGACTCTTCCAGTCACGCTGACTATTTTATAGTCACACCACGTACGCCAGCTTTTATTCATGCCGCATCCGCTGTCTGGTAACAACTTCAAAATGGAGTCTGAATTCTGGAACTGGAAAGAACCCCACATAGCATCTTGTTCAACCCCCTCATCTGAAAGTTGAAGTAACTCAGAGATGGTAATTGACTTATCTAAGATCACACAAAGGATTAGGGATTTGACCAGAGGGCATCAAGGATGGGGGCCAGGCCTGCCTTATTTCCAGGGCTCTTTCACCTTCACCACAGAGATGTTTTTTTCAACTAATTGTATAGAGAGAGCCAGTTACTTTGAACAGTAAAAGTCTAGGGCCTGCAACCAGCTGAAGAAGATGAAGCTCCATCTGTGGTACTGGGTTAAGCCACCCCAGGAATTCTCCTTAGCTCCTGAGAGGATAAGAGCCTCTAACAGTAAGTAGCCATGAGATAAATACGCCATTATTTTGGAAAGGGGAAGTCCTGAGGTTTTTGGCTCACATATTATAGAGTGCATGGATTTAAAAGCTACATTTTTAAAAAGGTCCTGTGCATCATGCAGTGCTATTATAATTGCTAAAGGCTGGGCTGACGATAATCTAAATCCCAAAATACTAGTGGTTAATTAGGAATCCAACAGACTTCTTCCAGAAATAAAACTTAATCCCTTAATTACACTCTTTATTTCTTAATTTCCTCTCATAGTAACCTATGCAAATACGGACTTGGTTTCCAAAGAAAAAGGTTCATGTGTTCTTTCAGCATGCATACTCTACAGTCATCGGAAAGATCAACAAAGGAAGGCGGGCATGAACTCTGTTTCCTTTTTTCTCAAATCACAGCTATAAATCTCAATCTTTTCCTTCTTAAATGTATGAAAAGTTAATAATTGTTATTTAAATCCTTTAGCTTGTTAATTTACATTTCAAAATGTTCTCCAATTATATGTATTTATAAAACACTTTTTCATAACTTTTTTTTTTTTTTTTTTAGTTTTTGGAAAGAGGGACATTTTAGGAAGGAAGTGAGAATTCTGCAAAAGGAAGATCTCATGGAAAGCAACTCGAATAATGGCATTCTCAGGCCTGAGAGAGTGAGGGTTAGCATCTTGTGAATTTGCTAAAGTCAATTTGATGGAATTGGTTTTTCTTCTCGAAAAAATTCTATAAAAAGTACTCAATTCCACCCCCTTCCAAGTCAAAAGGAAGATAACTTTAAAAAGCCACTCAAAGCAATGGCAAAGGTACCAGGACATTTTCACAAGGGCACAGAACCCCATGGTTATACTGATCATCTTGCCAGGGTACACATTCAGTGATTACAGACCAGACTTCCTGGGTTCCCTCTACTGACCATCGAGACACCAGTTGATGTCCAGAGTTATGCCATTTCCACAGTGAGACACTGTAACTGGAAAGGAGCAAGGACGTGGAAGAAGTGAACCCAGCTTGCCAAGAGCTCTCAGGGGACTTCCTGATTACTTTCCCACCAGAGTAAGACAAGTCAACCCTGCTCATACCAGTCTCCAGGCCAGAGAATGTATAGTACTAACAGGACATTCTCTTCTAGTATCAATTTTGCATTGATATTAGAAGGAAAAGAAGGAAAAAAACATTATCTAAATTTAATGTAACAGTAGATGGCAAAGAAAAAAAAATCTAGTCAAACTAGTCTGTTTTTATCTTGCCACTGACTTTCACATGTAGCTGGAAAATTTTTGTGTGTGTGGAAAAGGATTAAGTAATACTCAGACTGAATTTTTGGTCCACTGGATACACCACCATAATAGGTTTCTTAGCATCAATAAAAAGATTCGAATGATTTTTCTTTCAGTCTGAGCATTAAATTAGAATCTTCTGTCTAGTCCACATCCATAGACCATTACTGTTAATTGACTTGTCTGAGTAAAAAGCAAGAGACAAAATCAATTCTAGCTCAGGCTGGAAGCCATCATAATTTCAGAAAACAAAACACAGACTGGACAAGTCATAAGGACTATATTCCCCTCAATCTTGAAACTGATTATATATTCTGAAGCTGAATATATTAAACTGAGAAAGCCTAAAAGGTAAAACACAACCTATCATTGATGTGGGTTTTGCATGTGATCAACTTTAATGGCTTGTTAATGTCATATATGTGTGTATGTGTGTGTATATATGTGCATGTGTGTGTGTGTGTGTGTGTATATATATATATGGCCTGAAAATCTATTCCAGAATAGTAACTTTCATCTAGGAAAGAAGACAATGTAATATGGCTCAGCAAGCACCAGAGTGTGAATTAAAGAGGTAAATTTGAGCAGTCTTGTCTGAATGGCCTCAGACAGAGCACTTAATACACCCAAGACACCATTCCTTAATATATAATGTAGAGTGTGGAACCAGCTGAGTTCTTTGCCCCTTTCAGTGTCAATGTTCTCGGCTTCAACTTTAGATCTATCGTACAACTTCTAAAATATATTGGTCTATCGAGAGTCAACTTTATTGTTCTCTGAAACTTAAAATGTTTTTTAAGAAGCTTTTAGAAAGAACCATTTTTTCACAACTACCCCGAAAAACTATGTACAACATGTTCAAGAATGCAATAACAATTATAAATTCAATGATGATTTATAACCTAAAAACAACTCCAACTCATAAAGATAGTTCTATCAGAGTTAGATTCTTCAGTTTCAGGGCAAGTAGACATTAAATGTCTTACATGTAATTTATGAATTGCACCTTAAATTTAAAGCTGTCTTTTGCGCGTCTGATATACAGTGGCAACCGACAAGGTTAATTATCCAGCCCAGACAAATAACTTAGAATGTACTCACTGCTAGAGTCTAGGGGCATAAATACAACAGCATCTGCTTTCAATAAAAATGCATCCATCTAAATGAAACCTCAAGGTGGGGTGAGTTGAGAATGAAAGAAAAAGTTTTCTCTTCTGATCCTGATGAGAGATGTAGCCCTGAGAATGCTGTTACACTATTGTCAGACATTACTATATGTAAGTCACATGTACTCATCAAAGAAACGAGAGTCCAATGCTGCCTACATATTTTCTAGATGCTCCCCTCTCACGAAGAAATTATGACTGTAACTGGAAGTCAGGCCTCATTTCAGCAAATAGCAGTAGCAGTAGTGGTGAATATAAACATATCTTCTCTATATATATTTGCAGAAGTTCAATCTATAAACTAAACGCAAATATAAAAATTATCTCAAATTACTCTTCTGTTTGACTAACATTAAAAGCTTTTCATTTGATAGGCAATTATCATCCCCCAGAAAAGAAAATCATGAGCATATACTAGGAGCATAAATATAAGGGTTGATTGATCAATCCTGCCTCCCCACACACAAAATCAAACATATCTTTAAACTCGAAAAACTTCAGAAGATATATTATTCTGAATGATATCTAATGACCAAATTTAAATTCATGACTCTAGAACTATGCAAAAACATGTGTCTTGAACATTTTAAACCAAACGTTGGTTCAAAAATATTTCATGTTTTTAATACTTAATTTGATTCAGATGGACCTCTTGTTTTGGGTCTATAAAAGTAGAAAAAGCTGCAGGGTTTTTCTGGTCCAATAGCACAAAAGCATATTATTACTGTTAAAAATATTACATTTACACATTCACGGGGATAACAAAGACAGAAAGATTTAGGAATAATTTGCAAACAAGCTTGTTTCTAATGCTGAGTTTTGCCTGCCCCCACTACACCCCTCACAACAACTGCAAAGCATAAGATTTCTTACCTTCACATTTTTGTGACACTTCATTAAATTTGTGTCCAGCAGGGCATTTACACTCAAAAGACCCAACAGTATTAATGCAATTTCCTCCCTGACAGAGCCCGGGGATGGCCTGGCATTCGTCCACATCTGTCAGATTGCAGAAGACAGAGAGAAAAAAAAAACTCACATAAAATTCATTGCAGAATACAATGTGATAATTTGTCCACAATTATGTTACCATATTTATATCGGTGGTTATTTGTCCCTCACAATATTTGGAATATGACTAGGGAAACTATTTCTCACAACTGCATTATGTAAAACACATCGTTGGATTAATAATGTTCCATAAGAAGTCACAAGCATTTTTTGTTTCCCCACCTTCCATGTTTCCTAATGTAGAGGAGAGTGTACTAACTTTTGTGGGTTTCATCACATATGCAGCAAAGTAGAAAGATATGTTTAAAAGGCCATTATTCACGGCCTCGTTTTTATCTCCAGATTGGTAGTAATAATCAGAGTTATTCAAAAAATCTTGCAAATCAAAATGCAATACATTTCTACAATGAAACTATCTTTAAGAGTTGTACTGAATGATTTAGTTAAAACGGAATTTATTGAAGGTCACTCAGACTACACGAGACAGCTAATGTTTTTGCACAAATGAAGTGGAAGAAATGTTCACTTCACATTCTGGAGAAATGCCCTGCACAGTAAAAATTAAACAACTCAGAAAATTAGGCCAACAAGTGAGAGGGATCGCTAGATGAGCGTGCAGTTTCAGCTGCTGACTTACCTTGCTGGCAGAGTGGCTGCCAGAAGGCACCTTTGTAAAGGTCAGTGAGATCATGTCTTTCCCCAGCTCAACGTGCAAGTCCATACTACGTCCTAGGAAGTTCTACATGATTCCTCTGCTCTTTTACCCATTTTCCACCCTCCTATCGCTCCCACCACACTGGATTCCTCAAATATGCCACCTGCCACAGAGCTTTGTAATGGCTGCCCCTCTGCCTGGAATATTCTTCCTCCAGAGAGCTGCATGGCCCACAATGTCTCTCGTTCTCCAGGTCTCTGCCCCAATGCAACTTTAGCCACGAGCCCTTCCCTTGACAGTCCAACAGCAACACCTGGCTCCAGGCTCTAATCATCCTTCCTTCCCTGTTTATTTTTTTTCCACAGGACTAACCACCCACTGACCTAATACATGTCTGTTTTGTTTAATAAATTTATTGTCTTCAATATAAGCTTCCAGAAAGCAGGGACTTTGTCCATTTTCTTCACTGCTGTATAACCAGCACCTAAGGACTAACTTGGGTTCTTATGTGTAAGCCCAAATAGTAACCTTCCAGGAGCAAAATTAATCATCTCATGCTCACCACATTCTGTTACAAAGTTTATAAAAGTACCTGTACATTCTCTCCATCTCTTTGTTCATAACAGAGACAAGTCTGATTTAATAAAGAATCCCCAAGTAAACAGTCTAGTGTATTCCTTTTGAAACCTGGAAGCCTAATGCGTTCTTTAGCTTCACTTTTCATTGAGTAAAGTAAAAAAGGGATTGCTGTTGATAAGATCTCAACCTGTGTTCTTGAGAAAAGTTGGCATGCAGTAAAAGGGATATTAAAGAAACAATATAGTTTATTATAAAAGTATCACGTACTGTTTTAAATGAAATGTCTTAACCCACAAACAAATGATTATATGTGGAAAATCATTAGATTATGTTTTCCAGCCAATTTCAGTTTTGTCTTAGACCAGAATTTTCCATTCTCTTGACATGTTGAATGTATTTTTAAAAATATTTTTGAAAATCAAGATTTTTACATATGGGCCGAACTAGCTGTCTTGTTGATCATGATTTTTGGCCAACAGAAAATACAGACGAGGCAATTCTCCACTGGCTGTATACGGCCCCTCACGTCTGACCCAACGACTGGAAACACCAGCAAGGAGCGAGAGCCACAACTTGGTGGCAGTATCTCTTGGAAACAACAACGGCAACAACCACCATCACCACCAAAGATGAAGAATTTCACTCTCAAACTGGCAATATAACTGCCATTGCGATTCAATGGGTTTTCAAAACTTTTCTTATAAAAAACCTTTTTTTTTTTTTTTTCTTGGACGTTGAATAGCAGAGTTAGGAAGAAACAGGAAGCAAATGCTGGAAAGATCCAGATTTATGAAACAAATAGCAAAGCTAAAGAGAAGGCAGTTCATTCTCCCCACCCCACCCCCACCAATTCCGTTAGCACCCCAACCTTTGACAATGGCTCACTGATGGGCAGCTGAGGCACTTAAAAGTCTAGCTCTTTGGTCACTGTCAATGAGTTCATGGGTATTAGCTAACTTTATAATCCCAAGACTAACAAATTCTTCAAAACTCACTGGGACTTTCTAAAAATGAGAAAAATAAGAAGGCACCAATAAAAACCTAAACTTTTAATTTTATAAACTACTACAATCCATCCCTTGATAATTCTAGAGTTTCAAGATGACTTATTTCTTCTCTTGACATTCAGAGGGATACATTTAAGGGCATCCAAAGGAGCTGTATGTTGTACACGGGAGGTGGAGGCCAGGAATGACAATATCAGAAGTGGAATTTATTGAAGTGGAATGTAATGGAGACCCACAAAACTGTGTGACTAAGCTCAAGTTCTGTTTTAGTGCATATTACTCTTAGAATTAACATATAAAACAAAGCCAAAGCATTATCTATTTGCCTCAGAAAAGCATATCCTGAATTTTCTGAAAATATTGCAACTTGCTATAAAAAGTCCTGAGGCAGTCTAAAGGAAACAGATATAGCCTGAGAGTTTTCAATCCCATCAGTTCAGTGTGGAGCTGCCTCTGTTCACTTCCTCCTGTTTCCTGCCAGACATCCAGACAATAAAAGAATTTGTACAGCTGGAAGAACAGGAGTAAAAGCCAAAAACAGAGTAAGGGCTTCTACAGGAGGCAGGAGAAGCAGCTAGCAGGCGACATCTGGGGATATTTAAAACTGTGAAACAAATCCTAATTTATTTCGGACTTGTAAAAAAATGCATAATGTAGCATGCAAAATGTCGAGAGAAACAGTTTTCTTCAGGTCAATTAAGCACAACCCATGAGAGAGAGGAACTCTAACAGTTTCAAATGAAGAAAAAAAATTAAGAAAAACATAAACTACCTTGTTCACAAACCTTGCTTTGTGTTTCTAGACAGCATTGCCATAATGCACAGCATTGCTGTAAACAGAATCACACCACCCCTGGAGTGAGAGGTACATGCAAACACCTCTGGGGTCAGAAAGGGGGAACGGTTGGCAAGAAAACATCCAGTAAGACTTCAGCTGCTCTCTCGAGAGCCACGTTCCTAATGCCTTAGTTGGATATCATGCAGTCAGCGAAATTGTGAAGTTATGTAGCTGACACTACTTTTCCATTCTCTTCAACTTCATTGGAGAATGGCCCTCCAGAGCAAATAAGATTAATCCATTAATAATTCCATCAGCCCGGGTTTACCTTGACAAGCTCCCGTGCGGATATTTGGAATGAAGCCACGGCGGCAGGGGTGAGGCTGGGCAGGACACATCTCACAGGGGTGGCCCCAGGCTCGGCCGACTGTGGCACAGCAGAGCGTTTTTGTGCAGACAATCCCGCTGAGTTGTCCCTGGCACATCTGGTTGCTGATCACAGTAAAACATGGGCCTGTCCTGTAATCTGAAAATAAAGAATAAGAATCTGATGAAAATCCAGAAAAGCAGGAACCATCGTGCAGAGAAACAGCTGCACTCCATCTTGCTTGACTCCGAATTGAGAAATGAATTTCAGGGACAGAATGATGCATCACTGCCTCTGTGTAAGGCCTTGGATAGACCATTCTACTTCTGAACCCGATTTCCTAACCTACAAAACAGGGATGAAAACATCAGTTCTTACCCACTTTGAAAACGGCATTGTGAGCATCAGATGAGCTAATGGAAAACTCTTTACAACTGTGAATTGCTGTACAAATGTAACATGGTAATATTATTATCCACTCATTACTTAAGAAAACATAATGGTGCTTGCACTGAATCAGCTCCGATGCCTGATACAGATGCTTCAGTGACTAAAAGAGGCCAAATCCCTGCCCTCACAGAGCTTCCAGTCTATTGTTATTTAGGGCTGAGAAAGCAAAGAATTTTGAAGCTTGCAGTGAGGCGAGTCATGGCACCTTCTTCCTGGAAGTTCCTTCAACAAAAGAAATGGTTATCTGTTTCTTTTGAGTTGGGGTCATCTTGTTTCAAAGACAAAACAAGCAAACTAACAAATGAGGATTTAAAATTTTGCCCATGCAAAACACATTAGGTATTTAACATAAAGGGTGAGGACACTCGTCTGAAATAATTGTAACCTCTAGGCAAAAGGACCATCTTAAAGCAAAACAGGAATGAGCTAAGACCGTAAGAGAATTTGCAGTCAGAGCAGTCTACCACCAGTTATAAGATCTGCCTCTTGTTTTTCTTTTTTTTTTTTTTCCTACAGAGAGACAGCCAACAACAAACAAGAAAGATGAAGACGTAGTGAGCACAGAGGACCAAAGCCAGGTTGTCCTCACAGGTTGTCCCCTTGTGAGAGAAATCAGGGCCATAAAACCCATTTCTGTGGTTCTACAATGACCTTGACAGACAAGGGAGGCTGGGCTGGGGTCGGACTCATGGGCTTCTACCCACTACCCAACATTTGCATGCTTCCAGGTCATTTTCAGAAGCGTTTAGGTGGAGTGATTCCTGTGAGTCTAAAAATGGACTCAATGACCCCAGTAAGTTCCTTTTACCTGTGAATGCAACCGTTTTATGAAAATCACTGGCTGCACTAATGAAACTACTGGGATGCTTTCATTGTTTTCGCCTTTCTTTAAGTAACTCATAGGACACAGCAGACATGCTATTTACTAAGGAAAAAAGGACAACTTTTCATTACAATACCAAGAAGAGTGAACATTCTGGATCGTAACAATGTTTTGGCAATAGCTAAATTTTATCTGCTGGCATCCCTCTATCCTGAGTATTCTCCTTGCTTTCTTTTTCTTGCATCTCCACTCCAACCCCTCCCTTGGAATTTCAACTCCATCTGCTCCCCATCACTACGTGCTCTTCCTCCCTCTCCTCTGCTATCTGCAGTGAACCACCTCTGTTCAGTGGTGTTGCAGAAATAGCACTGCTCTAACGCCCATGCTGTAAGATCAACCTTCTGAAGAATTCCAAAAACAAAATTCCATGCCAGTCACATACATAAAGAAGACTACCATATCCAAGCTACGGCAGCACTGGAGAGACAGACAGGACGGTCCAAATGCCGAGTCCCCAGCTCCCCAGCTCCCTCCCTCCATACCAGTGTTATGTCCCACTCACAGGATGCAAGATAATTTTAGATTTTAGTAGGCACATATTAATTTTAATGTGTATTATGAACCAGCATAAATATATCAGACTCATGATTTCACAGTTATGTCTGCTATGAGGATGATGAATTGAAAAACCTTTTAATTCAATTTTTAAAAAATATTAAATACTAGTACAGGTGATATGCAAACAGGTCAAAAATTGTGTGGGTGACATCTACATGCAACCAGACTCACCATTCCAAAAGAAAAGCCTGAGACCTTTGTGTCCCTCTTCTCTGTGTGACCTGGCCCCACCCACCTTTCCAGCCCTTTCTCCTGACACTTTGTTTATCATGTGTCTTTTTTTTTTTTACTTTGTTTATGCATTTATTACTCTACTGTTTTTTTAGTTTTATGTAGTCAGGCTCTAGGTATACTTTAATATTTTACATTGTATGCCGTATTTATTCAAAACCTGCTATCTTCTTCCAGAGATACTGAATTCAAACAAAAATATAAACAAATATTAAATACTGAGCTGTTGAATAGATCTCAGTCCTCATTTCATTCTTTTGATGAAAAAAAGTCACTCAGCACTGCAGTAATTTGTAACAAAATCTCTTTAAAATGCTGTGGACATTTTAAAACTATGTGGACGAAGTGATATACCAAAGTCATCTTTATCTTTTTGGTTCAATTCTCCCAAATAATACCTATAGGGATTTAATAAATGCATCTTTGCTATTTGGCCTTTCTTTTCTATTTCAATATTTTATTATGTATTTTAATTCAAAATTAAGTAGTTACTTTACACAATTGAGAAAAGGCAGTAGCATATAAATAAATGTAATTACACCTAAAGAAACCCTTGATAACATATTGATTATATTATCGTACATAAGATTTTGTGTGTATGCATGTGTGTGTTTTATTTTTTAATCATAAAATAAGGATTATACTAAAAATATACTTCTGAATCTTGCTGGATTTTCTTCACTTAACATTGCCAAAGCTTTTCCCCATGTAATAAACACCATTCCACAATATGATTTTAATTGCTGCATAATTTTCCATCAAGTTATAACAGAATGTGTTTAGTCATTTTCTTACTGTCTATCATTTAAATTGCCTGTAATTCTTCATTATTACACATAGCATTCAGTATACATTACAATGAATCCTTTTCAGGATAAAAACAGCCATCAAGATTTTTATGACTATATATATCCTACATCTGAGACTAGAAACATCACAGCCGTATAATCTTTTATTAAAAAAAAAACTTTCTATGTTAGGTAACAAGAAAGAGAATTTAGGCTTGTTTCTTTCTGTTAATTTACTGAGACAAGTGCAAATGCTTTAATCAAACAGATTCATGTTAGCTTGCCATATTCAATCATTTTTAAAAAGCATAATGCAACATGAATTTTAATTTATAATCCTCTCTTCAACACTGCTGGGATTTGTTTTTCCACCTCCTCTTGCCAAGATACTCTATGGAATTATCTTATATATGAGGATTGCCAAGGTTCAGGATAGATACAAATATGGTGTTTTGTGAGTGACACCAGCAAAATCCAGGCACTCTACAAAATGCTAACACAAATCTGATTCAGTTCTGTCTGACACTGATTCATAACTTCAGATGTGAATTCCTCATTAGAAGATCTTCATTAAAAAAAAAAAACCTTAAGACTTTTCCAGGGTCAGTAACTTATTATTCTTATTTCAATACGAAATACATAGAATCAAGATGGTAGCTGTTAATTCTGACAACATATATTAGGTATTCCAACAGTCCACAGGGATCCCATTTATTAAATATACTATATATTTGGCGAATACTTTAAGTACGTAGAATAGAATCTATGGACTTAGCACATTTCTGTGCTAGATACTTATCACTATTGACAAAGTTATTTTGGAAACAAATTAGAACTGGCTTATTTGACAGTACAGATTAGCAAGTGGATATGAATGTATTTGTAGATCCGTATTTTAAACAAAAATTGCTGATTGCAGAGGGAGAGGCATAATCTGGATGAAATAAAATTGGATCTAAAAATGTCTTGGAAGGTAAATGCTGTATTAACATGGTTTTCAAATGTCATTCCGATTTGGCGGCATGTGCTTTTCGTCCTGTACTTCATTTAGATTGCCAAGGTTATGCCGTTTTTAGTCCAATACGCCAACCGCAGAAAGAAATCTGCCCACACTCCCAATTCCTTACTAATAATCCAATTATTTACAATTATTCCCATAGCACTTACATGATATTAAGCTAAATTTACATACTCTTTTTTTTTTTTTTCAGATAGTCTCAGCATTAGACAGGGAGTGTGCTTAACTCAAAGCTTGTGTAATGTCTGACTCATTCCTGGCTTCAGTGTAAATCATTATTCCTAATGCAACTAAAATATAGTATTAGAAATGCTTTCTATTTGCAAATTGCTCTACAATCACTTCCTTATAAGACCTTCATGAACTAGGGCAACAGGCCAAATCATTCCGAAATTAAAGTGCGATTCTAATTGTTTTTAACTGACTTACTCCAGTGTGGCTGCTTCATGGGAAATTCTGCATCTCCATGTTCCCATTCTGAGTGGTTAGCTCAAGGATTGCTCTCCAGTCCCATTAGATTTGGCCTCAAGGCTTGGGCACTGACCAACATGTGTCTGCAGCCTCTGATCCTCAGCTCATGCCCAGCTCTGCAGCTCAGAATGCTGTGGTCTACAGCATTATTTCACTTTCATTTGTAATCAGACTTCACCCTGAAGCAAATGCATCATTTACAGGGAAAGAATATTCTGTGGTACAATGAATTCTTGTCCCTCCTGCCCAGTCACTAAACCACAAACTGCAGGGAAGGCACAAGGATATAATTTTGGGCACTAGGCTCCAATTATTTTAAATCCTTCTTTTCATAAAAATGACAAACAAAAGAATGAGATATCAATTTATCCATGACATAGAGGGTCACAGCACACTTATTTCTCCCAGGTAGGTTGGCCTGGGAAACATTAGGCTCCTAATATGTGGAATTTCAATACAACTTTCTGAGGAAGGAGTTCAGAGAACTTTTAGTCTAAGGAAAATTAAAGTTAAGAAGTTCCATTATCATAATCAGCCTCCTAACTGCTGTTACTTCTTCTTACTCCAATCATTCTTAACCTTAGGACATAACAGAATCACTTGGGGGAGCTTTTGCAAAATGCTGATGCCTGGGTCCTACCCTGTCCTCCTCTCCCAGTTTTCCCCATGGAACCCTATTTAGTAGATGTGGCACAGGGCCCAGGCATATACATCTTGCAAAAGCTCCCCAAGATGATTTTTGCCCTCTAGGACTCTAAGTTTTGTGTGTGTGTGTGTGTGTGTGTGTGTGTGTGTATTTTTTCTCTCTCTCTCTGTCTTTTCCTTTAATGAAGAGTGCTCATGTTCCATGATTAATTGGAGATGTCTGCAAGATAACAACTACTTATCTGAAAGTCTAACCTTAGAAACATCAGACAGCCCATAAACTGGGATCACTGCCACTCAACATAACCTAGTATTTCTCAACTAGGACTGACATCCTAATCATGGCAAAATACTATTCATTTCCACAGTGCTGCACTGATTATGAGGCACTTTATTACATTCTTTACTAATTATATTATAGTTAATTATACTAACTACCAGCTCATCAAAGCAAACAACAAAGTCAAAATTTAGGAAGGCTGATTATCCACTACTGCAGTGTCCTAATAGTTAATAGAATTCCCATTTCCAGTCTCTTTCCTTCTAGTTTTACAAAGCACACTGATATACATGATCTCATGCCGCTGTCAGGAACTCCCACACCCAGCCCCTGCCCACTGCTGCAGCTTGTATCTCAGTGGAATTCCAGGGGCATTCTCCAATTGGGGCCCGAATACAAGGCCTATTTAGCATCAGTAACACCAAAAGTCAACTCTTAATTTATTCCAGAATTGCACTATCAGAGAGGCCATCTGAAATTCTTCCGGGACTCCTGATTTTATAAAATATAAAGTAGTGCACAATATCTATCAAGTTTCCTGTCAAAAATAGTCAAGGCTTAATCTAATCAAACTTCCACACCAAACTTCTAGCTGAAAGGGAATATAGGGATAGAGGAACAAGGTAAATTGCACCACAAGGAAACAACCAGAAAGCTCAGAACGTGTGATATTTTCTAAGGCAATTGTTCAAAACTTTTCCAAAAGCAAATGACTTTCTCTTCACCAAAAGAAGTACAGAGATTATTTTAGATTAAAAATCATAATAATCAAAACTCAATTGGATACTGTTTCTAAAAGAGACAATTTCAGAAATCTTATGTGGACTACATATTACATGACATTGCAGAGTTGTTGTTTTTCTAGGTGTGATAATGGTATTGTGGTTATATGCAAGAATGTCCTTAGTGCTTAGAGGTGATGTGTCATGATGTATGCAACTTAACTTTCAAATAATTCAGTGACGTAAATAATAACAAATACATATTTCAATATATATCTTGTATAGTCTATATATATATATACATCCAGATGTGTACATACACATAGAAAGCTATTATGTGTATAAAAGTGGGAACAGTTATTCAACATAAGTGGAAAGTATGTGTGTATACTTTATATTATTCCTTCAACTTTAATGTAAGTTTGAAATTTTTTATAATAAAATTTCAGGGGAAAGAAATTCCTTTCACATCTACTTTTACTATGCAATGTTGCTTCTCCCATCTTATTCAAGCTACATGGCATTTTTAAAACGATGCAATAAGGTTTAAATATACTTTCCAATCCATGCATTTATATAAAATACTGCACACAAGATTACCTATTTAACATGGTCTATACAGTGTTATTAAAAGAATACAACCTGTTGGCAAAATTTACTAAAGTATATTATGCAAAATGTTTATCTTTAAGAAACTGCATCTGAGGTATGGCTTAATTGTTACTAAATGTTTTTAAAAGGCACTTTAGAAATAAACCATATGGGAAAAAAACAAAACTATTTCTACATTAGTATTTTCCCTGATTTTAATTTCTTTATTCCATAAGTGAAAAGTATTACCACTATGACTTAAATGTAAATATCATTCAAAACTGCAGAAACAAGGTGATTTGTTGTACACCTTTTAATCTAACATGCAGACTAAGCAATTCATCAAAATCCAGGCCATAGTTCTGTGGGACCCAATTATGTGTGGCAGCAATTCAAAACTACAGCAAATTGTTACCACATTTTATTCTGTTCCATGATGAAGAAAGCAGAGAGAAATCTTGTTCAGAGTAAGAGAATATCTCATTTACCTGATATTATTTGTTCCTTTACTATAAATCCTGCAAGTCATTACTGACTCTCATCTTCCTGCGAAGTTATCTCTACTTTTACTAGAAAAAAAAAAAGACTGGGGGAATCGGTAAAGTCAAATCATGGTTTGGGTGACATATTTACCATCAAGATAATAAAATCATAGAGAACGCTTTCATTCTTAATGGTCTGCAAATTCCACTTTAAAGAACCAGTTGGCTCTGATTTATTCCCTTTTAAAACGGCTTGTATGAAATGCCACGTTAAACCAAACACTGCCGTTTGACCACAGAGCATCAGCTATTAAACAGCAAGACAAAAACAATAATATTATATAACAATTTATTTGTTCTTTTATATTTTTTCAAAGCCATGAAGCATAACATATTCTCTCCAATCCAAAAACAAGATTAACAGCCCAAGAGGAAAGGGCCTTAAGATTAAATATAAAAATGGTCAGGGGCAATATATTCTTAAATTAACCTGTATATCATAAAAGTACCTTGTAATATTGTTTATTTTCCAAAATAAGTTCCACAAAAGATGAATTAAGTTCATGAAGAATCCTAATAGAATGTTTTATCATTAAATTATTATTAGAAATGAGATTTTCAGTAGCAGGTCAATTTCAACACTGAACATTGTGTATATGGAGGGTAAAGGCCTATGTTTGTAAAGAGACAATAAAAATAAATTGATTTAAAATATCAATCAATTGCAGTACACTAATATGAGGTACCCAGAGCAGTCAAATTCATAGACAGCAGTGCAATGATAGTTGCCAGGGATTTAGGGGAGGGAGGAATGGCGAGTTTTAGTTTGAGAACATGAAAAGGTTCTGGAGATGGATGGGGGTGACAGGTGCAAAACAATGTGAATGTGCTTAATGCCACCAAACTGTACACATAGAAATGGTTAAAATGGTAAATTTTATCTTATGTATATTTTAATACAATAAAAATAAATTTCTAGCCGACACGGTGGCTCATGCCTATAATCCCAGCACTTTGGAAGGCTGAGGCAGGTGTATTGCTTGAGCCCAGGAGTTCAAGACCAGCCTGGGCAATATGGCAAAACCCCATCTTTACAAAAAATACCAAAAAATGTAGCTGGGTGTGGTGGTGGGCACCTGTACTACCAGCTACTCAGGAGGTTGAGGCGTGAGGATCGCTTACTGTTGTGAGCCGTGATCACACCACTGCTCTCAAGCCTGGGCAACAAAGTGACACCCTATATCAAAAAAAAAAAAAAAAAAGAAAGAACAAGAAATTCTACAACACAAAATTAAATTAAACACTTTGACTTCAATGCTTTACAGCTGTAAAGGCCTACACTTCACAACTGTAAAATAGAATCATAGGTTTCCTTATGCATTCAACAAATATTTATTGAGCCACTACCCCATATCAGTGAGTAGCACGGCATAAAACCTCTGTTCACATGGAGTTTGCAGTCTTGTGGAGGAGGTAGTGAATAAATAGATCAATATGTTACAATACTTTTAGATTTGAGGTTGAAATTTAGTTACAAATGAAACAAGCAAGCTGCTGTCATAGAGAATAATTGGGTGCACCTACCTTGGTAAAAGTTATCAGAAAAGACTTCTTTGAGGAGGTGACATTGAAACTGAGACCTAAAGGATGAGCACAAGCCAGGTGTACAACATCTAAGTGCTTTCTAAGTATAGGAGACAGCAAGAACAGTGGCTCTGGGATGGCAGATAGACTGGCTTCTCTAGGATTAAAAAAAAGCCGCTGTGACCAGAGCTTTGAGCGCAAAGGGGAAGGAGCATGCCATGAGGTTGGATCCTTTAGCAGGGGCTGGATTATGCAGAACATCTCAGAATATGATGAGGAGTCTGGATCTGGCTCAAAGCTCAATAAAAAGCCACTGAAAACACATGTGTTATTTGAGAAGCGTGCTCCTTCAAGGGCTCAGGAGTGGAAATGGAAAGGCTTTCAGGGAGGCTACTGAAGGATGTGAGGGGAAAGTTGGCGAGGGCTTGGCAAGGGTGGTGGCATAGAAAGGGTGGAAGGCCAGCAGGAAGGGGATGCCCTTGGGCCAAAGAACCAACAGCACATGTGGATGGATCAGAAAGGAAGTGTGAGGGAAACAGAAAGGCTCCCGGGCTTCTGGCTTCCATCACTGAATAAATGGTCATTTGCTGAAATGGGGAAACTAGGGAAGATTAAGCTGTAAATACTAATAATCCATTAACAAGTTCTTCCCATTTTCACAATAAGGTACCTGGTGCAGAACAGGTGACTTGAATTAATGAGGCTGTCCATGAATAAAATTATATTATCTGTAAATCTTAATGCTATCAAAACAAACAAAAATAAAACCTGTGTATAATGTAATTATACCCTGACTTGTGTGTTTTTGCTTTTTTATAAATTTATTTTCCTCCCCTTCCTTTTTGTGAGCAAGCATTTACTCCTATCATATTCAGATATTTATGCATAAACATTACGGCTGAGATTCTTACTTCAAACACATTTGGTGAATTTTCACAGAAAACCAAGTATGAAGTACCCACGGCCCAGACCAACAATATGTGATGGAATCCTGGCGTGGTGGGTGGGATTTCCTCCAGAGGAACTCCACTGCCCCTTTCATAAATGACAGGGCATGGGAATCCAAGACCACTAGCATTAGCTGCCAGCCCTGAGTTCATTCTACAGGAAATGGAGACACACCACACTCACATTCCATGATAGCATCAATTCTGAGAGATCTGGTGGAAAACTTAAAGCAGGGACAAAAGTTCAGCCATTATTAACCACAGCTGAGAAATGCCTCCTATAAATATGAATTTTCTGTAGTATCAAGACAGACAAACGGCAGGGAGATGGTTTTGATACACTGGTTGGCAAACATTATTTCTAGAATTGGCTTTTTATCAAAGATCCGTGTGCTACTAGATATGTGGTATATAGGTTGTTTGTATAGGTTGTTTGTATATCTTCTCTCCTACACACACACACACACACACACACACACACACACACAGAGTCACAGAAGCACACTAACATACTATCAAGGTGGCCCTCCTCTTCTCAGAACTTTTCTTTGGAAGAAAATGTCTGATGAATGAAAAATTCCTGAGACTGTTTCCAGCTCAGAGTCTGGCACTGAACTCAGCTGAAGAAAGACAAGTTGGAAGAAAGTACAAGCATTACTCAGAACACGTGAGTGAACCGTGCAAAAGACAGGCATGGGAGCTGAGGGGGTAGGAGAGGCAGCAGCACCAAAACCCAATCATGTAGATTTAATTCATCAACAAAAGAAGATTCCTGACAAAAATCAGTACATGCTCAGATATCAAATACAACAGATGATTCATATTCTTTGACACCAAAGACTAAGGCGGCCGACCCTAGAATTGGGTTTTCACTATTATTTTATGGTCATTATTTTTCAGACCTGCTAAGTGGAGTGAGAACATGTCACTAATGGGACAATCATGGGGCCTCCTGGCAGCTCCACTGGAAACATACAGATTTTGATGTTCTGGGCCACTGGTGAGTGACAATTGTTTTATGGAATAGGCTAGCAATTATGCAAATATTCATCCTGCTCTTTGGAATTAACAGTTATTTCCCAGACACCCCAGGTACACATGATGTGAAGAGTTAAATCTTAATACTATCCTATAGGCAGATAGGCCACTCTAGTTCTAGCTAAGTGTTGCCCAGTGGAGTCAGTGGGAGAATGGTATATGCTTTAGAAACTTCCATTCTATAAAACTAGAAAAAAGATTTAAAGTTGCTCCTGAGACTATAAGGTCTACAACTATTAAATCGTGTACTGTCTGAACACTGACAGGGCACTGTGTTACTCTGTTCCCTCTTACCACTTACTAGAGATTTACATCAGCTTGGCCAGACGCTGGGGTTTCATCTAAGGCAGCTAGTTAGATACGTGCGGAAAGTGTATATGGTTAGAAAATAATAAGAGACAGCATTAAAGTGGTTTAAAATGCCCCAAGAGGGAAGCCAAACACCACAATTTTCTCCAACTGTGGAAGAAAAAACAACTTGAGCCAGATTGTAGCTCTCTGGATGTATTAACAGGTCTATGTTTTATTCCCTTGGATATTTACGAAGCATGTTAACAATAATTAAAACGGAATTTTCCAAACCTTTAAGGGTAAAAGTTAGGAATAGAATATCAATGACCTTGGAAAGTGTTATAATTTAATATACATCATATTCACCATCCTGGGATTTCACTACTGATATTCAAAATTCACAACTCCCACACGGAGCAAGCGTTCTTAGGAAGTATGCTCATGCAAATGCCTTCTATTCAAATGTATTTTCAACTTTCTGCAGTAGTTGTACAGCTAAAAGTTAGTGCTGCTGGTCTATGGGCATTCAGATTTCTCTGGTCAGGAGTTCTTAAATTGAAGACCACAATCGGGACTCGGTAGGTCTAAAGGTGCCCCGAAACTATACGTAAATCACATGTACAAGTTCGATGAATCTGAACACAGTTAAGTGAGCAATCACATATTCTCTTCCAGAAATCTGGAATTGGGATTGAGGAGCATTGGTGTTCACCTCTGCAGACGGCTAGACCTCAGGTGACTTACCTTGGGAGCAGGGAGGTGGCATGTACATGACACACAGAGCAGTCCAAGAGTTGGAGAGAGCATTTGGTTTTTGCTTCCAGCCCTGGGTAAAGCTCTGCTACAGTACCTGTCCTTGGGTTTCTTATAACCTGGGATGTCCCAGGTTCCTTAAAGCAAATCCCCCCTTCTGCTTCAGCTAGTTCCATTACTTGCAACCAATGCACTTGGAGCCAATACAGTGCATTCATTTATACCTTTTTGGAAGAAGAACGTGTTCTTTCATCAAATTCTTAAAAAAGTGTCCATGGCTCAAATAACCCCCTGCACTATTTAAAAAGAAGTAACTAATAAGAATTTGGCATTACTTAGATAACTTACTCTGATTTACTGAGTTTTATATGTCCATTCTCAAAGAAAAGCAAAAACAAACAAACAAACAAACAAAAAAAAAACTCTCCTAGTTAGTGACACAAACACAGACAAAAACTACTCCAGCTCTCCCCTTCCTTTACTTGTAATTCCAAAGGGAGCCACAGAGAAACATAAACCTGCATGAAAGTCATCACTGCCCTCTATAAATTGATAGCTAATTTTTAGTAACACATACTGTCCTGGTTAACTTTCCCCAAATGGCAGCAGGCATTTGTGGATGATGTTACCTCGCCCATTTAGGCAGAACACAGTGCAGGGCTAGAACCTAAAGACAATATGCCTAAAAGGGAGGAGGCCTGCACACCAGTCTCAGCTCAGCAACCAATTTGCTGTGCGTCTCGACTTAGACACGTCACTCTGATGGCATTCAAGTGGTCAAATCATGAACCATTCAGACGTCCTCGTGGCCTTTCAGCTGGCCTCAGCCAGGTTGGCTGCAGCCAGGCTGAGAAGAGAAGGTTGTTTCCATGGTGCAGGAAGGGCAGAGCGTGTAGAAAGACGTCTGACAGAAGCTTGTTTTGCCATTAGACTTGCTTCTCCCACACTTCTTATTTTGGGAAAGGGCATCACCACAGCCCGCATCACAGGGCCACAGACTCAGGGCAGCGGGGATCACAGAGTATCCCTCACATCCCTCAATCACCCGCAAACCTTGTCAAATTTACTACCTCAACGGCTTTTTTACTGCCCCTCCTCTGAAATCCAGTTGCCACTGCTTTACCCTGCTAGAGTGAACCTAACTTTGTTAGACCCTAACATGCTCTGTGAAATGCTCCCTACTTGGCTCCCTCTGGTCTCTTCCCTACATGCCTTCCCCCTCCATTGACACTGAGTGAACTGCAGTTCCTCAACTCACAGTTTGCTGTTTCTCCTCCACATGTCTTTGCAAATGCCATCTCCTCTACCTGGAATGCCTTTCCTCTCCCTGTTTTTCCACCAAATTTCTCCACTTGGAAGTCTCCCCTGACGACTTACTCCTTCCCTCCTCTGTGGCACTAACCAAACTCCATGGTAAACTCTGACTTATATGATTGTCTTTCATCAGATTGTGAGCCTTAACGATATATATTTTGTCTCTTTAAACTTTGTATCTCCACGGCCTAGAATATCCCCCATGGGCCCATAACAAGCACTCAAGTATTTATGAATGAATAAATAAAGGAGGATGCACAATGACGTATCTTTAAGTTAGTCTAAATCCTTAATCTTTTGAACTATTCATTCCCTTTGCTCAAGATATAATTAACTACTTATAATTCCATGAATCCATCACGCTTGATTTGAATTCTGGAACGCTGATTATCAATGTGGCAGTGAATAGTTATTCTTTGAGTCAGTTTTCTCTGTTTCCCAGGGTTGTACGAGTAGTAAACGAGCATATAAAATACCTACCATAGTCTCTGGTTCTTCTATTTTTCCTCTCCTCCCACACATACCATGGGTACACATAACCAATATATCCTGCTGTTCTTAAAAACAAATGACATAAATGACCCACAATCTGCAGGACACACCTTTTAATCCATTCTGAAGAGCTAAGAGATTTGTTCTAAGTTATCTCTACTCTCTTGCCTGGCCTTCTGCTATAAACAATAGTTGAAATTTGCAATATAGAGCAAAGATAAAGGTGACATGCAGATCAAGTCCTAGCCTGGATTCATGAAGACCTTGTTCTTTTTTCTTTTTTTAACTTTTAGTTTAAGTTCAGGGGTACAAGTGCAGATTTGTTACATAGGTAAACTTGTGTCATAGGGGTTTGTTGTGCAGATTATTTCATCACCCAAGTATTAAGCCTAGTTCCCATTAGTTGTTTTCCCTAATCCTCTCCCTTCTCCCACCCTCTGCCCTCCAAAAGGCCCAGTGTGTGCTGTTCTCCTCTATGTGTCCATGTGTTCTCATCATTTAGTTTCTACTTATAAGTGAGAACATGTAGTATTTGGTTTCTGTTGCTGTGTTAGTTTGCTAAGGATAGTGGCTTCCAGCTCCATCCATGTCCTTGCAAAGGACATAATCTTGTTCCTTTTTATGGCTGTATAGTATTCCATGGTGTATATGTACCACATTTTCTTTTTCTGGTCTCATTGATGGACAGTTAGGTTGATTTCATTTCTTTGCTATTGTGAATAGTGCTGCAATGAGCATACACAGGCATGTGTCTTTATAACAGAATGACTTATATTCCTTTGGGTATATACCCAGTAGTGGTATTGCTGGGTCAAACGGTATTTCTGTCATTAGGTCTTTGAGGAATCACCACACTGTCTTCCCCAATGGTTGAACTACTTACACTACCAACAACAGTGTATAAGTGTTCCTTTTTCTCCACAACCTCAGCAACATCTGTTATTTTTTTACTTTTTAATAGTAGCCATTCTGACTGGTGTTAGATGGTATCTCATTGTGGTTTTGTAAAGCACAAAGAAAGAAGAACCTCAGTTCTCAATGACTTTTTTTTTTTTTTTTTTGAGATAGGGTCTCACTCTGTCACCCAAGCTAGAGTGCAGTGGTGGGATCACAGCTCACTATATCCTTGACCTCCAGGGTTCAAGCAATCCTCCCACCTCAGCCTCTCAAGTAGGTGAGACTACAGGCACATGTCACCATGACTGGCTACTTTTTTTATTTTTTTGTTGAGATGGGGTCTCTCTATGTTGCCCAGGCCGGTCTTGACGTCCTCGGCTCAAGTGATCCTCCCACCTCGGCCTCCCAAAGTGCAGGGATTACAGACATGAGCCACTGGACTGGACTGGCCTGATGACATTTTTGAGCAGTGGAATCACCATTAGCTACCATATACCTCCAAATTCATTCCTGACATAAGAAAAATTAACCCCTATTTTTTTTAAGCCACTAGGGTTGGGTTTTGTATCATTTGCATCCAAACTCATTTCTAACTGAGACACCAAGTCCACAAATTGTGTTGTCATTTGACATACATATGAGTGAATAATCCAAGCATAATATACTACATTTCTGGAATTTTTATGTAGCATGTATTTTAAAAATTAAGAGCAAAAAGATTGAGCAAAGTAGGTCAAGTGTATAAACAAATTTTACCCAAATGCAAATGAGAATTCCAGATATTCCTTCCTAAGCTCATATTCCCCAAATCAACTTAATTTTCCTTCCTCGAAACCTAGTAACATATCTAATGTTGGGATATGACTCGACTCTGATAATCTCCGTGTATCCGCTGTTCTCTGATATACACATATTTTTCCAGTTAAATCAAAGAAATGGTCATATGCATTATTACCATCATAAGAGTTACTGCCAGTTCTCATTTGTAAAACACATTTGATTTTTTAAAATAAGCTCACTAATACCTCTGTTAGATGATCCTCTTTATTCTATTTTTTAAATAATTAAGATATTTTGAATGTGATATGCCCTATATACTACTCTCAATTGAAAGTAAAGACCACCATCCCCTCACCTCACTTCCCAAATGTTACATATTTGATTGGTTACCATAACAATCATAAAAATATAAACAGAGTGGACACATGGAAATAATGGAATTCTGGAGTTATTCCCAAACAGTGGCCAATTTCAAACAATACATCAATAAGAATGGATTGAAAAGAAAGAAAATAACTATGTAAATGCCTAGGTAGGTTCCCGGGGGACACTGAACGGTAAGTATTGCATTCACAGTGACATTATTCAACCTTTAAATGGGGTAACGGTACTGACACTTTATGCAAACACAGATGGCTTATGAAACAATAAAAATGAAGTCGCAGCTTTATAGTCTATTGTTTTGGCTCAGGGAAGGGGAGAAACAAGGGTAGTAAATGAACTTATATAATACTTCTCACTCTTTTCCCTCTACTCTGTGAGTGTGAGAGGAGCCATTTTTTTTCCAGATGTTGCTATTAATTTCAAAAGATTCATCCAGACCTTGGAAAGTCTTCTGATGACAAGTCTGATTTGAGAGAAATGTTGAGCCCTTTAATACAGGAAATTCCATAATTATGAGCTGGTTGTGCTTCAGTCGTTTATGTATAAGATGAGCATTGGAATCTCTTATTTTAGAATTGGAAGGAAACTTATAGAAGAAGAAAAAGAAAGTGAGCATTTACGGAGCATGGTGCTGGCTACAAGGGAGACGTGCTGTCTCACTTAATTCTCTGAGGAAGACTTTTGCTTCATTTTATAAAGGAGGAAACTGAGGCTCAAAGTAAAGTTAATAAATTTGCCCAAGGTTATACAAACAGTAAGTGGCAGAATGAGAATTCAGCTTTTGGTGTTTCTGATTCTAAAAGCTGTGCTTCCCCACTACTTTGCCTTCCTCAACATGACGGTACAATGTACACAAGGGTAAATCAAAACACAAAGCAGCGAAGTTATTTTCTCAATGTTACAGAACAAATTAGCGGCAGATGGAACGAGAATCTATATCTTTCAAATCCCAGATCAGGCCGTGTTGGTTACTTCATGCCTCCCCTTCGGCCTCATTTTTTGCCTTCTTGCTCCCCAGGATTAAATCACAGCAGTCGAGATTGAAGCAACATTCAAATCAGTTTCAGGACCTTATTCTCATACTCCCAAATCTTGATCTTAAAAAACCCCTTAGTGCAGTGTTGGAGTGTTGTTTGCAAGAAATGAAAATTATCCCAATTTTGTTTTTGTAAATATATTCACTGTAAACCATGATAACATAGAAGTAATGTTGGTGTCAGCTAAAAAATATATGTAATAAAATCTATGATAGAGGTTACCTCCCTGTGGAGAAGCAGGAAGGAGATGGTACGGGGAATCCCGAATGGGTATCAGTCATATTTGAATGCTTAGGTCGGGCAGTCTTAATTTTTAAATTAGTTTTGTAACTAACACATACATGACATACATTCTGTAAATGTGTCATGTAGTGAATTGAAACGGTATGATAAATAGAAAAGGTAAGCCACATACACACATACGCATTATATCTGCAAACTGAAATGGAAGCGCCTTACATACCTATGTGACCATGGGCAAATTATTTACTTTCTGATCCACAGTTTTCTTAATTATAAATAGGGATGATAATACGGTGTTTGCAAACATTATACAAGAGAAATATTTAAAATATTTAATTTCCTGTCTGATTGTACCTCTATTCTATACCAGTGATACTTTCAACAGAAAAAATCTTTATACCCAACATGCATCATTTGATTGGTTTCTTCAGTGTGAGACAGAATAAGCCATTATTTGTGCACTACGGAAATAAAAGGGCATGTTAAGATGTTACGTAGTATGTTCTATCTAAACATGGCACGCAGTGATGATGTGTAAATCTCACATACTGTTCCTTCACATCTTGTTCCTTTCCTTGTCCCTTTCCTGTGTTTCCTTCTTGATCCAAGGCTAAACTGTCCCAGCCCTGAAAATCTGTGCTCAGTTAAAAGCTGTCATGTTAATCCCAGCTGCTCATTATCGAGGACTGTGCACAACCCCCTTTCGCCCAGCATGAGCTTCTAACACTCTGATTCACCTCCGCAGACTCACCCCACCCCATGTCTATAAACAGAGCAGAAATCTGTGAAGACTATTTGGTATTGTCTGTATTACCCAAGAACATGTCTGGTTGTCTAACCCCTGACCCTGCCTTCAAAAGCCTTCTTATCCTTCAAGACCAAACTTAAACACTGCATTTTGGGAAAAGCCTGTCTAGCTTCATATATCAAAATGAACATCTTCATCTTCTGAGTTCCCATGGTGTACTGCTGTACACTGACTATTTGCCAGTCATACCATCTGGCCATGGTCCAGAGAGAAGCATATAGGTTATAAGCTACCGAATGGTAGGTTCCCTAGGAGGAGAGAGTCTTGTTTATCTCTGAACTCTTATCTTCTATCCCCAACTTCCTGGAATAGAAGACACTCAATATATCTTTTTTAAACCAAACTGTTAACTAGGTATAAAAATTGTTCTTGCTTCCTCTGGGCCACACAATTACACACATTCCTTAGATGAGCTCATGTGAAGTTAACTAGACAAGTTAATTAATTCTCTAACTCAGCAGGTTATCAGAACTGAATGTACCCAACTCATCTAAATGCAAAGATAATAAACAGGCTTTTGCCTTCTACATTTCTAATGGGAGTTTCTGAAAGAAACTTTCCATTAGCTCTATAACTCTAATGTCTCCCAAATAGAAGACTCCATGCTAAAAGGCTTTTCCAAAGTAGTAATATACCTAACCTCCACAAATACCTTTTATCTCAAAGACAATTTTTCTCTCCACCATCCCAGGGAAAAAATGCAACATCTATGATTTTAATTTTTTACACTCATAGATCACATCCATGCACAACTCAATTACTTAATGGGGTAAGGCTGTAGGTAAATGCAACAAACCTCACTAACCTCAAAGGTTAGTGACTCTCTACATCACTGGAATCCTGGTAAAGTTTTGGAAGAGCCTTCATGACTCACCTTCAATTTCCATCCACTCCCAGGATGAAACCACCACAAAATAGTGGCTGGAAAGAAGGATTTAAAATCAAGCTTCAACCATGGCAGATTCAAAATCCAGCCAATGCCAGCCAAATATGAGCTCGAAAGTGTCCACAAGAAGAGGCTAAGGTTTACAAAACAATCCTCTTTGATGAGTTAAGTACAAGTGAATCAGAACCATATGGGTTAAATTCCCCTTGAAATACCAATGGATTTAGAATTAAGTGGAAAAGTGCTTGGCACAGCATAAATTCCAGGCATCTGAAATGCAGTTAGAAATCATTTTCTTTGAAACCTAACAAAAAGGGTTCCCTGAGATCTCCTGCACAAAACGCCAGGTATTCTTACAGCAATGACAGTTACTCCTCATAGTGAAGATAGTGCCAGAGTTGAGTTCAGGCTGTGGGCACAGAAGGTTCTGACCTAAATTCCAACCCTGCCTATTATTAGCCCTGTGTCATTGTTTAATCTCAGAAAGCCTCAATCCTCTCATGTGTCAAGTGGAGATAATTTAAGGTTGTTAAGATTTTGGTGAAATATTATATGTGAAATACCTGTAATTGTCTCAAGCATATATTTTTTATCAGTGATATTTTTAAAAGCATCACTCAGAGAGAGTTGCTAAAAACAGTGATTTAATTCAAGAAAAAGTTTCTTAAAGTAATGTAAAACATCCTGAATCACCTGGTCCACTTACAGACTTTTAGAATGCCCTTCTTGGTAGTGAACTGTGCAGGTGAAGGAAAGGCTTTTTGGTACCTGAACCCAAGATTGACAGGGAAGTTGAGTGTACACTACATAACAGTATAGAGATGGCCCCTGTTTTGTGGAAAGAGGCAGTGCAGTAGATGAAAAGAAAAGTACTTAGAACCCAAATCTCTATTCATTCAAGAATTTGGTAACCTATGTGAATCTGTGACTCTGAGGATCAGAAAGGATTTTAGAGAACAGCTGGTCACTTTATAGATGAAAAAACTGAGTCTGGGGCAGTGCAATGATTTGACCAAGGTCACACAGCCACTAAAAAGCAGACCAGCACTAGGACTCAAGTTCCCTCCTAGTCTAGTACTATTTTCACTAAATCATGTTACTACTCTGGATGCAGGCCTGATACATCCTGGTGCCAAGTGGCAACTGGTTTCCCCTGCAGAGGAGCAAAAGAAGGGGCAGCAGAGTCCTTTTTCACCTTGGAACACACCAAGGATGGCGTCAAGAAAGCCAGGTTTAAACCAGGTCAGCCAGAAGGGTTTGTCTAAAGCACAGCTGAGCAAGCGCCATTCAAGCCAGGATTCCGTCAGTACAACGGGCGTGTCAGCGACAAAGTTGAGTGAATGAAGTTCGTGCCAAGTATTCATTGAGAAGGCTGGGCAAGATAGGTCCAGGTTGGGGAAGGGAAGAGAAAATGATGAGACGAAGGTTAAAGGAAAGGATGACTGGGTGTTCCTCTATGGTATCTTTTCCACAGTAGGGCGCTCTGAGCACACTTAGCTGTTTGTGCAGGGGCTCTAAGACACTGGCTGTCAGTTGACACGCCTGCATTTGCAAGATTCTCACTTAAAAATAAAATCTTAACACTCACCTTAAATACTATGCCTGAAATATAATTAAGCCATCACCAGGAGATGAATTTGCCAAGACTAAGGCTTGAGGTCTGAATAACTAGGCTTCTCCTATGTGGCTAAGTTAAAAGTTAGAGTGGTCCCCCGACTCCCATTCAAATGTGGTTTCCTATTTTTTAAAAACTCTTAAACAAGCTAGGCATAAACAATAATTAGCACTCCAAGTCCTCTCAGCCAGGCCAAGCTACCATCCAACTCCATTTCCCATCTCCCTATTTGAGTTTTCCTTGTTCATATAAACTGTTCAATCTTTGATCCTACAACACATTTCATATATTTCTCTGCACACACCTTTGTTTCCTTCAGCCATTTCCTATCCCAGAATATCTTCTTCCAGTTTATCTAAAGAAGATAGTTCAGCATATAAAAAATTATAAACACTTGGGTATCATTCTGAAAAAACTTCAACATTACTAGCATGAGTTTTAGTTTTAGATCTTGGCAATTCCAGGAGAGAGGGTTTAAATTATCAGACCTATTCCAAGCCAGAATATAAAACCCTTTCTACACAGGTACTCCCCCAAGTATGCTGAAGGGAAGCATACATTATCTAAGTCATCTTATAGCCCAGTCAAGCAAAGCATAGTTTTTTTTGTTTGTTTGTTAAAGCTGTTTCGGCTGTTTTGGCACATTGACAACTAGCTTTGGAAATTCGATACCTAAGAAGTTGGGTAGAATTATGAAAAAGCAAAGAAAAATCACACAAATTAGCAAAATATCTGGCTACAGCATATACTAATAAAACAACAGACATATATGAATAGCAGAGGGATCAGATTCAGAGAGAAAATTTAGTAGGAATAGATAGCAGATGTGTTTTCAAAGAAGCAAAGTCTGTGGAATGAGATGACTAGGTCTGTTTTTCTGACAATTAATGTTTACAATTCCATGAAAATTTCTGAAGTATCGTGGGAGTAGCTACAGGTGCTGTATAGCTCTGATTTTCTGGTTAAAGCTTAGTCAATGAGCTACGGAGCACTGTACATGCATTCAGATCTGGATCTGCATCCTTGTAGAGAAATCCCACTTACCTGATTTCCCACAAAGAAAGTTGTTTCAGCTCTTTGGATTCACACTGGGAACAAGAAGTGCTGATGATCTGAAAGTTCAGACTAGGAAGCAGGTGAATAAAGAGGCATTCACTCACTCAACACATGCCCCAAAGGTTTTGGTCAATGCAAAGAGCAGAAGCCAGAAGTCTTCTTAGAAATCAGCTGCTACTAAAAGTTAGTGTAAATACTGAATGCACAGCACTAGAAAAGGGAGTGAGAGCGTTGTGTGCTGCAAACCATTTTCTCTATCTTAGGTATGTGCTCCTTTGACAATTTATTGGCTAATACAGCCTGGTTCCTTTCCTAACAAATTGTAGCCACAAATATATTATGTCTAAGGAATTTTGAGACCCCTTCGAAAGCGAGCTTGATCCAATCCTCAAGACTCCAGGCACTTTCAGCATCAGCAGAGAGCTCTCCAGGAAGTCTGGCGGGTGGAGGCTGGATTCCCCCAGACTGAAACCCAAGAACTCTCTCATTAGAGGAGTCTGACTCAAGTAAAAGGCCTGCCGAGGACACAGACCAAGGACAAGCAGGCAGACCTCTGTGAGGAGCCAGGGTCCGGAGCAAAGCACAGTTTTTACAATCCTCAAGAACCTCTGCCAACCCAGCCAGGCTACTTACCTCGCCTGTGTCTATGTGAACTAAGGAAACAGTGTAAATTCCCCTCTCTTCCCAGAATGACTGAGTAAATGCTAAGGCTTGCTAACAACTGCCAAGAGGTTTCTACAGTATTCAAGGGCAGACTGGATTCACTCTGGCATCGGAAAAGAGGGTGAAAGAGATGATGGCATATCAGAAGATTAGGATGATAGAGGAGAGTTTTCATATCTAAGCAGCAGCAAAATAATGAACAAAATATACTGAAGTGAAAGACGAAGTATTTTACCAACAAAATCCTATGGAGACAAAGCCCGTTTTGTGTGCCCATCATCTGTTTTCAGTCATCTATTATCTGCAAGAGTTAAGTTTGTCTATTTCTACTTAGTAAATGTGGAAGGCAAAACGAAGTAACAGATGCTATGCAGGAGAAGCCAGGCTCACATAATAAAGAGTTTTGAAGCAAGAAGGCAGAATTCATGGGCCTCCTTTACCCATGGGCCCACTAAAGGCGACTCAAATTGCCACTGCATGAAATCAGGCTCGCCCTGGGTATTGGCAGAGGTGCGTTAAGTTTTCTCTTCCACATACCCTTATCTGAAACCATGCTACATGTATTCTTAAACACGAAGATGAGCCAGGCATGAGACAAAGTGCACACACCTTAAATCAATAAAGGATCCTAACTTTCCTGTAGGAGATAGCAATAAAAATAACAGTAATAATAAGGATCCTGGTTTGTGATGGGCTTTACCACGGACAAGCCTTATTCTTATCACTCAGTCTCTAAGTCTTGTTTCCTTATCCTATAAAATTGGGATAATAATACCTGCCTCAGAGGATGTGGTAAGGATTAAATGTGATAATACGTAACAAATGCTTGCCTTACTAGGTGCTCAAAGAGCAGTTGCTAGTATTATTTAGGAGAGGATGAGAGAGACCAATGTTATTCTCTGAGGATTGGGATTCCCCATCCCCTTGGTAGTTAGGTGCAAAGTTTGTGCTATGTGATACGAGATCTGGTATATTTGTAATTTGCATACATTGGTATGTATTGGCTTTGTAAGTATTCCTCAGATGTCTTCATATGAGCACGTTTCGATACTCTAATTACAACACCAGCTTCCAAAATTGCAAACCCATGGCTTCAATTTCCTTTGGATTTTTCCAACAGACTTCCACAAAAGTTGACAGAACCCCAAATAGCTCATATACTCAAGGACTTGGATGCCAGAAGAGGCCCTGGAAATTGCCTAATCCATGTCCCCCGCATGCCACAGTGGAAAGAGCCCAGTACTGGAAGTTAGATGTCCCACCCCTGTGTGACCCTCTCTAAACCATATAACCTCTCTGGGCCATAATTTCCTCATCTGAACAATAGGGATCATGCCATACCACCCAACCCCCAGAGCTGCTGTGAAAACTAAATAATGTATTCAGAAATCGTCAGCCAACTGAAATGCAGGGAGTTTTCATCAGTATTATTACAGACTAGAAAACAAAGTCTCAAGAGGGTTAAGTGATTTGCCCAAGGTCATCCAAAACCCCAGTGATGAGTGGTCTATCAGGGAGGGGCTTTAAAATCATGGGTATAAGTGCTAAAACACAATGACTTATCTTTTCAAGCCAATTAGTGGTTTCCTTAAAACTAGCTGAATGTGCAGTCTTTCCCTTCCTGGCTCTGCCCTTTGGAAATGTTCATTACCTTCGGCTACAGGGACACCTAGATTCTAGAGTATGTGTTTGTGTAGCCTGGGCAGAGTCAGAGCAATCACTTACTAAGGCCCTACAAGGAATGTTAATGCTTTAAACATTTATATTATTTAAAAATGTGTGAATAGGAAATATATTCAAAGGGTTCAAAAATCAAGAAGCAAAGAAAATATTCACTGAAAAGTCTTCCCATAACTTCCCTCTGCCCAGTTCCTGTGGCCAAATAGGTAACAACTTTATTAGCACCCGGAATATTCATCCAGCAAGGTTTTTATGAAAACACAAGTAAATTGAACATATTAAATATCAACTTAAGCTCCATTACACTCAATTCAAAAATTTAAAGAATCATATTTATCTTTTCGAGACTTTATCAACAATTTTTGATTGATCCACTGAATCAACAACCTTCAGAGGAAAATTTTTCTACTCTCACACTATGGAAAAAATATCTCCAAAATAAAGATTTCAGCTCCTAATTTAGAGCATGTTAAATTTACTCATCCTTGAAGTTCATCTTGAAATGGTTTATACTGTCAATATACACAGCAGAGCAAATACGAAGGCAAGTCGTTGTCTTGGGCAAGCATTCTGGAAGAACTATTTAGCACATGGCTTTCCCTGAAAATGGGGTCTTAAGGCTGCTTGGTAGAAGCCCAAATTTTAGTGTTCATAAGAACCACTGAGGAACTTATTAAAACGCAAATCCCTGGACTGAACCCTCAATCATTTTGATTCTGCTGGGGACCATGAATCATGTTTGCTGAGTAATCCTCCCAATCATGATGCAAGCTGTCAGTAGATCACATTTTGGGCAACATTGGACTGGATGTTAGAAGAATGGAGTCAAGCCTGGGCTCCCATCAATTAGCTCTGTGACCCCCGGTTAGTAAGCTCAGTTCACCGAAACTCCATAGAACCCTCTACAAAAAGCAGAGATTGGGCCAGAATGCCATAAAGTTCCTCTCCACAGGTCCATGCTGCGATGCTGGGACATCTTCAATAATTTTGGTAGACAGTAGGCCACAAAGAGGCCATGGATTACTGTGATATATCTACTTCAGGGAAACTTTACATATTCTGAAAGAGCATGTAACACAGTAACCTACAGTTTTTATTTGCTTTAAGAAATTTATTTTGTTGCCCAATGGTGGTCACGTTGTGTATTGCAAATGGGGAATTGAGTCAATATGAGAGAACTCCAAATGGAATAGCCTTTTGTGCATGGGCATGAACGTTTTGGGTGTCGCCATCAGCAAAGGGAAATGTGAGTGCCTTTAAACTAACCCAAATCTTGGATTCATTAAAAATAGAAACATATTTTTAAAACCAAAGTATTTCCATTTTCAAGGGTAAAGATTGCTATTTTTAGAGATTGCACTAGGTGGTGATGCCAACTGATGGACTGCCACTCAAACACTGGCATGCCAACTTGCTCGCTGGCAGGAAACCTCTGCCTGCCCATGGTTTGAGGAAGGCATCTTCCCTGCAGCTGGGGTCTTCTAGTCTAAATCAGGCAAGGAGAACACCCCACACAAGCTTTCTGATGTAATTTAAACTGGAACGGAAACATTTATGTATTGTTTTAATCAATAGTTTGGAGGACTCTAAAATTTTTAATGAAACATGTTAAATCTAATTTTCATTAGTCTTTTATCTAAATGAAGAGATTGTACCAAAAGAGGATATTTTTATCTATTTGTAAAGTCCTTTAGAGCAGGATTATATGCCCAGTACCTAGCACTACAGTCCTTAGCACAGACTATGTCTTCAATAAATACATGAGAGACGAATGAATAAATGAATAGATGAACAATCAAGTGAACCAAGACGTTTTCCTCATAGTCCTGTCTAGAACTTCTTCATGAACTAAGTTTTATCATCAATACTCATTAAGTACCTACTGTCTGCCAGACACTATTCTAGGCACTCAAGATATGGGAGAAAACAGGCGGCCAGCTCTTCTTTTCTGAAGCTAACTTGACAGAGAGAAAGAGAGTTTTAGATAAATATTTTTTAATGGTAATGTGATAAAGAAAGAAACTAAGGAAGCAAGACTGGAGAGGAAGGTGAGAGAAAATGAAGGGGTTAGGTAGATAAATTAATTAATGAGTCTCATCTGAAGAAGATTGCCTCTAGTAAATCAGCTGTCCTGCAGGAAGCAGGCAAGGAGGAGGGAAAAAAGCCCTGTCTATTAAATCTGTTTTGAACAAACAGATTGAAAAACTGTATTTCACCAGGTGAACCACTGCAGAGCTACCAAGTAGCCTAAGTTCCAAATATATACATGTATAAAATATTTTTAAAATTTCCAAGCAATTAAGCCTTCAAGAGTAAGTTATCTGTATTTAGCCAGCTCTCCTGTGCCATTCTGCAAACAGGCACTCCCCATGTATTTGGTACTCTTTCCTTGTGGATATCACTCTGTTACGTGACACTCTGTACTCTCTATTCCCCACATCCTGTCTAGCTTTAGAGCTCCAGGTGTGTGCGATTTGTTTCCCCCTGTCTTCTGGGGGAATACTGAAGAAAGGTGCAGAGCCGTAGAGGCATAGACACCCCTGAATCCAGAACAATCTTAAAAATGCAGATTTTTTGTGATACATTTTAATCCTGATATATTTTTTAAAAATGCTCTGGAAATGAGACTTGGAGATGAAGTTTTATCTCTTTAGTGAGCCAGCTATGTAGAAACAGTGCTCAAAATCTAGAAGGGCCAATGAGAAGGTATCACGCATGCTCTGCACTTCACCCTTTCTCTTTCCAAGCATCTGGATCCTTTTATATACTATATTGTTCCAGTGGGTGGTCTGAAAGTTTTAGGGGAAGGCTGTAATGTTTGGTATGGGAGGCAGGCATGCAGAAAGCTCAAGAGTGACGCTGTGGCTGCCTCACCATAGAACAATAACCCTGTGATTAGCTGAACTTTGCTCACCCATCATCCTCATCATCACACAGACACCAACACCACCCTGACTATTCAACAGTCACTCGAGAAGGCTTTTTATTGTATAGGATTATTTGTTGGACAGCACCCCTTGCAACCAGATCAATAAAACAAACTTATTAGAATCATCTGCTGGGACAGGGAAGCATTTCTGTGATGCAAAGCCAGTGAGGTTTTATGTGTGCTTTGTTGTGGGGTCACAGAAAAGACACTTTGGGGAGAATGAAGTTGAAGTTGCTGGACTCAATGTCTCCGTCTAAACTGCTTTCAGTGATTCAGGACTTTTTTTTGTCTAGTTATATCTTTGCCTTCTCAAATGCTTATTTTCTATTAATAATATAAAATTTACTTAATTAAAAAGTAAAAACCCCAGGTGGTCCTCACATATCGATGAAATAAATATTTATAGTTGTATAACTGCACATTAAACCCTAGTTTCTCATTATCCTTCATGATAAAAGTAGAATCGCATTCTCAGAGAAAGGTCCCAACACAAACTTGGCTTGGAAGGAATTAAGTTAATAGGCCAAACTTCTAGTGTTTGGTATTTAAAAGGATGCCACGTGGAAGAATAACTGCAGAAATGGGGGAGGTATCTCAGAGATTAGTGTCACCTGGGTATCTGGTCTCGCCTTTTCCCCAGGCTATCTAAACAGACCAGCCTAACTCTAGAGGTAATGAGTTCATCACCATGAATGTGCAAAGCACAGTAATCATGACAACTTTCCTATGTACCAAGTATTAGACCAAGTGCCTTACATACAGAATCTCAATTCATCCTCTTTAAAACTCCAGGTGAGAAGCATAAAATGATTACTACTTTACAGATTGTAATAATTCATTGGAGGATATCACTTATTGCTCCCCACCCACCATATCTTGGTCAAATAATGATCTAGAACTGAGCTTAAGGGAAACAGCTGCCTCTCACCTCCCCTCTTCCTCCCCAGACCCAGCAAAGTGCATGGTGTACAGTAAGTGCATCATATATATTAAATAGATATATGAAAAGTTCCCTTTCTCTAGAGAAGAATAAAACTAGAAATTCTAAGCTTTTATTAATTTTATACTTGTGGTCTTTTCTAATTCAAAAAAATTATGTGGCCTTTGTAGGACATTCAAGACACAAAGAATTAGAAATCAGAAAATGAAATTCAACTATAATCCCACCACCCAGAATGAAACACTGTAAACATTTTCATCTGTGTTTTTCCTAACATTAATGAATGTGTCTTAACACATAACACAATCATGTGTTAGTTAATTAAAAATAAAAGGCCTGCCAAGATGACCCCATTATTACTAAATGAATAAAAGGAAACCCACCACGTAAAATATCAAGCCAAAAATAACAGAAATACAGTGAGTATATTATTTAAATGATGTTCAATGTGATAAAAAAAAAAAGAAAAGAAAAAGAAAATGCTAACTTTCCACTAATCTCAGCAAATAAAAACTCCTATATATTTTGTAGACTTCAAATGTCTGTACCCAGGGAAACCATTACTCAACAGTGTATAAAACGAAAAAGCTGTTTTGAAGAATAAGGGCACTAAAACTTAAATGAAACAAAACTGATACTATTGCTCTTCAAAATTCTAAACTATTTTAATAAATTCCTGGGGCAAGAGTCTGTTCTTAAATTGAATTATAGTGGCATCTAATGCATGATGTGCATTTGAGCCTGAAGAATTAAAAATTTAATAGAGCAGCTGAGTATTTTAAATCTTTTGGAAGAATTGAAAAAGAAATATGAACTCTTACACACTCTGTAAACCAGAATTTTTTTCTTACCCTAAGAATATGTTATTCATGTACTCTGTACATTAGGTCAATTATTAGTCACTTTCTTTGGAGCCTGACCAAATGCCTCCACCCTTCATTGCAGAGTTTGCTGTAATCATCTGTAGTAAGAATAGCAGAATCACACTAATATGTGCTGAAGGCTGAGGATACAGACCCTGGAGGTTTCGACAACACATTTCTACCACTGATTTACCACCCTTTTCATTTGCTTTTAAGCAACAGGGGAAGAAGTTTCAAGTATCTCAGTAAATAAAATGAAACATAAAGGAAAATGAGATCATTTCAACTTGGCTGAAATTGAAGCCTTTCAGCTATTTTGTGTCAACTTGAATTTCGTAATATAAACACCTATTTTACTTGTGTCTCCACAGTTTAAGCAAGTCAATTATTGTTTTAATTGGATTTCCAACTATAAGGTTAAACAAGACCCCCACCCTTTCTCTTCAAGACTTCAACATGGAAAAACCTTTGAATGTTGACACTAATCTTTCTGGATCATCCAAAATTTAGTAAAGCATGTTTACTGTTACTTTTTAACATTATGTTAAGAATCGTTGTAGCATAAAACTTTGGGTTCATGTTTTATTAGGTTTATACAAAAAGAAATTCAAATGCAACCATAATTCTCCTTTGCAATGGATGCTTAAGATCATAGACCGTGAGATCTGGAAAGGACTTCAGAGATCTTCTAGTTCAACCCCCTGGATTTATAGAGGAACAGCTGGAGACTCAGAAAGGTCACAGGCCAAGAAAAACAACTGATATCTAGAGAATCCTGACAGCTGAGTAACAATCCAACAATCTTGGAAAATCCAAAATACGTCCCAAAGCAATTTACGACAGGGTTATTTAAAAATCACATTTACGTTGCTGTCTGCATTGTTTTTCATAGCGTTGGCACTCAAAGTGTGACCTGTGGCCCAGCAGCGACAGCATCACCATCACCTGGGAGTTTGATGGAAATGCAGAGACTCAGGCCCTGCTCCAGACCTGCCAAATCAGAATCTCCTCTTGAACAGGATCCCCAGGTGATTTCTATGAACATTAAAGTTTGAGAAGCATGGGTTAACACCAGTGCTACTAAAAGCTGGTTCACAGATTTGTGAGAACTGTTTGTGTCCACTCTGTGATGAGATAAATACAGAAATTAAGAGTAAACCTTTAGGAACGTTTGTATCCATTTCATGGAGTAATTTAAAATAGGCTGAATATAATTCATCAGTGGGGCTTGTATTAGTACATTTTTGTATGATTTTTCTAGTAATTCATTTTATTAGATTTTTTAAAGTATCAATTCACAAGATAAGAAATGATTTTTAAATGAAATTTCATCATAGAGAAACACTGTTGTGTACCATCCTTCCTTCCCCCTAACTGAGATCAGTTTAAAAAAAATCAGTTGGCTCACTTCTCAACTTTTCTATGAGCCAGGATTACCCTGATACCAAAGCCAGACGAAGACATGAAAAGGAAACTACAGACAAATAGTCCCTATGAACAGAGACGGAAAAACCCTCAACACAGAACTATCACACTGAATCCAGCAATATATAAAAAGAAGTATTCACCATGACCAAGTGGAATTTGTCCTAGGAATGTAAGGTCAGTTTAACATCTGAAAATCAATTAGTGCAATACACCATATTAACAGAATAACAGACAAAAACCACATGATCATCTCAATAGATGTAGACCAAGCATTTGACGAAATCCAGTGTCCATTCACAATAAAACTCTCAACAAAATATAAATAGAAAGAAACTACCTCAACCTGTTGAAGGGTACCTACGAAAAACCTACAGCTAACATGATACATAATGGCAAAATAACAAATGCTTTCTTTCTAATATCAGGAGCAAGATAGGGATATCAGTTCTTGTTACTTCTATTGAACATTGTTCTTGGGGTTCTAACCAGGGCAATGATGCAAAGAAAAGAAATTAAACGTATATAGATTGGAAAAAAAGAAAGAAGTTAAACTATCTTTATTCCAAGACAATATAATCCTGTATATAGAAAATCCTAAGGAATCTACCAAAAAAAAAAAAAAAAAAAAGAAGAAGAAAACAAGTCCAGAAAAGTCACAGAATACAAGATCAGTATACAAAGAGCAGTCATATTTCTATATACTAACTGAACAATCGGAAAATTAAACTACAAAGCAATTTAATTCACAATTACATCAAAAGGAATAAAATGTATAGTAATAAATTTAATGACGAAAGTGCATGATTTGCACACTGAAAACTACAAACATTGCCAAGATAAGTTGAAAAATCTTTAAATAAGTGGAGAGGCCTTCCATGTTCACAGAATGGAAAAATCAATATTGTTAACATTTCTTCACAAATTGACCTATAGATTAAAGGCAATCTTTATCAAAATCCCAATGGAATGTTTTGTGGAAATTGACAGTTTGAAGCTAAAATTTATATGGAAATGCAAAGGACCCAGAATAGCCAAAACAATTTAGAAGAAGAAGAATAAAGTTGGAGGACTTCAAAACTTACTACAAAACAACAGTAATCAAAAGACTATGGTACTAGACTAAGAATAGAGATTAGATCAATGAAACAGAATAGAAAGGCCAGAAATAAACCCTTCTAGTTATGGCTAACTGATTTTCAGCAAAAGCGTCAAGGAAATTCAATGAGAAAAGATGGTCTTTTCAACAAATAGTACTAGTAACATTGGATATTGATATGTACATGCAAAACAATTGACCCTCACCTCACACCATATACAAAAATTAATTCAAAATGGATCATAGACTTAAATATAAGAGCTAAAACTATGCAACTTCTAGAAGAAAACATGAGAAGAATTTTAAGATCTTGGGTAGGCAAAGAGTTCTTAGATAAAATACCAAAAGCACAATTCATAAAAGAAAAAGACTGATAATTAAGACATCATCAAAATTAAAAATGTTTATACTTCAAAAGGCACCAGTAAGAAAATTAAAAAGACTAGTCACAGGCTGGAAGAATATATTTCCAATATCTGATAAAGAACTTGCATTAAAAAACAAGGAACTCTTACAACTCAGTAAGAAGATAACCCAATTTTAAAAGCTGGCAAGAGATTTGAGTAAACATGTTACCAAAGAAGATACATGAATAGGCACATGAAAAGATGCTCAACATCATTAATCATTAGGAAAATAAAAATGAAAACCATAGGACATAATTTCACATCCACTAGAATGGTTATAATGAAAAGTAATGAAAAGTAATGTAGTTGGGAGAATATGGAGAAACTAGACCCCTCACTCATTGTTTATGGGAATGTAAAATGTTCCAGCTACCTTGGAAAATAATTAGGATAAACTTGGTATATAATCCAGCAATTCCACACCTAAATATCCACCCAAGAGAAAGAAATACATATGGCCAGACAAAGACTTGTATGTGAATGTTCATAGCCATATTATTCATAATAGCCCCATACTGGAAACAATCAAAATGTAAATCAGCTGGTGAATGTATGAACAAAATATGATATATGCTTACAATGGAATGTTACTCAGCAATAAAAAGGAATAAACTACATGCTACAACATAATGCCAAGTCAAAAAAGCCAAATATAAAATAATATGTATTATGAGATTCCATTTATTTGAAAGGTCCAGAAAAGACATATCTATAGAGACAGAAAGTATATTAGTGGTTGCCCAGGGCTCGTGGAGACAGCAAGGATTTTTTGCCAATAGGTGTAAGAAATCTTTTGGGGGATGACAGAAATGTTCTGAAACTAGATTGTGGTAACTGTTGCATAACTCTAAATTTACTAAAATTTGAATTGAATTGACTTATACACTTAACATGGGTGAATTTTATGGTATGTAAATTACACCTCCATGATGCTTTTTTGAAAAAAAAAATCAACTGACCAATTCTTATATTTACCTAAAAGGATGCACATGTTGTCAACTAATACAACCTACAAGTCTATAGTTAGATATTCTACTTCTATCTAATAGTGAGGGTACATTGTTTGCTGGAAAGCAGAGTTCACAAGCTCCAAAGAAAAGCCAAAGATTTAGTATAAACTAGCTGGAGGCTATTCAGAAACCAAGGGCAATGCACCTTCAGGGACAAATGCTAGAATCCCACTGAGCCACAGGTCAGCGTGGGTATGAGAAGTCTAAGCCTGGTCCAACATTTTAGCAACACCCATCAGTCTGATTTAAATAACACTCCTACAAAGAGTCAGGTACAAAATGTGAAATGAATCCTGAAATTCATCATCCATCCACGACTGACAGCATTTATCTGTCTGGTTAAACTAGGTATGGCAAAACAATGGTACCCTCGTAGATCTGTCTTAGGCCTACAACAAATCCAAATTAAATTAAAGCATCAAATATATTTAAAAATTGAACCACAAAAAACTGGAAGAATATGAATAAAAATATTTATTGAATCTTTGGAAGCACAAAGACTCTCTAATCTTAAAAGCCATAGACAAATCACGAGGAAAAGTTCCACATGTAAAATGAAAATAAAAATATATGTACACTACATATACACCATGGAATACTATGCAGCCATAAAAAAGGATGAGTTTGCGTCCTTTGTAGGGACATGGATGCAGCTGGAAACCATCATTCTTAGCAAACTATCACAAGAAGAGAAAACCAAACATCGCATGTTCTCACTCATAGGTGGGAACTGAACAATGAGATCACTTGGACTCGGGAAGGGGAACATCACACACTGGGGCCTATCATGGGGAGGGGGGAGGAGGGAGGGATTGCACTGGGGAGTTATACATGATATAAACGTCATGCACATGTACCCTAGAACTTAAAGTATAATAAAAATATATATATATATGTACACTAATAAAAATTTAAATACCTGGAAAAATATTTAAAGTAAAAAAGATTTTTAAAAAAGATTTAAGAACCTATTTCTATAAAGAGTTAGTGTCTATTGTTGCGAATAAGCAAGGATTTTTCTTTTTATTATTTAAAAAATCCCTGTGGTGGCAAGAATGAGGTGAAACCAAAACTTAGACATGAGGGTGCACACGTGACCACATTCATAATATGTACTAAGGGCTTTAAAGTGCCTGTAACCATGCCCCAACAATTTCACTCCATTCTAAATATAAAAAATACTGTGTGTTCAAACATGTTATACATAATGATATACCAGAAAAAAAATAGAGCTAAGAGTAGAGCCCAAATGCTTAAAAAATGAAAACACAGGGTTATATAGTATATATATATATATATATTTTTTTTTTTTTTGAGACAGTCTCACTCCGTCGCCCAGGCTGGAGTGCAGTGGTGCGATCTTGGCTCACTGCAAGCTCCGCCTCCCGGGTTCACACCATTCTCCTGCCTCAGCCTCCCGAGTAGCTGGGACTACAGGTGCCCACCACCAAGCCTGGCTAATTTTTTGTATTTTAGTAGAGAAGGGTTTTCACCCTGTTAGCCAGGATGGTCTCGATCTCCTGACCTCGTGATCCACCTGCCTCAGCCTCCCAAAGTGCTGGAATTAGAGGCGTGAGCCACCGCGCCCGGCCTAAGATGTTTACGTGTGGAAAAACATATAATACAAACTGAATTTATGTTGTGATTGCAAAGAAAACCACTATATAAAGAAAAATAGAAGCTGGAAGGAAATATAGTCAGGCAAATATTAACTGTGATTATATTAGTGTGGTAGGTAGTTTCTTCGCAACTTCCCAAATTTTCTTAAATGAGCACATTAAACATTAATAGCAGTTGCTCAGGGGCCTATGAGTATTTTTTCCAACTTCTCTGTACTTTTCTAAATGAAAAAAATACTTTTCACATTGTCTATTATGAATACGGAATCCTTTGATACCCAGGATTTCTTAAGCATTGAAATTTTAAAAGGTCTTTGAGAAAAATTCTGAACATTATAAATGAAGGATTCTCATTGCTGAAACTACCAAGCTAATAAAAAAGTAATATGCTTTCTGTAAAAAGAAATTACGTATTATTAATCTCTACATGTGTTGGGGCAAGAGGAGGTCAGAAAAGGAAAAGGCCAACCAAGTTTTCAATAAAGTGGAGAATTAAATTTAGATTTTCCAAGACTGTCACAAAGTCACTGAAGAAGCTGCAGACCAGAAATAGTAGAAAACAATTTTAAGAAATAAGCAACAATTTAATTAGTTTGTAAAAAAAAAAACAAAAAACAAAACAAAAAAAACAAAAAAAAACAAAGACCCCTCAAAGAATAGGAAGCAAAGGGTGTCCAAGGATCAGTACTGGGGATTGTCTAAAACGGCATTTTCTTTAAAATCTTGGAAAGAAAGTATACAAGTAAAATCTACACAGTTACAAATAGTTACAAATGGCCATGAGATCATATACACAGTAAATTGTTAAGATTAAAAACTCTAGCAGACATTCATGATGGCAGTCACCTCTGGAGAGAGGAACGGCAAAGGAATTAGGGAGGAAAAACGAGACATAAGCTTTATCTGACATGCTCTGGTTCGTTTATTTAAAATTTATAAAATGTTAACATTTGTTAATACCAGGTGGACGGTTTAAATATGGTTGTCATATTAGTCACTGCACTTTTTTTGCATTTAAATTTTTTACAAAAACAAGAGGCGAAGGGCTCCGAACAGAGACAAGTAGACTAGTTGTGAACATCTGTTAGGTGTGAAAAGGGGGGACAAAGGGAGGATGTGGGCATGGTTCTTCAGACAAATGAAGGGCACCTGTTGGGGATGAGCCAGTGGGGTGGGAAAGACCGGCTCATGGGAGGCTTTGTCTGGTTGTCTAAGGAGCGTGAGCATTATCCGAAAACAGGAGGCTAAGAAAGCGCTTCAACTAAGAAAGAAATCTTTCTTTGAGATCTCTCTTTTGGGATTGTCTCAAATTGTTTTTGCAAGTTTGTATTTTTGCATACTTTATATATAGATATGCTGAGTTATGTGATGATTATGGCCCAGAATGCACAACACAACTCAAATTATACATTGGAACTTCATATCTATAACTCACATTATGATGCACACTAATCTTAAAATGGTGCATTAAGTGATAGCTATCACACTGTTGTACCAACCATTGCTATGATCTCATATCATAACAGAATATAATAAATTATAAATTAAACAACAGGGCTTATAATGTTATAAAAATCAAAAAGGACAATGGCTACATTTTAAAATAACAATAATAATTCTGATTATTCCAAAACAGGTCTTAACAAGGCTAAGTGAATGGAGAGTTAAAGATTAAATAAGCTTCAGCAAATGTAAAATCATGGTCATAAGAAAAAAAATATGTATTACCCTCCTAAGGCATAGCTCTCAATTAATGATTTGTGGCCCAGCAAGGAGATCTTGGATTCTCATCAGTCCCTTGAAGTCTGTCATGTTCCCTTTAACCAGATTCTTGGCAAACAATTAAAGGAACCACTAGAACTAGACTGAGGCTTTGACTGAGCCTGCTCTCCCAGGAAAATCTCTGCTATCAAGAGACCCTGGACAGCACCATCAAAGAACTCTTCTCTGAAGAGGGCAGGCTGGTCAGACAGGCCAGGACCCCATGGATTTTTAGAAGCCAGTGACAGTCACTGCTCAACTGACTGTGGCCAAATGAGGGGTACCAGATTAAACCCAGCCTTGGGGCAGCCTTGCAGAGCCCTGGCTGAGGGTTAGGCCTCTTTAGCCTTGTCCCGACTGCACGGTCCTGACCTCATGGTGTGGAGCAGAGGCCATGAAGCTGTGTAATACTCAGGCTGTGGCACTGGCCTAATTACCCAGTTAATTAATTCAGAGCACATTCCTGAGTCTTTGCAATGGTCACTGGTACAATATCAGACCCTAAAGATACAAATGTAAGTAAGACAGAGCCTCTGTCTTGAGTGTACGACCTAGATGGGGAGATAAGTACAGACAGTGAAATGAACCAGTTTGATTATCCTGGAAGTACAAACAATGTTTTGGAAATAGAGAAGTGATTCTTCCATGTATGGCTAATGGAAGCTTTCTCATCTGACAAATCAGTAAGAATGTGTCAGATGGAAGGAGCAGCATGGATAAAGCATGGCACTACAAACATATACTGTAGATTGTGGATTGTTGTTTGTGACAGCAAGAGATAAGGCTGAAAATGTCTGCTGGTTCCAGGTTGTAAATGGCCTGGTGGCTCTGGCAAAGGAGTCTGGACTTTTTCGTAAAGGCAGTGGGAAGTGGTTAATGATCAGATGCATGTTTTAAAAATATAACTCTTACTTGCCCATTCCAAAAAAAAAAAAAAAAACATATTAAGCACCTACTTTGTACAGGCACCATGTACAGATATATCTATGTCCTAAACAGCTCTCATTCTTCTTCTCACTATAAAACCAGCCAATATAAATGCAATAAGCTAGAAAAGATTCCAAGAAATGTTAATAAAATGATTAGGAACATAGAAAAGATCAAGAGTATGCAGTGGCTTCCATGTGACATCAGATCAGGACAATCAGGAGGCTTTCATTTGGAAACTCAAGTATGACACAAAATAGCATCCAATTTTATGAAAATCACTGTTGTTTTGTTCATTTAATTTTGAATGTCAATTTAAAAGAACCAATATTGACTCCATCACATATAAAGATATTAATACTAAAATTCTGAGGTTATGTTAGACGAAAATAACACAGAAACACCACTTTACTCAACAGTTAGGCATTCCTATAGGTGAGACATAAAAACCGGTTCCAGAAGGGAACATTTGTAGATTAGAGATAGGAAATAGTTCATGTGTGACACGAGGTATAAACTCAAGTAAATAACATGAAAGACAGGAATATTCTTTCAGAGATAGCCCCTGCCCACAATCACAGATAACAAAATGAGGCTGAAAGAGCAACTGCTCTAGCATGGGCTTTAGAGTCTTGCAACTGCTTATTAAATGTTAAAGCCTCCACACTCCAAATAATACTCTGGCAGGGAAATGGTAAACCAGCTTTAGAGCTCCTCTTAATTCTTTATGTATTTACATATGTATATATGTATGTATTTAGGGGGTACAAGCGCAGGTTTCTTACATGCATATATGCATAGTGGCAAACTCTGGTCTTTTAGTGTACCCATTATCTGAATTGTAAGCATTGTATCCAATAGGTAATTTTTCAACTTTCACCCTCCTCCTACCTTCTTACCTTTTATAGTCTCCAATGTCCACTATTCCACTCTCTCTGTTCAAGTGTACCCACTGTTTAGCTCACACTTATAAGTGAAAACATGTAATATTTGGCTCTATCCAACCTCTGTGGAAACCAGCATGGAGATTTTTCAAAGAAGTAAAAATAAAACTACCAGTCAATCCAACAATATCTACCCAAAGGAAGAGAAGTCATTATATTAAAAAGATACCTGTACTCATATTTTTATCACAGCACTATTCACAATAGCAAAGATACAGAATCAACCTAAGGATTCATCAGTGGAGGGCTGGATTAAAAAAACATGAGATACACACACACACACACACACACACACCATGGAATACTACTCTGACATAAAAAAGAATAAAATCACGTCTTTTGCAGCATCATGGTTAGAACTGGAAAGCATTATCCTAAGTAAAAGAACAGAAAAAAAAAGTCCACTTACTTCTTAGCCTGGAGATATCAAGCTGGGAAGGGGCACGTAGGAAGCTGGGAAACAGAAGAGCAAGAGGACGCAAACTCACATGGAGTAGTCTCACCTACTTGTCTGAAGTATTATGAAGTCTCAGTATTGTTGACTCTCAATGAACACAACAGAACACCTTGGAAAGCCAATGATTTTGAAATGATTCTCCATTTAACTTTCCTCTGAACTCCATCTGCTCCCATCATCTCCCTCCCTTCACAGTGAATTACGTGCAGTTTTCCTAACAAGGTTGTCTTCTTCTTCCAGGTCTTACCCTTTCTTCCAAGTCATTTCATTTTTCATCAACTCTTACATATTATTTTAGGTTCTACAAATCCTTCATTTTCCAATCCTTAATTCTCTATAAAAACATTGTCCTTGACCTCACAGCCTGATTAAACGTTTTTTTGCCCCTCTATACTCTGATCTCCCCTTGTGCATATGTCTAATAAAACATTATCACTCTGTACTGGGCTCCTTCATTTACCCATGGGTTGATCCCAACAGACCATAAGCTGGAGGGCAGGAACCTTGTTTTATCGGTCTTTGTGCCTTGGCACATCCAGTGCTTGCTGGACGAACGAAGGGAAGGTCGGAGGGAGGGAGAGAGAGATGCAGGGAAGAGAGGGACTAAAATGAATTTCTGGTTTGAAATGACACCACTGATGCACTCGTTCATTCATTCATTCAACAATTTTTATCAAGAGCCTACTAAGCGTCACACACCACTCTAGTAGCTAAGGATATGATAAAGTGCAGGGCTTGGTGGGAGCAGTGGCAAACAATGTGTGCCCTCATGGAGTTTACTAACGTAATGGAAGAACTAGGTCAGAGAGGAAATATACTCTATGTTAGACTGAGCACGTGTTGTGGAGAACTGTACAGCAGAGAAGGCAGGTAAGGGGTCCCGGGGAGGGGGCTCTGTGAAAAACAAGCTATTGTGTTTCCCATTCAATGCCTCAGCACCAAATTTTATTATTTTTATTGCCCTCATATAAGGAATTCATGCTTTCCTGCGTTAGCATCCCTTCCAATAGCAATTCTTTTAGAACTCATAATTCTCAAGTCATTTTTTTAACCTCAGCCTTTTTTTCTGATGCCCAACATCAATTGGACTATAAATCTGTCATATACTACTACTCGTTTAGGTCTCTCCAAGTTATAACCCATGTGGTCCAGCCAAGATACAGAGATTCCCAAAAATGCTTTCATCACATCCCAGCTGGAATCTCTTAATTCATTATTTTCAGGTCTAGCCAGTACCTCCTGTGAGCACTTGGTGTACAGAAATAACTAGGTCACAATCGTGTTCTCCAGATTCTGAATCCCTAATTACAATTCCCCCATGATAAAGGCATCAGGGTACATATTTACATGAACCAAAGTTTTTCCTTTCTCAAGCCAAATAACATTTTCTCTCGTATAATTTGAGTCAGAAACTCAGTTCTCAAAATTAAAAAGTATTTCAGGTTTATAAACCACTGATTAATTCCAAGGGGGGCATTCAAACATCTACCACCACTCTTTCCTGGCCTACTTAAATCGCCCTTTTTTCCTCTCATTTGATCCATTGTAATATGCTCTGGCATTTTCACAATAAGAATGCGATCAGGAAACAGACAGACTGGCCTCTTAAATAAACAGAGCCTGTTATTTCTTGAATTAAGTGGTTCAAAGAATGCTCATTGCCCCTCTTTCTCTGAAGTTTCTTTAGTCAATGGCTTGTGATTACTCAGCAGTGCCATTTCTACTTTTATGTTTCATGTGTTGGTGACACTCCATAATGCATGAATTAATGTAAGTTAGGAAGTGAGCCAGTTAATACGGCATGATCATCCTATTTGCAACCCCTTCCTATGAGGTCTCAGGTGGCATATGCTGCTAAGATTAGTATATTTGTAACATATGTCTTGTTGTAAAAGCAGTCTTCAGCTGGCACCACATGATTGATTTGTGCAGGCTAACAATTCAAAAAGAAATTAAGCTGTTACTATGTGCTTCTTACTAAAGTAATATTTATCTTTATACCAACCAACCACCATGCAATCTACAAAAAAATTTTGAAGATTGGCATATGTATTTTTGGACAGAGAATGGGAGTAGGGAATTGAAAGTGATGCTACTGGTTCATGTATTTGAGAAGAAAATATATTTTAAAATCAAATCTTCTAAGGTTGGCAAGTAGCTCAAATTCATTTTTAGTTCATTCATTAAAAGGGAGAAATAGGAAAGAAAAATCAAATCTCCATGGGAAGAAGCACAAAGTAGCTACATCCACATGCCTGTTCCCAAGCCTGTCCACAAGGATAATGACTGAATGCTATGGATGATAGTTTTGTTGGTACTAATGTTATTTTTTCAGGCTGTGTGGCAACACTGTGAAGTGGATCCACCAGAAGCGTCTGTGGTTTGACGTATCCTTTGTTAATGTTCCACTCCTAGGCGTGTGCTCTCCAAAGCGCATCCTATGATTTATTTTGAAGTAAAAAATGTCAGCTGTAGAAATGCATCTCCCACTTGTTAAAGCTTGCAGACACTTTCAGTGATCGTATACCAAAGTGGTGAGCACAGCTTTGAAAGGAGGGCAGGCAGGGCAAAGGCAATGTGAGGCACAGAGATTTCACCAGGAGTACTGAATCTTGTTTGTATGTCATGATAAATCTCTGGATGTAGCAATTAGAGCAGAGAATAAGAAGTTTTTCCTTGTCTGCTTGCAATAGATCATTTCCTGACCCCCCAAAAAATAAATTCTTAAAAATTCCATATTAACTGAATTTAGGAACAACTCTATCTATGAAGCAAAACAGTTACATAATTCCTGTTTGACCTACTGCTGAATTTTAGTAACGGCCATTATTTTCCTTCTTATATTACAATTTCATCTACTTACAGTTGAACATATAGCTCTACTACCATCTCAAAAAAGCAGGGAAGGAAGAAAGTTGATATTTGCATTTTTTAGAAAGTCTCAACTCCCCAGAAGCTACCTTTCTGAAACCTATGGACATCTGGAATAGCTCAGGTCTCTGAAGAATAATGAGGAGAACATTTCTGGAAATCTTTTGACTGAGACGTGGACTTCTTTCACTAATCTATAAATCTTATCTCAGTCCACGTCACTCTGGAAAAGAATACTCTATGTCCCATCGCTTCACAAAGTGAAAAAGCCCCTGAGTTATAAATCAGGCTCTTCCAAGCATGTATGTCGTAAGAAGTGCTCTTAATAATAAATCCCTCTTACATATTTAATCAAACCCATGCACACTTAGATTCAATTCATCTGAACTGTGGTACGTGGTAGGGTCCACAGCTTTTTAGCAACCCAATATGACTAAAAGAATTATTACTAGTATTAACTTCCTGAAGTTAACAAAGGAACCTATTAAATAAATAATGAAGAAACAAGAGTCAGTGGAGAGCTACAAAACACGTTTTGAAATTGAAGGGACAGAGTCAGACATTTCTGTTTCATTCTCTTTCTTTCTCTCTTACAGTTACTGAAGTTAGATAAAGCTTGAAATTTCCACCCTTCCTGGTACTTCTCAATCCAACCTCCTATTTTCATTTTCTTTTCTTTCCTTGTTCAGTTTTTCCAGTTGCTCCTAAGCCAACAGACCCTCATACCTACCCACACCACGGCACTATCAAAGAACATACAGTCATCATGCATGCACTAGGACCCTTCGTCCCTGACAGTCGGACAAGCATGACGTTTATATTTCTTGGGGCAACTGAAAAACACCTTTTTAAAGTTGGTTGTTTCCTAGCACTATGAAACATGTGGTAGAGCCCCTGCCCTTTGGAGATCAAGCAATCAATCAGTCAGTCTCTTTCTCCACCTCTCCTTAGAAACTCTACATTATATCCCTCTGACATTAGCTTTTTAGGCTTTCTGGGATGCTTCAGACAAGTATTATCTACTGCTCCAAGTGCACTCGGTAACTGGCTTCGCCATATGACTTGGCAAGATAATGCTCAGTCTACAAATGGCAGATAACCCTACAGTCAAAAGACTGGGTCATTCTGAGCACCCACAGGAAGGCATGGGAAAAAAAGAAACAACATCTACTTTAGACCATTCCAGTGATGCTAGACTATGCCAAAAGCCACACACCCAAATTTGAATTTCTTCTGAGAGCCAAACTTCCTTGTGACCAGATGTTTCTCAGGGGGAAAAAACTGATAGCACATTAATCCGTGTCACTTCAGGCTACCCAGAGTGATCCATTTTAATTATTTTCATTCTTATCTCCCTATTTTCAGCCACAGATTAGCTACAGTTACTATTCCATCCTATAGAGATAAACAAAAGCCAATTATAATTTCATAATCAAGTATAGCGAGCCAGAGGGGTAGGAAACTACCCACCAAAACAGAGACTAGAACTGCATGCACTTGTACAGTGGGGCAGACAAGAGCCAAACACCAACTCTGACACGACTTGAGCTTGCTGTCATTGAGTAACTGAGGCAGGGTGAGCTCAGAACATCACCACAGCAATGTACCAACAAATCATTTTCTACACCATCAACCCATGTCCTATTGCTAAAAGCGATCAGCTGTATATATGCCAAATCCATTCTTTAATTCAACAAGTATGTATTGAGCATCTGCTATGTGTCAGACATTTCCTAGCCACTGTGATTAGACAGTCAAAACTCCCTGTTCTCATGGGGCTCATGCTCTCAGAGGAGATAATTCTAAATTTCCAGTAGTTTTTATATGATAGAAACTGCAAATCTCCTGATATGTGCAGCAAGAAAACAAAGAAGTCATAAAAGAAAACCAATTCTCAACTTTTCCTTGAATACACACTCCAAGATGCAATATGCCTGGTCTACTTTCACAGAAATTCCAACAGAAGGATGCCCTGGGCAGTGTGACACAGCAGCAGTTCATTCATTCACACATCCAGATTCTCCATGCCTGTGTGTTCTCAGGCTCCATTGGGACCAGATTGTCTTCTGATTCTATTCACAGCTCAATTTCAGCTAAGCTAAGTGTTTTCACTGCATAATATCCATTTACAATTAAGACAAGCTCTCCTCAACAAAATTAATTCTAAATATTGCCTAGTTCCCTTCAATTTAAAATTTTTAAAATTGACATAGTGACTAAGAGACACAGAGAACAGAAATAGCAAAGTGTCAGCAGTCTGACCGAAAATCAAAAAGGTGTGCAAAATGAGAGGAAAGAACAAAGATAGAGTTCAAATTAAAAGACAGTTAATAATAACAAAAGGTAATGCTAGTGACCACAGTGAGCTCTAAAAGCAAGCAAATACATGTTGGAGAATATAGATGCCCTGTAGTCTGGGCTGACTGAGAAGACAAGAAGTCTCATTCCTAGACACCTGCCTTAGAAGAGTCACAGAGGTTCCCCTTCAATCTCACTCTCGGGTATAAAATATGAAGGGTTGCCCCAAGGACTGACTAAGGTGGTATATGTTCATAAGTGCTGCATAAATGGAAGGGATCACATAAAGTTGGCATCTCTGAGGTATTAACACTTCACAGAATACACTTGGCTCTACCTGACACTTGTGTTCACGGTTTTAAAGGTCGAGGGAAAAAACTATCGGCTAAAAAGTACAGATGGTAGATCAGTCATTTCTTTTTTGAATTACAGGAAATTCAAGAAATAAACTATGCCTGAAAACTACTCATGTTTTCATTTTTCCAGTCAACAAATACTTGCCGAGCTACTGCATGTCAGGCATTAGACGTAAAATGTTGAACAGAACAGAAACAGTCTCTCCTGTGTGGAGTAGAAAATTACCAATAAACTAGCAAAGACCCAGGTTTCGTTCTTACACCATGCAGTGTGATTTCACCTATTGTGCACAGTAGGCCTCCAACAATATTTGCTGTTTAATTTTCAAGACCTATTAGATGCAGTAAGAATTTATTCTTCTAAAGCCCACAAAACCACACGTGGTATTAGAAAAATGACATGACCAAACAGTGTGTTGCTAGGTGGCTGTTGTTATTGTTCACGTAAACCATTACAAATGTATCCAGTGACTGACGTGGTGGCCACAACTTGTCCAAATAGCAAATGATTTATTGAAGCCAGGATTGCATGACATCCAAAGGCGTTCCCCAGGGACAAGACTGCAGCCATCCATTCGAAAGTATGCATTATCTCAAAATGTTTGACGCCTAAACAAACCATTTTTGTGGTGTACTTGCATTTTTTTGAACACTTGAGTTCCAGTTCATTAACGTTTCTGGGGCAAAGCTAGGGATCAGAGTCCCTACGGGAGCACAAGGATTAGAGGAAAAGCAATATAAGCAGCAAAAGACTCAAGATCCCTCTGACTTTGAAGGACATTGGAACCTATAAGAAGCGCTCTCTCATCTTAACAAAGTCAGTATTCCAGATGCTTCTTTGGGAAGAATCTCATGGTCAGCCTGAGTCATCAGATTTCTAATATGCTATAGAAAAACATACAGAGCTCCTACTCCCAGTGTGAGAGTCACAGCACCACTGCACACCTCTCAATGTGCTGCCAGGCTTCCTACACATGCCCTTCTAACCACTGCTTCCGTCTCCCCACTAGAATGTGACTCCAGAAGGCAGGATGCATGTGTTTCATTCATTATTATACATCTCCAGTCATTAGCAGAGTGCCTGAGAAATACCCATGCATGATAGGTAAGCTGACATCTCCTCTCTTCGTCTTAGAACAATTTCTTTTCAGCTTAACATCACACCTTTTTATGGATAGATTTAACAAAACTGAACACTAACGAGGGCAGCTTGAAATCTGTGTGTTTAAAATACCCAAATGTTTTGGTTTTACTAACTTTAGTCCTCTGGGACTAACACTTTTAGTCCTTTGCAACAAAAGAAGAACGGCATGTGGTTCCATGAGTAAAAGCATGCCCCACTCCCGTCCAACCTGAGCAGGCCATTATTTGTAGACTTAAGGTCTTAACAGCCACCTGGAAACTGAATATATACTTTACAGAGGTGTTCAGTTTATTTTACTATCTGTGGATAAGTGGATAAGTGTCTATCACCTCTCATTGATTTTAGAATGCCACATTTCTAAAATAGCTAAGTACCTCTTATATTTCATTATTGGCTTTTTCTGAATAGACAAGTTCATTTTCCCTTCTATACCTGTGCCTATGCCAGTAAAAGTAAGTGAATCTTTCAGTAACTTTTGGTTAGTCATTGGGAGAACAAATGCTTCCCAGCCACAGTCATCATTACATTTTATGGAAATGGTTTTCCCTTACCCCTTCATTCTCTCCTTTCTTTATTCCTATTTGCATTATTGTAGTTTTAGCCTTCGTTACCACTGCAACAGTTGAATGTGTAGTAAAGAAAAGTACATGGTTGATGTGCTTCTTTCTTGATGTTGATCTTTCTATATCCAGCTCAAGAATGTTGGGTTTCATCTGAATAGGGGATCCAAAAAATATACTTTTCGAGTAAAATAACAAAATTTCTAAGTGGAAAAAATGGTCACAATGAGGCCTCTAAGTTTAGGTGTAATTTCAGTGATATATGAAAATTTCATGATACTGTTAATGAAATGATACTTGTCAACCAAGATTACTCTCACTTTCACGTGAATTTTAAATAGCTAACATTTCTTATACACGTATTATGTGCCAGATCCTGTACTAAGTACTTCGTGGATTATCTCACTTAATCTTCCCAACAATCATCCTAGACAAATACTATCATCACCCTCATTGTGTAGATTAGCAAACTGTGGCTGAGAGACATGCAGTAACTTGCTTAAGGCCACCAATCCAGCAGGTAGCAGGATTTATCCTCAGAGTGTGAGTTCGTGATCAGTTTTCTAGGAATGGCTAGGCAATTAGAAAAACACAACTCCTCCTAATTAGACATTTTAAACGAAAACATTAAAATGAGTGTCATGTGATACTGACAAGTTGGAATGAAGACTCCTTTGAGATACGATTTAGTTCTGAAAATAATTTCACTATCATTTTGTCTCATTCATAAAAAGTAAAGAATAACAACCCCAGGAGTCATGAGAACAGGAAAGTCCTGGGTACACTCCCACTTGGCTCCGTCAAGGGATGGGATGCCTTCTAGGCACTGCCTTTTGTTTAGTTTTGTGATAGCTTGTTCTGCTTGGCAATGTGGAGAACACTGTAGAAAGAAATGAGGCCTAAATAAGGTCTGAAAAGAAATAGCCGAATCCCACTCCAAATTATGCTCTCTGAAAAAAAAAAAAATAAAGAATTTTTATGGTGTTTTAGGGTTATTTTCCTCTAAGGACAATGTGAATTCTATTACATGCTACTTTCCAAAGCCAGTTTCATATCATTAAGATACTGTGGATGCCTCTGCTTTTATCTTCACCACAGCAGAACAAGAAAGTTCCAAAATATTCTCCAGTTTTCAGTGACGTTTTCAAATGATTATATAAAGAATGAGTCAAAATTTACTTCTGGCTTCACTTTGGCCTTTTAACATTCATGAGTCTTAGTTTAAAGAATATATCATTGGAATCCCTAACAGAATATGATCATTTCCATTGGGACTTCAGGAAACAAATGGTTCATGAAGAGCTAATGTATGTTTACAAAAACATTTTCAATTTGGATAAAAGGTGCCTCCATCCTGTAAGGCTTCTCTTTCAGCCTGGTTCAATGCCTACAATGGTAAAGGTCAACAATGCCTCCTAGGAGAGGGCAGGCAAGAGGAAAAGGGCTCTCTAAGGACAGTGATAGAAAGGGGCCTATCTTATAAACTGAACCATTAGAACATTCTTTATTTCCTGAGAAAACAAATATCCCAATCTATTGTTTACTTATAAAGCTCTTCTGAAACAGTTCAGAGACAAAAGATATCACTGAGGGAATATGGTAGGAAAGTTGGAGAACATTTTTTTTTTCATGCGTTCACTTCCTACAACATTTCAGTTATAAATAACCACATTCATATTTCCATATAACATCCACATAGATTTATAAATATTGTTGTCCAGAATTTCTTTTCTTAAAATGTTGGATTAAACAGATGTATTTAACATTTATACACTCCTCTCATCGACTTCAAGAGCCCACAGTTAAATTAGGTGAATCAACAAATACTTAATAAACACCTACTCTCTTCACAGCTCTAAGCTTGGTAGTGAAATAGGAAGAAGTATCAGATCTAATTTTTGGCCTTTGACCTATGGGGAGTACCATAGTCTGAATGAGTGACTATATATAAACCTCTATTTTAGTAGTCCCCAAAGCAGATTAGCAAATTGTGTAATTCCCAGATGACAGGGCTGGTAAACCAAATTTACTTTTTAAAGAAAACACTGAAAGAATACCTATATAATTATTTCACATTTTAAAATTAATAGATGTTTCACTTAGTAAAGAAAATATTTTTAAGGAAACTTAAATATTGCAATTTGCTGCTAAGGCTTCCTGAAGCCATGAAACAGAATTCTAGATGGTTTGATGCTGATAGAAGTATTTCAACACAAAAATCAATGAACGTACATGGAAAAAAAGTTTTTTGACAAGGTAAATACGCTCATTCTTTACCTCTTAGTAAATATTAAAAAATCATGAGTACATATCCCCAAAGGCAAGCATCAGTTTAAAATGTAATAAAATGCAAGAAAAACAAGAATTCATTGGAGGAATAAAAATGCTAAAATGTCTGATGTAATCCTTAAAGTGAATGGCAAAAACCAAAAATTGAATAGATTCACTGAGAAACTGAAAAGTGGGTAGGGTCCAGGAGGGCAGAGGTGGCCACATCAGCAAAGTTGCATAGAAACTGACAGGGCTGGTTGGGGTGGGGGCTTGTGGGCTAGCTTCCTATGGTCAGGAAATGATTGGCGAGAGAATGAGACTTAACTTGACCTTGAAAGAAAAGGATCTAACCAGTATAGAAAAAGGAGCTCTAGATCTAAGAATATCTCATACTCCTAGCTCTAGAAGTAGTACTCCCAGCGGCTGATAAGAACCGGGATGGCATGCATACTGACCACATCAAGCCATTAAAAACTAGGAAGTTATCGGTACTTAACGGGATAGTTCAGCTTTCCTAGATGATTCTTTAAAGTATTTGAGAACCAAACCCCAAAGAATGAGTGTCTCATGCTGTGTTTAAATTTATGGTCAAATGAATCTTCTTAGAAACCCAAAAGGTGAACGATTAAATAATGAAGATCTTCCTCCAAAAACCTCTAGACATGTAGGCAAATATTTTTCTTTATAATGAGGATCATATGTGGATTCAAAACATCTATCTAGAATATGAAAATGTTGTCATGCAGATGTCAATGACCTTCAAAATGACTGTCAAAATAATAAGAATCCAGATCTTCAAGATGAAGACATTAAAGGTGTTAAGGGAAAATAAATTGGAAAGAAATTCTAAAATTCATGGGCTTGGAGATGCCGAGTTAAACTAAGTAAACACAGTTTCCTTCCTGGAGGACTCCCAAGAGCTAACACACCCGGTGCCTCCCCAAGAAGAAGACATGGGATGGAGTTTCCACAAATGATATTATCCATGGCAACTTCATTTCATGGAACCCCTCGTGGGACTGATGTTCTACAAAAAGTACTCTGGCACATCCTCAGGACCATGAAGCCCCATGTATTTGCCCAACATACGTTCATAAACTAAAAACAGCATAGACTCTCTAGAGACCATAACTACTGGGAACATAAACATTAAGGGTTCTGAAGGACTCTCAGTTGGGCATATAAAATTGGTAAGGGTTTCCTGAATGCCGTCTATAAGATTAAGTGAAATAGTTTCAGAAATAGACCAGTCTTCCCACTAATTTATACATACAAAGGGGCATTTTTTTTAATCCCAATATCCTGCTTCAGACAGAAATTGTACAGAAGCACAGTTCAGTAGAATGGAAGGGCATCACGGAGAGGCTTGCAACAGACCCTCCCTTCTTTGGAATTATGTGAGGTGATGCTGTGCCTTTGCCTCTTCTCCCACAGAAGGGCTCCAGTACCATGAAAACTGACATGGCAGGCTCCTCCCTTTTCCCCAGGTCAATTTGAGCCTCTAAATCTGGACTATCTCTTCCCTTTACCTGTAGTACTTTCCTTTATCTCCTCTGCCTAGCTAAATCCTGGCCCTGCTTGGTTATTTAACTATTTCCAATACAGTATGCATGTCTGTCTTTCCAAAAATTATTTTAAGGCCCTCATGACAAGAGCCATACACTTCTATCATCATGCCTAGCTTAGTGTCAAGGCTTTATTAAATATATGTTGTAGTTGTTACATCTAATTGACATGACTGAAAGAGACTGAGCTTTATCACTTATATTTGATCAAAATTCTACCAAGACAGAGAACCTGAGAAATTAGGATCAGCTCTGAGGCCCCCAGTACTTTTTTTTTTAATGGTTTACTTTTCAAATGTCAATGCAGCCTCTCTTTGATTTCCTAAAATGCTGCTTTCTGAAGAGTTGGAGAAGCAGCAGGAGGAAGGAGAAGAAGGAAAACTGGAAATCTAATAGATACCTTGGGTAAAGTTTGGATGTGCATTACTGGAAGCAAATTTCTAGAGTTGTGCTGTCCAAGATGGTAGCCACATGTGAATATTAGCTGGTCCAAACTGAGATGTGGTAGAATATATGCATTGGATTTCAAAGACTGAGAATGGAAAAGAGAATACAATATATCTCATAGATAATTTTTAATACCGAGTATTTATTGACATAAAATTTTTGGATATATTTGGTTAAATAAAATATATTAAAGTTAATTTCACCTGTTTCCTTTTACTTTTTCATGTGGCTACAAGAAAAGTTAAAATAATATATGTGGCTCACATTATATTTCTATTGTTCAGTGCTGTTCTACTGTTTGAACATCCAAGATTGAAAAGTGGTTCAAATATTACATGTGGGGCTAACAACTTACAAAAATTAGTTTTATCTTTTTAACAAATTCATAAGAGCTAAAAACTGAAGTTAAAAAAACTGTTTTTGAAGATGAAACCACGACACTAAATTTAAGAGTTGTATTAAATGATTAGCTTTGATAACACAACAGAATGTTACAATCAAAATTTCAATTGAAGCACCAAGGGAACAGATGCCACATTCTAAGTCAAGTGTGATACTTTGATGCATAATTTACAAAGTGGGTGATGATGACCTCTTAAACCTTTATGCATGTCAAGAGTATTGAAATGTCCAAAGTAGCAAGTGATGGGAAGCGGCTTACTCTGGAGAGGGTTGGGCTGTTACTAGCCCTTCCTGGGAAACTGGTGGAGGGCCACATTATGATGCCAAGTCATCACAGAGGCTTCAGGGAGACTCCTCAGACTGCATGATACCTATCCTCAGAAGTCTGGAGGACACTGTGGACTAGGGGCTGCCAAATGTCTGGAAACTGTCTGGCCAGATGCTTGGACAATGGTTCCAATGAGCATTTGCTAACGTGTCAATAGTTTGCACTCCAGCAATTTATCGCGGCAGAAAAAATGCATGAATGTTTTCTGCCAACAAGCTGTGGGCCACCAAAAAGAATGCCGATGTGGACTGAGCCTAGGTCCTTTCCCAGATGGCTCCTTGGAGCAGCCAAGAGAACTCAAGAGGCTGGAGGTACTACTGGATGCTCAGGGACTGAGGAAGAAAATACCAGCAACAGTCAACATAGATACCTCTGCCCCCATTAAGGGACCTGCAGGGGAGAAAGTCTAAAACAGACCAGATGATTTCATCTACTAGCAGGAGAAGAAGTAGCCTACAAAGCGGGCCGAGAGGGACAATGAGTGGGAGACGAAAATCAAGCTGCTTTCTGGCTGCATCCCATCCCCCCTGCTTGTTCATAATACGCATGTGGAGCCTGTGAGGCAGGGGAGCAAGTGTGCCCTCAGTGCATACAGTTACCCAGCCACGAAATCGAATGTCTGTGTCAACAGATGCAATTCCTGGAACTATTCTAGGAAAATTTAGTTTATTCAGTGATCCACCAGCTGCCACGAATGTTGCAATACCACTGTAGATGCACAGTAACGTTTAGGGCGTTCTGCCCCTGCTATCTACACATTGTTACTTTCCATTGAAACTAAATACCAAAAGTGAGGTTCATAGAGGCCTTCAATATAGTTTAGTAGTGACAGTTTATTCCTTTTTGTTTTTGGAAAGAAGAAAGTATACATAGTTCACAGAGCTCTGCCTTCCAAAGGCACATGGAGAATGGGAGTTAGCCTGTGGCATTACCCTGGGAATTTTAGTGATAATCACCTACAATTTAAAATTATGTAAAATTAGTGTCAGAAATGTAGCTCTGTAAAACTTACTTCCACATAGAGAAAAAAAAATAATGGATCTATATTTTATTAATACCTTCCTGAAAAACACCAGGAGAAAAAAAGCACAGGAAAATCAGCTCCTGATTCCATGAAGCTCTCTAAACAGGTCTTGAGATAAGGTAATGTTTTTACTCTCTTTTTCGAAGCAGGTGTTTCTAAAATGGACTATCTGATTATTATATATTTGGATAATTACATGTTAGTCCTTTCCATTCATTAGACACAGTATAGATGCTGCGTTTTTGGATTTATATGTGTTTACCAATTGCTTAATGCAATATTTTTGAAAGTCATTCAATAAAATCATTAGAAAGATACCTGTGCAAAATCATGTTTATATCATCAGAGAAACAAGGTGTGAAGGTTTCTTAAATGTCAACTGCACATACAAGAAGGAGGTGGAATTACAATCAACCTAGCTGTTGTTTGTTCTATTCTGTTTCATTGCTGTGCAAACAAATACAAAAACCTTTTCTAGCTTCATTAAGACTGTAATTTCCTAGCAAGCAAGTACATGCATGAACAGCTAGTTCACTTTCAACTGTTCTGCTTCTCTAATGAACTAAGGATTATTTCTATCCTCTCATTTTTATTCTATTCCACTTTGGCCCCAATTGTTCCTTTTCCTTAAGACTACCAGTTCAACAATGCTTTCCCCTACACTTTATCTACTGAAAGCCAGCATAACAGCCAGCAGACTTTAGTAAGTTGGCAGAAATCCAAGTATTGTCTTCACAGTTTAGACTTGGGTAGGAATTTAACACAGAACAAATGCACCAGGATTTAGAAGAGTCCATGTGCATGCTCATATTCTGAGGATACATGATGAAGAGCTTCAGATGGAGAAATGAGAGAACACTTCTTGCTATTTGCATGTATGCTTCCAAAAGACTTCATCCTCTGGCTCACATAAAGTTTGACATTAAAACATTAAACCAATTCCATGTGCTTTACGAACCACATGAGAAAATTATTTTTACTATTTTTTAAATCTAAGTCTGCTTTTGATCCCAAACAGCTAGAATGTATGATTATCCACTGCAGTCACCAGAATTAACAGCAAATTATTGTAGGTTGTTTCTAAAAACTCAAATTGCCTCATCAAAAGGAAAAAAAATCACACACTGGTTTGAATGTATGCTGATTCTGTAAAGGCAACTCCAAAAAAGGGTTCCAAACACATTTTGAGCAGTTGTAATATTACAAGAAAACTATATAACTTTCCATGATAACTGTACTAAATGACAATATTCATTCCGTATGTCTACTTCCAGGCTTGTTAATTCAGTTCTTCGGAGCACATTTATATGTCCTGTAAATGCACAGGAACCTCTCTCTTTCCAAGAGCAGATTCGTACATTGAAATCAATCAAATAGAGGAATATTCCAAAACCCTACATTTGAAACATTCAGGAATATGCAAGGATTCTTTCTTTTGGCTTTTCATCTTGACTTCCATTCTAAAATTCATAGTTCTAGGTTTCTTCTTACTACTCCTCAGAAAAGTCTTTAGAGCTACGAGTGGCCCCTTTCCAGTGAAGTCCAAGTACTACCCAGTACCTGGTTATGTGTACAGGCTTAGGAGCCAGAATGTCTAGGTTGAGGCCTTTATTTTACCACTTATAAGCTGTCCCTTCTTGTACAAGGCACTTGATCTCTCTTTGCCTCTGCTTATTCCTCTATAAAATGGGACTTCTTACAGGATTTTTCTCACAAAGTTGTTGCAAATCATCAAAGTGAAGTGCTTAGCACGCTGCCTTGCACACTGCAAGTACTCAGTACATGTCAGCTGTTCTTACGTCCAATGGCCTCTTCATGATTCTCATTCTCAGACCTTCGATGAGTCTAACAATTGCCAAGTTATTTCTTGAACTCCTTTTTGTTTCTTTGGCTCAGTGCTCTCCTGGTTCTCTTGCTGTGTCTCTTTGTCTCTCTTCTTCCCTAAGCCTATTCATCAACAACACTCCACCCCCATCTCCAAGTTCAGTTCTATCTCCATCATTCTTCTCTCTTTTGTCATGACCCTGAAAAGTCTCATCCATTCATATGATTCACTGTGTTTAATACAAGAGCATTTAACAAGATTTAAAATGTGCATTCTGAGGCAAGATGGCAAGAGAAAGTGATTCCACACAGTTTTTTTGTTAGCAGTAACTATGGCAATATACGACTAGCTTGTGCTGTCATTGCCAAAACAGGCACTGAGCTCACTTCAATAATCTGATAACAAATGCTAACATACTGTACCACTGAGCTAAGACAGTGATTAAGTTCTACTAGTTGCTCAAGGTCCAAGCAGAGAGAAGGCAAAGGGTCGGAGTAGGAGGCAATAAGAAAACCACAAATGTGAACTTGCCAAAAAAAGTGAGAGGAAGAAAAATTAAAGAAACTTGGGGTTAAAAAAAAAAAAAAAGAGATACAATCTTTGACAGAGAAAGCAGCAGGAGGTGGCAAACTTGAATGCTCACAAGGGCTAATACATAAGCTAAATGAATGAACTTGAGCAAGATGTGACAATAGACAGTGGTGGGGACTATGACAAACTAGAAGATGTATTTAAAGGTATTCCTATTCAGCTTTTAAAAAGTAGACATCACAGGCCAAATAAGCCAAGTCTCTACTTTTTATCCTCTGGGTGTAGAGAAACAATGGTAATGGCAATGGTAAAATATATCATTGCTACCTGCCCATTGGGGATGAGGCTGGCTAGCCAAGAATTTTTTTTAAACAAATTTATCTTAATGGCAAAAAGCTGCAAGTAAGACAAATTTGCTTTATAATCTTATTACACTATTACATGACTGTTAGAATTCATAATTCAAGCATGGATCTGCTGTTTTTCTCCATCACAAACCAAAATACTATGTTCATAGATGATTAAGATTGACTTACTGGCTTAATGTGATACAAATCCTGCCAGTATGACCCCCAAAGGTGTATTTCACACTCATAGTGGGTCTCCGAGGTAGTTACTAATGTATAAAAGTTCCAAGATCTCCCAGGGACAAAGATCTTTATCCTGAGAAGTACTTGTAACTGATATTCTAAATGTTCACTTACATGTGTGTTACATCACAATAAGAGGTTTTTATTGTCACTTATTTTTGATCAAAACATTCCTCCTTTTTGCATCCCTGTTGACTGAAAAATGACAGTCTTGTGGACCTGAAAGATCATTCTTCTGAAAGATGGGACCACATTCAATTAGGTATCCACATTGTGATCAGCTCTGTTTAGCATGAAACCAATATCCAGGGCTGGTGGCAAACAGCAATTATTTCCAGGAGATATTTGTTTATATCTGATCATTATAGCTCCAGATGTTCTGATGCTATTAAATGAATCCAGTTCATCATCTATGGGTCATGTACTGTGCATCACACAGTAAGGCTAGAATTAAGATGATGAAACTAGTTTCTCCTGAAAACTTATGCTCTAGTGAACTGTTTTGATGCAATGTGGTAAATGCTATAAAAAGAGATGTGGAGACAGTACCAAGGGAAAATGTAGATGAAGGGAGAAAGTAGTATAGGCCTCCCGGATGTTCATTTTGAAAAATAAAACATCACATCCCAATTAAAACAGAATACAACCAACCTAGGTACTTATCCAGTAATAAGGACCACAATAAGGATAGCAACCCACCATCAGAAGTCACACTGAAGACTTTCCCACACTTCAGGATGGATCTGTCCTGACTTGATACCAGATTTTTATTCATCACTCTTGAAATCACAAACATACATCTAAGTAAGAGGATCTACTGCCTCTAATTCTTCAAGGAGGTAAACAGATGACTTTCATAAGAGCAGCAAACAGTGAACTCTACAAACGGAAATAGAATTCTGGAATCAAAAAGACTCCCCTCTCCCATGTGCTGTGGGAAATGACGCCCATGTTTTCCTTCTCCCATTGAAGGTCTGGGACTGTACCCATGCATAAAACAGGCAGTGGGTAGAAGGCACTACCCTTCTACTACTAACAGGCAAGTCTGCCTTCTGCTCCCCAGTCTCCACTTTCACAAATGCCTGAAAATCTGCCACTGAGGGATGAATTTGATTTTGAAAATCACCACTGGGAAAAGTCTGTGAAGCCAACAGATATTTACACCTTAGTGCAGATTTCAGGATAGCCCTTTTTCCTGAAGGGGGGCAGTTGAAGACACCCCAAACCTTGGAGAAACCTCTGAGTAACATGCCAGTTTTGATTAGTAGCTTAGTAATTGAACCCATTCAGGACATTTCTTAATCTTGGGCAAAGATCAAATCTTTGAAGGAATCACTGGGGAATAGTTCAATATCGTGCCCTTTATTGTAGACTGTGTTATCATCAATATCTGAACTATGAGCATCTTTGCAGCAAATCTTTAACCACTTTGTTAAAATGGTTACAGGTAAAATGTTACAGGTAAAATGCCCTGTAACTTCATCTTATTACTGATTTTTCTAAAACAAAGTAAGCCCAGCATTATCAACTGAGAAATTATTTTCACACACCACTCTTCAAAAACCACACATTAACAATTTTAATCTCCTACAACTTCATTGATTAAGTAGTAAGGCCACAGAATAATACTGCCTAGTAGAAATAGTTTTTAGTACTCTGGACCATTATAATTATTAGCAAATAAAAATACATCTGTGGAAGTTGTAAAGAGAAGCAGTTTAAAGAGGGACTCCTAAAGGATATCAACATGCAATGTAAAGGTCTATTATACATCACACATCAATACCATGCAGTAGTCCTATTAATACCTATTAATAGAGATACAATGTAATTTACTTAGTAATCAAAGTAATCGACCTGGAGTTTCTTGCTCAAATAGGTATTACTGCATTATTAGCAAATAACTGAATTCAGATAGATTATAAAAATAGACAGAAAATAAACAATTTCTCACAAACCACTCTCTGCTCTTTGTTTCCCTCTATTATATGCTTTAAATGATATATTCAACATCTGCTACTGAATCTTTACTTTCCATCTTAGAATAAGAAGATGTCTGCACAACTTGGCTAAAAGTGATTATTGCAGTTTAAAAGTTCATGCAAATTTTCAATTACAGTTTTGTGTGACATAAACCTTCCAAACTTTCATTATAAAACTAGGGATGATGAGAAAAAAGTCTATAAATGTAGAGACACGATGATTAATGAGACCAAAATTCGGGGAAAAAACCTTAAGAATATTGCATATCCACATATATCTCAATATCGTACTTGCATTTTTAGGTAGGCAAATCAGGTAGAATGTTTCTTTTAATTAAGAGCAGCAGTAAACATCAGACTTGAAGAGAAAAACACATATTCAAATTAAAGGTTTCTTATGTATGTGGGCTTGGGGACATCCTTGGACCTCTTTGTGCCTTGATCTTCTCACATGCAAAATTAACGATGATTCTACACAATGTAGTAGGCTGCAATGAGTACTGAATAAACCATCTACACAAAGCAGCTTCTCAGCAGACACTAAATGTATCTATCGTGAGTGTTGAATGCTGAGCTTGTACACCTCTACAGCCCCCAACAGGTGCAACAGATCTTCAGGTGTGCTTTTCATACTGAACTTCTCCCTTTCCATACACATGGTTGGTTTGAGATTACTTCTCTCACTCACTGGCATGATAAAGAGCTTAATCCCTACCCTTCCAGAAGAAAGTTCTCCCCTTTTTATCCTGATGCCAGCTGGTAATTATGTATATGCTCATAACTGAGTACCACCAAATTAGCAAATAACTGAATTTAGGTCAACTTGCACTGACAAACATTGCTGAATATCATGCGTAGATTCAGGGCCACTGTCTTGTCATCCTAGGGACCTTCCCAATGACAATTCAGAAATTTCCTCAAAGCTCAGCAACATTCAGGAAGTAGCCATGCAGACCCAATGTCTGTGCAAATTAATAACAGCTTTAGGTACCAGCATGTCTTTATGCAAATGATTTTAAAAACCATTACCTCTTTCACACTGGGGTCCAGTAAATCCGTAAGTGCATGCACATCGATTTGGGGCCACACATCTTCCTCCATTGAGACAGCCACTTTCACAAACAGCTGTAAAATAAGGAGAGAGCTGAGATGCTTCACCTGAAAATGAATGCTAATGAAGTGACACTTGTGGTTCCCCTGGAAGGACAACAATAAAATATCTAAAGTCACGCTGGTGTTTGTTTATTTTGAATGGTCACTGTACAGTTACAGATACTCAGATGCTCCTCAGTCACCTCTTAGGTAAAGCTGCCTGGAATAGATGAGTTTGTATCTATGTTAATGCTGATGGTCTCATTCCATGGAGCATCTGAGCAATGCTTTCAGTTCAACCTCGAAAACAGTGGTTTCTAAGAGATGTCACTGGATGGGAACTGCGTGTTAGCAAAGACTCTTTCGCTTATGATTCATGTTTATTTTCAACAGGGCTCCCACAAGGGGAAATATCAACCCCTCTGATGTCACCCTTACAGAAATGTAGCATGTTCAACTGCACAATTAACTGCAAACAACAAAATACTAATCATGATCTTCAGTAATTTAAGTACCATAATGGAAATCCAATTGAGAGTTATAACAGAACCTGTGGAAACTATTGGTGCAGTAAGTCTAGAGATGCTTCAGGGCAGGATATTTCACTTGTTAGAAAAGACACTAAAATAAGAATTGAAAGTTCACGTGCTGAACAACTCCTCTTTGTACAATTTCCTGTAACTCATACATGCATGGGCTCTTTCTAAGCATCGTGGGTGGCAGGTTCTTCTCTGCCAAATATGCCAGTCACAACCACTCTTCAAAGCCCATCTGAAATCTCACTGCTACATGAGTCTCCCCCAAAACCTCCATTCAAATTCCTTGCTCCTTAAATATTTTCTATACATTTTTCCATACCTTACCCCTGTAGCAGTCATGAAGTTGAGCCACTCATACTTCCCCTCAAGAGAATCTCCTGTAAGGAATTTAGCTGGCAGACCACTTCCAGCTGCTGTGCCTTCATATCTGCTGCAGCGTTCTTGTCAAGGGCATGCTCACAGCCGATGACTGAACACAGCATTAGGATGCTAAAGCCTGGCTGTTTCCACCCATCATGGAACTCTTCGAAGGGCACTTTTTGCCCTGGCCTCTCCATCAGCCTGGCAAAGGCTTTTTTGGAGCTGCACTGCAGGCTGAAGTTCCTTCTATGTAGTTGTCCTTCCTTCCCTCCCTCCTTGCACAGGATCAGACAGGCATCATGGTCTGAACACCATTCCCTCCTAATTCTGCTTCCTCTTTCCTTTATTCTTCACAGGCCTTTTCCCCAGTAAATCTCTTGTGTCTAATTCTGTCTTGATATTTTCTTGCCATAAGAGGACCTGAACTGAACTGACACAACCCTTTTTAACCAAAAATTATGGCAGGAGGCCATTGCTCATCATATAATCAGAGAGGTTTATGTAAGTCAATTGTCTTCTTTGCCTCTTGATTTATAGTCAGGGAGAATGAAGAGCTTTTAAACAGAAAAGAAAGTTTGAGCTTGCCTAGGCCAACCCTCCCAGATTACAGATGAGGAAGCTGAAGTTTAGGAAAAATGTTCTAATTCTGCCAGTGTTAATTAAGCACTTGTGTGTTGGGCATTGGGCTAAACTCCCTCAGGGAGCACCAAGGGGAGCAGGAGAAATGCCCAGCAGCCCCTCCTGATTCTCCTGGAATGCCACTGGATCTAGCCCCATCTCGCCATCTCCACAGCCACAGCCTTAGGTAGGACTTGTCTTCCTGCTCCTGTTTTGGCCTCCTCCAGCTGTGCGTCCACACTGTGATCTTTCTCACTGTAAACCTTCATAAGTGAAAGGTAATAAGGTTGGTATTTCACAGCAGTAAACACATGGGCTATGGAGTCATATTGTTTGGGTTCCAACCCCAGCTCTGCTGATTACCACCTATATACCCTTAGAGGAACCACTGGGGACCCTGGGTTCCAGTTCCCTCATCTGCTAGAGGGTAACATTTATGGCCTCTAACACAAAGATTATTGTCATATTAAATGAGTTAACACACATAGAGTTCTAAAATATGCCTAGCACACAGTAAGCACAGAGTAACTCAAAAGATGTATGTTGTTGATGTTGTTAGTGTTGTTTATTGTTGTGGTCTCACTCCTCTTTCCCAGCCCTACTTTGGAAGAAAACATAGTATGTATAAAGGCATCAAAACCTGGCCCATGACATCCTATCTGACCTTACTTCCTTTCCCATCACTCTCCTCTGCATTTTAGCTCTAGCAACACCAAAGCACTTGCTATGTCCCACATCCCTTGCTGTGTCTTGTGGCGGTGCTTTGGTCATGCTCTACCATCTGCCCAAAAGGTCCACTCCCCATCACCTGACAGGTAAACACTTACCCATCCCTCAAGACTCAGCCCAAGGATCACCCACACTGGGGAGCCTGTCCTACCTCTCCTCTCTCCAGGTTGGGCTACACAAAACTCAACCAATATTCTTCTCCCACTGCAATGAGTGGATGGTGATACGGTTTGGCTGTGTCACCACCCAAATCTCATCTTGAATTCTCATGTGTTGTGGGAGGTGGGAAGTAACTGAATCATGGGGGCAGGTCTCTTTCCCACGCTGTTCCCATGACAGTAAGTCTCACAAGATCTGATGGTTATTATAAGGGGGAGTTTTCCCACAGAAGCTCTTTTTTGCCTGCTGCCATCCATGTAAGACGTGACTTGTTGCTCCCTGCCTTCCACGATGATTATGAAGCCTCCCCAGCCATGGGGAACTGTAAGTCCAATAAACCTCTTTCTTTTGTAAATTGCCCAGTCTTGGGTATGTCTTTATCAGCAGCATGAAAACAGACTAACATAGATGGTCACTAGGGCATTCTCTACATTTTTGTTTATTTATAATAACATTATTAATCCTAACAAATACATACACAAAAGCAAAAATTAGAAACACCCTGAATAAGGTTCACCATTAAGGATTCATTAAACAGTCAAACGTCCATGTAACAGAGTACTAGGCAACCATTAAAATGTATTTTAAAACGTGTAATAACATGAGTATACTTTGAATAAAATATTAAGTGAAAAAGTGGCATAAAATCTATATATATAGTGAGAACTAATGTACCAAATATGCATTACAAGTCTAGAAGATAGTATCTAGAATGATGAAATCATGAATAATTTTACTTTTTGTATTTTTAAAACTTTTCCAAATTTTCTGTAGGGTATATATGTTCATCTTAAAGTAATAAAAAAAGCTTTTTTTTTTTTTTTTTTTTTTTTGGAGGCAGTGTCTCGCTCTGTGGCGGGACTGAGTGCAGTGGCCAGATCTCAGCTCACGGCAAGCTCCGCCTCCCGGGTTTACGCCATTCTCCTGCCTCAGCCTCCCGAGTAGCTGGGACTACAGGCGCCCGCCACTCGCCCGGCTACTTTTTGTATTTTAGTAGAGACGGGGTTTCACCGTGTTAGCCAGGATGGTCTCGATCTCCTGACCTCGTGATCCGCCCGTCTCGGCCTCCCAAAGTGCTGGATTACAGGCTTGAAGCCAAAAAAAGCTTTTTAAAAAGAATGTTCCTCTTCTGCAAAGCACAGGGACTAATAGAAAGTAGACACAATAAGTGGTGTGTACAAATGAACTTTCAAACTGAACACCATGTGATAAGTACTTCAGTAGCAGCATCTAGACTGGGAAATGAGAGGGATGCAGATACCACTAATCAAGAGAAAGGACATGTTTAGAGAGAATGACGAGGCTGAGTTTTGAAATATTTTATTTGAGATGCTTCCTGAAAATCCAAGTGCTGAAGTTGAGCAAGTGAGTGGAAGATATGTGTCTGGAATGAACAAGAATTCTGCTCCTTTGGTGGTGACTAGAAATCAAGGAGATCAGGCAAGCAGGATGGTGAAGGTAAATGAGAGGAAAATGAATCAAACAACCTGTAACCAACCAAGGTTCCATTTGGAAATTTGGTGATAAGTGTTTTGAGTAAGTGATCTGTTTATCTGTAAAGGTCATTGGACACTTGTAAAAATGCTGTGTCCCAGGTAATCAGAGAAAATCTATCAGCACTTATCTCTTTATTTTACTTGTCTACAAACAGGTTAACATCTAGAATACTTATAACTACAGTGTACTTACGTTGTCCACAGTGAGTCCCTATGTATCCTTTCTGGCACAGACAGTGATCGTCACTGCAGCTACCTCCATTCATACAGCGAATATTGCAGTGTTGTACTTGAAAAAAAAGAAGAAGAATTCACTTTTGCAACTTAAATGCATAGATTGTAACAGCTCACAGGAGTTGATTTGTAGTTATTTGAAGAGAAAATCACATCGTTTATCAGGATTCATCTATTTTTACCCGATAATGACCTAATTGCGAATGCTAAACATACTATTATTTGTGTGAGTAAAATCACTTACCGGCTAGGCACAGTGGCTCATGCCTGTAATCACAACACTTTGGAAGGCCAAGGCGGGCGGATCACCTGTGGTCAGGAGTTTGAGACCAGCCTGGCCGACATGGTGAAACCCCATCCCTACTACAAACACAAAAATTAGCCGGGGGTAATGGCACATGCCTGTAATCCCAGCCACTCAAAAGGTTGAGACAAGAGAATTGTTTGAACCTGCGGAGCGGAGATTGCAGTGAGCCGAGATTGCACCCCTGCATTCCAGCCTGAGCAACAGAGTGAGACTCTGTCTTGAAAAAAAAAAAAAATCATTTACCATGCAATGCAATTGTTTCTTTGGCATTCACTTTAACAGTGCTAAATGACTTCCTTAATTTAACAGAACTTACAACTCAATGTCATTTCTGTAATTTATACCAACAAGAAAGTATTGCCTTGAGTAACCATATGAGACAAGATTATGATGGCAATAATCTTCCCGTGAAAAGATTTAGAATCCCAGGTAGGTGGTGCAGGGGAAGAGTTAAGAGTAGCAAATTCCAGCATATAAACAGAACCAAACACAAAAACCACATGATTGTCTCAATAGATGCAGAAAAGGCCTTTGACAAAATTCAACAGCCCTTCATGCTAAAAACGCTCAATAAATTCGGTATTGATGGAACGTACCTCAAAATCATAACAGCTATTTATGACAAACCCACAGCTAATATCATACTGAATGGGCAAAAACTGGAAAAATTCCCTTTGAAAACGGACACAAGACAGGGATGCCCTCTCTCACCACTCCTATTCAACATAGTGTTGGAAGTTCTGGCTAGGGCAATCAGGCAAGAGAAAGAAATCAAGGGTATCCAGTTAGGAAAAGAAGTCAAATTGTCCCTGTTTGCAGATGACATGATTGTATATTTAGAAAACCCCATTGTCTCAGCCAAAAATCTCCTTAAGCTGATAAGCAACTTCAGCAAAGTCTCAGGATACAAAATCAATGTGCAAAAATCACAAGCATTCTTATACACCAGTAACAGACAAACAGAGAGCCAATCATGAATGAACTCCCATTCACAATAGCTTCAAAGAGAATAAAATACCTAGGAATCCAACTTACAAGGGATGTAAAGGACCTCTTCAAGGAGAACTACAAACCACTACTCAGTGAAATAAAAGAGGACACACACAAATGGAAGAACATACCATGCTCATGGATAGGAAGAATCAATATTGTGAAAATGGCCATACTGCCCAAGGTAATTTACAGATTCAATGCCATTACCATTAAGCTACCAATGACTTTCTTCACAGAATTGGAAAAAACTGTTTTAAAGTTCATATGGAACCAAAAAAGACCCCACATTGCCAAGACAATCCTAAGCCAAAAGAACAAAGCTGGAGGCATCACGCTACCTGACTTCAAACTACACTACAAGGCTACAGTAACCGAAACAGCATGGTACTGGTACCAAAACAGAGATATAGACCAATGGAACAGAACAGAGTCCTCAGAAATAATACCACACATCTACAGCCATCTGATCTTTGACAAACCTGACAAAAACAAGAAATGGGGAATGGATTCCCTATTTAATAAATGGTGCTGGGAAAATTGGCTAGCCATAAGTAGAAAGCTGAAACTGAATCCTTCCCTTACTCCTTATACAAAAATTAATTCAAGATGGATTAGAGACTTACATGTTAGACTTAAAACCATAAAAACCCTAGAAGAAAACCTAGGTAATACCATTCAGGACATAGGCATGGGCAAGGACTTCATGTCTAAAACACCAAAAGCAATGGCAACAAAAGCCAAAATTAACAAATGGGATCTAATTAAACTAAAGAGCTTCTGCACAGCAAAAGAAACTACCATCAGAGAGAACAGGCAACCTACAGAATGGGAAAAAAATTTTGCAATCTACTCATCTGACAAAGGGCTAATATCCAGAACCTACAAAGAACTCAATCAAATTTACAAGAAAAAAACAAACAACCCCATCAAAAAGTGGGCAAAGGATATGAACAGACACTTCTCAAAAGAAGACATTCATTCAGCCAACAGACACATGAAAAAATGCTCATCATCACTTGCCATCAGAGAAATGCAAGTCAAAACCACAATGAGATACCATCTCATACCAGTTAGAATGGCAATCATTAAAAAATCAGGAAACAACAGGTGCTGGAGAGGATGTGGAGAAACAGGAACACTTTTACACTGTTGGTGGGACCGTAAACTAGTTCAACCATTGTAGAAAACAGTGCGGCGATTCCTCAAGGATCTAGAACTAGAAATACCATTTGACCCAGCCATCCCATACTGGGGATATACCCAAAAGATTATGTCATGCTGCTATAAAGACACATGCACACGTATGTTTATTGCAGCACTATTCACAAGAGCAAAGACTTGGAATCAACCCAAATGTCCATCAGCGACAGACTGGATTAAGAAAATGTGGCACATATACACCATGGAATACTATGCAGCCATAAAAAAGGATGAGTTCATGTCCTTTGTAGGGACATGGATGCAGCTGGAAACCATCATTCTCAGCAAACTATCACAAGAACAGAAAACCAAATACCACATGTTCTCACTCATAGGTGGGAACTGAACAATGAGATCACTTGGACACAGGAAGGGGATCATCACACACTAGGTCCTATTGTGGGGAAGAGGGAAGGGATAGCATTAGGAGATATACCTAATGTAAATGATGAGTCAATGAGTGCAGCACACCAACATGGCATATGTATACATATGTAACAAACCTGCACGTTGTGCACATGTACCCTAGAACTTAAAGTATAATTTAAAAAAAAAAAAAGAAAGAAAAAAAAAAAAGAGTAGCAAATTCCACAGAATTTTGTTAAAAGAAATTTTAGAGGCAGAATAGAGAAACAAGGGGGCGGAGCAAGATGGCCGAATAGGAGCAGCTCCAGTCTCCAACTCCCAGCGCGAGCGACACAGAAGACCGGTGATTTCTGCGTTTTCAACTGAGGTACTGGGGTCATCTCGCTAGGGAGTGCCGGACAATCGGTGCTGGTCAGCTGCTGCAGCCTGACCAGCGTGAGCTGAAGCAGGGCGAGGCATCGCCTCACCTGGAAGCGCAAGGGGGAAAGGAATCCCTTTTCCTAGCCAGGGGAACTGAGACACACAACACCTGGAAAATCGGGTAACTCCCACCCCAATACTGCGCTTTAGGAAACAGGCACACCAGGAGAATATATCCCACACCTGGCCGGGAGGGTCCCACGCCCACGGAGCCTCCCTCACTGCTAACACAGCCGTCTGCGCGATCTATCCGCAAGGCAGCAGCGAGGCTGGGGGAGGGGCGCCCGCCATTGCTGAGGCTTAAGTAGGTAAACAAAGCCGCTGGGAAGCTCGAACTGGGTGGAGCTCACAGCAGCTCAAGGAAGCCTGCCTGTCTCTGTAGACTCTACCTCTGCGGACAGCGCACAGCTGCAGCCCATTAGGGGAAAGAGCGGGGGCGGTGCAGACGCGAACGACTCTGTCTGACAGCTTTGGGGAGAGCCGTGGATCTCCTAACGCGGAGGTTGAGATCCGAGAACGGACAGACTGCCTGCTCAGGTGGGTCCCTGACCCCTGAGTAGCCTAGCTGGGAGACATCCCCCACTAGGGGCAGTCTGACACCCCACACCTCACAGGGTGGCGTCACCCCTGAGAGGAAACTTCCAAAGAAAGAATCAGACAGGTACACTCGCTGTTCAGCAATATTCTATCTTCGGCAACCTCTGCTGCTGATACCCAGGCAAACAGGGTCTGGAGTGGACTCAAGCAATCTCCAACAGACCAACAGACAGTCCTTCTGACTGTCAGACGGAAAACTATCAAACAGGAAGGACACCTATACCAAAACCCCATCCGTACGTCACCATCATCAAAGTCCAGAGACAGATAAAACCACAAAGATGGGGAAGAAGCAGGGCAGAAAAGCTGGAAATTCAAAAAATAAGAGCGCATCTCCCCCTGCAAAGGAGCGCAGCCCATCGCCAGCAACGGATCAAAGCTGGTCAGAGAATGACTTTGACGAGATGAGAGAAGAAGGCTTCACTCCATCAAACCTCTCAGAGCTAAAGGAGGAATTACGTACCCAGCGCAAAGAAACTAAAAATCTTGAAAAAAAGTGGAAGAATTGACAGCTAGATTAATTAATGCAGAGAAGATCATAAACGAAATGACAGAGATGAAAACCATGACACGAGAAATACGTGACAAATGCACAAGCTTCAGTAACCGACTCGATCAACTGGAAGAAAGAGTATCAGCGATTGAGGATCAAATGAATGAAATGAAGCGAGAAGAGAAAACCAAAAGAAAAAGAAGAAAAAGAAATGAACAAAGCCTGCAAGAAGTATGGGATTATGTAAAAAGACCAAATCTACGTCTGATTGGGGTGCCTGAAAGTGAGGGGGAAAATGGAACCAAGTTGGAAAACACTCTTCAGGATATCATCCAGGAGAACTTCCCCAACCTAGTAGGGCAGGCCAACATTCAAATTCAGGAATTACAGAGAACGCCACAAAGATACTCCTCCAGAAGAGCAACTCCAAGACACATAATTGCCAGATTCACCAAAGTTGAAATGAAGGAAAAAATCTTAAGGGCAGCCAGAGAGAAAGGTCGGGTTACCCACAAAGGGAAGCCCATCAGAATAACAGCAGACCTCTCGGCAGAAACTCTACAAGCCAGAAGAGAGTGGGGGCCAATATTCAACGTTCTTAAAGAAAAGATTTTCAACCCAGAATTTCATATCCAGCCAAACTAAGCTTCATCAGTGAAGGAGAAATAAAATCCTTTACAGATAAGCAAATGCTTAGAGATTTTGTCACCACCAGGCCTGCCTTACAAGAGACCCTGAAGGAAGCCCTAAACATGGAAAGAACAAGCGGTACCAGCCATTGCAAAAACATGCCAAAATGTAAAGACCATCGAGGCTAGGAAGACTGCATCAACTAACGAGCAAAATAACCAGTTAATATCATAATGACAGGATCAAGTTCACACATAACAATATTAACCTTAAATGTCAATGGACTAAATGCTCCAATGAAAAGACACAGACTGGCAAACTGGATCAAGAGTCAAGACCCATCAGTCTGCTGTATTCAGGAGACCCATCTCACATGCAGAGACATACATAGGCTCAAAATAAAGGGATGGAGGAAGATCTACCAAGCAAATGGAGAACTAAAAAAAGCAGGGGTCGCAATCCTAGTCTCTGATAAAACAGACTTTAAACCATCAAAGATCAAAAGAGACAAAGAAGGCCATTACATCATGGTAAAGGGATCAATTCAACAGGAAGAGCTAACTCTCCTAAATATATATGCACCCAATACAGGAGCACCCAGATTCATAAAGCAAGTCCTTAGAGACCTACAAAGAGACTTAGACTCCCATACAATAATAATGGGAGACTTCAACACTCCACTGTCAACATTAGACAGATCAACGAGACAGAAAGTTAACAAGGATATCCAGGAATTGAACTCATCTCTGCACCAAGCGGACCTAATAGACATCTATAGAACTCTCCACCCCAAATCAACAGAATACATTCTTCTCAGCACCACATCGCACTTATTCCAAAATTGACCACATAATTGGAAGTAAAGCACTCCTCAGCAAATGTACAAGAACAGAAATTATAACAAACTGTCTCTCAGACCACAGTGCAATCAAACTAGAACTCAGGACTAAGAAACTCAATCCAAACCGCTCAACTACATGGAAACTGAACAACCTGCTCCTGAATGACTACTGGGTACAAACGAAATGAAAGCAGAAATAAAGATGTTCTTTGAAACCAATGAGAACAAAGATACAACATACCAGAATCTCTGGGACACATTTAAAGCAGTGTGTAGAGGGAAATTTATAGCACTAAATGCCCACAAGAGAAAGCAGGAGAGATCTAAAATTGACACTCTAACATCACAATTAAAAGAACTAGAGAGGCAAGAGCAAACACATTCAAAAGCTAGCAGAAGGCAAGAAATAACTAAGATCAGAGCAGAACTGAAGGAGATAGACACAAAAACCCTCCAAAAAATCAATGAATCCAGGAGTTGGTTTTTTGAAAAGATCAACAAAATTGACAGACCGCTAGCTAGACTAATAAAGAAGAAAAGAGAGAGGAATCAAATAGACGCAATAAAAAATGATAAAGGGGATATCACCACCGACCCCACAGAAATACAAACTACCATCAGAGAATACTATAAACACCTCTACGCAAATCAACTAGAAAATCTAGAAGAAATGGATAATTTCCTGGACACTTACACTCTCCCAAGACTAAACCAGGAAGAAGTTGAATCCCTGAATAGACCAATAGCAGGCTCTGAAATTGAGGCAACAATTAATAGCCTACCCACCAAAAAAGTCCAGGACCAGATGGATTCACAGCTGAATTCTACCAGAGGTACAAGGTGGAGCTGGTACCATTCCTTCTGAAACTATTTCAATCAATAGAAAAAGAGGGAATCCTCCCTAACTCTTTTTATGAGGCCAACATCATCCTGATACCAAAGCCTGGCAGAGACACAACAAAAAAGAGAATTTTAGACCAATATCCTGATGAACATCGATGCAAAAATCCTCAATAAAATACTGGCAAACCGGATTCAGCAGCACATCAAAAAGCTTATCCACCATGATCAAGTGGGCTTCATCCCTGGGATGCAAGGCTGGTTCAACATTCGCAAATCAATAAACGTAATCCAGCATATAAACAGAACCAAAGACAAGAACCACATGATTATCTCAATAGATGCAGAAAAGGCTTTTGACAAAATTCAACAGCCCTTTATGCTAAAAACGCTCAATAAATTTGGTATTGATGGAACGTACCTCAAAATAATAAGAGCTATTTATGACAAACCCACAGCTAATATCATACTGAATGGGCAAAAACTGGAAAAATTCCCTTTGAAAACTGGCACAAGACAGGGATGCCCTCTCTCACCACTCCTATTCAACATAGTGTTGGAAGTTCTGGCTAGGGCAATCAGGCAAGAGAAAGAAATCAAGGGTATCCAGTTAGGAAAAGAAGAAGTCAAATTGTCCCTGTTTGCAGATGACATGATTGTATATTTAGAAAACCCCATTGTCTCAGCCCAAAATCTCCTTAAGCTGATAAGCAACTTCAGCAAAGTCTCAGGATACAAATTAATGTGCAAAAATCACAAGCATTCTTATACACCAGTAACAGACAAGCAGAGAGCCAAATCAGGAATCAACTTCCATTCACAATTGCTTCAAAGAGAATCAAATACCTAGGAATCCAGCTTACAAGGGATGTAAAGGACCTCTTCAAGGAGAACTACAAACCACTGCTCAGTGAAATCAAAGAGGACACAAACAATGGAAGAACATACCATGCTCATGGATAGGAAGAATCAATATCGTGAAAATGGCCATACTGCCCAAGGTGATTTATAGATTCAATGCCATCCCCATCAAGCTACCAATGACTTTCTTCACAGAATTGGAAAAAACGGCTTTAAAGTTCATATGGAACCAAAAAGAGCCCGCATTGCCAAGACAATCCTAAGTCAAAAGGACAAAGCTGGAGGCGTCACGCTACCTGACTTCAAACTATACTACAAGGCTACAGTAACCAAAACAGCATGGTACTGGTACCACAACAGAGATATAGACCAATGGAACAGAACAGAGTCCTCAGAAATAATACCACACATCTACAGCCATCTGATCTTTGACAAACCTGAGAGAAACAAGAAATGGGGAAAGGATTCCCTATTTAATAAATGGTGCTGGGAAAATTGGCTAGCCATAAGTAGAAAGCTGAAACTGGATCCTTTCCTTACCCCTTATACGAAAATTAATTCAAGATGGATTAGAGACTTAAATGTTAGACCTAATACCATAAAAACCCTAGAAGAAAATCTAGGTAGTACCATTCAGGACATAGGCATGGGCAAGGACTTCATGTCTAAAACACCAAAAGCAACGGCAGCAAAAGCAAAATTGACACATGGGATCTAATAAACTAAAGAGCTTTTGCACAGCCAAAGAAACTACCATCAGAGTGAACAGGCAACCTACAGAATGGGAAAAATTTTTGCAACCTACTCTGACAAAGGGCTAATATCCAGATCTACCAAGAACTCAAACAAATATACAAGAAAAAAGCAAACAACCCCATCAAAAAGTGGGGAAAGGATATGAACAGACATTTCTCAAAAGAAGACATCCACAGCCAACAGACACATGAAAAAATGCTCATCATCACTGGCCATCAGAGAAATGCAAATCAAAACCACAATGAGATACCATCTCACACCAGTTAGAATGGCAATCATTAAGAAGTCGGGAAACAACAGGTGTTGGAGAGGATGTGGAGAAATAGGAACACTTTTACACTGTTGGTGGGATTGTAAACTAGTTCAACCATTATGGAAAACAGTATGGCGATTCCTCAAGGATCTAGAACTAGATGTACCATATGACCCAGCCATCCCACTACTGGGTATATACCCAAAGGATTATAAATTACTCTACTACAAAGACACATGCACACGTTTTTATTGCGGCACTATTCACAATAGCAAAGACTTGGAATCAACCCAAATGTCCATCTGTGACAGACTGGATTAAGAAAATGTGGCACATATACACCATGGAATACTATGCAGCCATCAAAAAGGATGAGTTTGCGTCCTTTGTAGGGACATGGATGCAGCTGGAAACCATCATTCTTAGCAAACTATCACAAGAAGAGAAAACCAAACACCGCATGTTCTCACTCATAGGTGGGAACTGAACAATGAGATCACTTGGACTCGGGAAGGGGAACATCACACACTGGGGCCTATCATGGGGAGGGGGGAGGAGGGAGGGATTGCATTGGGGAGTTATACATGATATAAACGTCATGCACATGTACCCTAGAACTTAAAGTATAATAAAAAAAAACAAAACAAAACAAAACAAAAAAAAGAATAGAGAAACAAGAAAATGCCGACAAAGGCATTTAATAACAAGACTGCCTGATGACAGGGACAGCTGGATTTGCCTGAGAAAGAGCTGCTTGTTCAAACTGTAACGTCAAACTAAGTAAGATACTCATTTTCACCTACAGAAGTGTACATTTCAGGGCCCAGAGTAGAAAGACCATGGATTGACAGCCTTAGACTCTAGACAATGAGACACTCAGAGAGGCTGGAGTAAAAGACAGGCGCGGGCTCATAGTGAGCAATGACAACAGCGCAGGCAAGTGCTCTCATTTCTCCAGCATTCAGGCTGTCTCTAGGTCAGTAATTTAGGAATGCTAATAGCACTTGCAAAATCCTAGGCTATTTCCTAGTCCAAAGCTTGATTGAATTAACCACTAATCCTTGTTGATACCTGCTTACACACGGAGGCCAGGGTTGGCCTTTGGAGTCTGGCTTATTCTGTCTGGTCTTCCAAGTTGTGGGAGTAAATTCTCAGGGAAAAAGGTTCAATAATTTTAGCTAAGGAGAAGAGAATATCTTCTTTCTACACAAAACCAGAAATCTGCTGTTTATGCTCACTCTTCCTGAAGCACAGGCGCCAAATCCTCTCTCCAGAGCAAATAGAAGATTCCTCCCAACAGCCACCCTGTCCATTACCCCTTGTTAGGAATCCTCAGCCATGGTATTGAAAAGTGCTACTTGACTTCAGGAGAAAGGGACAATTTTTATAAGGAGCTACACAAATCTCAGCCTGACAACAGGGAAGGAAAGTGCAGAACCCAATATCTTCTATACCCTTTCACAGCACAAAGAAGTTAAGTCGAGTTGAAAGTTAAATGCCTTTTCAAGAACATGCCACACACTGAAACACCATCAAAGGCCTGTTTCTACTGAACTAGAGCCACCTCCATCTCTCAGCATTCACGGCCCCCTCAGCATAGCCCCAGGTGTCTTTCGGGGCTCCTTGGCACATGCCTACTATGTCCTACGACTCCATCTCCTGATCTACTTATCAGTCATTCATTCACTCACAAACATTTCTGAGTGCCTACTATGTGTCATGCAAAAAACCCAACACTTGCCTTGTCCTAGTCCCTCTGTAGAACCCCCTCCCTTACCTGCCTGTGTCTCCTTGCCCCAACCCCTAAACCCCAACACAACATACACACAGTTCTCCCCCAAAACCTGAAATCCTATCTATCTCCAAAATCCATTTCAAATATTGCTTCTTTCCATTGATCTTTTCTGATACCTCCCAAACCAAATGTGAGCCCTTTCTCCTTTCCAATTATGTTTCTCTTTTGAAGCATATATTATATAATCCAGCCTATTTTTACTTATTTTGCCACACCCCATTTGTTTAAAAACTTCTTAGGAGTGGGGAGTGTCATGAGCATTAATTATGCAATATTCCCTTAAATGCCTAGAGTAGCACCTTGCTTATAAGTAAGTGCTGTATAAAACTGTGCTAAATTAATTTTTATTTACCTAACTCATGCTGCCTGATGATGACATCAAAAGCTATGCCCAAAGACCAAACTGAGACTTCGAAGTTGTCCATTGTGTCCGAAGCACTTATACAGCCCTATTACGTAGGCTGCTATTAAAAATATTTTTATCGGCCGGGCGCGGTGGCTCAAGCCTGTAATCCCAGCACTTTGGGAGGCCGAGACGGGCGGATCACGAGGTCAGGAGATCGAGACCATCCTGGCTAACACGGTGAAACCCCGTCTCTACTAAAAAATACAAAAACTAGCCGGGCGAGATGGCGGGCGCCTGTAGTCCCAGCTACTCGGGAGGCTGAGGCAGGAGAATGGCGTGAACCCGGGAGGCGGAGCTTGCAGTGAGCTGAGATCGGCCACTGCACTCCAGCCTGGGCGACAGAGCGAGACTCCGCCTCAAAAAAAAAAAAAAAAAAATATTTTTATCTTTGTTTCCCCATGTATGAAAGTAGAAATAACTCCTTTGTTGGAGTAATGAAATCAAGCAACCCCGGAAAGTGATTAAAACAGTTATTTTAGGCTCTTATGATTCCATTAAAACGTCTCAGCCAAAATGCTTTTTTAACTAAAAAGCTGTCTAGAAGTATACAAAGAAAAAATTGATTTAGTGAAAACTTTGAATAATATTCTAAGTAGGTCAGGAAAAGGTGTATAGTTTCTTTAAAATTTGAAGTTAAACTTAGCTTCATCCTATCTTAGAAAAACAATAAGGATTGGGGAAAGCACAGGAAATGATGTCATCTGTCAAGCAGCATAGGAACTCAGCCTTCAAACTGATTTCAATTAAAGCAGTTCATGCCAAGAGCTAATTTCCATTCCCACATGAGCGACAAAGCCATTTAACTACTTTGAGATTAAAAAGCTAATAGTAGTTTAAAAGTGACTTTACATTATTTGTTCAAGTTGAAAATCAGAACGAATTCTTCTTTCTGGCAAGAATAAGTTTACATTTAAATGCAATAGAATAAAAACCTCCCTGATATATATTTTTTACTCTGTCTTTCAGGCAAATCTTTTCCAGCATAAAATATTCTTTCTTCTTTAAAAAACAAAAGCACTCATTCAGACTTGTGAAACAAGAAGACATCAAGGAACCCTATGCATGAATCCTTGGGGGAAGCCAGGAGGAGGCAGGTTCAGCACAGATAATAGGCTCCGAATCACCTGCTTTGCCACCGTGTTTACCATGGGAAACTTTTTACTCGTTGTGAGTCTTAGATCTTTAGGGGGAAAAAGCATTCTGATAAAGGTGCTCAGGATTTCTGAAGGGAAGTGAAGGAACTAGATATGCAGTTTCACTGTACACACAGGAAACAGTTTACAGAGAATATATACCCAAATTGGTTTTATTTTGGATTGAGTCCTGCCATTGATGCATATTCTAAATTTACGCTGATTTGAACAAGAATTCCCGATGTATCATAACTGGGAGACCAAGTTCTACGTCTCTTAAAAAAGCCAACTGAAAACTAGGGGTTCCTCCTACACCCATAATGATGCTATATTCTTTACTGGATGCAATAAGTACCCCAAGTCAGAAGATATTCCTAAACTCAATCTGTGTTAAGATTTTACTAGAAATTGAAAATACTAGGGGAATCAGAGTGCACTGATCCTGCCATATGCAGTGAACCCTGAGAATCCTAAAGCCCCAGTGAGGACCTGCCCTTGAAGACGAGCAGACAGCCATAAAGGGTTTCATGTAAGTCTCGATATCCCAGAGCTAACAGAAAAAGCTGCCATTTCCCCATATCCATGAAAGATCCCAAATTAATTTTGTATTCATATCAGATGTCAGTCATTTCAGTCATTCAACAGTGACTTATTGAACGTCTTTCATTTGCCAGCATTGGCCAGAAAGAACAGAAGAAATTTTCTTTAATTACAGTCCAGTACAGATTAGTTCTTAAATGAGTCATCAGAGGAGAACAATGTGAGCACGCTATGGGAATGCGAGGGAGGCAGGGCTGGCACTTGGATCTAAATACCTCAGGTAATGATTGTCTTTGGGATGCGTTAGGTTTGGAACGATTCTAAAGACCTGCCATCATCTTGGCAGGCACCACTGGCAGAAAGAACACTGGGAGCAATTTGCACATAAGCATTTGTATGATGAACATGTGATTTTAATTTAGGTACTACGAAAAGCACAGACAGACAAATTAAACAGCCAGACTAACTTCTGGACTCTACACCTGAGACAACAGTCCACAGGGACAATCAGAGTCACTGCAGGATAAAAACAATTTTCATTTACAGAGATAACAGCAATGGCATTTCCCTTAAGTGAAGAGATGTCTGGGGATGCCTAAAGACACACAGCTTGGAAGAGAAACTTCACTAAAATTCTCAAACAAACAAACAAAAATCTAGCCAAGCTGGAAAAGCTGCAGAGAAGAACAAGTTGAATGACAGCAGTGATAAAGGTGCTTCCATACAGGGTGGTCTAGAAAGAAAGAGTTCAACCATTTCTAAGGAGAAGTCTGAGTAGATTCCATGCATGTTTCTCCTCCCAGTCCATATAAATCCCACCATTCCCGGAAAGCTTTTTCAAGCGGGACTTCTTCCAGACTAGCTGTAGCAGCACCTTCCCTTCCTCTGAATGTCCCTACACTTTCAGGATTTGGTTGTACCGCACTCCCTCAAACTTGCTAACACACTGGTCTAGAATTGTTCTGCTGGCCTTCTTACACCCTTAGAGCTCAGATTTGCATTGGGATTACAAATGCCCCAAACTCTTGCTCCCAGCTGATTAAAGCCCCTTCCTTCCTAAAACCAGTGTCCGAGAGGTTTTGTCTGTGACCGGTTCTGCTAACACTCTCATTGAACTGAAGTCAATTAAATGAGAAAATGTGATTAAAGTATAAGGGGTTTGAAAAGTGTAAGGGGCCCCAAATTGATATACAGGTTTGATGCAATTCCTATCAAAATCCTAAAAGGTTTTGTAAATATAGACAAGATTAATCTACAGTTTTTACAGAAAAGAACTAGAATAGCTAAAACAAAAAAGGATATTGTGGGGAAAATCTGTCTACCCATCCTGGGTGACAGAGCAAGACCCTGTCTCAAAGAATAAGTAAATAAAAATAAAACTATGAAACTAGTAGAAAAAAGTTGGAGAAAATCTTCAGAATCTAGGAGTAGACAAAGCATTCCTAGACTCGTCAATGAAAGCATGACCCAGTAAAGGGAAAACTGGTAAGTTAGACTTAGTGAAATTTGAAAACATTTGCTCTATGAAAGATCCCATTAAAAATATTAGAAAGTAAGCTACAGAGTGTGATAAAATGCCTGCAAATCACATTATCTGACAAACAGCTAGTATTTAGAGTATATAAAGAATTCTCAAAACTCAATAATGAAATAATAAACAATTCAATTAGCATCTGGACAAAAGAGGCCAGGCACAGTGGCTCATGCCTGTAATACCAACACTTTGGGAGGCTAAGGCATGCAGATTGCTTGAGCTCAGGAGTTCAAGACCAGCCTGGGCAACATGGAAAAACTCTGTCTCTACCAAAAATACAAAAAACTTAGTAGGGCATGGTGGTGTGCCCCTGTGGTCCCAGCTACTCAGGAGGCTGAGGTGGGAGGATAACTTGAGCCTGGGAGACGGAGGTTGCAGTGAGCCGAGATCGTGCCACTGTACTCCAACCTAGGTGACAGAGTAAGACCCTGTCTAAAAAGATTTTTTTTAATTAAAAATAAGAAGCTAGGCCGGGCGCGGTGGCTCAAGCCTGTAATCCCAGCACTTTGGGAGGCCGAGGCGGGCGGATCACAAGGTCAGGAGATCGAGACCATCCTGGCTAACACGGTGAAACCCCGTCTCTACTAAAAAATACAAAAAACTAGCCGGGCGAGGTGGCGGGCGCCTGTAGTCCCAGCTACTCGGGAGGCTGAGGCAGGAGAATGGCGTGAACCCGGGAGGCAGAGCTTGCAGTGAGCTGAGATCTGGCCAGTGCACTCCAGCTTGGGTGACAGAGCAAGACTCCGTCTCAAAAAAAAAAAGAAGCTAGACAAAAGACATAAAGAGACTTTTCACTGAAAAAGATATACAGGTGGCAATAAGCACATAAAAAGATGTTTGACATCATTATCCAGTAGGGAAATGCAAATTGAAACCACAGTAAGAGATGACTACACAGCAATCAGAATAGCTAAAATTAAAAATAAAGATAACACAAAAAGCTGGTAAGGATGCAGAGAAACTGGGTCATTCATACATTGCTAGTGAGAATGCAAAATGGTACATACAGCAATTCCAAAAACAGTTTAATAGTTCTTAAAATGCTAAACATGAAACTATCATACAACCTAGAAATTGTGTTTCTGAGCATTTACTCCAGAGAACACAAGATTTGTGTTCACACCACAACCTTGTACACAAGTGTTCATAGCAGCTTAGTTCAAATAATAAAGAAAAAAAATGATGACAATTCAGATGCCCTTCAATAGATGAATGGCCAAACTAACTTGTAGTACATCCGTAGCATGTACTACTACTCAGCAATCAAAAATAACAAACTATTGACACTGCAACAACCTAGATGACTCTCCAGAGAATCCTGATGAGTAAAAAAAGCCACTTCCAAAAGGTTATATACTATGTGATTCCATTTATATAACATTTGTGAAATGATAAAATTATAGAAATGCAGAATAGATTAGTGGTTGTCAGAATTAAAGAGAGAATTAGGTTGGGAAGAAAATGACAATAAAAGCATAACATGAGCGCTCTTTGTGGTGATGGAAACGTTCTGTATCTTGACTGTATCAATTTTGTGATATCCTGGTTGTGCTATTGTACTATAGTCTTGCAAGATGTCAACATGGGGAAAACTAAATAAAGAATACCCGGGATATTTCTGAATTATTTCTTACAAATGCCATAGTTGGAATGTTCCTTTCAAAACTCATGTTGAAAATTAATTATCATTGTGATGGTATTAAGAGGTGGAACCTTTAAGATGTGATAAGGTCATGAGGGCTTTGCCCTCGTAAATGGATTTACGCCATTATCTAGGGAGTGGGTTGGTTATGTCAGGAGTTCAGCGCATTTTCTGTCTGTCTCTCATACTTGCTCCCCATGTGATGCCTTCCACCATGGGATGGCTCTCAACAGACATTGGTGTCATGCTCTGGACTTCCCAGCCTCCAGAACCATGAACCAAATAAACTTTTGTTGTTTATAAGTTATCCAGTCTGTGGTATACTGTTACAGCAGCAGAAAACAGATTAAGACAACTGTTTGCAAATCTACAATTATCTCAAAATAAGAAGTTTAATTTTTAGCATTCTTTAAAAAAGTGTAGAGAGTAAAACAGAATGAGAAGATTCCAAAATTACAAAGTACAAACTATAGGAATTACAAAATAGAAAATACAAAATTATAAAATATAAACTACAGGAAATAATTTTTATAATGTATCATATATAATTATATATATAATTAGACAATAACATATGCATACATACAATATGTTTGTGTCTCCACAAAATTTATATGCTGAAACTTAGTCCCTAATGGGAGAGTAGGGAGCAGTGGGGCCTTTGGGAAGGTGATTAAGTCATGCAGGCAGCATCCTCATGAAAGGATTAGTATCCTTATAAAAAAAAAAGGCCTGAGAGACATGTTTGCCCCCTCTGCCATGTAAGGACACATATAAAGCACCATCTGGGAGGAACAGGACTTCACCAGACATGTAATCTGCTGGCCTCTTGAACTGTAAAAAAATACATTTTTGTTGTTTATAAATTACCCAGTCTATAGTATTTTGTTATAGCAGCCCAAACTGACTAATATATATATAAAGTTATAGAGTTTATTAATCCCAGTGTTACAAGCTACTATATATTTGTATGTGTGTATACACATATTAGAAGAATGAGCAAATTTCATACATCAGTAAACCATGATAGGTCTTTATGACAATTAGGATTGCTCAAAATCCATCTCCAGCCTCAGAGACTGACACAGTAAAGAACAGTCCTAAAGAGGGCTGGAATTAAAGTCTAGAAAAATTACTGTTTTGACCCTGTCTAGCTAATCATTCTTTTTGCCCTGGTGCTGAATGACGAGTGTCAAGAGTTCCACCAACACTAAGGGAAGCCACAACTTCCTGTTGTCCAAGAGAATCACTGGCTGGTACTTTGAACCTTCTGGAAATGCAATCTCTCATTCAGGTCACTAAGAGATCATTTTCTATTCTGAGAGTCACAGGACACTCAAGTCAAAAACCACCTGAAAGAACAACACTTCTTCCATTTTGTTCATATTCAAGTGGGAAAACTAAGGCTCTCTGAGGTCCCATGACTTGCCTAGACCTCCTTGATCCCTATCATATAACAAGTACAAAATTTTTCATAGGAAAAATTAGTGCAGTGATCTAAATTAACCCTTTTTAGTAGAACCACATGTAGTGAATGCAAACATTTCACTGAGTAGAATTGTCCTTCTATTAGCAGGAAAGTTAGCAAAGTGATCAGGATGTTCTTTGGAATGGCGCAGCTGTTCCCTAGAACATCACTCCAAAAGATGAGAAATGAATTATGATCATCCCCAGCTACCCTTAATTTAAAATATTTTGCCATCTTTAATTTTGCAAGTCGTTTAGACAATATTAGTGCAGAGAGAATCAAAGTCAACAATTTTAAAGATTTCAAGTACCCCCAAAGATCCTGTTGAAACCAGAACCTCCTCCTTACACTACCCTCATCCACAAGCTACTTGGGGAGTTTGTCCAACGTCCAGGTACCATAGATATGACTCAGACTTTCTCAGAAAGCACCACCCACAGTCTTGGATTTTAGTCTCTAGACTAAATCTGGCCTCAGGACCTTACTACTATACTCGTCACATCCCACAGTTAACTTGGACTCTACCAGGACCATGGCTTTTCCGTCTGGTCTTATTAACAGCCTATCTCCACATCTCATGATTTCTACTCGATAGAGAAGTCATTATCAGTTCATACAATCATTGAAGACCTTCCCAGCTTAATACCCAGTTTTGCCATCTGGCTATATTTCTTCCTCCAGAGGAGTGCAATATTAGCTGGTTCAGAAACCAAACTGAGAGATGGGGTCTATTCCCAACTTTATAACTGCATTTCTTTTCCAACCCTGAGATGCTTATGCCTCAGCGGCAGCCTGGAAGTCACCCTTATAGAGATGGAGATGTCCCGCATGTTCCCAGATGTTCTGCCAGCTGGCTTCTCTGCCTCGTTCTATTCTTCCAGTTCAGGGGCTCTTGCTACGTAGAATGAACCTGCTGTTACTCGGAAGATGCACATTTGACACCAAGCTGAGATCAAGGAAAACTATGCTACATTCAGTGCAATAAGCAAGAGTCCCAGCCCATAGGGGAGTTTCTATCCCAATTGTAACTGGCTGTATTTAGTAAAAGGTGGCTGTTATTGTGTGGGCTCCACCAGGAGCAGATTCTGAGACAATAATTTAAATGGAAGTAGTTTGTTCTGAAAGTAATTCTAGGAAACACTCGTAGGAGAGTGCGAAAGTGAGACAAAAAGAGAAGGAACCTAATAAAGTACATTATCAAATCTATTATCACTGTGAACAGCGAGGGCTCAGTCCACTAGGGAACTTCAGGAGACAGTGCAGAGTGAACCTCATGGTTATCCAAACTGAGAGGCAAGGAAGCTGAGGCACTTATCCAACCACTCTCCATCTGTTGTTGGTTAAAAGTCGCTTCTAGGTCCACTAACCCCCAGCACTTCCAGCTTGCCCTGCATGCAGACCTGGCATGCTCTCTGGCCAGAAAAGTATACAAAGCTCTCAGGCAGAGTCCCCCGTGTTCACCCATGAAGCCAAGGGAGGCGAGAGGGCACCAAGAGTGCTACACAGGACAACCTGCCCTAACCTGTTAATTGGCTTGAGAGACACACTCAAATGTTCGAACTCTTAACAGGTAATGAGCCTTGACACACTGAAGTCTCTACTTGCAGTAAACAAAAGAGAATGAACTTATTCCAAAATGTTTCTCTTTAAAACTCTGTCAAAATAGGACACACAACAAGGGGGGTGCATTTTCTCACCAGAAAAAAAAAAAAAGAAATGGAAAAGGGACCTACGTCTTTTGCCATGGGGACGGTCAAAGTTTTGAGGGGCTGTTTACACAAACTAGAACTTCAGCTTTTTAAACAACCAATTATGACTCACTTGCCCAAATTCCCAAAAGAAAAACAACAGAACAAGCAAGCAAAGGCTCTGAAGAATGAACTGTGGATATTCTTCTGGCATCACAGAAAGTGGCAAAATTCTGAAAGGAAAAATACGTTTATGCTTCATTATAAATCACCCCCAGAAACTTCCATGATGACTTCTTACATTTTCTTCTTGTAAAGCAGGGGTCTTGAGTCTTAAATAAGTTTTTAATCAGATTCATATTTCAGTACCACAAGGAAGAAGGCCTAGATTTCTTGAGCCAAAAAAGTTCATTAAACAGCCATTTCATTGAGCACCTTTTATGGTGTTTACATTGGAGATACAAAGATGAATAAGGCAATACCTACATAAAAGGCCATAAGCTTATCCTATTCACAGTAACTATGCCCCATAGGTAATTTTCCTATAAAGAGTAAAGAAGGGAAATGAGAGGCCAGATGAAGGAAAGCCTTTCCAAGTATTTTGGGCAGAACAGAGAAGGCAGATGTTCTAGTGAAAAAATGTATTGCAGGAAAGAGGAAAGCCAAAATCAAATTTAGGAGAAAATGGGGTGTAACCACATAAAATAATATTATATATAATGACATGTTAGACTTACTGGATCTGGAGCCACAGGAAGGAGCTATCTGACCAGATGGGCAAGTGCACATATTTGGCCTCGAACAAAATCCATCCCCACAGGAATGCCGGCAAATGGCTGTGAATAAAACCAGAGGCCTGTTAGCACATGGATTTAGAACACGATTTGTTATAGGGGACCGATCCTCAAATGAGGAAACCTGGGTTCTCAGGTCCCTCACGAACTTTGCTATCATGACTTATATGACCTTAAGCCTCAGGTATACTCATTTTCAAAACAAGTCTATTGAACTAAATAAACTCTGGCTTTAAAATCCACAACTCCTTTATCCAATAACGGTGGTTGTCAACCTCTCTTTGCTTAGTCCACAGCACTGAATCCATCAAAAGCCCAGAACACGCTATGACGAGAAAACCAAACAAACAAATTAAAATTCTGCATCTAAACATATTTGTATGATCATAAGAAATATATTAACTCTAAGATTTAATGATACAAAAATTACATTATTACTTTTGGGAGCCAATTTTATTGTAAATGTTTTCTTGTTTTGTTTTGTTTTGTTTTTTTGAGACGGAGTCTCGCTCTGTCGCCCAGGCTGGAGTGCAGTGGTGCAACCTCGGTTCATTGTAAGCTCTGTCTCCTGGGTTCACGCCATTCTCCTGCCTCAGCCTCCCGAGTAGCTGGGACTACAGGCACGTGCCACCATGCCCAGCTGATTTTTTGTATTTTTAGTAGAGATGGGGTTTCACCGTGTTAGCCAGGATGATCTCGATCTCCTGACCTCGTGATCTGCCTGCCTCGGCCTCCCAGAGTGCTGGGATTACAGGCATGAGCCACTGTGCCCAGCCTATTGTAAATGTTTATTGTTTAATTTTTATCCTGTTCTGAATTCCATCAACAGTCTGAGAGAAGAACACTGGAATCCACCGCCAGAGTACTGATTCTACAGTCAGGAAGCCATTCATCCTTTAGAGAAATATTAACATTTGCACACCACCCAGAGACTAATATCATGCTGGTACCAAATGCTCTGCTAGTGGCCACAACAGTAAGTTTAAATGGCATATGATTTACACTTATCAGCAGACTAGGACTTGGTCATTACTTTTTGTCATGACAGGCATGATCTTTTCCTCAAGCTCCTGCACAGCCTTGCAAGTGCACACGTGATATGCAAAGCTAAAAGAGTACACTTGATAGAAAGTGCATTCAAACATCCAAAGAGTTTAGGATGGAAACTGGAAACGGCTAAGAAACAAACTGTCAAAGGATCCAATAAACATTTATTTAAATACCTGGAGACATCATTTCTCAGAGAACTCTACAGAAGGCGAGGAAAGGGTTCTATTATAAAGTTCATTGAGAAAATCCAAATACCATTATATTTCTCTTTTAGTGATCCAATTTTGGTCTTAAACCATAGTGTGCCAAATAAAGGAGACGCTTTCTGGTCAAAATCAAGAATTGAGAAACAGTTAAGCTTTTTCAGATCGTGAAGCAAATATTGGCCAATATAGTCTATTCTCGACTGACCACTGTCAGCCAAGTGAGAAGGTGAACTAAGTGATTCTTTAATGTCCCTTCAGCTCTAAATTTCTCTATTATACTAATGGAGTTTTCTGAAAACTGGACATTATTTCACAGGTACAACAACTGTAAAAGCTCATGAAGGGCAGACATCATGACTAAATTTGACTTTGGTGTCTCCATTAAATAACACCTTGTCTGGCATGTGATTTGTCACTCAACATTTGTGGGATATTGGGGAAATCTGGAGGTTGGCCTCGCCAGCAGAAATCAATAGAGGAACCTCTGTTATCATTTGAAATGTTTCTTAGTCTTGCCACTGATCTTTGCCTGGTGCTCTATCTCCTCCCTTTCCCTTCTATCTAGGAGTCAAGTCTGCTCTTGGCCCCTCAATCACCCAAATTCAATGTACAGGGTTTGGTTAGGCCCGTGGGTGGCCAGCAAAGTTAGAAATTACAATAGGAAAACCAGCAATAAGACTCTTTCATTCCAACTCCCATCAAAGTAATTAGTCTATGTAGCCAGGCACAACATATGTAAATGACACAACCTCAAGCAAAGTATCCCTGTGACTAAACTTTGAGAGGGGTTTGACTAAGTTGATGTATTTCCCAAACTGGAAAGGTAGAAAAGTCTTAAAGCTGGAAGGCTCTACTATAAACAGATTAATAGTACAGTTACAAAGGGCCACATTCTAAGGCTCCCCATGCAACCAACACAACAAAAGAAGGACATGCAGAATGACAGGTGTTCTATTTACTTACGGACAATACACTGATTTCCACCAGGTAAGGTTTTCCATCCAGGGCAACAGTAAGCATTATAACGTGATCCACAGACATTGGGTCTAAAACAAAACCAGAAGAATTCCATATTTAAAAAAAGAAGAAGAAGAGGAAGAGATGGCCAAATAAAAGGAAAAAAAAAATCCCTGAGTTATAAAAGCAAGATGAATCCTGGCAGACAGGTAAAGCAAACTCATGAGACTCAATGCTGAGTTGGTAGCTTAGGACACTAACATAGTGATATTAACAGGGACATCACTTAATATCACCTATGCATTGGCCCATCAGGGAAATAAAAACCAGAGCTACAAAATGTAGCACATTCTGTCACAATTTATGAAGCCATACAAGTCTTAAATTAGACAATAAACTTACACAATAAATTTCTTACCGATATGGTTAAGAAAGGTTGTAATAAAATCTCACGCATGTAAGACTTTACATTTCTACTCTTTGAAGCCATATATATATACACACACATATATATATTTTCCCCTCCCATGGCCCATCTCACCTCTATAATTTCACATATTCTTCCTTTCACTAAAATTACAGGAATGCAAACTCTGACATGAGTCAGAAAAAATAAAGGCCAAAATATGTAAATATTTATTTAGCAAAAGTTTGGAAGCAGGCCAGGTGAGGTGGCTCACGCCTGTAATCCCAGCACTTTGGGAAGCTGAGGCGGGCAGGTCACTTGAGGTCAGGAGTTCAAGACCAGCCTGGCCAACATAATGAAACCCCATCTCTACCAAAAACACAAAAATTAGCTTGGCGTGCTGGCATGTGCCTACATTCCCAGCTACCTAGGGGGCTGAGGCACAAGAATCGCTTGAATCCGGGAGGCGGAGTCTGCAGTGAGCTAAGATCGCACCACTACACTCCAGCCTGGGTGACAAAGTAAGACTCTATCTCAAAAAAAAAAAAAAAAAAAAAAAAGTTTGGAAACACACTTGATACCAGCAGTTACAAGAAAATAAAATCAGTGTCACTCTGGGTTTCCTGTTTACAGACAGTTCATCACATGTCCTGGAACAGAAACTCCATTCAGAATCCAGATGATGCACATTTAACTATTTCAGGGAGCAACAGAGTAAGGATCCAGTGACTTCTACAGTGGAAACTAAGAGACTATAATACACAGAGATCTAGAAGCAACCATTAGTTTTACTTTGCCACATCTTGAGGGCCTAAGCATTGATGCTAGTTGCTGGTGATCGGGGCTAATAAGGAAGGTCAAATGTTTTGCAATCAATTTCACACAAACTAGGAGCAATTCCAAAGCTTACAGGTATAAACACCGTAACCCCAAAAGCATAAACCTTTAAAAACAACTGTATAGCTAAAATGTGTTTTCAGTTAGGGTGCACTCCCACATTCTCTTTGTATATGGAGACCACATGAAACAGTACAGAGCCCTCCCACATTTCCCCTGAACTCACTACTTCAACATCATGCCGGTTTGGGAACCAAAGTAAGGCCTTTGCTATGTCGTTTACCCCTTTTGTTTCTCCAGAAAATCTGGAACACCCTGGAGGGCACCATGCATACTTCACACTGACAGATGCCGAGGTCAGAAAGGGAATTAGGAAGAAAGCTGGAGGAGCCAAGTAAAGGGCCCTAACTCCATACCCAGCAGCCCAGGCCTTCTCTGAGGATACAGAGGAAATGATTGGATAGAGGCGAAATATGTGCATGATGCTAGAGGCTGTGTGAGCTCAGTATATTTCTGGGTACAATGGCATAATGAAATGTCTCCCTTGTGTGTACATATGTCAAATAGTGGACATGAAAGCTTCATATATGAAAAAGACAACGAACATACAATGCAGCATTATCATCCTGATGGAATCATCTTCTGACCTAGGTTACTCAACCAATGGAACCATAAGGAATAAGGGAAGAAAGATGTTAGGGAGAATTTTAAGTCAAAGGCTCTCAACCTTTTGTCCCTCCATGACAAACTAATGCCTGAAACTTCAGTGTCCAGAAGTTCCTGGGGAAATTCAAATTCTCAGAAAGGAAAATGAGAGAGGAAGTCAGGGTAGACAGCTGGGGTAGAGGGGAACACTCAGCCTTCCAAACTTTTATTATAAAAGTTTTCTCAATTTGAAGTGACAATCCACGTCAAAGTCAACCACCTCAAACCTTCTCCAGCAACAGCCCATTAGAACAGCTCTGCTGAGATAGTCCAATCCCTACCAAATCCTGGAATAGCGTCAGAGCACCCCTGAGCCTTTGCAGGGTATCCTGTGGTTGACATAATTTTTTTTTTTTTTTAACTACAATCATACATTGTCTGACATAGTATGTCACAGACATAGTGTCTGGCAAAAATGTGTATGTCGTAACACATATACAAGACGAAGAAGCTCAGAAACAAAGGGTCCAGAATAACTATTTCAGTCCTACAAAGCAAAATATTCTAAGGATTTTCCAAGGTATTTGAAAAAGCACGATAATATAAACATTCTTTTTTTAATGTTTAGAATCAATCTACAGCCAAAACATGGAAGATTTTACAATTTACTATAGTTACAAAAGAAAATGTAAATGTTGTAAACCTTCACAAGGGTAAAAGTAATGGGACAGATGACATACCTCAGGAAACAATTTGGGAGGGAAAGTGTGGCAGTCAATAAAGCAGCTGATCCTAGAAACAGAGTCTTCTATATATTACACTGTGTTTTCAAATAACCAATAAAGAAAAGTTATACTACAGCTATATTTAAAAGTTGTGAAGAAGAAGAGAGAAAAAGGGTACAGACACTTTAGTGAACTAAGTCCCCGTCTTTCAAAGCAAGAAACCAATGGGTACTGTTTAAATCTAGATACAGAGGTACAAATATGGTAGATGGTGTTATGGAGATGGATATGAGAAGAACAAAAAACAGAAATGTTTCAACCTAGTTACCTTAAGAGATGAGAACCTGGGGAAGCAGAGACAGAGTTCTCTTGCTTTCTTATCTATTATTCATCCACAACTGTTCATTTTAAAATATATGCTCTTCTATTTCCATCATCATCTTTCACTTAAAGCAATAACTCTACTTTTGAATATGAACATCTTATCTTTGAAACAGGATACTTCTTGTTTCATTCATTCACCATTCCCTTTCATTAATGCATCACATTTCCATTTCACTCTATTTCTTAAGGTTCTTTATAATTTTGGATTGGACTTATTTTATTTGCATCCTCTGACTTTCTATGAATTTTAAAACTTTATCATTCACAAGTAATATGTTACATAATTTCAGTTATTTCAACCAATACCTTCAAATGACAGTGATTGTTTTAATTGTGTTGCCATTCATTCTTAAATCATTCTAAATGCTATGTGGTATGGCTCAATGCAAAGTATTAGAAACATAAAATTTCTCCTCTGCTGCTTTTGGTCTTGAGACACTGCAAACTAATAGAACTCGTTCAAACAAGCTGTGTGACATTTGTTCTACTTACACACAGAAAAAAAAAAAACAGCTCTGATTCTGGAAATAAATGAATGTCTTATTGAAGCTGGAAAGAACTAAAACACGTAAACTCTAAAGCAGACATACTGGATTATTTCCATAACAAAATATTTAGTTATAAAGTTTCAATACAAAATGCTTGTAAAGGGAAGGTAAATCTTTAATACAGTTACTCTTCGGGGTCAATGAAAGTATAGCATCTATACCTCTTTCTCTTTTCACCTCGTCAGCTATCCCCACCAAACCCCATCACTCCAACACAAACACACAAAGTCAGAGTTAAAGCTCTGTGCAAGTAGCAACAACATTCAACAAATTTTTAAAAATTAAAATTCAAAGGGGAAAGAACTCTTTGCTAAGTGCTAAAGATACATTATTTTATTTCATCCTCATAGCAACTCTTCAAGATAATTTTTATTGTTATAATGTTTAACACCAAAAAAAAAAAAAAAACTATTGCTTAAGAAGTTTAAACAACCTGGCCAAGGTCCCATAGCTTAGACGTGTGTAATGGAGATCTGAACTCAAGAAGCCTGACTCTAGAGTACACTCTCCTAACCCTATGTTAAGTCAAAGGTGTACTTAGAGGACAAGATGATATTTCATCCAGTAGCATTCATGGTGACATAAGTAACACAAATCACAGAATGTCCATCAATAGACCAAGGATAAAGCATAGCATAAACTGTTTTTGTGGGTTTTTTGCTTTTTTGTTTTTTGTTTGTTTTTTTGAGACAGAGTCTTGCTCTGTCACCCAGGCTGGAGTGCAGTGGTGCGATCTCAGCTCACTGCAACCTCCACCTCCTGGGTTCAGTAGATTCTTCTGCCTCAGCCTCCCAAGTAGCTGGGACTTACAGGCATGCGCCACCATGCCCAGCTAATTTTTGTATTTTTAGTAGAGACAGGGGTTTCACCATACTGGCCAGGCTGGTCTCAAATTCCTGACCTCGTGATCTGCCCACCTCTGCTTCCCAAAGTGCTGGGATTACAGGTGTGAAGCACCACACCCAGCCAGCATAAATTGTTTTTACCTGTATTCTAATAGTCTATAGGGGAAAGAGGGAAAATACATTTATATTCCACTTCACCACTGTATGTTACATTTTTAAAAAATAGCTAAGTCTTTATCTGTAATTTCTTTTACCAGTTACTTTCAATATTGTGCTTTGCAAGAACCCAACTCCAAACACCCTGGGGCATGAGTGAGTCTCAGCAGGTTTGATATTTGGGTTCAGTTAACACAGCCCTCAGAGATCCTGTAGACTGGCAAAAGCCTCTCTCAACGGAGCAAACAGCTGGCCTCTACCACGTCTGACCACATCATTGCAAGACTTGGCCTCTGTGCAAGATGTCTGCAGTGTGTCCACATTCCTTAGCCAGAGCCCATTTCTGCAATTTGGCCTCTTACAGGAAGATAGCCTTTCTGTTTCCTATGCAAAGTGCAAACTCCTTCTCAGAAAAGGTTAAGGTAATAAAAACAAGGTCAGGAGGCTCTTATTTCATATATGTTAGTTTCTCAACATGTATGTTAGTGATTAAACTCTTGCGCAAGGAGAACACTAAGTACTAGGTAACGGCTAATGAGGCTGACCTGCTGCATTAACTGCTTTTTTTTTTTTTTAACCTTTAAGGGAAAAAATCATGATTTAGCCCCTTAAGTGTAAATCTGGAGGGGCATCAAAAGGTAAATGCCCTCACATAACAAAGGACACCCACCTGCCCATGTAATGTGTCCCATGTTAATATCTTAACATCCTACTGTTCCAAGGTTAAAATAACTTCCACTATAAGAAATGTTATAGATCATGGAACAATTACAATACACAAATGAGCTGCCTGTATTGTGAACTACACGTCATGATTTGATTTGCTCTTTGATAATTTTCTTATCAAGATAAAAAACGAAAAAACATCATGAGTACCGTCTGATGAAGGGGCCTACGCTACTCTGACAAACCTTGCAAATACTCCCCCTCTTTATTTTAGTGCCTTTATTCTGGCCCTCTTCACTGAAGTCAGAGGTCAAGTCTCCCAGTAGTGATTTGAATACCTCACGTGACTGTTCCAGTCTATCTGCCAGTCACAATGCAACCTGGGTAACAAAACTTCAAACCCTGGTAATGAGAACAGCTTCCGTGACTTCCCTAAGTTTCAGCTTGGCTCTCTAGCCTGGGGTCCCCAACCCCTGGGTCACAGACCAGTCCATGTCCTGTTAGGAACTGGGCCACACAGCAGGAGGTAAGTGGCAGGCAAGCAAGTGAAGCTTTCTCTGTATTTACAGCTGCTCCCCATCACTCTCATTACCCCTGAACTCCACCTCCTGTCAGATCAGGGACAGCATTAGATTCTCATAGGAGCGCAAACCTTATTGTGAACTGCACGTGGGAGGGATCTAGGTTGTCCACTCCTTATGAGAATCTAATGCCTGATGATCTGTCACTGTCTCCTATTACTCCCAGCTGGGACCATCTAGTTCCAGGAAAACAAGCTCAAGGCTCCCATTGATTCTACGTTATGGTGAGTTGTATAATTACTTCATAATATATTACAATGTAATAATAAAAGAAATAAAGTGCACAATAAATGCAATGAGCTTGAATCATCCTGAAACCATCCCCCTGGCACCCCTGGTCCATGGAAAAGCTATCTTCCACGAAACGAGTCCCTGGTACCAAAAAGGTTGGAGACTGCTGCTGTAGACCCAGAGACTCTCTTCTGGATTGTCTGGGTCGACATTGCTTGGGATGCGGGCAATTCTGGCTTCCTCCTTTGAGGATGCAAGCCAGCCAATCACTCTAACCTACTTTGAGCAGTTGGGGATTTTTTTTTTTAAGATAAAAGTAATCTGAAAAGGAACAGAACGAATAATAGATTTTATACTGGTTTTCAAGAGCTTTATCCCCTTCTTGCCTTCTCCATCACCAGTAGATTGGTGACTCCATTACCTTTTCCTCCCAAGCCATGGTCCATCTGTTTCTCTCTCCCTCTTTCTCTCCCTCCCTTCCTCATCTCCCCTTCCCTATCTCCCTTTCTTCCACTCTGTCTTTTTTCTTCTCTCTTTAGTTCCTGTTTTGAGGGCATTTAGAATTAAATGTTTTGTTACCATCTCAAACTCATTTATCCAAGATCAATAGCTCCTCTTCCTGTGTAGCCAGTAAGTTCACTGCCAGGTCCACAATCAGGTACATCAGGACTATTTGCCTTGCCCACAAGCACAAAGCTGTTCAACAATTTTTTTTTTTTTTTTTTACCAACCCAAAGGCTTTTTTATGTTGTTGTTGTTCTTTTGTGACTATGGAAATAAAATATGATTAAGAAACAAACTGATATAATTTGTACCTCAAACAATCACGACACGAGTTTACCTGTATAACAAACCTGCACATGTACCCCTGAGCCTAAAATAAAAGTTAAAAAAAAAAAACAGAAAAAGAACTAACATTTATTGAATTCTGGATACTCTACGTGCTTCGACCTATATGATTGCCAAATCATGTTTTACAAATTAAACTAACCTATTGAGATACACTTGGTTGTGTGCTGAAGGGCTCATGAGAGGGACTCAAGTTGCCCCTTTCCTGGGAGCCATGGTCGGGGGACTGGAGGAGCATGTATGTATAAAGGGGAGTGATGAACCCCAGGCAACATAAAAACATTACTGAGCAATCATTTCAAATAGGAAGCACTACGGGAATTCCTAGGAAGAAAGAGTGAGACTACCATGGCTGAAACGATCCAGTTCCAGATAGTCCTTACAGAAGACTGGGGAGAGACATGAAGAGATCACGACGTATGTAATGTTACACATCATTGAGGATTTGGGAAACAAAGATAAAACATCATAGTTCCATCAGCCTCACAGTAATCACTACATTAATCCTATCTATTGAGTGCTTGTCCTATTTCAGCCACAGCACTCATTTACCTCCCCACAATACTCCTATGAAATAAGTCATTATTTTTATCATTATTGTTGCGTTATAATTAATGTGAGGAAGTTGAGCCATAGAGATTAATCCATCTAAATTCACACTGTTAATAAACAGGGGAGCCAAAATTCAAATCTAGTTCCTCTTGTTAGCATTTTTTGCACAAGTCTCTGCTTGTTTTGCATGAGTGTTATTACAATCTTCATTTTCTGTTACTTTTTCACTTACGTTATTGTATAAATCTAATGATCATTTTTGATAGCTACATAATATTTCATGAGTCATTTGTACCATCAGTTACTCAACATTCCATTATTGCTGGCTATTCAGCAATACTTAATGAGAGTCTATTATGTGCTAGGCACTGTGTTAGCTAAGAAATAAAACTGACCAAGATGAGTATGCCTAATGCCTAGATCTTGGTTGCTAATTCTATTATTCAATAAAAGGAATCAGGACGCCTGGGAGATGATTCTAGGGCTTGGCAGGAAATAGACAAGCGGAATCTCTAGCATCTTGCAGTGACAGAAAGTATAAGGAAGTGCTAAACAAACATCCACACTGAAGGCAGCGTGGCAAGGGACACAGGAGCCAAATGAAAGAAGTCCAAATGGCCAAAGCTAGAACCCTTTGGGAGCAACAAAATAACAACAGTAGCATTGGATTACAACACTAAGTAAAAAATAAATATCCATAAGTCCATACTGATAAATAAATGATTGAAGAAATAAATAAATGGGAGAGAAGAGACAAATCTCCTGTGCTTTAGACTTTCAAATAATTTCATAGATGCTCGGCCTTCAAAAACATGAAGCATAATTCCCCACTTCTTACATGTGAGCTACACATATTGACTGTCTTCCAAAGAGTACAGTATAAAGGGGAGGAAAAAGTGGAAAATCCTGACAAATCCTATCTCAGCCAGGCGACGAAGGGTTACAGCAACAATGACAAATCATGTTGCTACTATAAACCCTTAATATTATGTGATAAAAATGGAACTTTACCTCTGTGGTCTTTTTCCCAAAAGCCCATAATTTCAGTGTAATCACGACAAAAACATCAAATAATTCCACTCAGGGCCATCCTGCAAAATATCTGACCAGCCCTCCTAAAAACTGTCAAGGTCATTAAAAACAAGGAAAGTCTGAGAACTGTGACAGCTGAGTCATGTCTAAGAAAACATGACTACTAAAGGCAGGCTGATATCCTAGATGGGATTCTGAACATTAAAAGGACATTAAGTAAAAACTCAGAACATTTGAATAAGCAATGGCCTTTAATCACTAACTACATATCAATATTGGTTCATTGTCTGGCACGGTGGCTCATACCTGTAATCCCAACACTTTGGGAGGCTGAGGCAGGCCGATCACAAGGTCAGGAGATCGAGACCATCCTGGCTAACACAGTGAAACTCCACCTCTACTAAAACTACAAAAAAAAAAAAAATTAGTCGGGTGTGGTGGCCGGTGCCTGTAGTCCCAGCTTCTCTGGAGGCTGAGGCAGGGGAATGGCATGAACCCGGGAGGTGAAGCTTGCAGTGAGCGGAGATTGTGCCACTGCACTCCAACTTGGGCACAGAGCAAGAGACTCCGTCTCAAAAAAAAAAAAAAGAAAAAAAATTGGTTCATTAATTACAAAAAATATACCATGCTAGTATGAGATGCTAACAACAGAGTAAAGTGTCCAGAGTATATGGGAACTCTCTCAATTTTTCTGTAACTCTAAAACCGTTCTAAAGGGAAAAGTTTATTTTAAGGTAAAATAATAATAATCCTGTCCCAATGCAATTACAAATAAAACAGCTATATTTAAAAAGTGACTAAGACACAGTCTTTGCTCTTGAGGATCTCACAGTCTAGGAACACAGGTACAAAGAGTGTCTACACAACAGAGAAAGCACGAACATCAAGGTCTGCCCGGGGAACTCAGGGAGGCCAGAACAAAGGCCTTTGGCCACAGCATGCGTGGTAAGCTCAGAAGAGGACTATCTGGGCTATGATTTGATGTTTCCCGGTTGCTAAGGGGAGTCACTAGTTTTATTTCATCCCACTGATGAAATTCCTCTTAAATTCTCCAACTCCATTAGCAAATCCCTTGTCCAAATCCCGGTGATTTCATTGTTGGACTAATATCATGTTCTTTTTTCCTGGCTTCCTAGTTTCTCTCTACTCCATTAGGACAATATGGCTAAGTATCTTTTCATATTCACTATGCTTATTTCTATTCTCCTACAACCCAAAGATGGACCTTCACCCTCTATAATGTTAAGCGTCTCATTATTAGTTTCAGATATCTACCAGGTAGGCCTAATCTACCTGTCCACTCTTACCTTTACCTGTACCTTCAATTCCCACCCTCCTACTCAGCTCCTCTTCACCATCTCAGCCCTCACTCATGCAAGCACTGCTATCTCTGACACACACAAAAACCAGACACTTCCTCCATTTTTATATTAGCTCTTCCATCTTTTCATTTCAATATGTAGTTCCATCTCCTTCCTTAGTGTTCCCTGATGAATCCTGTTCATCTTTCACATTACAAACACAATTCCAGACATATCTTCAAAAACCTACACAGGTTATACTGTAGTTATATATTTAAAACAATTATCTGTCTAGATCTCATCCCTGAAGTCCAACCCACCCCCTTTACTCCCAGAGTAATACATTGTTCTTCAAGCACAGAAACAATGTCTATTATGCCTAGACCATCCTGTAGTCTATTTAGAAGCACACAATATTGACTTTAGGCACTAGTAAGTACAAAGTACAATTAACAAAGATTAATATCATCTCCTCAGCGCCAAAAGTAGGCCAGATGGAAAATGCCACCAACATTAAAATCTGTGCAATAGAGATAATTATTTCTTATAAATTTATCTATTTAAAGGAAGACTATTTAACACGTCATTGAAAGGCTATATAGGCAGTTAAACAGAAATGTATGGTGGTTTTGTTCCTTATCTCACTGACATGCCAGTCATTAATGTATCTTAATCAGTGAAGTTATCCATGTTTATAACTCATACATCAGTATTTTCCTTTGAGAAAATACAAAATCAATGTAGACAAATAACACACATATATAAACATTTGATTCTATTTATTTCTTTGGCAAAAGAGAAAACTAAAAATCCCACAAGCAACTAAACGAAGGTTTTCAGCTCACAAGTTGGCACGTATTTTATGATGGCAGATTGCTGCAACTGATCAAGGTCATAGATGGAGCCAGCCTTATGTGGCCAATTCCTACAGACAATCATGACAAAATCCACAGAGTGACCTTGAAAGGTATCTTTGGATGTGCTGCTTGGATGAAGGCTTTTCCCACTGTTAAGTGGAGTAACTCACAGCACAGGCAGCACACAGGTGTTGCATCAACAGTTTTATTTGCTGTGTACCCTCAGCTTTTCATGGAGATTTTGTGTTGATGGAAAGCAATAGCCCAAGAACTTAAGGTCCAAAAATGCTGTCACCTTTCAAGGCCATGTACATGTGCACCCTCCTCCCCAACACACACATACTCTCTCTCTCTCTCCCTCTCCCTCTCTCTCTCTCTCTCTCTCTCACACACACACACACACACACACACACACAGCCTAAGAAAATTAGGAAACAAATTTAGGAAACAAAATTAGGAAACTGCAAAGGCAGTTCCTCAGATCTGGACATCATTTTAGACTGCCAGTCAATTTAAATCCTATTGGAATCTTTTATAGGTGGCATGTGTATATTTAAAAAAAAAAGAATTTAAAGCTCAAAAAGCCATGGCATGCACTCTACAGGAAACTAGACAATTGATCCATGAAGACCAGAAGCACAGATGTTTAAGGTACATCATGTGTGCAGCAAATCATCACTCTTCACTTCATGTTTCTGGAACTCTGGATGAAGCAGCACTAAGAACACAAAGTCTGTTTGTCTGCTTAGAAAACTACACCAGCAGAATGGACTCCTCAAAGTTCTCAAGGCAATGATTTGAATAACTGGCTGTCCTAGTGTGTACTGGATCACTTCTCCGAGGGAGGGCATCTGTATCTGGCCTACTGGCGTCACATGTCTGGTTGGTTGGGTAAAAGCTGTTCCCATACATGGAGAGAGGTGAATTTCTTCACGAAGTTTAAACTATTTGACCCTCTAAGGATGAGGAAGCATTGCTTCCAGACAGAAAATCCAGCTTATCTCAAATGTTTGCTTCTGGAGCATCTGAGAGGATATGGCCAAAGACATGATGAGAACATGTTGTCCCTGTGAAGAACTGCTTCCCAGAATTCTGCAACCCCTGGACTTCACCAGGGAGCTCAGGGTCTATCAAGAGCTTTTCTTTGACTGGGATATTCATTCCATGTATTCAAGTTGAAGCCACACTGTACTTTTCCAAAGGGTGAAGGAAATTATAGAAATGACTGAAAACACAAAACAAGTGGTGAGGGGATTCTGAGCCTGCACAGAGGCAGGCCAGAGGTGGAGCTGGGGGTGGAGCTCATGGAATTCTGTTACCACCCACAGAAGGAATTGGGGACTAAAGCAATGATTCTTGCCACTTCCCAGAAATTCTCAAACAAGAGCTCTGTCCAAGGAGATAATATCTTCTGAAAGTACTGGCAGCCCCAGGAAGAGACAGGAAAACCAGCCAATGGGGTCAGACTTAGGAGAAAGAAAGAATGAGGTCTTTCAGGAACCTAGAGTGCAGGGTGATTCGATACTTGAGTTCCGAATGCTGTCAGCTCCAATTGACAAACAGGTAGAGCTCCAAAATTTCATTTCTACATTAGTATTTAGAACTTGGAATGGCCTGTCCAATAGAAACAATGTTAATAGGTGGTGGTTTGGTCTCCAGATCAGTCAAATAGCAGTCTCTCAGCTGCATTATCAGCTGAATAGGCTATTGTGGGCTGGTCTGGGAACCTGACCACAACTTAAAATGTTGTTTCTATGGGAAAACACATTCCACGGCAGGCAACCAGAGGAAAACTTGGCCACTCAAACCTACCATGCCTTAGCTTAGTAAGCTCCCCAGTGATCTATGAGAACTGAACATCTTAAACTCAGGCAACTCCACACAGTCCTGAGAGGATGGCCAGAGTCAGAGTCATCCCAGCCCAGGCTTGACACCCCTCTGGACCCCCTGCATGAGACCACTAGGGCCAATACAGGACATCCACAAGTCCATGAATCAGAGACTTAAAACCTGGAGAGTTCTCATCCTCGATGCACCTGACTTATTTTAAAGACCAGAAGATTCCACCCCATCAATAACTGTAACATAAAATCAGTATCCTGGACTGGCTCATAGATGGACTTCAGTGAGCGATTTCTAGCACGAGTGGCTTACATGTGAAGCAAGGAAGCAAATCCGTTTTGAATCCTATTTGGTGACTTCAGTCTCATGCCAAAATTATTCAAGCATTTCACCTCTCCTAAAACTGGAAATTGCCAGGGTTTTTAAAATTTATTTTTTTTGCAAGTTCCTTAAATAAAGCAAATTCAGATTTATCTTTACAATCCCAACACCTAACACAATACTTGAATCTTAAGTGGTAAGTGAAAGGTTAGAGCTTCATTTACCACCAAGACAACATAAGTTAACGAGAATTCTGTAGGAGTAGCATTTAATTTATTTTAAAAGGTGGATATGTTTATAAGAAACTAACTTTTAATAAAAGATCCAGCCTGGGTAACATAGCAAGACCCTATATCTGCAAAAAAATTTTAAAATTAGTCAAGATGCTGGCATGCACTTGTAGCTTCCCAGCTACTTGGAAGACTGAGGTGGGAGGATCACTTGAGCCCAGGAGGTTGAGGCTAGAGTGAGCCGCAATCACGCCACTGCACTCCAGCCTGGGTGACAGAGCAAGACCCTGTCTCAAAAAACAAAAAAAGAAAGAAAAGTATAATTACCAGTAAGAAATCAGTATCATTTCATCTACTTTTTTAAATTTTAGAAAATTAAAAGGAAAAAATCAAACACATAACAACAATTACCCATAAGTGGAATACATGGAGTACGAGAGTGAAATTCTTCCACGTTTCAGTTGCATCATTTAGAAACATTTATAGCTACAAAGGCTTCAGAGATCTTGCAGCTCAAACCATACTTCACAGCAGTCAGCAGGCCATGGATCTTTAAAACATTTCTCTGTCTAGCCCTCCCATCAAAACAGGGACAATATTGTTGCTCGGGAACAAAAATAAATAAATAAATCACGGACAGATTTTAAGTTTCTACAAAGTCAGAAGAAGTTAGGCAAAAGCATGTAGTTGCTGAGATTATTTCATTGAAATTAACACTTCACAATATTGGCAGTCAAAACCTTCAGTTTCTTTTTTTTAATTTTACGATTGAAACAAAGTTGTAAACATTTATTTTTAAACATTTAGATATTTGGAAAATTTTTAATAAAGATAGTCTAATTTAAATTTGAGGGAATTTAACCAGATTAGTACTTTACTCCACGTGAAGTCATGCAGTGGAATAAAAGCAATAATTAGCAACTATTAGAGAGCTTTAATTTATAAAATTTACTCTTCCCCCAAACCCTATCAAGAAAATGTATTGGTGCGCTCATTCTCAGACGAGGAAACTGAAAATGTGAGAAGTGAAGTAATTTTTCAAAGCCTGCACAATGGAAACGTCATAAATCCCTAATTCAAAACCAAAAGACTTTATTAAAAGAACATTCCAAGGTTAGTGCTAAAGATTTTTAGATTAGAGATTAAAACGATGTTTCCATAAATACTCCAAAGAGAATGTATTCTCTTTTTTGTATAAACTAATTTGTACATCATTTTTTGTGCTCTGATTTTTTTTTTTACTAGGTTTGCGAAACAAATAAGACAGTGCTTGGGAAGTGCATTAGAAAAGGAAAACAATGTAAACAGAACACATTTTAGGAACATTCACTCCTATAGACTGGCACTTCTGTTTCTTAAATAGTTTCTGCATTTCCCAGTAGAGAATGAGCATTCTGTCTTGCACCCTCCAGTAAAAACATTAGTCAGCTCCTAACATGCTCAATATTTGAGGGAGTGGGTGTGTAGGGAGCACAAGGAAGATTCAACATGTGGATAATTCAAAACCTACTCAGAGCTGGCATTGGAATGTGTTAGTACACACACTTCAACACGGGTGTAGTTTGTCTTTTGAAAAGTAGCTCTAAGCAAAACCATCAGGACACACAGGCAACTGTCTGACCCAGCTTAGGAAGACAATGAGCTGCTCGAAGGCCTGGGTGATCCAGATGATCTTCTAAAAAAAACCCTCCAATTTCACGTCTCTGTGACTTAATTCAGAGGCTGCTGGGATGTTGTCCATTACACAAAGTGGTGACTCTCCTCATTCCAATGGCCAGCACAGTTCTTCTCTGAAATCCAACTCAAAAGATTTCCCTCAGTGTGAGTGATGCCAGCACTGTCCTCTCAGCACCCTTCCAGCTCCAGAGAAGATGTGACAGTATTTGTGTTTCAAGCTATAACTAAGCAGAGCAGGTGCTAAATGCCAGCACAAAGCTTCAACATGACAACTTCTGAAGTGGTGATGATGATGTCAAAACAGAGATAAATACATCCATCTTGAATACCTAAAGGGCTTCCAAATCTCTGTAGCAGCACCCACTGACTAAAAACCAGTTCCAAAAGCCTGTCATTTCACCCAGAAGTTTTCTATCAGGTAGGAATACATGAGGCCTTAGAGAATAATGGACATGTTTCACTGACATGAAACACACGGAGGATGTGCCTGGCACACATGTACATGCACACGCACCATTCCCCATAAACAGTTGGGGAGGAGCTCCTGGGGCAGCTCTCGTCCCTACCTTCCTTTCACCGAAGGGGACTGAGTGTACCAGTAACTTTCAGAATCTTTCATTTGAATCACTAAGACTGTACTTGTTCCAATTTCTTGGGGGAAAGAAAAAAAAGCATTCCTGAGAAAGCAATGCCGAAATGAAGGTACAAAAATTCACTTCTGAATGTTAAAATCTCTGCAAATATCTTCTTCCCCCCACCCCACAGTCCAAAATCTTACCAACTTTTCATAAGGTTCTTGCCTGAAATTCCTTACTTTAAAATAAAAACACATTGAGTGCTTCCATCTTGACACTCACAGAAGATCATGGGATAAATGAACCTTTGCAGAATTATTTTCTTCCCTGTCTGCCCTTTCAAATGCCAGGCTCCTTCTGTGTGAATTTTCCACAATTTCATAGCTCATAATAGCCAATCCTTACTCTTAGATATTAAATAATTTTTCTACAACAAAGTCGTGTATAAGAAAAATCAGATCCAGCATATTGCAAACATTACTGGCTGTGAAGTATTGAGCCTAAGTTCAAAACTAGGAGTAAAACTTTACAGCATTAGTACGTCAATAGGAAATGACAGAATTTGAATATCCCCATTCTGCCACCCTAATAAATAGATCTAGAAAATGATTATCAATGGCCGCTAATAACACAAAAAGAGAGACTGGTAGTAATGTCCCTCCTAATGGAAGGACACATACCACTTATAAAGTCTTCTTGACAAAAAGTTAATTGAGTTTAATCAAGCATTTAGCTCTAACTAGCAATTCACAACAAACACAGGGGACTGAGAAACATGATAAGACCATCCCACCGGCATGCAATCATCACTGGACTGCAAGAAACTCTCCAACAGTGAAAGCCATGTGTGGTCCAAGAACTGGCCAGCGCTGGTCTACAAACTAGACATTACGAGTCTATAATGAGATAAGGAGCTTAAGCTAGAATCTAAACCATCTCACTGCTTCCTTCGTTGAGGAAGTCTCCCTAGGAATAAAATATAAGCTGAACTAAATAGTGTGCTTAGTGACATATTTTGGATTTACACCCTGGTTTCTCATCTCATCATGGACCAGAAACAGGAGTTTGTGGACTGGCATCTTAAGAAGCACTGCTGTAGAGGACAGGAACCTATTTTTTCAATACATAAATTATAAGGAAAAACTGACAGGGGGACAATCTATATATTCAAAAATATTTGAGACACATCAACCAATTGCAAAATATGGACTTTTTTGGATCCTGATTTGAATAAACTGCAAAAAAACAAATAAAATGTATGAGTCAATTAGGACATTTTAAATATTCGCTGAATATTTGATAATATTAGAAATTAGTGTTCACGGTAAACAGAATAATATTATTGTGTTTATGTTTCTTAAACAGCCCTTACCTTTTAGGACACACATTGAAATATTTAAAAGTAAAATGATTTTTCAGGGATTTACTTCAAAATAAATGCAATGAGGGAGAGAAGTAGAAGATAAAACAAGATTGACCATTAATTGATAAATGCTGAAGCTGGATCATCATTGTATCCTTCTCGCTAGTTTTGCATATATTTGAAATTATCCACATCTGTGTTAAATAAAATTCTTTTTCAAAAACAGACTTGCAGGAGCACCTGGCCTAGTCCATCCTGATATCCAGTCTCCTACATGCCATCACACCACACTTTTGTTTTCTGTTTTCATTCACTTGAAGAACCACCTTTGTCTGTTATGCAGCTCAACATTCCTGAGAGGGAGGGGACCTCCATTAAGAGACAGTAACAGTCCAATCCCAACATGTGTACCATGTTAAATCAGTGGCAAGAACTAACCAAAGTGTTTCTACTAAGTATCCAGCTACTAAATAAGGTTGCAGTTCACTAGATGGGGAATCCAAGAACAAATGACTTCACTACACCTGTGCAAACAATTAACATATTGGTTCAGGGGATAGATCCCCTTGGGCATCACAGGTCCTTTTTGACATGACCCATTTTCATAAAGACATTTTGTTTTGATGACAAACATAAACCCATCAGTTAACAAAAGATGTGTTTTGGGGGAGGGGGTTTGTTTGTATCAGGTTCATAAAAAGGTTAAATTTGTATTTTTCTGTGCATAAGTGGAAGAACTCTTATAGTCCTGGGAAATATGAAATGAAGGGAGGAAATCAGTTAGCAAAGAATCCTGGTATGTCTTCTGACCTTTCAATGTGTGAGAATGTATGTCAAACAACCTATTTTCAAGGAAGATCCCAAATGCAAATGAGCAGATGAGTCAGTCTGCAGTCAAATTAGACCCTGCTGTCTTCTGTCAAAGTTCAACAATGTCTGGATTAAGTTAGAACTGCTTACAAGCAAAAAGAGAAAAAGTGGTTTGCCTATCTTTGTAAAATACCTGAAAGGTTTTCAAAACTTTAAAAGGAAAAGTTTATTTTATTTGAGGTTTATTTTTTTCCCAGGAAGTTGGCAGAGCACAGAAAGTATCTGGTATTTATTTGTTTGATTTTATATTCTTACTCTTATAATAAACTGTCTGTTGGTGATGGTGTTATTTACCCCAAGGGGATGACAGACATTAAGTAATTTGAACATTTTCAATGGCAAATAGAAAAATAACTATTATCTGTTTAAATCGTTCCTTATTTAAAACACTCTACTCTTATTTTTATAGGCTGTGAATGAATATGAAGCAACCGCAACTTCTTAGAGTTTACTGCCAATCCGTTAACCAGAGCTGGCATGTAGGGTGCAGCATATAGGAACTCTACGAAAGCTATGCCTAAATTAAGATAATGTATGTTTTGTTCCACTCTCATGGATGCTCGATAGTTTAAGATCACTCTGAAAGTCAACTCTTATTAAAATCAAAATGGAAATCATGAAAAGACAATTTAAAAATAAAAAGATTTTCAATTCCTCAAGAGAAAGAGGACACAGAAGAAGAAGAATGAATAAGAATCTCTTTGTAGTAAATGAGCATTATGTTGCTGCATGGCATGAAGCCAAAGGAAGGGAACACTCAATTAGAAAGTGGCTCTTCTCAGGGACTGCCAATCTGAGTCACCCTGTCCCCAGTCACGCATGCAAGGCCTGCCTACAAAGCACCCAGAGAGGACAGTGATAACAGAGTGAGTGGAGGGAATACTGACGCTATGGAAAAGGGAGCTTTCTCTCTGTGAGTGCAGACGTGTTGTGTTTACCCATCCAGCATCCCTTCCCCTTCTCTGCTAACCAAACTCCTCTTTCCTAAGCCCATTCCACATGGTTCAGGCAGGACTAACACACGGCTCAGTCCTGACCAGCTGGAGCACCCTATTTCTTTGGCGACAATGAAGGGCGTGTGACTGGGGCAATGCTGGAGTTCTCCGTGAGATATGATATGCAGAATCTGGAAAAGAGGGCTTATCTCTTTACCTCTGAGATTATAGGTTGAAAGGCAGTGTGGCTAAGAATTGCGGGTGGATATCTGGGCTACCCAATTATAACCAAATCCTTACTCCAACAGAGGCAATTAAAGCACATTTCAAGAATGGCCCACCACTTTGCCATGAAACAATTCTAATTCCCAGGGTATCTCTGCACCGCTGCCAAAGAGAATGGTTTTCAACCCAGTCCTTCCATTTACTAAAATTTAAATTCTTTTCACAATGACTCTTTAAAAAAAAAAAAAAAAAATGTGTTAATCAGGAAAGAGGCAAGGCCTATTTGACAGATCTTCCAGTTAAAAAATGCAAACTTTTTTGGAAGAGTTGAGGGGGTGCATGTTCATAAGGAATAGTATTTAGTAAGTTTGTTTCCCAATGAAGACAATGCGATTTAGGGAAAGAGAAAATTTAAAAATAAAAACTTATCTCCAAACTGCCTTTAAGTATAACCAGATCTCCACAGATGTAGTAAGTTTCCATTAAAATTACACTTTTGAATATTTTAAAGTTCAGGTTTGCCTCCTGTTTCTGAATATAATCATTTCTATGATGAGAAAGTGGAGACTGTGGTATCCAGATAGGAATGATTATCTAAATTTTTGCTTTAGCCATAATAAACTGCCTCTTTGACTCTCTGCCTCATTTTCCTTATCTGTAACAGCATTATAATTATTTGCATCATCATAGCTAAACATGTCAGGCACACTACTGAGAACTTGAAATGAACCATCTCATTAAATCTTAAGACAATACAGAAAGATGAGTAATTTAATCGCATTTACAAGTGAAGAAACTGAGGCCCAGAGAGGTCAAATCACTTGTCTGAGGTTTCCTCCTAGTAGGTGGTGGAGACAGAATTTGACCCAAAGCCTATTTCCACACTTCCAAACCTCCCTGAACGTGTGGCCAATGGTTACTAGCGATCATTGAAAATGACTCCTTGGTTCTTTAAAATATGGTCCCACAATCAATACCAGTCTGCCCCACTACCCACCGCCAGGCTCAAATAGGAAATAGTGTGAGGTAATTATAACACATACCCCAGCCACTAGCTCTGGGTTTTTATGACCAAACTGTCAAACATTCCTAGCCAACTCTTCAGGAAATGTTCAGGCACTTTCTCAGATTCCAGCTAAAACATCGACTATGTGGCCCTGGGGAGTACGGAGCTCACAGGGTGGTAATGGGATATAAAATTTGCAAACTTGAGGTCAGTGGCCTCAACTCTGGGGTGTGAAGCACCAGCAGTCCATGAAAGATTAAAAAACTATTTGTCAACTTAAAGGCTGCACATCAAGTCCTTCACTGAAAAGCACTTGCCCACATCTCCTCAAACATTAACCCCATCAGTAAAGGGAGAGAAAGATATTCCAAATGGCAGTTCTGCCTAGAATCATTGGGAAAAAAGATAATAGTATCAACAAGCCCAAGACAGGGTGTTCATTCTGAAAATGAAGCATTGGGTCCTATTCAAACACAGCTAATGCTCAAAACATAGTTGTCGCTATGAGTAGGCAGATGTTTTACAGTATTATTAGGGGAGATGATATGGAAGAAAACACAAGAATTTGAGAATTTTTTCTTCTTTAGTGTGTTTATTACATGAACTCTTAATGTATAGTTTGGATAACTGAGCCAGCAAGTTATACAACAAGAGACCAAGCTTAATCACAGACCCAGAACTGCCTTAGTTGATCTCAGGTCATTTGACTTTGACTGCCCATTAGAAGTGTGAGTATGTGTGTGGTGGAGGGTTTTGGGGAGGAGTCATGCTTCAGACTCCCAGAGAAGACTATTTCTCTTTTTCCAGCCACCTGACTGATACCCTCATTGACAACTACCTCCCTCAAAATGTCCCACCCCACCCAATCCCTTCTAATGTGGAGGTTTCCACTGACAGCAGGGTAGTACTGAGAATCTAAAACTCTGCTACAGCATCACCGCTTCAGGGTTGACCACTGAGAGACTAATCACACTGCCTAAGGTCAAATAAACGAGAGAAAGAAAAACATCCATGCCCACAGAATTGATAAGGTTTGGTTATTTCACACACGGCGGAGAAACTGCAGATACCAGTCAACCTCTTGAGGGTAGGAACACAAAGAGGCCCAATCTATTACCCAACCACACGCGTCCTAGGCCAGCTCTCGCCACCACGTGACTCAGGTTCCACACCTACGAATCGGAGAGGAAAATAAGCACCTTGAGCACTTGTTCCTGGACCTTCTCTGGGCCTCAGTTTCAGCATTTATATATTTCTAAAATCCTACTATAACGAATTTGTAATATGAATTCTTATAAAGATGGATGGTCTGGCTATGGAAGAAGATATGAGCCATAATTTCAATGGCAAAAACAAAAACATTTAAAAATAAGAAGGTCTTTTAAAAGTTATTCATCAAAGGCACGAACCTATTAGGGTCTGATTACACAATCTTACAAATGAGCACTGAGTGAACAGGGGAAACGATACACAATAAGCCGCTATTTACAGGAAGAGGAATGCATCAAACTTACATAGTCCCATATACAGAGGTGCACACCAGACAATGGATTAATCTGCGTTTCCACTGCATTCCTCTACATGTTTTCATAGCAATCTTTTCTGGCATCCAAGTGTCTTTCTTTTATGCCCTGACTCTTCTCCATAAGCTCTCTGTCCCCTAAAGAGGCTGATTAAGCACAGGTCGCCTGGTCCCAATGCTGCTGGGAGTGAAGGGGTTGTCATCAGTATCTTTCAAAACCCAGCGTCTGCTCTGTCCAGCCGAGGTCCACTGGGTGGCAAGACTCTTCACTCCAGACCTTCTCCCAGCTCTCTCCTCCTGCCTCCCTCAGGCTTTCTCCTTCCCTCCCCGAACAAAAACCTTAACCCTGTTTTTCTTTTTGAACACCCCAAAATTCCCAGGTAAAAATTTTGTATTTTACATAGACCTTGTTTACTTTTCTTAAGGTTTTAACTCTCATTTGATATTCCTATTCACCCTATTTTATTTGCAGCACAGCTTATGAAATTACTTACAAAAAAGATGAGGCAATGACGATGAAGAAAAAGAAGAAAAGGAAAAGATGGCAACAAAGAAGGAGAAACAGAAACTGAAAAGGAAGAAGAAACAAACAACAAAAAACACAAAATGAAACCCTGCCTCTGGAATACATTGCCTTTATTAATAAAGATATTACCATACTTCAGTTCGAAGCCATGAAACTTGACAGCAGACAATGTGTCTGTAGGGCAGACATAAATCCCGTCTCCCCACACCAACATCATAAAATGGTTGTACTATATTTGGAATTAGATGTGTTTGGATACTTATATTTGAATGTAAGTATGACTGATGGTCTAGGAATTCATAACCCTTCAAAATGTTGAACCAAACCACTTGTTTAAAGGAGCAGTTCTCCCACTCTGAGCCTGCTTGCTGTCTGGAATACATCTCCGGCTGGGAATGGTGGAGATAGGGATTTTTGCTTTCTCTCTTCCGCTCTGGGGGAGCTGAATAAATAGAGTCAGTGATAACTGCAACCAAAAAAAGTCACTTAAGCTGAAAAAGCAGTAGTCACAAGAAATTTAAAACTAGGATTTGATATAGAATAAGACACCCGCAATCCAAACTTGACTATATTCCTAATCCAATTTTACTCTGTTGACAATGTGGCTACTCCATTTATAACAAAATAATACAGTTCAGCTCATTACAACACCAATTCTATTAGCAATTGTGACCTATTTTTGTTTATTAGTTATAACCCCTAATTTAAAAAAAATTGAGGTGGATTACACCAACAGATACATACATTTGAGGCTATAAATAGAAACTGAAAATAAAATTTCATACAGCAGAAAGTTAAAACATACCAAAGTTAATAAATTAGAGTGATTGCACATTAAATTTATTTTATGTGTAATCTTAAAAGCTGATTTTCTTAAAAGCTAATGGAAAAAGGTTAGATGTTTTGAAATTCTCATATTTGAATAAAACAAAACATACTGGTTCATTAGGAACTTTAATCTTATTCCTGACAGTTGTGAGTTCTTTAAATGCAGAACTGTGGACAAACTAAGAACAATGCCCTAACATTAATCTAACAGAATATGCAAACACAATACTTATGGAGCTTTTTCATTCTGAAGTTACAGCAGCAAAATACAAGGAGGCATCCTCTGTAGAGAACTAAGCCGATCAAACTTGATCAAGTTAGAATTAAAACTTAAAGTATCTGATTAGCCTTCTCAAAGATCTATTGCCCTACAGTGGTAGCTGGTCTCCAAAGATGGCTCCACTTCCTCCCTTCCCAGCAGACATGTGCTGCTCCTCACATCCAAAGGTAGGTTTTAATAGTCAGTTCATGCCCTTGAATCTGGGCGAGGCCTATGACTTGGATGGAATTCCAAGTCATGCAATTCCAGGCTAAGTCTGAAGAAAGTCTGGTAGTTCCCACTTTTGTGCTCTTGAGAGATCCTGAGCTGCCATGGAAAAAGTCTGGCTATGCTGGAAAGACCATGTAGAGAGGCCATGTATAGAAAGGGGACAAGCTGAGACTACATAAAGGGGAATCAAGGAATCCAGCCAATGTCAAGGACATATGAGCCCATGTGACCCCAGCCAACCAGCCCCCAGCCCTTTGAGTTAGCCTGCCGTCAGTCAATATGTGGGATTAACACATGTGACCAGGGTCAGGAGGCTGTTGTTCAAGATCCAGCCCCAATAGACACTCACTCTGAGCAAGGCCTAGTCGCTGCATCTGGGGCTCAGTCTCCCCATTTGAAAAAAACACATTCAATGGCTCCATCCTGGGGGCAGGTTCAGGCAAGTGACTGCATGAGAGAGAGAGCTTTAAAACTTGGAAGGCCCCCAGCACAGCCAGACAAGTGGCTCTTTGCTTTCTTTATTCCCCTCCTCAGTGGGTCCATTTAGATAAACCACACCCAAGTAAACAGGGCTGCAGGCGTCAGGGCCTGGTCACAGAACCAGATGCATACGTGAAGAAGTCATACTGCCTGTTCCAGCCCAGCTGACATTGTGGGGCGCAGAGACAAGATTCCCCACTGTGTCCTGTCTAAATTCCTGAGCCACAGAATCATGAGAAATAATAAAATTGTTGTTTTAAGCCACTAAGTCTGGGGCAATTTGTTACGTAGCAATAAAATAACCCAAACACTCACAAATGAAAATACTTTGTTTCATGGTAGTAGAGGGCCTAGGCCTGATCTCATTTCCCTTTATTCTCTCTTTATGGTGCTACAATGATTTCGTATATGGTAAATTTGAATATATATGGAGGTGGGAGCATTCTAGGTCCTCCTCCCCTTTGTCTTTCCCAACCAACTAGTCAAGTACTGTCTGCATTAATTCTGGAACCACCTGAGCCTCTTCTTTCTTCACCCCTTTCACTGAATTTGCTCAGACCATCATGGACTCTCACTGTGACTCCTATATTAGCCTCCCAAATCCAAATCTCCCTGTCTTTAGTTTCTCTCCTCTCTAAGTCATCTACTTTTCACACCTCTACCCAGTGGCAAAGATCTGATCATGTTCCTATCTTAGAATCCTTTACTAGCTCGCATCCTTGCCTTTCACAACAATCAGTGATGTTTATGTTTCCACTAGTCCCTCACCTTTCCCTAACAACGTCGCTACCTATGTACGAGCTCACAAGATTGCTCGAGGTTGCGAACTGCACAGCTCCAGGGGGCACTCGTTTCAGAGACTACACTACAAACCATGTCACATGGACCCACGCCGTGCCAACCCTGCCCAACTGCAGTCAGTGTCCTAAGATCACAGACACTTCATAGCCCTTTCCTTTGATGTATTTTTCACTCATCTTTCCTTTATTTCTCAGCTATACTTACTCCAAGCTCTAGTTTATATAATTAACCATACCCAGTCAATCAGTTCATCAAAATTGCTGAGTTCAACCATCAAAAACTATTCTATTGAACACATGCCACATACCCAGTTCCTAGATGTTCCTAGAGATAAATAAAACAAGCAAGATCTCTGCCTTCAATGAGTTCTCACTCCTAGTAGAGAGTTACTTTTTATCACGTAGATCAGAGGTTGTTAAACTTTTTCTGTAAAGGACCAAAGAGCAAATGTTTCAGTTTTGTGGGCCATACAGTCTCTGTTGCAACTACTCTACTGCTGTAGGGAGAAAGCAGCCATACATAATAAGTAAATAAACAGGCATGGATTTGTTTCAATAAAACTCTGTTTTCAAAAAAAGTGAGCTTGTTGACCACTGATAATTTTTTTTTTTTTTTTTTTTAGACAGGATCTTGCTCTGTGGCCCAGGCTAGAGTGCAGTGGCATGATCATACCTCACTGCAGCCTCAAGCCCCTGGGCTCAAGCAATCCTCTTGTCTCAGTCTCCCAAGCACTGGGATTACAGGAATAAGTTACCATGCCCAGCCCTAATAGACTTTCACTGTAAAGTCACCTCTGATCAATCCCATTCCCACAGTGATGCTTCCCTTGGCTTGTAACAGCATCTGCCTTCAATAAATGTTGAGTCTTTCTACATAGCAATGGTGGGAGAAGATTCTTGGGAAATGAAGGTATAAAGGGCATGGGGAAAAAATGTACCATCTACAAGATTTATTGTAACTGAAAAGTAGTAAAATATTAAGATCAAGAGCTCCAGCTATGAAGCTAGATTTCCCAACTCTACCACTTACTAGTTTATGTCCCTGGAGTAATTACTGAAACTCTGCATCCCTTGTTTCTTCATCTGTTAAATGAATAAATAAGCTTAATCTTCCTCATAAAGGCCTTACGTTTTAAGGGAATTAGTATTTGCAAAGTACAATCGTAAGTGATACCTCAGAGCTTTTTTTTTTTTTTTTTTTTTTTTTTTACCATTATGGCTGCAATGTATTGTAAAAAATTGGGCTGAGCTTACAGGCAACCAAGGTAAACAATGAAAAAGAAACAAATAACTCATATCACTGGTCACGATTTAAGACACATACCAATTTCCACTGGAAAGAGAAATACTTCTTGCAACCCTATTCAGAGAGAAATTTCTCTCGGGGGACATGACAGCAAGAGGGTTCTGAACAACATAAAGAGCAATGCCTCCAGCTCAGAAGCCCAGACAACGCCCAGCAGGCTGCCTGCAATGGTTACCTACCACCCTCATACAAGTCAAGGTCTAATATTAAAATATAATACACACGCTGTACAAAGTCCCACTGGCTCTAACATCCTATGATTCTTTCTGTTTTATTAATGCCTTTGCAGAAAGTTTCTTGTTGGACTAAATAATACTATGTGATTAACCATACTTAGGATTTGTGAACTAGCATGAAAGAATATTAGGAATTTTAAGTGGAATTTTACCAATGTCTTGGGCCTGCATTTTTGTCTGGTGGAATGAAAAACCAAAACCATAACTAAAATTAATGGAGAAAGAAAAGTTAACATTCAGTTTTGTCTTTAGAACTTAACCTCTGCATACCTTGGCTCTCATATCTGTGAAGGGAAGCTTATGAAAGCACCCAGCTTGTAGAGTGGCTGTGAGGATTCAACGAATTATCATATGCAAAACAGTAAGAACAGTGCTTACCATATAGAAGTTATCTAAATGTTACCTACCATGGCTGCAATTGTTATTATGTATTTGCTTAGACTTAATACCAGACTCTTTCCAAGGATGCTACCCTTCTGTGCACTCATGGTTCCTGAAGTACTCCCAGGATCATGGGGTATATGTCTCTGGCCTTCCACAGAACTAAACTCCAGCTGGCATTCAATCAAGTCTTCCTGAATTAATGAACTTTTTGAAACCCCACTTAATGATAAGTTAGTGGTAAAATGCTTATAATAGGATTCTTGACTTTGATGATTTAACAGTCTAACGAGAACATCGACTTGAACATCACGAGACACTAAACTGTCATGCGCCTGAGTTAGGCCACAGAACTCAGGCCTGATATATTATTGATGTCGGTTTCTTCAAAGAATCTCATGGGAAAAAATTCTAAGTTGCTTAAGCAGGCCCATTTGCTGGGTTCGTGTTTAAAAACAAAGAAATTGTTAAAAGAATGTATTTCTCTTTCAAGAAAACATTTTTAAAATCTTATTTTCACATTGAAAATAAAGCTAAAACTCCCAAAGTGGTTAGGCTGATTGTTTGGCTTATTGGAAGAAAACCAACAAACTAGTACAGGAATACTGTAATAATTTTTTAGTATTTTGCTTGATTAGAGTCATCAGTATAATACTATAATTTTTAAAGTGTGTGCTACACAAGACAATAAAGGAACATTTTAATATTCTTTAAAATTCCAAATAAAGTTGAAGGGAAGTCTGTACTCCATTTCCATCAGCTCTCATCTCATTTCACCGTAGGCTGATGTATGTTTTAATTAATTTGTATTACCAACTTATCCATTTTTATAAACAACCTCTATGTCTTCAATGTTACAAAATGAGTCCCATAAATAAATATTTTGTCTCTACCTTCTTGTTTCATGTGTGGAATTGTTGAAATCTTCTATTTAAGAATACTAAATCCTTTTTTTAAAAAAAATTGTGTCCCAATATTTTAGTCTAATCTTTTCAATAAATGGAAACTATACCCCTGCAAGAATCTTTTCCCATATTTCATTATTAGCCCATCTGACTTCAGGTGAAGTCTTAAGGTCCCCTTTACAAAGTAAAATGGACTTTATGAAGTCTACAGAACTTTTTCTGTATTCCCTATTACAGTTCTTTATTTTAATAACAGACTTCTACATAATTAATCCCTTGGAGTTTGCCATCACATAACGTACCCTGGGTACGAACTGTTCCATGGGTATTTTTCTGGCAAGAAGACCTCTGGAAAAAAATAAACAAATAAAGACCAAAAGGAATCACGCACAAGTTGACAAATTGTATCAAATACAACTGGTCTCATGTACCTATAAACCACACGACAAGGGCAGAAGTCTCAATCTATCTTCTCCAAGGTTTGGGAAGAAGATCTCACTGTGAAGAACCTTTCCCTTTGACAGGAAACAGTAATATTTCCTTACTTGGGAGCTAAAGCGATAAGGCAGTCATAAATAAATGGTGCATAACTACTGCTATTCAAGTACAGTTGGGTTTTTTTTTTTTTTTGGACTGTCTCCCACACTTTTTGCCTAATCACAGTTTAGAATTTAGCTGAGAAAAATTCCTATGAATTGAAATTCAAACAAATAACATTAGGATTTTATTATTTTTCATAAACCCATTTCACATATCAAGCAGTGCCCAAGCAAAAGAAAACTACTATACATGTATTATTTCATACAGTTTTGAAACTTGAACAATTCTCATTTGAAAATAGAAAAAAATGCAATTTTTGCAGAGTGGATGGGGACCACACTGATTCCTTTTAAAAAAGGATTTCCTGTAAAAACAGAAATTGGCAATTTACTCTAAGAAAACACAGCAGAAGCTGGGAAGAAACGCGAGGATGCCTAAATTTCCACTGTGGAACAACTTTTGCTGCCCAGTGGGGAGAGAAGGAAAAAAAAAAAAAAAAGGAACACCTGCAACAGGGTGGGAAGAGAGGAAGATAAGCTGGGACTACACATCCAGTGAGCAGAAAAGGAGGCCAGTTTCTAATCCAGGAACAAGGGGAGCTGGCAAGAAAGGAACATATATACGTATTTTAGGAAGAATAGCAAAGCAGATTTTGTAGTCACCTGCCACATCAGAGAAAAACCAAGAAGGCAGTATTTGCTGGAGAGAAGGAACCAGTGCACAGCAGATACTGATGAGTTTAAAGCACCTTTTAACTAGAGGAAAGATTAGTGAGGTGCTGAAAGTTGCTGCCACCAACTGGGCATCAGGCAGACTCGGGGGTTACAAATCATTTTCACTTCATAAACTGTGCATTTCCAATCAGAATGGTAAACAGGTTTCACTGTAGTCAAAGAGGTGAGTTTTGAAGCTGGTAATATTTTAACAGACAAAAACAAATTTTAAGCAATAACTGGAAAAATGTAGTACATAACTGCTTTTTCTGATGATTTATATAGCAGGGCACCATTAAAGGATTTATTCATATGAGACTGTAATGGCAATAAGCAGAGGGAATAAATTTAAAATGTTATTCAAATTTTACATGAGAAATGGGGTTTGCTTAAGATCTACGGGAAAGCCTTTGATCCAGCAATTCTATTTTTACTAATTTATACCACATATAAACATGTGTATGTAAACACAGGTATGCAGAAGAAAGTTGGTAATAGCAAAAGACTCAATGTAATCTAAAGAGCCATCACTAGAGAACTGTTTCAGCCACATAACGAGGTTCTATACAACAAGAAAATGGGGTCGGGTGCGGTGGCTCACGCCTGTAATCCCAGCACTTTGAGAGGCAGAGGCGGGCGGATCACTTGAGGCCAAGAGTTTGAGACCATCCTGGTCAACATGGCAAAACCCCATCTCTACTAAAAATGCAAAAAATTAGACGGGCTTGGTGGCATGCGCCTGTAATCCCAGCTACTCTGGAGGCTGAGGCAGGAGAATCGCTTGAGCCCGGAAGGTGGAGGCAGTAAGCCAAGACTGCACCATTACACTCCAGCCTGGGCAACAGAGCAAGACTGTGTCTCAAAAAAAAAAAAGAAAGAAAGAAAATGCATGAGGTAGACCCATATGAGTTAACAGATGGATGAATTAAAGATACATAAAAAGTAAAGTTCAGAATATTGCATGTACAGTATATTCCATGTATTAAAAAGGATACACACACACGTGTATGTATACGTACATATTTATGTGTTTATCTGTACACGTATACATATGCCTATAAGATTTATAGAAAAATACCCAAGAAAATGGTTTCTGAAAGATGGCAGGGAAATACTTTTAATTGTATATATTTTTAAATTATTACTTTCACCCCCACCGTGTGTGTGTGTGTGTATAACTTATTATAAAATCTTATAGTTAACATGAGAATTAGGAACACACATAATTACAATTCTATTAATACCCTGTTTTTAGGAAGGCTTTATAAATAGCTTGCAATAGGATAAGGTCTGTGTTAATGATCAAATACTGTGAGGAGCACAGAGAGGTATCTCTCTATAATCACAAACAAATGTAAAACCAGACAGAGAAAGCACTAGTGTGAGTAAAAGTGTGGCATCCTGTTAAGCAACAAAGTAAAGCTTAGTTTCTTTTTTCACATTCAGTCTGTGCCTCCCAAGGGAACACACTAGTTGGTGACAGCCCAGAGAAATGAGACAAATGTCTAACCAGGCCCCACACCTCCCTGAAGATCTTCAGCCACAGAATTAAATCCCCACTTCCTTTATATACAGGAGCAATTCTATCAGAATAGATATTAAGATAATATTATATAGGAGAAATGTATTTTTGAAGGAAAAATACTGGACTAAATGAGGTCCTCTTGAGAACATATGAAAATCAGAGCCTCAGTCTACTTATTGAACTTGCCATATGCATATGCCTTGCACACAGGACAATAAACGTCTGCTGTCTGATCAGGGTCAGGCTTACCATGATAAGCAAACTTCCTTCCAACATTATCGGATTTCTGGGTTTATTTTCCAGAAAGGCCAAGATGGAACCGAATTAATCGTAACTATGTTCTGTGCTATTTTATCACAGCCTAGGTGCTTGGCTCTTACAATCATCATTGTAAGACTGGAGACTCCTTCTCCAGACTAGGAGTCAAAAACTGGTCTGGTGAGTTTACTGCACTTTTTCTTCTCATATCTGGGCCACACAAACACAAATTTTACTACATATACATGACTATAACACCCCACAACAAAAAAAAGAGTAAGTGAAATGATCAGCCACATATCCAAGTGGACACCATCACTTGGTGTCCAGAGCCACATAATAAAGCTACAGAACCACTCAGGAAAAGAGCATCAGTCAGGATGGTAAGAATTTAATACAAAATCTCCCTATGCATACTGTCAGAGTTTAATTAACAGGCTCCTCCAAGAAGATAAAAGGGGTCCTTGACAGTCCATCCTGCTGTTTCCATGGAGGCTTTAACTTAAACAACTGCAAACAAATTTCTCTTAAAGGAAATGTATTCCCACCGTCCTTCAATACAGGAAAGTGACAACCCTTAGTCAACCCGCCTAATTTAAATCTTTCCGGCCGAAACATCTATAAGAGCGGCATGGGAAGCCAGTGAAATGGTCAACTGAATGTACATAATACAAACACCACTAGTTAAAAATACCCCCTTAAGGCCGGCCACAGCAGCCTTACTGCTGCAGTGAAACGGAGAGCCCCACACAACCCAAAAACACCAGTTCTCAGAACCACTTGCCCTGTTCTGCTTCCAGGATAGACATCTAAAGGAAGCACTGCCCAGAAAACCCAATTCGTAATCGTAATAAACATAATTTATGGAAGAGTCGACTACTCTGTGATTTATCTTCTGACTCTCATGGGAATCCCCTCCTTTCCTTGCCCCCTTTCAAATACAGCATCTACCAAGATGACTCCAAGGAAAGTACTTTCCTCTAGACACAACCAGAATTGGTATTGCAGGGAAAGGAATGGGCTTCTCCTCTTATCCCACTCGCAACTCCTCCCCTTCTTCCTCAAGGAACCCTTCTCGCCTCCCAAAATCTGCCTCAACAATGGCCCAAGATTCCTTTCAATCATGTCCTCTCCTTTGGGGCAGAAATCTTTGGGAGTAGGGGCAAGGTAGTTTAACCACGAACGGGGTGGGGACTAAACAACCCTAGCACCTCCAAGGTGCCCCCAGGAGGTCTTGCCAAGGAGTCTTCCACAGGGAGAATCATCCTGCCCGTTGTTCTGGATCTTGAAACTTGGGAGACCCACACCAAAGGAGGGGACCGGTTCTTTTACCCTTTAAGCGCGTCGTGTCCTCCGCCGCCTCTTCTCTTGGCCCGACTGGCTCTGGTTTCCTTCACGTTCCCAGCCTCCAAATTGGCGTCCGCCCCATGACTCGTGTAGGACGCTAAAAGCACGGTAAATCCCAGGAGGATCTCCAGCAGGCCCCCTCGACGCATGATGCCGAGCCGCCGCCGGCTCCCGCCGCCTCCTGCCGCGCCCGGGGCTCGGTCTGCGGCCGCCGCTGCGCCCTGAAGCGCACCGCGCCGCCGGGGTCCCGCTCTCCCGCCGCCCGTCCCCCGGGCCGGGCTCCTCCCGCCTTCTCCAGGCGCTGCTCCCACTTCAGGCGGCCCCTGCCAGCTGCAACACAGAGACAAATCCCCGAGGCGGGGAGACTTTCAGGGCATCGGGATGCTGAAGCCTCGCGGTCCCCATTCCCGAGCCCAACCCGTGCGCCGCCTGCGCGTGGCGCAGTTAATTTGGGTAAGGGAAGACGGTTTGGTCCACAGCTGGCTGGAAAGCCCAGGCCCCCGGCGGCAGCAGCCCCGGCCAATCCCTCGGCCTCCCGGGCCCCGCCAGAAGAGCGCAGCGCAAAGTACCCATGTCCCCAAAGGTCCTAAGCCCCCGGCGAGCTCTCTGGGTTTATTTTTTTAGTGGCACGAATTGCGCGCGATGCGCGCTCTAAACGCCCCACTCCTCAGCCTGCCCTCTCCGCCAGGCTGGAAGCCCGCCGCGCAGTCCCCGCCGACTCCGGGCGCTGCCACCGCCCCCCGAACATCTGACGCGGAGCGCGGCACCAAGAGCCCCGGGCCAGGAAGCTGTCAGGCAGGGGAGGGCCAGCGCCAGCTGTGGACGTTCCGGGACAGCCCCTCACCCCAGTCCCTGTCCCTGCCCTCGGCGCGGCGCGGCGCAAACGCAAAAGCCTCCGTGGCCGCAGCTCCAGCCCCCGTGGCCGCCCGACCCCCGTCGAGACCCAGGCGGCACCCACTGGAGAAGCGGCGGCTCCGACTCCTGAGGAGGCGGCGTCGGCTGCTCCCAGTCGTGGCCGCTACAGCCACTGCTCCGCTCCGCTCGCAGCTGTCCCAGCTGTGGCCGCCTGTCCGCTTGTGGCACCCACTGTCTCTGCCGCGGCTCCCGCGGCCCCCTCCTTTCCCCACCTCTTCAAGTATCGTCCGCGCAGCGGTTTCTCGCGAGAGAAATACTTTTTTTAAAAAAAAGAAAGAAAAAGAAAATGACACCCCCTCCTTCATCCCCCTCATCACCACCCCACCCCCCGGCCCCATCCATCCTCCCTTTCCACTCCCCTTTGCCAGCCTCCGCCTCGGCGCGGGGCCTCTCGCTCGCAGGATTAGCGCAGTGGGAGGAGGCAGAGGTGATCAGGTCCTGCCCGGCCTGGGACTTTTTGTCTTGAGGTGGGGAGGAGAGAAATGGGAAGAGGTGGAGTAGCGGTTTTAGCCCGCTCTGCGGCTGGGAGGTCTAGATCCGAGATGAGCCTCTCCCGTGATCGGGGAAGCCCTGCCGCAGCAGAAAGTTGTTCCACCTGCGCCAAGAATGCGCGCTGGAGACGGCTGTCCCGGAGGCCCTGGCCCGAGAGAAGACCAGTCCCCGCTGCCGGCGCCTCCCGGTAGCGCGCTCCCTGCGCCTCTCCCGCCGGACACTCAGCAGACGCCGGAGGCCATGAGGCTAAGACTGGGCGCGTCGCAGGCCGGGACCGCGGCAGGGACTGCTGTGCCGACCGAGGAGAGGGCTCTGCCGCCCCCACTTGCCCGGGGTTGTCGAGAGCCCACTCCAGACGCGGCTCTTCTGAGGCTCAATTCAAGCCATCCAGGCCTGAATCCAGGATGCTCTAAGTCGGTGTCCAACCCAGGGGCCTGTAAATGTTGGAACCTAGGATTTAGGATGGGAGCGGTGAAGGGATGGTCCTCTTGCCCAGCCCAGATTAAGATTGGGGTTCATCTGGAGGACTCTACTTACACCCTCCCCGTTCCCTCGCCCTCCCACACACACAGCTGCCTCTCCCCAGAATATGCACGGCACAGTGAATTTAGTGGCTTTGAAAGGTATAGTATTTGTGGCATCCTTATATGGATACTGCCCGATGATGCCTGCACCCTCTAACAGTTTAGGAAGGCCGGAAGTCGCACACTGGGTCCTGGCTGCTGTAACTGGAGACCCCCAGAAAATCCCCTGCAAGCGGCCACCGGCCCGCTGTCGAGCCAAAAATAAAAGCTCAGCACAAAGAGGTACCCTGGGAATGCATCCTGTTGAAAGGGATTTTCCTTATTTCTAATCATTTGTAAAGGGGCCCAGAGAGTAGGGTAGAGAGACCTGGGCAAGTTATTCAACTTCTTTCCAATTATAAGATGGGACTTGTAGTGTCCACCACACAGGGTTATAATGGTGATGATGGACATGCTGAACTGCTACGATACATGAAGATGAAACAGTAAAACTGTGGAAACTATGAGCTGAGCTAAAGCCGTAATCCTCTAAGTATGTATGTGATCTACTTTAAGTCTCACCTGCAAAAGGTCTCTTAGCAGATTCATGAATGACAGCCTTGGTCACACACTCCTGGCTGAGTAAAGGAGATCATTCATTCAAGATGTTTTTACTGGGCACGAACTGCATACCACTTAGTGCATTGTTGAACTACACTTCAACAATTTTTAACAAGGCAGGTTCAACAATTTGAACCCGGCTACTTCAACAATTTAGTGAACAAGGCAGAAATGTGTCTCCCCTCACACAGCAGGCAGTCGACAAGGAAAGGCAGACTTGAAACAATTAATGGTCCAATTGTTGAGCGCCAGACAGGATAAGTACTGGGTGCTTGCTTGGAGGATATATAACAAGGGGACTTGACCTAGGCTAGGGCTGATCAGGAAAGGGATCCCTGAGGAAGTGATACTTAAGTTTAAAACATAACTAGACTCTACTTAGGATAGCAGTTCTCAACCCTGGCTATGCAGTAAAATAATGAGAGGCTTAAAAAAAAATTCTGACACCAGGACAGGCGTGGTGGCTCATGCCTGGGCCTGTAATCCCAGCACTTTGGGAGGCCAAGGCATGTGGATCACTTTAGGCCAGTAGTTCAAGAGCAGCCCGACCAACATCGTGAAACCCCGTCTCTACTGAAAATATAAAAATTAGCCAGGTGTGGTGGTGCATGCCTGTAAATCTTGCTACTCAGGAGGCTGAGGCACTAGAATCGCTTGAACCCGAGAGGTAGAGGTTGCAGTGAATGGAGATTGTGCCACTGCACTACAGCCTGGGCACAACAGCCTGGGCACAACAGAGCAAAACTAAGCCTCAAAAAAAAAAAAAAAAAAAAGGCCGGGCGCGGTGGCTCAAGCCTGTAATCCCAGCACTTTGGGAGGCCGAGACGGGCGGATCACGAAGTCAGGAGATCGAGACCATCCTGGCTAACACGGTGAAACCCCGTCTCTACTAAAAATATAAAAAAATTAGCCGGGCGAGGTGGCGGGCGCCTGTAGTCCCAGCTACTCGGGAGGCTGAGGCAGGAGAATGGCGTAAACCCGGGAGGCGGAGCTTGCAGTGAGCTGAGATCCGGCCACTGCACTCCAGTCCGGGTGACAGAGCGAGACTCTGCCTCAAAAAAAAAAAAAAAAAAAAAAAAAAAAATTCTGACACCAGGCCCCAACACCCAGTTTCTGATTTGAGTAGTCTGTAGTGGATCCTTCACATGTATATTTTTTAAAGCTCCCTGGATAGGGAGATGTAAGGAGGGAATTCACACTGGGAAAAGAATCTGAGCAGAGGGACCATGGATCAGGAGAAAGCAGGGCTGCTGGACATCCAGAAAGGCCTTGCTCTGCCCACCAGTTTTCTGGGCTGCTCTGCACCTACAGGGGAATCTGGAAACTGCGTGCTTTCCTCGTACTCCAGCAGCATGCAAGACATGCTGTGCCCTCTCTCTCTCAGAATCTTACACTAAGTGACATGTTGGACAGCAGCATCCAAACACAAGCCTTTTCTAAGGCTTCTGCCCAGGAAGTAAAGGCCAAATCCAGTGCCTTGCAAGTCTCCTCTTCCAACATTTCTGGACATTTCTATTACTTCTAACTCAAACTACTTTCCAGGGTTTCACCTCAAAGGGAGGGATTTGGATTAAACGCTTTTATCTGGCCTTTGCTTTCCCCGTAACCTCCTCTTTATTCACTGGCCTCTTTTTCCAATAAAGGAAAGATTCTTCATATTGGATAGCAGCTCCAAGCCATATACTCCCCTCTTTGAGCAATAAGTCTCATGTTCTAACCACAATGGTGGAAGATCTGCAGGGGAAGGGGAGGCAGGGGGAACTTGATTACTTAAAAGTAAAAGCATTTTTAAATATACAAGAAATATTCCCACTATCTAGGCAATCAACTTATATTAGAGTAGCATGCCACTTATGTCAAAATTCAGTAATGAATAATAAAAATCTATGTCTTTGCAATAAGATTGTCTTGATGCCAGATGACTGAGGACCCAACTCTCCCTAAACCTATCACAGACTTTTTTTTTTTTTTTTTTTTACATAATAGGTTGTTTTGCGCTGTTTGCAAATTAAGTCCACGGGCTACAATTCCTTGCTTCCATCTCCTTATTTCAAAGAATTCTATTCACCCTAAGAAACCCTGCTCAAATTCCTTCTTGTTCATAGGTGTTTTAGCTCATGCCCATCTCTCTTGTTCTAACATCATTGCACTTACTAACTGAGTCATTCACTGAATAGTTAATTAATTTTAATACATGATTATAGTATGCCTACTATATGCCAAGCGCCATGTCAGGACTGACCATTAGGGATATTTCTTCTGTTGCTATCGTGAACTATTAGGTTGGCACAAAAGTAATTGCAGTTTTTGCCATTTAAAAGTACTAGCGAAACCACAATTACTTTTGCTCCAACCTAAATATATATATTTTTTCTATAGCCATTGTACTTACTCCCCCAGCTGTATGATATTAAAGACAAGGTGACATTCCTTATTCAAGGAAACTTGCTAGTGTCCTGAAAACTATGACAAAACACAAATACTTTATTGTTTGATCAACTGAAATCTTGTGGCATTTTTAGCTTCAAGCCACTCTCATCATTTTATACCTCTTGTATAAATATCTGTGCCAGCAAAGGTTCTTTGTCTACAAGCAAGAAAACTAGTTATGGAAAATTTAAGCAAAAAAAAAAAAAAAAGACCTTTTAAGTATTATCAGGTTATGAGCTGGCTCACTGAACTTGACTTTGTGATAAAATGGGGAGTAGTACAGTTCTGGGATAATGGTAAGCAGGGAACCTCTTCAGGCTGATGTCATGTGAGTAAATCAATTCCAACCATTTTGATCTTTTTCCACCCCTCTTAGAGTTCAAATTCAAAGGACAGGGTCCTTTTGACATAGCTATTTAGGGAACTTGGGCACAATCCTGGCCAAAAGGATGATGGAGTATCTCGATGGATAGCAGAACAAGATTGCATGCCACGGAAAAGGGGTTCATCTATAAAAGATGGGCAAAACACTATTTTGGTCATGCACCAAAAATTGAAGGGCATTAATGCTTGTCAGGGGCAAAAAAAAAAAAAAAATCCAGATGTTCATTACACCATCTCAAGAACTTTCAAGATGTTTAGAGCTTACTGAAATAAAGCACTTTCAAGCTTTACTTGGAAGAAGCATACTCTAAAATCAGCTTCTCGGTCTTCCTTTGCAAACTAAATCATGGCTTCACAAAAAGCTAACTAGACTTTCATGTAGCCCCAGTTCCTGCCATTGATAGTGGCAAATAGATCACTCATGATACAACCAACTATATCTTCAAAAATTGGCTTCTGACTTTTAGTGAGTATTGTAGAATTTTGTAGTTATAAAAATATAATGCATGTATCACACCTACCAGAAACCACACCTACTTACATATATATACAAAGAGAAAAATCATACGTTCACATACATAATCACGTTTAATCTTTACCACAACTTTTGGTAGATTGAAAAACATAGCCACAATATTTCTTATCTTCTTCCATCAAGAAGTAGAGTCTATTTCTCAATTCTTTGAATCTGAGTTGGCTTTGTATTTTTCTTTTACCAGTAGAATATCATAGAAGTAACATTGTATGACTTCCAAAGCTAGGCCTTAAAAAATCTTGCAGCTTCCTCTTTTACCCTATTAGATGTTGCCCTGAGATGGATAGGCCTTCAAGAAGTCCAGGATGAAAGACAATGTGAAGAGAGACAGCCCCAACTCTCTCAGCTACATCAACACTCTTCCTGAGCCACCAACTAAATGTAGTCACATATGTGAGCCCAGCAGACCAGCACAACTGCCCAGTTAACCCACAGAATAAATAGATCATTGCTTTAAGCTACTTATTTATTAGGGTGGTCTATTATGTAGGAATAGATAAATAATTAAAACCTTATAATGGAAAATAATTTTTCTCCATTTTAGAGATGAATAAACTCACATTCAGAAGAGTTAAGAAACTTGCTCAAATTCATAAAATCAAGAGGAGAGGCAGAGCTGTAATTAAAACCAAGCCTTTGACAAATCAAGAAAACTTTTCATGTCACCACTGCTACCTCATCTGTGGCCACAAAATCTCAGTCAAGATCTAGGGCTGATGCAAATGGGAGTCACTTCCAGTATCCACAACACTTCTCTTGTGTCTTCTTGGAAGCTAAGACTTCATCCCTTGAGTTTCACTGCTGCCTTACTTGAGAGCAATGCCTCAATGCCTACATTGCATCTTACTTGAGAGCCTCATTTATTCCATGCTACAAGATCCATGCAGGATTCCAGGATCACCAAGATCACGCCAGGAAATGAAGAGATCACGAGAGCTGCCATAGACAAGTCTCTTGCCTCTGTGCTTCAGCGTCTAGTTCCCTCATAATATAGGACAATTCCTTGTACAAAATGGATGCTCCATAAATATTTGTTGAATGAACTTTTCTAGTTGGTGATGTGACGGCAACCTTAAAACCTCACGCCATTCTTCCTCATCATTCTCTGGGCTGAAGAAAGGCTTCAACTTTTCCAGCAACTGACAGAGCCCTGGTGTGTGATGTTGCCTCATTGTGCCTCAGTTGTCCCATCACTCCCACTCGGGAGAGGATATGAATGAAAGGGTCTTAGTTTTAAAGAGCTGAAGGTGGAATTCAGTTGCCTGATTGCTAGCATAGATAGTACCTCTATGTATGTGCCATTTCCTTTTTTTGATTGTTTAGTTCGTTTATTTGTGTAGCCAATTTTGATTAAAAACCAAACACTGTGCTGGAAGCTGAGGCTTCACTGGTGTAGGGATGCCATTTCTGCCCCCTAAGAATCACAAGGGCTAGGGCATAGCAGGAGGTCCTTACAGCAACAACTACCATGAACTAAGCCTTTGCTTAGTGCAGGTACTGTGCTAAGTTAGCAGTGTTCTTCCCATTTTGGAATTTTGTAGTTACAAAAATATAATGCAGGCTTAAGAAAGAACAGTTTAAAATGACATAAATAAACCTTTGTTTTAGGAAAAATTTGCATACGTTTGTGCTTGTGTGTTATACTAAGAATCCTGAGCAATTCCCACTTCAATATAAAATTCTAGTGTTGTGAGGGCAAAAGGTGAGAGTTTTTAAAAAAGGTAAAAATTTATACATGCTAGAAAAAAATGAGAATTGTTTTCATTTTCATGATTCTTCAGAACATTTATTTATTAGAAATATTTTAACTACTTAACTATAAGATTTTTTAAAGTAGTTTTTCATAATCCCAACCACCCTCTTTTAGTTTTCTCATTTTGCCTCTCGTCTTTGTCCATATGGTGCATTTTACATAGTTGTAACTCTGGTGGATGTATAGTTTTATCTTCTGCTCAACAGGGAGGAGAATTTGTTCACCATTTGAGTGTTTAACCTTTGCATTTTGTGGATGGGGTCCCTGGGTGAGGTCTGCCTAGCCATCTTTCTGGCAGAAAGCATGTACAACTGTTGAATTATGTTATTGAAATAACTTTCATTACCTCAATCCCCCAAAGCAAACAGTTGCTCTCCACCCAAAACAAAAGCTCTGGTTCCCAGACTTCATTTCACTTGTGTTTTCCATGAGTTCTGTGACCCACCCTGGTATTCCCTGTCATTTTTTCTACCAGACATAACAGATACCAGCCCAACAGCAGAGGCGAATAAAGCGGAGGCCTGGACAGCAGGAAAGGACATAACATTTTATCCATCACAAATTAAAAACATTCTCCCTTAGCTCCATTCAACAAGTGTTACCAAACACCAATCTTGTGTTGCAGACTATGGGAGACGCTACAGAAGCCACCAAAATGTGCCCATCCTGCAGTCTGCTCTCTCTCAGGAGGGAGAAAACGAGTGCTTATAGCAGAGGTCAGCAAATTTCTATAAAGTGACAGACAGCTAACAAATACTTTAAACTTCATGAACCGTAAGGCAAAAGAAAACAAATTTCCACACGCATTTTACTGACAAAAATAAAAATTTGTCTGTGGACACTGAAACTTGAATTTCATATAATTTTCATGTGTAATGAAATCTTCTTCATTTCATCATTTTCATCAATTTAAAAGTGTAATAACTATTCATAGCCTGCAGGTCATAGAGAAACAGGGGTTAGGGGCAGATTTGCTCTGTGCAGCCGTAGTTTACCAACTTCTGGAGTTAAAGAAAAAGGCCAGCACAGAACCTGGCTTGGGCATGACTCTCCAAAGTGGCTGGCACCAAGACAGGGATCCACAGAGGAGAGAGGTGGGGTGGGGTGGGGTGGGGTGGTCCAATCAGAAGACTTAATGGAAGAAATGGGATTTGAGGATCGCCTTGAAGGGAGGGTAGGATTTGGCTACATGGGGAGAACATTCCAGGCGGAAGTGATGAGCATGAGTCCAAGGCACAGAGGGAGGGAAGATTATGGGCCAAAGGGGACATGCAGGGTGTTGCACCATCCTTCATGGTGACATACTTCTAGCTCTCCAAGGTTTCTGTGACACACCCTGGGCCATGTGTTTACAAAGAGGAGGGGTATTGTGAGCCTGTAGGAGTCAGTCTTTAAATGACGATTAATCATATTATATGAATGTTAATAATATCCGTAACCCAAAACTTGTAGAAAACATAAGATCCATCTGATCTCTGGTTTAAACCTGATGAAAGGCAAACTAGACCTTATTTTTCTCCATCCAGAGATTTTCCACGTTTCATTTGGTCACCTATTTAAATAATTTTTTTAAAGAATGCACTTTTTCTTCAGGATCTTAGTATTCTAATGATACCAGAAAATGCCACCTGCCCTAACCCAAATATTCATGGCGAATCTGAAAGTCTTGATTAAGTTATGAGTAACAAGTAGCTTTGGTTAGTGACTTTTCTGTTTTCCTATATCTGTGTTTGTTTTCACTCTAGATCTGAATTTTCTCTAAAAAGTTAGTAATTAGTGCATACTAGTAATTACTGGATACCTAAAAAAATGTTTTTCCTGGCTAACTTGATCTATTCCCATGATTTCACCCCTTGCTCATGACATACTAATAACTCCCAAATCTGAATCTCCAGCCCAGACATTTCCCTAGAGCTTCAAATTCAGATGTCCAAGTTCCTGCTGGATGCCTCCACCTAGTCCTCCCACAGGCATTCAGACTCAACTGTGGTAGCAGCCACGACGAAGGCCTCCAAAGATCCCCCGTCTGGGTACTCATGCCCAGGGGTAATGGCCTTGAGCATGGCCTGGACCTAGTGATTCTCTTCTAGCAGATAGAGTATGGCAGAGGCCATGGGATGTCACCTCCAATATGAAGTTACACAAAGACTCAGGAGCCTGTCTTGCTTGCCCTTTCTTGCCCTCCTGCCTGCCCACGCTGATGGAAGCCAGCTGTCACGTTGTGAGCTGCCCTGCAGGGAGGCCCTGTGAGAGGAACTGACACAGTGACGGACTAAGGCCCACAGTCCAAACCACCCTTGATGAACTGAACTCTGCTATTAATAATAATCACACAAGCAAGCTTGGGAGTCTTCAGATGAGACTGCAACCCCAGCCAACACCTTGATTCAGCCATGAGAAACGTTCAGCCCGAGGCATCTAGCTAAGCAATGCCTCATTTGTGACACAGAAACAATGAGATAACAAATGTGGCCGGGCGCGGTGGCTCAAGCCTGTAATCCCAGCACTTTGGGAGGCCGAGACGGGCGGATCACGAGGTCAGGAGATCGAGACCATCCTGGCGAACACAGTGAAACCCCGTCTCTACTAAAAAAAAAAAATACAAAAAACTAGCCGGGCGAGATGGCGGGCGCCTGTAGTCCCAGCTACTCGGGAGGCTGAGGCAGGAGAATGGCGTAAACCCGGGAGGCGGAGCTTGCAGTGAGCTGAGATCCGGCCACTGCACTCCAGCCTGGGCGACAGAGCAAGACTCCGTCTCAACAAAAAAAAAAAAAAAAAAAAAAAAAAAAAACAAATGTGTAGTGTTTGAAGCCGCTAAATGTTGAAGTTATTTGTTACACAGAAAGAGGTAACTAATATGTCAGCAAACTCCCTAAACTTGTTTCTTCCCCTAAATTCTCTATTTTAATTATTAGGACCACCATGTTCTCACTCATCTATGCTTGCAAAAGGGTTTAACAAAGGTCCTTCATTTGTGTTTCCCTCATCCTCAAAAGCCTGAATGCTTTTTGTATTTTTCAATCACAATTGGTATGATTTAGTAGTCTTAAAATTTGTTCCCTTCGAGTTCCATCTGGAACTCAAGCCATTTGTGCTACAGCTTGAAATTTCTCAATTTCTGCATGATTCTGCTAGCAACAATATTAATGACATCATACTGGATATCTTTCCACAGATTAAAAAAAAAACTTGGGGAAGTGTCCAGAGTGATAGAATAGGAGAAGGAAGAGTCTGGGAAATGCTGGAAAACTCTGCCCGGAGTTTGAAAATCAACCACATAAATAGGGATGGAACAAGCATGAAATTAGAAGACAGAAGACTATGGGTCCTGTCTGGGCTTTGCTACCCATCTGCTGTGGTCTCAGAAAGTCACTTTACTTCTAGGGTCCTCCTTTTTCTCTTTAGGAAAATGAGGGAGTTCGATTTCAGTGAAAGGCAGAACCACAGGTGGCTGTTTCAGGATAAAACAAGGACCTTGTTAAATTTCAGATTCCTGCCCCTAACATTCACCCAATGCTGATTCAGTAGGTCTGACGTGGAGTCTAGGAATCTGTATTTTTAAAGTGTCCAGTTCTCTGAAATATAACAAGGTATGGAAATCCATGAATTAGATCCTTTCAAAGAATATTTATAATTCTAGTGCTGTAATTGCAAAGCAGTATTATATGGCAATTCTACTTTGCATGCACATTGTAAAACATACCCCTCAAAAAATAAATTTTAAAGGATAATTTTGTGTGTGTACAGGTGCCTGTGCATATATTTTTTTTCATTTTATTTTCTTCCCAAACCCTAACTGATCTCCTTGCATAGTCACTGGAATACATGAATCTCACTGGGAGAACCACTGGAGACTGTGACAAGTCTATGGGAATTGGGTGAAGAGGGGTACAAAGGTCTAAGACACCAAGGACAAACATCCAAAGTAGCAGGCAAACTCCTTCTACTCGTGGTACGGCTTGGCATCACATGGAATACCGAGAAGTGTCAAATGTGTGTGTGTGTGTGTGTGTGTGTGTGTGTGTGTGGAGTTAGCCCTTCTTGTCCTCACCCGAAAGCCCATCTCCATACAGTGTCATATCACAAAGAAACAGAATCTGACTTAATGAGAAAACATCTGACATGATCTTCAGTAAAATGTAACGTTAAGTCATTACTGAAGGACTCTCATGAGATGTGAAGGGAAGATTGTGCCACACCACGCACAGCACAATTTTCTCTCTTTACTATGGAAACCCCATGTCTCCCTCAGACCTTAATTTTCCCATCTCCAGATCTTTCAAATCCACCCCTATACCTGTGCTCGCCATGGTTCTCCTCTCTGCCCCTGGCCTCTGTCCTGAGATTCTTCAGTCTACCCTGCAGGCCCACCAGCCCCTTATTAGGTAGAGTTATTACCCCTTCTCTCAGCTTCTCCCATTTGCTCAGCCTGGGATTTGCTTTCAGTTGAAAGAGAACACAGGATCACAGTTAATGTCTAGTATATTTTTAACTCTGTACACCAAAAAAGAAAAAAAAAAGGAAACTAACAATGTAAGGCAATAAGTACTAAACCGACAGAGAATGGGAGTTCTAGATGTTCAGAGGAGAGGAAGAGACCTCTATGCAACAGTGACCAGAAAAGTTTTCATGGAGAAAAGAGGAGATAAGCTGAGGGTTGAAAACTTGGGAAAAAATCCTTTACAGGTGAACAGTAGAGCCCTCCTGTCATATTGGAGGAGAAACTCTTGCACAAGGAAAGACCAAATATAGGAAAGTATGCAACCTGCTTAGAAGAATGGACAAAACTGGGTGGACTGTATAAAGAAGAAAAAGAGAAAGAAAAGATTAGAAAGTGGATTGGGACCAGAAGATTGAGGATTGTGAAGAAATGCACATTATTATAGAATGTAAAGCATGGGAATGACATGATTTAGGAAATTAATTTTTTGTCACCATGCAAGAACAACTGAAAAACAGAAATCATTTAAGAAAGGAGATCAGGAGGCTAAGGCAGCAGCTGGGTCTTGGTGATGAGCACGTGCTCCAAAGATGTGTCAGTACACATGAAAATGAATAGAAAATTATAGTGTCATTTCATGATAGAATCATTACAGCTGAACAAATGATTGAATATGAAAAGCCATGGAGAGAGGCAAGCCAAAGATAACACTGACACTTGAAATTGGTTGGCCAGAGAATGAACAGAACTAAGGAATTGAGGAGGAGAAAGATGAGAATGGGGAAGAGAGAAGATGGTGAGCTTGGTGTTTGTTACATGTGGCAGTTCTGAAGGCAGCCCAGCCAAGGTGAAGTAGCCAGAAGGCAGAGGTTTTGGAACAATTTTTGCCAGTCAGTAAGGAGATGCAGCAGTTTTGAAGAGATGGGATTCAGACTTGTGAGCATCTGTAAGAAATTAAATTTACCAGCTAATTAAAATTGCATTTTCCTATAGTTTAGACTTTTGATTCCTAATAAACCTGCAAATTGACCTGGAAGGGATAATCCTCTTGATAGTCAGCATTTGTTCTTTGAGTTTCAGATATATTCTTGGAAACAGATTCTCATGGCAAGAAGGGTAGGAATCTTGTGTAATTAAAGAGGAAAGGAGGGACACCCTCTAAATATCAGAAACAGACTCTGCTCCTGGCAAACATGAGGAGCAAAAAAGGCCTACATGTCTCCATTTGGAGTGATAGTCAGAATTTTGGGAGGTGACAAAGAAACTACATTCATGTAATACATTCATGTCTGGATAATTTGTGAATAATAAATATTATTAGTGCATGTAGACACTCAAATGATTATCAATTAAAGAAAGCTTTGCAAGATGGTTTTGTTTCCAAGAGAGAATTTTTTTGTTTAAAACCTATCTAAAACACATAATAATAAATTTACATTTCCAGAGATAAATATTCAGCTCTTGACTTAGGATTTGAGAATACATTGGAATTACTTCCTTGATCAGGAACCAAGAAGTATATTTCATATTTATTGAGCAAAAAATAAATATCCACTTTCATTGGCCTGAGTGCCCATCAGCATGAGATAATCAACATAAATACATAAGGTTGATACCGTTAGCTGGGCTGACTTGTCCTTGTCTCTAGGATCCACATAACTCTTTGCCTAGGCCCCTACAGACCCAGGGAACCCAGGTTGCTCAGCACTGTTTGGGGCCCTTTCCACATTTATTTCTCTGCCCCTTGGCCCTCACCAAGCCCAATTCCATATTGTCACCGCAAATCTCCTTCTATTTAATACCCTGCTTTTGCTCAAACTTTATCTCACATTCAAAATGTGTTTTCCCTTACAAAGTGGATAATGCTGTTCTCTGCCAAGCTCTCCTCTTCTGTGCCGACGCACATAGCCCCCAGTTGCTGGGAATGTTAACTGCTAACAGCTCACAGCTGTATCCGTCTTTGAGCTTTGCCATTGGCCTCAGAAAACTACTAGCTCAAGGTGATGCCCTCTTCTAGGGTGTGGCCCAGCATTTCCAACATTCCTGAGTCTGTTATGGATAATATAAGTTCAACACTCTTCAAGATGAAAGGGGAGGAGACAAATGACCCATTTCAAAATAAAAGAAAAGACATTGTTAAAAGTCCCACAGACATTACAAGGTCAAGGAAATATTAAGAATAACTTTGTGTCAATGAATTTGGAAAATTAAATGAAATACAAAAATGTCTTGAAAGACATAAATTACCAAACTGATGCAAAAGAATAGAAACAGGACTGAAGATACCTTTAAAGATATTAAATTCATAATTTAAAATATCTCTACAAGGAAAATACTGGGTATGAATAGCTTCACTGATATAGTTTATCAAGCATTTATGGAGGATATAGGAACATTCCTACAAAAACTTAACCAGAAAATAGAAGCAGAGCAAACACTTCCCAATCATTTTATTAGCCTACCATTATTCTGAAAAAACTAAGCAAGGGCATTACAGGAAAAGAAAGGACAGATCAATAACCCTCAGAAATCTGGGGCAATCATCTTCAAAAAAATTTTTAGCAAATCAGAATCAGCAATATACGGAAGGAAAAATGCATTATGAACAAGCAGAGTTTATCCTAGGAATCAAAGGGATATTTTTTTAACATTCAAAAATCAATGTAATTCACCATACTAATGGATAAAAAGAGAAAAACAAAATATGGAGAAAACATTTGAGAAAATTAAACACCAAATTGTAATAACAAACGTTCAGCAACCAACGTTCAGCAACCTAGGAATAAAAGGGAACATCCCGATAAAGAACATCTATGGAGAAACGACACTAACATCACTTTCAATGGTGAAAGACCAAATGTTTTCACCTTTAGTCAGGAAGAAGGGAAGAATCTCTGATACTGCCACTGAATTTAACACTGCACTAAATGTTGCCGCGAGAAAAAGAAATGAAAGGTATATATATCGGAGAGGGAGAAGTCAAACTGCCACAGACAAAACAGCTATTTATATAGAGTACACTAACAATAGACAAAAAAATAGGTGACTAGAACTAGAAAGTAAATTCAGCAACGACATAGGACACAAGGTCATTATACAAAAATCCAATACCATTCTATATATTAGCAAAAAAAAAGTGAAATAGATTTTTTAAAGAACACTTTAAAAACAATACCATTTGTTATTTCACTTTTAGTCTGACTAAATAGGTTCCTGCTAGATGAACCCTTCTACAAATAACAATAAGCTAGAAAAAATACAAAACCACATGAACAATAACTACAACAACACAATTATCTAAAGGTCTAGAGTATGAATAAAGGCAGGCTGATTCTGGAGAGAAGTTGATACCCAGAGGAAGGAAATGGCACAGGGTGAATTTTCTATTTCTTATGACTTTTGGTCTGAAGACAGACTGCAACCAGCACGGTACAGGTTGACTAAAATTTGAGAGAAAATCCACAGTCTTTCTGGACTGAAGAAAGAGAGTACAGAGTTCAGGGCAACCCAGCTGATGAAAAGTAAGGGGAGAATCCCAAAAAGGAGAGAATCAAAGAGGGGAAACAACAATTTTTGTGTGTGCATGCTTTTCAAATGTCTGCCTGGCCTGTGAATATTCATGGATGGACAGACTGTATCCAACCCAGTCAAGGCTATAAGAACTGAACTGCAGTTTGAGCTACTGTCCAAGAGACAGAGTTCATAGTCTGTTGTATTCGTAACTTTGAATACAATAAAGTTAATTGCCCATTAAACAAAACAAAACCAAATCACAACTCTGTTTGAAGAAGTACAACAAAATCTAGAGTCTTCGCTATTAAACATTCATAATGTCCAGGATACAACTCCTAGCATTCAAAATACAAAGAAACAATAAAATGTGAGCAATTTTCAGGAGAAAAGACAATCAAGAGATAGAAACTTCAAGATGACCCACATATTGGAATTATCAGAAAAGAAGTTTTAAGGCAGGTATCATAATTCTGATCAATTAAACAAAATGTGGTACATATACACCATAGAATACTACATAGCCAAATACCACATATTCTCACTTATAAGTGGGAGCTAAACATTGGGTACTCACGGAAATAAAGATGGCAACAATGGAAACTGGGGACTACTAGAGAGGGGAGGGAGAGATGGGGGAAGGGGTAAAAACTAACTGTTAGGTACTACACTCAGCACCTGGGTAATGGGATCATTCGTACCCCAAACCTTGGCATCATGCCACATACCCAGGTAACAAACCTGCATGTGTACTTTCTGAATCTAAAATAAAAGTTGAAAAGTAAAAATAAAAATAATTGTGCTGAATGAAGCAAAGGAAAATACGCTCATGAGGAATTAAAGGGCAGAGGAACAGCAGTGAAACAGAAAGTAAAAAAGAACTAATGAGAAATCTGAAATTAAAAATATATTGGATGAGCTAAACATGAGAAGTGAGATCATATTGAAAAGAGTCAGGGAACTTGAATATCAATCAATAGAAATTATCCAATATGAAGAACACACAGAAAAAGGACAAAAGACTTAAAAAAAAATTAATGGAGCTCAAGGACTTCTGAGACCATATCAAAAGATCTATCATACAAGTATCTGAAGTTAGAGAGGAAGAGAAAGAGACAGACAGCAGAAAGCATAGTTGTTGAATAACTATGACCAAAAATGTTGCTATATTTACAGACTGAGGATGCTCAGCAAACTGGGGAAGAATCAATATAAAAAAGACTATGTTTAGGCTGCTAAAAAACACACACAGATAAGGAGAAAATATTGAAAGGAGCCAAAGAAATGACACATTACATACAGGGGAACAATAATGCAAATTAATATTGACTTCTGATCAGAAACAGCAGAGGTAAGGGAACAGTGGAATAATATCTTTAGAGTGTGGAAACAAACAAACAAAAATTGTCAGGCACAAATTCTCTACCCAGCAAAAATGTCCTCCAAAATGAAGGCCAAACAAAGGCATATTCATTCTAAAAAATGTCACTTTAAATTTGAAATACTTAGAAATAAATTTAATAAAATATATGCAAGACTCACATAAGAATTATAAAATATTCCTAAAAGAAATTAAAGAAGATCTAGATAAATGGAAAGATGTAATAGTTTATAGATCAAAAGGCTCAATGTTGTTAAGAAATAAATTCTTCCTAAATGAGCCTATAAACATAATCTCAATTAAAATCCCAGTATACATTTATGCAGACATTAAAAAAACTGATTCAAATTTTATAGGGAAAATATAAAGGAACTAGAATAGCCAAAACAATTTTCTATCTTATAATTCTATCAATTACTGAAAGTAGGATATTAAAGTCTCCAACTATAATTGTGGATTTGTCTAGGTCTCCTTTCAACCTAGTGGTGACTACAATTGCCTCACACTGCCTTGTTAATTCTTGTTGCTTCCGAGCGAGCATGGAGGCCCATTTCAGCACAGGACCCTGCAGATGGTACCCTGGCAGGAGAGTCCAAACATCTTTTACTTCCAAGAGAATCAGAGCACCCTTCCCTTTCATCAGGTAGAGAAGGAACCATCAGCTTCCACCTCAGCTCTGCTGATACCACTCAGCTGGGGAATCAGAGCACTCAAGTTTGTCTTTGTGGGCTAGAGGAGGAGGCTACAATTTTTCCATTGGCATTTGAACAGAGTTTGGCAGATTTTGAATTTGCCAAAACAATTGTGTTTTGTTGTTAGGCCACTCTTTTCCCCATTCTTTGATGGCAGAGAGCAGGTTTGTTGTTGTTGTTGTTTTAGAATTTGTGTGTGTGTGTGTAAGGAAACCTGGGAGGCTGAGGCAGGAGGATCATTTGAGGCCAGGAGTTCAAGACCAACCTGGGCAACATAGTGAGACCTCATCTCTACCAAAAAATAAACAATTAGCCAGGTGTGGCCACATGCACCTGTAGTCTCAACTGCTCAGGAGGGTGAGGCAGAAGAATTGCTTGAGCCCAGGAGTTTGAAGCTCACTAGCTATGATCACATTAGTGTCTGAGCAACAGAGTGAGAGACTCTGTCTCAAAAAAAAAAAAAAGAATTGACTCTAATATATATATCTGACATAGGACTTACATCAGAATACATAAATAACTCTTACAACTCAGTAAGAAAAACCAATTTTAGAAAAATGTACAAAATATTTAAGTTTTGCATAAAAAGATACATAGATGGCATATGGAAAGATGTTTAACATTATTAGTTATCAGGGAAATGCAAATTAAAAACATAATGAGATAACCACACCCTGGAGAAACCAATTCATTTTATTGATAAGTAGCATATCATACAGGACTGGTACAGCAGCCAATATGAAACTGCAACTTTCAAGAGCAAGAAGGTCCTGAAGTTGCAGGGAATATTGCAGAAATCTCCAAAGACAATCTCTGTTCCCAATGCCACATACTCCATCCCTTGGCCATTCTGTACAGGTTGCTAGTGATAGAGATGTATGCAATCCAGCAGCTGAATATGGACAAGAAATTAACCGCACTTTAGGATTTCTCTATCTGAAGGATATCAGAATATAATGTCCCTTTCACATCACCCAGCTCTGTCAGTCTTCCTGATAACCAATAAGTAAATAAACATGTAAAAGAAACTATGTTTCATGTGTAAAAATGTAAGCCTGAGTAAGCAGGATTAATTATTTGCATTGTCCTCTCCCTGGGTACACCTTTTTTTTTTTTTTTTTTTTTTTTTTTTGAGACGGAGTCTTGCTCTGCCGCCCAGGCTGGAGTGCAGTGGCGGGTCTCAGCTCACTGCAAGCTCCGCCTCCTGGGTTTACGCCATTCTCCTGCCTCAGCCTCCCAAGCAGCTGGGACTACAGGCGCCCGCCATGTCGCCCGGCTAGTTTTTTTTGTATTTTTTAGTAGAGACGGGGTTTCACCATGTTAGCCAGGATGGTCTCGATCTCCTGACCTCGTGATCCGCCCGTCTCGGCCTCCCAAAGTGCTGGGATTACAGGCTTGAGCCACCGCGCCCGGCCACCCTGGGTACACCTTGCTAGCACTGCAGGGCACTTTCCCATAACACGAAAAGTAAGAGGATGTTGTCACATGGTGAGCAACAAGGCCCAAGAAAAGAAAGTTGTTCAAAACTTCTTTCCCTGCTCATCACCTCGGTCCTCCAATCCTTTTCCCAGCTTTTGGAGTCCCCAAATTTTACAATTAGAGATTCACTTATTTGTAATAATTTTTAAAGGGAATTAATACAGTAAGCATTCATAAATGCTTTTCTTGTATGAGGGCATAGATTTGGTTCCTTTGCTGAGGTCAGATTTTGACAAGGGATCCTTGGTTGAAATATCACACGTAGGGAGAGCTGGAGAAAGAGGGAAGGCGCCAAAGTCTGTGGATATGGAAGACTGGACATATGGAAGATAAACATTGAGGACTTCACTGAATGTCAGTCCACACTAAACTTTAAAAACTTTCATAAAAATGCGATTTTAAAACAGCATAATTGTTAAATAATTTATACAAATATTAGAAGATTATAAAAGTTTTCTGCCCCGCCACTGTTTCCCATCTTGGATAAATTACTTCTTTGTGAACCAGTTTTTCCCACATGTGAAATGAAGACATCACTTGCTTATTTCCAAGGTCATTCCTAGGGGAGGGTGAAACTTGAAATCAATCATGGTAGTATGGCCTCACTCTAAATATTCTGACATAAATGAAACCTAACTCAAATAAATGTCAAGAATAGCTTTGAAGGAGACAGGTCATCCCAGAAAGGCAACCTACGGCCTCAGGAAAACACATAAGATGATCTTGTCTAGTTTGCACTTCTCATGGTGTTATCTGAAGGGAAATATGTAGGCTGATCCTAATGTAGCTGTGCTTCTCATCACAGCAAGTCTGCAGCTCCCCCTCCACTTTCTCCATATTGTCCCCAGGTCATTGCCGCACCCCAGGTTCTGAGTTACTTTGCTCCTCACCTGAGTTCCCCAGCACTCTAGGTTATTACCATAATCGCCTATATCTCAAAAATAGATTTTTAACCAAAACAAAGGGCAATATAAAACTTAATAAGAAGTAGCTGAAGATTTTTCAGAAAAGGTATCTTTATCAACTCTAGAAGTTACTATCATCTGGAGCTGGAGTGAAAATAACTTAGTTGAAAACTGAATCGAAAATGCGAAAAATCAACATGAGAACCTATTTCATGATACAAAAAGAGGACGTGAAGAGAGAGAAGATAACAGTCAGGGAGGGTAGGAAACGCAGATGCATGCACAAAACTTGTAAGGGTCCCTAAGGGAGAAATGAGGAAAACTTGGCCGGGCGCGGTGGCTCAAGCCTGTAATCCCAGCACTTTGGGAGGCCGAGGCGGGCGGATCACAAGGTCAGGAGATCGAGACCATGGTGAAACCCCGCTCTACCAAAAAAAAAATACAAAAATTAGCCGGGCGCGGTGGGGGGCGCCTGTAGTCCCAGCTACTCAGGAGGCTGAGGCAGGAGAATGCGTGAACCTGGGAGGCGGAGCTTGCAGTGAGCCGAGATCGCGCCACTGCACTCCAGCCTGGGCGACAGAGCGAGACTCTGCCTCAAAAAAAAAAAAAAAAAAAAAAAACTGGTACGGAAGCATCAGCCGAAAGAATCCCTGAGGAAAGTTATTCTGAGCTGAGAAAAGAGGGGAATGAGCAATCAAAAAAATTTGCTGTCTTCTAGGCCAAATAAATGTTTAAAAAGAGGCTCACATCTGACAGAGAATGAGCTATCAACAAATAACTACCAGAGAACGTGAAGAAAATATGTCTTGGTCAAAGTTTCTCAGAAACACGCCCTAAGACAAAAAAAACCTACCTGTGAGCACTTCCCTGGGGAATGTGATCCCAGTGGGCAGGTGTGAAGAGTAGGGATGAGGTAGGGTGTAGGACGAGGTGTTAGTTATCTATTACTGCATGATAAATGCCACATTCCATTCCAAAACTTAGCCACTTAAAACAACAAGCATGTCATTATCTCACAGTTTCTGTGGGTCAGGAATCCAAGAGCCACTTAGCTGAACGCCTTTCACTTGGGGTCTGTCACAAGGCTGCAATCACGTATCTGCTGGGGCCGCAGTCATCTCAAGGCTGGACTGGGGCATCTGCTCCCCACCTCACTCATGTGGATGTTGGCAGTATTCATATCCTCGCTGCCTGTTGATGGCGTCAGTTCCTTGCCATATGGGCCTCTTCTCAGGGATACTCACAAAATGGCAGATTGTTTTCGTGAGAACAAGGGCTTCCAGAGAGAGAGAGAGAGCAAGATGAAAGCCAGTGCTTTTATAACCTATTGTCAGAAGTGATATTCCATCAGTGTTTCTGAATGGTATTCTGTTTTTAGAAGAAGTTACTAGGTCCAGCCCACACTCGAAGGCAGGGAATTATTCAAGGGCATGAGTATAAGGGCCTTAATCTAATATTATTTCTTTACCATGTCTTCAAAAGCAATAAGCTTCTTCTTGCTTAATTTTTACCTGGAAATTTATATTATATCAAGAGGTCTCATAGACTCCAAAAATTCAGTATCTGGAAGGAACCCTAATGAGTCGCTTAATTTAACTTCGTCTCTCCAGACAAAACTATCCCTCGACCATCCAACTGTGCTCATAGTATAGATCTAGATCTAGATAGATGTATAGATACATGCCTACATATATTCCTCTCTCTTTCTCTTTCTCTCTCTCTCTTCACCTCTATATCTCTAGAGAAAGAGAGAGAGAAAGGGAGGAAGACACACACACACACACACACACACACACACACACACATATATACACACACACCCCCACAGAGAAATTATTTGCTGATGTTGCACCAAGAATAACCTCTTTGAAATAGATTGGAAGAGCCAGGTGCGGTGGCTTATGCCTGTAATCCCAGCACTGTGGGAGGCCGAAGTGGGCGGATCACGAGGTCAGAAGATTGAGACCATCCTGGTCAACATGGTGAAACCCCATCACTACTAAAAATAAAAAAAAAAATTAGCTGGGCATGGTGGCGCATGCCAGTAGTCCCAGCTAGCCAGGAGGCTGAGGCAGGAGAATCGCCTGAACCCGGGAGGCGGAGGTTGCAGTGAGCTGAGATCGTGCCACTGCACTCCAGCCTGGTGACAGAACAAGACTCTGTCTCAAGAAAAAAAAAGAAAGAAATAGATTGGACATTTTTTGTAATTCTTTTAAAAAAAATAAGCTCAACAGATAAATTTAAGAATTAGGCAAGATGAATTTGTTACAAATTGCTATGGGAAATTGTCTTAAAATCATTGTTAGAAATCTTACATCTTTATCTCAAAAGATGTGGGCAAGAGAAGCAGGAAAAGCAATTAGGAGGCTCTTGGAGTGGTCCAGGTGAGAGACGATGGTGCCTGCACTAGAGTAACACTGATGGAGATAGAGGACAGGACACAGTCAGGGTATTCTTGGAGATAAAAACAAAAACAGTGGAACGTGCTGATGGATTGGATGTGTGGGACCAGGGAAAGAAGTCAAGGATGAGTTTTAGCATGGAATGGCCAGACACCTGGTATCTGCTTCAAAATAACCCAGGCGGAGGGATGTGGGTGGTGGTGGAGGATAAGTGAATTTGCCCAAGTTGATCGCTGTTGAAGCTGAGTGATGGGTGCGTGGGTTTCACTTTACCATTTTGTCACTTTTCTTTATGCTTTAAGTTGTCCACAATAAAAATGTCTTAAAATGCCAACATGCCTTTACTTTTCATTTTAATTCCAGAAACCAAACTAAGAAAACAATCAGAACTACCAACAAGATTTTTACATACAGATATTCACAGCAGTATTATTTATTATATTGAAATATTAGAAATAATCTTTTTGACTAACAGAAAGGCAACAGTTGAATACACGGTGATATAGTTATATGACATTCCTATTGAAATATCATGTCTTGGAAAAATATTAATGATTTGGGAAAATGTGCATGATACAATGGTAAGTAAAAAAGAAACAGGAAACAAATCATATATAGGAAATGTATATCAAAAGAAAAATACAAAAAAATACATCAAAATGTTATCATTGTGAAAAGATTGTCAGTGGTTTTTATTTTCTCATTGTATTATATATGATTTATGACAAAGGTTATGCATTAGAAATAAGTAAACATTATTTTAAAGGGCAGAAGAAAAATGATTTACTGAAATTCATCTTTCCTAAACATGCCAATTAAAATTACAAGTGACTTTCTTTCATTTTGAAACAATTTACTGACTACCTATTCTTTGCAAAGCACTGTTCTATAGTTATTCTGTGTTCTTTGCTAGGCAAAATAATTTACATTTCAGATTAGTTAAAAAGAAAGGAGGTAAGGTTGGAGAGAGCAAAAAGAAAGGAATTTAGTGTTCGGGGAGCTCAGTGTAACTTTCTAGCAAGATAATGTGTCCAGTTTGGGAAAATTCAAGTTTAATAGAGTTAATGAAAATTCTCCACCCATTTCCTTTATTGCTACTGCCTCAATATGGTCTCAAAACCACAGACAAAATATTTCATATGTCCCTTTTCTATGAATTCTAACTTCATTATAAAAACTAGAAGAAAAGTAAATATTGTTCAATGACAGCTGTTACAAAAATGTGTCAGCATTACTTACAAAACCCTGGGAGGCAGAGATATAACCTTTTCTGGAAAAATTGAGTAAACATTACAAGAATTTGTCATAAAAGTGCAGAAATTACAACCCAAGCTGTTGAACTCTTCCTAGTTTTCCTTTCCTTTGCTTTCTTCTGAGAAGGCTGAGGGCTTCCTAGACCCTGAGACTGAGTAACTGTGTAGCAGGCTTGGCCCAGATGAATACAGAACACGCATAAGCCATTGGTATTCTCTTTTGCCTGAACTCTGTGAATACAACCACCCTGCACTGAAAAGATGATGGAGGCCGAGGCACATCATACACTTCTCCTCTGTGCCCTGTCCGGTTCTGGCCTGATCTCCCTCTAACATAGTGCAGATCCCAAATGGCTAGAAATTTCAATATGCCCATTGGATTGGTAAAGATAATCAGCTTTATTCTCTTCTGTAGGATTGTCTCTTATGTATGGATCCTCCTGAATTGAAAGGAGTATAACTTTTGCTCTGCAGCGAAGCAAGACAGAGTCTTGACACTAGGAAAGCCAATGATGAATTACAATGGTAACTGACCCACGTACAATAATTCATAGTTCATGAGTCTGTTTCATATGGAAAGGAATGCCTTTTGTAACAATTATTAAATTGTTCCAAGGCAATGTTAAAAGGCACAAAGTATATAAATTCAAACTGAAAGTAGAGATAACCAAAGAACAGCAAGTTAAAGTTAAAATTTTATTATTTACTGCAGTAAGATATTAAATTTTTTTTTTTCTTTTAGAGCGACTCGTCCTCTGTTGCCCAGGCTGGAGTGCAGTGGCACGATCTCAGCTCACTGGAACCTCCATCTACCGGGTTCAAGTGATTCTAGTGCCTCAGTCTTCTGAGTAGCTGGGACTACAGGCATGCCACCATTACGCCCGGCTGATTTCTGTATTTTTATTAGAGACAGGGTTTCACCATGTTGACCAGGCTGCTCTGGAACTCCTGGCCTCAAGCGACCCACCCACTTTGGCCTCCCAAAGTGCTGGGATGACAAGCATGAACCACTGCACCCAGCCACGGGTATTCGAATATTTAGACTGACTTCTGATTTCTGATGTTTGTATATTTGCAGACAAGAACTAGAAACAGTTTATAAAACAAGTTAATTAGACTTGGATGGCTCTGATATCTAGTGGGACACTCATGGTGTATTTTTCAGTATCTCACATTGACACATGATGATTACTGTATATGAGGTAATGCTATACAATCCATGGTGTGCATGAATTAAGAGAGAAACGTGCAGCACACAATCACTTGAGATGCAGGTTTTTGACAGTTAATTGATATTCTGAAAGAAATAGATTTTTAGCTTGTTGAATTTGAAGTTGCATATATTGCTAAAGAATAAACAACCACATTCTCATTTCTCCTGGGCAAATTATTTTCCATGTTGACAGGCATAAAATGACTTTAAAAAAAAGTAAATGTCTGTCAAAGTTTAGCTCTCTGCAAAAAAACACCTTTATTGAAGATGAGAGAACCTCTCTAATAGTCTATTTAAATTATTTTTTCTCCCTTGAGATCAGATTACTAGGAGAAAAGAAAAAAAGAGCCAGGCTCTTAATTAACAATTTCAAATGAATATAAAAGATGTAGTCATGAACACCAGAATAAACTCTGTACCTAAAAATGTGTACTATATCTGTGTACATAAATATGGATTCTCAAAGATGGGATAAACATGGTTAGTAATATACTGTATATATTTTTCCCCTTAATAAAAAGCTCTTTTTATTTATCTTTGACACAGTGGAGTTGTGAGGGAATGATGAAGTGAAATAACATCATATATGATGGTGGGATATGGAGTGGGGGAAGAGTTTACCTAAATACAACCAACAATGAGCCAAAAAAAAAAAACAAAAACAAAACGTAGGTACAAAATAGTACAGTTTTACGTAGTATAGTAGAATATGGTATAGTGTAGTACAATACGGTATATATATTACAGTATAATCTATAGTTCCTGGCCCAAGGAGCTTAGGATTCATTTGGCAAGATTATGAATATATCAAATCCTTAAGGACTAATGGGATTGGTTGCTGAACAGTATGATGCAACTGAAGCTCTATCAAAGCTCACAGGAAGGGAGTTCTGTGAAGGAGGTAGCACTAGAGATCTGTTGCAAATAAGAGGTGTGTGATCTATTTAGGCTAAAGGAAAAAGATTATGTTGCCCAGATTGAGGAGGAAAAGTGAACACAAATTAAATGAGCGTTATGCATTTGAGGGATGTTAAGAGACCCACCTTAATATTAAGAGCAGTGAGACCATGTTGAGAAAAAGGGGAAGAGCTTCTGGATTGGTTGGTATAGGCAAGTCACACCATGAAGCGCTTCAGAAATCTGGCAAGGGATTTATGTTAGATATGAGCAGCCAGTGGCGGGATAAAAGCAACGGGTAGGATGAAAGGAACATTCACCTGGGGTCCACGTGCAGGATAGATTGGAACAGGCGATCCTGGGGTAGGAGAGCTTCCCCGGGAGGCTGATGCACTAATCCAAGAATGAGCTGGAAAGGATCTGAGGGAGGCAGTGAGAACAGAGACAGGGACACACACAAGGAACAAGATGAAAGAAGTCAGTAGATTAGCTGACTGAGTATCAGAGTCATAACAAGTGACTCAAGACAAGGTTTCAAATAGAACATAAAAAACCAGAGAAAAAAAAAAACCTGGTGTTGACAACACTGATATTAGAAATAGGAAAGACAGTTGGTTGTGGAGAGACCAGTTCATTTTTACACATCTTGAGTTTTCACATGGACATCCAAGAAGTGTCTTGAAACTTGAGATACAAACCAGGGGTTTAAAAAGCTCATTTTGGCATTCAGAAATCTAGGTGGGAACTGACGTTGTAATAATTAAGCTGTAGGCTCTCCCGTGGTTGAAAGATGGCAGGAAGAAAAAGAGCCACAGAAAGTGAAAAATTATATTTTTGCTCCTCACAGTCACTATGAATGTAAGAAGAAAAGTGAGTGAAGGAAGCATATTAGACCCTTAGTTATCTCTTAAAAATGCCATTGAAAAGGGTGCCAAATAGCTAAGAAGATGATCATAAAACTTTAAACCTCTTTAGTAGCTACACAGAATAACCCACCTATTACATAGATAGAATATAAGCTCCATGAAGGCAAGATTTAAAAATGTATTCATTCATGTATTCCAAGCACTTGAATAATGTCCAGTGCATAGTAGCCACTCAATAAATACTGGTTGAAAGAATAAACAAATGAATGAATGAACAGATGAGGAATACAGGCATCATGGAATTGATGTTTTTTTCACTCAGGCCCTACAGCTTCTTTGATAAGGCAAACTATATAGCAATTCACATTTCTACCACAGAAAAACATGAGGCAAAATCCCCCTAGATTGAGGCTGGTGTTCTACAAGCAGGGATGTAGCAGGGTTGGAGAAGGACCTGCACTTTGTGGAGAAGGGTGAAGGCTCCCTGGGATATTTAAAGTCATTGCCTTTTCTAACTCTTCCATTATTGATAACACGCTACATGAAGAAAGCCCCGCACAGCCAGGGTGATCTCATTCTTACTAAAATTCCCTGAAGCATGCATAGTCATTGTTTCAGTCAAGGCCAACCAAATATCTGCAGCCAACATTACTCCTCCCAGCACTGAGCTTCAGCTTGAGTCCACTGGGACACTGTCATCCCAGAAACATGGTGTTCCAGCCTCACATACTTTTGGCGTGTGTGATGCTGGGGTCTCCCTGAAAGGGTGCTGTTTTAACTACAAGAGGCCCTTTATTCCTAACCCTGAAAGGGTTTATCCTCTTAATCGTGCTGGGTGGTTTTCTAAAAGTTGTATTTAATAAGCTGAGGCTGTCTTTAGTCAGACTTTGGCCTCTCTGGGTTGATGACTAAACTTTTGTGATTTCTTACTCCCCTCTGGTTTGAGGGGTGGTGTTTCTGCCAGAAGGGGACAAAGTTAGTCCAAAAGGTTCCTTTTCCCATCAAGAATCCTGTTTGCTCTCTAAAAATCTGAAAGGAGAAGATTCAGGATCAGAGACTTTGAAGGTTAGAAGAGACCTAAGAGATCTTTGGGTCCAGAGTCCTAAGCTCATGTGAACAGGCTGGGCAAACGACACAGATGGGTTACATGGGAGTGATAGGGTCTGTATCAAACAGGAGAGTTGATGCCCCAACCCAAGGGCTCACGTTGAAGGACTTTACAGCCCTGTGCTGGCCAGATAAAGCACAACTATGCACTGATGAGACACCTGAGCCAACACAGTTGCTTCATTTTACAGTTGCGGTATCTGAGACTCAGGCGAGTAGTGAGAGTACTTTGCAATAGAAAGAACACTGCATTGGAAATAATGAGACCTGAGGTTCTAGATCCAATGCTCCATGCAACAAATGACCTTGGGTTGAGGTTGACTTCTCAGAATCTCATTTCCTTTTCTGGACATCAAGTAGGAAAATGAGTAATTTCCCTAAGGTGTTTTGTGCTCTAAAATTCCAGGACTTTCCAAGGTCACCCAACTAATTAGTGGTGGATCTCTAACTGGAGCCCACGTCCCCTGATAGAATGTTCTTTTTACTAAAGTGAACTGTTTGCCAAGACAAGGCAGAAGGAGGAAACAGCAGAAACACCTGGAAGCCAATCTTTCCTTCTTAGGAGATGTTCTCACTGCTTGGGCAAGCTGTGAAAACCAAGGGGGAGGGGTAACTGGGACACCTTGGAGTCACATGTGGGACTTTTCTTTTCCTCCTCACATGTCTGTTGCCCCAAGGCAGGACTTCTGAAGATGGGGTCTCAGAAGTTCTGAGCATTTTTGCTTCTTCCCACTGAGTATAAGTCAAGTAACACCAAAAGGAGGATCCAACTGGGAAGAGACACTGGAATGCTTTGTTTCATTTTTTGTTTTTGTTTAGATGTTCTTTTCTGTTGAAAAGTGGAGAACTAAAGGGCTATTTATGAGCCTCTGCAGCAGCCCAAGATACATTCTCATTCCAGGGTTCTCACTTTCACTGTCTCATCTTATCCTTATAATGATGCTACTCTAAGTAAAGCCGGTATGTGTGTCCTGGTCTACCTCCCCAGTCTTTCTTAGAGCAACTTGCCTTCTAGCTACAATTTTCCCACTACACTGGAATATTCTGTTCCTCAAAGTATCAAATTCATTCCCATGTCATGACTTTGTGTTTGCTGCCACCTCACCCTCAAATGTCTTCCTCATCCCCTCCCCCAGGTCACTACATGGACAGTCTTCCTTCAGGTCTCAGCCAAACTGTAAAGAGGAGATGATTTCCCTGTCTCAAGTGGCCTACAAAACCACCAATCACTATCACATTTCTTGGTTTTATTTTATTTTGTGTGTGGTGCAACATATAAGTAGAATTATCTTCTGTATTTACTTTTTATTTTCTATGTAACTCCTTTAAACATGATTTTTGATGAGAGCCAGGGCCCCTGTCTCATTCACCATCATATTCCCAGTGCACAGAACAGTGCCTAGTCCATAGTGAGTTAGAATAAGTATTTGATGAATAAATAAGTGATTGCTGAAGTTTCCACAGCTAAATAGTGGAGAAGCTAGACCGTACCAAGATCATCCTATTCGCAGCTCTTTCTCCTAAACTACCGAGCCTCAAAGCAATGACTGTGTCAATGCACTGTCTAAGGAAGAAAGTACTAGGTCTGGACTTCAGGACAGCATGGGTTAGAAGAAAGAGCCAGTTGACCCAACTCTAGTCCAAGTTCTGTCATGAAACCTTGGCCAAATCATGCAATGCTAATTTTAGACAAGATCTTAGAGATCACCTAGTCTGAAGACTTTGAACATGTTTATAGCATCAGAAAACTTTATTCAAACACAACTCTAACATGTAAATAAAATAAAGAAGTGCTACTCTGCTAAAAGCAGAGGAGAGCCCAGAACCTGCCTTCAGGTCTATTCTTTACCCCAGTGAAGGGTCACCCCTGAAGCAACTCTGTGAAACATAGATTTAAAACCACTGGGTAGCCCAATAGCCCACCCAGTTCAAGAATCCCTGGAAGCAGGATGCTTACTCCATCAGGGCAGCGCATTCTACTGTTGGGATAGTTATTAGGAAGGACAACCTCTTCTTAGGCCAAGCTTCCCATTTCACAGAAACAAAAGCCACTTCTCTCCAGTTCTGTGCCAGTTGTCAAAAAATGAACACCAGCAAGCTATGGCCCCTGTGTTGAATGAGACAAACCTGTTTTAAGACCAGCTCTAAGTTATTTATCTTCTCTAGCCCTTAAATACTTCTTTTGTAAATTAGGGATAAATGTACACCATGGGGCTGTTATAAAGATCAAGGGTAGTAATGTAAAAGACATAATCCAATGCGTGACACAGGTAAGTGCTCAATAAATTGTTGCCATTCTCCGGATCATCTTGGTCATTACTATTACCACCTCACCCCCTTACCACCACCACCACTCTTCTTACTTCTCCTCAAGGAACCTACAGGCTACTCAAGGAAGCTAATCACATCAGTAAGATATAATTCATCATGGTAAATTTATTATAGAAGTGTGCCCCAATTTTTTTAAATTATTAGCTAATAGCATCAGGATACTTACTTATCAAACACATAATAGCCATTTATTTCTCCACTATGCTTTGAAACTTTTCAATTTTTCTTGGCCAGGCCAATGGGAATCATTTACATTCTCTGAGATCTTACAACACATAGCAGTATCAGTATCACCTGGAAACTTGTTAGAAATGCAAAATTGCAAGCTTTACTCTAGACCTACTATAACAGAATCTGCATTTTAATGAAAGCTCCAGTTGCTCCATATGTGCATTAAAGTTGAGAGGTCCTGCCCAGGTTTCAATTTCTTCATCTTTGAGTTGGAGAGATAACTATTAGCTCTGCTACATCGCTAGGTTTCATGCGAGGACTGAATGGGATGCTGTGCAGTAAAGCAACTTAGAACAAGTCAACTGTGAATTCCTCAGTGCCTACCAGATTCCTTTACACACAGAACTTGTGGAACACTGATTGACTTATGGCAGGACTGTCTTAGTATGCTGTCCTGTTTGAACTCTGCTTCAGTTGTTGAATGTCTGGACCTTCATACTATCTTTGTTTTATGAAGTACATACATTTTCTGTGAACCTCAGGAAATTCCATTAAAATGATTTCTGCCTCAGAGCATGTTCATGTCCTAAAGCCTGCTTGGTCCCTGTGTGGTCATCTTTCAGAATTCAATCTGACCTACAGTTATTGCTCTCACTCTATTTTATGGAACATTTTCAGCCAGCTACATGATTTAATGGTTTTAAACACATCATTATTGTCATTATTTCATAGCTCACATGCCTAAAATAATACATGACACATTTTTAAATGCATCTAAGATTTATTTTAAGTTTTATTATCTAGGAATTAATAAAATCTACTTATTAAATCTTGCCACCCAGGATATCAAAGTCTTGGTTCTAGCTGGCAGTTGGGTGGTCAAAACAAATTTTAGGGGGCTATACTCTGAGGTATCACAAGAAGTTAGGAGCCAGACACCCCACGGGAAAGGAAAGCCTTACATATTAGTATAGCCAACACCCTCTTAGGTGGCCCAACATAAAAACAAATGATTCAATAGTTCAAAGCCCCCAGTTGATTTCACAGAGGTGAGCAATGTAGGCACAGTTATTACAAAATGCTCCTCAAAAACTCCAGTTATGAGTCACATGTTATTCAGGAAATATGAGAAAACTGGGAAAGATCAGGAAGAAGCCTAGAGAGACAAAATTACAAGGACCCAAGGCAAGGATTCACTAAGGCAGTAGTACGAGGTCAGCCCCCTAGGCACTTAGACCAGTATTGGACCACCCCACTGAGCCTTCTCTTCATAAGGGCTGCAAAAAGATATGGAGTTATGCAACACCAGAAAACCCCAAGGAAATGGCCCATGTTAGGGACACCAAATCACCGTCTTCTCCATTGTTTCTGGATCCTCTCTTCTGTTACAACATTCTCTGTTTCCTCTGTTGACTTTCTAGTATGGCTCATTCCACCGGGAAGTTTCCTAGTCAGCCTTGCCCTGGGGACAGTGAGAGAGGCTAGGAGGAAAAGGAAATGTTGGGACTATGAGCCAAGAAGATAGTTTGTTGAGAAAAAATGGTCCAGCCACACCTGTCACAAACACATATGTACAAACACACACACATACAGATTCTATGTATAAATGTACTGCGTGGGTGTGTATGTGTGTGTGTGTGTTTTCCCACCTAATTCTTTCTTGGTGAAAAACTTTGCTAGGGTTTGAAGTTGGATCGGAGAGTCCCATTTGTCTTTGTTGGACCTTTTTAGTCAGTTATTGTCCTCATAGACTTAAGGTCAGGAAGCCTAGATATGTCTCCCAACTTTTTTTTTTTTTAACCAGAGACATAGCATGTCTTCTTCATCAAGCCATCTCTTCCTAGCTTCCACCCTTTCTGGGTCTCCAGCTCCTCATCTGCACACACCACGTAGGTGCACTGCTGCACAGTCAGAGCTGCAAGTCAGAGCTGACACAGGAGGCCAGGCCAGACTGTCCCTCTCATGTCTTCCCTGTGCTGACCAGCGCTTTGGTTAGCATGAGGTATTGGGAGGATTCTTAGACATGGAATATGGGGTGTGTTTCTTTTTTATTTTTAGCCTTGTATTTTGAAATAATTTTCAATGTTCAAAAAATTGTAATAGTACAAAGGATATCCATATACTCTAGATTTACCAATTGTTACCATTTTGCCTTGCTTGCTAATCATTCTCTCTCTCCTCTCATATATATGAATACACACACACACACACAGAGTATAGAAGAGTCCTATCAAAACAGCAGCAAACCCATAGATAATGAAAACTTTCACATGCAGGAGGATGGCTGCGGCTGCACGGGATCTGCGTAAGGGCTCCCCCTTGTCCTCCCACACTCAGCTGAGTTAGAATGGCTCTCCTAAGCCAGCAAACATGTCTGCCAGGTAGGTTATAACCCCTTGGAAGCAAGTACATAGTGAGGAAAGGCAGGGCTGTCTTCCTCTATCAAAATATGCTATTTAGAATTTTCAAGGTTTGGCCAGACTGTGGACTATTTGGAATATGAGCTTTCAAAGAACAGGGAATAAGTTGCAGACTCGAGTGGATTAGGACAGATATTTAAATGTGTTGGGGAAAATTGAGTTTCTGTATTTTAAAGTCATCTGTTTTAGCCACATTTATTTTGATGTGTAAGGTGAATTGTTCAAAGGAAAATCCCTTTAGATATGTTTATAATTCTAAGAGACTCTCATCGTCCTTTTATACTGGTTGAGTTAATTTGTACAATAAATCAGTCAAAACATAATGAGAGGGTTAATTTTAACTATATTGATGGGTGAAATTAGTGTCTTATGATGTAGTTGTCACTTGAAGTGAACTGTTTTCCACATACGCATTTTAACAAATGTAGTTTCCCAAAACAAGCATTTATAATCACAATTCAATAGTCCTTAGAATAATTAAAACAAACCTTACAATATCTTTGGCAAACAGATTTACACATAAACTGGACAATGACAAAACATATACTTAAATGTTAAGATAATTAGTACATAAATATCTGCTGTATTTTATCCATCTAAACGAAAGCTGTAACCAACCTAGGGCTTTGATTTTTTAGAGAGTGTTGCTTCTTATTCTCTAAAGTTTGTTACTTAAAGAATAACTCATAGGCCTCTTGTTTTAATTTTAAACAAACTAATTAAAGACATTTGGAGCTTTTAAAAATGTATTTATGTAAGTGGCTTATATGTGCAAGATTCTATTCTAGATACCTTAACATCTCCTGGAGAAGCAGACATCATCCCCATTTTAGAAATAAAATCCTAAGATCTAGGAAGGCTAAGTAACTTGTCCCAAATCATACTACTTATGAGCAGCATTCTTGGGACTGGGACCCAGTTCTTTCTGACTCCAAAGCTCATTAATTTCTGCTATGCGCCCTTTGGCTTCCTTGTCAGGACTGCGACTACTAGATAAACAGCTCTTGTCTCCCGAGGCAATGTAATTCATTCCAGGTGAACCTGCAGACGTGGGTAGCAGTAACTTGGGATAGCATTAGCCATCTTGTCTTGGGAACATAATCCATGAGAAATGCTTTCTTCCCTACACACCATGTGTGGCTCACTGTGGCTGCCTCAGTTCTTCTCAACAAGGAGTCTCCACCAACTGCCATGGATGTGTCTCTTCCTCCTCAGGCTGGGATAACAGGTTTCCATAATCCATCCACACTTGAAAAGCCTCCTTAATATTTGGGAGCAAGAAGCGGATGTTACTGCTTTATTTCTGAATGTTCTCTCTACAGATCCAAACTCTTGAATCTCATACAGCTTAAAGGATGTAATTTCGTTTTTCTTTTGAACAATTTCTTGTCATACTTTCAACTTACACTTCTTCATCAATAATCTTTTCCCTCCTGGATTCCTACTCTAAGTATTTTATCTGTCTTAAGAATCTCTTCGTCTCTTCTAATAAACCAGAATAGTCAGTGTTTCCTAAGGCTAGAAGTCTTATCTTCAAGCTCAATCCCTCCGTGACTGGTGATTGCCTTATGCACAAAAGCAAACACAACACAAACAAGGTTACTAGGGTAATTTTCTCTGCGTGTTCAGAGTTTAAATACATGATCATAGCTTCCTTTGGAAACATCAACTAAAAATGTATAATAGAAATAGGCTATCAATAATAGGAAATACAACACAGATAAAGAAGATATGAGAGATGAGATTGGGGATGTTTATAAAGAGAATTTCAAAAACTGCAAAGATTTAAAAGACTGCAAAAGGCAAGAAGCAAGAAACCCTTAATTAACTCCTCAAACTGAAAGACAACCTATTTGTCGAAGAAAAAAGGCTGCCTTGAACATCTCACTCCCTAAGGATTCACAAGACTGGAAGGTGAAAGAGGAAGCCGAAGATCATGAAAAGTCAGGCTGTTAGTCCGTGGGACCCGTGGACTCCTCCCACAGGCAGGTGTTACTGAAAGGTTTGCAGGATCACCTGGATGCCTGCGGAGAGTTCACTCACTCCCGTGACTCACTGTCTGGCCTGCTGGAAATAGGTGCAAGTGGAAGCATGGTACATGTGAGAGAATCCCTATGATATCCAAGGTAAAGCGATACGAGGGCTGTGAAAGCACTTAGGGCAGACTCCAAAAGAAATGCATCACACCCAGGCAGGAGAAAGTGGGGTCCAAGAGAGCTTCTCGCAAGTCACTGAAATTTAACTCCGAAAGATCAAAAAGTGCAATGCCTTTCAACTAGCAAATAAACCCACGGATTCAAGGCAGGCACTGCAGACGTTCAGGAAATACCCAGCAGACACAGAGGAAGCAAACTGCTGGGTTCCATCTACAAAGAACTTAGTATCACATACGTCATGATGGGAAACAACATGTGATCTCTTTCTTGATCTCAACCAATACAACTGTAGTATATCACCAAAGAGGTTAAGAAAATGTGACATGTCCTTTTGAACTACAAGTTCTAGAAGAGTAAATAAATGAAATTAAATTTTAAAAATTAATAACTGCCTGTTTACTACTAAATTCATCATGCAAAGACTTTGAGTGAGTATCCTATTACACTGTCCAAGTATTTAATAAAACACCCTTCTTTGGAAACTTATTATGTATATTAGTATATTAAAAATCTTTTAAACTTATTTTAATACGCTTCTCAATGTTCCAACAAGAAAATATGTGGCAAACGTTCAACCCCCACGGAACAGCAGTTTAGGAAACGGTAGTGTAATTTTATGAAAGCATCTGAATGCATAAAACTATGGGAAATATCTAAATATCTTTCGAAAGGCTTGAAGTTATAGTAATTTATAATGATAATTTACAATGATAAACACTCGGCAAACCTCTGAAGGAAAATGAACTGATCAGTATCTGTTGTGTGTAGAAAATAAAGGCAGAGACTGTTTTTTGCCTGACATTGTTGGAATCCCCAGGAAAAACGGAATGCATCTTTTGTCACTCAGGCATGTCGTAGCCCTCGGCGACTGATTTTAATTACAGTCATACATAGCTTAATGACAGGAATACATTCGGAGAAATGTGTCGTTAGGCAATTTCTGTGATGTGGTGTGAGCATCATAGAGTGTACTTACACAAACCTAGATAGCATAGCCTGCTACACACCTAGGCCATCTGGTCTAGCCTACTGCTCCTCAGCGATAAACCTGTACAGCAAGCACGTTACTGTACGAAATATGGGAGGTAATTGTAACACAATGGTGTTTTTATATTTAAGCATATGAAAGGTACAGTAAAATGCAGAATAAAAGATAAACAGTGGTGTAGCTATATTGGGCACTTAACCTGAATGGCGTTTACAGGACTGGTAGTTGCTCTGGGTGAGTCAGTGAGTGAGTGGTGAGTGAATGAGAAGCCCAAGACATGGCTGTGCACTACTGTAGACTTTATCAACACTGTACACCTAAGATACACTACATTTCTCTTTAAAATTGCATTTTTTCACTAATAAATAATAAATAAGATTTCAATAATAAACCTTAATTTACTGTAACTTTTTACTTTACATACTTTTTAACTTTTTGACTCTTGTAATAACATAACATAAACTGCAAACACATTGTGTAGCTGTACAAAATGTTTTATTTCTTTATATCCTTATTCTGTAAGCTTTTTATATTTTTCCTTATTTTAACTTTTTAAATTTTTGTTAAAAATGAAAATACAGACACACACATTAACCCAGACCTACACAAGGTCAGGATCATGAATTTCACTGTCTTCCACTGCTACATCTTGTCCCACTAGAAGGTCTTCAAGGGCATTAACAGGCATGGAGCTGTCATCTCCTGTGACAATAACAATGCCTTCTTGTGGAATTCCTCCTGAAGAGCTGTCTGAGGCTGTTTTACATTGAACTTTAAAAAAAATAAGTATAAGGAATAAACTTTAAAATAATGACAAAATATAGTTAATATACAAACTGGTAGCATAGTAATTTATTATCACTATCAAGTATTATGTATTATACATAACTGTATCTGCTACTCTATGACTGGTAGTGAGTGTAGTAGGTTTCCTTATACTAGCATCATCACAAACACATAAGTGAGGCATTGCACTACAATGCTATGACAGGTATGACACAAATAGGCATAGGAATTTTTCAGTCTATTATAATCTTATGGGACCACTGAGGTATGCGATTCATCTTTGAAGTATCATTGTGTGGTTTGTGACTATACTTAAAAAAGTACATTTTTGTGATTAACTTGAATGCTAATTCTGCATAGAGCATCTAGAATGGACTCAATTCAGTAACAAATTGATACGTGAGTGAATCACATGCATAGTTTTATGCCCAATTGGCATCTGAAGTTATCACACAAAGAATATGCTTGATAAGAAAAAGCATGGAGATCTTTTGAAGGCCATGCGCTGGTGACAGCCCTTAACATTACATTAAATTGACTCTAGTCATCCAGTGAACGCTTAAATTAATAGCCAAGTCATGAAGCTTTATGATGTATACTTTTTGGCAAAACTAACATTTGATAAGTGCATCTGGTAATTAGATTATTCCTGGGGAGGGGAGACAGGAAGCCAGAACGTGGTTGTTATTTGCATGAATTGATGATGTCATGGAATTCCAGGATATAAATCATATTATTGGTTCCCCAAGGGTTTATCATTGTTGCCATGTACACTAACTTATCAGAAAATTCTGAGTGAGACATCTTTCCTGAGGGCTCAACGGGGCAGAAGAATGAGACTGAACAGTCAGCACAGGCTCTCTCTGGCAGGAAAAACTCTCCCTAAGTTGGTCCAGCATTTGCCTCCAGTCTAATGTTCTGTGGGTTCCAGTTAAGTCAGTTTCACAAAGGAGATGGCAAAGGAGAAAGAGGCCCAGAAACGGGCAAAGGAACCCCAAGCCGAGGGCAATGTGGTTCCTCCATGTCCCACAAACAGAGCAGATGCTTAAAAACAGGTCAGGTGTTCCTGACCTGTTTGGAACTGAGCACTGGATGTTAATGAAAAAGTTGGTTAAAACAGGCAATGGCATGCATCAGTTCTAAACAATTCTACTTTAACTAAAAATATATAATATAAATTTATTTACCATGATTTTAACTGCTTTATATTCATTGTATTTGTTATTTTCTTTTCCCAATTTTTTTTTTTTGGCTTCTCTGGTATTAAGAAACATTTTATGTAACTTCATTTTATCTTCTCTTAAATATCAACTATACTTCCTTTTTTAAAAAAATTAAATGGTTGACCTAGAGTTTGCAATACACCATTACAGCTAATCAAAGCCTACATTCAAAAAACACTACAGCACTTCAAATACAGTGAAGGTCCCAGTTCCTCCCTCCTGTCACTTACGAGATTGCCATTCTTCACTTCACTTACCCATTAGACATATTCACCCACTACATTGCCACAATTATTAATTTAAGAGAACAGCTTGCTTTTGGATCAATTAAAAATAAGAAAAATAAAAGATTTAAATTTATTTATTCCTTCTCTGATGTTTTCCTTTTTTTATGTAGATTGACATTTCTGACTATATCAATTTCTTTCTCCCTCAAGAACATCCTTTAACATTTCTTGTAGGACAGTCTGCTGGCAAGGAATTCCCTCAGTTTTTGTTTTCCTGAGAAAGTCTTTATTGCTCCTTCACTTGTAAGGGATAATTTCGCTAGATATGAAACTCTAAATAGAGGTAGAGCAAGATGTCTGAATAGAAGCCTCCAGCAATCATCCTCTCCACCAAATTTAACAACTTTCTACACAAAAAAGAACCTTCATCAGAATCAAAAATCAGGTGAGTGATCACAGCACCTGGTTGCAACTTCATATCACTGAAAGAGGCACTGAAGAGGGTCGGAAAGACCATCTTGAATTGCCAACACCACCCCTCCCCAATTCTTCAGTAATGGCCACATGGCACAGAACAGAGATCTGTACACTTGTGGGAGGAAGAGCACAGTGATTGTGGAATTTTGCATTGGAACTTAGTGCTGCAAACACCAGGCAGAACTCAGCTGAGACCCACAGAGAGAACATTTAGATCACCCCTAACCAGAAGGGAATCACCCATCCCAGCAGTTGGAACTTGAGGTTCAGCAACCCTCACCACCACAGGCTAAAGTGCTATGGGATCCTAGGTAAATCGGAAAGGCAACATAGGTCACAGAGGCTGCAAATCCTAGGCAACTCCTAGGGCTGTGCTGGGCTTGAAGCCAGTGGACTTGGGGGTTATGCAACCTAGTGACATACCAGCTGGGGCAGCTAGCAGAGGACTTGCATGACCTCTGCCCCAACCCCAGGCACAGCAGCTCACAACAATGAGAGTAACCGCTCCCTTCTGCCTGGGAAGAGAGGGAAAAGTGGGAAGAGGGAAAAGACTTTGTCTTGCATCTTGAATATCAGCTTAGCCACAGAAGGATAGGGCACCAGGCAGAGTCATGAGGCCTCCTTTCCAGGCCCTAGCTCCCAAACAACATTTCTAGACATATCCTGGGCCAAAAAGGAACCCACAGCCTTGAAATGAAGGATCCAGTCCTGGCAGGATTCATCACCTGCCGACTAAAGAACCCTTGGGCCCTGAATAATCAGCAGTGGTAACCAGGTAGTGCATGCCATGACCCTTGGGTGAGACTCTGAGATGTGCTGATTCCACTTGCAACCCAGCATATTCACAGCTGTGGTGCCTATGAGGACAGACTCCTTCTGCCTGAGAAAAAAAGATGGAAGAATATAGGAACTTTGTCTTGCAGCATAGGTACCAACTTGGCCACAGTGGAGAGAGTACCAAGCAGGCTCTTGGGATCCCCAATTCCAGGCCTCGGCTCTTAGATGTCATTTCTGGTTCTTCCTGGGCCAGAGGGGCCCACTGCCATGAAGGGTGAGTCCCAGACCTGGAAGAATTCACCACAAGAACCTTTGGACCTTAAGTGAATATTGGTGGTACTCTGCAGTACTCCCCCAGGAACCTGTGGTGGTGGTAGACACAGGGAGAAAGTCCTCTGCCTGGGGAAAGTGGAGGGAAGAGTGGGAAGGGCTTTGTCTTATGGTTTTAGTGCCAGCTTAGCTGCAACAGAATAGAGAACCAGGTAGATTTCTAAGGTCTCTGACTCCAGGACAGCATCTCTGGACGTGCCAGGACTCTGGGGAACTTACCACCCTAGAGGGAAACACACAAGACTGGCTGGCTTGGCCACCTCCTGACAGTAGAGCCCTAGGGCCTTGAGCGAACATAAGCAGTAACCAGGTAGTGGCTACAGTGGGTCTTAGGCAAGACTCAGTCTTGTGCCAGCTTCAGTTCTGACCCAGCACAGTCCCAGTGGTGGTGGCTACAGGAGTCCTTTTGTCACCCCTCCCCCAGCTCCAGGCAGCTCAGCACAGACAGGCAAACTTGTGTGTTTAGGAGAAAGTAAGGGAAGAGAACAAGAGTATTTGCCTGATAATCCAGACAATTCTTTTGGATCTTATCAAAGATAACTAAGGCAGTACTTCCACCAGTCTACAAGAAACTCAGCATTATTGGCCCTAAGGTGCCCTATAACACAGATATGGCTGCAGTGACCAAAAACTTAGATCACAACACCCAAGTCTCTTTGAATACCTAGAAAGCCTTCATAAGAAGAACAAGTACAAACAAGTCTAGACTACGAAGACTGTCATAAATACCTAACTCTTCAATGCCCAAATACCAATGACACATTCACAAACATCAAGACCATCCAGGAAAATATGACCTCACCAAACAAGCTACTTAGGCACCAGAGGCCAATCCTGGAGAAACAGAGATATGTGGCCTTTCACACAGAGAATTTAAAATAGCTATTTTGGGGAAACTCAAAGAAATTCAAGATAAATCAGAGAAGAAATTCAGAATCCTATCAGATAAATTTAACAAAGAAATTGACATAATTAAAGAGAATCAAGCAGAAATTCTAGGATTGAAAAATGCAATTGACATACTGAAGAATGCATCTGAATCTCCTTTTTTTCTTTTCTTTTTTCTTTTTTTTTTTTTTTGAGACAGAGTTTTGCTCTTGTCACCCAGGCTGGAGTTCAGAGACATGATCTCAGCTCACTGCAACCTCCGCCTCCCAGGTTCAAGCAACTCTCCTGCCTCAGCCTCCTGAGTAGCTGGGATTACAGGCAACTGCCACCATGCCCAGCTAATTTTTGTATTTTCAGTAGACACAGGGTTTCACCATGTTGGCCAGGCTGGTCTCAAACTCCTGACCTCAGGTGATCCACTTGCCTCAGCCTCCCAAAGTGCTGGGATTACAGGTGTGAGCCACCATGCCCAGCCCAGAGTGTCTTAATAGCAGAATTGATCAAACAGAACAAATAATCAGTGAGCCTGAAGACAGGCTGTTTGAAAATACACAGTCCAAGGAGACAAAAGAGAAAAGAATGAAGCACACCTACAAGATCTAGGAAATAGCTTGAAAGGGCAAAGTTCAGAGTTACCAGCCTTAAAAAGGAGGTGGGGGGTAGAAAGCTTATTCAAAGCGGTAATAACAGAGAACTTCCCACATCTAGAGAAATATATCAATATTCAAGTACAAGAATGCTATAGAACACTAAGCAGATTTAACCCAAAGAAGAATACCTCAAGGCATTTAATAATCAAACTCCCAAAGGTGAAGAATAAAGAAAAGATCTTAAAAGCAGCAAGAGAAAAGAAACAAATAACATAGAATGGAGCTCCAATATGCCTGGCAGCAGACTTTTCAGTGGAAACTTTATAAGCCAGGAGAGAGTGGCAAGACATATTTAAGGTGCTGAATGAAAAAAAAACTTTTATCCTAGAATAGTATATCTGGCAAAAACGGCCTTCAAACATGAGGGAGAAATAAAGACTTTCCTAGACAAACAAAAGCTGAGAGATTTCATCAACATCAGACCTGTCCTATAATAAATGCTAAAGGGAGTTCTTCAATCAGAAAGAAAAAGATGCTAAGAAACAATAAGAAATCATCTGAAGGTACAAAACCTAGAGGTTATAGTGAATACTCAGAAAAACACAGAATGTTATAAAACTGTAATTGTGTCTAAATTACTTAACTACAAAAACTTTTTAAGATATGGACAGTACAATAAGATATAAAAAGAAAAAACACAAAGTTTAAAAGCTAGGAGATAAAGTTAAAGTACAGAGATTTTATTAGATTTCCTTTTGCTTGTTTGTTTATGCTATCAGTTTTAAGTTGTCATCAGTATAAAATATTGGTTTATAAGATATTATTTGCAAGCCTCATGGTAGCCTCAAATCTAAAAACATACAGTGAATTCATAAAAGATAAAAATCAAGAAATTAAAATATACTACTAGAGAAAATTACCTTCACTAAAAGGAAGACAAGAAAGAAGGAAAGAAGAGATGACCACACAACAACCAGAAAACTAATAATACAATGACAAAAGTCCCTATTTATCAATAACAACATTGAATACAAATGGAGTAAACCTCCAATGAAAAGATATAGAGTGGTTGAATGGATGAAAAAACAAGACCCAATGATCTGTTGCTTACAAGAATCACACTTCACCTATAAAAGGCCCCAATACAATAACAGAAAGAAAGGCCCCAATACAATAACAGCTAAAGACTTCAACATTCCAATTTCAGCATTGGAGAGATCATCCAGACAGAAGTTCAACAAAGAAACATCACACTTAATCTGAACTATAGACCAAATGGATCTAAGATATTTGCAGAACATTTCACCCAAAAGCTGCAGAATACACATTCTTGGCCTGGGGACATGGATAATTTTCAAGAATAGACCATATGTTCAGCCACAAAACAAGTCTTAAAACATTCAAAAAATTGAAATAATATCAAGTATCTTCTCTGATCACAATAGAATAAAACTAGAAATCAATAACAAGAGGAATTTTGGAAACTATACAAACATGGAAATTAAACAATATGCTCCTGAATGACCAGTGGGTCAATGAAGAGGTAAAGAAGAAAACTGAAAAATATTTTTAAACAAATGATAATGGAAACACAACATACCAAAATCTATGGGATACAGCAAAAGCAGTACCAGAGGGAAGTTTATTGCTGTAAGCACCTACATCAAAAGAAGAGAAAAACTTCAAAAACAACAACAACAACAAAACCAACAAAAAGAAACACCTAACTGCATCTTCAAGAACTAGAAAAGCAAGAGCAAATAAGCCCAAAGTTAGAAGAAGAAATTAAATAATAAAGATCAGAGCAAAAATAAATGAAATTAAAAGAAGAAAACAAAAGATCAATGAAACAAAAAGTTAGTTTTTCAAAAAGATAAACAAAAATGACAAAACTTTAGTCAGACTAGATAAGAAAAAAAGAGAGAAGAACCTAATAAATTAAATCAAGCCAGGCATGGTGGCTTACACCTGTAATCCCAGCACTTTGGGAGGCTGAGGCAGGTGGATTACCTGAGGTCAGAAGTCCAAGACCAGCCTGGTCAACATGGTGAAACTCTGTCTCTACTAAAAATACAAAAATTAGCCAGGTGTGGTGGCACATGCCTGTAGTTCCAGCTACTTGGGAGGCCAAGGCTTGAGAATTACTTGAACCCAGGAGGCAGAGGTTGCAGTGAGCCAAGACCCTGCCACTGCATTGTAGCCTGGGCAATAGAGCCAGGCTCTGTCTTAAAAAAAAAAAAAAAAAAATTAAATCAGCGATGAAAAGGAGACATTACAACCAATACCACAGAAATTCAAGGGATCATTAGAAGCTACTGTGAGCAATTATATGCCAATAAATTGGAAAATCTAGGAAAAAATGGATAAATTCCTAGACACATATAACCTACCAAGATTGAATCATGAAGAAATCCAAATCCTGAACAAGCCAATAAAAAGTAATGAGATCAAAGCTGTAATAAAAATCTCCCAGCAGGGGAACAACACACATCCTAAGGCCTATTGGGGGATGGGGCGGAGGGAGGGAGAGCATTAGGAAAAATAGCTAATGTATGCTGGGCTTAATATGTTGGATGATGTGTTGATAGGCGCAGCAAACCATCATGGTACACCTTTATCTATGTAACAAACCTGCACATCCTGCACATGTACCCCAAAACTTAACATTAAAATTACAATTTAAAAAAATTTCCCAGTGAAGAAAACCCAGGAAATGATGGCTTCACTGCTGAATTTTACCAAATATTTAAAGAACTAATAGCAATCCAACCCAAACTATTCTGAAAAACAGAGGTGGAGGGAATACTTTCAAACTCATTCCACAAGGCCAGTATTACCCTGATACCAAAACCAGACAAAAATATATGAAAAAAAAAAAAAGAGAGAGAGAGAGAGAGAATAGTATCTCTGATGAATACCAATGCAAAAATTCTAAACAAAATACTAGCAAACCAAATTCAACAACATATTAAAAAGATCATTCATCATGACCAAGTGGGACTTATCCCAGGGATGCAAGGATGGTTCACCATATGCAAATCAATCAATGTGATACATCATATCAATAGAATGAATGACAAAAACTATATGATTATTTCATTAATCCTGAGAAAGCATTTTATAAAATTAAACATCCCTTCATGATAAAAGCCCTAAAAAAACTGGATATAGAAGGAATATACCTCAACAGAATGAAAGCAATATATGACAGACCCACAGCTAGTATAGTGAATGGGGAAAAACTGAAAGCCTTTCCTGTAAGATCTGGAACATGACAACGATGCCCACTTTCACCACTGTTATTCAACGTAGCACTGGAAGTCTTACCTAGAGCAATCAGACAAGAGAAAGAAATAGAGGGTATCCAAATCGGAAAGACAGAAGTCAAATTATCCTTGTTTGCAGATGATATGATCACATTTGGAAAAACCTAGAGTCTACCAAAAAACTGTAAGAACTGATAAACAAATTTATTAATTTGTAGGATACAAAATCAACACACAAAATCAGTAGCATTTCTACAGGTCAAGAGTGAACAATCTGAAAAAGAATTCAAGAAATTAACCTCGGCCGGGCACGGTGGCTCAAGCCTGTAATCCCAGCACTTTGGGAGGCCGAGATGGGCGGATCACAAGGTCAGGAGATCAAGACTATCCTGGCTAACACGGTGAAACCCCGTCTCTACTAAAAAAAAAATACAAAAAACTAGCCGGGCGAGGTGGCGGGCGCCTGTAGTCCCAGCTACTTGGGAGGCTGAGGCAGGAGAATGGCGTAAACCCGGGAGGCGGAGCTTGCAGTGAGCTGAGATCAGGCCACTGCACTCCAGCCTGGGCGACAGAGCCAGACTCAGGCTCAAAAAAAAAAAAAAAAAAAAAGAAATTAACCTCATTTACAGTAACTACCAATCAAATTAAATAGCTAGGAATTAACAAAGAAGTGAAAGATCTGTACAATGAAAACTATAAAACATTGATCAAAGAAATTAAAGAGGACACCAAAAAATGGAAAGATATTCCATGTTCATGGATTAGAAGAATCGTTAAAATGTCCATCCTACCCAAAGCAATCTAAAGATTCAATGCAATCTCTATCAAAATACCAATGACATTCCTCACAGAAATAGAAAAAAATTATAAAATTTATATGAAACCACAAAAGACCTAGAATAGCCAAAGCTATCCTAAGCAAAAAGAACAAAACTGGAGGAATCATATTACCTGACTTCAAATTATACCATCAAGCTATAGTAACCAAAACAGAATGGTACTGGCTTAAAAACAGACACATAGACTAATGGAGCAGAATAGAGAATCCAGAAACAAATAGATACATCTGAAATAAATTCATTTTTGACAAAGGTGCCAAAAGCATAAATTGTGAGAAGGGCAGTCTCTTCAATAAATGGTGCTGGAAAACTAAATATCCATATGCAGAAGAATGAAACTAGACTCCCATCTCTGGCCAGATCCAAAAATCAAACCAAAATGGATTAATGACTTAAATCTAACACCTCATATTAGGAAACTACTATAAAAAACATTAGAGAAACTAGGACATTGGACTGGGCAGATTTCTTTAGTAATATCCGCAAGCACAGGCAACCAAAGCAAAAATGGACAAACGGGATCACATCAAGTTAAAAAGCTTTTGCACAGAGAAGGAAACAATTAACAAAGTGAAGAGACAACCCACAGAATGGGAGAGAATATTTGCAAACTATCCATCTCACAAGGGATTTATAACCAGAACATATAAGTAGTGCAAACAAATCTATAGGAAAAAAATCTAATAATTAAAAATGGGCAAAAGATCTGACTAGACATTTCTCAAAAGAAGACATACAAATGGCAAACATTTATATGAAAAGGTGCTCGACATCATTGCTCATCAGAGAAATGAAAATCAAAATTATAATGAGATACCATCTTACCCCAATTAAAATGGCTTTTATCCAAAAGAGACAGTAATCAATTCTGGTGAGGACGTGGAGAAAGGGGAACATCATAGACTATTGGTGGGGATGTAAATTAATATAGCCACCATGGAGAACAGTTTGGAGGTTCCTGAAATAATTGAAAATAGAGCTACCATATGATCTAGCAATCCCACTGGTAGGTATATATACAAAAGAAAGGGAATCAGTATATCAAAGTGATATCTACAGTCTCATGTTTATTGAAGCACTGTTCACAATAGCCAATATTTGGAAGCAACCTAAATGTCTGTCAACAGATGAACGGACGAAGAAAATGTGATACTTATTTGCAATGGAGTACTATTTGGCCATGAAAAAAGAACGAGATCCCATCATTTGCAACAACATGGATGAAACTGGAGGCCATTATGTTAAGTGAAAGAAGCCAGGCACAGAAAGACAAACTTCTCATGCTCTCATTTATTTGTGAGAACTGAAAATTTTAAAAATTGAACTCATGGAGATAGAGAGTAGAATGATGGTTACCAGAGGCTGGGAAGGGCCATCGAGGAGTGGTGGGAGGAAAGTGGAGACGGTTAATGGGTACATAAAATAGTTTTAAAAGAATGAGTACAATCTAGTATTTGATAGTACAACATGGTGATGTAATAATTTAATCGTAAATTTAAAAATAACTAAAGAATGCAACTGGATTGTTTGTAACACAAAAGATAAATGCTTGAGGTGATGGAAACCCATACACCCAGATGTGATTATTACACATATATGCCTGTATCAAAATATCCCAAACACCCCATAAATATATACACCTACTGTGTACCCACAGTACACAGTACCCACAAAAATTAAAAGTTAAAAAAGAAAAAGAACTCCAGGTTGCTAAGGATTTTTTCTTTCATCACTTTAAAAACTTCATGTTCTTCTTGCATAATTTCTGATGAGAAGTCTGTTGTAATTTTCATCCTTGTTCCTCTGTAGATGAGGTTTTCGGGTTTGTTTGTTTTTTTAACTCTAGCTTCTTGCCACATTTTCTCTTTGTCGCTGTTTGACTATAATATGTGTAAGTGTAGCCTTTTGTTATTTATCCTGCTTGTTATTTTCTGAGCTTCTGAACCTGTGGTTTGGTGTCCCTCTGGGATTCCTGATTGCATGTATACACGTATTGTGATACTGTCCCACAGATTTTTTTTTTTTTTTTTTTTTTTTGAGACAGAGTCTCGCTCTGTCGCCCAGGCTGGAGTGCAGTGGCGCGATCTCGGCTCACTGCAAGCTCCGCCTCCCGGGTTCCCGCCATTCTCCCGCCTCAGCCTCCAAGTAGCTGGGACTACAGGCGCCGGCCACCGCGCCCGGCTAGTTTTTTGTATTTTTAGTAGAGACGGAGTTTCACCGTGTTAGCCAGGAGGGTCTCGATCTCCTGACCTCGTGATCCGCCCGCCTCGGCCTCCCAAAGTGCTGGGATTACAGGCTTGAGCCACCGCGCCCGGCCTGTCCCATAGATTTTAAGTGTTCTGTTCTTGTTGGGTTTTTTTTTTTTTTTTAATCCTGGTCCTTTAAAAGTATATTGACTTTTGCATTCTTCTTCTTTTTTCTCTTTCCATTTCAGGTTAGGAAGTTTCCATTGCCATATATCTTCAAGCTCATTGATTCTTTGGCTGTGTCCATCTGCATGCCTGTTTTCAATCTTGCTTTTAACACAGGAGAAACATTAAATCAGCATACAAAGACAGTAGAATTTTTTACATCATATTTAAATCTAGAATTGTGCATTGTAAAGAGGGAATTTAGTTTGGAAAATCTAATATTAGAATAAGAAGACTCAAAATAACTACTCATTCTGCCTTAGTTTGGGCAAGAAAAGTAAAATTATAACACTCTGAAAAGCAAAAATTAAATGTTCAAATAAAGCAGACTCCATGGTGGAGGCACCATGTTTTACTGGATATGACACACAGTTCACATTTCCTGGGGTGTAGAGAAAATAGTTGTATGTTAAAAAATATGCACTTGACTCTATGCCACAGGGGATTAAGTAAAAGAGAAGTCAGAAACAAACTTGACCATTAATGAAAAACAGTGGGAATAGTGAAACTTTATCACAACCCACTAACATTGATAAGAAATGTTAATTTTCTTTCAACAGAAAATAAAACTGTCTTTGGTTCTGATTAAACATGGTTTTTAAATATGTTTCCAGAAAAGACAATGACGGAGATCTTTCAAAAGAGCCTGATTTGCAAGTGATCTGGAAGTCTTGAATTCACTGTTGGCAAGGATACCAGTTGTATACAAATTCAGGAATTCAATCGGTGGACATTTATCAGCTAAATATCTCATGATAGAGAAAAACAAAATACTTTTGTATTAAGGAGAAAAACATTCTTTTATAACTAGAAAAGGAGCAAGAGGATTCTTAGCGTAGACATGTCTTTAAAATTTACCTGAAATCGAGTTTGAAACCAGCCTGGCCAACATGTCGAAACCCTGTCTCTACTAAAAATATGAAAATTAGCCAGGCATGGTGTCAGGCGCCTGTAATCCCAGCTATTTGGGAGGCTGAGGCAGGTGAATCGCTTGAACCCGGGAGGCAGAGGTTGCAGTGAGCCGAGATTGCGCCACTGCACTCCAGCCTATGTGACAAAGCAAGAGTCTGTCTAAAAAAAAAAAAAATTACCTGAAATCTATATTTCTTTATTAGTTTTTAAGGCTACAATGCAAAATGATAGATGGAAATGGATAATTTCATGGTTAGCAGAGTGAAAAAGTTTATCGTCATCAAAAATCTCTCAGGTAAAGCAGAAGCTGAGTAACTGTGCTAAGAATGTAAATGTAAGCTATCTCTAGGCCTCAAAGCCCTCATCCAACTAAAATGACTTGGAATGATACGTTCTCCTCAAGCTTAGAGAAAGAACCAAGTCATAAATAGCCATAATTGTTAATAGCTATGGGTTACTACAAAAAGTAGAATTTAAAAACCAGTGACCAGGTGGAGTGGCTTATACCTGTAATCTCAGTGCTTTGGGATGCCAAGGTGGGAGGATCACTTGAGGTCAGGAATTCAAAATCAGCCTAGACAATGCAGTGAGATTCCATCTCTAAAAAGTTTTTTTAAAGTACCTGAACATGGTGCTGTATGCTTGTAATCAGCGCTACTTAGAATGCTGAGGTAGGAGGATTCCTTGAGCTCAGGAGTTTGAAGTTACAGTAAGCTATGATCATGACACTGCACTCTAGCCTGGATGACAGTGAGTCCCCAGTTCTAAAAAAAGCATTTTTTTTAAGGTAGACAATTCATACTAAGGCCAAATTTCTTCTCTCTACTAGATAAATACCATTAAAAAGCAAACATTTTTTATCTTTAAAAAGCAAATTAAAGTCTCTATCAGTACTTTTCTCCAGCCCATTTCTCTGGAAAACTCCTAGAAAGAGCGATCTCTACCTGCCATCTCCACTCCTCCTCTCATTCTTTCAATGCTACTATTGCCATAAATAACTCTTATCAAAGTCGTCAACAATTTCAGTGTTGTCAAATCCAATGGTCAGTTCTCAATCATCCAACCCATTCTACTAAATCTCTCAGTCCTCATGAAACACTTTCTTCACTTGGTTTTCAGGATGCTGCACTTTCTGGGTTTCCTCCTCCACCACTGTCTACTCCTTCTCAGAAACAATGGCTGGTTCATCCTCATCTTTCTGACTGTGGTATCAAGAGCTCAATCTTAAGACTCTCATCCTTCCTCTACTTATATTTGCTTACCAGATGATCTCATTCAGCCTCATTTCTATGCTGACAACTCCCAACTGAAATTTCTCCAGCCCTGTTCACTCACCAGAACTGCATATCTAAAGCTCCTTTTGGACAGCAATAGACATTTCAAATTTAACATGAGCAACACCAAATGCTTGATTTCACTACTCCTCTCCCCTGCCCCAGGAAAAAAAGAATGGCTCATTCCATAGTCTTCCTCTTCTCAGTAAATGACAGCTTCATTCTCCAAGATTCTCAGGGCAAGCATCTTGGAGTCATTATTGATTTATCTCTTTATGTAGTATCACAGGAATACATAAGACATTCCTATAAGCTTATCTTCAAACTATATGTAGACTACCACGTCTTTTCTCCAGCTCCTTCATTACTATACGAATCCAGTCCATGACAATCCAAGGGTACTGCCATAGCCTCCTCTCAGGTCTAGCTCCCACCTCCCATCTTTGCTTCCCTGTGTTGGATTCTTCTCCCAGCATCTGGAATGATCCTTCTGAAAAGTAATTTAGAGTATATTATTTCTCATTATTAAATACAAGGTCTCACTCTGAAAAAGACTAAAATCTTTAGCAGGGCCTACAAGACCCTACACAACCTTGCCGTGACCTCATCTCTACCATTTTTCCCTTCACTCACTTCACTGTCGTCACACAGGCCTCCTTGCTGTTTCTCAGACAAACCAAGTGCACTTCTACCCCAGGGCCTTGACACTTGCTGGTCTCTCTGCCTGGAAGGTGTTGCTCCACATACCCACAGGACTCTTCTCCCTCACTTTTTTCAGGTCTCTGTTCAAATGCCACTGATATGGTTTAGCTCTGCGTCCCCACCCAATCTCATGTTGGATTGTAATTCCCAATGTTGGGGGAGGGACCTGGTTGGAGGTGATTGGATTGTAGGGGAAGATTTCCCCCATGCTGCTCTCATGATAGTGAGTGAGTTCTCACAAGATCTGATGGTTTAAAAGTGTGTGGCATTTCCCCCCTTGCTCTCGCTCTCTATCTCCTGCCACCGTGTGCTTCCTCTTCATCTTCTGCCATAATTGTTGTTTCCTGAGGCCTGTTCCTATTAAGCCTGCAGAACTGTAGTCAATTAAATTTCTTTTCTTCGTAAATTACGCAGTCTCAGGTAGTTCTTTATAGCAGTGTGAAAACGCACGAACGCAGCCACTTTATCATAAAAGCCTTCCTCGACTACCCAACAAAATATATATTACACATTCACACACATAAACAGCTGTCATTGTCTCCCAACATTGCTGTGTTATTGTAGTTATGACTACTTTTCATGTTACCTATTTCAAATTTAAATTTAGTTGTCTGTTTCCCCCAACTAGAATGAAAATCTGTGAGAGCAGGGACTTTGTCAATATTCTCAATGTCTAGAACTCTGCCTGTAACATAGTTAAGTACAGAACACATTTTTAAAAATAAATGAACAAGCAGAGTAACTAGGAATGCTTCTGCATTCCAGCCATAAATGCAAACTCAAGACAGTAAAGGAAATGTTTCCAAGTGATTGCAATCTGAAAGGGAAGTTTTTCTTGGCCATCCATGCAATTTTTGCAAATTTAGTATATGAGTGTGGAATCTATGTCATGGGCCATCAAACTCAGGAAAAATTAAAATAAATTTCATACCACAAAGAAGCAGAAAGCAATAATTAAGGGCTAGAAAAAGGATTAGACAATTAGTCACCACTTGCTCTGCCAGAGTGGTTGAGAGCATAGTTTGGAAATGAGACAGATCTGGGTTTGAGTCCTCACTGCTGTGCACCACCTCTACTACCTTGAGCAAGTTAGTTACTTGTTCTCCCTGTGTCTGAGCTTTCTGATCTACAAAAAATGTCTAAAATCTTCCAGAGTTGTTGTAAGAATTCTGCTGGCTTTATTAATTTATTTTTTAATACATTATCATACTATTACTCAATTAGCCATCAGTACATTTCACTAAATAACACAGTAGTTATACACACACCTCCCCCAGCAGAATTCTCTAAGGGGTAAGGGCCTGTTTACTGGCTTTACTCATGAGATTCTTCACTCTCTGGTCAAATAGGTGTGTCAGCAAAGGAATCTACACATAATTATCATTAAAGAATTCATTAATTCAAAACTTACTGAGAATTGTATAAAGACTTGTTGAGAAAAACTGAACCCACACTCAAATGAAATCTCTACTCAGTGAACTATACGTACGTGTTTGAAAAGAGTTTCCTGTGTGCTTCCTATACTCTGCTAAGAAGCAGGCAACAAGCCTTTGCAGTGAGGCTACGGGAGTGATTTCCATGCTGGCTAGTTAGAGTTTCTCCCTTGTGGGTTCCATGATGCTCTTGCTCTGTATTACCTGATTGATCTGTGCTGGGATATTTTTTTACTTTGCTTCAGTGCCCCCATTACTAATCTTATTTCTAGCTTATGCACTTGCTCAAAGTCTTCTCTGAGCCTTAAGTCTACTTATTAATCCCAAGAGTGGCTAAGTAATACAAAAGTTCATAACAATCATTTTCTCCTTTATTCATTCAAGAGATACGTAAAAAACAAGTATAAAAACTGTGACAGACCTGGTGCCAAGGTTACAGATAGCAAGATGAGCACAGTACCTGACCTCTGGGAGCTGGAGAGCACAGACATTTAACACACCCAAATACACACACACATGCACACATGGTCATGTGTGTGTGATAAGAATGATAATGAGTAAATTACAGTGTTTCCAAGAAAGGCATCACACTCAGACTTAAAATACCAGGGAATTGAGGAGTTGCATTCAAAGGAATGTTTTTCAAGTCTTTTGACCATGACCATCTTACACTAAGAAATATGATTTAGATTCTATACTTTTTTCCCATCTTGGTGGTAAATACCTACTATATTGATTTTATGACCCTTCAATTAGTGATATCTGCAGTTTGAGAAACACTCATCTAAAACGAAAGATAAATATCAATTAGCCAGCTCTGGGGTAGAGTAGGAATTGAGGGTAGCAGACACATGTTCCAGACAAAAAACCACTATGCCCAAGGTCCCTGAAGTGACTGTATGTTAACTCATTTCCTCTTATCCCTAGAGCTGTGATTATCAGCAATTGGCAACCAGCTTCCATCTTTCTTCTAGGGCGTCTTCTTAAGCTGCAGAGACCGGAAAGTAAAACTACATTTCCCATATTCCCTTGCAGCTGGATTCTACATTTAAAATAGCAAGTTATCTGCAGTTGCAAGATAAGGAAGCTGGAACTAAGTCAAATGCAAATTTACTGTGGATGCTAGGGGTTATAGCTGGAATCAAGGTCTTAAAGACATAGCTTCTACAAGATAGTGGCCAGGCGCTGTGTTCTGCTGTCTAGTCACCAGCTTTGGCTACTGGGAGGTAGTTGTGCCCGTGCTGACAGCAGCTTCCTGGCTGATATGGTTTGGCTGTGTCCCCACCCAAATCTCATCTTGAATTGTAATCCCTATAATCCCCATGTGTCTAGGGAGACACCTGGTGGGAGGTGATTGGATCATGGGGGTGGCTCCCCCATGCTGTTCTTGTGATAATGAGTGAGTTCTCACCAGATTCGATGGTTTTATAAGGCGCTCTTCCCCCTTCACTCCTCACTCTTCTCTTTCCTGCCATTGTGAACAGGGTACTTGCTTCGCTTTCACCTTCCGCCATGACTGTAAGTTGCCTGAGGCCTCCCCAGCCATGTGGAACTGACAGTCAATTAAACACGTCTCCTTTATAGATTACCCAGTCTTGTGTATTTCTTTATAGCAGTGTGAGAATGGACTAATACGCCAGCCCTCTGATTATGGCAGGATATTCTTAAGCTTAATGTTGGCCTCTGATTCCTGTTCCCTTCCAATGATTTTATAAGCACCCAATTCCCTGCATTAGATCCCTTTCTTCTAAAGAAAATACTTAATGCTGTGTCTTGGGTCAGTTTTCCTGGAAGCAGACTCTGAGATGAAGATTTATGTGCCAATGATTGATTAAGGAAGTGCTTCCAGGAAAAACCACTCAGGAGATGAAGGAGGTGGGATTAGGAAAGGGAAAAAGTCAAGTGAGGGTGCAATTTTAGGGCTACCCAGCCAGATCCTTCAGAAGTGCTCTGGAGGGGAAATTACAGCTCAGAGGCTGTCCTAAATTGAGGTAAGACAGCTGGGCTGTCAAACCCTCACACTGTCGTCACTGGGTATGAACTATACTGTGGGGCGCAGGGGACGCCTGTGCTTGCAGACAAAGTGGCTCCAGGAACCTGAGGGCAGTCCTCTGGAAAGGTGTGGGTGGTTAAAAGCAAAGACCTACAGAAAATGGGGGAAGGACACATAGAAATATTAAAAGTGATCTGTGGGGACGGAGGAGGAACATGGAGGATGGGGTCTTCTGCTACTGGGAGATTTCTGTTATTTGCACTCAAACCTTACAGATACAATCAGCAACAGAAGTTCACAAGTTATTGGTTACCCATTTGTGCTCACTGGTATGTAGGTTATAATTACATGCACTAATAATGCTATCCAAGTTGAACCTGCAATTGAAATGTTTCCAAAATTCTCATCATATATATGTGATTATTATTAAGCAAAGACCTAGATCCAGCACTTTGGGCTTTAATTTTTTTTTTTTAACACATGTATAGGATTTTGTTAAAATGTGTCTTTTTTTCTTATTCATAGACATATAGCAAGAAAAACCAAAACAATAAAAAACTGACATCAGCAGTTATTAAGGAATCTTGGCATCCTATCACATAATGGGAGGAGGTAGCTATATGAATCTCAAACATCAATTAACTAAGCAGATATGCTACCAGGTCCCACGTGGCTTCCCCTGTTAATGTGCAAAGAAATATTTCTTCCAAAAAAGATATCGGAATAATTTTATTTTCTGTTTATTTCAGCATCTAGTGAGGACTTGCTGTTACATAATACATTTATTTCTCCCAGAACGTTTTTACTTATTTAAGTCATCATTTGACAAGCATGGTTTGCCACAGATGATTAACAAACCATTAGCAATTCCCTTCTCTTCTCCTAATCTTTATTTTTAAAACTGAGTAAAATTGGATAAAATATGTACTTTTTCTATGTCAGGGATTTAAAATATATAATTATGCAATTGATAGTGAAGATAACTGAAATTCTCTTTAATTTTCTGATGAAACTTCACATCAAGTCTTTTGTTGGAAAAGAGGTGAATTACAGAAAAAATATCAAGTGGGGATTATATTAATCTATATCAAGAACATAACTTGAATATAACTCAGTATTTTGGATTTAGGTACCAATGTCTTGGTTACTTTTGGTAACATAATTAGAAAGAGTTAGCAGGCTACTTGTATCTAAGTATCCTAGATCAATAATGCCTGGCTGTTATCGTTAAGATCTATAGACCTAAAAATCTTAAATTATTAGCAAATGAAATATGGAAGAATATTAAAGGAATGAAATCCTATGGTCATAGAATGGTTTCTTCCTTTTTTTTTTTTTCGAGACAGAGTCTCGCTCTGTCACCCTGGCTGGAGTGCAGTGGCGTGGCGCATTCCCAGCTCACGGTAACCTCCACCTCCCAGATTCAAGCAATTCTCCTGCCTCAGCCTCCCGAGTAGCTGGGATTACTGGCACGTGCCACCACACCCAGCTAATTTTTATATTTTTATACAGACGGGGTTTCACCATGTTGGTCAGGCTGGTCTTGACCTCCTTACCTCATGATCCGCCTGCCTCAGCCTCCCAAAGTGCTGGGATTACAGGCGTAAGCCACCACACCTGGCCAGAACGGTTTCTTTTAAACATTCAAAAATAGTTTAATGCCAAAAAAAATCAATATTTTGATCATGTTGATCAAAGGAAAAAAGACATTTCAATCATCTTGATTACTAAAAATTCATTTGGTAAAATTTAGCATTTACTAATAAAATAGGAATCAAATAAATTTATGTAAAATGGTCTTTAAAATTGTTTCCACTGGGAATGATGGCTCATGCCTGTAATCCTAGTATTTTGGGAGGCCAAAGCAGGCAGATCATCTGAGGTCAGGAGTTCGAGAACAGCCTGACCAACACAGAGAAATACCCTCTCTACTAAAAATACAAAATTAGCTGGGTGTGGTGGTGCACGCCTGTAATCCCAGCTACTCGGGAGGTTGAGGAAGGAGAATCGCTTGAACCTGGGAGGCGGAGGTCGAGGGGAGCCGAGATCATGCCATTGCACTCCAGCCTAGCCAACAAGAGCAAAACTCCATCTCAAAAAAAAAAAAATTGTTTCCAACCAATATCCAATAGCATGTTTCAATAAGTAGAGTATTGGTTAAGTGAGGTTATAGTTATTGTGTTAAAAAAAAAAAAAAAAAAAGACGGGATCAAGGATAGTGGCTCACACTTGTAATCCCAGCAACTTGGGAAACCAAGGCAGGAGGATCACTTGAGCCTAGGAGTTTGAGACCAGCCTGGACAACATAGTGAGATCCTGTATCTACAAAAAATAAAAAATAAGCTGAGCACGATGGTGTATCCCTGTAGTCCCAACTATGTGGGAGACTGACGTGGCAGATCACTTGATCCTGGGAGGTTAAGGCTGCAGCGAGCTATGATCACACCACTGCACTATAGCATGAGCAAGACAAAGGCCCTGTCTCAAAAAAAAAAAAGAAGGGATAGATTAATGGTTTATTATTAAATTATTTTATTAAGTACATTTAGGAAATGGTAACAATAAATTAATCACATGTAAACAAATCTCTTTACTACAGATATTTCAGAACCTTTAACATATTAATATGTGTTTCCAAAATATATTTGACTACTGTTTTTTAAACAGTATCTTCAGGAACTTTGAGAATACTGCTGCAAAGACATTTCCCTTTCAATCAGATATAAAGCAAGAATGAATCCTGTTTGCCATATGATTTAATATCACTCTAGATACAACGTATATGCTAGCCAACACAATCATATATGCTAAGAAAACAAGGAATATATATTTTGGAAAAGAAAAGGCAAAAATCATTATTATTTATTTCTGATAACTGCCTTTCTGGAAGAACAAGTAAAACAACTGAAACACCATTAAAACTAATAAGCAACCAGTATCGTACTAATTAATACATAAAAATCAATAGGCTTTTTGTTTTGTTTTGTTTTGTTTTTGTTTTACTCTGTCACCCAGGCTGGAGTGCAGTGGGGTGATCTCAGCTCTCCACAACCTCCACCTCCCAGGTTCAAGTGATTCTTCTACCTCAGCCTCCTGAGTAGCTGGGATTACAGGCACGCATCACCACGCCCGGCTAATTTTTGTATTTTTAGTAGAGACAGGGTTTCACCATGTTGGCCAGGCTGGTCTGGAAATCCTGGCCTTGAGTGATCCACCCCTCTTGGCCTCTCAAAGTGCTGGGATTATAGGCTGGAGCCACCACGCCCAGCCAATAGGTTTCTTATAATACCAGTATTAGTCCACTAGAAATAACAATGTAGAAAACAACATAAAATGTATAATACCTACAAATAAACTTAAAGAATATGCAGGAGCAATATAAAGAAAACAAAAGCAATACAAGAAAACTTGTCTAAAAACATAAAAAATTAAAAGGACAAATGTAGTATGTCTCAAATTAAAAAATTCATCAATGCAAAAATGTCAGTTGTACCTAATTAATAATACATTCCATAGAATTCAAACACCATTTAAAAATTTTAACTAATGATTAAAATTTTTCTTCTGGACAAAGTATGCAATAATAGCCAGGAAATATCTGGGCAAAAAAATGTGTCTATCAGATATCAAAGTTTATTTTAAAGTTATCTGAATTGTGGTAGCATGTGATATTGGTATCTGTCAGAATACAGAGTCCCCCTCATTGTCCCTGCCCTCTAGGGAGGCAGCACAGGGCCATCTTTCCTGCAGCTTGGTCTCTGCTCAAGGCCTGTTTCTAAGGAAAGACTCTTCTTTGTACACCTGAATCCTAAGAGACCAGACTTTATATTCATAATGTTTAACTACAAAATAATATGTTTAAAACACTACACCATTTCTTCATCTGTTCTCCTGAAAATCCAAATAACTCTCAAAATTTATTTTTGAGTCAAAACACCAGTGGTCAAACTTTCTTGGATTACAAGGTTGCAAAAGACTCCTTTTCCAGTCTAAAATATTCCAACCTAAAAGAATACCATAGTAGGTAACAATTTCTAGTATATGGATATAGTAATGTACCCTACTGATTTACTTTTCTTGCACCTTCAAAGGAAAGCAAGCTGGTAAATTCCAAAGTAAGTTTGTATGTTCGACATGCCATCTTCCATTTCTTCATAATCATCCCAGAGAAGCAGAGCCCACGACTGAAGTAAATACTGTTTAATGGTTAAAAAAAAAAAATTAAAGATGTCTTCAAATACGAATCTGGTGAAGAAATACCTTTCAGGTTCCGGTTGGGTGCTGTGGCTTAGGCCTGTAATCCCAGCACTTTGGAAGGCTGAGGCAGGCAGATCATGAGGTCAGGAGTTTGAGACCAGCCTGGCCAACATAGTGAAACCCCGTCTCTACTAAAAATACAAAAAACTAGCCAGGCATGGTGGTGGGCACCTGTAATCCCAGCGGCTCGGGAGGCTGAGGCAAGAGAATTGCTTGAATCTGGGAGGCGGATGTTGCAGTGAGCCAAGATCATACCATTGCACTCCAGCCTGGGCAACAGTGCAAGACTCTGTCTCAAAAAAAAAAAGAAAAAAAAAAAAGAAATATCTTTCAGATTCCAAGAACGAAAACAGCTATTTGTCTTCTGAATGAATGATCTTTTATCCAGAGAAACACTTTTCATGTATAGGTAAGACACAAGCAAGCAGTAAGTCACCTTCATCCTCTGAGCCACAGTGAAAATGAAAAAAAGAGAAACGCTAGCCAAACAGATCCAAAGGGTTGCAGTTTCCAGGACTTTTAACAGAGTGGAGCACATATTGATGGATATGTAGGTAGAGTTGTTCTGATAGCCTATAGGACCCTAAGAAAACGGACTCCCTCCAAGTTTGTCAGGGGTGTTAAAAAATGTGAAGCCCTTAAATGTTCCTGACACATATATAGAAATTACTACGCATATGTTAGCATTAGTAGATGAGGAAGAAGTATCATAGGCCAGGCTCATGACTTGTGGCGTCCTCTACTGGACCAACCAGATATAACCTCAACCCTTCTCAGAGGTAGCCAATATTCTGAAGTATTTACAGATAAAATGCAAGAATTTCAGGAATTTGCTATAAAATGCTACAGAAATACAGCCGTGCATTGGGGAGGGCAAATAGATAAAACAACTCATCAGTGTATAGTTAAACACTATCATGCTTTAATATTTTGAACATACCCGAAGTCAAACTAGTATATTACAATCAAGTTGCATCAGCCAGTTTTATAGTAAGAGACCAGAGACCTCATTTAGTGGACAGGGTGATCACTAATTTCTCTGGGGAACTCTCAAGCCCCAAAAGGACATTTTCCTGGAGGGTCCCCATCAAAACACCTCCTAGGACCTATGATAGGTTTAGCCTTGTCACTTATTCCAGTATTAACTTAGAATTTTTCATACAATGGGAGGTCTTTACTGATGTACAGCCAGCTTGTGATCCACAAAAACTCTCATCTTATTCCCCTCAAATCCATCTAGAGTTGTTTTCAATTCCAATGAATAAGCTACCCCCGCTCAGCCCACCCTAACAGGCAAATTCAGTATCCACAACCTGTTTTCTATCAGCCCAAACACTGATAATGATATTTTAAATTTGGGGACTTATTCCTGTTTTCTCCACTTAGTATATTTTCCATTGTTGCTAACCAACAAGTCATGAACCCACCTACTGGGGTTTCGGGATCATTAAAGCCAAGTCACCACTATTATGAGAATTCCATGAGTTTCATTTTCTAAGTCAGTGGCTATTAAGTGGAAAATATGCTAGAACCCAAAGTCCCCAAATTACTATCTTTATTTCCCTTTCACTCTAATTTTAAGCAGAGGTCATTCTCATTAAAAAGCCTCTGCATCCTTTGATAAATGTAAGTTTTATATTCACTGAGAGATCTTTGGCCCTTTCCTGTGGCTGTGCTCATGCCAGTCATCCAGCTGCTATCAATTAACATTCCATCAATTTCTCTGTCAGTTTGGGTTAGGCTTGACTGAGTCACAGGTACAGTCTACTTGGCAACATTTGGATCTCACAATGTGTTCACCATAGCAGAGTCAGAATATTTAATAAAGTTTCATTCACAAACAAAAACATTTATTGAGCACTTAGTATATGAAAAGCATTATAGTCAATAAATAGTATTTCATTCCAATGACACAGAACCTCATTGTCCTAATTAGTGATAGTCAAACTAATTTTATAAAAAGAGATTACTAAAACATACTCTGTATTAAACCAAAAACAATTCTGGGGGCTTTTCTTTGAAAAATGGCATGAATGATAGAAAAAGGTAGATAGAAAATGATAGAAAAAATAAAATGAAATAAAGAGCAAGAAAGAGCAAGAGCAAGAATAGTAAGAGGACAAGAAAGAGGGAAAAAAGAAAATATCAAGGACATGTGGAAAGAAAAATAGAATGACAAAAAAGAAAAATGAAATAATGAGAAAGAAAAAACAAAGACAACAGAGGAGAGGAGGGAGAGAGGGAGTAAAAGAAAGAAATCAAGAGTGAAAGAAATATGCTAAACTAAATGGCAAAAAATAATCCTGGTACAATATATTTTAAACTATTAAAATATATTCTATATATAACTATATATATTCATTAAAGTCACAGTCATCAGACGAGTAGTTGATATGGCAAGAAAATTAGGAAAATCCTCAGAGGCCTCAAATCAAGAAACAAGAAAGCATGAATTGAGAGTGTGAGAAAGCACTGAAGCCAAAGGATGCACATTTGTCAATCCCTGGTGGCCTATGAAAAAAAGGGCACAGGAGAAAAAGCACAGGTCCCATACAAGGTGAGTCAGGTCCAGACCCCCACATAAAGTTAGACCCCTGAAAGGTAATACCCTTAGTGAACAAAATATAAAACAAAGAAACACCTCATAGAAGAAGATTATGAGACTTGCCTCAGGTAGAAAGAAATTAAATGTCCTGAAATTCCTAACCCAAATCATAGTTTGGAGTTGAAATTCTATAGGACACGTGCACGCGCACGCACACACACACACACACACAAAATGCATTTACAGCATTCTCAGGATGGAAAGGCCTCTAGACATGTCACAGAAGCGAGCACAGAGCACAGATCTTTGCAGAGAAGAACAACTTGATTAAACCCGGGCTTCAGTGAATTTCTAAGGACAAAGTTCCAAGGTACTCGAGCTCTCATTTAAAAAATATCACCGGAGAACACACGGACACATAGAGGGGAACAACACACACTGGGGCATTTCAGAGGGTGAAGAGTGGGAAAAGGGAGAGGATCAGGAAAAATAACTAATGGGTACTAGTCTTAATACCTAGGTGATGAAATAATCTGTATACTAAACCCCTATGATACAGGTTTACCTATGTAACAAACATGAACTTGTACCCCTGAACTTAAAAGTTAAAAACAAAGAAACAAAAAACATCACCATACTCATTAAAAAAAACCCATCATGAGTTAGAGGTAGACAAAATAATAGACTACAGAATTATATTTACAAAGACGGGGTATATTAGAACAATTAAAAACTAATGTAACTGTTTAACATAGTTAAAGAAAAAATGAGAGCTATTAAAAACATGATGAGGAATAAGAGTTATCAAAAATAGAAATCATTTTTTGAAACTACATTAAATATTTAGAAACTAAAATTAGAAGTTCAATGACAGCTTAAACAGCAGATTAGACATAGCTGAAAAGAAACTTCATGTAGTGAATAACAGGGCTGAAGGAATTAACTAGAATGCAACTCAAGTGATACAGAAATAGAAAACAGGAAATAGAAATCAAAAGCCATAGAGCACAGTTTGAGAAGTTTGAACTATATCTAATGAGAGTTGCAGGAGGTAATGGGGAGAGGCAATATTTTGAAGAGATTATAGCTGAAACTTTTCCAGAATTCATTAGACTCATGAATCTTTAGATTCAGGAACCCCAGTGAATCTCAAGCAGCATAAACGCAAACAAATCTTAACCTAGATGCACTGTAGTGAGAATATACAACATCAAGTTAAAGAAATGATTTTAAAAGTACTCCCCCGGAAGGAAGGAAAGAAGGAAGGAAGGAAGGGAGGGAGGGAGGGAGGGAGGGAGGTCAACAGAGAGTAAAAAGAACAGATTACTTTACTTTCAATGGAATATTTAGACCAAAGGCTGATTTCTCAACAACAATAAAAGCAGGACAATGGAATAATGCCTCAAAACACTGAAAGAAAATAATCACCAATTTATAAATCTATACCCAGAATAGTGATCCTTTAAGAGTGAAGTAAAAAATAAATTTAAAAAAGTTTTTCAGACAAACTGAAGGAATTAACTTCCAACATATGTTTACTTTGAAAAACTTCTTATTTTTTGGATTTTTATTATTTTCATGTTTAAATTGACACATTGTAATTATACATAGTTATGGGATACAATTTGATATTTCAATATATGTATATGTCATACAATGATCAAATCCATGTAGTTCTTAATAGCATATACATCCTCATGAATTAATCATTTCTTTGTGGTAAGAATATTCAATAACATGTCTTTTGACTATTTGCTTAGTACTAACCAGTCACTTTACCGTGTAATAGAATATCCAATCTCATTTCCCCTATCTTATTGTAACTTTGTACCCATTGATCAACCTCTTGCCATTCTCCCTTCCTTGTTCCCTACCCCCAGTCTCTGGTAACCACTGTTTTCTCTACTTCTATGATATAAACCTTTTATTTTAGATTCAACATGACTGATACTATGTGGTATTTGTCTTTCTGTGTCTGGCTTATTTCACTTAACATTATGTCCTCCAGGTTCATCCATGTTGTCATAAATGATAGAATTTCATTCTTTTTCATAGCAATTATTCCATTGTTTAACATTTTCTTTACTCATTCATTCTTTGTTGGACATTTAGGTTGATTCCATATCTTGGCTATTATAAATAGTGCTGAAATAAACATGGCAGTGTACATATTTCCTTGACATACTGATTCAATTTTCTTTGGGTATATACCCAGTAGTGGACTTCCTGGATCATGCAGTTGCTTTATTTTGTTTTTAAAGAGGAAACTCCATACTGTTTTTCATAATGGCTGTACTAATTTATAATCCCACCATCAGTGTGTAAGTTTGTCCTAGAATCCCACCATCAGTGTGTAAGTTTGTCCTTTTCTAGACTTGTTTTCTTTTGTCCTTTTTATAATAGACATTCTAACTTTTTATAATAGGCATTCATAACCATTCTCATTAGGGTTTTGATTTGTATTTCCCTGATGATTCGTGATGTTGAACATTTTTCCACATACTTGTTAGCCATTTGGATATCTTCTTTTGGGAAATGTCTATTTGGGTCTTTGGTTCATTTTTTATCTGTGTTTTTATTTTTGTCTTGCTGTTAAGTTCATTATTTATTCTGGATATTGACTTCTTGTCAGATGTACAGGGTTTGCAAATATTTTCTCCCATCCCATAGGTTGCCTCTTCATTCTGTTTATTCTTTTCTTTGCTATGCAAAAGCTTTTTAATTTGATGTAACCCCCTTTGCCTATGTTTTTCTTTTGTTGCTTTTAACTGTTATTTTGAGGTCTTATTTAAAAAATCTTTATCTAGTCCAATGTCATGAAGCATTTTCTCTATGCTTTCTTCTAGTAAATTCAGAGTTTCAAGTTTACATTTAGGTATTTAATCCATTTTGAGTTGATTTTTGCATATGATGAGAGGTAGGGGTCTAGTCTTATTCTTCAACATGTGAATATCCCATTTTCCCAGCATCAGTTATTGGAAAGACTGTCTTTTCCCCAAAGGTGCTCTCTATTCTGTTTCATTGGTCTATATGTCTGCTTTTATGCCAGTACCATGGTGTTTCAGTTTCTATAGCTTTGTGCATTTTAAAGTCAGGTAGTGTGATGCCTATAGCTTTGTTCTTTTTGCTCAGGATTGCTTCAGCTATTTCGTATCTTTTGTAGTTCCATTTGACTTTTAGAACTGTTTCTTTTATTTCTGTGAATAATTTCACTGGTACTTTGATAGTTTGTATTAAATCTGTAGATTGCTTTGGGTAGTGTGGCCATTTTAGCAATATTTATTCTTCCAGTCGATAAACACAGGATATCTTTCCATTTATTTGTGCCTTTTGCAATTTCTTCCATCATTTTTTTATAGTTTCCAGTGTAGAGATATTTCACCTTTGTTAAGTTTATTCCTATGTAACTTATTTTTTGGTAACTGTTGTAAATAGAATCACTTTCTTGATTTCTTTTTCAGAGAGTTCACTATTAGTGTATACAAATACTACTGATTTTTGTATGTTGGTTTCGTATCCTGCAATCTTATTTAATTTGTTTATTAGTTCTAACAGTTTTTTGGTGGTCTTTAGGGCTTTCTATATATAAGATCATGTTGCCCTCAAACACAGACAATTTGAATTATTTTCCAATTTGCATGTCTTTTATTTCTTTCTCTTGTATAATTGCTCTGGCTAGGACTTTAAGTACTATGTCAAATAGAAGTGGTAAAAGTGGGTATCCTTGTGTTTTCCTGATATTACAGGAAAAGCTTTCAACTTTGCTCCATTCAGTAAGATGTTCGTTGTGGGTTTGTCATATATGGTCTTTATTGTGTTGAGGTACATTCTAACTATACCTAATTTGTTGAAAGTTTTTATCATGAGAGGATGTTGAATTTTGTCCAATGATTTTTCTGCAGCGGTTGAAATGATCATATGGCTTTGTCCTTTCTGTTAATGTGGTGCATCACATATATTGATTTGCATGTGTTGAACTATCTTTGTATCTCTGGGAGGAATCCCACTTGATCACAGTGAACGATCCTTTTAATGTGCTGTTGAATTCAGTTTGCTTGTATCTTGGGGATTTTTGCATTTGTGTTCATCAGGGCTACAGCTTGTAGTTTCCTCTTTTTCTGTTACGTTCTTGTCTGGTTTTGGAATCAGAATAATGCTGGCCTTGTAAAATGAGTTTGGAAGTATTCCCTCCTCTTCAATTTTCTGAAATAGTTTGAGGAGGATTGGTATTCTTTCTTCTTTAAATGTTTGTTAGAATTCAGCAGCGAAGCCATCAGATCCTGGGTTTTTCTTTGATCGTAGCCTTTTTATGACTGATTTGATTTCTCTACTCATTATTGGTCTGTTTAAATTTTCTATTTCTTCTTTATTTAATCTTGACAGTTGTATGCATCCAGAAATGTATCTGTTTCTCGACTACATTGTCAAATTTATTGGCATATAGTTGTTCATAATAGTCACTTATGATCTGCGATTTTTATAAAGGCATGGCAAAATGGCGGGGGTGGGGTAAGTCTCTTATGATCTTTTGTATTCCTTAAAAAATTTTTTTTTGAGAGAAAGGGTCTCACTCTGTCACCCAGGCTACAGTACAGTGGCCTGGTCATAGCTCACTGCAGCCTGGAACTCCTGGGCTTAAGGGATCCTCCCATCTCAACTTCCTCAGTAGCTAGGACTACAGGCACCTGCCACCATGCCTGGCTAATTTTTAAAATTTTTGTAGAGATGGAGGGGCCATGTCTCACCATGTTGCCCAGGCTGGTCTGAAACTCCTGTGCTCAAGTGATTCTCCTGCCTCTGCCTTCCAAAATGCTGAGATTACAGGCATGAGCCACTGCACCCAGCTGACCTTTTGTATTTTTTAAAATTTTTATTTCTTTAATTTTCTGCCAAGCCTCTGTCATCCAATTTTTTGTATTTCTATGATATCAGTTGTAATGTTTCCTTTTTCATCTCTGATTCTACATATGTAAGTCTTCTCTCTTTTTTTCTGAGTCTAGCTAAAGGTTTATTGATTTTATCTTTTCAAAAAAAAAATGACTATTTGTTTCACTGACCTTTTGAATTGTTGTGGTTTTTTTAGTCTATTTTGTTTATTTCTGCTCTGAGCTTTATTACTTCCTTTCTCCTACCAATTTTAGGTTGAGTTCATTCTTGCTTTACTAGTTCCTTCAGGTGCATCACTATGTTGTTTATTAAAAATCTTTCTTCTTTTTTTGATGTAGGCATTTATTGCTATAAACTTCCTTTCAGAACTGCTTTTGCTGTGTCCCACAGGTTTTGGTGTGATGTGTTTCCATTCTCATTTGTCTCAAGAAATTTGTAAATTTCCTTCCTAACTTCTTCATTAACCCGTTGGTTATTGAGGAGCATATTGTTTAATTTCTATGTATTTGTAAAGTTTCTGAAGTTTTTCTTCTTGTGTATTTCTAATTTATACCCTTTTGTCCATAAAACATACTCAATACGATGTCTAGCTTCTTAAATTTGCAAAGACTTGTTTTGTGGCCTAACATGTTCTGTCCTGGAGAATGTTCCATGTGCAGTTCTGAAGAACGTGTATTCTGCAGCATGAGTTATAGATGACTGTTAGGCCCATTTGGTCTGTGGTGCAGTTTAAGTCTGATGTTTCTTTGTCGATTTTCTGTCTAGATTATCTGTCCATTGCTGACAGTGGGAAAGGAACTTCTCAAGTACATCAGAAAGAAAGAAAATAACCCCAGAAGGAAGGTATGAGCATGAGACAGAAAGGTTGAAAGTAGAAGGATGGAAAAAATATATCAGGAAAATACTAACAAAAAAATCTGGCATAGTTGTATTAATTTTAAATGAATGAGGGGAATGTTAGGGAAGATAACAAAGGTCACTACATAGTTTTCAAAAGTTTTAATAAATCAGGAAGAAATCAAGAAGAAATAAGAATTCTAAATGTACATGAACATAAGATAGGCTCAAAATATATAAAGAAAAATTGAGATGACTACAAGAAGAAATTGAGTTTCACATACTTCTTAAAACAACTGACAAATTGAACAGGCAAGAAATTAAAATTTGAACAACACATTTGTCAAGTCTTATCAAATGATCACATATAAAACATAGATTACCAACAATGGATAATACACATGCTTTTCAAACACACTAGGAACATTTGAAATGCAGCGGGAATATATTCAATGTATTCAATGCTGTTAGAAAAACTAAGAGAGGTAAAGAGATAATTCACATCTCTTCCTGGGTTCTAATCCTTGCCCTAAATACTAACTTGCAGCAATTCTAAGCAAGGCCTGGAGAAGAAAGTCTTTCATAGAATCTCAGGGTGGAGGGACTTCACAGCCATCTATGCCAACCCTATCCCGAATCTAAAAGTCTCCACAACATCCTCCTGAAGCCTTATCTAGCTTCTGTTTAAATTTCTCCACAAGGGGAAATGTGGTAGTCCCAGGGCAGCCCTCTCAGCCCCTCCCAACCTTTTTTTTTTTTTTTTTTTTTTTGAGGCGGAGTCTCGCTCTGTCGCCCGGACTGGAGTGCAGTGGCCAGATCTCAGCTCACTGCAAGCTCGGCCTCCCAGGTTTACGCCATTCTTCCGCCTCAGCCTCCTGAGTAGCTGGGACTACAGGCGCCCGCCACCTCGCCCGGCTCGTTTTTGTATTTTTAGTAGAGACGGGGTTTCACCGTGTTAGCCAGGATGGTCTCGATCTCCTGACCTCGTGATCCGCCCATCTCGGCCTCCCAAAGTGCTGGGATTACAGGCTTGAGCCACCGCGCCCGGCCGCCCCTCCCAACCTTTAACTGGATAGCATGCCTGCAAATTCACAGCAGGAATTCAACTGTACATCTGAGCTAATTAGTCATTATTTTAGGGTCTGTGGGCAATGTCACGGGATGGGTCTCGTGATGATGGTGTAAGAAATTCTACCCAGAACCCAGATGTCAGGTCTAGGTGACCATGCCTGCTAAAAACTATTGTATAACCACACAGTGAAACTATGTGGAGTTTCAGGATGATGTGGTTAAGTTTTGCAAGCCCTACTCAGGGATTTTTGCAACCTGGAAGTGCCTTAGCTTCGATTGGTGGAATATATACACTTCTCCCATAATTGAGAGTTTTAAAAAATCATAATAAAAAGCAGACATAATGAAAAAACAGCAAAATTCCAGCCTAGCTTTTTCTAGTCCAATTCTCATCCCCCGGGGCAACAATGTATTGTCCCCCAGGGCGACTTTCCATCCCTTTAGCTGTGTTCTAGTATTTACCTCCAAATGTCTTTTATTTTTTCTTTTAACTTTCATTTTAAGTTCAGGGGTACAAGTTCAGGTTTGTTGTTACATAGATAAACTTGTGTCATGGGGGCTGTTGTACAGATTATTTCATCACCCAGGTATTAAGCTGAGTACCCATTAGTTATTTTTCCTGATCCTCTCCCTCCTCCCACCCTCCACCCTCCACCCTCCAAAAGGCCCCGTGCGTGTTGTTCCCTCTATGTGTCCACGTGTTCTCATCATTTAGCTCCCACTTATAAGTGAGAACATGCTTAGCTCCAAATTTCTAAATAACATCTTTTTGTTGTTGTTTTTGAGGCAAGTTCTGGCTCTGTCTCCCAGGCTGGAGTGCAGTGGCGCCATCTTGGCTCATTGCAACCTCAACCTCTTGGGCTCAAGCCATCCTCCCACCTCAGCCTCCTAAGTTGCTGTGAGTACAGGCATGTACCATCTGCCCGGCTAATTTTTGTATTTTTTTGTAAAGACAGGGTTTTACCATGCTGCCCAGGGTGGTCTCAAACTCATGAGCTCAAGCAATCCTCCTGCCTCGGCCTCCCAAATTGCTGGGATTACAGGTGTGAGCTACCACATCCAGCCTCTAAATAACAGCTTTATACTGTTTTTTCTTAATATCTTTTAGTTTTAGATATTATCTATTTATTTTTAACTATGGAAAATAAGGAGTTTGCTCATACATACCCTGCTTCTCCCCACAAACATACACTTTTCTTCCCTGATAATCTCAATATAGCTTTATTATTCTTTTTTAAGGAGTGTAACATGTTTACATTATTATGATAAAGTAACTATTGTTCAGGGATAAGCCTACAGCATACAATTAGAATATTTATTTCCATGTACAACTCCTTCTCTGGAAAAAATACTGCCTTTTACATTTCCTCAACTTTTTTTTTTAAGTTGAGAAAACTTCATCCATCATCATTTCATCATTACATCCTCAGTTTCCCAACAGAACTAAAACTATTCTCTCAAGTTCAAACTCACTGGATATTCTATACATTTCATTTTTCTTCAAGAACTCTCTTTCATGAGTATCTCCATTCTTTTCCATGATTCTAGATGGGCTGCATTCCATAGTCACTGTACTGCTGGAACTTCCCTTCACAACCACCCTGGCAATTTCCTTTTTGTCTTTGGGAATTCCCTTCCTTTTTCCATTGTGTTGCATTCCATCCTTGTTTCCTGGATCCTGTCTTCCACTTTCTTTGTTTGCCAACTTGTTTTGGGAAAGCACATCCCAAAATAGTTTTTTTTTTTTTTTTAAGAGTAATTTTTGTTGTTGTTGTTGTTGTTGTTAAATAGAGACAGGGTCTTGATCTGTCACCAAGGCTGGAGAGTGCGGTGGCATGATTACGGTTCACTGCAGCATTGAACTCCTGGGCCCAAGTGACCCTCCTGCCTCAGCCTCCCGAGTAGCTGCGACTGCAGGCGCACGCTAATTTTTTGTTGTTGTTGTTGTTTTTGCTTTTGTAGCATGTTGCCCAGGTAGGTCAGGAACTCCTGGGCTCAAGTGATTTGCCTGCCTTAGCCTCCAAAAGGGCTGGGATTACAGGTGTGAGGTACTGAACCTGGAAAGAGTAAATTTTTAAAGGCATCACATTATTATTATATTGGCAGGCTGAGTACTGGATTATGAATTGAAAGTCTTTTCCCATCAGAATTTTAAAAGCACTGTTCCACTGTTTTCTAATTTTATTTGTTGCAAGTGAGAAGCCTGATCCCCTTTTAATTTTTAATTCTTGCTCTATGACCTCATTTTATGTGAACATTTATGTGAAAGGCTGAAAACAATTTATATGTCAAATAAGAGGTTAACTTACTTCTACATTTTCATTCAGGTCAAATAATATAATGTCTATAGACAATTAAGCCATTAAAAAGGGGGAGGCTCCAGTGAGGTGTGATCACACCACTGTACTCCAGCCTAAGCGACAAAGTGAGACCCTGTCTCAAACAAGACAAAACAAAACATTAACTTTTATAAAAATATTTAATGTCATAATAAAATCACCACGATGAAAGATACTATATATTCATGTTTTAAAATACTGAAAAATAATTCACCAAAATATTAAAAGTGATGCTGTTGGATGATAAAATTTTGGGAGTTTCTTTTTAGTAACTTCTGTATTAAAAACATTTCTAAAACCTATGTTTATTTTCACAGTTGGGTTTGAAAAATGTGTCCTAATGCCATGTTAAAGTCTTCCTAGAGCCAGTAATAAATATCAATATTACATTGGAAAAAAACAAAGGAGAAGATTACCATAAATCTTTATAAATGCAGTTTTAACCTCATATTGCTGGCATTTTATTATAGACTTTTCTTTTTCTTTAAGACAAGTTCTCACTCTGTCACCCAGGCTGGAGTGCAGTGGTGCAATCTCAGCGCACTGCAACCTCTGCCTCCCAGGCTCAAGCGATCCTCCCACTTTTGCCTCCCAAGCAGCTGGGATCACAGGCATGCACCATCACACGTGACTAATTTTTGTATTTTTGGTAGAGGTATGGTTTCTCCACTTTGCCCAGGTTGGTCTTGAACTCCTGGGCTCAAGCAATCCTCTGGCCTCAGCCTCCCAAAGTGCTGAGATTACAGGCATGAGCCACCATGCCCAGCCTTATTATAGACATTTTCTAACATATGGCAAAGTTAAAATAATTTGTCAGTGAACCATTGCATACCTACCACCTAGAATATATGAATAATATTTTACTATACTTGCTTTATCCCCTGTCTACTGATCCCTCTATCCACATCAATCCCTCTTATCTTTTTTAGTATTTCCAAATAAATAGCAGACATCCATACTCTTCCCTCTAAATGTTTCAGCATGCATTTTAGAGTTCAGTACTTTCCGTATTATTAATATTTAGAGTTCAACATTGTCTGTAGTACTTTTCTTTCAAGTTAAAACTTAAAAACCTGAAGTAAAATGTAAAACCTGAGTAAAATGTACAAACCCAAAGTGTACATTTGTAGAGTTTTGACTACTGCAAACATCTGTGTAATCCAAACTGCTATCAAGATATAATATTACTATATCACTTCATGTAAATTGTAGAACACTTGCAACCATATAGTCCACTTATCAGTCACCTCCATCCCTTATTTTACACTATAATTGTCATATGCATTAAATTTATATACATTACAAACATGAGACAATGTTATAATTTTTGCTTAAAATTGTTATATATATTTTAAAGAAACAGAGAAAAAATATTTTCTAGTGACTAGTTCTGATGTTTACCTTTCCTTCCCTTCCCCCCTCTCCATTCTCTTCCTTTCCTTTTTTTTTTTTTTTTTTTGAAGGATTTTTTTCTGCAGCTTTTTAAAGATGTTGGTTAACTGTTTTCTGGTCTCATTGTTTCTGATGAGACTTCAGTGGTCATTCAAATCATTGTTCCCTTATATATAGTTTGTTGTTTTTCTTTGCCTGCTTTCAGAAATTTCTCATTGCCTTTGGTTTTCAGCACTTTGGTTATGCTATGACTTGGAGTTTGCTGAGCTTTTTTAAACTGTAAATTTATAATTCATATAAAAAGTGGGGACTGGGCATGGCAGCTCATGCCTGTAATCCCAGCACTTAGGGAGGCCAAGGCGGACGGATCACAAGGTCAAGAGATGGAGACCATCCTGGCTAACACGGTGAAACCCTGTCTCCATTAAAAATACAAAAAATTATCCTGGTATGGTGGCAAGTGCCTATAGTCCCAGCTACTCGGAAGCCTGAGGCAGGACAACGGCATGAACACAGGAGGCAGAGGTTGCAGTGAGCCAAGATCACGCCACTGCACTACAGCCTGGGTGACAGAGCAAGACTCTGTCTCCAAAAAAAAAAAAAAAAAATGCGGGAAATTTGTCCATTAACTCTTAAAATGTTTCTTTTGTTTAATTTCTTTTTCTCCTCTCCTCTGGGCCTCTTATTATACATATGTTGAACCTTTTGGCTTTGTATCACAAATCCTTAATGCTTGCTTGCTTGCTTTGTGAAGTTTCTTTGACCACTCTATTGCACGTTAGAAAATTCTATTGATTCGATTTTCAAGTTCAGTGGCTCTTTCCTCTGTCATCTCTTCCTGCCATTAAGCCCATGGTGAATGTTATGTTTCAGATAATTTAACTTTTAGTTCAATAATTCCTATTTGGTTCTCTTCATGGTTTATTTCTTTGCTGAAATTTCCTATCTTCTCGTTCATTGTAAGCATATTTCCTTTTACATCACTGTGCATGTGTACAACAGCTACTTCAAAATTCTTGCCTGTTACTTTCAACAGTTGGATCATCTCAGGTTTGGTCTGTGTTGACTATGATTTTTCTTGAGAATAGGTCACATTTTTTGTTGTTTCTATTATGGTGAGTAATTTTGAATTATATCCTAGACACTGTGAAAATTATGTGAGAAGACTCTGGATTTGGTTATATTCCTCCAAAGAGTATTACTTTTTATTTTGTTTGGTTTTAGCAGGCAAGTGACTTAGTTAGACTAAAACTGTAAACTCTTCTCTCTTGGGCAATAACCCAAATCTCAGTTCAGTTATTTTATTCTTAAGGAAGCTACTTGGAATCTGGTCCATCCATGAAGAAGTCATGGATCAACAAAGATTTGAGCAATTTTTGGTTCCCCTTTCCTGGTTTTATGATTGCTAGGATTCCCCCTTCACTTTCCAGTAGCTACAATTGCCTTGAATTCTGTGTTCTGATTTCTTAGAGCAGAAAGACTCCCAATTTTCTACAGGCTTTTAAGCTACCACAGCTACCAACTGTGGTCTGCCTTCAGGCAAATAGCTGTTAAAACACAGGAAATCTACCCTTGACCATTCCCTTCTCCCAAATGCCAACCTCCCTCCAGAATAAATTTCATTTTGTTCAGGCTCCATTGTCTCCAGGTAGATTTTTGTTTGTTTTTTATTTTGCCCAGAATTTATGGTTGTTATCTGTGGGAGGACCAGTCTAGCAGAAGCTTAATCAGACATTCCTAAAGTGAACCATCACTGTGCGAGATTTTACTTTTCTTTTTAATACTTTACCATATTGTCCACAATGAGCAAGAGTTACTCTGATAATCAAGAAAGTTTTTAAAATATATATATATTAGTATCATATTACAAATGGAAATTTTTCATGCAAAAGAGTAAAACTTTACATTTATTTAGGAGAGTGGAAGGAAGTAGAAATTCTTTGGAGAATGGTTGTGAAAATTTAAGGAGAATGAAACAAAACTAAATATTACACAGCAAGAATTCAGACTATATAGACGAGGGAGGTCTCCAAGCCAAAGGACACCTCTAAGCAGGTGCTGCACCGATTGGCAGTAGCAAGAAGGAAAGCAGCTCAGAGCTTGCATTGTCAATACTTTCATCTCTACGTTTCCCTGTTAACACTTACCTTCCCTTCTTGATGCAAACCCCTCCCCTCCTATAGTACCAACAACCCGTAATATACTTACGGAATTTGATTTTCAAGTTCCTCCAGGCGTAAGTCTCTCCTCCACTGATGATCATCTGAGTGGGTAAATGTAGGCTTTCTACTGCCATGGGAATCAGGTTTATACTTGTGTCATCTTGGGTGAGTTATCTTTCTGAGACTTAGCTTCTTCACCTGCAAAATGGGAAAAGTGAACTAACCGGCCTCTAACCTTTTTTTTTTTTTTTTAGATGGAATATTGCTCTGTCACCCTGCTGGCTGGAGCACAGTGGCACAATCTTGACTCACTGCAACCTCTGCCAACTGGGTTCAAGTTATTCTCCTGCGTCAGCCTCCCCAGTAGCTGGGACTACAGGCACGTACCACCATGCCCGGTTAATTTTTGTATTTTTAGTAGAGACGGGGTTTCACCATATTGGCCAGGCTGGTCTCGAACTCCTGACCTTGTGATCTGCCCGCCTTGGCCTCCCAAAGTGCTGGGATTACAGGTGTGAGCCACCGCGCCTGGTCAACCTTTTTTTTAATCTCCAAAATTATATAGACTTGTACAGAAATTCTACAAAACATAAACATGCTTTAAACATATTGCAAAACCATTTTTTCCCCTAAAATCTGCTATCCTATACCATACTCAGGGTATCATGTGCTATATAAAAATCCACTAGAGGGGAGTAAAACATTAAGTGAGAACATACCACAACTTGAGTTGGGTATCCTGTATAAATTATATTTGCAACTGTTGCCTTATGTCTATTGTTTCTGATCAATCCCACTTAATTGCTTTAAAACCCAAAGATGTGAGGGAATCACCAAATCCATGTAAAAGTCTTCTGCTCTGTGGAATAAAGCCCCACGCCTAAGGCTAGGGAGTCTTTGTACTCTTTAAAGCCACTTACTAATGGAACAAGAGCAGTTCCTTAAAATAAACATGCCCATTCCATTTCTAGTTTTCTTTTTATTTATAACTAAGTTATGGTGACCAAAAAGATCTCCTAAACCTTAATTCAGAAGAGAAGCTTCCTTCTGAGCACTATTCTCACTGAAAGGCAAAAGCGACTGCAGTGTTCCTGATCCTTGAGTAGTTCAATATCTAAAGAGACTGCAGAACATTGTCCTTGTTCCAGGTTCTTTGCACCCCAAAAGCTGATTTCCAAGTTCTTTGTTCCAAGTTCTTTGTACCACCCCAAGAGCTGATTTCCAAAAGCTGAAGGAAAGAGTCCTTAGGTGGGGGTCCCCTCACATTAATATTATTAAAGACCCAGGCCCATTGGTTTACTACTTTTACTTTAAAGAAATATAATTTTAACATAGTAAATTCATCACCTCTTCAAAGTTTTCCAAGAAGATCTGGGCCCTGGTTCCTGTTTTCAGGGAGAGACATTTTCAGGGAAAGAGGGACATGGGCAGGAAAAGGAAGGTGGCCCCTACTGAGGCTCTACTGGAGAAACAGCCTAGAAGGCTAGGCATCAGGACAATCCAGGAACACATGTTCTTTAATTTGTATTTCTAGAGTGTGTCCACATTTCTGACTTTCCTAGTAGTTACAGAATGATAAAGAATGGATATCACTAACTTCAGAGTCAGCTGACAAGAGTTTAAATCCTAATTAGTTGATTTCAACTGTAAGTCCATAAGGAAATGGTGATGAAAACAAAACAACAAAACTTGTTCCTTCACTATGTATACCTTGAGAAGCACTGGTGGACAGAGGCTGCCTTGAAGCAAGAATTCCCTTTAGTTTAGGGACATGGGCAGCCCAAAGTAATCTGCACGGTTAAAGCCAGGGAATTAAACAGCTGGACTCCACTTTCTTCTTCCCTCCTATCTCCTGCCAGCGCTACTCCATGACCAAACCCAACTGGGAGCTGGAGAGAGGATAAGGAAGCACCGTTGATACAGTTCAAACCTGTCAGAGCCCCAAAGTCTAGAGAAGGGTAGAGAGGATGAAGAGAGGGTCTGGAGGAGCAAACAGTTGACAAGCAGATGCAAAATTATTCCTGTAACATCTCCACTTTGACTTACAGTTCCAATTCTAACATGTATGAAAAGGCTTATTATTATTATTAGCAGAAGTTTCTTCCCCTTCAGCAACTGTTCCTTGAAGTGCTACTCTGAAGGGCTGGGGAGCTCTAGGGAAGGAGGGAGGGCATATTGGAATGTTCCGCTTCCACTATATCATTCTTTAAGGGCAACCAATAAAGGAGCACTGCAGAAGCAGCAGTGCAGTGGCCCAGAGCTGCAGTTTCCTCTAGGATGAGTCTGGCCTGGCAAGAACTGGGGCATTTGCCCAGCAGTTGCCCATTATGGTAACTGTTTCTGATTATTTTGTAGTGGCTCAATTTGTTTGGGTTAAACTGTATTCCCCAGAATTCCCTTGCTAATAGGTTCTGCCCAGGTTGGGCTACAATAGATACTCTCTTGCAAGAGTTGGGGGATGCAAAGGAAACAGCAGCCATTTTGTTGCATTCACATGCTTCTGCCAGTTATGCAATCGAACACGAATGTCAGTGCTGTGATGAAGGAACTTGTGGGTATAAATAAAGTTCCTAATCAGGTGATCCTTATGTAGGGAAATTATCCTGGGTGGGCCTGACTTAACTGGCTGGAAGGCCCTACACGAACAGAGACCCTGCCTGTGGACAGTAGCTTTGACCTGTGCACATGGGGTCCCAGCTTGCTTGTGCTCTTCCCTTCTTGACTGCCTCTTCTGTAGACTTTGGACTTGTTTACCCAGCCCCTACAATTGCATAAGTAACTTCCTTAATATCTGTCTATCCATATGAGTCATCTTTATCTCGTACTGGTTCTGCTTCTCTGTTTGAACCCTAACTGATAACACTACTTCTTACACTTGGGCAGGCAGGGAAGGCAGTAGAACATAGTTCTCATTCAAGTCCCTGTGCCTCCTATACACCCCCACTAGCTCAGTATAACCCTTTCCAGACTCAGTTTTTCTGTGACTCTTGTCTTTCTCGGACCCCCAATGACACAGGTAGCTCCTCCACTCCCATTAAAGAAAGAGGACCTGGAAGGCAAGGAAGGGCCGAAGTCAGGGAATCCAGAAGAATGACCTGGTAGAAGGGATGAAGGTGAAAACAGTAGATGCAAAGAACTGAGGGATTGATTGACAGAAGAAGAGGAACAAGATTGGTGGGGAAGCAGGATGGGTGGTTTGGGAAAGGCATAGAGGGAAGATCTGGAGGAAGGGAAGAAGTGAGGCCGTAGGCAGGAAAGGGAGACTAGCAGGGTACAACTGTGTTTAGCTCTGTCCTCCTTTGTCGTCATCCCCTCCTTGGGAAAGGGAAGACTGTTTCCACTAGTAGGTTGCCTCACACTTCAGTTATAAATAATCTGTGGAGTACCACCCTATATGTATAAGTGGCTAATCTTTTTTGATCTAGTTTTCACTATTTTCAGGTCTTCAATTTTTAATACTAAAAAGCATAACAATGTTATTCATATGCTTGCTTTAAAATTTTTGATATAAGCGAGGTACAGAACAGTAGGTATACTATGCTAAGATTTATGTAAAATAAAGGATATTTATTCATTTATACTCATGTAAAATGGATTTTGAGTAACAAATTCTGCTTCAAGGGTAGAGAATTAGGCAACTGGGACCAGAGCTGGGAAAGGGGCTTTTTACATATTAAGGTTTAAAATGTGGACTTGCTGATGAATTGTCACCATAGATATTGCTCATTCTCTCGGCTGCACCTGTGATGTGACTTTGGGTGTAAGTAAAACACACAGAGGAGTCAGCCACTACTATCCTTTCCTACGCCTCTCCAAAGCTCAGTCTGTGATGACAGTGATGCAACACTCCCCGGGAACGTATTTCCACATAGGATTCTGCTCCTCCTCAGTAAACCAATGATTCGTGCCAGTTAACTTAAAGCGCCGCAATAATCCTGCTCACCATTGCCATGACCACCCATCCCATGTGCTTTGTGGGAAAAGGAGAAACCCCAATAACATATAGAGCCAAGGTTTCTGTACTAGCTTTAGCGAGAGCTCCAGAACAAAGGGAACACATTTTGTACCCATTTAAATCAAAGCCAGGCGTCTCTGCTTAGGGTGTGCATCCTGATTAAGCAAACAAAGTTGCACCCACCCCAGAGGAGCCAGCATATACAAGATACATCACGGAAGGACTCTTTCCCTGGTTTTTCTCCAACAGAAACTTGTCTTATGGATTTGGGCTTAAACAATTATCTATGGTCTCTAGAATCGTGGCAGCAAAGGGAAATCAGAGCAGATCAACTTATTTTCATTTTGAAAAACCCACGGAGAAGCTTTGTGTGATTACAAAGCGATAGATCCAAATGACAGTGAGTTTTGCCAGCTGGAACCATTGAAGAAAGGGTTCTTGGTGGTAAAGCAACTACGTGTCTTGAGAAAACGACTAGTATGTGTTGCAGGCTCAATGGAATTCACTTAATAAGTTGCACATTTGTCACTGTAGGTCAGTTCTTTGGGTGCCAGAAGACATAACTTCTCTATTATATAATCAGATATTTGTCTTTGCTGGAAAATGAGTACTGAAGAATGTCAATCCTCTGTTGTTTCCAAAAGCCTCTCTCTGGCAAGCTGGGTGTTCTGAACTCTGAGTATCCATCACAGGGCACATTATGAAAGCTGAGCCTGGCACTGGGCTTTGGCCCCTCTGCCACTTACCTTTGCACCCTCTCTGCAAGACAACTGACCCGACTCCTCTAAACAGGCTGATGGCTGGGGAAGTGGGAGGAGAGCAGATGTTTGGCCTTGATCTTAGGCAGAGATGGGAGGCTAGAGGATTCCAAATTTTTTAAGTTAGCAGGTTTCTATCTGGCTACAGATTTTGTCAGCTCCAGCAACATATTAATTACTCTGAGGGACTAAAGCCAAAACATCCTTATTTTTTGAGGTCTTTTTTTTAATCTTATGGTGTCCATACCAATTCTCATGCCTATATATATTTTGCTCTAAAATCTTTGAAGACTTCTTCTGAGAAGAACAAAAATTTTCATTTCTCCTAAGAAGACCTCTTTCTTTATTCTTTGGTATTTTGACTTTAAGCAAGTACAGATTTTCTTTCCTCTGGGGTTCAAGAGTTTTTTTCTTCAGAGCAGGAAAATACATGTAAATAATCTGATTTGCTCCACGGAAGAGGACTTTGAAAGTAAACTTCCTACAGTATTTATTCAGGAAGTGACTTGAGGAAGATAATTTGCTTTCAATAGGTGAGATATTTTTTCTCTCTCCAGTTAGGAGTATTGCTTACTTTTTGGAGTAATGGGCCAAATATATTTTTATCTGAGGGGAAGAAAAGAATGTGCCTTTCTTAAAACTTGGTTTTAGATGTTTCTCAACCTCCCAGCATTCCGGAAACACAAATTTGTGTTTCTCTATATTGACCTAGATTGATATATTCATGTGCAATTTTTATTGAGTACTAAACAATGTAGAAGAAATGACAGTGTTTAGTGGGGGAGATTTCACACCAGATTTAGGGGCTTGAAGAAACTAAAAGCACCAACTTATCACTGTCACTCAGAACTAACATTGATTATTGAGTCCTTATTATTTTCCAGTTACCTAAGTTCCTTTGCAAAAATTCTCATTTGAACTGGTAACCAAAATGAGAGACTGAGGCAAAAGTCTCAATCGATGGGGGTTTATTACACCAGTTTTAGGGTGCATTTGGGAAAACATGAGCCACAGGCGCATCTGTTGCTGTTTTCCTGAAGGTTTTTAGGTTTAGAATGTATATAATTTCCTTAAAGGGAGATAGGCATGCAGGAATGGGGGAAGGTAAGGCGAATGGTTATATTCTCTTGAGACTTTAGTTAGCGCTCAGTAAATCTCCATTGAACAGAGATAAGATGAATGTTTGAAGAGAAAAAAGGGAGAAAAGAATGAATCAATTATGCAGTTGTCTCTGATAGGTGGAGGAGATGAATGATGTTGTCTTGTCCTTGTTCTGCACCTGGAAGACAAGCTTGTAAGTAACATCATCATGTGGAATCAAGCGGCTTTAGTTTTAGGAGCTAGACTTAGACCGTAGACCTAAAGTAACAATTGACATGTCCTTGTTTATAGGAGGCCAGAGAAGAGTTTACTTATGAATGATGTGTGAGGCCAGTCCTTCCCAGATGCCTGAGGCCTTTTTGTTTCTGTGAATAACATTAATAACAGCTATTCATTTGGAAGACAGTGATGCAAGATGGTTGCAGCAAATCCAGGTGTTACAAGCAGACACAGTAACATCTAAAAAATGGTTCTTACCACTGATCTAGAAGTTGCACATTTGTCATTTTAAGTCAGTTCTAAATACTTTTTAGAAAGAAACATTTTCTACAAGCCCTGCAGCCTCTCCCTTATATGGCGTTGTCCAGAACTGAGTCATATGCCCATCCCTAAACAAGTCACAGTAAAAGGAATTGAGGCCACTGGGATTACTCAGGCCAAACAGGAGTCAGCAACAGAGTTGAAACTGAGTCATGAGGGGAAGTAACAGCTATGCCCCCCTCAGTCTGCCAACAAGGAAGAAGTAGGTAATAACGTTGGGTAGATAACCAACAGTGTCCACTATATGTTCCCATTTTCCAGATGTGGAATCTAGGCTCACCAGCAGGTGATCAAGATTTGCAACATATTTAATGCCAAAGTTTGATCCTAGACACTACCTCTTCTAACCTGAGAAGTCTGCTTTGTACTAACTAGATCTGAGCTATTCAGTACAGGTCTGATCCAATTTTAACAGGATATTTTTCAGAACAGTGCAGCAACTCCAAAACGTTTTTAGTATAAAGGCCTCTTATTAACAATAACAATGGCATCCCCACATGTTTGAAAACAATGCCATATTGATGCTGGAGATATATTGCTGTTTTCATTTGTAGATAATGCTTGGCCAGCAAATGAGTTCATATCCACCTTGCAGCAAATCCATAGCTTCCCTGGACTTCTGTTCAGCCACATGAGACTCTTTGCATAAGTCCCTTCCCTTCTTTCTCATCTATAGAATGAGGATAATAAGACCTAGTTTGAAAAATTGTTGGAAGGATTAAGATAAAAGTGTAGGTACAGAGCTTAATATGATAACTGATCCATTGTAATGTTTAATGAATAATCTTGAAGACCTTGCAGAGCAGATTGTGACACTGGACCACATTTTCAAAAACTTTTCCAGGAAAACTAATTGGTAGTCAATAAAATCATTGACACCTACAGGGTCATTGTGATAATACATGAACTGAGTTCACCCTGTGCTCTTACACAGATAGGATATTTCAACTTTTATTGAATAGGGTGAAATAGGGTGTTTCAATTTTTATTAACTGTTCCTAGGGAAACAGTTTGTGTAAGAGCATAGGGTCAGGAAAATATAAGAAGCAGAATTTCATCCAGTGCATTCTATATACAACATGATTGATAAAATTGTGAAATCAAATGAGGAAATATTTCAGACAAGGGCTATGCCTGAACTAAAACCAAAAATATGTTTTAAAAGTTTTATTGATTCTACTTAATTTACTCACCAGACAACATTTTTAAGAGCACAAGATTTAAGATGTTCTCAAAGCTTCGAGATTATTGCTGACCTTTGTGGAAGAAGCCAGTTTATTTATCTTACTTTTGAAAATAACAAAGTTTCTATTTAATGATGGCTTACCATTTTGATTTCTAATTAATTTCCTGGTCTGGTCCTTAAGGGGAAATGTTGTTACAATTATATCAAAAGATTTAAAAATGGCATATTTACTACTAGAAAATTTCTAAATGTCTTTTTTAAGATGAACCATCACTGGTTGAATTTTAAAATTACAAAAGATGGTTCTGTTATATTACAGGCTTTCCCATTGTGTTGGTGAATTTCTAGCTGCAGCATAATCTTCATATAATGTATTCTATAAACCTCTGCTAAAGAGTAAGATCTATTGCTTGTCTACATCCTGCTGAGAAAGCAAGTTAAACTGATTTCACACGTGGAAGAGCCTGCTGAACTCATTTTCCTGCTTGGAAGCATGGAGGGGAAGTGGAAGGAGCGGAAAAAGAAAGGGACTTTCCCCTTTAAAATAAATTCCGGCTCACCTGTAAGCCAAACCAAATAAAGACAGTATAGGGATTAAAGCCATGGCCTCTAGCATCACAAGAAAGAAAATATATATATATATATATTTATTTATTTATTTAAATGTAATGTTGGTTCCTTAGATATGAAAAAGTTACTATAGTGATGTAAGACGTTAGCAACAGAAGAATCTGGGTGGAAGGTACAGAGACTCTGTACTATCTTTGCAACTTTTGGGTAAACCTAAACCTATTCTCAAATGAAAAGCTTATTATAAAAAAAAAACACTTGGGTATAACTTTTGGCTTTGCCTGGTGCAAGCTTATGTTAACCATGAACAAATTACTTCTCTCCTCTAAGCCTTGATTTTAGCCAACCATAAAGTGCTTATACAGAGCCTCACTCAAAGAGCTGTTGTGAGGATTAAAGGAGTTAGTGAAGGGCTTGGCACAATGCTCACCATTAAGTTAGTATCTGTCAATTAGTTGTTTTCATGACTATGCCCACCAAAGGACTGAGCACTTCAATACTCAAGGGAGGGCATGGTCCCTTCAATCCAACCTGCCTTGATTCCCCAGTACTGCTGATAGCACAGTAATCTTCCCAGACACCCAGGCTCTAAATCCCTTCTAGTACTTCTCAGTAGGTCCTGGGAAGCATGGGAGTGTCATATTCTCAACCTCGCCACCTCTTCATTCCCACCACATCTGCCCTGGCTCTGGCCTTGTTTCTTGCCTGACTGTCCTTGGACACTGTCCTCCTGGCTCCTTGGCTGTTTCCTCTGTTCCTCCAAGTCCTCCTACAATATGGCTTCACTAATCTTTCTAAATCATGCTACCAAAACTTCAACAACTCTCCATTTTCTATGAACCAAATTTCGAATTCTTTGGCTTTGACATCCAAGACCATCCATGCTCTAGCCTCAATTTACCTATCTCACTATTCTTCACATACTTTTTTTTTTTAAGAGGGAGTTTCACTTTTCATCCAGGCTGGAGTGCAATGGCACAATCTCAGTTTGCTGCAACCTCTGCCCCCAGGGTTCAAGCAATTCTCCTGCCTCAGCCTCCCGAGTAGCTGGGATTATAGGCGCCCACCACCACGCCTGGCTAATTTTTGTATTTTTAGTAGAGACAGGGTTTCACCATGTTGACTAGGCTGGTCTCGAACTCCTGACCCTCAGGTGATTCGCCCGCCTCAGCCTCCCAAAGTGCTGGGATTACAGGTGTGAGTCACCGCGCCCAGCCTTCACATACTTTTAAATCTGGTTTACATGAATCTCTAGGTAATCATATACCTAAACCTTAATAATAGCAAACACTGAGGCCCGAGACAGGCTACAGAAATAGCTAAGTCACAGAGTTAATGGCAAAGCAGACTTTAGGTCCTTGATGGCATTCTAAGTTTATACTTTGGAAGGACTCAACATCTACCAACATATAACAATGACAGAAAAAATACATAGAGAAAAAAGACATTTAAAACATAAAATGTTCCTGAGGACTTGAAAAGTAAGGTACTACCTGTTCTGTATCTAAAAGTAGTAAAGGTAGGCCTGGCACGGTGGCTCACTCCAGTAATCCTAGCACTTTGGGAGGCCGAGGGGGGTGGATCACTTGAGGTCAGGAGTTTTGAGACCAGCCTGGCCAATATGGTGAAACCCCGTCTCTACTAAAAATACAAAACTTAGCCGGGCGTGGTGGTGCACACCTGTAGTCCCGGCTACTAGGGAGGCTGAGGGAGGAGAATCACTTGAACCTGGAAGCAGAGGTTGCAATGAGCCAAGACTGTGTCTCTGTACCCTAGCCTGGGTGACACAGTGAGACTTGACTTAAAAAAAAAACAAAAGTAGTAAAGGTGGCCAGCAGTTTCTGCACTGTATCACCCTAGAACATTAACAGTCAGTTGTTGACACCTCATAAATATTTGTTTAATGAATAGCTATTGGCTGAGCATTTTTCATAATCGAAGAAAAGCAGTAAGTCCTCAGCTTGAAGGTGAACAGCAAAGATCTAAAAAAAGTTATAACACATTATTGTCACAATTAGGGCAATTTGAATATAGAATGTATGTATGTGGGCTGGGCACAGTGGCTCACGCCTGCAATCTCAACACTTTGGAAGGCTAAGGTGGGAGGATTGCTTGAGCCCAGGAGTTTGAGACCAGCCCAGGCAACATAGCGAGACACTGTGTCTACAAAAATATTTAAAAATTGGCCAAGTGCAGTGGTGTGTACCTGCAGTCCCAGCTATTCAAGAGGTTGAGCGGAGATGATCATTTGAACCCAACAGTTGAACGTTCAGTTCAGTGGCAATAATTTCAGCAACTTGCCTGGGTGACAGAGCAAGATCCCATCTCCTAAACAAAAAAAAATTTTTAAGTGTATATGTATATAAATATTTATCAATATTCAGTGTCCTAAATATGACAATTGTATTTAAGAAATAAAGTGTTTTTGTTCTTAGAAAATGTATGCTGAAGTATTTAGGAAGGAATACTCAGGGTGCCTGCAAATAATCTTCATGGTTAAGGAAAAATGTTTTTATATACATATACATACTGTGTATATGCATATGTATGTATATTTACAGACAAATGTAAAATAAATGTAGAAAGTAAACAATTGGTAAATCTAAATGCAGGGTATATAGGTGTTTATTTGCTATAGATTATGAAGATTTTCGAAATAAAAAGTTGGGGAAAATAAAGAAAAAATTAGTAAATATACAGAAAAGAGATTACTCCAGTACGTAACAAATAAATAAAAACAAGGAAATTTCAGGTGATGCTGGAGTGAAGAGGTTCCCCCCATGCCCCCCAAAAATAACTACAAAACTGGAAAAGGAACATAAACAACCATTTCAGGACTCCGAAAATCAACCAAAGGGAAACAACCAAAATTAAGAAGCTGCTGAACTTGGGAAGATCAGTGAGACGCTGAGGTGTTCCTACCAGGGGCTGCTCCCATTCCCCTCCCCAGCTTGATCAGCGAGGTAGCACTGACCGCGTAGGAATGACGGTGAACATTAGCAGCTTCTCTGCTACAGTGGGCTCACTTGATTTGGAGTAGAAGGAAAGGAGCTAACCCAGTACTAGGGTTAGTTAAAAACAGCAAAGTTAGAGGGACAAAAACAGGGAAGATGCATAGCTCTGCTAGTCTGAGATTGCAGCCCCATTTGGGGCAAGAGATGGGCAGACTAATTTTAAAATTAACAGGAAGAAAGTCTAGAAATAAGGGGCTAAATAAGCTCTCCACACATCTCTGCTGGAGTGGGAGGCTGTGTGCACATCTAGGGAAAACCTCTAAGAAGGCCCACGCCCACCACATATCCCTGAACTAATGAGGATGTGCACATGAGCAGGAAGACCTGGAAGCGCTCAGAGGGAAGTAAAGTGGAGGAAGACTGGAAAATTGCCTGAACATTGAATGCACAGACACATCAGCAGAGGAAAAACACCTACTGACTCAAGGTTTTTGAATACAACCTTTAACCAATAATTGAATAATCATTAAGCAATACAGATGCATAGAAATCCCCTAAAATGACCAGCTAAAAACTAGAAATGCAAATTAAAACAACATTGGAGAAATCAGCAGGCACACACCATAGAGGATTTTGCAGATCAAGTCTAAGCAAATAATGAAACAACACAACAATAATACGCCAGCAATAACAACCCCCAGGGGAACAAATACCAAATCCAGAGTTGCTACAGTATGTTACATAAAATTTCCAGTTTTCAACAAATTTATAGGGTATGTAAAGAAACAGACAGCCCGATTTATACCAAAGAAAGAAGTTGTCAAGAAAAGCTATGCATGCTCTTGGATGTTGAATAAAGACTACAAGTCACAAAAGGACAAATACTACATGATTTCACTTACATGAGATTTCTAAAACAATCAAACTCACAGAAACAGAGTAGAAGGGTGGCTGTTAGGGGAAATGGGGAGTTGCTGTTCAACAGGTATAACGTTTTAGTTACTTAAGATGAAAAAGTTCTAGAGATCTGATGTAAAACACTGAATGTATAGTTAACAACACTGTATTGTGCACTTAAAATTTTGTTAAGAGTATATCTTACCTTCTTGTGTTCTTACCAGACAAAAAATATTTACCAGAAAAATATATGAAAAAGAAAAAAAAATGATGAAAACATGAAGACAATGACTCAACAGGGAATATTGTCTTATCATTGCTATTTTAAAATAGTCATGTTTTTCCTGATGAAAATGAGCAATGGGGAAAGGATCTCCTATTCAGTAAATGGTGCTGGGAGAACTGGCTAGCCATATGCAGAAAACTGAAACTGGACCCCTTCCTTACACCTTATACAAAAATTAACTCAAGATGGATTAAGGACTTAAATATAAAACCCAAAACCATAAAAACCTTCGAAGATACCATTTAGGACATAGGCATAGGCAAAGACATCATGACAAAAATGCCAAAAGCAATGGCAACAAAAGCCAGAATTGACAGATGGGATCTAATTAAGCTAAAGAGCTTCTGCACAGCAAAAGAAACTATCATCAGAGTGAACAGGCAACCTACAGAATGGGAGAAAACTTTTGCAATCTATCCATCTGACAAAAGTCTAATATCCAGATTTACAAGGAATGTGAACATACTTACAAGAAACAAACAAATAAACCCATCAAAAAGTGGGCAAAGGATATAAACAGACACTTCTCAAAAGGAGACATTTATGTGGCTAACAAACATATGAAAAAAAGCTCAACATCACTGATCATCAGAGAAATACAAATCAAAACCACAATGAGATACCATCTCATGCCAGTCATCTCACGTGACTATTAAAAAGTCAGGAAACAATAGTTGCTGGTGAGGCTGAGAAGAAATAGGAATGCTTTTCCACTGTTGGTGAGAATGTAAATTAGTTCAACCATTGTAGAAGACAGTATGGCGATTCCTCAAGGATCCAGAACCAGAAATACCATCTGACCAGGCAATCCCATTACTAGGTATATAGCCAAAGGATTATGAATCATTCTACTATAAAGACACACGCACACATATGTTTATTGCAGCACTGTTCACAATAGAAAAGACATTTGCTAATTGCCAACTCAAATGCCCATCAATGATAGACAGGTTAAAGAAAATGTGTTACATATACACCATGGAATACTATGCAGCAATAAAAAGGAATGATACCATGTCCTTTGCAGGGACATGGATGGAGCTGGAAGCCATCATCCTCAGCAAACTAACACAGGAACAGAAAACCAAACACTGTATGTTCTCACTTATAAGTGGGAGTTGAACATTGAGACCACATGGACACAGAGAAGGAAACAACACACACCAGGGCCTGTTGGGGGTTTGGGGTGAGGGGAGGGAACTTAAGAGGACAGGTCAATAGGTGCAGCAAACCGCCATAGCATACATATACCTAGGTAACAAATCCGCACGTTCTGCACATGTATTTTTTTTTTTTTAGAATAAAAGAAAAAAAGGAATACATGATCAATGATGAATCTCTGGTTTAAAAAAGTCATGTTTTTAATTTTTTTAATATTTTACCTTAATTTTAAAAACATATTTGTAATAGCTGCTTTGTAGCTATTTTAAAATAAGTAACTATTAAAGAACCAAATGTGGCCAGGCCTGGTGGCTCATGCTTGTAATGTCAGCACTTTGGGAGGCCAGGAGTTCAAGATCAGCCTGGGCAATATGGTGAGATCCCTTACCTATATTTTTTTAAAAAATTAGTCAGGCATGGTGGCATACACCTGTAGTCCTAGCTACTTGGGAGACTGAGTGGGGAGGATCACTTGAGTCCAGAAGTTCAAGGCTGCCATGACTGCACCACTGCACTCCAGCCTGGGAGACAGAGTGATATCCTGTCTCAAAAAAAAAAAAAAAGCCAAATATAATGATATTTTTGTATCCATTAACTAACCACTCTAGTATAGTAGGGTAACTATAGTTAACAATAATTTGTTGTAAAGCTCAAAATTGCTGGAGGAAAGGAATTGGCAGATTCCCAATAAAAAGAAGGGGTGACTGTTTGGGGTGATGGATGACCCAGTTGCCCTGGTCGATCATTATACATTGCAGGCATGTATCAAAATATGTGTATCCCAAAAATATGTACAACTATTATGTATCCATTTAAAAAGAGCCAAATGAAAATTCTAGAGTCAGAAATTTCGATAGCTGAAATGAAAATTCCTAGATAGAATAAACAGCAGAATTGGGATGGCAGAAGGATCAGGACACTTGCACACAGATTAATAAAATTATCCAATATGAAAAACAATAATGATTAAAGAAGAATGCACAGTGCCTCAAAGACCTGTGACACAATGGTAAGCATATTAATATATATGAAAGCCCCAGAAAGAGGAAACAAGGGCTGAAAAAAAAATTGAAGAAATACTGGCCAAAAAACTGCCTAAATTTTATTAAAAGGATAAATCTAGAAATCCTAGAAACTCAACAGACTCTAAGTAGGATAAACACAAATTCAGACCTAGACACATCATGTTCAGACTGTTGAAAGCCAAAGAGAAAATCTTAAAAACAGTATAAGAAAAACAATTCATCATATATAAAGAACAACAGAATTAACAGTTGTCCTTTCATCATGAATAGTGGTAACATAAGGCAGGGGAATGACATATTCAAAATGCTGGGGGGAAAAAGTCAACCAAGAACTCTAAATATATCACATACTGTCCTTCAAATATAAATTTGAAATATATTCCAAAATCAACAAAGACTGAGAGACTCTGTTGCTGGAATACTTGCCTTACTTGGAATACTAAAGGAAGTACTACAGATGAAAGGAAATGACAACAGACCTGGCAAGTAGAATCCATGGGAACAAAGAAAGAGCAGCAGAAATGATTACCACGTCGGTAAATATAAAGGACTATAAATATACATTTCTTCTTCTCTTAAATTCTTTAGAAGACATATTGCCTTATTGTATAAAGCAATAATTATAACACGGTAATATATATATATATACACACATATATACATATGTAAGACATAATAGCACAAAGGAGGGGCAAGGAAATGAAGCTAACCTGGGCAAAGTTGCTATATTGTATTAGAAGTTAATCAATATTCATGTGAAGTAGGCTGTAATAAGTTAAGATACCTATAATAATAAGTAGAGATACCACTTAGAAAAACAGCTAAAAAATTAGGTTTAAAAAACTAAAATGGTACCCTCATAAATATTTGTTTAATGCAGAAGAAGGCAATAAAAGAGCAATTCAATAACAAAAGATACACAGTAACCAAATAGCAAAATGGAAAATGCAAACCTAACAAAATTATAGTAAATTTTAATGCACCTAAAAACTCCAATCAAAGCTTCTTTGACCAAAAAAAAAAAAAAGCAACATCCAGCAATATACTGTCTTCCAGAGACTCACTTCAAATTAAGAGATACAAATGGGTTACAAGGAAAAAAACAGAAAGACACGCCATGCAAACAGTAATCATAAGAGAGCTGGAGTGGTTGTAGTAATTATAGACAAAACGGACTTTAAAACAAGAAATACAGTAGATACAAAGAGGGATATTTTAAAATAATAAAGGGCCAATTCATCTGAAAGGTATAACAGATATAAAGGTGTATATACCTAACAACAAAGCTTCAAAATACATGAAGCAAGAACTCACAGAATTGAAAGAAAAAACAGTTTAACAATTATAGCCAGAGATCACTCTTAATAACCAGTTGAACAAATAGGAATAAAATCAGCAAGGCTGTAACAGACTTGAACAATGCTATCAACCAACTTAACTGACATTTTTGAACACTCCATCCAAAAAGAGCAGAATATACATTCTTTTCAGGTGCAAGTGAAACATTCCAGAATAGGCCATACGCCAGGCCATAAAACAAGTCTCAAGAAATTTAAAAGGATGGAAATCATTCAAAGTATATTCTCTGAAAACAAGTAAATTAAAAATAAATAGGAAACTTTGAAGATCTGTAATTCTAAGAAACGAAGTAACATACTTCTAAATAATTTGTGGGTCAAAATAAAAATCACAAGGGAAGTTTGAAAACATTTTGAACTAAATGAAAACAACAATACAACATATCGAAACATACGAGGCGCAACTTAAACATTGCTTTGAGAGAAATTCAAAGCTTTATACATCTACACCAATAGAGAACAGTTTCATATCAATAACCTAAACTTTCACTTTAAGAATAGATGAAGGGCCAGGCATGGTGGCTCACGCCTGTAATCCCAGCACTTTGAGAGGCTGAGGTGGGCAGATCACTTGAGGTCAGGAGTTCAAGAAGAGCCTGGCCAATATGGTGAAACCACGTCTCTACTAAAAATACAAAAATTAGCTGGGCATGGTGGCACACGTCTGTAGTCCCAGCTACTCCAGAGGCTGAGGCAGGAGAATTGCTTGAACCCAGGAGACAGAGGTTGCCATGAGCCAAGATCACGCCACTGCACTCCAGCCTGGTGACAGAGCAAGTCTCCATCTCGAAAATAAATAAATTAAAAAAAAAAAGAAGAGTTAATTAGACATAAAGCAAGCAGAAGGAAGAGGGAAAAATCGATGAAATTGGAAACAGAAAAACAAGAGAAAAGAGAAGAACCCAAAAGTTCTTTGGGGGAAAACAAATCAACAAATCTGATAAATCTTTCGATAGACTAAGAAAAAAATGAGATGACACAGAATACCAAATCAGGAATGAAAGGGGGACATCATTATCAAGCCTACTGAAATTAAAGGATTATGAGAATACTATGGCCAAGTGTGTCAACAAATTAGACAATTTAGATAAAACAGCCAAATTCCTCCAAAACCAAAAACTACCGAGACTAACTAAAGAAAAAATGGAAATTATGAATAGCTCTATAATAAGAAAATACATTACTCAAAATGCACACTCCTGTATCACCCCCAACACCAGCCCAGGCTAGATGCCTTCACCTAGTAAACTCCATCCAATATACAAAGAAGAAATAATACCAATAGTCACCAATTCTTTCAGAAAACAGAGGCAAGGCAACACTTTCCAACTAATCCTATGGGATTGGTATTACCCTTTTACCAAAGGAAGACAGAGAGCATGGGAAAACAAGTGGTCAATATCCCTCATGATCATACACATGAAAATCTTTAACATAGTATAAAATAAAATAAAAATCCAGCAACATTAAAAAAAGGACTAAATATCACGACAAAGTGGGATTTACGTGATCATGATATCTACAGGGTTCCTGCCTCCTTTTTGTTCTGCCATGACCTTTCAAACCAATGTACATCACTAGTCATTGTTTGGTTGTGTAGTCCCTTCATTTGCACACTAATAAGTTGATACCTTCATATTTATCAATTTATCATAATAGAATTAGGTTACTTTATGACATACACCCTATACCACACCCTATCTCCAACCAACTGGATGTAGGATATATGACATAAAGTAACTTAATCCTATTGAGATTATAACTATCAAAAAAGATTGAGGATACTCTAAAAGGAGGAGAAAGCAAGAGGACTTCCAATTTCAACCTTAATGTTGAGAGTTTAAATAACTGACATAGATTTTGAACCAAGTGGAAAAGGTAGGTGAGCAATGAGCCTAGATTCTAAGTTTAGTAAAAACCAGGGCTTAAAACAATCAAGCACCAACTACATCCATAGTGAGCATAAACTTGGCTGCTCTAGAGTTTTTTTCTAGAGTGAGAGATGACAGCCTAACTGTTGGAGAAGGGGCACTGTATCTTCAGGAATACAAGTGAGACTTTGACAAGATGGTTTGTTCCTTACTATAGCTGTATGTAAATTCAAGCACTGAAGTCCAGGGCCAATGTTTAGACTTATTTATCCCTAGTCAAGAGTTAAGATGACAGAGCTTTCCAAGTCCAAAAAGTTTTCCTTCTAGGTTCTTGCTTTTAGAGATGGTTATCAGGAGGCGGAGGATGCATCTTGCCATCACCCCATCACCACCTAAGTTATCTGGCTCTGGGTGGAAAAATACACTACATTAGCCCCCAAATACAATCCATAATATAGTAGGTGTGGGATATGTGAGAGAAAGTTATAGTTAACTGTTTTCGGAAGCACTTGCATACAGCTAAATGTTCATATCCATCGCTAGGGATCTGAAAAAGAATTCACCTAAAAACAATGGTATTTAGGTAGTCATTCATTTCTGCAAGTATTCTTCAGTTTAGAATTATAACCTTTAACCTACAGCATTAATTAGCCAGTTCTGCACTATAAATGAATGCAAAACTCTAATCGTTTTACATTTTTTGCTACATGACAAAACTTACCTCCATTTTTCAAAAGGTCGTATTTCAGATGAAAAAACAAATGTGAAGCCATAAAAGAGACAAAGTTTTTGGATGTCACAGGTGATCTGAAATAACGCAAGAACTAAAAAAATTCAGACTAATATTTAAATAATAAAACCAGGACACAGCTACGTATTTTGTAGTAAACCCTGGAAAAAATCTTTTCTCTAACTGAAAACAAAGATCAAAATTTTGAGTAGATATTTCTAGGAAAAGTCTATATAGATTAAGTTTATAGTCTCATTAAACATGACTAATTTCAAAAACCAAATCTGACTAATACACACAAATAATCAAAATTTGTGTTTTTTTTCTGGGTGAATTTCAAACATGATGCCAATATGACATTTCTGTATTCTGAACTACAAAATAATTCATAACAATTCTATAGACCATATGCAAGTTTATTTAAATAAGTTAACACTGCACAGTGAGTCAATTTATAAGTATAAAAATAGATGGTTTAGCAACCAAAAGTAAGCACCACACAAAAGCAGATTATACATACACCATCAGGCCTTTGGAATATTAAGGCAATATAAATATCTCAAGTAATTTTAGGAGAATGCTTTACTCATATAACAGATGTTATTAAAACATCTCAAAAGAGGCAGGGCTCACAACTTTTTTCCGTATGAGGTCTTCCCTTCCATTTTTCTTAATATATTAATGATTCTTCTTAAATACTGTACCATAATTAGTCTAGATTAACAAATGGGCTATCAAAGCCACTATCTTGTTGGCTAGATAGTGGAACAATTAATTTTCTTGAAGGCTGCGGACACACTGAAGATGGTAATGTACTGCTCAGTTTTTTGAAATCTGACTTTAATCCATCAGCCTTATGATGAGATGGGTGTCCACGAGTCACACTGATCTTTCCTGGCTCCAAATATGTGGTTTCTTCTGACAGGTATGGAGTTTGATCATGCTGACATTTCATTGTTTGACAAATCATATTACTCTTCTCCGTGTCTGAAAGATAACCGGATGGTAAAAACTGTTTGGAATTAACAGATTCATTTGGTATTTCCAAAGTTCCTTGTGGCCTACCATGTACCAATGATACTTCACGACTGTCAAAGGATAAGGTTGCACTGCTGGAAGGCCAGCCCAAGCAGTCACTAAGCTCCCCTCCATCTTTTACTGGCGGTTCCTGAACATCCAAACCTTGACTTTTCTTAGATGCAGCGTTTTCACTTTCCATGAGTGGATTGCATTTATATACTTTTAAACCAAGTCTTTCATTAGAATCGCGAAAGGTTATATGCATGCATCCTGATTCAGAAGGACTAGGGGTACATCTAGGTGAGGGTTTATTTCCTAAGGTTCCAAGAAAGGGGTACGCAGCTGAATGTGGAAGTGATTCAGAACCATTATCACTGAGTAGGTCTTTCTTCTTGTGCAAACCAAAGCCTCCTTCACCTTCGCAAGGAACAAACTCAGGAGAAACATTCCTTGGCAAACTGTGTAGGTGCTTGCAACTACCATCCCCAAACTGGAATTCCAAATGTGTCTCTTTGGATCCCACATGCTTTATGCTCCGATGCTCTGAGTTCTCTAACAGTCTTTGTAAGTTACAAGCTGCCCTCCTCTTGGGAGCTTGTTCACACACACTTCTGGTGATGGTGTTTACACTATTTGATTTGCTTTCAATACAACATGGTATTTTCTGATTCACATCATTTCTTTTTGATTTTTCAACTCCAATCAGCATCTCTGAAGTTAGGGGCAGTGCAAGGAAACACGAAATTAAGAGAAAATTAATATTTAAAGGGAAGATTCATCCTTGAACCAAAAAATAAAAAAAAATTAAAAATAAGAAAAAATTTATGTTTTTATATTGTATTCCCAAAGAATGCTTATAATCTGTAATCATTCTTAAAGAAAATACATCAATGCTGGACATGAGAAAATATTCTTTTACATATATCCACTAGATAAAGCTTGGTAATTTTGTTACTAAAATCTGACATATTATTATTATTGCTATCCACCTGACCTATCATTTTCTGCAATAGATGCTATAGCATTTCAAGATCTAGCCACAATGTTTTCAATCCTGCCCTGATTCTGATATCAAGAATGGAGTTTCTGACAAGTTTGCTCAAAGAACTCCACCCACCCAATACCTACACATACACTTCTAGAATAGCTAAATAGACTTTCTGATTTAATTACCTAAGACACTAAATCTGATCAAAGACCAAGCAGCCACATAGCATGAAATTAGAGGCATTGTATCTCAGAGTAGCAAGCCCTGGTCCCTAGAGTCCATGAAAAGGATTTGCTTCTCTACTGGGGGTATTATGTCCACACTGCTGCCCCAGATCTAGAAAATGATTTTCTTGTTATATGCTACTGCCTTTTCATACCTAGGGTTCACATCACCATTCCAAAATTTATACAAATAATCTTTGGCTTGTACATGAGAAATGTTTACCAACATCAGACTCACGGACCCCTGAACAATCTCAACTTCAAGTTTTCCAGAGGTTCAAAAACCCCATTTCCCCACTGATATGTTAAAAATCTCCCAGTGTGACTGGGAATTTACCAGTTTTTTTCATGTATTTCTATCAGCTCTTGCTTTATATAAAGCTGTGTTATCTACAGAAAGAAAAAAATTATAGTTTCTTGGGAGACTATTCCATTATCACTATGAACTATCACCTTTGTCCCTTTTAATGCTAACTCTAATTTATCTAATCTTTCATTTGCCTCTATAATTTATCTAATATCAACACTGCATTTGCTTGGTATATCATTTTCCATCTCCTGATTTTTAATTTTAGATGTTCTTCTTGTAAAAATAGCAGATTTCTGTATTTTTAAAAACCCTATTTGAAAGTTGTGGTCTTTTAATAACTGAGTTTAACCTATTTATATTTAGTGTGATTGTTGATGTTTCAAACTACTATTATGTCCTTACCCATGCTTTCTAGGTTTTTTCCTCTTTCCTGTTAGATTGAAAATGGTTTTTTCCAAGTTTTTCCTTTACCAGTTTTAAAGTTATATGTTCTATGTCTTTGTTGGTTACTCTTACTTTTTTTTTTTTTTTTAAGACAGGGTCTGCTTTGTTTCCCAGGCTGGAGTGCAGTGGTGCAATCACAACTCACTGCAGCCTTGATCTCCCAGGCTCAAGTGATCCTCCCATCTCAGCCTCCCAAAGCACGTGGGCTCCCATTTCCTGTTTGATATGGCTAGCCACCTGGAGCACTGCCCTGCTCCCAGATTCTTTGTTCCTGTTGTTGTTGCCCAGCTCAATATTGAGGTTGGGGAAGGGAGGGGAGAAGAAGAAATAAAGAGAGGATTAACCCTACCTGGTTGCTGTTGGTTTAGAATACCAACTAATTACCCCATTCATATCCCCTAGGCCCTCTATTTCTCCTGGAACATATCACCCTCATATGTGGAACAGTTTTGATATTGCTCCTACTTGCAGTTGTCATCTCCTGGTGGTTTTGAACCGAGGTTTCCATCTTCCATTCTATACTGTCTTCTTTCTCTCAGGGATTTCTTGTAGCTTCTGGTCTATCCACTACAAGGTTTTTTTTTTTTTTTTTTTTTTTTTTTTGAAACGGCCTCACTCTGTCACCCAGGCTGGAGTACAGTGGCACAGTCATAGCTCACTGCAACCTCAAATTCCTGGGATCAAGGGATCCTCCCACCTCAGCCTCCCAAAGTGCTGGGATTACAGGTATGAGCCATCATGACTGGCCTATTGCAACTTTTAAAAATCTACTTATAATTTCTTATTTTTCTCATTCTTTATTTGCTGTTGAAACTCTCTTCTATCATTTTGAGGGATGGAAGCAGCAATAGAAAGCTGATGGGCCTGCTCAGTTTGCCTACTTGAATCGGAAACTGTGCACTCTTTCTGTGTAAACTTCCAGTTTAACTAAAACATACACAACTTCATAAATAAACTCTCACTCCTTACCTTCCCTGCCTTTTTCATACTGAAAATATTAAGTAGCTAAAAAAGAAGAGACAGAAAAACCATTTGGTGACTCACTTTGACATACCTGACTGTGTAGTTTTGCTCTCGGACTTACTAGAAATGGGTGTTTCCAGCAATTTTGCCATTGTAGCAAGTTTGCTAGCAGCATTCATAATCTTTTTCTCAGCCCTGTGGGGAATTCCAGAACATTAAAAATATAGTTTAAAGGAAAAAATGAGTTGCCTTAGCCCCATGGTTTCTGTTTTCCTATTGGCTCTGCCAACATTTCGGGTAGCACAGCCATAAACCTCTCTTACCCCCTATGGCTAGTCATATAGAAATAGTTCATTTAGTGGTTAAGGAAACTGCTTTAAAAATTACAACATGTTGTCCTGGTAATCTCAGGACACATTGTTTAGACTGAACTCACCCTTCTTTTCCATCATCCTGCAAAATCTGTTGGAGGCAAATCAAATAATATTTGCGCATCTTTCGGGCGGTTTCTTGACGTTCTCGCAATACCTCTGCTTTTACCATTTCTGCAGCTCGTTCCTTACTCTCCTGAATATAACGAAGCATGTCACCTATAGGGCAGTGAGAAAATGCCCACAGAATGTATGTTTATCAGCACTTTTTCAGAAACAGGAGGGGCAGACTTCAGATCAATTTTCTGGTAGATGAAGTGATTATAAGTATCATTTAAATATTATACTTTACACAGTCATTAACATGGAATATTTTAGATCATCATTTTGGTAGACTCAAATGAGAAGGACTCTATAAGTTCTTTCGGAACGATAACAGCTACATACAGTAAGGAAACATGGCATATTCCCCAGCTAAATTTTGTCATATTCTAAAACACTTAGCGAAGAAAATACCATAAATATGAGGCACAGAAACTTAGCATTTCAATTGTACATTATGTCCAGTTAGGAAAAGAGAAATATAAAATATAGAGAAAAGATTAAGCAGAAAGAAAGGAAAAAGCAAACACAAAGACAGAAGAAAAGGAGGCAGTATGAGCTGGAGAGACTCATTCTTCTCTCGTGCTCTGAAAATTTAAGTTCCCTTATTTATTGAAAATTCTTGCAGAGGCACTTTTTGAGCATCTAACTAAATACAATATTACAATTCATAAGAGAGATGTACAAAATGAGACTACCAGGAGGGTGATGGGACTTACAGTTGGCCTCTGAAATTTACATATAAACATAGCCCACAGCTTTCAAGTTTTTTTTTTTTTTTTTAACTCACTATTAGCTAAGGCTAACTTTTTTTTTTTTTTAAATAAATCCAAGACTACATCCTACATCTAGAATTTCACCATCTCTGTTATAGTAAGGATACCAATTCACACAGGAATCTCCCTCTGAATGTCAGTAAGCATCTGAAAATTAGCGGTTCTATGCCAAAATACTAACTGGGAGACTATTTTTCATTATTTGAAATGGAAAATGAAATGGAGTACATGTCAACACAAAACCTCCAAACAACTTTCTAAAAAATAACTAAAACATAATATACAGGTTATCATGTTAGGATGAAAACATGCTTAAAATTCCACTGCCCAATTAATACATTATTAACAAAAAGTTGCTTTGCTTGCAGCAATATGCCCTTTGTTAGCACCAGTAACAACAGAGAAGCAAATTCCCTTATTAATACCGAATGAGCTTTGCAGAACATTTACACGTGATTCTGAATCTACCGATTATATACGAAACTTCAGACTTTTCCTGCTCTTTTTGTTAAAAAGAAATGTAATTTTAGAGGCTAATATACATTTTTCCTATATAAACACTACTTATTGTTTTGGGATATATATCTATTCTATGCAATTTTGTAATTAAAAACCAAGACGCATTCAAAACAGGGAAAACACACATCAGGAGAATGCTCTACAGGATATGCTGGCACAACCTGGTACTGACAAGGACTTGATAAATTTATAGCTACGAGAAACAATAACCAGAAACAACAGAACAATTGCTAACTAGATCCACTTCCAAGTCCTTAAAAGTTTATGGTAGGAGGCCGGGTGCAGTGGCTCACACCCATAATCCCAGCACTTTGGGAGGCCAAGGCGGGTGGATCACCTGAAGTCAGGAGTTCAAGTCCAGCCTGGCCAATGTGGTGAAACCCTGTCTCTACTAAAAATATAAAAATTAGCTGGGCGTGGTGACACACGCCTGTAATCCCAGCTACTCAGGAGGCTGAGGCCAGAGAACCACTTGAACCCAGGAGGCGGAGGTTGCAGTGAGACAAGATTGCACCAGTGCATTCAAGCCTGGGTGACAGAGTGAGATTCTGTCTCAAAAAAAAAAAAAGTTTATGGTAGGAAGTAATAGTTAATTGCTCATTTAAAACCCATGTGACATTTTCTTTCCTACAAATTACTTAAGTTGTAAGATTATTAAATTTTCAGTTTAATACTAGTATCCAAAAAGAAACAAGACAATCAACAATATAAACATAAGACTATTCTCATGTTACTTCCAAAAGACATTATTTGGGCAAAATGATCAATGACTACATAATTTCGAAAAGGTGTCAATAATCTGTTCTCAGATTGAAGAAAAAGGTAATTTGGAAAATTCCCTAAAAGTCCTACTGCTGGTAAACTCTGAGTTTACTTTAACAGCGACAATAAAAAAGGCCCAAGCCATCCTTAAAATCTTGGGAATCTCTTAGGGACTTACGTTTAATTTTTTTTACAGCTTTAATGTACTGCCCACGAAGTTCTTCCAAGGCTCCCCGACTGCATGGCAGGCAGGTGTTTTCAATGGCCCCTGCTGACAATGACCTAAAAAACAAACCAAAGATTACAAAAACAGAAATGCTAAGTGAAAAATTTCATTTGAAAAATATGTATGTATCCATATACTCTAATAAAATTAACTGAGAAGTGCTAAAAAACTAGCATAAAAGAATGTCCACTATACAGTTATTTAAAATAGGGGAAAAATGGAAATGACATAAATGTTATGGTTGCTTCAATAAATAATGGTAAATCCACATGAAAATGTATGCGGGTATTGAAAAACATATGTAGAAGAATATCTAATAACACAGAGAAATGCTTATCTAGTAATATTAATAAAAAGCTACAAATACCTTATACTAGAGTCTCAATTTTAAGAACACATTGTGCACGTGGAGTATGTGTAGAAAGAGGCTTAAATGATATAAAACAAGAGGTCCCTAGAGGGTATCTTCAGGAAATAAAGTTTTGGGGGATTTTCTTCTTTTTTATACTTTCTGCTGTATAACCAAAAAAAAAATTGATACTTAAAAAAATTTAAAGATACCTGTACTTAGATTTCTTTAAAATAGCAGTTTAAAATAGTAAAAGCATACCTTGGTGGTGTTTTACAAAGCGTTCGCAGTTCTTCCAATTTATTCTTCATGTCATTGTTTTCTTCTATTAATTCTTCAACAACTTTATTATTCTCTTCTATAATAGAAAGTTTGTAGTATATTAGACAGTTAAAATTTTTTTAAGCCTTCTTTTCCCTTAAGTTCCCACTACAAAGGTTTATAGAGGAGACTGTATAATTTCCAGTCGCTCTTCTGTAATGTTTGTTCCCTTAGAAATCCTAGTCAGACCATTCCCTTGCTCTGTTTTCTCAGCACTTAAAATGTGTATCCCATCTTCTTCTTGCTTTGGGTTACACACTGTCCTGGAATTGGGTTTCAACTGTTTCAGATGCCTGTGTTTTGTTTTCCAACTGTGCTGAAGCTCTGTAGAAACCTACTAGGTTTTCTAATTCCATGTTCCCTGTGGATCCTGGTAGACAGTTTATGTTCATATAAACGAACATTGAACATGCACCTCAATATAAAACAAAAAGAAAATTAACCTAAAGTAGGTGTATTTTTCAGAAATAATGTAAGATTTTCAATTCTTTGAACTTTTAAAAAGAGGATGAGGAGACTGACAGAATCCATGTGATATGAAGGAAAACGCATGAATTTCAGAGTCAGAGACATCAGTTTACATTCTAACTCTGCTGTTTACAAGGTGGATAAGCCTAGGAAAAAGTAACCTTTCTGAACCTTTCTTCACATGTTAACTTACAGATTATAATCGAAATAAAACAACAAATGCACAACACCTACACAAGGCCTGGAAATACCAATATAAATGTGAACATGGCATCTTGTGTTTCCTATGATGCCACCCTCTCAACACACCATAAGTTGAGGAACAAAATTACTCTACTCCCCCTGGTGATGGATATAACTTTTTGTTTTAAACAACTCACTCCCACTCCATCTATTTTTCAATAAACACTACCAAGAGAGCGGGAAGATGTAATTTAAGAAACAAAGAAGCGATCTCAATAGCAAAGATATAATAACCTACTAAAGTTATATTAAGAAAAAATTTCAAACTATTGGCTTAAATTCTGGCCCTGACCCTTTGTATCAACTCGTTGTTTTGAGTGATATATCAACTTTCTTTCATTTGCAAGTCTATGAGTTTTAAAAGATATCAGCTTCAAAAAGCACTGTGTAGAAGAGTATGGTGCTAAATAGTATTTATAAATAATAATCATATCCAACTGCCCTTGTTGCCATATTATGTAAAACAAATTGTCTTGGTTTTCATCATATTTTAACATATCTATGTTGTAGATATATCTACAGTAGGACAAATAACTGATTTACTCTCCTGGCCTCTACTGAAGAGCTAAGTAATCACAAAAGGAATTGCAGTTGTTACATTTTTAATCTCAAATTCTTAAAACCCTTTCCGGCCTTCAAGTAATTATTATATCTTAATAATAAGTAATAAGAGTAATAAGTGCCTTAGTAATAAGCAGTCGGCGGTAGTTACAGGTGGCTTCTCTTAGTCAGCAATATTTCCCAAGTTGTGCTATGATGCAGCTGTTGTGCTAAGTGCTGGAACAGGACTTGATCCTTATTGCTATAAAGTCTTCTCTCCAAAGGGAAGTACAGACAGCAAATAATTACAAGGATGGTGAATGTTATAAAAAGCATAGGAACTATGGGGAGTGTGTAACAGGAGGACTAAACAGGTCTGCAGTGGTTAGGAAAGTCTCCCTGAGGAATAATGTATTGGGGAAAAGATGAGTAGGGGTTAGCCGGCCAAATGAGATCAGGATGTTTTGGCGAAGGGAGAAAACAATGAAATCCATGCTATGGCTCTACTGAGAGAAATTAAGACAGATAGGGGAAGACAAGGCTGGAGGGGCTGGCAGGCGCTGGATCAAGATCTTTTTAAACCCTGTTAAACTAAGTGGTTTTGGTTTTATACTGAAGGCCATGGCAAGCCACTGAAGAGCTTTAAACAGGAGTGTCATGTTTCAATTCACTTTTTAAAAAGGTTGCTTCAGCTACCCTACGCAGAATGGATTAGAGGGGCTAAGACTAGAAGCATAAAGAGTCAGGGGATTATTGCCAGGGTCCAGGCAAGAGGAAGAAGTGGATGTACAAAATAAACTTATTAAGCTGGTCTTTTCTGAATGGACACCACTATTTAGGACCCTGGCATTTTCTTTTTTGTCCATTTAAACATTTATTATCTGGTATAGGGTGGGCACCAGGGCTATTAGGATGAACAAGATATGGCATATTCCTTCTCCTCAGAAAATTCTTGGAGAATGTGGAGAAGGTATCTGACAAGTGACCAAACAATTAAAATACAGAATGATAACAGTGATAATAGAGGAAGAGCCAATGCTACAGGGCCGCATACGAGCAGCCCACTTCACCCTGATGAGGGAAAATCAAGGAGGGCTTTGCAGATAAAGCATCTTCTGAGTTGAATCCTAAAGGAAGAGAGTAAGACTACAAAGAATGGTGGGAAAAAGTACAGGACAGAATACAAACATCATATGCAACGAAGGTCCAGCAGTAAAAGAAATAGAACCAGCTCAGGAATCGGAAGCATTTCAAATGTAAAGAGTATAGCGTATAGGCTATAAGCAACAGTGAAAGCTAAGAAGGAGCAGCGATCTAAGCCCCCAAACTTCCCTTCTTTGGAGGGGCAATGAGAAATGGTAGAAGATAACCCTTTCCAAATGCCCTCACAGCATTATGATGAATGGACTAGACGGAGGCCAGCCCAGACCCTCATGCCCTTGTTTATGCCTTTTCCCTCTATCTCAAACGCTGTGCTCCTTGGCAAACACCTGTTTTTCAAGGCTTAGTCAAACCTTTCTTAACTTTAATAAGAGGTAGAACTAACAATCCTTCTTCTTAAGTACACACTGCCAACAGCATTCAATGTTTAATTATTTGTTAATCTGTTTTTAGATCTCCTCACTTAACCAAAAGCTTCTTGAAGGAAGGGAACACATCTCCACCGGAACTGGAATTTTGTATGATTTATTCACTGCTGCATCTCCAGTGCTTAGAAGCCTGCTTGATGCATACTGGGCCCTCAACATCTGTTCAATCAAGAAAGGGAGAAAGGAATGTGGCCTTTTAATCAGAGCTGAAATCTTCCTCTTTTGAGTTTTGTAATAATAATTTGATTAGTAAAAATGAGATCCAAATTAGTTTACATTAATCCCAAAAGAGGATCAGTGCACACATTAACTAAAATGTCACATTTGAACATTTCAACAAGGATCAAAGAAATTTATATTGGTAGCAGTGCTACTTTAAATGCTGACCTCCAATTTTTTCCACTACAGCTTTGTGCTTCCTTTCTAAATGCTGAAGATGCCTACAACATTTCTCCAGTTTTCCTTTCAGATCTTGACATTCCTGCTTTGCCTTTTCAAGTTCTTGGAAGCAGTGTCCACAGCATAAATCCTTAATTTCAAGGATCTTTTTCTTATCTGCAAAAATTAAATGACAGAAAACTTTTATATCAGTTTAGACTAAGAACTACCAACAAAAAAGAAAAGACGGAAAGAAAAGCAGATGACTCATGACTAAAGGCTACAGCATGACTGAAAGAGTGTGATGCTTAAGATATAGAGACATGGGCTTACATACTGTTTCTACTGCTTACTGGCTGTGTGACTTGGAGCATATTACTCAACTTGTCTAAGGTACCACTGGATACAACCATCTACTTTAAAAATAGTCATGAAATCTATTGCTCTGGATCTTGATACCATTCCCTACTAAAAGGAGTCAAGGATCTTCAAGAAACGGCTGACTCCAGTACTAGGAGAGGGTATATACAAAGTAAGACTGAAATATCTTCCTATGCCAGAAAGGAAGAAAGTACTCAAAAATACAGGCATGTCACAAGGACATAGGAGCCAGTTTGAAGGAGCTCCACTAGCTGAATCTGGGACAATCTGAGCACTAATTAAATATAGTAATGAATTATAAAGTATTAAGAATAGGAATTTATGAGTCATACCAATAATTTTATGAATGGTAGGTAGGTAGGTGGGTTGGTAAGTAGGTAGGTAGATGGATCGATGGACAGAGAGATAATAAATACACAGGCAAATGAGAGGAAAGGATTCTTGATTCAACATGCTTAGTGCCAACTGGGATAAACAGAGGGAGGAAGTTGGAAGAATTATAATTTCACAACCACCATAGTAAAGACTGGATCAAGCAAGAATCATCATTGGTTGCCAAATATAAGAGAAGGTTTTTATGAGGGGAAGATATTTGCATGATCTTAAAAGTGTCTCCCACAGATTGCTTATCAGTTGCAAGGGTGAAAAAAAAACAGTAATTATATAGTGAAGAAATTAGACAACATTTTCACCAAGTAATGAAAAGTAACCTCACCAATAAAAGACATAGGGACACCACACATTTTTAGATGTGACAACAAACACCCCTTGCAGTGCTCCAGCCGAGAAAACACAACCTGAATCAAGCATGAAGAAACACCAGACAAACCCCAAATGAGAAAAGTTCTGTTAAAAAAAGTGGAGGTGGAAGCAGAGAATATTTCTAAAAAATGTCAATGTCATGAAAGACAAAGAGAGGCTGTGGAAATGTTCTAGATTAAAGGAGGCTAAAGATACATGACAACTAAATGTAACAGCTGACCCTAAACAAATCTCTGTACTGGAGGAGAAAAAACAAAATGCTAGAAGACATTATTGGGTCAACTGACAAAATTAGAACACAAACAGTGGATTAATACAATACTTTAATGTTAAATTTACTGTATTAAGGTTATACAAGAAAATATTCCTATTCCTGGAAAACACAGTCTGAAGTATTTAGACATAAAAGGTCACAATGTATATATAACTTATCCTCAAATGGTTCATAAAAAAAAAGAAATATTCACATACACATATATACATAAGAGCACAGAATGAAGTAAAATGTTAACAATAGGTGTATCTCCTTAAAGGGAATGTGAATGTTCTTCGCAACTATTTTTATTTTTGCTATTTTTCTATAAGTTTGAAATTATTTCTGAGTTTAAAAAATGAACCGTTTGGCACAGTAGCTGGCACACAGCAAGTACGCAATAAATAATAGTCATTGTCATTAGTAATATATAAAATTTATAAAATTAAACTATGCAAAAATGATTAAAAAGTAGACTATTAATGTAAGTGATATAATACAGCAGGAATACAAGTCGGCACAGGCTCAGAGGCCAATATATAAAATGCTCCTGTAAAGTCATCGATCCAGCAAAATTATTCTTAGCTCTCTCCTGACATTTTTGTTTTAAGTGGTGCCATTTATGTTAATGAGCATTAAAGGATTAACGAAGCATCACAATGGTACAATAAATAGCATTTATATTTTTCATCTAGGATACTGTTGTAAAATTGGAACTCACAAATACCATTGACGACAGAACAGATAAATCAGTTATAGTATGTTCATACATTGAAATACTATGTAGCAATGAAAATGAATGAATTAGAGCTATTGCATCAACAGACAAATCTTAGTAGCATGCTGTTAAACAGGAAAAGAGCAAGTTACAAAGAATATAATGAGTATTAAACCATTTTTATAATGTTAAAACAGAAAAAGGCAACAACTTTTTGAGGGCACATACACATAATTAAAACATTAAAAAAGAGAATAATTTTTGAACATCAGGATATTTGTTAGCTCAGACTGGGGAGAAGTTGCAGGGATAGAACTGTGGTCAACAGCATTGGTGAGGTTCTGTGCCCTAAGCTGAATAATGGGTTCCTGGTTGCTAGGTTTCATAACTTACAGATGCATACATATATTCTTTGAGTGAACTAAGTTATTTCATAATTAATGTTTTAAGTACTTTAAATAATAATGAGATATTAGGAGAATATAACCAAACAGTCAACAGTGGTACTCTCCGGTGGTAGGATTTTAAAGGACTTTATCACTTAATACATGGTTTGTATTATCTAATCCTTTCTAATGAATTTGTTAAAGTGTTTGTTTTTAAGGGAAAAAAGACTAAAGAAAAATATTTTTATAGTCTGATTTGTCTTTGGCCAAAACTAATTCCTTTTCTATTTATAGGACTTCCTAAAGCTAAATCACACCCAAAACTTGTTTCTACCCCCTTCACAGATGAAAACAGAATTCTCAGGCTATTCCAAACAGGACGGAAAATAAAAAGTACAATGCAAAATACAAATTAAGGTAATATTATCCACTGACTTGGCAATAAGATATTCTCAGGCACCTAATACCTAGAAGTAGGGGAAAAGGGTTTGTGAACAATGAGAAAGGCAGAGATGGTATAGACAGAGATTCTCTAAGATTCTGGTAACACTGCCTACTGAATTAGAAATGTGTGGAAACTGAGGTTATTTACTTCGTAGGTATGATGGGTGCTGGCAATTATTAGTTCTTGTCCAGGTTATAATGGAAACAGCAAATAAGCAGCAGAGAGAGGCTGCTGTGCGTTTGTGTGGGGAGGAAAGGAGCAGGCTGCAAAGGGTCAATAGGCTAAAAGGGATGGGAGCTAATAAAGGATTTGCAAATTTCTAGCTCAGAAATCTCCATGAATAGGGAATATAAGTTCTATACTCCTCAGTAAGCTCTGAATACAAGGGGCTTAGTACAGTACAATAATTCTTTTGTCATGATGAAGAGTCTAAGTCATTAACGAAAAGTTAAACTATTAATTCATCACTCTGCCATATGTTGGAAAGGAAGAGATTAAAAACACTGCCCATGCCCTCAGAAAAACTCACAAATCAATTAAAAATCATCTAATACATTTCAGAAAGATTTCCATTAAAAAGTGATTGAAATTAGTTTCAGTAATTTGAATGAAAAAGTCTCTATTACTTGGCAATTCTCTTATGTCAAATCCTTGATTTCAGGGAATAAAAACATGACTGCTCTATTAAAACTCTCATGATTCTCCTTGTAACACAAATCACTTGTGAATGGAGGGAAAACCATCAATAGAAGAAGAGGGCCTAAATCAACCTTATTCTCTACACACAAAATGAAATCTAGGAAGAGGAGACATTAAGTCAGAGGAGTATTACACATTTGTTCACATCTATGATCGCCTTTTATCCTCAAAGCAACCCTTCAGAAGGGTGACTATGGATGCTACAAAGACTGGTGGGAACAAAATCCAATTACCAGCTTCTGCTTCTGTTTCTTGTAAGGCCAAGGGCTGAGCATGGTGTCCAGCAGCAGGTCCAGGGACTCCTTGGCCAGTGCTCCGGCTGGCAGAATCCTTAGAGAGCTCGGCCATATTTCTCTGAAATAAATTTTCTTCAAAGTTAATGCTTAGTAAAAATCTTTATACAATTTTATATTTAAAATGCTAATGTTAAAAATACAAAGAAAAAACACTTCCTGAAAAAAATCTTGCCTGAACTATCTATTGCCAATATTTTTCTTAGGGTGTTACATGAGTATTGTCACTGTGCTAGGAACTAGCCTCCTATGAAACTTTCCAAATTAGAACAGTCTGACAGGCGACTGGTGGGCGGCCATGAGACAGACAGAAGATATGGTTTGCACATTATATATGTGAATTTGAGATTTTTTTAATGGTTTATGTGATTAAACCACATGAAAGACAATATAAAATCAGAATTGTTCTTGAAAATCTAGAACATTTTTACTACAGCAAGGAACAAGTTAATTGACAAGTATAATGCTAACCCTCTGCCTCCCATGAATTGAAAATAAGAGCAAAAATTTATTTTAAATTTATATAGTACTTCATATGCTTCTAAATACTTCAACATACACAGTAATTTTGTAAGGAAGGCCAGTTGAATGCCAAAGTTAAGGACAGAAACCGAGGTTTAGCTAAATTAAACGTCTTGCACAAGACCATTTCTTCACTAATATTTACTGAATGCTTTTTATGTTCCAGTCCTTGTCAGGGCAATACAGCTATTAAATCAATGGATTTTTCATTTTTGGTTTTTGTTTTGAGACAGCTGTTGCCCAGGCTGAAGGGCATCGGTGCAATTTTGGCTTACTGCAACCTCCACCTCCCCGTTCAAGTGATTCTCCTGCCTCAGCCC